>NC_090956.1:4715016-5918516 GCF_040807025.1 Struthio camelus
CCTAGAAAAGAGCCAAGCCGCCTCCTGTCAAAGTTCGGTTTTATTTTACAGAAGTAGCGGCAGCTCCCGGCCCCCTTCCTCGCTGCCGGGACGGGCAGCCGCTCTGCTCGCAGCTCGTCTCTCACCGGGCTGACCCCGACGCGCAGCAAGGGTCTCTCAGTAAGCCGCCCCGCCGCGGGGAGGATGCTCCCAGGAGGGAGGGACCGGCGGCTTCGCGCCCTGCCTGGTTCCTGCCTCTTGTCGCAGCCCTCGAGCCCGGGTGGGTTCGAGGAGCGTCGGCTCCCGGCGCTTGCGCGCAACGAGGCAGGAAAACGGGTTCCCCGCAGCGCTTGCAACGGGAGTCGGGAGCCCTGGTTTCCTCCAGGAAATTGCTTTTTCTAACAAAGCCGCCAAGCAATCAGTTTTCGTGAGCTAGATAGAAACCGAGCTGCGAGCAAGCCGCTTCTCAAAGGGTTCGTAGCGGTCCGGCCGTCGGAGCCGTCTCCCCCCAGGGAACCGACTTTTCCCCCTTCCTTTGCCCTAACCGACGGCGCAGCCCGCCGAGGCCCGCGGCGCCGGCCCGGCCACGCGCCCGCCTGCCAGCGCAGCTGAAACCAGCCGGTCCCGGCCGGGAGAAATGAGCAGCATCTGTGTTTCCAATTCAGCTCCATCGGATTTAAAACCTCAACTTCTTCTTTCCTTTCTTTCTTTCTTTCTTTCTTTTTTTTTTTTTTTTTTAAAGAACCGTCGCTGCCAAGGATTAAGTGATCCTTAAAATCTTTGGCTGGTGCCCGCTGCCGGAGCGCCGCGGCGCTCTCCGTGCGCCGTGTGCCCTCCCCTGGCCCGGCTGCTCCGGGCCTAAGGCCTTATGTAAACTTGCGTGAGCCGCTTGGCTCCGAGCGGAGCAGCGATCTCCTCCGCGCGCATCCGCCTGCCGCCCCGGTGGGCAGCGGGTGCAGAGCCCCCCGCCTCCCCCTCCCAAACCCGAGCGCCGACGGGACGCGGAGGGAGGCGCAGGGTTTGCACCGGGGCGATGCAGCTGATCGGCTCCCCAGCGCCCCGCTGGTGCGCCCTCACCTCCCTGCCCCGGCCGCCCGCCCGGCCGCCTCTCACAGGGAGCAGACGTCCTCGCCGGGGCCACCCTGGAGCCGGGCGGCGGCATCGGGGCCGGTGCGGCGGCCGGAGGACCCCGCCGAGGAGCGGCGGCGGGCCGGGGCGGCGGGGAGGCTGCGGCCGCCCGCCTGCCGGCTCCTCAAGTACTCCTTGTAGTTTTTGGAGAGGAGGGTGTAGAGGAAGGGGTTGATGCAGCTGTTGCTGTAGGCCAGGCAGGTCACCAGGAAGTTGATGTAGACAACTGTGCTGCTGGCGAGGCGCCCCGGCTCCGAGCGGTAGATGCTGAACAGCTGCCACAGCCAGAAGGGTACAAAACAAGCCCAGTAAGCGAGCACGATGCTGAAGATCATATAGAGGACTTTCTGCTTGGGACATCTGCTCGTTTCCTTGGTGCTGGAAAAAGCCACCTGAGACCTCCAGTAGGTCCGAGCCAGCTTGATGTACAGGCAGCAGATGATGAGGCCCGGGGCGAGGATGCAGGTGTGGAAGAGGATGGTGAGATACACCCTGTAGGTCTCCATCCGCCACGTGGGGTGGCACATGCGCTTGGTCACCCCGTTGCGGTGGCTGATGCGGAGGTCGATGAGGATCATGGTCGGCAGGGAGAGGATGAAGGACACCAGCCACACCAGGCAGGTGAGGGTCCGCCGGCAGTCCCGCGATCTGCCCAGGGTGTCCAAGGGCCTGACGACGGCGAGGTACCTCTCGGTGCTCATGATGGTGAGGATGAAGATGCTGGCGTGCATGGTGAGGAGGTCGAGGCTGAAGAGGATCCTGCAGCCCAGGTCTCCGAAGTACCAGTCCCTCACGAAGTACGTACAGACCACGAAGGGGATGGTGGATAAGTACAGGAGATCGGCCAGGGCTAAGTTGACGATATAAACGTACATGGAGCCAGTGAACCTAGCGGAGATGTTCATGACCACCAGCGTGTAGATGTTGCCCACCACGCCAACCAGGCACATCGTGGCCAGGATGCAGCTGAGGAAGGAGGTGACCAAGAGGTCGCTGGCATTGCCAAGGGCTTCCAAGGTGGCGTTGGCCGAAGCGCTGGCGTTCCTGGGGTGGCAGGGCACGGAAACGCAGGGGCTCGGCTCCATCCTGAGCCCCCGGCGCGTCCCCTGGCGCTACGAGCCGCTTCCCAGCCGCAAGACGACCTCGCAGCTGCCGGGCACGGGAGGACCCCACGCCACGCAGCGCATCGAGGTCCCGCTCAGTGCCGGAGCATCGTCCCCCTTCCCCGAACCAGCCCTCGCTCACTCACAGCTTTCGAACAACCCCTGCTTTTAGCGGCGCGTGCTCCGACGGACCCCGACGGACGCAAGACCGAGGCGGTTCGGCTCCGGCGCTGGCGTCGGGAGAAATCCAGAGGCGCAGCTGACCCCTTCCCGGCGGAGACTGAGGCGGCGTCGGCTCGGCGGCCTCCTGGGCGCTGCCGGGACGCCGTTCGGGCTGCCAGCGAGTGAATCGCGACGTCTCGCTCCCCTCCCGCCTGCCCCAGGTTTCGCTCCGTGGGAAATCGCAGCTGGTGCGGGACGCCGAGCGGCCGCCGCCGGCTCTCCGTGCCAAGTTAAAAACCCCGTGGCCGCCGATCGAAGAGCTGCCCGTGCCCGTCCCAGCGGAGGTGGGCCACGGCGTCGGGGCTGGGGGCCAGCGCCGTCCGCTCCCGCCGGCTCCGCTCCCCCTCGGCCGGCTGCAGCGGGCGCTGGCGCTGCGCGCGGGCGGCGAGGGAGGGGACTGGGGCGCCGGCGGCCCCGCGGAGGTGGGATTTGTCACCGCTGCCTGCGCGGAGGGCACGAGCACGGCCGCGCCTGGTGGTCCCCTCCGCGGCGCTGAGCCGGACCCGGCCTCTTCCCCGGCAGCAAGCTGCCTGCCGGGCTGCGGTGGCCGTTGCGCCCGGCTCTCCCCCCGCCCCGGCGCCGGCGGCTTTGGGCTCAGGGAGCAGGTTACCGGGGAGGGGGGGGACGGCTCGTTTCTCTGCCTAAGACGCGCTTGCTCCCGCGCTCTCCGCGCGGCCGAGCTTCAGCCCCCCCCCGCCGCTCGCAGGAGGGGATGGTGCAGAGACCTTGGTCGCCCTGCGACCTGCCCTCGGTCCTTCCCCCACCGCGTCGCCCCGCCGCCGCCAGCCCCAGCACCCCGTTAGTAACCGCCGAGCCCCTGCAAAGCCCCGGCAGGCTTCGCCCATCGCTGCAATCGTCAGGCCTCAGCCGTCGCGCAGGGGCGGCCGCGCCGGGGCGGCGGATGCTCGCCCGCGCCAGGGCATCGCCACCCCGGAGGAGCGACGCCGGCGGCAAGGGGAGCGCGTCGGGGCAGCCGCCCCGCGGGGCGCTCCGGTTCGCCCCCTGCCACCGCGGCCGGGGCCAGTGGTCCGGCATGCTGCCGGCATGCTGCCGCTCCTGCCAAGGGCGCGCAGCGTCTCGCCGGGGTTCGTCCTGGGAAGGAGAAAGAGGAGGAGGAAACAAGGAGTGAAAAATTCTACTAATTCCTTCAAACGGAGCGGAGAGGAAAGGATTTGGGCCGCCAGAAAAAGGTGACGGGTTTCTCCGGGATCCCTTTAGACCTGCCACAGGATTTGCTAACAGATGGGGTTTTTCTAGCACTTCTGAGCATCCTCGTGGTTTCGCAGGAACCGGGGGACATACTGCTCTCTTATTATTTTCACACTGGTTCAGAAATACGGAAACGCAGCACTTCTTCAGTTTTAGAAGCGCCTCCTCAAGGGGAAAGGGAGGAGGGAAAGTTGGAATGAAGTTTCCAGGAGGAAGGAGGTGACAAAATCGCAGCCCTCTGGGCCAGGTTCGTTAAGGTTTAATTGCTGCTCTGGCAGCTCCAGGAGCTCCTGGGGGGACGGGGGTGCGGGTCTGGCGGGTGCCACCTCCCGGCGGTGGGCATCGGTCTGGCAGGAGGCTCTGCAGAGGGTGCTTCCGGCCTCCCTCCTTTAATTCTGCTGGGGTCTTGAGCGGGGGAACCCAAGGAGGTTCCTGATGGAGGTGGTGGGATGGAACGTGTGTGTGTGTGTGTGTGTGTGTACATGTGTTCCCTGGAAAGGCTCTCGATCTGGGGAGGCCTCTGGAGGTGTTCTAGATCTGGAGTGGGGGGTGTGGAATCTGCAGGAGGTCTAGATCTGTTCCAGAAAGGGTGTTTGGAGGGAGGTTCTAAAGCAGGGAAGATCCTGGAAACATTCTAGATTTGGGGAGGGGGGGGTGTACATGTGGAATTCCTGGAAGGGTTCTAGAGTGGAGCACTACATTTAGGATTCTAGCGCGGTGGGATTTGTGGAAAGGTTATAGTGTAGCAAAATTCTTGGAAAGGTTCAAGACTGAGGACATCTTGGTAGGGTTCTAGATTGCTGGACCTAGAACTGGTCTAGGCCAATTAGTCTAGAACAGGTCTGGACTGGCGAACTGGGAAGCAGTCTAGATTCTGGGCTGTTGAGTCCAGAACTGCTCTAGACCAGGGAGTCTAGAATCATTTCGTGCCAGTGAGTCAAGAATGGTTCTGGGTTGGTACAGTCTAAATCAGGGGGGCGGGGGTCTTGAGAAGGTTCTAGACTGAGGATCCGGGGAATGCTCCTGGTTTGGAAATTCCTAGAAGGGTTCTAGAGCAGTGGAAGTCATGGAAACTGTTCCAGATCTGGGAAATCCTGACAATGTTCTGGGACGATGAGTTTATGACCATTCTAGATCAGCGAGCCTAGAATCATGCTAGATCAGGGCAGCTAGGACTGCTCTAGACCAATGAACCTAGAACTGTTCTAGGTCTGAGCCTTTCTGAAAGTGTTCTGGTGCTGGGGAATCCTGGAAGTACTCTAGAGCAAAGAGGACCTTGGAATTGCCTAGACATGTTCTAGTTGCAGGAGTTCCTGAGCAAAGGTTCTAGATCTGGGGTTTCCTATAAAAGTGCTTGGTTTAGGAACACTAGTGCATGCCAGGAATTAAGTCCTAGCCAGGCTCTAGAGCGAAGCTACCCTAGGAGGGTTCTAGATCTGGGAAGCACCTAGAAAAGTTCTAGATCCAGCATCCCCAGAAATCACCAGGAATTCCCAGCAGCAGCAGCCATGGCAGCAGCAGCAGCCGGGCAGGACGCAGAAGTCTGGTTGCTCACTGCCCGGTCCCACGCTGGGCCCCAGCAGCACGGCCCCATCCTCCCCTCATCCCTCTTCTGCCCTGCAGCAAAGCCGGGTGGCCAGGGGCAAGCGGCGGCCGCGGGGGCTCCTGGCCCCGTCGCTCGGAGCTGGGGAGTCCCGCGGTGGCCGTGCAGCACCGAGCACAGCTGGGGTGCCATCACAGCTGGCGGCTCGCAGGGCTTTGGGACTAATTAGAGGCACGTACAGAGCAACACGCAAATGAGCAGCGTTTCGCTGGGGGCGGGTGGGCTGGTGCTGCATGTAAAAAGAGGGAAGGAGGTGGCGCATCCCACGGCTGCAATGACTGGACCCTGATTTCAGGCAGTTAATGTGTTTTCCGTTCTCCAGAAATGGCCGGAAGCACCAGAAATACGGCCAGATCGGGCAAGTCCGGCTCCGGCGGCAGACGAGGCGCTTCGCCGCGTGCCTTGCCGCAGGGTCAGGCGGAGGTCCCGCGCCACCGCAGCCGAAACCCTGCGGCACCGGAGCTGCTGCCTGCGCCCGCGTAGCGCCCGGGGCTGGGGCTCGCCAGCCGGCTCCGTCCCCGGCGCTGCCTCCCGCCGCCGTCCCTGCTCCGTTGGCCTGGCTCTGAAATGGCCCGTGGGTGCCTGCGCGGGGGCTGAACGGGGCTCAAGCATTTGGGGCTTTGCAGATAAGGTGAGCGTGGCGTACGTGCCCGTGCAGCCAAGGGAGAAGCCGCACTGCGTGCCCGACCCTCCTCTCCTGCTCTCCAATCACCCCAATGTCCGGCTGCACCCCGCGCTGGCCCCCGTAGCTGCAATTCCCGCCTGCGTTGCACCGGGACGACATGTCCAGCAATGCAATTCCCGCCTGCGTTGCACAAGGACGACACATCCAGTGTTGCGATTCCCGCCTGCGTTGCACCGGGACAACACGTCCAGCATTGCACTTCCTGCCTGTGTTGCACTGGGACAACATGTCCAGCGATGCAATTCCCGCCTGCGTTGCACCGGGACGACACGTCCAGCGTTGCACTTCCTGCCTGCTTTGCACTGGGACATGTCCAGCGATGCGATTCCCGCCTGCGTTGCACAAGGACGACACGTCCAGCGATGCGATTCCCGCCTGTGTTGCACAAGGACGACACGTCCAGCGTTGCACTTCCCGCCTGCATTGCACAAGGACAACATGTCCAGTGTTGCACCTCCCGCCTGCTTTGCACCGGGACGACACATCCAGCGATGCGATTCCCGCCTGCGTTGCATCCGGCCGACGCGTCCGGCGACGCTGATCTCGCAGCCCCATCTTGTGGTTACCGAGCCGGCGCGGCGCATGATGCCCCAAAGGGCACCGTGCCGGCCCGTCGGGTGGGCGATGCCTCCCCCAGCACCGACTCGCACCACGAGCGCGCCGGGACTAACGACAGCGCTCGGCGCCGGGCACGACACGGCCATGCGCGTCTCCAGCCCCGGGGATGCTCTGCCGCCCACACGCCGAGGGCTGCGAGCGCCGGGGCCGGGCTGCCCCGCGTCACCCTCAGGAGGGGACTCCGTGCAGTGTCACCGCAAAACGCCACGCGGGAATTTGTGCCGGATGAGTCCCGGGCAAAGCGATGACGGCTGCAGGGCCCTGGCCGCGGCTGGCTCGGGGCGAGTCGACGCTCCTTGGAGCCGGGGCAGCCGCCCGGCGGGGCCGGCTGGTGCTTCGGCCTCTCCTCTTCTCCTTTTGCAGCTCTTCTTGTCATTTGGCGTCTTGTCTTGTCCTGTTTTTGTCTCTTCTGGTCCCTTTCTGTCTCTTCTTACCGCTTTGCATCCCTCTCATGCCCTGGTGCCCCTTCTCGCCCCTTTGCATCTTTTCTCGTCCTTTTGTGCCCCTTCTCAGCCCTCGGCAGCTCTCCACGTCCCGGCCTCCCGCGGCAGAGGGGAATACAGGCCGTGACTAATAACTCCCGTTCAGCGATTAACGCGTGCAAACATCTCCCTCCTCGGCCGAGGTCGCTGCCTGGCGCTCTGCGTCGCTGTGCTCGCGGCCAGACCGAAAGCGGCCGGCGCGGGCGTCGCGTGAGCCCCGCCGCGAAGCGCCGGCTCCATCGCGCCCCTTCGCGCTTGGGCGCGCTCGCGTGCCGCCCGTGGTTGCCAGCAATGACAGGGACCCTCTTCTGGCTCAGAAACGGGGTGTGTTGCAAAATCGGCTCAGCTTCATTCAGCCTCTTGGGAAGGGGCTCGGCGAGGCGGCGGGTGCCAGGCAGGGTGCCGCAGGGCGGCCCGACGCGCCAGCCGTCGCCGCGTTTATTGCCCCGGCCGGTGCAGTCTGTCCCAGCCGGGCCGCCTCCGCGGGGTGCTCCGGAGGGGTTCTGCACCCCCCCCACCAGGGAGCTCCCATAGGGCACCTGCACCCCCCCCTTGGCACAGCACCCCCATAGGGCACCTGCACCCCTCCTTGGCACAGCACCCCCATAGGGCACCCGCGCTCCCATAGAGCACCTGCACCCCTCCTTGGCACAGCACCCCCATAGGGCACCCGCGCTCCCATAGGGCACCTGCACCCCCTTGGCACAGCACCCCCATAGGGCACCCGCGCTCCCATAGGGCACCTGCACCCCCTTGGCACAGCACCCCCATAGGGCACCCGCGCTCCCATAGGGCACCTGCACCCCCCCCTTGGCACAGCACCCCCATAGGGCACCCGCGCTCCCATAGGGCACCTGCACCCCCTTGGCACAGCACCCCCATAGGGCACCCGCGCTCCCATAGGGCACCTGCACCCCTCCTTGGCACAGCACCCCCATAGGGCACCCGCGCTCCCATAGGGCACCTGCACCCCCCCCTTGGCACAGCACCCCCATAGGGCACCTGCACCCCTCCTTGGCACAGCACCCCCATAGGGCACCCGCGCTCCCATAGAGCACCTGCACCCCTCCTTGGCACAGCACCCCCATAGGGCACCCGCGCTCCCATAGGGCACCTGCACCCCCTTGGCACAGCACCCCCATAGGGCACCCGCGCTCCCATAGGGCACCTGCACCCCCTTGGCACAGCACCCCCATAGGGCACCCGCGCTCCCATAGGGCACCTGCACCCCCCCCTTGGCACAGCACCCCCATAGGGCACCCGCGCTCCCATAGGGCACCTGCACCCCCTTGGCACAGCACCCCCATAGGGCACCCGCGCTCCCATAGGGCACCTGCACCCCTCCTTGGCACAGCACCCCCATAGGGCACCCGCGCTCCCATAGGGCACCTGCACCCCCCCCTTGGCACAGCACCCCCATAGGGCACCTGCACCCCCTTGGCACAGCACCCCCATAGGGCACCCGCGCTCCCATAGGGCACCTGCACCCCCCCCTTGGCACAGCACCCCCATAGGGCACCCGCGCTCCCATAGGGCACCTGCACCCCCTTGGCACAGCACCCCCATAGGGCACCCGCGCTCCCATAGGGCACCTGCACCCCCCCTTGGCACAGCACCCCCATAGGGGACCTACTCCCCCCCCCCCCCCATAGGACACCTGCCCCCCCTCGGCAGAACACACGCCTGCCCCCTCCCCTAGCGAAGCACGTACCGCCCCTCGCCCCGCCCCTTTCCTCGCCCCGCCCCTTCCTTCCAGGCCCCGCCCCTTCCCTCGAAACCATTTAAAGGACGGAAGGGGGGCGGAGCAAGGCCGCTTGGAGGACCGCCGCACCGCCTCTATGGTAGGTTTGCCGCGACGGGACCGCTCCAGCCGCCTTCTTTCTCTCGCCGTTCTCCTCCCCCCTCCGCTCTCCCGGCCTCTTCTCTATGGTGCGGGGCGGCGCGGTCACGTGGCGCGCGCAGGCCGGAAGGAGCCGGGCAGCGGCGGCTAAATGAAGCGGGGGTCGGGCGGGGCGGAGCGGCGCGACCCGGCCCGGCCCGGTGAGTACCGGCTGCGGGGCCGCGCCGCCCCCCCCCCTTTCCTCCGGCCCGCGCCTGCCTGCCTGCCTGGCGGAGGAAGGAGGAGGGGGGAAGGAAGCGCGGCGGGGGGGGGGAGGGAGGGGCGCGTTGCCGGGTGCTCGGGGGCTCCCGCCTCCCCTCTGACCTTGGGCGGGGGCTCCGGGGCCGCTACCCGCGACCCCTCGGCCCGGTCCGTCGGTCAGACCCCCCCCCCCCCATGCTTCCGCTCTCCGCCCGTGAGGTAGCTGAGCCCCTGTGCCCTCGCCCCCGGGGAGTTAGAGGCGTCCCTTGTGTCATCCCCCCCCACCCACCCGTGGGGCCCCGGGGACCCTTGTGTCACCCCCCCCCACACACACACACACACCCCGCTGGGGCCCCGGGGACCCTTCTGTGTCCCCTCCTGCTGATGAGGCCCCGGGGACCCTTGTGTCACCCCACCCCACCCCCATGGGGCCTTAGGGACCCTTGTGTCACCCCCCCTGCCAATGAGCCCCCGGGGACCCTTCTGTTCCTCCCCCCCACATGGGGCCCCGGAGACCCTTGTGTTGTCCCCCCCCCTTGGGGGCCTGAGGTCCCTTCTGTGTTGTCCCCCTGCTGATGAGGCCCTAGGGTCTCTTGTGTCACCCCCCTGTGGGGACCCGGGGTCCCTTCTGTGTCCCCCCTGCCAGCAAGGCCCTGGGGACTCTTGTGTCACCTCTCCTGCCCCTGTGAGGCCCTGGGGTCCCTTGTGTTGCCCCTCCCCTACCCCACCTCCATGAGGCCCTGGGGTCCCTTGTGTCACCCCTGCCTCCCCTGGCTTCTCCCTGCCCTGTTGGGGGACCTGGTCCTGCTGGACAGTCAGCCCGAGCAGGGTGAGGGGGCTGGGGGTGGGTTGCAGCCCCTCTCCGAGGCTCCCCTCCTGGCCAGGTACCTGTGCTGGGGGCTGCGGGCTCCGGTCCCTGCTCAGGGGCCTGCTCTGAGTGTGGCTTGTTGATTAACAGCTGCCTGCTACGCTCGTGTCGGCAGCTTTGCCCCCACAGCGGAAAGGACCAAGGTAACGTTTTCCTGTGCTTGCGTTCATATGCTCTCTCGATCCGCTCCTTTCACGTATGTTACCCTGTGTATTTTTGTTTAAAAAGGGAAAAATGAGTGGGCTCTAGAGCTGATCAGAAAATATGGATATAAGCTTGCTCTTCTCCTCTGACCTCATGTCTTGTTACGGAAACACTTGGTGCCATTTGGACATCTTGACATTTCAGGCATCTGCTGTGGGAGCTACTGCAAGAAAGAAACCCAAAACACAGCTGTCCTCAGAGTTGAGGGATCTGTCTGTGTAAGAGATACTCCTCCTTCGCTCTCTTCCTCTGTTTCTCTCTCTATTGATTTGAACGCTAGCTCAGCGTGGTGAGAGAGCAAACATGGGAAGTGCTAATATACACAGCGTTTATATAATAAAAATCTCTGATCTGTGTTTCTGCCTTTGGAATTACACTTGTTCCAGCAAATGACTGGAGGAAGGTTTGCATATTTTCATGAAACATGCAGCACTGAAGCACTCTGAGATTTAAGAGTTTTAGCTAACTTTTAGCATGCTTATGAAGAAATCAGTGCGAGCTAATCAATGTAGTGGTCCTTGTTCATTTGGAATTGAAAAAATAGCCTAAAACAATAATCATCTCGCAGATCTGCTGGCTCTGCGACTCTGAACTCTCTATTTGAATCCCTGTGTGGCAGTTGATCAGGTAACTGCCATTTGTACTTACATCTGGCTTGAATAGTTTTCTTTTCATCTTGCATGAAGACATAAAGCATTATCTTTTAATTTCTTCTAATATCTTAATTAAACTTTTTGAAAGATACTTAAGCAGAAACAGCTGTCATACAAAAAAAGTCAAAATTTCTCGTCATCTTTCTTAATGCTTTTCAAGCCAAGTTCAATTCCTTAAATGAAATATTGTGATTCAATCACTGATTTGCAATCTCTGATTTTTTTTTTTAATTTGTAATACTATTGCTGCTGTACACTTATTTTTGTTATTGAAGCGTAAGGCTGAGTGCTGTAGGAGTGTAACTCAATTTTTATGCCCCTTTCACAGGGGCTCTTCTTGTGTCTCTCTTTAAACCTATTGCCTTTAATACAAGACAGCAGATTGATTTTTTTTTTTTTTCTTTATTTCAGCCAGCAAGCCAAAAAGCAATGACTAACTGCCTTGGTAGCTAAAGGGACAGGTAGTCTTAATGCTAAAACCTATGAGTAGGCAATTGTTTCCTTGCTTTTCTCTAATCTTTCTTATGATGATTTTTTTGTCATATGATTTCTGCCATCTAGATAGATACATCCTTGGAGCCACTGCAGAAGGCTTCCAGCAGTAGCACTGGAAGGGAAAGCAGGTGTCCCCCGCAAGGTGACTAGACTAGACTTTACACACTTGCTTAGAAAGTGGCCGCCTCCTGCCTTGTGCTACCTGATTGAGAGTGGAGTAAGAGCTTTTCTCCCCACGACCTGTTTGGTAGGTGAGGGGGGGATGTGTCTGAGTCCCGTTGCTCTGAAGATGCAAATCTTAAGCTCTCTGGTACGTTGCTGTACAGGTTCCCAGGTACCATACCATAGGAGTGTACAGTGCTAACTGCACAGTGGGACCTTATTTCTTTAGGACTAGTAGACTTGCAGGGACAGCTTTAGTTACAGAACTGCATGATTTACAGCTTTAATCTGAGTTTTTCATCTCTAGCACCAACACTGTGCAAAGTTTCACAGCCTTGCACTGGGCCTTTTGATACTCTAGACATCTTAATAGAACTCATGTGCAGGATGTCTGCACGGTGAGACTAGATTTTAATAAACGATCATCTTGACAGAAGTTTGTGACTGGAATACTGAAACTTGGGAAAAATTCGGACCCACTTCCTGCAGAGCTGTAGTGATGTTCAGCCTGTGCTGTAGCGCTGTGTTTTGGTAGCAGGCCTTCCTCTCTCTTTCCTTTCCTTCCTAGAGTGTTTTCCTGTTGGCCTGGCTGCAGGCATCTTTCTTGGACAACGGCATAAGTCAGAGTGCAAATAGCTGTTCCTGGAACAGTGGTTGGGGCAGGCTTTACCCTGATGATGAGGTATATCCTGGTTTACGGTGGGGTGCTGGCAGCCTGTGCTAGGTTTATGTTTCAGAAGCTGCCTCAGAACTTGCAATTCCTTGGTAGGCCAATGCTTTGTCTGCCTGGGAATGCAGTGGGCGTTGCTGCCATCGACATGTAACTGGCACTGCCTCTGACTGCTATGGTTGTTAGCAGTGTGGCTCGTGCTTTGAAATTGGACACAAATTGCTAGAAAGTCCTGTGGCAAAAAGAGGTGGAGCGTGCAACTCCGGCGAGTTAGGCGCAGCCAAAGAGAGACAGGAAGTGTATCTCAGGGGCCAGGAGCTGATTAGCAAGCATAAGTAGCACAAACCCGAGGGAGTGAGAAGTGAAGCCCTTTAGGTGTTCTTAGTGCTGGCTGGAAGAAGCTCTCATTCATTAGTTTGGAATGGATGTCTTATTTTCTTCTTAAGTCGTTGTGAGCGGTTCGCTGTGTAATAGCGCAAGCAACACAGCATGGCAATGGGTGTCAGTGCTTGCCGCAGGCTGCATTCTTTTCAGGACACTCAGAGCTGTGCTGCTAATTCTTCGAGTCAGAAGCTTATTTTTTTTGCACATGGATTTGGTCTGGAGATATTTTAAGTCTCTGTTTAAGGACAGAGGCCCAAGTTTGAATTCAGTAATTTAACTATTTAAAGGAGAGGCTCTAAGAAGTCTGTAGACTCACTAAAATAATAGGCTTGTGTATTATGTGCCTTGATAGATGGGTGGGCTTTTCAAGCTGCTACATGTAACTTCAATTGCCCTTAGCGGGATCTATCCCTGGTGGTGTAGGTGCTTTTTTTTTCCCCTCCCTTTCCTTTCAGTACTGCTCAGTGAAAGGTGTGAAGCATGCCACTTATTGTGGATACTATTTTCTAGTAGTAGCTCAGGATATAAGTTTATCTGTATTGACATGGTAGTTCCTGTGTTTGAAATGGAGCTAGTAAGTTGCTGATCAGCATGCTTTGAGAAGTGCAGTGTTTTTTGTTTTGAACAGGCTACTGTGATGGAGGCCTTAGTTCTGGGAAATCATGGAGGGGAAGGCAGGCTGAGGAGGAAAAAGAAACGGACACTTAGCAGCGTTCTGGGTGACCTGACTAAGCTATGCTTGCCAGAGTACTGAGATGTGAGATAATAGGGAATGTTTTATTGAGCTGAGATAATCTTGTTCTCAGCTGTTGCTGCCTTCGTGTTGCTTTTATAGAATTTCAATTTTATTTCATTTCATTTAATTTCATTTTATTTTGGAATATCTCAAGAGTGGTGTTTTTCTTTTGGGTCAGTGCTTAAGAGCTTGCAGTGGTTTTAAATTCATAATGATCCTCAAGAAAGCTTAATTCTTAAGGGCTATGAAATCGTTTTCCTATTGAATAGCACCTTTCTTGTAATTACCTGTGCTGTTGCAGTCCATTCCTTGCATCTGTACAGGGAACTGTCAGTGTCCGAATAAGCGGAGAAAGTATGGGGCTGTGGAAAAGATTTTAACAAGGGGAGGAGGGAAGTGGCTACACTGAGTCACGGTGCTGTCTCTTACTGTTTCTGACCGAGGCAGCTTAGCCTGACAGCTGGCATACTGGGTCAGTCCTCTGCCAAGAGCAGAGCTTGGAGGTGGCTGTGAGCATGGGAAGGGTGGTTAACAGAGGGCAGCAGAGCTGATACTGCAACTGCTCAGTCTGGTCGCTCACTCAAAGTCCTTAAATCACATTGCTTGGTCAGGGGAAATCTAAATTAAACATGGTTTCCTCGCCGGCTTTGTGGGAGCCGGACTCCTTCGTTGCTATCGATGATGCTTGGCGGTTCTGCAAGGTAGCTCTTAAAGCTTGCTGTTGTCTCTTGCCATGAGGAACAAAGTTGATGAGCTGAGTAAATCTAGGAGTGTTTGTAGATATCTGGGTGACCTGAAGGGTTTTTGGTTGCTTCCTGAGGGAGGACGAGTGCTATGTTGCACATACTCATACAGTCTACTTGCCTCCGTAAGGAGGCCAATCCACAGTTTGTATTATTTGGATAAACATTTGGGCAAGATCAGTAGAGGCATCGTGTGATATTACTGTGTAGTATAAGGTGATTAGAATCTGTACGAGCTAGAAATCTTTATTTGGGGAATAAGAGGATGGAAAATGGCCTAAAGTAATTTATTTTGTCTCTGAAACCTTCTCACCAAGCTGTGGGCACTTACTGCTGTTTCTCAATTGGAGAAACCAAGATGCAATGTTTTGCCTTTTGCAGTCTTGCAAAATCAGAGTTAGGGACTGATTTACGCTTCCAAATACCGCCTCAAGGAATTGATGCATTTTTCTATTTGAAAGAGGAGGAAGGGAAACCTCTCCCGATGCTTTTTGCAGATCACTTTTGCTTGGAGATACTTCAAGACTGTTAGTGAAAGGAGCGCTTTCCCACGTACCAGTGGCAAGTACAAAATGTGACTGTTGGCCAAACGTGTTACAGTGGGATAGCTGAGTGAAGTAGGCAGTGATGTTGACAGCTGCCTGCAGCAGAGTAGTGAGTGATGCTGCCTAGAAGACTTTCCTTCTTTCCTCGCTCTTGCTTTAGCGTACTCTTAACGCAATATGAGGAAGATGACAGCAGCAGTGTCCTGGGAAGGCAGGACGAGAATATTTCCTTTGTAGGAAACCGGCAGCATGGAGCCTTTTATACCTCCCTTGCTAGCGGGATTTCCAGCTACAGATGAACCAGGCTGGCAAGATCCATTGGCGTTAACTTGGCTAGCAAAAATAGTTCATGTCCCCTGTGCTGTTAAACTGGAATCCTATTGTAGCGGAGCAGGCTTCACTGTGTATAAATGGGGAGGTGCCCTTGGATCAGCAATAACTATCGTAGACCGGCTTGCGATGGCTAGAACGCACCTCTAGCTTGAATATTGCATCTGAAAAGTGCTTGTCAGTTTAATGCTTTTTTTGTTTGTTTAGCAGTTTGTGGCTGCTTTTGCTGACCCTCCATCCCAGATGGCTAAATAATCTGTTTGATGTTATGCTGTTGCAACACCCAGCAGAAGAATTTATATTCTGCTATGTAAAGGCTTAAACCATGTTAGACATTTGAATAAAATCTGCCTAAAGGAGAGGCCCACAAATTTGCAGCCTGAAAAACAGTTGCGTCCTTAAGCGAATGGTCTGATTGCAGCCTGCGTACCTTGTTAGCTGTGGTCCATAGTGGTCCTTGCAGTCTTGCATATGCAAAATGTTTCCCTTGAGCTGAAATTGTTAGGTTCTGTGCAGTCTCCTAAATATGCAGGTCTGTGAACCTGGGGTGTTAATGTGCAGGGCTTCCTTCCCTGCTTTGTGGCTGGCCAACTGATAAATCTTTCTGTCCTTGTGAACTTTATTCTTTTCTGAATCTCTTTGTTAATGCTGAATGTAGAGCATCTCTAAATCTGGCCATGATCTAATTCTGCTGGTTTCAGTTTTGATATAGCGGTGTAATTATTTCAGATACAAACCCTTTGGTTTTCTGGTATTTTAACAAATTCTCCTTAAACCCTGCAATGGCCACTGCCACATGGCATGGGTGAAATCAGCCTGGAGGACTGTCACGAGCCTGAAAGGCTGCCCTCTGTTCTGCTTCTGAGAGCCTGGCTGCCAGGCTGAAGTTCAGTTGGCCACAAGGCCAAAGCATGCCTGCAAACTAAATGAAGCCTGTTTTTATAAAAAAACAGTCTCTGGCTGGCTTGAAAATCTTGTAACAACTGGTCATCTGTGGTGCTCGGGCAGTAAGGACATAGTTGCCACTTCTCCAACGGGTGGAGGTTGTCCTCCTTGTGCAGTGTTTGTTAGCTACAGTAGGCAGCTTTTTAAATACTTTCTAGCAAGAACCAATATAGTGTTGAGCATGGACTTACTGCTCAGGTACTGCATGTGCCTTCTGTGGTTTCTGTCCGTATTTCACGTAGGGCAGTTTGACTTACTTCACTGCAGAGTGAACTTGGCCTGTTGCTTCAGTGTGGCTCTGGCCTAGCTCTTGTACGTATCTGGGCCTCTCAGCTGAATGCGTAAAAGCATCTTCCCAAGCCAGCACCTGATCTTGGACAAGGAGCTTGGATGGTTTGAGTGCTAATTATGCTGAGGCTGCGGTTATACAGTGTAAGCTGTAAGATCTTCCCCCTGCTTGCAGTTTATTTTAGCATCTTATTTCTATTCTCCCAGTTATGCCATAGCTGATGTGTGAAGAGAGAAGGTATCTGATCCAAATCCTCAAAAAAAAAAAAAAATTGCAGGGCTTTTCTTTTTAAAGCTGGACCAATTCCTGGCAAAGCTCGGTGTGAGAGGAGTTGACAAGCCATGCTGTGGGAACATGGACTATCTTAAGTGGGTATTGCAGTGAACCTTTTAACATGAAGCCACAGCTTCTAGCTACCACTGATGACCTTTGAAATTATGAGCACAGATGATTGGCTCAAACATGGCTCAAAAAAAGGGGTACAGCGTAACAAGTAGGATGTGTAACCTGTGAAGTCAGTCTTATCTGGAAGGCCCTAATTCTGGGATGTCTGACATGTACGTGCTGCAGATGAATGGTTGGTGGCAAACTCAAGTATTTTGCTTGCAAAAGTACAGTACAGATTGACACAAACTTTTCTTCCTTTTTTTTAGGTGGGCTACTGCAGTAAGCAGTTTTTCCCCTGTTTTGCCACCTCAAGGTCAAGCTCTCCTACTTACTGTCAGCAGCTTTTTGAAAGGAGGTGAGGTATTCTTTGCAGACTTCAGCCATCTTTGGAAGCAAAACTTCTCATGATATGTTCTGGTCACATTAACAAAAATTAGCCCCTCTTCCGGCTTTGCTCCTGGTGCACTGTGGCTTTTCTGGATCATACCTTCCAAGTGCAGCTTAGATCTTTGTTTCCAGAGTTGCTCTGCTGGGTAGCAGCTTAACACTTAGGATGCTATAACAAGCCATCCAGCGCTCTGATTTAAAGTCCTCTGGCTGTTACTGCAACTATAAAAATGCCTCTTTGTGCTTTCTAGCCCTCTTTGGTCTAGTTAGTCACTTGCTGCTGTTTTTAATAGCAGTTTGCTCGCTGTGCAGCCTGTGTCTCCTCTTGTTCTGGCTCTTGGTGCCCTCTGCAAACAGAGCTGACAGCAGACCGGGCTGCTAGTTGCTCCTCTGAGTGTCAGTGCTGTAGCATGTTAGGGTTACTCTAACCAGCAGCCTTAAACGCCTGCCTTTGATCTTCTCCAGTGAAAAACTGTGCTAGGATGATAACGTCAAGGCTCCTGAAGACACGTATCCAACTTATTAAATAACAAAATGCAACCTTTCAAGTAGTTTTTCTTTGTTCTGTTAAACCTTTTTAAAGGTGGCACTCAAGATTCCCTGAAAATAAAAGGATAAAAAAAGGAAAACTACTAAGCTTGTAGAGGAAATACTGTGTCCCTTGCTCCTGAAGAGTGGTATGAAGTATAAGTAATAAAGAGGAGCACTCTCAAGTCTGTTCTGGAGCAAATAGGTCATTTCTTTTGTTCTTTTCTGTGGGGCCTCTGGGTCGATAGGGAAGAGAAGCCTGTTTGAATTAATAGTAGGTAAAGCATTGCCGGGGTGTAGTGCCTGATAGTCCGTGGAGTCTTGCATTTTCAGACGCTGTTGGGCTTAATAGTGCTCCTCAGAGGGAAGAAGTCTCTTAGTGCCTTCTGTTGGAATACATGTGAGTTTAGGGCTAGAAAACTAAAAGTAAAACTGGAAGTGGCAAAGCAGTAAATCACAAGTTTTCACATGCTCTTCCGTTCATCTCCACCCTTATACCACAAAATCAGAGCAAAACAGTTCCTTTTAAAATGATGTCTTAGGAGATAGCCGTGAGCTGTTTCTGGGGCCTGAAGAGTTTGGCTTTGTGTGTGTATGTACTGCCATGGTCAGGTGCTGAGATTCCAGTATCTGAACCCATTCCTCTAACAAGAAATGTCAATCTGGCACCTATTTTTCTAATGATTGAGGGGAGGGGGAAGGGAAGTTTTGGATTTTGGGGATTCTACTGTATGGTCTTGTACAAGCCAGAAATCTGAAGGAGGCAGAATAGCACCCTTTACAGGAGCCAAGTGCAGAGGTGGCTCCTCCTATTCCTCTTCCTCCCCTCTTAAAGCCTTGAATTTTCACTTTGCTCTGAAAATAAGTAGCTCAAGGCAACGGCATTAACTCTCTTTTCAGCCAGACTTAAATTTAACTCTTCCTTTCTCAGAACTGAATTTGATATTGGGGGTGGGGGGTGGGGGGGAATGCCTGACCTGAAGTTCCCACACCTTTTGACTTGAACATGCATTTAGCATGCAAAAACTAGTAGTCTCGTGCCGGTCAGAGGGATGGGACAGTAGTAACCCATGTTACTTAGCAAAAGAACTGAATGGGGGGTCATGGAAAGACTCTGAAGCACCTAGCAGTTGAACTTGCTGACAGTCGCTAGGAAGTTGCTTGAAGGCATCAAACTCTTCAGTTTCAAGCTAAATTAGCAGTAGTTCTAGAAGTTGGATCTGCCCACTTCTACAGTCACAACTTGAAAATTAAATGTACCTGTTCTTAAGCAATCTTATCTTTTAGTGAAAAGCTCACAAATAGCGGAAAACTAGTGCCACTCCAGGTGGCTAGCTGAGACAAAACCGGACAGAATAAGTTCCTCTTCTACCTACAATATTAATAGATATAACAAACATGGAGGTAGAACACTTCCAAGAAATATGATTAAGTGATACTCTCACCGTAATGGAATGAAGAACTTTGCTTCAAGTTGACTAGAAAGTCTCCTGAAAACACAGGTAGTCAAAATATTTGCTGGAAGTCCTAAGCTGATCTGCAAAATAGAAAAGTATAGCTAGTGGTTGGAATCCCAAGTCGTCCCTAAAAGTCTGCCCTTTTTACTGCTCCTGTCTAACCAGCTTTCATTAGACAAACAATGCCATATATATAGCGCCTATCCTGTTGCATTTGTATTTCATGTTAATCCATCAAAATGTCTTGCACTGTGTTCTTAGTAGCACTGTTTACTGAGGAGTGACCGAAAACGTAGCCTTGTTCTGAAGATCTCTGTAGTGCAACAGCTCTTCCTTGTTCTAACCACAAGCAGGCTTTTAGTGAAGCGGGATCAGCGCAGCCCCATGATAGTGAGCTTATAGTTGGCTTTCGGTCGATGACGTAATAACCAAGCACTCCACAGTTATCAAAAGATCTTCCGTCAACAGCGTGTCTTGGAGGAAGGGGCATTGCTTGCTTTGACGCATGTTTCACAGTGCAACTTTGATTCGTGGGTGAAAGAGGATGAGAAATAGAAGACTTTCACATGATGACTAAAGTTATGATTACTGCCAGAGAAACTGGAAGATCCCTGCCCTTCCTGTCCATCTTAATCGTCCTGCTTGGAGCAATACTTCTGAAGCCAGTTATGGTGCTGGGGTAGCTGTGGAAGTAGCCACTGCTGTCCTAACAGCTTTCTGAAAAATGCGTACTGCAGTGTTCTTTCCCGTACAGGGAGGTAAACCTTCAATTTGGATATACTTAACCCTACAAGTGTTAGTATGGGTTAGTTAATGTTTTGTGATATGTTGTCTCTCTTTTGGAGTAATGAAATCAATTCTCTAGCATGCTTTATGCTACAGAACTGTTTTACTACTCTCTTGCTGGGGGAAGATTATTGGCTTCTGCATTTATTCCTTGCTTTTCTTCAGATCAAGAATCCTGCCCTCCCCTTACAGGGCACGCATGCCTGTCTTTCAAATCCTTTGTTAACCTAAGCTGATTGCTAATGCGTTGTGAAATGCTTAGGAAGTGGCTTAAAAGCTGTAAGCCAATTCTGTTATTAAATGATCTTCTGGTATGTTGTGTAATGTTCCTCCTCAGAAAATGTGACAGGCCTGAAAATTGGCGACTAAGCTACATGAGCACAGTGGTCTTAAGAGCACCCAAGTGAGACTTAATGGAGCCAGCTGTACTGTTCTCCTTTCAGTAAACCAAGCTGCTGCTAGAAGCCAGGTGGTCTTGCCTGCAAGTCTCTGCCCACACACTCCTATCTCTTGGAGGACAGGGGCAAGGCCTTTGGGCTGGGACCAGTGTTTTCATTTTGATGTGATTTCCTCCTTTTGCTTAAGCTGTAAGTAGGTCTTTGTACAAACCTGCGCAATGGAAACTACGTTGCAGTTGCACATCTTAACCTCTGGCTTTATTTTGAAAGGTGTGATGCACTGACGGTTACTGCCTTGTGCATAGCAAATAGGACTTGTTTGTGCAGCAACGTTTCTTGGCAGGCTTATGATCAGGGGATTTCTAATTTTCAGCTGGGATGCTGCTGCTTGGTGTGATCAACTGCTGTTAAACTCTTCCTGCTTTGGCTAGTGGCTGTTATATGGAGCGGCCCCTAGCAAACTGTGAACCCTCTGAAATGTCTCTGAAATGCCTGGCAGTTAGGCTGGTTTATTTCACTGTTTTTAAGAGCTGAGTTTTTGCCTTTCACACTGCTGGTTGTCACAAACCATACATTATTTAAGTAGCTTCTCTTTATTTTAGCACCTTGAAACCAGCCAAAAATTCACCTTGCTCTCAGGCTACCAGAAGGCAAGTTAGCTGCCTGCAGGCAGAAAGTGGGGATTGAAGCAATGTAGGTGAGCAATGGTGGTGGTGCTGTATGGGGGGGGAGAGACTAAAACATACAGTGATTTGATGTCACTGACATCTCTTAAGTTGCTTTTTTTTCCCCTTTTGATTGGGATTTTAGTCTCTTACCTTTCTTGCAGTGCTTTCTGTTTAGTCCTGCTGCCTTGAGCTAGAGCCGGATAAGACTGCTTTGGTGTCTAGTCCCATCTTGCGTACTTGGGAGATCAGGACTTCAGACGTTATAAGTAGGAAAAAAAAAAAGCATTAAATTTCCTAGGAGGGGAGTCTCTCCTAGCCTGTCCCTTTAATTTGTAGTGCCATCCAAAGAGATTCATTCTGACACAAATGTAAGGTAGAAGGAGGGCATTTGAGTTCTGCTCCAATTACTGCAATGAAGAAACTCCTGCATATACCAGGATTTTAAATATACGCGCAGTACAGAGGCTTATTATCTTTAGGTTAGACTAAAATATGTAATGTGATCTTTAGGGATTTTTGAATGTGTTTTGGAAATTTTTGTAAGCAATGTGTGCAACTGAGATCTGCTTGAACTACTAGCAGCTGGTTCTTCAAGCCACAGCAGTGACTGGGGCCAGTGACTTTGTAGGATATACAGTTTTTTTTGTGAGATCCTTGAATGGAAAATACATGCAACTTGCACTGTCAGTCTGAGATCTAGAAAGTTCGGAGAACAGTTGCATGCAAGTCCCTGATGGTCTACGTTCCCCTGCCCGGTAACTTTTCTGTTAATGTCTTTTTTTTCTTCAGGTTGCTGCAGGAAAGACCTTCCACAGAAAGTATTTTATTGCCTGTGCAGTGAAACAGCTTGGATGTGCAGAGTCATGAATATATGAAGTAATCTGGAATACAGAGGGAAAATTTAGTGGAATCCCATCTTCAGCAGAATTCTTTATTGTGCTGTCAACAGCTAGCTTCAAAGTCATGCTAAGAATTTTGTTTTCTCCTGTTACCCTATAGAGAATCAAGTCCCAAATACCATTTGGTGTGCTGTAGTGTTGGTTGGAGTTAGTAAGAAAAGAACTGCTTGCCAAGCATATGTCTGCATGCTGTCAGATCTGCTTTTCTTAAAGGGAGAAAAACCTTTCTAGTTCATGTTTGTGTCTTATACTTGACTGTATTGCAAAGGAAGTGATGGTAGTGTTGGGATTTGGTTATAGGTAGCCTTATTTTTCACCTATAAATAGGTTCTAGCATAACTGAGGTGGTGTAAAGAGAGTGGGATAACTTCTTTCCTTCTGCTTTGCTTGCTTTTTATTATGCTGTTTATGTAGGGCAAGACCCTAGGGTAGCTTTGATCTTGTTACCGCACATTCTTTGTGGCCCAGTGTTATAAACATGAATAAACTTCTTAATTCATGCCACTAGATGGAACTGGCCTGTGCTTATAGATACTTGTTTAAATGTGAATTCCATATTGACTATTGACAAAATGAATTACTAGCTCTCTGTGGAAGCTTGGCTTTTACCCTCTCAGTAGTGTTTTATAGGCTGCTTTGTTTTTTATGCAATGTGTTTTAAAAGAGAAGTGGTATGTTGCCAATTCCTTCCAGGTTTGGCTTTTATTTTTTATGTTGCCTTGCCTGTATATTAGTTAGAATGCTATTTATTACGTTCCTGCCTTTAAACCACCGTGAGTCTTTTGGTGATGTGCACACGTCTGTCTTTCTACAAGGGGGTAGACAGTCTGCTTTCTTAAATTTCACTTCACGTTATCTCTTGTACCTTTTTTGATGTTCGAGGTTGAAGTGTGCAAGTTCCTTTCTAGATGAACCAGATTTGCCAATGGAGAATGCTGTCCTTACAGTAGTTTTATGGCTTATCAATTGCTTTTGGATGTAAAAGCAGTTCTTCAGGTGGCATTGGGCAAAGCATCAAGTGAGCTGTTTGGCATCAATTTGGCAAAAGACTTCTGGTGAGTGTGCTAAGCATTTTCAGTGTTGAGCCCCTTCATTTTCCCCGCCTCTGCTGAAGTCTACTTGCACATTGCATGTCCCCGTAGGGGCTAAAGTCCATACCACTTTACTTTGCTCAGAGTAAGTTTAAGCAGACACCTGTCTAGCTTCTGCTGTCTACATTGTTTGATGGTGCAAGGGCTAATTTGTGGCTTTCACATACATGCTTGCTCCCCCCTAACCAGTCTCAGGAGTGATCCTTCACCATTTGACAGGTTGAGCATTGGCATTTGCCTGCCAAACCGTTCCTTCATCAACTGTGAGATTGAATGAAAGTGGCCGAGATGAGGCAGTTGCTAGCTATGCAGAGCCTGCTGATTGTTGCAAGGAATGCTTTGTGGGACCAACTTGCCTTAAAGCAGAAATGGTTGGCATGGATACACTTGATTGGATCTTGAGGCCTGGGTGCTATTCCTGGCTTTGCTTCTAGCCAACTCAGTGACCTTGGCCGCGTTGTTCCTTTCTGCGCTCCCATCTCTCCATCTTCTAAATGGCAAGAATAATATTGATTTTTTTTCTGAAGTGCTTGGAGGACTATAGATGAAAAGTTCTACAGGACTACATGATAGCTATGCACAAATACCAGGGAAAATGGAACTGTAATAATATGGATATGACCTATATAAAAAGGACAGGGTTTTTCACTAAGCATGCTTATAATCATCCAGCTGCTGAGCTGCCACTCCAGTGTCTGTCTGCAGTAAGAACAGTGCTTTTGTACCATTCTGGCAAGTAAAGTGCTATCCAGACTTTTTTCCCTTGGTTGTAAGGGAATTCAGAAGCTGAAGAACCTAGTGCAAGTGACCAAAACTTTTTAAAGTGTGGCCCCTGAGTAACATATTGATACTAAAACATCAACATTTCCATGGTGTTCTTGTGGCTGCTTACTGGAAACTGGCTGTTCTCCTGAAGCTTCAGGGCTTGAACGTAGGAATAGTGGCATATTTGTAGAAATGGTGGTTTTAAGAGACCTCTCAAGGTCTCTAGTCCAGCCTCCTACTGAAAGCAGGACTACTGCCAGTGCTAGGACCAGGAGAGCTGCAGCTTTTTCTAGCCAAACCTTGAAAACCGCTAGGATGGAGGTTCCACAGTGTAAAGGGAAGTCTGCTTCAGGCACTGAGCCGTGCTACTGGCACCCTTCACATGTGTTCAGCAAATGTCCTGCCCTGCAGATGTGAAAACGCTGCTTCCTTGCTCGTTCCCCCTGGTGCCTACAGTGAGAGGCTGAGGGACTGGGCCTCGCTCTGTGGGAGGGGTATGGCTTCCTACCTAGAAGCTGGCTAGGTCACCAGTGTTGCCATGCAGGGTGTGCTTTATATGAAGTACGGTGTTGGTTTGGGCTCTTCCAGGAAAACAAATGCTTTTGTATATGTTAGATCATATACTTACTTTTTATCTTGTATTAAAATCTTTTGAAGATGGTGGTGATGACTAGTTCCTGGTGCGTGTTGTGTGTGTACCTACTATACTTTTTAACTGACTTTTCCATCTTACTCTGCTAGCTGCAAATCCGGTTCCCTGCAGAGGAGGTTAGGCAGGATTACTGAGGAGGAATTTGTGCTGCTCTTGTGGACTAGCTAACAGGATTTTATGGCAGACTTGCCACTTTCTTCTGACTTATGCATCAGTAAATATTTCATAATACAAATCTCTGTGCTCTAGTAAAGACAAATACTTCTCTATAAAAAGACCTCCTTCCTTGTTCCAGTGATCAAATTGTGCTCAGAGTTCGTGTATGTAGTCAACCGTTTTGTGACGGTGTGCACTGGGAGCTATAGGCTGACAGGGCATAAAATGGAAACCTGTTGTATGGGTTCTGATCTCCTAATCCTGTTCTGGAGCCTCCAGCCAGCATGTTGTGCCTGTCTGGGAACAGGTGGTAGCAGAAAATTTTAGTCCCAGATGCTCTGTCCTGTGAAGGAACTTGATCCCTGTTGTGCTGTCTTTTCCGTTTAGGAGCAGGTGGCATATCTTGGAATTTAAACCAAACCCTCATTGAAGAGAGAATGTCTCATAAATCAGGGGAGACTCATTTTTGAAATAGCAGATGATGGCAAGAAAGTGTTCTGTAAATGTGACTTGTAACAAAGCAGTAACAGTAACCTGCCCTTACATAGTGCCCTGTGGGGGGCTGCAGCCCCTTTCTGAAGCGTCAAAAGGATGAATTTTGCTGGAAGGGAGCTGCAAAGCATCTTTGACCCCTCTGAAGCTGTCTCAGCTTGGCCAGCACACAAGGGAATTTAGAGTTTTTATAAATAGTCTCTCCATTTTGAGTGACTCATTTTTACAGTTCAACTTCTCCGTAGTCAGGCCTGCAGGTCTTGCTGCTAACTGTTCACCTGGATGTTAATATTAGCATTTCTTGCATACTAACGTGTGGCATGACTTGCTTCATAATGTTACATGCAATAGGGGCTAGTTGTTAATGACACTGAGTCTGAGATGCAGGCTTGTTCAGGGTCATCCTGTAGCAGCTCGGGCACCTGGCTTGTGCTTCTCTCACCAGTAGATGGTGGCAGAAACACCACTACGTAAGCTGATGCATCAGGCTTTTGACCTCTTGGAAACAAGAGTTCTGATCTACAGAAGTAGAGGGTTTGAATCCTGACTGGTCAAGGTGCGTGTCCTCCCTTCCTGTGATTACATAGCTGTAAGCATCTGCATGTTTTCTCCATGAAGGCTTTTTAGGCCTGTTTGTACTCTTCAGTCATGCTGTCCTAACTATCAGAACAGGAAACTGAAATAGTCTTTCTAGGCACTGAGAGCTTCTTTAGGAAAAACATTGCCTCGGAGAGGGTGTACTGGGAGAGCCAGGAGAAACCCGATGATGCTGTAGTGACTGACTATTGGGAAAACCTGATTAGGATGCTGCTAAACTTGCATTGCTACCTTCTGCTTTTATTTGTCTTCTAGTTCCTCTTGCTAGCCTGATTGCCATGCCTGGGCATTGATGCTTCTGGGTGCAACTGTTTAAAATGGCAGAGAGAGGCGGAAATGAAGAGGTAATTCACTTAAACAGTTTCCGTAGCCACAGAGGGAAAGGTGAGTACTGATCTGTGCGTATTTCCAAAACTATCTCAAAACTGTGTTAACAAGCAGTAGGATTAACATCACTTGCAACTTAATATCTTTTAATAGGAAAGTGCTAACAGTCTGTTTTGCTGTGTCGTATATGCTTTGTTACGCTTTATTTTCTGTAGGTAGCTGTGAAGTCTGTTATTTTTATACTGACACTTGAAATACTTGGCTCTGTGCTTTTTTTTTTTGGCTGCCTTAACACAGACTAGTAACTTATTGGAAATGCCAAAGCCGTGTAGAGATATTCCAGCTGATTGGAGGGCCTCAACATATGTTTCAACCTCTTAAGGGCCTCTGAGGAAAGAGGCAGGCTTTGCACTCCTGTCCTAATAGGACTGCATGCATTGGCACTCATTCCTCCATGAGTGGAATTCAGAACGATGCTTTCTCTGTATGTGAGAAGGATGCTAAACAAATACTCCAAAGCTGTGAGTGCTTAATCCTATCGAGTGATACAGTTGTGTGTTGGTTTACTGTAGAGTTATTAAAATACAAACCAAAACACTATATCAAATCATAGAGACAAAGCATGAGCGTACACTGTCTATTCAGCACAGAAGTCCTATGTTTGTGGCCGGAACTTCTCCTCAGAGTTCCAGAAGCTCTGTTCGCTAGCGTCCCTATTCCTCTCTTGACCAGCCATGAGAGACGAGGTTGTCATCTCAATAGCAGGATATCTGCTGCACCCACAGCCAGGGGCTCTATCCTTGTCTTGCATAAGGTATTTGTGCAAGGCCACACCCTTTCAGAAGAGGCTAGATTGCACTGGGGACCTTGCCTCTCCTCTAGAGCACACTGTGCGCGCTAATAAAATGTATAGACCTTGAGACACTGAAAGCTCATGACTTCCCTGCAAAAATTAGGAGATGCTCTGTACCTGGCTTGCTTGGAATAGTTTTTGCAGTAGCTTGACTCCTGCTAAAGTCTGGCACAGCAGAATGTCTGTGCAGCATTAGTTAGTGAATGTTTCATGCGCATGTTGTAGTTTCTTGAGGTACAGTTTGTGCAGGTCTTTCCCTCACTGGGCTGAGGGACAAAGGAGTGCCTGTAACGCAAGTTGCAGAGGAACCAGTGACCTTTGAGCACTTCCCTGTTGCTGAAATGCCAATGCGAAGATAGCTTTTTTTCAGATGCTTCGGTGCTTTTTTGCCTTGTGACTTCAGCTGTGTCTCTTTAGCAAATAGGTAACTTTACCTGCTTTACTACAGACTGGATAAACCGCAGAGATGAAGGTCTTATCACAATATCGGATTCCTCAGATGAAGAATTACCTTTGTTGCTGGAAACGCCAGCCCAGCAACGGCATGAGGAAGATGATGATGATGTAGTCATCTTGGCAGAGGTGATGCTTCATTCTTGTACACTTTGCTGCTTTATCTGTTGCCTTTGTAGCCATTTTTTGCACAAATATCTGTGTTCCTCAGTCCTCTGTGGTTACAGTAGTTTACTTGGGATGTCTGGAATGAGTGTTGAAATGGTGACGTTTTGCTGTGTTAAGTGTTCAGTCATGTTTTGGGTATGAGAGGGGAAAGATAGATTGGTAAACTAAAAATTATGCCTAATGAAGGCCATAGCTTCCATAAAAGTATCTTAACCTGGAAGGGTGAAATGGTTTGTAAGAGGACCTGTAGTCTACTTGGGCTGCTGCTCTAGTTAGAGACTCTTGCTTGGCTGGTAGTAGTAAACATCTCTTGTCTGCTATTGCCAATAAAATAGCAGACAACTATTGACTTTTGTCATCAATGCTGATTCTGAGCAGTCTTGTGTGGGTGTCTAACCACTCATTCTTTGGGTGTATGGTGGAGTAGGCTGGAAAGCAGTTGTCTTCTCCTGCATACCACTTTCGTGTGGGCATTTGTAATGGAGCAGCTGTTATGCTGCTAGTTCATGTTCTGGTTTACGGCATGGTGGCCTGTAGCCGTATCCTAAGCATGTCTGACTTCTCATAGAAGAAAATCTGATTCTTTAAATTTCACATTTCCCCCAGAATTAGAACTTCAGAGATAGTTACTGAACAGTTTGAGAAGTGCCAGCTAACATAACAGGAGACCTCTTTCAGCTTCTTGCAGTCTCTGCAGCTTTAGATTTTAAACAAATACATTTTTGATGTTTTGTAAAATGCATGTCTTCAAACCAGCCTTGTTTAACCTCATATGCTTTATGTTCCTCTATTCTATTTGGATTTTTGTTGGGATGATGCAGACACTTGAATTGTTGCAGCTTTATAAAGCCAGCCTACTTGACACACTTTTTTTTTTTGCCTACCAGCACAGGCAGTTGCACAGGCAGTCACCCAGGAGGGTGAGGTGCTTCAGCTTACCCTGATGATTTCTAGTATCTAACGTCACATTTCAAACGTATTCTTAATATAACTTAACTTTCCATTAAAGTAACAAGAGGCATTGAGAAAATGGGTTGCTAAGCTGGCCTTTTTTCTCTTCTTTAAAAAAGAAAGTAGCAGAGGCTCTTCAAAACCTATTTGTATATAGAAGTCTTAGCCTGCCAGAAGCAGGAAGAAGGCCAGAGATTACCAGTCTGAGCTTTGGTTCCTGCTACCTGTTTAAATGAACTGATGAGTTGAGATGCAAATATGCTATCAGCTAGCTCCTGCTTCTGAGAGTATTTTACTAGGAGTGGAGTAGAGCTTGGAATAAGCTCAGGAAAGTATTCCACGCAAATCCTGTGCATCCTTGGTTTGCCAAATGTTCTCTGCTATTAGCCCTTGGGAATGGGCAAGGGATGGGGTAAAACTGATCAGGATTCAATGAAATAACGATATATAGATTGCAGTTTTATGCCTCATGCTAAATGGACTTTTCGTCTGTTTCCTATCAGAAATCTGATCGGACGCTGAAGATCATCTGGAGCAAGGACTCTGACATGCAGAGAAGAGTTCCCTCTACTTACTTTTGTCTGTCTTCTTTTCAGACCCCAAAACATCAGCAACTTCTGCGTCCTAATGTCATCAGACCTGCTGCTCAGTGGCAGGGGGCAAACGCTGTAGGAGAAGGAGGCTCTAAAGGTGCTGTAGGGCCCTTGAGGAGCATATATCTGCAAGATGAGATCTCAACTCTGCTGTGCCAGAGAGACCAGTATAATCGTATGGTGGAGAACCCTGCTGGACCAAGCAGGGATGAGAATATGAACCTTGCCTTGCAGCAGCCCGGACCCTCGGAGCCTAATGCCCCCACATTTGAAATTAGGAGCAACCAGGAGCCTGGGCCAAGATTTTTTCCAGTAATAAAGACAAGTCCGCCACTTGTTGACAGGGGAATCATTAATCTGGAGAAAGCAGACTTTCCACCACAAGCAGAGGAAAAGGTGGAAGCCCAGGGCAGGCAAGGAGAGGACTCAGAGCCAGAGCTTCTAGAAAACCTCAGAGGAACAGCTGCTGCAACCCCTGCAGGTGGGCAGGTGATCCAAGAGAACAGCAGATTGGATCACCCATACATCCAGCCATTGGAAAGCGAGCCGCACGCTGTAGTAAATGGCTGTGCTCCTCAGCAAGGCCAGCCTGAAGCAGACCCAGGATCTCTGAGGGCTTATGGAGAGGAGGCTCCTGGGCCAGCCTTCCCCAGACCTGAACCACAGCAAGATGGGATTCCAGGTCCTGCTTCACCTCAGCCAGCTCATCCACCAGAAGAAACGAGGGGTCAGCAGGCAGCAAAGGACAATGAGCAGCCAGGTCCAGCATTCCCTGGACGGAGCTCACATGAACTTGTCTCTAGTAATGTGCCAGAACAAGGAGCTGCTGGGCAGGACCAAGACCTCACTGCACTGCTCATCAGAGAGACGGTAAGTATTTCCTCGTGCTTGTTTGCCCTCAATATGCACATTGTTTTCAGACAGGTTTTTCAAGGTATGTAGTGTTTCATGTGCTCAAAGCACAGCTCCTATTGACTTCAGCTGCAAATGCTGTGTTTTGGCCAAGTATCAAGTAGGTGCAAGGTAAGGAGCAAGCAATGAGCTGTCCTGGAGAAGCTTGGTTTGAAGGACTAGCCCTCAAGATTCACGTCCTCTCCTCACCTTCTGCCGTAGAATGGGTATCGCTTGTTTTAGGGCTGGCTGTGGGTCTAGGGAATTTAGCAGAACTGGTTGTAGGATTTCAAGGGCACAGTGAGGCAAAATAACATGAGTCTGCCCTTAATGGTTTGTTTGCAGCTCTGTTCTCTTAAAGGCTACTTCCCTCTCAACTGTGCCAGTATTTTCTTTTTATGGCTGATCTCCATCTCTAAACCAGCTGTACAAACTTTAGATTTTAGAAATAAACTAGTAAAACTGAGACACTAAATTCAAGTGGAGGGATAGAGGGGGAGGATAAAGAAAACTTAGGGATGCATTTCTGGGAGCCATGACCACTTTCAGCTGGCTCTTCCAGCCAGAGCGGTCTGGACCATGGCCATGTAAAGGCCACTATAGTTAGGGCTAATAGTTTCCCTTGCAGTGTGGATTTCAAAACGGTAATTCTGAGGAGATGTTGGATAGACAGAGTGAAGACTGTTCAAATTCCCCATGCACACATGCTCCCATATACCCACTAGGTGGGATGGTTTCCAACTGTGCATGTGAAGCTTTGCACGGAGGGGCACTAGCCACAGCTACTGAATGACCAAGGAAGGCTCTCCTTACCTTTGGTACATTCACAAACATGGGTAATGTAGAAATATATATATATATATATATTTATAAGGTACTGTTGTGATGCCTCACATGTCTGTTCTCCCCTCTCCTCCAGTGCCCTAGTCCTCCTAGAGAGGAAAGGTCTTTTGATGCCTTAAGGAACGACTTTCCCTAAACAAGTGTGAAGATCTGTATCTTAATTATCCGCTAAGGTCATCCCTCCCTGTCCCATTCTATTTGTGAAAATTAAGGCTGAGAAAGTACTTTTGTTCTTATTCTCAAAGTGGTAGCCCAACAAAATTCCACTCTTTGAGTAAGACCTTGCTGATCGGTGACCAGCTCTGGTAAGATGGACAAGTAATACTCTTGTGTTATCAGAGTTACTTGACAACCCTAAGTAGTTCAGTCTTGCAAAGCAAAATACCGTATGGTGCAGTCAACTGCAATACCTGTGCAGAAACCCAGGGGGCAGAGGGCATCCCTTTGCTCTTTCCATGTGGCCAGTGCTGGGAGGACTTTTACAGAAATGCCAGTAAAGGTTTGTTTTTTTTCTGTCTGGTCTCATCACCAGTATGTCTGGTTGCTTTGAATGGGTACGTGTATTTTTTTTTTTCTGCTTTGGAATGTTGTCTTTCAGCAGACAATCTGAAACCCTTAGTCCTCTGAAGGTAAATATTAGCTCTGCTTGTGTTGCAGATGATGCCTGTGTGTCTCCGGTTTCTGTCCACGCTGAATCATTTGTCAAGCCAGCTGCTCATGGCCCCTCACATCACTATCCATATTCCTCTGAGAAAGCTGTTAGTAGTCATTCTGGAGGAAAGAAAAGCCAGCGGATTGCAGTATCTGGGGTGGCTGGAAATACATGGTCACTTGGAACCCATCCTGGCCCCAGTCTCAGGGGCATTCTAGATAATTATAAACCTCTGTCTCTGGTGCTGTTGCTAGGTTGTGCTGCATAGTTCTTCTAATACCTACATAACCTTTAGCTTTTCCTACTGTAGGAAGCAAGATTTCCAGATGTGAAGAAGGAATATATTGAAGAGCTAATCAGCCTGAAGAACTGCTATGACTTAAATGTGTAAGTACAGAGCTGAGGGCCAGAGTATGTCATGCAGCGGTCTGGCTACTGTCACACTTCCACTGCTGCTCTAGCCAATGATGCTGTTTCACAGCGTATGAAGGGTAGGAGTCGGTGCTACCTTGGTAGTGCTGAAGAGGACAGTGTGTCCCCCGCCTCCCCCCATGAACCTCTTCCTAAGGCAACACTTAGTTCTTTGGCTTTGTAATTCTGACATCACACTTCCGTTTCTCTGCTTTTGTTAAAGTAATTTGTAAGTGCTCTGTTGCTGGTTACTTGGTTCTTTAAGAATGTCATGTATCATTTCCCCTTAACTATTGCTAGTTTCTATAGGATAAGATATTGACATGACCTTTATAAAGCCTTAGTTCAAAGGTGGGTTGATGAGTTCTGAATTGGGGAAAATCGCTCCCTGCCTCTTCATTTCATATGGCTTTTGGCTCTTTCCAGGCAAAGCTGACCCCGTCCTGGACTCCATCATTTGATGGCATGATGCTGATTTTTCCATCCCCTTTGCTTAATCAAGTGATAGTGGTACTGGTGACTTCTCTCAAGTCACTTTTTGCAGATAGAATAGAGCGAACATGTTTCAAGAGGATTGATCCTAGATAGCTGCTGATGGACTCGTTTTGATCAAATTGAGCAGAAATGTGGACTGAGAAGGGAAATAAGCAGCAGAAAAGTCTGGGAACTGTCACCTTCCCAATTGTGCTAGCACCTTGAGAAGCCCCCGGTGTTAGCAGTCATATTTGATATGCTTGTGAATTGTGTTAGAATCAAAAATAACCTGTTAACTTTTCTGTCTTCTTCCTGCCCCTTTAGATAAAGCTTGCACATTCAAAGAGTGAAAGATTGTGTGTGTTGGCACCAGCAAATGCTGGGGAGGGAGTTGTCTGAAGTAAATTACTTCTGACTTGTCTGATATTAGGTGGTCTCTTTCTGCAGCTGTTGCTATCTGAAACGTGTTGAAACTAGTTATATGACATGAGAATGAAGAACAGGGATTGGTTACTAGAATATTCACTCCAACTTGTATGAATCTGGTGCCCTTTGCAGGGAACTAGGGCACTAATTAAGCAACATTGACGCGTGTGAGGCTTAGTTATTTATTGGACCATAAATAAGTTAACTGGCAGGGAACTAAGGATGAGCCCATCCATTGGGCCTTGCTTTCCAATTTGCTGCCTTTGTCCATGTTGTAAAAGTCTTGTCTTCAGAGCAGGACTTGTTGGTTAGAAATCTGTAAGACTAATTTTTTTCTTCACTTCGGAAAGTACATTCCCTGCAGTGGTGACCTGTTTAACGTGAGAAGCTTTTGGATGCCTGCGCTGTGTACTTGATCCACCTAAGAGCGGATTGCAGAAGGCTGCTAAGGCCGTAGACTGTTCCTCAGGGTGATCAGGCCATTGAAGCTGGGCATCTAGCTGCAGGATCCTCACACAGATGGTGTGGAAAAACTCATTAGTGTATCCTGCAGGGATCCAGCAAAGTCTGATAGAATTAAATCCCGGTATCGGCCTCTATCAGTCTTAATGTGTTCCTTCTCTTTTTGCTCCTGAAATCGGTCCTTTCTATTGTGCGCTGCAGAACCAGTGAGATGCAAAGGCGCTTACAGGCTTCTCTGTGGGCCATCTACAGTGTCTGCTCAGTGGTGCATTACCCACTTAACTGGGTGATAGAGGTTTCTTCCCCATATTTTTATTTCTTTAACCAAACTATCTTTTGAGTTGTTGCTGCATCTTTTGTTTTGGAGCAAATGGGTCAAAGCACTAGTCAGCCTAGCTGGCAGGATCTCTCTGATGTCCGTGGTATGTCAAGCTGAATCAGGCTTGAAGTATAATAAATAAGGGTGGCTGGGTTTGAACAGGGATGAGGCTTTTAACTGGCTATGTCCTATGGTGCAGATATTAATGAACAGTGCTGCAAGCATGTGTGCACTGCACACTGGGGGATGCACTTAACTAATTGTCAGACATATTGAAGGTTAACATCTCTGAAAATCCCTGAGCATTGAAATGGCAACTTGCAGAATAGTTCAAATGTATTCTGACTGTGACGCAGCTGAAGTCCTTATGTTTGAGCTACAGGGATTTGAGGTCCTTGAAGTTCTGGTTTTGCTAGATTAGAACAGTTACCCTTTACAAAAAGGAGGGGTGGAGGGAAGGCTGGATGCTATTAGATGCTCAGTGCCAAGATATTGTGTTGTTTCCAAAAATGATTGTCTTAAAACTTTCCACTGATGTGGAAGAGAAGATGTGAGAACTCCTCTTAGCAGGGTATCATCTATTCAGCTTTTGTGTGCAGAAGCATTCACGTTCAATCAAAAGCTTCTGGCTCAGTATGTCAATACCTGATTAAACAAAAAGAAATGCCTCTGCTTTGAATGTAAAAGCAGGGCTAAAGTAATTGTGCTGTGATAGTGGGTTAATGCTTCAAGGCAGTTCAGATTTCTTAATTAAGGACTGATTTCTGACATCAGGAATGTAAATTAGCAGCAATTATGTCTTTGCTTCATCTAGCACCTTTTCATTCAAAAAGTTTTACAAATGTTAATTGCTCCTCATAGCTCCTTTCAGAAGAGTATTATCCTCAGTTGGGGAAACCGAGGAACGGCTTATGTGACTTGACCCAACTAGCACAGCTGGTTGGTGACAGAGTTGAGAATGAGCTGTGAAAGTCTGAATCAAATAGCCTACAGCAGGCTTTCCCCTTCAAAAGGGTTTCTAAAGTGTCTGTGGAGCTCTGGCAAGGCAAGCATCCTTAAGCTACTTGCTAGGATCTCCTCTATGCGGAAGCACCCTAAGTTAAACCTAACTGACAAAGTTTATGATTTTCCTCTTGTGATCAGACCTCAGCTGTGCTGGGTTTAGAGGGTAGTATGTATGTAATTTTTCAACCTAATGATTATTTGTAAATGCTCTTTGAGCTAGCGTAGTTTCTAGTGTGAGCTGGATAACGCCTGTCTGATTTCAAGCCTTATTGCAATAAACCTGTGTTTAGAGTACACGCCTTTTTGTAAGCCCAATTTAAACATGTTTTCATCTCAGCTTTAATGTGAAAGTCGATAAAGACTGGAACTTAATTAAAATTTGAATCTGTAATCTATCCAGCAAGCCATCAGCCTTTGACAGGTTTTGTGGGAGGTTTTAAGCTTATTCTTCCAAAGGTGCATTTACACTAGCTGCCACAGAGGTCAGCTGTGTTTGAGTTTATGCTGCTAGGCTGTGACTGTTCTTTCTTGTATGTCTTCATAATGTTAATTCCAGAGTAGCAGAAAGTTAGTACACCTTGACTCTTAAAGTCATGCAAGATTTGACTTGTGCTCAAGGGAGATGTTACTTTACATTGGTTACCCATCGTAGTAAGAGTGGGGAAGTGGACCTGTTTCCCTGCTGGCACGGGATAGTAGTAGCTCACCCATACAAACTTCTCTTATATAAATGCAACTGTTGAAAGGCAGATCTATATGCTTTTCCTTTTGCAGTCATACAGCAGATCATTCTTTACTTAATTCTAAGTCATTTCACTTCAGTTTGCTCTAGCCTGAGACTGCTCTTAGTTCTTATAGGACAGGCTATAATTTGCCTGCCCAGCCTCTTAGTTATAGGATACTAAAAACCTGAAAAGTGAGGAATGAACCTGAGCTCCCAAACCCTCAAGTAACTATATTTATCTTTTCAGACTTTGTAACTTTCTCCTGGAAAATCCAGATTACCCAAAGAAGGAAGGCAGAGTGGTTTTAAATCCCAGCAGCAGCCTGCTTGCCAGCCAAGATGAGACAAAGGCAAGTGAGAATAGCCTCATCTATAGTCTGTCTCCCATTAAGCATGTTCAACCTGAGCTGATCTTGGGATGTGGTGTTCTATGAGTGTGCATTTGTGGAGTGCCCTGCTGAGCCGGGCTTTTGGAGGAGGCCTCTGGGTGCTTTTAAATTAGTGTTAAATAACAATAGTTAGTTGCTTGTAAGATGACCTCAAGACTCATGTTTTGCTACTGTATAGCTGCACCTTGTCTGCTCGTTTCCCTTGAGCCAGTCCCTCTGTCTTGCCTGCCTGTTGGCTACCTCCCACGTGGAGTGTTCATTTTGGTCACTGATCTAAATTCTTTGGTCCTTCTGTTGCATGAAGTAGACTTGGACAGTGAGTCTCTTTTGTGTGGCGTTTTAGGCATTGCTTTTTAGCCTCCTAACTGAGAATTTCCTTAGTTTCTTGTCTTGTTTATTTTTTTTTCCTGACAGTCCCTTTGACAAAGATTTTTCTCCCTGAGATGCTTTCTTCGAGTAAATTAAAATGGCTGTATGTGACTTGAGAGATGGAGATGCTGAATACCTCTGGGAAGTATCCCTCAGACTTGAGACAGTGAAGCTGTTCACCCTTTACAGTAACACGAGACAGTGAGAAGAAGATATATTTGTGTAGCCACACACAAATGGCTTTAAGCTAGTTGGCTTCAATCCTGCTAGGAGCAGAGCTGCAGTGTGGTGCAGCTCGGGGCAGGTTACCTGTGCAAGTACACCACAGTAAGCTTCATACGCCATGCTGTGCTCTAAGCTGGTGCTTAGGTTTGCACTCAGAACAAGGTGCCATGTAGCTTGAGTTGTGTGGTCTGGCAGAAGTTCCTGACTACTGAAAGATGGGTTGTTTGGGGTGTTTTTGTGTGTCTATAAAAGCCTTTTCATATCCTCTCTTGCCTCTTGCATTTTCTCCTCAGGTGCCTAAAGTGGACTACTTTGATTTTTCCAAACTTGCCCCACTTGATCAGCGGTGCTTTATTCAAGCAGCTGACCTCCTCATGGCAGACTTCAAAATGCTGAGCAGCCAGGACATTAAGTGGGCACTACATGAACTCAAAGGACACTATGCAATTACGCGAAAGGTTTTTCAGTTCAAATCTTTTTTTTTTCTTAACTGGAGTCACATCCCCTTGTCCGTGGAGGAGAACAGCGCGATGTCTCTTGCCTTACTGCCCTATCTGTTTGCGTGTGGTTGTATTTTTATAATCTGCCTTTCCTTTCAAAAAGTATTTGATGTTCATTTAGTTGAGAGACTTGCAAAATTTCTCAGCTGCAGAAAGTTGTTGCACTTTGCTGTCCTAGGAAAGTTAAGAGATGCTAGCTATTGATGGTGGATGTTGCATTGAACTGAGAAATGTTCCTGTACTTTGCTGCTGAAGTAGGGCGTAATCGCCAGTAAAGCCTAGACTAGTGAAGTCTTAACACGCTTAACTGCTGTTATTGGTTTCTTCCTGACTACACAATTGAAGAATGAGGAGGAGGCAGCCAGTGAGAGACTCGGGTTCCTCTTAAGACCTCCAAAACGAAACATATATTCCTTGTAAAAGAATGTCACTGTAATGGAGCTGCAAAGAAACTTATTCTCAAGTATCAACTAAATGCGAATGTGGTCTCAGGTTTTTGACCTGGAGCTGCTCTTTTGATGTGTTTCTCTTGCTTGAGCTTCTCTCCTTGGCTTAACTGAAAAACACAAAAAATAACCCCTTCATTGATTGATCAAGTGTTAAGTAGCGGAATTGAGCAAAAGCAGATTCTTGCTCTAAACCTTCGGAGAAGAAGCTTCAAGAAAATTGAGCTCTGTTGCATCAAAATGGGCACCAGTTGTATTAGAGATAAACTGATGTGTTGCAGAGCATCATTCAACTCTGCCTGATCAACAGGTGGCTCTTTCATTTTTATGAAATGATTGTTATAAATTCATAAAGCAACAAGATGGATAAAGGGTAGAGAGGTAGACTTGCCTTTATGGGGTGTTTAGCTTTCCTGTTTTTAAATCGATCTTAGGTACAAGTTGTTCATGCAGTGCTTTAATTTGAAGTGTTTGCCTCTGCTTTCTTCCAGAGGGCAGAAAGGATTTATGCCTGTGTTGTTTTCTAGGCCTTTTCTGATGCCATCAAGAAATGGCAGGAGCTCTCTCCAGAAACCAGTGGGAAAAGAAAAAGGAGGAAAGAAATGAATCAGTTTTCATATATAGATTTCAAATTTGAGCAAGGTAAATACCGGGGGGGGGTATGTGGTGCTCTCTGCATGGATACTGTAAGCAGAGCTGCCTTGCAGCAGAAAGTGCTGTTGTTGGAAAGGGCTGTGGTCCCCATCTATGTCTCTGTCATTGTCTAGTATCTGTTTTGAAGATATTCTTCACGAGTGCATCTGCTTGGTTCAGTGCTGTTTGAGATACTGAAGTTATGCGGCTGGTAGCGTGTAGAGGAGGAAAGGTTTAAGCTTTGCTCTTGCTGGCCATCCCGTTTCATTGTACCTTTAACCCTGATTTAGGTGATGTGAAAATTGAGAAGCGGATGTTCTTCCTGGAGAATAAGAGACGGCACTGGAGGTCCTATGACCGGCTCTCGCTTCTCCCACCGGTGCTACTAGAACAGGAATTCTATGAGCAGAAAGTTAAAGAGATGGCAGAGGTGAGAGTGGTAGGAGCTGCTTTGATCTTGTGGGGCAATGATTTCAGCTGCTGTAGAGGTCTTGGCCTTAAGCGTGGAAATCTCTCTCTTTTGGAAGTCAAATGCTGAACAAAATATTGGACAACTGATGGCTTTTGCCCCTTTAACTGTTAACACTTATGAATTTTAGAAATGAGTTACTTGGGGGTGGGGGGGGAAGTCAAGCAAGGAATTTCTTATTCGCCTAAATATGTAGTTGCACTTTTGCTACTGAAAAGCTTCCATATATCTGCTAATGTTGATATGTAGTCCATGATAAAACACCTTTTTGGACTCTTTTTTACTGAAACAGTAAAAGCTGTATTAATAAATTCTTTCCTCTAAGTAGTGGCTTCCTCTTCTGCTTTTGGGCTTGTAATTACAGCTCAGTGTTGGTGGTTAACAGCAACTAGGCTCAAGGCAGGCTATCCGCTCACTCTTCTGAAACTTGGCAGTCCTATCTCAAGAACGTCCCATGTTGAGGGGCACGCGTTTCAGAGCAGAACCTTGCAACAGTTGCTGGTGTGTTGTCTTCCCCTCGTAATCTAATGAAAGACAGAATGCACAGCTCTGCAGCTGCAGTCCTTTCTGAAGTAGCTTCTTAAAGATCAGTGTCTCTTAGGCAGATGGTAGTGTCTCCTTTTAAACGGAAAGCTCATTTTTCTTGGCTTTCTCTGGAGAGACCTATTGAGTGTGATCTTGCCTGCCCATAGAAGCATGAGCTAGTGGCCCTCCATAATTCCGAACTTGGTTCTTTGCTCTTGCTGCCTTTGCTTCTCCAGTCCATTTTAGCTGAATCATAAATAGTTCAATGGATTGGAAGGATGGATTGAATGGTGTTGTAGGCAGACAGTGTGCCTTCTATGGTGGTTTGTTAAGTCTTGAGATAATGTAAAAGTGTTTAGGGGCTGGAAAACAGGTTTATCCATTCTACAAATACAAATGCACGTGTCTCTCTTACAGCATGCGGACTTTCTCCTTGCTCTGCAGATGAACGAGGAGCAGTATCAGAAGGTCAGTATCGGTGATATGGTTCCTGGAGTTCAGTTTGTGTATAGAGACTATATTGCACTTACTACTTTGCAGAGTTCTCTCTCTTCTGGAATAGAGTTTGTTTTCTGAAGGACTGCATTTACACTGTGCTCCATTTGCTGAGCTGGCAGAACCTACATAGTATGTGTTGGCTGGCTTTTAGAAAAGGTAGACAAGAGCTGAGTCCAGCAGGACAGTATTGATGTGTGTAATGATCTGTAGTAGTTCAGTCAGCTGCTGCTTGTGTTTTTACTGGCCAGAACAAACATTGCAGTAGAATCGTACCAGTTTTGCTCTTGCTATCTACGTTATGGCTGTTTAAAACAAATTTGCTATTCTTGGAGGTCTGCCAATGGAAAGACCTTTCTCATTTGCAGAAAGGACTCTGTTTTTAAAAAAAAAAACAAAAAAAATTAAGCCCTTCATTTTAAATGAAGAGAGAAAGAGATGAGTTCAGCAGCTGTGGATTACCTTTCTCTTTCTCGATGCCTATTTTTCTTCCAACTTTGGAGATGTTGGACCTGTGAAGAAGTGGGCATACTTACTCTTACCAGTGGCAAGCTTCTCCACCTCTGCGGTGAGAAAGCCAAGGCAGGGTGTCTCCAGGCAAATGGGTAAATCTTTTAAAGAGCAACAGATTTGAATCTTGGTTTTTTCCTATGTGAACTGTGCATATTCTCCGCTGCTTCCTTGCAAGCGCAGCTTCCCTAACCCAAGATGGTTCTCTGCCTGTGAACTAAGAATTAGTCAAACACCATGTGTTCTATAGTTTTTTGGGGGGGGGATCCATCATGGAGGACATGTAGATGCTAAGTTACTTTAAAATGAGTTTCTGAGTTTGCTTTCTCATGGTAAGTTTCAACCCTCAAAGAGGATGTTTAATAGAATAATGTATATCTGTAGCTTACTTGTGTTTTTCATATGATTAATGCTGACTTTTTTGGTATGGATTGCAGTTGTATGTGCCCATGTCACTGCATTCTTATTTCTAGCAGTGTTTGGTATGTTGCTGTAGCTATTGGTTTTTTTGACTGCTGTTAATACCTCTGCTCATGGCTGCAGGACGGCCAGATGATAGAGTGCCGCTGCTGTTATGGGGAGTTTGCATTTGAAGAGCTAACACAGTGTGCAGATGGTCACTTGTTCTGCAAGGAGTGCCTAATTAAATATGCTCAGGAGGCAGTCTTTGGCTCTGGGAAGGTAAGGATTTCCTGCCTGGACATGGGGAAATGGGTAGATTGCTGTTGGAAGATCTTATTGCTGTTGGCAGAGTGTTGTTGCTTAAACCAGATGTAACGGCACTTCCCAGGAAGTATTTGAATGGAACGGAGTCCTGAAATCCAAATCTGACAAGTTGGTCTTACGATCAAATGAACAGCCCAGAGCTTCACAATAGGATCTTTGCTGAATAGGACTTGTCTCTTGCTGACCTCTGACTTGCTCCATGCTTAGCAACTCCTAATGGATTATTAGGAAAGCTTTTCAGTATTCGTATAACAACTTGCACTTATTTGGTTGTGATTTACTAATTAATAAGCCAATGGTGTCTGCACAGAGAACCTGTGCTTATCTCTGATTTGGCCAGTCCCTTCCTAGCTAAGGGATTGTTCTTTATAGAAGTCCTTGTGATCCCACCTTAATTTGGGGGTCAATTCATCTACAGGACTGCTAACCTTCTCAGTCTCATGTAGAAATGCTGATGCTACTAGGACATGGTTACCAGAGTTGGCCTAAATGGTAAGGCAGCAGTAGTTAGCAGTTATCATGGTACTTAGCTGAGCCATAAATGAGTTCCTCACAGCAGGTTAATTATGCATGCTCCTTTGCCTCAGGAGATGAGGATCAAACTTTAGGGTAATTCTTGGGGGGGGGGGGGGGGTGTACTCCAGGATCTGTATTTCTTGTAACCATATAAACTGACAACTGTACTTAATGTGAGTGTATTGCCAAGAATAGAACATGCTGTTCATGAGCATAGTGCCAGCTTTCGAAGGGGAACACGCAGTGGCAACAGGCTGCTTTGTGGTCATAGTGGCTTTGGAGCAAGCGGACTCTAATCCCAGCTATGAAGAGCATCTTCATGCCCGTTGTTTGTCTGCGGACTGATCTAGCAGATCAACTAGCCTTGTTCGTACCATAGCAAGCCCCTACTGGCAGCCTGGCAGTCATCTGCTGTTTTAAGCTCTCTTCTTCATAAGCAAAGCTCTGTGGTGATTGTATTTGGAAAAGTTCTGGTTACTGAGTGTCCTTGTATCTGTCACTAGAAACATACTGAAACTGCGCTCTCTCCTCTCCTTCCAATTGTAGTCAGAGCTCAGCTGCATGGAAGGGAGTTGCACGTGTTCATTCCCCACCAGCGAGCTGGAGAAGGTGCTTCCGGAGAACATCCTCTGTAAATACTATGAGCGGAAAGCTGAGGAGGAGGTGGCTGCTGCCTGTGCAGATGAGCTCGTCAGGTGAGTCTCCAGTGCAGGATACATGAGTCGGAATGGATGAACTGGAGGAAATCCTGTACTTTCTGTTGTAGAAAACTGTCCTCCAGAATCCTAAATGCGTGCTGACTTTGGGGCAGGTAGCTTTCAGAGAGTTGCCCTTTAGTTTAGGGGCCCCGTAGTCCTGTTTTCCTCAGACTGTTTTTATTTAGCACAGTCTGCCTTCCTTTGACTAGGAGCAGATTAAAATTCAGTAAGGCCGTCTTCCCTGTCGTTTGCCAGCCCTGTGCTGATCCTTTAAATTATATGCTCAGCACTGCTTTTGACCATGTAATACTTTGATTGCAAACAGGGAAGTGATTGAAGAAATATGAGCAAAAAGACAGTAGTCAGCAAATCCTTGCGGCAGGTGTTTGGCTGAGCTTTATAGCTATTTGACTAAATCCACTTTGAGCAAAGATTTGTTTGGCCCTGTGTGTGTTTGGCCTATTAAGAGCATCTTATTTTGGGCTGCAGGTGTCCATTTTGTAACTTCCCAGCTCTACTGGACAATGATGTGAAGCGGTTCAGCTGTCCTAATCCCCGCTGCAGAAAGGTAATTGGGTGACGCTTGCCATTTGGTCTCTTCTGGAGCATTGGGCTGGAGAGCTGGGAGGGCAACTCGCACTTAGCAGCAGGTGAATGAACATCTGATGTGGCTGCATGGGGCAGCAAAGTATTTCCTGGATACTACTGAAGGTCTGTAAAATTGTGTGGCGAGACAGATGTATTTCAGGGCACTGATACAGGCGTGGTGACTCCCTTTCATGTGGCAGGCTTGGAAGACATTGGCCAAAAAGAAAAGCCTCTAGGTGCCTTAGGCTGCAGTTTTGCATGTACAGAAGTACTTTAGGTGAACAAGGAGCAGGGTATTTAAAAGGCCCAGAAACAAATTGTAAACCATTATCTAATGAGTTCTGGAGAACAAGCTGGAAAAAACCTCATCTGCTGTCCTTAGCGGAATTTGGCATATTGCGTTTTTCTCTTATGCTACCATTTGAATACAGATTCAACTGGTAGTGAAGAAAACTTGTTTGAAGAGCTCACTTAAATGCACCCCTTCGAAGGGCAGTAGTTCTTTGCACTTCTCAAGTTTGCTAATAGCCACAACAGAAGAATCATCAGGTCCAATGGCTGGGCAGAATGGGGAAACTTACTGCTGCTACTTCTACATGTTTGTTTTTCCATGGAAGAGATGGTACAGAAACGTGTTTCGCAGTCTCCTGAATGTATGTTAAACCCTGCTTACATCTGGTGCCAGTGAGTTGGGGCTGACATAGTATCAGTGCTTTAGCACTAGTGCTGTGGGGCATCTTGCGTAACTTTAGCCACAACAACGAATTCTCATGCAATGTTCAGGGCTGCCTATCCCCCAGCAGAGATTTCTGCTAATCAGAAATTCCTTTTGAATGTGTAGACCATATGCTTGTAGCTGCCAAAGCTTTGGGTTCTCATTTTGAAGTCATACCTCTGTTTGCCTGTATTGGAGAAGTAATAGACTTTGGATAAGAAGTCAAATTTTGTTGTCTGGAGAAATTGAAGTTGCCAGTAGTGAACTTCATAGTCTGTTAGGAGAATTGAATATACTGGGGAAGAAAAGCCATTTGTGGAAGATGTACAATTCCATTTTTAATCTCTATGTGTTTTGCTAACATTACCCTCTAGCATTTGGGAAAGAACCCTCTCAATTCTGGATTATCCACGTTTCATGAGCAAAGAGATTGGACTGCCATTAGGTGGCACTGTTGATTCAGGTTTAAATAGTTCTTTTTTCCTTACTCTGTTTAGCAAAAACCAAGCTGTTCCCAAAGTGTCAGCACCGTAGAACAGAATTTAGGCTTAAGCAACATGAATGTTTCAATGTGTAAAAATATGAAGCATTTTTTTGATGTGTAGTGTGGCACAGTAAATGTGGCAAGAGGGTCAGTCCTGCAAGTGTTCTTCCCTCTGGTCTGTTGTTTATTTCCTTCCTAGGACCCTGTTTGTTCTCGCTTCCTGGGGCTGCAGTATTCCAGTGAGCTGAACTTCTGGTTTCCTGGACAGCTTGTGTTGATTCCTGAGCTGAAAGTCTGCTGAGTAGCTTAGGGCTCTTAGAAATCTAAAAGTCTTTTGGATTTGAAGTCCAGGATGACAAGCTGAGCTAGCAGGATGTGTTAGTGTCTCATATTAGCAACTGCAGTGGTCTTTCATGTTCCTGCTACCTTGTTTCTTTCCAGAATGAAGAATTTCAGTTAATGTTCTTGCTTGCAGGAAGCTATTGCCCATAGGGAGGAAAGGGCTAGATTAGCACAGAGGTTGGAAAGGATGCATTGGCTTTCCTAGCAGTGCCTCTGGCAGCCCTTGTGGTAGTGATGAATGATCCTGGAAGGAGTTCTTCTCTGGTTTGAAGGACTGTACTTGCACAGCTGAACTGAAAGTGAGGGGAAAGAATGAAAAGGGGTAGGTCAAAGTGTTCCTCTCAACCTCCAGAGTAAAAGGATGGGAGAGGAGGGCCAGATGGTAGTCCTGTTGTATATCAGTGCTCCATTACCTGGATCCTCTGTCTTGCTTCTGGAATTCATGTTGATGCTCTCTGGCTTTCTGTTAAATCTGGCAGAGAGGTTGAGACGCATTTGGATCGGGAATGGATGTAAAGTATGTGATGGAAACCAGCCAGAAGCCTTTATTTTTGGCTGTGTGTGGGGATTGGGCCCAACAAAAGAGCTTTAGGCACACCCAGCTTGCCGCTTACACGTTGCGCCTTGCAGGTACTAAAACGTGGCTAGTTGTAACCTCTGCAATGGGCAGAGCTACCGGTTGCTGTTGCCTCCTTCAGTGGCTGAGTGGATGCATGAAGAGCATGCAGATGAGCCTGCACCATCTGTCAGTGCCATTGTGGCTCCAGCTGTGTTGTGTGAAGTTTGACTCGTAGGTGGCTAGACCTTGCATCTGAATGTCACTAACTGCTGCTGGATGGAGGGGAAGCTTAATTAGCCAAGGAGAAAGGTTGCCCAAGCCACCCACCCTGCAAATGCATTCTCCCACGTATTTGCAGTCTGAGCTTGCGATGGGGAAGAATCAGCTTTCGCTCAGCTGGCTAACATGAGACCTGCCTGAGTTTTGAGGTTTTGCTCTGTGGTGAGTCTCTCGCAACGTGTTCCCAGCGGCTGTGGGCACAACGTGAGGATTCCTGGCAGCCGGCTCGGGCAGCCTCCATCTTGTCTGTGCACGGATCTCCGCGTGGAAGCAGTGCTCGAATTTCTCATCTCTTAACGACGCGTGTTTTTCCTCAGTGTGTTGTCGCATCACAAAAGGTTACCCAAACCAAAGCTGCCGATTCTGGTAAAGCCGTGAAAGACACGTTGCGCGTTGATTCCTTAAGTACTAGGAAGTGAGCGTGTACTTTCATAGGCTGGGGAATTCCTGTTTCCCACCAGAAAAGGGAGTCCTTCCCGCTCTCTCCCTCCTCCCAGTATCCCATCTCATGCACGAAGACTCCGCTTTTGTTCAGAGGCTGCTCGCTGCCATCCCAGTGGCTGCTGTGGGTGGGGACGCTTCTCCCCTCTTTGCAGTCGCGGCACAAAGCGCTGCAGGGCTTTCAGCAGCTACGAGCTAGGCAGGGGAAAGCTGTCGTTGCCATGGAAGTACAGCAGGGAGCCGTGCTGCCCCTCTAGGTGCCAGGGAGCTTAAAACCTTCAATAGTTGTTTCGTAGCCAGACTGCAACCTGCAGCCACCTTGCAGGGACTTGCATTTCCAAGGCTTTAAGTCCTTTGCACGACTTGCAGGACTGAATTGCTGCCTGCCTCAGTGCTGGCTGGATGTAAAAACGGGATTGCTCGTGGCTGCCCAGCGCTGACTTGCGTAGCCCTCGGACGAGGCAGCTGCCGCTCTTGTTCGTGGCTGCGTCCTGCGTCCCATTAATGAGGCTGTGCTTAGGGGATGAGCTTGCCTGCTGGTGTCTGAACTGTTGCGCTGGAAAAATCAGCGCTGATGTGCCTGTGTGAGATGGATAAGCTCTTCACTCTCCTGCCTTTTCATCTTAAGGACAGGCTCCCTGGCCAAAGCAATCCTTGTGCGTACTCTTAATTTGCAGGACTAAGGTGTGGTGTTTCAGGGGACTTCTTTTCAAACTGCTAGACTTTCTTAAGATTGATTTCGAGGTGCTGGCTGTGAACAGATGCACCCAGCTGCTTTCAACCTTCATTTTCTTTTGGAAGACGAACAAGTTTAAGCTTGTACAGGGCTCTGCCTAGCAAGCTGTGCTTGAAGATAGCTTTTCTTAGCAGGGCACTAACACGGCATCCGTGACATACGTTAATAAGCCTAAGTTGTGTCGTATAGCTTACAGCAACTTCAGTACAAGTGGCCTTTCTTGCTGAAATAACAAATTGTTGCGTGAGCAACCAGCTCTAAAGTTATAAAAGCAGCTAACGGGGCATTGTGCACGGCCTGTCTGATCGCTGTACCTGGTGCGGTAATGGAGCGAGCAGCTGTTCCTGATTCAGAAGTGGAGAATGAGGCAGCCCAAGCCACCTATGATCCAGTTACAAGTGTTTTATAGGGTGCAAAGGAAATGTTTGCATAATCAAATACCCAGCAGCAGCAGAGGATGTGTTTAGGATGACATAATCCTTCCAAGGATGTCATCCAACGCATGCCACGGTGCCATGCTAGAGGCTGGGCTGTTGTTGCCCAGAGCTGCCCTTCCCAAACACCAAATGTTTTGCAGTGTTCAGCTTAAACTGTATCAAGAGTTGTCACAGGCGGGGTTGGAGAAATTGAGCTTGAACAGAATGCCTCAGTGTAGGATGTGCATATGGAGAATTACTTAATTCTCCTTCTTTTGCAACATGTTTTCCCAGCTGCTGAAGTCTGCTGTCTCATTCAGCTTCCTGACAGCAATGCAAACATTTTGAAGGTCCTATGGTCCTGTCTTGTTCTCTGTGCAGCAGTTCTTATCCCTGTTCTTTGTATGCTTTTCCTTGGGCGTATTTATTTGGATGCAGTTGTCACTTATAGCTTGTCCCTCTGCTTTAGTAGAGAACAGAGCTGAAGATGGCAGTTTGCTTATGGCAAACCGCTGTAATTTCTTTTTGATGGCACTAACTTCAAGGCCAAATCCCATGTTTAAATTTCCATCCTGTGACTGTGTGAATGTGGTTTAGTAGAATTTGTTGGGATGAGGAGGAAATGGAAATGTGGTATGGAGAATCTTGCTACTTGTCTTACTAGTGGAGTTTGGGAATGCAGTACTTGTGTGCTTGCACGCAGTCGTGTCTGGAGGCCTGTCTTCTGCTTCTCCAACAGAACAGTTTTGAAGCTGTTACTGTTCACTGCCATCTTCTTCCTCAGCAATGCATGGGTGAAACTTTTCGCTCCAGAGTTTTGAGCTTTCTTCTTCAGTTCAGTGCGTTTGCTGCACCCTTCTTAAATAAGTGGTGCGCATGGGAACACGCTCCGCTATATTGCTGCCAAAACCACAACAAATGGCAAGTTTCCATCTGTCATCTCGGCTCAGCTCTGAGGCACTCCGCTGCTGGGCAGGCGATTCATTTTTCTTCCATAAAAGGGCATTGAAACTTGTCTGTAGCCGTGGTGCACTGTGCTGCAGTCAGTGAGCAAAGCAAGCAGAGATGCTATCGGCGGCAGCACTGGCAATACGGCAGCCGGAGCTCCGGTGATTTCAGTATCTGTTCGCAAAGGGATGGGCAGGAGGGAGGGACCAAGGGCGCAGGTGGGGTTGAGGTGATTGTAGGTGGCAGATAACACCCTATTCAACTTTCCTGCCAAGTCTTAAAGACAGAGATAACAAGAGGGTGCTCCTGAAACAGCAAAGCCTTAAAAGTACAATCCCATGTAGGAAGTGTGTGTGTGCTAAACCATGTGATGTGTCCTAATGAGGCGTGTAGGGTCAAAGTTGCACGGGGAGTGCTGAGAGTCAGGAGATCTTCCCATGAGGAATGCTGAGAGTCAGGAGATCTCATCCCAAGCTTTATGCTGGGCAGCTGCTTACCTTTTCTGGGGGCACGAGGGAAGGCCATGTTCCAGGACGCTCCCTGCATCCCAGCTGTACTGCGCATGCCTGCTTGTTCTGCTGGTGGCTTGCTCCCTCTCTGAGAAGGAGCACCCAGGAAAGTCTGTGACCAGGAGTGAGTTGTCCCCTCCAGAGCAATTCCTGTAGCTTGCTTCTAAGTGTGTCCTTGGTCTGGGCCAGGAGCAGCTGCAAGTATTGACTGGTGCCAGGAGCAGCCCCCTCCTAAATACCGCTTTTCTGGGAGGTACAGTGGTCAGCCTGAAATCTCTCCCTGCCTTGTGACTAGATGCCTGTCCTCCTTCCTCAGGACATGTAGGAATGGGCTGCAGGTGCTGCAAGACTATCTCATGGGGAAAGCAGGCTGCTGCAGGAGCAGACTGGATTCATTGCTGTGGTGGGATGTGGGGAGCCCATGAGCAGGAGCTCAGGTGCTGCTGCTTTTACAAGGTCAAGTCTGCTTATGCAGTGGTATGTGGAAATGCTTCACTTGATAAATGAGTCTGACAGAGAAGGAGAGTGCAAAGCCCAGCTTGGAAATGGACCTGAGGAAAGAGGTCAGTTTAAATGGGGTATCTGTCTCCTGAAGGTGGAAAAAAGTTGCTGAAAGCAAGAACTCAAGTTAGTCTCTTTAAAAATAGACCATGTAAGTCAGTGCAATTCAAGCAACAAAGCTTACTCCTGTGCTTGGTTTCTGCCTTTTATAGCAATATCCATTCAGGGAAAAGGCAATTCTTCCACTGTTTACTGACCAATGAATACCTCTTTGTCAAGGTCCATAAGAGGTAGTGCTATCTCCCCTTCATAGCTTTGTCCTGCTAACGAAAGGTCCAGAGGTAGTAGTCTAGGCATGGCTTAATGTGAGATGGAAACGTCAGCCTCTGTTTTGTGACCCAGCAGTCTCGTCTCGTCTCCCCCTCCCTGGGCCCAGCCTGACACCACTTACGTAGAGGAGATACCCTGAGAGCTGCTGTAATTGGGTGGTGGTCAGCGCAGATGAGTGGTGACAGCATCTTTGGGGATCAGCTGGTGGACTCTGAAGATTTAGATAAGAGCACTCTGGGTGGGTGGTGCTGGGAGGGAAATGTCCTCAGCTGCTTTGAGCCTGGCAGTCACTAGAGTCGACCCATAACCAAACTGGAACTGCTGCTGCTGGAAAAACCCTGAAAGGTGTAGTTGTGCTGAGAGCAGAGCAGAGGCAGGCCTGGCGGCTCGCTGCAGCCTGAGATTAGTTGTAAACTTTGACTTCCCTTTCTCTTTCAAGGGATCTTAGAAAGGAAAGGGTGTTATTCCAGTTTATTCCATTTCTTCCTTGCGTGAAATAGGGTGATTGCATCACATTCTTCCAACGTCAAGGTGGAAACCCTAAACCTATGCAAAGAGCATAGGTGTGTTTGATTTTTTTTTTTGCTTGATTTGTTGTTTTTCTTTAGCAGAGAAATAATCTAGGTTGTCCATTGTTCACTTTGGTCCCCGCAACAGGTAGCGATGCTAGTGAGCTGCTCTGAGACTGTTTTGGGAGCTGAGTACAGGTACTTTCCACAGTAGCAGTTACAAAAGCACGGGCAAGTTTAAGGCTTAAACTCTGCCCAGTGCTACTTGTATTTGCAGAGCATCAAAGCAGGGTTAACGTTTTGCCGCTGCAGTGGAAATGGAGGTTGGAGAGGATGGAAAAAGACTGTTCCCAAGCCAATTTAAAAACATTGTTCTGACCTTACTCAAGAAGCTACATCTTCCCTCTCTTTCCTCCCCCTCACATTCCTGTCGTAGTAATCACTGATCTCTAACCTTAGCTTCATCTGCCACAGCTAACCACTTAAATGCACTTAAAAACAGACTTTCTGCACGCACCTTATCTTGTTGTACCTTAGTACTTCCAGGGCAAAGTTATCTTTGGAGGAGCATGAGTCAGCTGTAAAGGTTTTGAGTAGTATTGTGTCAGGGTAGTTGATGACTGTCTCCTCCTTGAGGCCAGAGCATGAAGATGGCATAACCTGGTAGATGTAGTTACAGGAGGTGTTTTGCTTCTTTCTGTTTTCATGTAAACAGATTTGAGCAGATGACACAGTCATCAGACTTCCTGGGCTAATACAAGGCTGCTGCAGATGATGTCCATTTTGGAGGCTGTCAGTTGAGTTTGCTTCCTAATTTGGTCACAGTGTGCTTAGAGCTGGCCTGCTTTCCTTTTTTTAACACTCGTCCTTTTATATCATTGTAGTGGAGGGGAAGCTGTTTGTATCAGAGAACCTCCAGCTCTTTTCGCTTCCTCTGTGCAGAGGAAGTGATACTTGAATGGTGTCTTTGAAAAAGCAGTGCAGTTCTGAATTTGATCTTTTTGCTTTTCCTTCATTCTTTGCCACTCTTTAATGAGCTCATCTCAATGAGTGCTGGTCGTCTTTCCATTCTTGGTATTCATTTGAGCTCTTAGTGCTGGAAGGGCTCTGTGGATTAGGTCTCTTAAGTGACAGAGGGAGCTGTATTGAAGTTAAACAATAAAATTGATAAGCAGGGATATTGGAATACATACTGCAAAGGGGAGAGATGAGTCTGATGCAAACCTAGCCTCAGCTAATGGAGAAAGTATGTTTTGTTTCATATATCACTAACAAGAGTTCTGGCACCATTTAGGAAGCTGAAAATGCCAAACGCTGGGAGAAAAATAGTGGCTGGTCAGCTCTGCTAAATGACCTTTAAAAAAAATGAGCTAATGTATTGCAAATCCTCAAGAAAATTAAGGACCGCAGGCCTACTTGAAGAGGGCTGCTTTTTGGTATTGGACCAGAATTGGCCCTAAACAAGCTGCCTTTGGTTCCTGGCATGCAGGAGGCAGACCTTAACTGTCAATGTGACTTTTCATTCGGCAACAAACAGTTGACAAATACTGAACCTGTAGCCTCCTTTTTTCTATGCTGTACTTACCAGGAAGGAGGAAAAATGTTTCCAGGTGATCCAGTTGAGGATGCAGCTCTGATGACTTCATTCAGAGCTGTTGGGATGCTTCTGTGCCTTACAGTGATGGTGAACCTATTGTTGAGGGACCTGACACCAGTGTTGGAGAAGATTCTGTGGCCCTTAAAGGACTAGGGGATGCTGGGCCCTCTATTCAAATCCAGGACTCTTCTAGGTCCAGAATACATAAGCAGTTCCAGTAGAGTCTAGGTCAAAGTGAGCCATGAACACATTGGTTCTTGGCCTTAGAGGTTTGGCAGTAGATGGGCAGGAATGGGTTGGCCTCCTCTGGAGGAATGGGTTGGCCTCCTCTGGAGGAATGGGTTGGCCTCCTCTGGAGGAATGGGTTGGCCTCCTCTGGAGGAATGGGTTGGCCTCCTCTGGAGGAATGGGTTGGCCTCCTCTGGAGGAATGGGTTGGCCTCCTCTGGAGGAATGGGTTGGCCTCCTCTGGAGGAATGGGTTGGCCTCCTCTGGAGGAATGGGTTGGCCTCCTCTGGAGGAATGGGTTGGCCTCCTCTGGAGGAATGGGTTGGCCTCCTCTGGAGGAATGGGTTGGCCTCCTCTGGAGGAATGGGTTGGCCTCCTCTGGAGGAATGGGTTGGCCTCCTCTGGAGGAATGGGTTGGCCTCCTCTGGAGGAATGGGTTGGCCTCCTCTGGAGGAATGGGTTGGCCTCCTCTGGAGGAATGGGTTGGCCTCCTCTGGAGGAATGGGTTGGCCTCCTCTGGAGGAATGGGTTGGCCTCCTCTGGAGGAATGGGTTGGCCTCCTCTGGAGGAATGGGTTGGCCTCCTCTGGAGGAATGGGTTGGCCTCCTCTGGAGGAATGGGTTGGCCTCCTCTGGAGGAATGGGTTGGCCTCCTCTGGAGGAATGGGTTGGCCTCCTCTGGAGGAATGGGTTGGCCTCCTCTGGAGGAATGGGTTGGCCTCCTCTGGAGGAATGGGTTGGCCTCCTCTGGAGGAATGGGTTGGCCTCCTCTGGAGGAATGAAACTTCAGTGTGAGTCATTCTGGATGCCTGGTTACTGTTGACCTCTGGTACATGAGTAATGGAGAAATGTGAATGTGAAGTGGTGAGGCAGCAAATTTAAAGGGGGAGAGGGAAGGTGAAAACAGAAGATTTTCTCCCATTTTGTAAAAATCACCTCTGTGTGTCACTCTACATTTGCATATTATCTTCTAATTAGTTCTGACTCACCCACCACTTCCACCTGAAAGGAATGATATGTTTTGAAATATGCAGTTTATAATCTCAGTAGGCCAATGTTTCTTCTCCTCTCTCTCCCTCCTCTTCCAGTGCCCCCCAAAATGCATTTTCTTATAGCTTTTAACCTTCAAGCCTCTTCTCTTCTGCTCTTGCTCTGTTACTACTCTTGCATTATTAATGGAGCTGTAGCAATCCAGCCAGAACACTGACATTACTAATTACTACTTGTAGCAGAGGAATGAGGAGCAAGATAGAAAGTGGGTCAGAAGATGCTGTCGTCATAAAATCATAGTATCAGAACTGCAGAGCAGAACTCTTTGTACAAGCAGGTTTGTGTTGAAAATGGACTCCTTCACCCTGAGGCATACCTGTATATGTTCAGGATGTGGGCTCTCCGTGCTTATTTGCTGCATACAAATGAAGTGAGCATCTTGCACACAGAAAATGGTTAATGGACCTTTAATCCTCAAGAGCTGAGGAATGGAGCGATCTGTTGTGCTTTGCCTGGTAGCACTTTAAGCATCACAAAATTCATGTGCTCTTCAGTGTTGGTACTGCAGCGTGAAGCCCCTTCTCTTATTAGTGTCAAAGGCTGAGGAAGCATTAGTGGCTGGGTTTATTTTTGCATTTGGTGAGAGCCTGTCACACTCTATGCGTTCAGATTGTCCTTGGTAGTGCCAAGGGCATCCTATAGCAGCGAACAGCTCTCTATGCGCCATATAAAAGAATATGGCTATTATGAAATCAGAATTAGACCATTATTTTGGGGATGCAGCAATTGACCTGTGAATACTGGGCTGCTGTAAGCATAAGGAGTTGCCTGACTATCCTGCTTCTGGTTAATGGAGCTGTGCCTTTTCACTCAATTGGGCAAAGCATCCACTTAGGGATCTGGCATCCCTTGGAGGCCTTGCCATGAACAGTTGTGCTGTCATGTTAGCTTGCTCCTTGAATGAGGGGCAAGTGTGAAAAGAGAAGTGTCGTTTACTACAGAATATATTGACTGTTAAGGTAAGTGACAGTTTAAAGAAAGTAATCACTTTAAACACATGCTTTCATTGTTCTCTTTGAAATAATTAAAAAGGCTAAAATGCATAGGTCAGTAATAAAACGCAAATACAAAATTGAGTAGTTTATACTGGCAAAAAACTGAACTCTTTCCTAAAATGATACTTTAAAAGAGAGACTTAAATCTATACTCTCCCAGCACAGTCATTACAAACTTTCTGTTAGCAAGTAGGGAGCGAGATAGGAGGCTCTTCTAAATTTGCTTGCTAGCAACGAGGGGAAGAGAGCGTGTCTCACTAAGACACGTAACACAAGATGGCAGCTTCCTTAATCTCTTGGAGACAAGGGAAAAGAGAAGGGACTGTGTAGTCTTTTTTTTTTTTTTTTTTTTCCAGCATTGCTGGTGACAATATGGCAGCCTGGTATATACTCCGCTATGGGTGTCAGAGGGATCGGACCTTCTGGCTACTTTGAGGGGAGCAGAAATAGGCACATCTTAAGGTCCTGCCTACACTGAACACAAGGGTGTACCCCTTGCAGAGTGCAAATACTGATGCAGCATCTATGCAAGTTCTCCTACCTGTGAAGTCACGGTCTACTGCAAAGCCCAGTATGCAGGAGCCCAGGGTGACTGTGTGTATATGCAGCAACTGGGTTACACTGGTTTTGGAAGAACACAAGGAATTGGCAAAACAATTTGTGCTCAGTCTCTGCTAGACTATCTAACATCCAGATAAACTGGTAGCGTGTAGCGTGCTTCATTTGTGTTCTCAGCGGAGTAAGATAGGCCTGCACGTGAGCAGCATGACTCCCTTAAAAGTCAGATGGCAACTCTCGCAAGCAAGTTAGATCTTTGGGCTGGACAGGCTTGACAATACCCCCTTTCAAAGATTATCTTTTAAACTATCCTAGTCACACGCTGCCTTTGGTGCCCGCCTGAGTCTTTTGTCATGACGAGCAGTATTTAAGAGAAGCAGGCTACTCTAATCTGTTCTCTGTGGGCTGAAAAATCTATCCCACTGTAGCTGGCCAACTTTATTTCTCTAATCGATCATAATACGTGTAGGGGTTTTGAAAATCCTGGCTCATGTTTTCTCTGGTGTAGATGGAACTGTGTGTTACTCAGAAGTGAGCCCAAAGCAGAATGTTGCTAGTGCAACTTGGAGTGTTTGAGGGAGAGCAGGCACTCCCCTTAAGTGGGAGCTGACGGTGGGCAGTAATTTCTACTGTGTTTTTATTAAAGTCGGTGTGCAGCTGGAGATGTCTAAACTTTATAACCCCTGTATTCTTTTCAAAAAATAAGTACTGATTTGTCGTTAAAATCGAGCATCTTCATTAAGGCCAATGCTTCCTCTGTCCCAAATTTCATGTGCACGTATTTAATTAAAAGGCAACAAGGTTAATGAAGCTTTGAATGCATAAGGCCTTACTTGCTGAGTTTAATTTTATTTAATTACTCCAGAGATTGGAATTCCCAGCTATGATTGTCCCCTAACATGTGATTAAGGAACTGGAAAGGGACGATTTGAATTGTTACTCAGTGCCAACTTCTTTGTCTTCTAATTTTTTTCATCTTTGTTTGAAAGAGGATTAGAGAAAAATGCATTCTTAAGTCAATGTTTTAGCTTTGTATTTCTGATGGAACTGGCAAAGTTGTGAGCTGCTGAGCAGAAACCTGGGACACTGGGAGCAAGGTGGAAAATGGGAAGTTTTTTTGTGGATTGACAATCTTCCTTTGTCCTGTGGAAGATCAAGAGCAAGTAAGGTTGTTCCTTCTCCTGCCCCAATACCTGTTACCACACTCAGCGTCGGTGGGGTTAAGTTGGCTGCATAATGCCATAGCCCAAATCAGTGTAGTCTTCATTAAGCATGCAGTGTTTACAAAAAAGCTGGGGTGTCTCTAGGATTTTTGTTTACAGGTGTTTTGTTTTGAGCAGTAGTTTTAGTGTCTATGACTTCTGTGAGGATCCAGGTCCTTTTGTGATCCTCGTGTTAACTGTTGTATGAACTTGCGGTCCCTGCTCTGCAGAGCTCTTAAAGCTGAAAATCTAGACTGCAGAAAAGCCATGTACCAGCAAAGTGTTCCAGTGATGGAAACGGCAGGATCGTGTTCCTGACTTCGTTATAATAAAAACTTATGACCCATGCTGAATGTCTCTGTGGTTGTCTGTCTTTATCTGTGACAGATGCTATTGAATATTCCAAGGCTACTGTACATTTTTATGTATCCTTATGGGCTTGTTAGCAACTATAGCCTTGACTAGAGGGATAATATAAAGAAAGCTTTCAGCAGGAACAGAAGACAGCAGGATTAATGCCCTTCTCTAATACTGGAACAATGCAGGTAACAAGTGTTTTAGGGTTTTGCTGCAGCTTTGACTCCTTTTGGAGGTCCTAACTGTCAAAAATTCTTGGGAATAGTATGTAGTAGCATCCCCCTGCTGTAGTTGGCCGGCATGAGATGCTGGTCAGCAAGCAGTCCCTGCACAAAGAGGTATTTCAGACCTGTCAGGCTTTCCCAGGAATAAGCCAGCGATTGCTGGTAGACTGTTGTGTATGAGGTGTTGCTTGGGGGGGAAGAAAAAGTTTTAAGCCGTGCTTGGCTTTCAGAAAGGTATCTGATCTCTTCCTGCTGTTGTGGGAAGAGCAGACCTGCAGGTGCTACCTGGCCATGGCTGTGGGGAGTTGCAGCATGAGCTGGAGAGAGGATGGCAAGCGCAGGTTTGGGTCCCAGCACCCTGTAGGTGTGTTTGGGAGGACTGCAGAGTGCTCAGAGGCGCCCTTGATGGCGTTGCGCAAGCTCTCGCGTGCCTATTAAATTGTTCCTAAGCAGATGAATCTGTAAAACAGCTGGGGTGAGACAGTTTGCTTCCTTTCAGGCGTTCTCCTTAGTCTTTCTATAGTTCTCCTCCTCGTCAGCCTGGCTCTTATCTCCTCCCCGGCTGGAGGTGACGTGCATCCTTACTGCTCGCCCTTGCCTGGTCTTGAGCTTTCACTTCTCCTGGCCGTAGTAAAACACCTTTCCATCTGGCCTGATGGTTTAAGTGACCTCTGCCCTGCTGAATAACTAATGGCCGGGCCCTCGCGCTGGGGGCTGGGGCCGGCCGGTGTGTGGCAGCTCCTCTCGCCGTGGGCTCGGGGAGCAGAGGTGACCGCTAAGTGGGCTTGTTGCCGCTACCAGTGTAAACAGAGCAGATGTTCCCGTGAGCCGGGGGAGCATTAATGGCATGTGTTGGCCCGGGCTGCTGTAAAACACTGCTGCGCGCTTTCGCAATGAGGTCAGCGGCGCTAAAAGCTGATGGGAGTTTAATGTGGAGTCTGCCTTGCGAAACGGAGGGGTCAACCGAGAAAGCGGCCGCTAATGGAAACGCAAGTACGCTTGTCATAAATCAGTGCCAAAACCCCAAACAGGCAGAGCTGCCGCTGTATCCTCCAGCCAGCGACGTAGCTGTAACTACCTATTAGCTAGTCAGTGGCTGCCTTCCTCGCTGTGGGTTTTTTTTCACGGTAGCGTTTGACTTTAAAAGGGACAAATAGTGGCTGAAAACAGACAGCTCAAGGAAAACTCTGGTTGCTGAGCGAGCGTTGCTTCACCTGCTTCCCCCGAATGTTTGTGGGCTCCCTTAATCACTGCTGCCCCTCCACTTGGGGAGTGATAGAGGACAGCTGAAACCTTATGTTAAACAAGTCATCCTCTGGCAGAATCAAATCCCTTGTATTTCTGCCCCGCGGTTGCTAGGAGCTCTGAAGACATCCAGGAAAGCTTTGCGAGGCAGGAGACAAAGCATGCTTGGCGCTGTTTAGAGATCATATGGTTTTTAAAAACAAACAGATTTTGTTTTTATAAAAAAGCAATATTTTTCTCAACAATGAAGGGTTGGTCAGCTACCAGATCAACCAATGTATTCCTTGTAAAGCTGGACTCTGTGGGTTACCATTTGCCAACAAGATAAGATGATCATATTTGTTCAGTGATTTATGCTCTGTGAAGCTAATCTGAAAGAATGTTTTATTGCTCTATTTATTTTTTTAAGAGGGTTCTTTGACCTCCTTTTTTTTTGTGCGTGTTGGGAATAAGCATGCCTTTAAGCTAAATCTCAAAGCCCAGCCCAAACTGGGGGTCTGTCTTCAGGGTTGCTGCTTAAAACCTAATATCCGCAGGCTATTAGTGGCAGAGATTCCATTCTGAAAAATAAGAAGTGAACATCTCTTCCCCTCGAGGCTTTTTCTACTTTGAAAAGCCTTGCTGGAGTATCCAGCCTCATACAACCCAACAAAGCCAGTCTGCAACAAGAAGGGGGGTGTGGTGGCGTGTGTTTTCTTTTTATTTTCCCCCCCCCTTTTCTTTTTCGGTCTCCCTTAAAGGGCAGAGGTTAAAACAAAACAGATGCTCTTGGATGTTGTGCCTCAGATGTGCAAGAGGCAGTGGGCAAGTCACTTGGGTCACAAGGTCTTGCCTTGGCTCCTCACGTGTGAAATGATGTTCATAAGAGGATATCAGACCTGATAGAAAGCAACCTGGAAGAGATGGGTGATCCTCAGGATGGGGGTGAGAGGAGGAGTATCGGTGTTGTTATTGAGTTACCTTCACCCTAAAGTTTGTGTATATAAGTATCCATATAAGTAAAATCTGAAAGTGCCCTGTTATGACATGTTCTCCCCAAAGAAGGGAATGGATTGCAGCTATTGGAGCTGCCTACAAAAAGAGGGATGGAGCTTTCAGGTAGCTGGAGCTCATGCCAGGTCTTGTGTTCAGCGGTAGCCTGCTACTGCTACTATATTTAGTTTCTTTTTGTCTCCCAGAATGAACACATTAAACTTTTCTAGATATGGAGATAGGCATGACACCAACTAGCACTAAAATGCTTGCCAGCTTCTCAGCTTTACAGTTGTTTTTAGGCAGGTTCCTTGCCTTTCCTGTGTTTGGGCCTGAGCTGTGCTGATGGGGTAGAGGATAATTAGATGAGGTTATGTGAATGAGGTTTGGTTTTGTAGGAGTTTGCTCTGCCCATCGAACCTGGGGTATTTTAGAAGACCTTCTGGAGTATTTTGTTATCTTGTGGCTTTAACCCCTTGTTTTGTATTTCAGGCGCGTAGAGGAAAGAATTGGCACTTTATAGGAGTCATTAGGTAACTTTTCCAGTTTTTTACTACAAGCAAGCATTCAAATGCTTTCAGAGGCAACTTTGTTTTACTGTAAAAGATCCCTGCATTGAATAATTCTGACCTACCCGTGTAATCAAATGAAGCACACTTTTTTTTCTTCCCTCCTGGAATTTTGTGCTAGTTGCAGCTGTTGTTCAAGCTATGGATTTCTAGATTTGTGTCAGAAAACCATGACTTCAGACCACTGGGATTTTTGTGGGTGGGTGAATGTGATAACAGATTAATGAATTTTACTCGGCATCTCCATCTGCCAGACTAAACCATATCCTGCATAGGAGACTTAACACAGCTGTTTGAGCTGGTCCTTTAAAAGCAAAGTAGTCCAGGGTAATGGAAATCCATTTGCTAGTCAAAGCTGATCCTGAATATAAAAAAATTTGTTCTTAAGGTGGGCTTTCAGAAGGCAGCACCTTATCCATAATATATTTATTTTTCTTTTCCTGATACAAGCTCTGTGATGAACTCAAAGCACACAAACAAGGAAAAGTAGTGATCATATGAAGAAATGCAGGTGATCCCCTCGGGGCTAAGTAGAAACCCCAGGTGCTCATGAAACATGTGGATCAGGTTCCTTATCTGAAACTTGGACTCTTACTTATTGCTGCAACACTCAGTTGCCTTCCTTCTAACTTCTGTATGTAAGTAAATTAAAATATGTAGGGTAAATCAGTTATTTCAGTTCCAGTGTGGGGGACTTGTACCAGAGGAAAATAACTGGGAAGCAATAGCAATGCATTGCTACATGTGTAAAAGTATATGTACTTCCTCAAATTGCATTTGGCTCAAATCTCTGCCCCTGCAAGGGGCAAACAAAGTTCAGCTGAGAATAGAGCTGTAGTGAGGAATGAGATGACCAGATCAGGCAAAAACTGCAATGCATTAGTTGTAGCTGCAAGTTTTCCTGTTCCCTCCTGAGAGCTTTGGAAGTTAAAAGGAAATGAAGTAGCTGCTGAATAAGAAACACGTTATCCTTTGCCTGCCTTCTGTTATACGTAAGAAGTTGCCATGGCTAGACACCAATCTGATATTGTTATTTTGACCTCAAGCAGCGTTTAGCTTTTTTATGTAGAAAGAGGTATCTGTCATCTTCAGTGCCCAGAAAGTGCCAGCAAAAAACGGTAGTGTGCAGATACACACACCTCTGCTGTTCCTAAATGCCACTTCTCTAGCTTCTCACTGCCTGTGAGACTGGATAAACAGCACCTACATAGAGGAGCCCAAAGGCATTGCGGGGTTGGAGTGATGGGGGAAGCCTGGCCTGGTGACTTGGATATGCAAGCACTAAAGGGTGCTCAACACACTCAACGCATTGGGTGGACTGCACTTGCGTGTAATGAGTTGTGCAACTGCACAGCTGTGCCAGAACAGACTGAGGTCTTCTAACTTGTCTTCCACATGGACTCATCACAAACGCTTGTCAAGAAGATGTGAAATTCCCATGATCTGTTTGCGTGTCTTACTACATGTTACTTTCTGTCTAGAGCTCCTGTCTGTTTTATGCCTGGAGTATTAGTGGGCCTTCTTACTGCTTTCTACAAGCATGATTATATGTACTGTCCTTAAAGTCTGGACTGGGCACTTCCTCTGAAGTACCTCACGTCACCATGGAGAAGTGAAAGACCATGATGCAATTACCAGGAAGGCAGCTGTAGTCCTTGGACTTGCACGCTGGGGCATGTAGAGTCAGGGAGAGGAGACCTTGCTTTCTCTATGTTATGGCATTAGTGACACCAAGTATTTTGTGCTGGTTCTTAGTCAGGATTGCAGACAAAATGCTAGAAAACACTTAGGAAAAGTTACAGGTATTCTCTGAGACCCAGAAATCCTGCCGTATACTGAGAAAGTAAAGCTAGCTCTTTCGAGAGAAATGAGATCACTTGATGAGTCTATAAATGTACATCTTCAGAAATGTATGCAACATCTTTAATGTAACAGGAGAAGATAAGATGACAATAAGAGTGTAAAAGCTAAGGCTAGGGGAAAAACCTGGTTTTGAGTCAGTCTTTGAAATGAGTAGTAGATGATCTGGGGCTTTTCAGTCCAATTGGACATCTTGATTCGGAAGGAAGAAGGTGGCTTTTAGATTTAGTCATAAATTGAATCCTTGATGAAGGGAGCAGATGCTTTCATATGACCTCCTAATTTAATGGTCACTTTCGGCTTCATTCTGAGTTGAAATCTACTGCTTTTTAACATCATTACAATCTGTAGCCCCATCATTTCAAGCTGTGTTTCAGCTAGATTGTCCGGGCTAAGCCAGTCTAAGTGTGAACAGACACAGCTGGATGACTGCCAAGGAGCGTAAGAACTGCAAGAAGTGGTAGCCTGGATTCAATAGGTAATGCTTTCATCCAGGATTGTGCAGCGTGTTAATTAGCACTACCACAGGGGAGACAACCTTGGAACTTGCCTGGTTCAAAAGCCACGGGACAAGCTTACAGAAGAAAAGCGTAGAGAACCGTTAAACAAAGTACCACAAATGGTGCGGAAAGTCCCTCGCCTATATATAGCTGTATGCAGGAGAAGTACCCGTACCCCTACCTTGTCCTTGCTATGTTTCCTATGTGTCCTCTGTCTTCCTGTGCTGGAAAAGCAATGCAAGGCTGGCTGGACTCTTGCAGTAAGTAACGCAACCCTAAGTCAGGCTAATCTTTGACAAAATTAGCCGTGTCCTACATATGTAGGCACAAGAGATCTGGAAAGGACTGTGGGTAATCACTCTCTAAAACTCCACTGGTGGCCTTTACTCTGTAAAGCAGTGTGTGTTTAGGTATGGTGTTCAGCTCTGTTAAACTGCTCTTGATCCAGGCCTAAGGTAACAGTTTCTGTGCCTATATGCTGAAAGAAAGGTTATGATATAAACTAGAGTTCACTGACTTTTCTTGCTGCTGAACTGTTGCCTGTGAATGTGGGCATACAGGAAGGTCCTGCCCTGGGGTCTCTTCTGTGCATTTCTGTCTGAGGCTCTCCACTCAGTGTTGGATACAAATATTTATGCATGTACTTAGAAAAGACTGATCTGGAAGAAAATTCTTTGCAGCATTCCTCCTCCTGCTTCATATTTAAGAGTCTTTATTTCTTCTTAGTTATTTTCCAGGTGGATTAATGTAGGTCACTGAGGCAGCCACCTGGTAAAATACAGTGAGATGTTGCTGTCATCTTCTGAAAGACTCCAGCATTCCCGCCCCATCACTTATCAACCCCCGCTTCAGTAATGCTAATAGCTATGTCATAGCAAGATTAACAGAAAACCCATGCAAATATTTACAGTTCCTTTCAAGGTATGTATTAATCCAAGAATGTGAAGTGGGGTGGACACGGTGTTAGAGCCTGAAACTAGCTCACGTGGGCCGAGAACTAATTCTGCCAGGCTGGGTAAGCTACAGCTGCCCGCTCGAGGCAGCAGCACAGGGCAGCCGATACCCCTGCTCCATCAGTCAGTGAAAGAAGGAAGCAAGGACTGTGCAGCTCTGGTGTGCAGTGTTCCCCAAGGTTGGGATGGGGTAGAGGAGCGCCTGTAGCCCACAGGAAAGCGGGGGGAACAAGGTTGTCTCAGTTGCCCTCAGTGCAATATCAGCACCATACAGTAACTCTGTAATGAGGGTAGGGGATAAGAAACACGACAACAAAGTAAAGGAGGAGCTGCTTCTGTCTTTCTGCATGAAGCTTAAGAGCTATGCAATGAGGTGGCATGTAGTATTAAATGCCTGGGGCGGCAGTGTTCATTAGGAGATGGTAGCTTTAATCTTGGAGAGAAGACTCGTTCCTTTGTGTTTGTGGGGCTGTGCAGGTTTCTGGGGACTGCAAAGCAATGTGACAGGGCTTATGAAGTATGGCTTTCTCCCCCAGAAGGATGGGGTTCGTGTCAAGGTGATCAGGTGCCAGACTGCGGTCTAGCATGGTAAGGATCTTCCCCTAATTTTAAAATCTCTATGCTCATAAAAAGATGTAAACTGAAGGTTTTAATGGTGGCGTGTCAACACTGCTGAGAAGTATACAGTTGGAGACTGCTGTTGAGCAGGACCTAATGGGGAGTGTGGTGGATGTTGCAGGTCAGCTGCAGTCAGACAGGCGCCCCCCTCCAGGTGAGAGCTGGAGAAGAGGAGAGTCTTTCTAGCTGTAACTTTATACTCTGGGAGATGTTTGTAATGTCTTTAGCATGCCATAGCCAAAGAATGCTTTATGCAGTAATGTTTACCATGGCCTTGTGAGGTATACGTGCGTTGCTACCTTTTTCCAAGAAGGGAAAAAGAGGCAGGATTCCTTGTAATTTCTCAGTGCCTTGTGTTTTATTCTGAATCAGGTGCAGAACTCGGCCACCAGAGGGAGCAAGCAAGCCTAAACTAGTTGCTTTCAACAAAAACCAGCAGCAAATAATCACAGCCTTTGCAAGAGGCAAATTAAAACCATCTTTTGCCTGGGAAACATGCACAGCTCAGCAGCTTCCCTCCATAAATACTTCCTTGCTGTGGAATCTCTGTAACCCTTTTGGTGCTCAGCAGCCCTGCTCTTGCCTGCCTGCAGCCAGCTGCCTCCTCACCCTGGGCTCAGAGAGAGTCTGCTGGGCACAGATTTTGACCATTTGCGGATTGAGTTCTGTGGCCGTGGACCTTTTTGGCCGGGAGAAGCCGAGAAGGGTTTGGACAAAACCAATCCAGCCTTTCTGCGCAGCGCTGGGCAGCCTGACATCTCTACGGAGTGACTGTTAGTATGCGAGCATTAGCGTTCAGTAATTTCCGTAGTGCACCCCTCGTGTTTCTGTATCTCTTCAGCTTTGGAGAGAGCTGATTTTGCTCTGTCTTTTGTCATCACCTGTAAAAATGGGGATTAGCTGGTCTCGGCACGCATGTCAGGAGCCATAAAGCAGCTGCAAGTCTTTTTGTTCGTTTGTGTTATCAAAACTCAGTCCCAGCTAGATTGTTCCCCCCCCCACCCCATCTGAACAGCACTACATCCTTTTCTACATAGAGATACTATGAAGTGTGAACCTGGGTTTTCGCTCTGAAGTCAGATAGCGAGCTGCCATAAGAGGGCTCCAGAGCCCCATTCTTGAACACGCTCTTTTGTGGTGTGAACTTTCCCCTTTTTCTTTATCAGTATGTCCAGGCTGCCGTAGCAAAACCCTCTTACACATGGTCTAAATATTTTTTGCGCTGCTCAGACTTGTTATGAACCTGATGGCTTTTTGTTTTGACCAGTACAGTTATATGTAGTACAGAAATGCCCCATACCAATAAAGCTTATTTCTTTGCCTGAATACAGAAATTTGGCTTTGTAAAGCTTCCCCTTCTTGTAAAATTTACTGTTGTAAATATACCCCCGTAGCAGGAGCTGCGTCACTGGGAGGCGAGGTGGGAGACAAGATTGAGAGGAGTCGTTCATCTGTATGCAGGGTGCTGCGTGCTGTCTGGCTGCAGCACAATGAGGCTCTGCTGTGGAGTTTGGGACAGTCGGGAGTTAGATGTTGCCATGATAATACAAATTGCAAGGGGTGACTCTTCAGATGAAAGCATCGTGTGTTTTGTGTTTTTTTTAAGTGAAGTACTAGCTATTAATCAAAAATATGGTGTGGATTTTAGGTTCAGTAGAGGTGAACTTTTTAAAAAAAAAAAAAAAAAAAGGAGGGGGTGGGGGGCCATAGGTATAAATTCTGGAAATCTTCTTCCCCTCAGGGGTTTGAGGGAACAGCAAGAATATCCTGTGGGAGCCAGGCATCTTATGAGTGAGCATCCAGCAAGTTTTCCATGCAAATTTTTGGACATGCAGTAATGAGTTCCAGTAATAGCTCACTGCTGACTCTTAACATCCCAGATATTGCAAGAATATGCAATGGTAATATGTTTACCAGTGCAGATACAGCTGCCAGTCTGGTACTTCAAGCATAGTGCAGATGGCCTGCTATTTATACAGCTCTTGTGCCTGGAGCAGATTCTTCCATATTGCCACTGTCTAGAGGAAAGTGAATGTCCACTGAAGGCTAGAAATGATAAGGACACTTTTGCAGGAAGGATAGTGAAGTTGAATTGACCTAGTCCTGTTCTAGTGGCTTTTTAGTAATCCTCTGGTTGACGTAGTATAGACTACTAGTTCTGAGCTTGATGTGTGAATTCTTGTTAAGAGACCAGTTTTATTTTGAGACATGGTCAGTGTAGTATGCATTTCTGCTCCGATCTAACACCTAGCTTATAAGCTTGTCCCTTTTTGAACTGGACTCCACAGAAGACAAAGCAAGCTACTTTGTCATTCTCCCAGAATTGTTCAGTAGGAGAAACTAAACTTATCCGGTTGCCTGTAATTCAAGCTGTGTAATGATTGCACTGGTGAGGCAGCCTGTTGTGTCTTGTTCAGCACAAATAGAAATTCCAAGGAAGGAGAGAATAATTAGAAGCAATCCAGTGACTCTTGTGACCATATAAAAATAGGACTTTTAACAGATATTTTTTTAGCAGCCTCATGTCAAAGGTCTTTTTTGTCCTGTGTCAGACAACAGTAGAATGAGATACCATACCTGTTTTTCTTCCATTTTTCTGAGAGTGTGATGTGTGTTCCAGAAACACTTCTGGGCTTTGGAAGCTGTTGGGATGGCTAACGCAAAGCCCTCTGCCTTGTTTGTGAAGGGGCATTAGCATCTGGTGCAGCAGTGGGACCCACAGCTGGTCAAAACACGTGCATGTGGTTAACAGGGAGTAGATACCTGTTTTGAGAAGAATATGCTTCAAAGAAAGCATCCAAAGAAACCTTGCAGCCTGAAGCTATCCAGTGTCTCTCTGAACTGTGTTTAACTTTGGTATTTTATCGTGTCTTGGAGGCTCACTTTTTCCTGTTTGACTGTCCAGTAGCGAAGCTCTCCCATAAGATGAAGCGTGTGCTTGTCATGCTTGCTCTGACGGCTGCTCTCCCAAGTGAGGGGTTCCAGGCTGGTCCACAAAAAACAGGAAGTGAAGTTTTTGTGGAGTTTCTGATATGGTGTGTCCTCTTTGCACTCCTAGGAAGTCAAGTAGTGTTGTGTGTGTGTGTATGCACACACAGATTTGAATAAAAAGCAGTGACTGTATAGCAGTCTCTACAGCTGCCCACTCCAGCGTCCAGGCAGAATCGAAGCTGCTGCACCAAACCGTTTCACAACGGTGCATCATTGCAATGTGGGTTACCAAAGGTGAAGCGTATGCACCTGAGCAAGGATCAAGAAGATTCAAGACAAATGCTGGAAGTGCTCTTGGGAACTCTGGTGGGGGGCCGTACTTGAGTGCAGTTTGTGACTTTCCAAGAGCTGCACAGTGATGTAGCTTGCCCCAAGATCTGCTGTGGGACAGAGCAATATTTCCTTCAGAGCAATCCAAAAAGGGCAGAGATTCTTTAGCGTTCTCTGGCTCCCTTCCTTCTGGAGGTCTCTGGTTTAGAGACACTGATGCTGTAAGGGTTGCACGCACCATACAGTCACACACGTGGGAACCACATTAAGGAAGAAAGTTAAGAGGCATTCTGAGTATGAAATTGTGTTGCTTTCACTTTCTTTAAAATGCACTTTTTTCTCTGTTGTTGCCTCAGTACTGGCAACCTCCTCCCGAAAAACTGCAAGAGATGTCGTCTTGGGATTTTAACCGGTTGTACAAGCATTGTACTGATTTCCTTTCAAATATTGAAGCTCGTATTCTTTTTTTTTTCTTCTGGAGTCATAATCAGTTTTGTGGTTGTGACCCAAATACCACTGCATTTTTTTAATATACGATTCTGAAAGTGAAACTAGCACAAAACAGTAAAATTGTCCTGACAGCTTTTGTTGTTTAGTGTATGTGAAATGCAAGGTGTACAGCACTGACAGCAGCCAGTGAGCAGTTCTAAGTGCAAGGCCATTTGGCCTTAATCTTTATGCAAGTGGGTTTAAGTGTTGCTGTGTAAAGGTAAGAGAATGTTTTTCTTTTTTCCTCTCCTTTTTAAAAGAAAAGTTACTATTCCTGAATAAAATCACTTCTGACTGCTCTTATTTTTTGGAATGAACATGTCTGCATTTAAGCTCAGGAATTCAGAATAAGCTCAGATGGGAGAGACGTGGGGGTTGTTAAGCAAACATAAACATGTCCCAACCGAAAGGGCAAATGCATTCCTGATTAAAATGAAATTCTCAGCTTGTTAAATATCACTTTTCAGTAGATGCATAATCAAGGTTGTTTGGAAAGGAGCGTATTCAGACCAGTGCGTTGTGCAGCTGAAGTGCCCTCGCTGAGCTTTCCAGGACCATGGCACAAGCCCAGGACATAGTTCTCTGAAGACTGCCTGATTTTGGCTGCTGGTTTGCTGCTGTCTTTTCTTTCTTTCTTCCCCACCGCCCCCCCACCCTCCTTCTCTTTTTATCGTCCTTAAAACAAGGTATCTGTGCCTTTCTGCAGTCTGGTGTCTTTGCCCATGTCCATCCCTGGTGGAAGTGGGAGAAGACCCTGTAATTCTTCCAGGGGTGCTGGTGGTGGTTGGCCTGTGGTGTTTCCGGAGTTTTAAGGAAGTTGCTGAAGTTCCTCATTGTTGACTCTCCTCTGTAGAAATGTGACAGATGGGTCTTTTCCTTTTATGGCCAATAACGCTGGTTTCCCTTTGCAATAAAATCCTAGGTCAGAAGTGGAACCGAGAACTTGGTCGGGGGAAGGGGCTGATCTTCCCAGCTCTCAATGGGTGGGGACATAATTTGCGACATAGTAAATTGTAGGCTAAAATAAACGGAGTTACAACATCTACCAAGAGGCTTAAGACAGCTATCAGGAATCAAGACCATCCTTAACTTTATTGGGAAGGAGTTTATCCAGCCCAAACCCTGCCAAGGATGACTTTCAGATGGCCTGATGAAAGCTAGATAAGCAGAGACAATACCCACCTCTTGATTACCTTTTAGTGCTTTATACAAAGTGAAATATCTTGGCCTTTTATGGATGTCTTGGAGTAGTTTTCTTCCTGGATCCTAATGAGCCATTTTATGCAGCAGTTAATGTAGTCTTAGTGCCTGACACTTGGCACTGACTGCACTCATTAGCTAAGAACAGGTAAGGCCCATCTGGATGGTAATTGCAGATGGTGTTAGTAAGCCAAAAGCCAACTTTGTCAGCCAAAAATATCTTTTACAAATCATCTCTGGCTTCAAATATTTAGAGGAATCTGAACCTTAGAAGTGTTTTTCCTAATAATATAGGTCTCCTATTTCTTGCTACAAAGTGCTTTATATCCTGTGTCACGATTTTAATGCAAATGGTTTGTTCGGCAAGTCATTTAAATGGCTAGATTTATAAGTAGTCCAGCTCTTGTTTCTTACCTGTGAAACCTGTTTGCTGCTGCTTTAGTTTCGGGTCCTATTCAGCACTTTAACTCTGAAATTAGGAGAAAAAAGAAACTGGTTAGGAGAGTCTGTTGTGATGTTCCCCTGACTGTTGGTAAGCTTACTTAGCGTCCAGTAGCTGCTGAGCTAAACAACATGGTTCATTTACAGGCTCCCTCTGCTGTTCCTTCTGGCAGGCAGTTGAAAGACTGTTCTTATTCTGGTCAAACTGGTTGCTATTTTCCTACTTACACCTTTAAATTGATGACTTGGACACTCAAAGTAAGAGTGGTGGATGTGGGCCCCCGTGACTATCTCAGTGAGTTATAAATCTCATGTTTAATTCTAACCACCACTCATTAGATAGCAACTTTCACCTGTGGGTGTATGGTTGCAGCTCCTCTTCTAGAGGAAGGTGTGTTGAAGACCTTATTTTCTTCATGTTTGGCTATGGGAAGGGCAGCCAGTTTCCTTCATATAGAAAGCCTTTTCCCTATGGCTACTAACTGGTCAGTAGGAGCAGGAACACTCCTCTGCGTGTTGGGGAAGCAGTTTGGAAATGGTTTTCAGTAGCAACTGCATGTTCTTCAGCAGAGATTTAGGTGGTGTGTGTGTGGTCACTCTTCTCCCCCACCTTTACGCTAGAGGTCCAGTTCCAATAGTAAGACAGGTCTCCAGAAGACTTGCTGGCAGAGGGAAGTAAGTACAGAATCCATAAACAGTTCTGGGGTGGGGACATGGTCAAAACCAGACTTGTTCTTAATTTCCTTTGTTCATTGTGCTGTCAGAGTTACTGATTTAATCTCTTGGTATCCCAGACGTTTTTCTGTATTGGTTGAGGGTGTATTACTCCTTCCTCTAGAAGGAGCTGCATGTACAGCGTAACCTAATTAGCCAACATTTTGCTTGGTGCTTATAGAGTTGCCCTGTCTTGATTCTTACATATGTTCAACCCTTTTAAAGCATTCTGTACTTGAAATCTTGTTTTTCCTCTTGAAATCAAAGAATCTCAATAGTCTTCACTGGGTCCTGTGCTGGGACTCAAAAACACGCATCACTCGCTAACAAGAGGTGATGCACACAGCAGTTTTTCTGAACTGAGCAGCGCGTCCTGTGTGACCAGCTGCGCCCGAGTCTGCTTGCTCCTTGAGTTTCTGGAGGTGCTTCCCACCCGGGAGCACGGGTCGGTGCTGGTGTCGGCGGCCTGGGCCTGGAAGCGCCTTCAAGCAGCGAAGTGCTACGGCGGTTGAGTTACAGTAGCCGAGCCAGCTCGGGCTGGTTCGCAGGAGAAATAATAGCTGCGAAGCCCCGGGAGAAGGGCGGTGGCATGTGCCGCAGCCATGGCACGGACTCCCCCGGGAGCCCCTCGCACAGCAGGCGGGAGATCTGGGGCTGGAGAGCATTTTCCAGAGAAGAATGGATGAAGCTTAACGTTATTTAGGGCAATGACAGCTGTCAGCTTGATTTGTAGCGAGCCTCCTTTTGTGTGGGCGTGGAACGAGGGAAACAGCCTGCGTTCAATACATGTAAGCATCCAGTGGACTCCATCTCTGCAACGGGGGAAAAAGCATTTCCTGCTCTGTCTCTGTGGCCTGGGATGGTAGGAGCTTGCTTTCCTCCTGCTGAATGAGCCAGGATTTCTCCCCCCTTGAAATCTAATTGACAACAGTGATACAATGCAAAATATTTGGGTTTGTTTTGCCTTTGTGGTTGGGTCATAGCAGAAATTACTGTTGCTACTTAGGAATTACTGTTATTTCTCAAGCAGATCCCAGGGGACTTTTTTTCCTCTGTTACAGAAAATAGACTTGCAACATCTCTAGTTCGTAGACCAGTCATGCCATACAAGTAATTGAACAGTGCATTTAATTAAACTTGTTCAGTGCTGTGCTGAAGCATGGGGAGAACAGGGGAGAAATGATCTCTCTGATCAGTGCTAGTAACAAAAAGGGAACTGCTTTACTAAGGATTGCATAATACAGTAAAAAGCAAAAGCATTGCAGCTTTTTCTTCCCGTCTCACTTCTGTTCAGATGAGCCACCTTCTTAGCAATGCTGAAACTACACAAATGTTTCAGTGTTTGCAGTGCTTGGTTTTTGTCTTGTTTTTTTGCTGCCTCTTGCCTGGTCTCACACGCTTGTGCAGAAGCAAGCCTGTCTTACTGAATTGCCATCTCTTGTTTCAGAGCAAGTGAGGGCAGAGGATCTCCCCTTGGACTTACTAACTTATTTTCACTTAAGGGACTTATGCAGATCCCAAATGGTGGTCCTCTTATTCCAAGGTGTTTCCAAACCCTATATTTTTCTGAGACTATTTAAAAAAAAAAGGGAATTGAAAAGGATTATGTGATTTAAATGAAAATTAACGTACAGATTAAATAACTTGTCTAACTAAATTACAAACGCGTCCTGATTTAGCCCTCGGTTGGCAGGCTGTTGCAGTACTACAGCTTTTAACCTGCGTGTCCGCCCTCAGCTCATCGGCTTTGGTTGAGATCAGACTAGTCTGGGCGCAAGCAGGCACTTTGCGAGATGGCCTCGGATTGCCGTGCCCCCTCGTCGCAGCGCTGCTCGTCAGGTGGGGACTTGCAGGTGTGCGCTGAGCGCCGCGGGAAGCGGGGCTCTTCTCATCCTCTTTCTGTGACCTTTGTGGGACTCTCCTGGCCCAAAAGAGACCCAGTGGGGACGGGGCAGAAGGACTGAGGGAAGGCACTGTCAGCACTTAGGTTCGATCTGCCTGATCCTGGCAGAGCAGGCTATTAACCTGGCCCCGTGAAAAGCATGGTGCCTTTAGGCCGAGTGCACGTGGTTCGGGGCCGGGGTTTCGGACTGGAGACATCAGCCAAGTACTTCTGCAGGGCAGGCATAACGCGGCGTCTTCCCTAGGGAGCTGCCAGTCGCTGACGCCGTGCAGATCCCTCTAGCTGTAGAGTTAATATATTTTTGTCCCCTTTGCGATTCAGACCTCTGGCACTTTTAAGACTGGCATATTGCTGCTGGTGAAATACCAGTATTTGTTCACTCGGTGCTAGCTGGGTCAGAACTGCTGGGGTGCGATGGCATACGCCTGGCAAGGGTGGACGGTGGCGTTTTTCCCCCTTGCGAGGAGTGCTTTGGGTAAGAGACGGCCTTGGGCTGTTGTGCTCTGGGTATGCCCTCTGATTCCGGATATCACCCGTCTTGTCTTGTCTTTTTCCCTCCGAGCAGCTGTCTTTCGCTGCCCATCTGCTCCCTCCAGCCCCAGGGATGCACGCTGCTTCTGGCGAAGCTGCGGGGTCAGCAAATGGCGTTAGGACTTGGAAAACCATCCTGAAGTTGCCATTTTGAGGTGACGCTTACCATCTCCGCACCAAACGAGACCCCAGGCCCAGCTGGTGTCAGTCTGGGCTCCAGGGGTGTTTTAGGCACAAGAGGAAATGGAAGTGGCATCTGGGGGGTCTGAAAGTGGAATCCGCGAGCTGCCTGCACGTCTGCTTCCCTGATTAGTTTTTAATGCTTTGCTCTGCTTTATTTTGGTGCGTACTCATTCTTTTGATATCTTTCTTTAAACAAGCATTTGCAGAGTTTACACTGTGCTGCGGAAGGAAAGCCAGTGTGTTTGCATTGGAAATTAGGGTATAAACTCTTTTTACCATGCTGTGCTTCTTGGTGGTTCTGGCTTTTTAAAATCTAGCGTCGTGCTCTTTCTGGCCAGGCTATTTCAGCAGGCTGCTAGTAAGGACCATTGGCTTCAGTTTTACTACTAGCTTATTTTAGCATAGCAAATGAGTTGCAGATGACTCACTGTCACATTAGTGAATTTGGAAGATGGAGGTTAGCAGTTCAGAGGGTCGTTTTCAGTTTATGTGCCATAAATACTATAGCTGCAAGCCGGTTATGCCTCCTGAGTTGTGCAGCTCGAATCGGGGGGGGCTCTCAGAGCTGGGAGTGAAAGCTGTCCTCACTCTTACTGTCTGCACAGAGGTTCCCTGAGGAGGAACAGGTAAGATGAGACACTGTACCGTGGAGATATTTGAAATAAATAAATCATCTGAACTTTAGAGATTTCAAGGGGGTCAGATGTTATTTTGCTTTCATTTTTCTGTAGCATTGCTAGCGTGGCAAGCTGTTTTTTTTTTTTTTTTTTTACTGAGGCCACCCTGAAATGAGAAGTGCTTTACTTGTGGATTTTACCTTGTTTAGGTTTGATTTCTGTGGCAAAACAAGCTGTGCTTGCAGTTTTGGAGGGTGTATTTGTACCCAGACTAAAGGTACTTGCCAGCGCGGCTCCTCTGCCTGGAAAGCTTACCTGTCCTCATCCCTTGCTGGTGTTAGAGACCTGGAGTGTCAACTGTACTCTCTGCCTATAGTGTAAGCTGAACAGGCTTTACATTGAAAATAAGGAAGGCTGCTAAATTACTGTCCAAACTGCCATATTGCAGAGCTCCATTAAAAGTGGTCGTAGGTGTGTTACATAAAGCCGGGTCTCCATGCGACTGTTGATGGAGGAGAGGACATCTGTAAACAAGTTCCTCGTGTGATTCTTTCATAGTACCAAAAAATCTGGGGAACAGTAGAGGGAGAGAGAATGAGAAACATAGGGCATCCGAGTCTGTGCAAAGAGACTTTCTCCAGTTCCTGCCCAGTACAGCAGTGGGTATAGATTTGCCTGTAGGGAGGAATCATTTAGCATCTGATGGCGTAAGAGGGAAGTTTCAAAATTAACTCCAGTAATTGTTCCTCCACCTCCACGCAGTTTTACAATGCATCGTTAGCAGATGCGGTTGTGAATAAGATGCTTTCCTTTTGTTACACCTTAACCTTCCTGATATCCTTGGGTGTCACCCCTTGAGCGGCCTTCCGGAGTTATCCTTTAAAAATCCGACCAATTGCGTTGGAAGTTAAAGCTGTTCTTATCCAAAGGCCTAGCAAGTCCAGTATTGTTTCCACCCTCTACCTTCTGTGGTTACTGCCGCTGTTACCGGGCCCTACTAGCCTTCGTGATTTAGAGCTCAGGCTTTGGGAAACAGCCTGTGAGGGGCTGCGTGGAGGACTCGATGGATAACCTCTGCGTCCTCTGCTGAATGGAGTAAGGTAATCTGTGTTTGGAGGAGATGTGAGACGGCCAGCTGTTGAGTGCTTTGAACTAGCCAGTTAGTATGTAATGATTTACTTTGGCTGCTGAGACAAAGCTGTTATCTGCTATCATCCCAGCAAATCTGAAAGCTGTGATTAACAACTGCATATGTGACTCCAGTAGCCTATACTGAGTTTCTCTAACTTCCTGCCGTAGTAAAGAGCAAAATGACTTCAGGTATGCTAATTTTAAGTCTTCAGCTTGAGGTCACAGGCTATATTTAACCGGACTATATAAATTAACTGAGTGGGTATGGTTTCCTCTGCTTGCATGGCAAGCTGGCTCAAGTTGGTGGGTGACAGCCTTTGGAAAGGTCACTAAGCCATTCCGCCCTTGCCATCTCCAAACTTAACTGCGTGCTGAGCCGGAAAGATGCTAAATGTAACACCAGCCTGCTCAGGCTGGGAGATTAGATTCAGAAAAAAAGTTACTTCGGGGGGGGGGGGGGGGGGAAAGCTTATCCTTATGAGCAAAACTTGTTGCTCAGTTTAGGGGAAGATACCCTGGTGAAACGTGGGTGATGCAAATGCTCCTGTGCCTGTTTACATAGCCGTCCTGCTGCCTGTAACCCTTAATATCTGCTCCTTGCATCTCTGGGGCTTAAGAGGAAGTAGTTCTGCAACAAAAATATTTATTTCAAAATGTTCCAAATAGTAAAATTCTTTCAAGCGTTGTACAAGTTCAAATTAAAGCACAGTCCTTTTCAACGGAAGAGCTCTGGTTCCTTTATATTCCAGTTATATTAGGGTAAGTGAGGAAGAGACCAACAAGCAATTTATCATACTAGCATCTGCCTTGACCAGCAGTAGGGTGATGCTGGTGACAGACAGGACTTCCTTGCATGAAGCTGCAGCCTATTTTTCGCTCTATAAGTCTAACCACCGCAGCGAAAACAGCAGTTAATCTAGCCTTTTAAAGTCAAACTCTGGGGAGGGGAAAAGCTTGCTTTGGTTTCCTAAATGTGTTTCTGGAACTTGTGAATTACAGAGAGGCGAGGTGGTCCCACTGACTTAAAAATAACTCCCCCCAGCTTGCTACCAAGCCAGGCGTGGGGCCAGAGTGTAGCATATGTCCGGTGGTTGAATTCTAGTTCAGATGGCCCAAACCTGCCTGGGATCTGGCCCACCTGCATCTTGTAGGTATTCTTGCCTATACATTTACAGAAGCAAATGAATATTGCCTGTCTCCAGGGTCTTGAGATGGGGGGGGGGGGGGGGGGCAGTTATAGGCTCAATTTAACAAAACTGGCATGTAAAAGAAGAATCACCAGTCAGACTCGGGTTTTGGTGACTGGCTTTAATACATGGCCATAGAAGTTTTAATCAGCCTTTATGATAGGTATCAGATATAAATGAATTTTCCTTCTCTAGTTTTAACTCTGTCACTTGCAGATCTCCACTTATGTTTCTGCACTGACATGTTCTTGGAGACTAATGCAGGGCCTGTGTCCTTGCTTTGTTCCTTCCCCTCCCGGAATAAATCATGGCTGTGCTAAAGAGAGGAGACTTTGGGTTTCCTGGGCTTCTATTGTAGTTTGTCTCCTCCTTTCGGTTCCTGGTTTCGGGCCCAAGGCTCGAAGAGGTGCGATGTGGCTGGTGGCCACTGAGCGGCAGCGGTGCCCAAGGAACAGCCCTGCTCGGGGGAACCAGCACAGCTTCTCGAGCAAAGGAAGAAAATGAGCTAGCACTGATTTCCTTCCATCTGGAAATTAGTCAGGCGTTGTCCCCTTGCACATCCAAGGCGTTGCATTCATTTTGCCATGCCGCATGGCTTTTATGCGTTTGGAGTTGGCTCCTGCTGCTCATCTCGCTAGTTCCCTGCAGCTGTGCCAGCAGCTCGCGGACCAGAAAGTAGCTGCAGCCGTTTCCGCGGGGAAGGAGCGTGTTGTATCGGGGGCCTGGGTGCCCTGGGAGCTGGGGTCCCGTTTCCCTGCATTGCGTCTTGGTGCATTTCTGTAAAAAGGGTTCTCTCGCCAAAACGGATTGGTTTGGGCTGGGCTGCAGCCTCTTTATCCAAGCTTAAAGTAGGAAATCCCAGAAACAGACCTGGAGTTTGCTCAGGAGAGTTTCTCTCTGCTTAAAGATTGCACTCGTTTAACTACTACTTCACCCATTTATAGTTGAGGTCAGTGCAGCTTTATGGGTAGTGGACCTGTCGTGGGGAGGAGGACTGTATGTGTATTTTCCCATCGACTTGTCTGGCTTGGAACTGCAGCTCTTTAATTAAGCCAGTGCAATAGGGGCTGGCCCTGAGGTGCTATTTTAAGAACATCATGTTCACATCTGCTTTTGGGTAAAACTTGGCCTGTGTGAGGTTAGCCTGCACTATTGTGTGTCTGAAAGCAGGAAGAAGCAGGAAATCAATCACTGGCGCTGTGTCCCATTGAGAATCGAATGGATACGCAGTATGTTTTACCTCCGCTTCGTTCTTAGCAGGGGGCGCAGCAGAAAGTCCCCATATGTGCAATCAGCGGAGAAGGCTGGAGTGTGCAACTCGCGTTTCCTCGGGGACGCAGGGAGTCGCACAATGCAGCCGCGAAAGGATTTAATTAACCAGCATATGGAGAGCTAAGGCAAGCACTGGACTCTGCTCAGAGCCACCACTGAGACTTGGAGGGCGGTGATGACAGCCTAATGTATTGCCTGTTGTTGTTTAAGTTGGACGCTTCCCCCCCCCCGCTCCTTTTTGCGTTTTGCTTAATCAGTAAATGGCTTCATGTAAATCACTAGCAAAGGACCAAGCACGCGAGACTGGCGTGGGCAGTCGGTCGGTGCTCTGTCTCTGTCACCTGATGTTTTTGTCCATGTGGCATTTGTCTGGGTTCAAGCTGTAATAAAGCCAATGCTGATCAAATAAAGGCAGTGCAAGCAGCAGCCTGACCGCGGCCGAAAGGACATGGAGACTGGCAAGGAGATGTTGATTCTTTGAGGTTTCTTTTCCTTGATATGTGGGCTGGGCCTTGAAGACTTTGTTTAGGGTTTTGTTTTTTTTTTTTTTTTGAAGTGGAGGGTGGAGTCAACAAACAATTTTAGACTGTTTGAGAACTGCAGCCTCCATTGTGAGGGTTGGTAGAGATGCCACGGAAGCTGACAGGCTCCCATAAAACGTTCCTCCTACCTTCATCAGGTGCTGGGACAGCTAGCACGGACTCTTGAGGATTGTGGTGCCCATGCTAAAAGCAAACTGGCTGCGCTCAGCCAGGCCGGCCCTGAGCCCAGAAAGCTGCATATCCACATTGCTGACCCTGGGAACAAAGGATCCTCCTGAACCCAAACATGTTTGCGTTAATCACGGCTGCTTCCCGTCGGCCAGCAAGCGGAAGCGGAGCCACTGCCTCTAACAGATGTACAGCGAGGAGATTACAGTGTGTGATTAAACACCCTCTCCATCACGTCCTCCTCCCGGCTGTCCCAGCCCAGCACATTAATGGACTGTCCCAGGCTGCCTGCCAAGCTTGGGCAGATGTAACAGGCAGGAGATACTTAATCTCCTGCATCCGTGCCTGTTTGGGAACTGTTCGCTAGTGCCAAGGCTTCTCCAAACGAGCTGCTGCCCCTCTCACTGAAAGCACAGACTGTGTTAAGCGGACCTGCCTGGGAGGAGGGAAATGCAGAAGAAACATATGGAGTTGACACCATCCAGAAACGAGTACGTTAGCTGAAAAGCAGTTAAAAGTAAAACAAAATATACTTTCCCGCATTAGCTTCCACAGTGTGGCTAGGCCAGGGTTCTGTAGTAGACAAGGCACTGGCCAAGAAGTTGGATAGGATTTTATTTTTCATGGTCTGACTTGCTTTTGACTGTTACAGTTTGAGCAGCAGCTTTCAGGGGGTGGGAAGGAGGTGTTCCCTCTCTGTATGGGTTTTAGATGTTGCCTGGTATTGTGGTAGCAAGTCTTAGTGCCAAGCGCTGCTCTTATAATGGAAATAATCTAGGCTGGTTGCAAAAAAATCAGCCATCCCATTGTATGTTTAGGTAAATTAATATGGTAATGGCAGAGTACACTGCTTTATCAAACAAAAAGCTGTTCCTGAAATAAAAGAGCCCTCTGCGAAACTTCTGTGGAGATCAGAATTGCAATCATGTCAGATACGTAAGCCCTCATCAGCCTGGCGTGTTCAATTCAAATAAGAGAAAACATTGAGAAGGTCATTTTTCTTGGGAGACAGCTGTGATCTTATTGCTTCGTTACAGCACTGGAGCAGCTGCATTTGTGTCTGAATCAGAGGCTTCCTCTCTGCTTTTGTTTGGCAGGGTCCAATTTAACTTCCTGGAACTGTTAAAAATGTGCCATTGTCTCAGCTAGATCAAGGAGAGAATTTGCATTAAGCTCTGGTAATGGCGTATACATTGTCGGTTCCCCCCCCCGTATCTATTTTGTAGAGGATGTGACTTGGCCAGAGGAGGCTCACGGGGTGAAATCCGTAGTTAAAAAGCCACGGAGACGGCTCCTTCGGGAGAACGCGGGCAGGCGAACTGCAGCCTTGCCTGTGGGTTTGCCCCTCGCTGTGGCGAGCGCTCCCCGGGAAGGCTCGCAGGCGGGCATGCAGCAGCGCTTGCGATCGCTGCCTGTAGTGGTCCCAGTAAAATGGAAAAGAGGCCGCCTCTTACTTGTGGGATTTTGGGAATCAGCTTCACTCTGCTTGTTCCCTTTCTTCCCAGTTGTAAAGGAATCAGCTTTCCTGGGTGTAAGAGACACTGCTTGGCAAATAAAGACGGCCTTAGCTCAAGGGAGAACATTGTTTTTAAGTAACTGCAGCGTTCAAAGCAAGGATGATGGCAGTATCAAAAGGGAATGGCTTGGTACGAAAGTATAAGTAGCACCATCTGCTTCGCAAGGGCATTGTCTCTAATTCAGCAGCGAAGGAGGCTCCTGGAGTTAAGTAATTGGGAATAGTAGGTTCCTGGCTGGAAAGTGTGCCAACCCTTCTGGCAAAAAGCTGCTAAATCTTTGTTGCTGGCGTGTGAAAGTGATTCTGTATGTTAGTGCTCCAAAGACTGTTTAACCCTTGAGGTAGATAAAGGACATGCAACACTTTTGATCTTGGAACAGCATTTAGTTGGGGGTTGAGAATAAAAGGGGAAGGTTGGTCCTCATCAAGGCACGTGAACGGCTCAAAGTCTGGCAGCTCTCCAAGGTGCGATCAGCAGTCATCCTTCCGTGCCGATAATGACCACGAATATGGCCTACCAGCAAACACGTGCAGAGTCGTGCCTGTTTTAACAGCTTGAGGAGAGACACTTGGAAAACACAGTGTATGACAAGTGATTCATGAGAATTGATAGAAACAAGGCAGTTATTGCCCCTTAAAACTAGCGGCTGCCTGTCTAAGATGCATCTGGAAGGTGAGCGAGTGATTACAAAACTCTGTGCTGAGCTCTCGGGACATACGGTCACAGGCTTGGCTCTTGTCTTACTCTAGCCCTGTGACACTTTGCTGTGTCAGAACACGTCAGGCTTGCCGGCCAGGATGAGGGAACCTTTAATTCTTTTGATGAGAGCACAAGCTGTTAAGCATCTCGCAGCGAACACAAATGCAAACGAGTCAACACGTTGTACTCCCTCCTAGCGGTAGCGTCCTTGGAAGCTTTGGTCTTCATCCTGTTTGTTTGACTGGTGATCAAAAGCATGTTGCTGCTTACGTGCGTCTTTAGGCAGAGAAAATACTGAGACCTGAGGAGAACTCTTGATTAGACAATAGTTACTCCTATCATGTATCCCACACAGATGTCCAGTCTCTTTAGTAAAACAAAGCAGAGGTAATGCCATCAAAAAGACCTGTCTCTGTGCAGTTGTCACCTTCCACTGGTGGTGTGACCAGAGCTGGGCAAAGTAATCTTTTGGGGCTTTCTTTGGCATGGAGGGGGAAAGGATGCTTCACAGCCTTCCGGGTTTTCTTGCCAGAAGGAGAATGTTAGATTTGAAAGCCTGAGTCCTGGCAATTCTAAAGATGAAACAGTTGGATTACAAAATATGTACTTCTTCCAAGTTTGATTTGGATGGTTTTTAATCTTCCTCAAATTAAAGGAAAATCTTGTTTGACCCAAAACAAAATTGTTTTCTTTGGGCAGCCGACCGAAAAGTCAGCTATGTTCCCAGTGTTAGTCCAAGTTCCCTTGCCAGTCATGTCTCCACAGCTCTCCTGCTCCATGTGGCTTCACCAGACCCAGATTAGTCGTGTTACTAAAGTGTTTACAAGAACAGGAGAGTTCAGTGACTGGCTCTAAGTTTAGTTCAACTATTACTTCCAGTCTGGTTAAATTCATAAATTTTTGTTCAGATCCCACCTCCCTTTTTTGGCCATTTGTCCATATCCTGCCTTTTAAGCAGTTTATGTAGGCAAACGCATATTTCGTGAAGTTTAACAAAGCAGAATATAGATTTGCTGGTGTGCAAGGTGAGGCAGAGCTTCTGATGCAGCTGCAGAGCAGTGGCAAGCTTCCCGTCACCGGCTGCCAAGGAAGCCCTTTGCATAGAGCCACAGCATTTTGCTAAGGATGTGGATGAAGCTGATGTCCTGTAGATCCATGTTTTGATCCTTGCAGTCTGCTCCTAGATGTAATGTGCTAACCATTTGGTGAGTTTGAGTTGAACTAGGGCTTCCAGACTCATTTTGCACAGCTGTAACTAGCTCCAGTTGCGTTTCGTACCTGGACGCGTTCTGCTGTCTAGCAGAGCGCAGACCTCTGCGGGGCCTCATGCCTCTAAGAGTATCGCCAACTCAATCCTAGATGAGCATCTGCAGTTAGGTGGGAAAGAGAAGGGAGTACTTCCAATCCCTAATTATTGAATGGTGCACTGAGCCTTCTCTTGCTTTAATATGTGTTATCTTCCTCAGGAAACATGTCGAAAGTGTCAGGGGCTGTGGAAGGAGCACATGAACCTCACCTGTGAGCAACTGGCTGAGAAGGATGACATCAAATACAGGACATCTATGTAAGTGAATCCTGCAGCTGGCAAAGATGGGGGAATGGATAAACTTGTCATGGCTCTAGACAAACTCTGGTGTGGATGGGAGTAAGGAAGCCTGCTGCTTGTGACTAATGGAGCCCTGCAATTTTGCTGGGTGTCGTTACCTTCCATCAGGGAGGTCCTAGGGATGTGAAAACTGAGCGATCAGAAGGCTGCTAGGATTTCTTTCTGTAAAAAATACTTGGCAATGGATCTGAGCGGTAACACAAGAACATGGGAGAGTTGTCGTCAGCCCAGACTGTTCCTGGCTAGCCCAGTGTCTCGCAGGCTGGCACCTGATCATTCTCAGAAGTGAGAAACCTCTGTTATGTGTTGCTTCTCTTCGGTCCGGGGAGAAGGGAAGTGCTGTACGGGAGCAAAGAAGCATATTGAGTCAGTAAGTGGTTTTTTGCCCTTTGAAAATCTATCCTGGTGACGAAGTGATGAGGCATGGTTTGCTCAGCTGCTGCTTTCTAGCTTCGTAGAAGGGAATGCATTTTTTCGCATATGTTTCTGTCTGTTAACCAGTCATGTTTTTTTGTAGGAATCAATACAGAATGGAGTTATATTTTGAAATACTCATGTGGAAATCCTGAGTGTTTCCATAAAATCTTTTGAACTCTGATCTCTCATTGCTGTAGTAAATGACAAAATCCTTTTGCTTTAGGAAACAAGTTGGGGTTCAGCCATAGAACTGTGCGTCTAGTGCAGTGAAATGGGACCTGCCTATGTTGCCCAATCCTTTCCTCTCTGATTTAAAGTTTGTCTGGTATGAGTAAAGGTTGGAAAGCTCTACCACTGGGAGGCTGGATGATTGCTACTTGCTCATCCCACAATCCATAATTTAGAACAAAACATTTTTTCACTCTTGATATGGCTTCTTTCTCTGCCACTCTTCTCCCTGTAGGAAAGAGGTGAGAGGGAGGAGGAAGGAGTGTCATGTCCCTAATAAGAAAGGTTTTAAAATTAATTTTTTTTAGCAGAATGTTACTGTAGATGGATGAGTTTTACTGCATGATACAATGAAAGCTTCCTTTTGAAGCTCTGTATAGGGAAAGGGAAGCACAGCTGGAGTTCAGGCCAAACTTCCTGCCTTGCTCAAAGTTTCCAAAAAAAAAAAAAAAAAACTCCCATCAGCAGCATCCTGTTGAGTAGAGAAGGGAAGAGCAGCTGCAGCGCAGAGCAGAGTCAGTCTCAAGTTGACTTTTTTCCTCTCCATTCCTAGTGTATATCCAAATGGCTGGATGCAGCTCTTGCCAGCTATAATTGCATGGAAGCTTAGTGTAGTTGCAGGTCAGCTGAAGTTTCCACCTCTAGCTGCTCTTTTTTTTTTTGTCTTATTTTTCACTACTCCTTTGGCTGTGCTGATGGATCATTTTGTGGAGTTGCACTGAACTGGTGAATTGCTGCTGTGATCCTCCTTACAATACCTCCCCATCTTCTCCCAAGCATATACTGGGATTGCAGGCCCACTAAAATAGTTGGGTGGAGATGCTGGCTAAGATGATCATTCCCTACTGTCAGGTCAGCGCAGCCAGAGGACTTTACTTCCCTCAGTCAAAATGCAGTTCCCTTACTCTTCTATCATCAAGTTTCAGCTCTCCTACATTGTGAATTAAATTGTAACATGATCTCCAGTGGTCAGAAAATTGGCCTTCAGGATGGCAGCTTATATTTTTAAGTCTTTTAATTAAATGGCCAAGGCTTTCTTCCATTTCTGAGCCAAAATGATGTTGCTGTGAGCTGAGCCTTTACACTGGAGTGTGCACCGTTCCCAGGCGGTCTCTGGGGACCAGGCGCTGTGCCTCGTGCTGGCTTCCCATTCGTGCTCTGTTAGGTTCAAAAGAGAGGCTGCACTCTAAGGCAGTAACCCCTGGAAAACTTATATAGGGAATCTTAAGAGAAGGGAAAAGCCCAGTCTCTATGGGAAAGATGTGATTATTTTTCAGTTACTGATTTAAATTTAACAAAAAACAAATATTCTGCAGCATTACTTGAAAAAATATGGTCGTGGCAACTTGGTAACCAAAGCAACAGTCAAACATAAAATTAGCTAGCAGATGACAGCAAACAGTTTGCTTTTCCTGGACTTTATCTCCTAGGCCGTATTTCTTCGCAGCCAAGTCAAGAATCCACGTGGCCTTTGGCCCCTTAACTTTTGGTTTAAATTCCTTCCAAGCCAGAGCCTGGCCCTGGTGTGTTTTGGCTCGCATGGAAACCAGAATTGAGCCTGCAGAATGCAGTCGGTGATTGACTTTCTGTCACTTAATTTGTTCTTGAGTTGTCATGGGTTGGCTCCAAGTGGAGTCGAGCCCAGACCTCCTTGGAACAGCGATGGACTGTGGGGGTAGCGTAGGAGGAAAGGGGAGGGGAGAGAGGTACGCTGGGGAAAGGGAGGTTGAAGTACCGTTGGGGTAGTAGAACAGTAACTTTACCACAGACTGGCAAATGCTTCTAATTCTTGTCCCTCCTCTTGTGTTGCAGAGAAGAAAAAATGACGGCTGCTCGAATTAGGAAATGCCACAAGTGTGGGACTGGCCTAATTAAATCAGAGGGTTGCAACCGCATGTCCTGTCGTTGCGGTGCTCAGATGTGCTACCTCTGCCGCGCCGCCATTAACGGGTATGACCACTTCTGCCAACACCCCCGGTCGCCCGGGGCACCCTGCCAGGACTGTGCAAAGTGCTCTCTCTGGACAGATCCCACGGTAAGTAATGAAGGACTTTCATGAAGGATTCGTGCCCTGTTTTCAATTACTGTTCAATGCCTGCGCATTGAATACATGCTTCCACCAAAGGAAAGCTGTTCTTTTTAGATAGCACTAGTTTTTCCTCTACTAGGACAACTAAAACACATTGGAAACCTACTTCAGCAGAGTCGCGCCTGACCGCAAGTGGTGTTCCTTCAGGAACAGCTCCTGTTGGAGGAGGTCTCCGGTTGGAAGTGCTCTGAGTGCCCTTCTAGGGGTGCAGAGCCTGTGAAGAGAGCTAGTGGGGAGCGTGTGCTAGCAGCAGGCGTTGGGATTCCTGGGACTCGTTCCTAGTTTTACAGCTGAGTGGCTGTTCGGTCTGGCTTTGCGTGTGAGGGCAAGGGGAGTCGTGTTTTTTCAGTGCCCAGTAACTCTCGTCATCTGACTGAAGGGTGCAGAGTGAGCCGAGACAGAGCCCCTGAGAAAAATGCCTGAAAGTCAGAGATCCAAGCCCCTGGCCCAAAGTTAGGTTTGTGTTGGTTCTCATAGCTGGTGTCAGCATTTGCAAAGGAAGAACTGAAATGCAGAGCGAGTTGTAAGAGAGGCTGTAGCAAGTAACTTAATACTTGGAGCTGTAATACAACTTGGAGCTGTGATAAGCGTGGGATAGCTTAGTGCAATATCTCTGTAGAGGTCTGCAATACCAGAAATTTGGAAGGAGTGGAGGTAGGAGCAGGGGTTGAATTTCTTGATTACAACAAAGTAGGAGAAAAACATGAATGTGAGTCTGCCTTCCCAGGACTTGTCTGAACTTCATTTGTTCCCAATGCGTCTTTGTCTAGGGCAGCTGTAGCTTGCCAGACTGCTACTGGCCTGTCTTTCTGCAGGGAACGTGCACAGTCCTTCGCTTACATAAAGCAAAAATAATTCCACTCTGAAACTCTCCTTTCTACCTGGAGGCTCTTGGGGATTTCCCAGTGGTGTCCTAACTAGTGTGAACTTTCTGATTCTGTTTTCCTTCTTTATACCCAAATTATTCTAGCACTGAGAGGCCTTAAACTAAACAGATACCTGCTTCTAGGTGTTCCTGCAGCCCCACATTTCAGGCCCCTGGCTGGCCACTCCCCGGCATCCTGTTCCACTCGTCCCGTTGTCCATCAGGACGTGATTCAGCATTCAGCGGCGCAAGAGACCTTTATTCCCATCAGGCTGCTGATTGTGTTCAGTAATGGCATTTGTGCAGAGCCAGAGAAAACATGAGGCCTCTCAAAAAGGTCATACTGTGTTTTAAAAATAAATAAATAAACAACACAAAGAGTGCACTGTCACCAGGCCCTCTCCAACTCTCTAATTAACCAATGCTGTGGCAAAGAAAAATTTCCCACCGTCAGCAATGAGCTGGCACTGCCTGTGTTTTTTTGGATGACAGAGCATTGGTGGGCTGAGGAGTTGAGGTTGGGTGACTGTCCTGCCTGCAGTGCAAAGAACAGCATGAAGCTCAAAGTGGAGAACAGTTTGGTTCTAAGGATGAAATTATGACCCATTCCTAGTCCGGTTAGTTAATCTGTACTCTAGCATGGGGCATGAAAGCAGGAGTTAACGTGGCAGATATGAGCAGTGGGAGCAAATTTAAATCTTGACATGGGGATATGAAAGAGCAAAAGGCTATTGTGTCAGAAATATCTTGTCCTTTGCTGGGGGAGATGCCCACCCAATTGCCTCTTGCCTGCCCCTGCTCTATAGGCCAGCCCGCTGGCATCGTCTCTGTGTGTTTCTCAACACCTGTTTCCTTTTTGCTTTGTTGTAGGCTCGCACGTTTGCAGCCATGTTCCTTGTACATGTAAGGACAGAGGAGAAGACAGGGTCATCTCTTATCTGAGGGATTTGCAGCCCATCACTTAAGAGCTTCCACTCATCTCCCTGCGTTAGGCTCTGCTGCAAACATGGGGAGGGCAGACATGTGGCACCAAAGCATGTTTTTTTAGAGGGTGGCAGGGCATTTTTGCTCTGAGTTCTGATGAATACGCATATACCCTCAACTGGAGCAGTCCTTAGAGCAGACCTGTGGCACAGTCACAGTACCATTGTCCGTCTTGCCCATTTTTATTTCACAGGTGTGAACTTTAGCTTTCTGTTAGAATTGGATGATTCCACACCTTTGTCAGGAATATGTTTGGGTCTAACGCTCCATTATTTAAGGCAGGATTCAGTTCCCTTTAAAACAGGGAGCCTTTGTTCCTTTCCAAATATGTAACATTTTCTGCGAGTCTAAAATGATTCTTGAGAATGCACAAGTAAATCTATTCATTAGCCTGGGTTAAAAACAAATTAAAGGCAGTCCTATAGGAACTGCAGCATCTGTTAGTCTTTGTCTCAAATGATCTTGAGAGAATAAAGGAAACACTTCAAGATTTCCCATAATAAGAGGTTAGTTAAAATCTTGTCCCTATGCTGTAATCAGACTTGGGTTTAATTAAAAAGTATTAGCGTAGTATTTGTGGGTTTTGAGGCAAGCTGCAATCAGGCTCTGGTCAGCGGCTTCCCGGGTAGCAGGCAGTAATTGCTTCATCGCTGCATGTCTTCTGCAGCTAATCGGTGCCCTGCACCTCTGCAGGGCGTGAACATGTGCCAGGAGCTCTTGTCGGTAATCTGCTTGGCCCGAACATCCTTGTGTGTGTATTCTGCAGCCTGTGGTAGCTGTGGCCCGGCTGGCTTTCTGAAGCTTTGCTGGTTATACGATAGGCTGATGTAATATTTCCAGCAACACAGTGCAGGGACAGAGTGGTGAGAACTGACTCTGCAAACAGCAAACTCTGGGCCTCGAGGGATGAACCTTCCCTGACTTCCCAATGTCTGCAGCGAACCTGAGGCTGATCTGTGCATTTCAGCTGCTTTGTACGAATCCCATGATGTAATTTGACTAATGCGTTTTGCTTTGGGAAACCAGATTCTGCTGTCACATGTATTCTAATTTAATACTCCTCTTCAGACTATCAGAAATATTGCACAGCAGCCTTTTCTTTTGGCTTTAGAGTTTAAGACATTTTCAGTGACTTATAATGCTCAAAACACTCCCGGACACCCATCATTGAAGCTCAGAGCAGAAGACTAATCATTATAAGGTGTTTGCAATTACCCGTCTTTCTAGCATTGTAAAGAGAAGATGTTGAGCACAGACTGTGTTCAAATGCAATAAGGAAATGCATGCAGTACATAACGCTGACTTCAGCGGATGGAAGGAGGGGGAGCTTGGAGAAGGGGAGCTCCCCCAGATTCAGTTTCTTTATGACGGGTGCTCTAAAACGGCTTAATCGTAAGCACATGGTTATTTCATGCTATTCACAGAAGCCCATCGATAAGGAGTGTCTGTTGCTAAAACAGCTCTGGCTCTCTTGAACACCAAGGCGTCCTTCATCCCTGCGCTGGCCCCGTTTTTGCTGCAGCCCTGCAGATGCCCCGTTCCGGTTACGGCCCAGGCTGCTCTTATATCGCCCGTTCCCTGTCGCGCGGAGGCGCCCGCGAGGAACAGTCCCCCCCGTTCTCGCTGATCTGGGAATGATTTGAAACAAAACCCCTTGGTCTGTTGGAAGTCTCTGTTGTGAAAATCATTTCAAGTTTATTAGTAACGGCTGCGGCTGCACATGTGTGAAGAAGAAAGCAGTAAAGAGCCAAGAAGAGGGGAGGCAGTGGCGATGGTAAATGTGCTTTCAGGCGCTTTCTAAAGGTTGGGGCGGAGAGCACAACCCAGAAATAATTCCAGGTCCCTTGTCTCGCCTCTTCCAGGAGGCAGGCAGCCGTTTCCCTATGACGCTTAACTAAGGAAGATACCAAGAAACCTAATAGATAAAAACAGAGCTTTGAAAAGCTTTATCGATAGTGTTTTTGTTCCAGGCGAAAGGTTTTATTTGAGGGTTTTATCTCTGTGCGACTTGTAGAGCTTCCTCTCTCTCCTTTCTGCTGCTCTGTTTTCTCTTCCCTGATGGGCTGTTTTTGTTTTTTCCGGCCGCTTTTTCTGTGCGCAAGCAGAGCGTTGCGCAGATGCCGCGTGCTCTTTCTCCAAGAGCATTGTGGAAATTTGCCTCCCGTTTGTTGCAGTGAAAAGGTGCTTCGCTTAGCAACCAAGCCCAGCTCTTTATTTAGTCGGTGCACGGCCCGCCGTGAGCCGAGGCAGAGCCACCCTTTCTGCTGTGATTGGCTGCGTGCTCTCCGCATTCCCTGAATTCAATGGGAGATGGCTGAAAGGAAAAACCCTTCTGCGTGCTGAGATGCAGCCAGATCCTTTTGCAAGGGAAGACCGGTCAGCTAATGGCCATCCCTCTCTCAGGCCATCCCCGGGGTCGCATGCATTTCTTTCGGCTCGTGGGATTCAAGGCGGAGCTGCAAAGAGCATCCCGCCGTCTGTTGTGGGGCGAAGCCCGGTCCTGTATTGCCATTTAAAATGCAGATTGTAAGAATCATGTTGGTTTTACGCAGCACTTGCAGATAAGGAAGGTAAATGCATCTCTGAAGTCCTTTGCGTTTTTTCACTTGGCCGCCCGCCCTCTGCGTGATGCCGTGGAGGCTGGCAAGCCACGCTACAGCATCGCTCTGTGCCTTCCCCGGTAGGAAGGGGGCCAGGACGCCTCCTTGCTTGGAAAGTGAGCGGTCTGGCCAGTGCTGAGAACCACCCCCCCGGGCTCTTTGGGGGTTTGAGTGTGTTTGGCTGTAGGCAAGGCAGCTGGCAGGAAGCTGACTTGACAGGAGAAATCCCTTCAATCCGCCCAGCCTGTGAGCAGGCTCTTAACAATGTGATCCTTTACTCAGGGACTTGAACCCGCTCGGGAAAGTGGACACGAGAGGCTTGTAAGACTGCGCTGGAGCTTCCACCCTGGGTGACATTAGGTGGCTTCTTACCACCACCGCCAGCCATGAAGTCACTCATGAAAACTAGAGTTTTGCTGTGGCTGCTTTACCTATAGGTGACTCTTTCTTCTCTTTCTTCCGCTTACTTTGGGATCGGAAAGCAGCCTTCGCTTCTCAAGCGATTAGGTCTGCATTGCAAAAATATCACCGTTGTACCTGGGGAATATCTGCAGCGCTGAGACCTGTTCTTATTCTATAATTCTGACCTGTTCCAGTGCAATGTGCAAGAGCCAACTTGTGGCATCAGCTTTTCCTCATGGATATATCCTAAAATTACCTTACTGTATGCCTCTATCGCCAACTTTTTGTTCCAGCTAGAACGTGAATCTTTCCTAAAGCCTGCAGGTATTGAACTGGGCTGTGCATTAATCACTTGCCAAATTTAACGTCGGGTTTTGGTTTTTTTTTTAATAGGAGGGTGCATAGTAGAGTGTGTTATGTTGGAGGCTGGCTGGCAGGTCGCCCTCCGCGAAAGGCCTCAGGCCGCGGGGACAGTCAGCGTTTGCCCGCCGGTGCGTGCTGCAAGGCTCGCCCTCTCCTGCCATCCGAGACGGCCTAGGGCTGAAGAGGGATCTCCGGCGGCGGCCTGTAACAGCGATCCGTTTTTACGCCGTCCCTGCGCGATGGGCGTCGCGTTGGAGCGCTGGCGGATGGGGTTGCTGTTGGGCGTTCGCCCCGCGCTCTGGGAGCTGCGGGGATTGAAGTCGGGGCCGCCCCGGGTGCCGGCGGGCAGTGGGCTGCCTCGGGCCGGCCTTAGTGCGGCGGTGAGCCCCCCTCGCTGCGGGCTCTTGGGGCGTCCAGTTCCTCGGGACTGACCGGTACCAGCCGCTGGGCTGGCAGAGGCTGCCACAGCAAGGGGCGTTGAGCGGGTCAGCCTGGCTCCGAGACGGCGGTTTCGCGGCGCCTGGGCTGAGCTCAGAGCACCCTTTCGGGGGGGGGGTTATCCCTGGACTGGGAGCGACGGCTACTGGTTAGAAGGGACCCCTCAGCAATTTAGGACTTCTCTGTGTGTTTCTCTGCTTTAAGGTGAGAATTGTGTCTTTGCGCCATCTCTTATTTATCATATAATTAAAAAAAAAAAAAAAACCTGCCGGTACATTTTTTCCAGTAAGTGGAAATGATGTGAGAGAGGTGGCTATTTCTGTTCTCATTCTCAACTATATTGGAAAAAAATACATGGGGGAGGGTGGGAATTGAAAGCTTTGGGGCCACCCGTTTAGGAGCGCTGTTTGGAAAGCAAAGGGCTGCAGGATGGTTGGTTGCCTGTTGCTGAGTGTGCCCAGGTTGCGGTGTTCTCCAGCCAGGAAAACTAGCAATCTGATACTTGGAGGGTAATTAGAAGTTCTGTATAGGTTCAGAAGAGCCATTCTTCAGCACTTTTTATGGAGATAGATAGGCTGTAATTAACAGTCCATGGAAGCAGCCTGTTTGGAAAAAAAGCACGTGCTGGAAAGTCTTAATTTTAGCCATTGACTCAAAGAATAATCAAAGGGAGGGAAGTATCGAGTTTGATGGCTTTCTGCAGATTAAGATAACTTTGGTCTCCCAGGGAAACCTTATCTGGTGCGGGGAGGAGGGGATGTCTTAGCAAGCTCCTCAAGCCTCGCTGCTAGACATGTGCAGGACCGTAAGATTGGAATTGGGAAACTGGCTAGACTTAAAATAATGTCAGCGTAGCTACACACGTGAAGCATATTTCATAAGCTAATCCCAGAGCACTCTTCAGAATAGAGGATATTTTCCACATTGAGAGTGTTCAGGAAGAAATTTATGGGTTTTGGCAATCCTGGAAATAGGATGAATAAAAACTAGGCAGACTCTTGCACACTGTGGGGTATGTAGGGCTTGGAATGTCCCTCCCGCTCCGCTCTTAGCGCTTGCAAATGAACTGCTGAAGCAAACCAAATGCTCTCTCGTATGCAGGTAAGCCCAGAGTGCTCGATGCCTGGGGCAGGTGTTCTGTATCATACAGCAGCTCCTGTTCTTGGCCTTCTTTCCTAACGACGAACATCAAAAGTGCAGACACTGTCCAGGAGGCTTGACTATTCTCATTTGTCTTCAGAAAATGCCAGGTAGCGTTTCGTCCCACTGGGCACAAAGTAGCAGCAAATGCAACCCTGCAAAGACTTAGAAAGACCTCTGTTGCCATCGATGTACATATGGCCACCAGAAGCATCTGCTACCTGGCACTGAAAGGGAGTTGTGCCTTTAGTTATTTGGTGTGATTTTTATTACTTTGATAGCTGTCATGTGCTGTGCAGCAACAAAGAAACTCATTTTTCGCAGCCCTTCGTGGGAGTGGGCAGGTGATGTGGAAACACAACTTGGAGTGATTCTCTGCTTTCATGCCAGTGCTAGAATGGCTTTGTATGAAGTGTGAGAGCTGCCTGGACCCTGTGGTTCGTTTGTGCCCAGGACTGTCCCTTTAGGCATGCTTTTCTAGCTCAGGACTTGCATAGTCGTCGTCTTCTAAGGCTGTTTTTGTCTATCCTGCTCTCTTGATCTAATAAAAGGTAGCGTAGACACCTGCAGCCACCTGAGGCTTACTTGCTTTGTTTGGTCTGGCTGTTGTTGGTTGGGGTGAGGGGCTGGGGGGGGGGGAAGATGAGGGACTGGAGGATCCTTTCAGTTCCTGGCTTGCCCTTGTGTTCTCTTTGAGCAGCAGGTTTGAATATTCTTAGCATAGATGGACATTAAAAGAAACATATTGGGATTTATGTCTTCCTCAAAGTTACAGATAAGATCTAAATGGCCTCGTTACAGCACCGTTTAGCTACTAGAGCCAGGATTTAAGTTGTGTTAATTCCAGCTGTTGGGCCAAAAACTCTAGAAGTGCTAGTATAGTGTAAATATTTAATAGACTATTGCCATTTAAAAGATTAACAGCTCTCCAGCAACTCTTTAGGCGGAGCTGGGTTGCTGTTCTCTGGTTTCTATCAAGTCAATGAATTTTAGCACTGATCTGGAAAGCTGATCTAAGCCTCTTAGTCATACTCCACAGAGTATGCTTGGCTCTGTGCGAGTTACTTGTACTGCAGTCCGCTATCGCGCTCTTGCCCTTTGACTAAACCTAGGTCAACCCCAAATGAAAACTATTTGGCCCAATTTACTTTTTTTTTGGGGGGGGGGGGGAGGTGGGGGAAGACAAAAACATATGGTGAAAAGCAAGCAGCAGGGATGAGAGTGGAAACTTGCTGCAGCAAAAATTAGCCCACTGACTTTTTATCCTCCTTTAATTTTAGGAAGATGATGAGAAGATAATCCAAGAGATTCAGAAAGAGGCTGAAGAGGAGCAAAGGAAGAAAAACGGAGGTAAGTCAGTCTTTATCTGTGATTAGATATCACATTGAAGATGACAGGAGAGCATAGGGTTCCCAGCTGCTGACAGATCTCTGGTTCTTGACTTCTTCCCAAGGCCTGGCCACTTACAGGCTTCTCAGTACAATGCTGTGCTGCACCATGCTTCACTGAGACCTTGCTCCAGAGAAGTGTGTGACCCCCCCCCCCCCCCTTCCCGTCCCTTCTGGGAACCGCTTCAGCTTCAGAAGTGCTGTTGCTTGCAGGCTCTTAGCTGGGAACGTGGAGACACACGGCTCGTGTCCAGCTCTCAAAGGGTGTCGTGGATGAGCAGACCTGTGTCTCCTGTCTGCTTGGCAAAGTAGCTGAAGGGCAGCAAAGCCTCTGCGCTCTGAGGTGGAGGAGCAAAGGCATACAAGGGGCAGCCCCACACCCTAGCGAGCAGGACTTGCTGCTGAAAGTAGCCAGCCTGGCCTGTGCCCTGCAGCCCCTGGAAAGCATGAGGGAGCATGAGCAGTGAAATTAAGGGTGTGAGGGGCAAACTGAGATGCTGCAAGGAACGTGCTGGAGAAGGGGATGGAAGGTGCCACTAGCAAGCTTAAGACTGTTGGCCAAGCTTGGTGGGTTTGGGTTGTGGGACGACTGGTTCTTTTCTTTCCTCCCTCTGCAGAGAACAGTTTCAAGCGGATTGGCCCTCCTGTGGAAAAGCCCATGGAAAAGATCCAGAGAGTTGAAGTCATCCCCAGACCTGTTCCTCAGAACCTCCATCAGCCCCGAATGCCTCCTTACCCCTTTGTGCACCCTCCCTTCCCGCTACCTCCTGTCCGTCCCATTTACAATAACATCCCCCTCAACATAGGCCCTATCCCCGCCCCCTATGTGCCCCCTTTGCCTAACATGAGGGTGAACTATGATTTTCCCCAGATCAACGTTCAGCTGGAGCACAACTTGCCTATGCACTTTGGCCCTCAGCCTCGGCACCGGTTCTGACCTGGTTCAAATAGCACTTGGAGTAGAGTCACTGCAGGGCAAAGCCCCCGCCCCCCCCCCATAATCCCAGCCCTCTTCCTGCTTCAGCCACTCTCGTTTTAGCCAGCTGCAAGGGGATCTGCTGTCTCACATGTACCAGCACTGCACCCATATCTGTAGCTTCTCTGAACCTTTACAATCAAACATTTTGATCTGTCTTGGAGCAGGGCTTGGTGCTGCATTTCCAAGGGTCTCTTCCTCTGTTGGGCATCCCGATGCTTTAATTTGGCAGAGCCTGTTCAGCCAGCTGCTGAGAGAGGAAGTGGCATTTGTGGAGCGCAGGGATGCAGCTGGTCCTTGGGGGCAGCACAGCTTTCCTAAAATCCTACCTTTCTGTCGGCTAGAACAGCTGCTGCGTTTTCAAGACTGAGTCTTGGGGAAAGAGAGGGGAGACCTGGCATCTGAATAAGACCTTCAGTAACAAAATAACAGGGCTCAGCTGCTCCAGCCTTCCGCCTGGGAAGCGGCATGAGGCTGTGGTTCCCATGTTCTCCAGTATCCCTGTAACCTGCTATCATTCCCCAGCAGAAAAAAAGCGTTAAAAACAAGCAAATCTGGCATCTGTTACCCTGTGAGGAGAGTGGTGGGATGCAGAAGCCATCTTGTTGCCAGATCACAGTAGGCGGCCCAGAGCCATGTTCTGTCTCAGGGCTTTAAGACAAGACTTGGGCACCTTAATTTTGGGGAACTGAAGTTGCCCCCTTTGAAGAGCTCACTTTTTTTTTTTCCCCAGAAGCGGGTGCCTCGCAGCTTCCAAAATGTGGGCCTTAGCTTTGTTCTGATCTGGGCATCCCAAATCCCCATTTACTTCTGGCAACAGTCAGCAAACAGTTGGAAGAAGCCTCTGGAGCATAAGTTTTATACTTCATTACAAAACTGCTTGGGCAGAAACCCACTTAAATCCATAAACAGTTCTGTGCGTGATATGTGCTGTCGCATAAGAATTGGTAACTACCTATGTAGTTATGCAGGAGGGCAGCTGTGAGCCTAGAGCCTCCTGTTAGTTAAAATCGCTGCAAACGAACAGGCAACTGTCGTCTTGTGCTGTAGGAAGCTGGCTGCTTCTGGTATGTTTAGTAACTTCTGCAAACGTGTGTTTTGGTTCAATTGGCTTCAGAAGGCTGTGTTAGAAGGCAAACAGAAGTATTGCTGGGCTTAGGAAGTGAGGATTTAGGAAAAGCAAAGTTTCCTTGTAGGAAGCAGGGGGTGTAATTGCTGCCTGAGCTTATAGGAAGTGCTGGGCCTGGGAGAAGAGCATTACTGCAGAGCCCTTTCCGCCGTTACTGTACGGTCCGGTACAGCCCCCTTTTAGAAGAGAAAACGGTTGGAGGGAAAAAGCCTCCTCCCAGAAGTGTTGGATTAGTTTTCACCAGTGCAATTGTGTGGTGTTTCCCCGACTTGTTTGGTCTGTGCTGCATCCCGCTCTTCCCTGCTGAGAACCAGCACAGCTCATTTCCCCTCTCTTCCCCCACCCCGCCATGTATTAACATCCAGGTGTCCATTGGTTTTGTTTTTTTCAGGTAAAACTTCCTGCCTCTGCCTTATGACTTCTGTCAAATCCTCCCTAGCTTGCAGCTCTCCATAACGCGCTCGGCGTCTGCTCGGGCGCTGAGCACGCGACGAACCGAGAAGCGCCTTGCTGTGCCGCGGGTCGAGGACGGGCCAGGGCTGGGCCGCCGGTGCGATGCTCCCAGCGGGAGAGGCGGCCTCCGCCGTGGCCCGGGGCAGTGCTCCCCGGGCGGCGCGAGGTGGCCTCCCTGCTGGCAGCAGGATCGGTGCCTCTGGGAGGGTTTTGCAGAAGGGTCTTCCCTGCCTTTTGGAGCAGGCACAGCAATTTCTCTGCTCTCGAACACTTCCTATAGACTGAAACGCGCCCTGTGAAGTGCGCTCCTCCAGTTTCCCCAGTACCATTGTCTCTAGCATTAATAACCAAGTGGTTATTCACTTGCTGCTATTTTTTTTTTAATTTATTTCTGGAAGTAGTCCAGGGACTGTAATGGCTTCTCGATTGCTGCTCAGCTGGGCTTTAGCCAGGTTTAAATCCTACCTTATACCAACTGATTCCTGTAGTAGCCAGGAGCAGTGGTGCCACGCTGGATTTGGGGAGGGCTGTGGTAACAGGCTGGCCTGCTGGGTGGGCAGAGATTTTACCCGGAGTCGTCGTCAGAGCAAGCAGGGTTGGCTTCCCCTTAGAGAAGGGGAATCCTGTCCTTAAACAGCCACCGTCTAGTAGGCTTAAGGGCTGGCTTTGACTGAGCTTTCTAGGCTTTCTCCCTGGCAGGGTTGAACTTGTGCTCCAACAGCCGCCCGTGCAAACGTGGGTCAGCTGCCGAGGTAGGTTGAACAGCCTGGGGACAGCTTAGCTGCTCAGCTGGGAGCCCAAACTATGAAGCAAACCAGGCCATGGAAGAAGAAACTCTGCCTCCCCATTTGTCCCTCACGGAGTGATAGTTGCTCGCTGAAATCTTCTGATAAAGCAGGTACTCACGTAACACACGGTGCTTTTGTGGGGAGCCCGTGGCTATTGCGTGTGCTGTGTGGGAGCTTCCTCCATCCCGCGTGCCAGGCACGTTTGCTTTAAATGCAGCTGCAAGAGAAGATGCCTCTTGCCGTGCTCCTTTCCCTCCACGCGAGGTGGGGTCAGAGGTTCTGCAGCAGGGGCTGGACAGGAGAAGACATCTCCCAAAAAGAAAGTCAGAAATGCCAATTCTTCCCAAGCGTCAGGCCAGTCTCTGTAGATAACACGCCGTTGTAGTATGAGTTGGAGATGGCAGTGAGGGCAACCAGCTCTGTGCTTCCCCGCTTGTCTCCAGCTGCTCGGAGTTGACTTCATCTGGTCTCTGGTTTATGCAGAGGACCAAAGAGGGAGGGTGGTCTCCTGCGGCGGAGGGGTTTCGTTGCACTGCCCCGTCTCGTGGTCAGCATGCAGTAAAACTGCTCTGCTAGCACGAGCTCTTAAAAGAGGCCGTGTTGTGCTGGTGTTGCAGGAGCTCGTCTTGCTGTTCCGCTCTGCGGAGGAAGAGCCACCTCCCGTTGGTACAGGCAGGATCCCTCAGAACCGCAGAGCTGTGAGCGCTAGTAAAAATTATCATCTCATCCAACCTTTTGATATATGCATCTATAGATACACAGCTATCGAGACTTAAGCCTTGGCAGAGGGAAGCGCAGAGACGAAGGAGGAGCAGCAGGTAGAGTTGGTGAGGGAGGCGCCGTGTCCAGGTCTGCCTTCGCGGCTGGGCTCAGCGCTGCCTCCCCCGGCCTCTCCCCACGAAGAGCCTTTGCAGAAGGTGGGTTCAGGTGCGGCACCTTCATACGAGCATGTTGTGCTGCTGTGGAGCAATAGCCAAGGTCACGGGAGAGTCCTGTGGAGTTGGGAGAAGAGAGACGTTTCCTCCCTATCCCTTGCAAAATGATGAGTTTATCTGGCGTCTGAGAGGCGAGAAATCCGCACTTGGCCCTTTCACGTCCTTTATGCAGCTGCCGTCCACCCAGGGAGATCTGCTTGGCTTCCCGTGCAGCCCATGGGCTGCCTTTGGGCCCCTGTTGTATCTGCGTCTGTGCTTCTCTTGCCAAGAAAATACTCAAAAATAGTCAAATCGTCAAAAGTTTTGACTAAAAATCACTCCGCAGCCAAAAGGAGAGCGTGGCTGCTCCTTCCCGCTAACGCGAGAGGCTCTGAGCAGTTGTGGGCTCTGATACAGGTTGGGTTCATGTTGGTGTTTAAAAAAAAAAAACAACCAACAGAAAAAATCTGTGTTTTGAACTCTACATCCCATCCCCTCTTCTACCCTGCAGCCCTTCTTTAAACCCGTTGCCCTTAAAGGGAGGCAGGGAGGTTGCTGTGCCCAAGTAGATCCTATAACAGGTACTTCATGTGGTTGATTGCAGTGTCCCATTTTACTTGCCTTAAAGGTGGAGAGAGAGACTTAGTATTTGCACTTAGCAAAACATTATATTAAAAGAGAAGAAACCCTGTAAAGATGTGCATGTTCTGCAACTTTGTATAACAATAGCCGAAAATGAATAGGTGGTTTATTAAAAAAATATTTTTCTTTACCTTCTGGTAGTAAACTGTTCTAATATTCAGTGTGTAAAAAGTTTCTGTATTATATTGTAATTTGAATTTTTGTAAATAAATTTGTGCACTCTGGCTTTCACTTCTGTGCTTTTGTTGCTGCGGAAACATTGTCCTTCCACCAGAAACGTGCTGTTTTGATGTTGAGGGTAATTATAGGCAGCAGCAGATAGACGGGAGAGCAAGCAGGAATTGTTTTGCCAGATCTCAGCCCGAGCGGTTAAAAACTGTAAAAGTTCCAAGGCAAAAACATTTAACCCTCCTGTAAAAGCTTAATATGTTCCAAATGCTTTTGAGGAAAAACTGAACGGAATATAAAATGGTTTCCAGTTGCTCCTTTAAATGGAAACCAGGACTATAGAAGTAGGATTTTTTTCAAGGGGGGAAGGGGCGTGGGGACTTTCCCCCTTTGCAGGACTGATGGTAAATACAGACTCTGGGTTCCTCGGGTCTTAAAAACAAGCGGAAATGTGTGTTGGCAGCTCGGGGGCTTGCTGAGACAGGCGGGCGCGTTAGGCACAGGGCGGGATTTCTGCAGCTCTCTTCGCTCCCGAAACGTGTATAGCAAAGAGTGGTTTTTGCCCTAAAATACATATGGAGGAAGAGACATAGCTGAAGCCGCTGGCCCCGGTCAGTTGTGCCCTAAAATTGGAAATAGGAAGAAAGCAGCAGTGATTTGGAGCTGCTGGTGGAGAAAGCAGCATGGAGGGGAATGCACTGCGGGTTGTAAATGCCATGGGCGTAAAAGCCTTGCTTTCCCAGGGTCTCCTCCGCAGCCACGGAGGGTCTCGGAGGAGGAGGAGAGGGGGCTGCTGCTGCCTCGACAACATGGCGTGTGGTTGTGTATGTGTATGGGGTTTTTTTTTTTTTTCCCCCTTAAGCCTTAAGATGGGCAGAGGGTAGCCTCGGGCATGGTGGCTCCCTGGGTTTTACCTGTTGCAGCTACACCGAGATCTAAAACCTCGGCCAGGGCTGGGTTACGCCGCTGTGCTGCACTGCACAACTGCTGTTCGCCGGGGAAGGCTTTGTCCCGAGATAGGCTCGGCTTACTGCTGATTACTCGGCAAGGCCGTCCTTGCTCCAAACCGTCAATAAAGCCGCCGCCTCCGATCAAACCGAAGGGGCTGGCTTTCGCGGAGGGCTCAAGGCAGCCCTTGTTGTTCAGCTGCCGCCAGCCTTTGTGCAGAGGGACCCGCTGGGGGCGCAGCGCGGGGAGCGCGGCGTGCGCCTGCCCGGCCGCTCTCCGTGCTCCCATCCGGACCGGCGGCACGTGCACGGCTCCGACAAAGGGACGTTGCTGAGGGTGCAGAAGTGGGCGCGCGGGAACCGGAAGATGCTCAACGCCAAGTTTACACGGCCTTAATTTTGCCCTGTCTGCAGTGAAATAACATCCGTCGTTTGTTCAGTCCCCGGTTGCTCTAGTACCTGCCTAAAGCTAGAAGTCCCTCCTAAGACCGAGATCGCAGCGCTGCCTCTCCCAGCTGCGTTTTTGGGCCGTGCCAGGCCCTCAAAGCCCCCGGAGCCGTTCTGCTTGATGAGCTTTAAATTTTAAAAATCCAGCGGGCCAAAAAGGGTGCATCGGTGAGGTGCCCGCGCTGGGCGGTGGTGTTAGGCGTTGCGCGGCGCAGACGGGCGCCCGTGCGGAAGAGCTGAGCCCCTGCGCCGGCCGGAGCCGTCCTGCTCCGCGAGGGTCTCCGAGAGGAGACGTCCGTGGGGCCGAGCCCAGCGCAGGCTGCAATTCAGCAGGGCCTCACGGCTGGTAGAAACGCTGCTGATGACTGCTGCTACGAGGCGACCGGGGCTGCGGGCCAGCCCGCTGCGGGTGCTCGGGCACCTCGGGGCAGCGCGCAGGCTGCCTTGGGGGTCTGCATCTGTGCAAGAGCAACAGCTGCTTCCATTTTGCATCTGCAGCAGCCCGAAGGGGAGAAGGCGCTTGCGGTACCCGGGCAGCGCTGGAGGCAGCCCAGCTGGCTCTAGCGCGCTTTCTCCCTGCTGCAGGTAATTGCTATTTAATGCACCGCAAATTAAGGTATGGCAGTTGCTCCAGGCTGGGTGAAGGGCTGGGAGCTGCCTGGGAGTTTGGGCTGGGCAAAACAGCCCCAGCTGAAAGCTGTGCACGGCCCTGATCAGCCTGGCCAGGTGCCTCCTCCTGCCGGGCAGAGAGGAGGAGGAGGGAGAGGAAGGCGCTGGAGCTACGGCAGGAGCAGAGGAGCTGGGTAGGCCAGGGAGGGCCGGTGGTGTTCTGGGGGGTGCCCCAGCGCAGTGGGTGGGAGCGGAGGAAGCGCCGTCGGGGGCGATGGCCGTGCCCACGCGGGCAGGGACCTGCTCCGCCGCCGCCCCGGCCGGCAGAGGCACCTGCCTCTCCTTCGGCCGGACGCGGCGTTTCGGCTCGGCCCGGCGGGGGCTTCCCGCGGGATGCTCTGCGTTGGGCAGCTCGGCCGGGGCGGTTCAGCGGGCGCCTGCGGCGGGGAGAGCCCGGGGCAGGCGGGCTGCGAGCAGATGGGCTTTTCCCCCCCTTCACGCGATAAGGGGATTTGGGGGTTTCCCCCCCTCCTCTTCTCCATCTCGCGGAGCAGAGGAGGAGGGCGTCTATCGCCCGCGCGGGACCCGCGATACCCCTGCGGCGCCGAGCACCCCGGCCCATCGCTCCCGGCCAGCGCCTCCCCCTCGGAGCTGTCGTATGGGCAGGGCGATATCCGGCCTGGGGAAAAAAACAACGTTTTTGGCGAGAGTTGGTGGGTTTGCCGGGCTCCTCCGCGCTCAGGCTTGTTCGGGCGCTGCCTCCAGGCAGCGAAACGCCGTCTCGGCAGGAGGAAGCCCGGTCCCCTGCACCTTGGGGGTCTCCTGCACCCCGGGGTCTCCCGGAGGAGGTGGCACTGGGGCTGTGCCGCAGCAGGGGGTGAATCCCGGGGGCTCCGGTTTTAAGCCCGCTCGGTGGAGAGATGAGCCTGTTGGTCTACGTTCCCTCCCCGATGTGCGGCTGTAGTCACCCCAGACCCCCAGAGCCAGCTAGAGGTCGCAGGTGCCACCGGAGATGCTGGGGTGGAGCCACCACCGCTCCTCTGGCTGGACGGGGGCTGCGGGCTCCAGGCGCCCGAGCTCCCGCCGGGAGCAGCGATGGGGCCCAAAGCACCAGCCAGCGCGGGCACGGAGCCAGGGCCTCCTGATAAACCACACAGCGAGCTCTCCTCTCCGAATGCCGGTTTTTATTCGTCTTTCTCCATTTGAAGCTATTTTTAAGTTATACAAATGGCACTTACAAAAAAAAAAAAATTAAAAAAAAACCCAACAACAAAAAAAACCCCCAAAACTTAATTTCAGAGTGAGATGTTTTCAGAGAGTCACGACACCCGATAAAGAGGAGACAGGAGAAATTCTTGACCTAGCGTCACATGGAAGAAGCCAGAGCAGGAGTTACATGGTTCAAACTGCGACTAGGAACAGGGGGAAGAGGCGACACGGTGGGTGTGAAGGCCAGCCAAAAGTCTGAGCCGAGTCACAGGGTCACTCAGGGTTTCACCAAGACACTTGGCCCTTTGAGAGGCACTTTTGTCCCCGCGCAACGGGTTGCGTTGGACCGCGCGAGCGAAGCCAGCGGCTGGGTTGGAGAGCTAGAGCCGAGGTAGAGTCCCGACGGTGTGGCTGGGGTCCCCGGTGGGCGCGCGGGACCCGTCTCTGAGTTATTGCCCTTCCCCTCGCAGGGGAAGGGTGAGCGGCTCCCCGAGCCGAGAGCGTAGCACCAAGCTCCTACGGAGGGATCCCTACGGCAGCGAGATGGCTTTAAGGCTTACGAGCCCCTTCCTCGCCTCTGGCGAGAGGCACCGGCCTTGCGTTCGGCACGGCGGCGAGCGCCGGCGGTCGGGCTCGCCGGAGCCGGCCGGCCGCCCGAGAGCTGACGACCGGCTCGCGCGCGGCGGCTCTCCCTCCCGGGGCGGCCGAGGCCGACGGGAGCGTTGGCAAGGAGGCAATCCCCCCCTTGGAAGGCCCCAAAGGATAAAGTGCCTTTCAACACCCTAAAGAACACGTTAGCATCACCCGTTACAAACGTTCACATTTTACGCTAATGCAGACCTATTACAGACAACAGCCGGTAACACAGTGCCATGGCGAGCATATATAAATAGATAACTAACAAAAATACTGTTTTGGTCATTTTTCTGCTTCCAGTAAAGTTGAGATGACGTGCTGTCAAAGCAGAGGTGCCCCTTGGGTCGGCGGGACCAGGTGGCTGCCCGCCTCGGGCAGGATCACCGAGGGGGCAGCCGTCGCGACGGGCAGCTCGTAATTCAGCATTAGGTGCTCGGCGATTACGTTCACCGTTCCAGGTTATGAGGAGAGGGGGGGGGAAAAAAAAAAAAGTACTGAACAGATACCGCTGTGCAAAGTTTGCTACAAACTTTTCTATTCTGTAAACCAAAATCTGCAGTTCATGCTTCCAGCCACCGCCCAGGGTAGGTTGTCTCTGCCAGCCGCGCTTGCGCTCCCCGCGGCCCGGGCTCCCGGGGCTCGCGGCGCGGCCGCCGCTGAGACCCGGCGCCACGAGAGCGGCCAGGCGCGCGGCTGGCCGCAGCAGAGGAGGCCTGGGAGGAGGGCAAGCGCCTCTCGAAAGACCTCTGGGGACACAAGACTCCCCGCGCCGGAGGGGGGCTGGGTCGAAGCCAGACAGCCCTACCCAGCGCGGTGCTGGTCCCTTTCCAGGCGCAGCCGTGCGATGAGCCCTGGGGACCGGGGGAGCTGCCTTGGGCTCCTGCTGATACCCACTGACGGGGTCTGAGATGTTCCTTCAGCAACTAGGAGCGCAGGCGGGGGCAGAGGGACAACCCCATTTGAAAGGAGTGCGGGACTCCAGAGATGAAGGTCTGAGGCTTTCCAGACAGTATCACTCTAAAATAGTTTCTCGGTACATCACCTGTACGGCGGTGGGAGTTACACTCGCTAACCCTACACGCTTGCCGGCGTGTGCCAGCCCCATCCCAGGGACGTTTTGATATGTAAGGTCACCTCTTATGCCTCAGCTAAGGATGGAAAAATCTTTAAAAGCCAAGAGAGGCGAGACGATGCCTTCCTGGAGCCAGGAAGAGCAGGTTTAGCCTAGCGTGGTCTCTGGCCTCCCTTGGTTTGAGGGATGCTAGCGTGGGACAGGTTCTCCGGGAGATTGTCCAGCTTTAGGCTGCGTGGGATGGCCGCGGGGACGCCGGCAGGACCGAGCGAGATGGTGCCGGCGCTGATATGGCGTACGAGAGCACAGAGGTGACCTTATTCCCTTTTTCAATACAGGAGAGGGGGGAAAAAAACCTACGTAGGCGATGCTCAGGGCCGGGACGGGGTACGGCAGTGACTTTCCAAGGCGAGCGAGCCTGGAAGGAGGCAGGGGAGAGAGAGAGAGACCCCTCTACAAATCTATAGGCAGGCTGCACCACGTTCTCCAGGTTAATTTATCCAGTTCTGAAGGAGCTTAAGGGAGACCCACCTCCACCACAACGCACTGGGTTCTACGGCGGGAGGGGAGGGCAAGCCGGTCTGAAAATCCTTGTACAGAGAGGAGGAACAAAAAAGACAGGGGAAAGAGAAGTTGGCAATGGGAGGTACGCTAAAGTGCATTAATATTCCCAGAGGGTAGAGGCGTCAATGGCGTCGGCGGATGCCTTGAGGACGCCGGCATGGTCACCCTTCAGGTATTTGCCATTGATTTTGATAGCCACTTTGTTATAGTCGCAGAACTCAAAAAAGAAGTCCACGGGCGTATCGCTGCTGCTGGTGACGGACGACTCGTTCCCCACCATCCAGTACTTCCCGGTGGCATCTGCGGGCAGAGGGAGGGGAGACAACGCGGCCCCCGTGAGCGACCGCTCCGACGGCAAAATCCCGGCAGAGCCTCGGAAACCCCCCCGTGGCCGAGCCCCGGGCTGCCAGTGGGCTCTGGAGCAGCCCGGGACCGACCACAGGGTTTGGTTCATCACTAGCAGTTCTGGCTCGCCCCCCAAACGGGCAGAGGTGACATAGTTTCCAGGAAAGCGGCCAAAACTAGCGCTCACTGAAACGGGTAAGGCGAAAAGGCTTAAAGGCAGGAGGTGGAGCACGGCCGTGCGGGGCGATCTCGCCTTGCTTCCCCCGCCCCGGATGGGCGCTAGTAAGAAATCACCGCCGGCCGAAGCGCGTCCGCCCCGCCGGGCTTACCTTTGATGTTGTACGCGCCATCGTTGAACTCCAGCTGAAAGACGTCGTAGGAGGAGCGGTTGGAGTCGAGGGTGCCGGTCACCTTGCGGCAGCCGATGAAGCCGTGCTCCCCGCGGAGGACGATGATGGGCCTGTTGATGAGCTTCATCACGAAGTACTCGGTCTCGCCTGCGCGGGGAGGCAGAGGCGGGCGTGAGGAGAGGCCGAGGCACGGCAGACCCGGGTCCCCGCGGCCGGCGGGCGCCGGCGAGGGAGCGGGGCCGGCCGGCCCCTTCAGCAGCAGAGGGTATTTCCTCGGAGTTGTTAAGAAAATACGCTTTGTTGCTTCCAACCGCGGTGGGAAGAGGAGTCCGTCTGGGGAAGGTTTCCCACCCCAGCGTGTTGCCCCGTCCTCTCCAGCCCCCCGAGCTGGGCACGGGGGCAATCCTTACCCGCCGTCTCCATGGAGGCCGCCAGCTGCCCGTTCTTCTTCGCCGTCACGTACTTGCCGTTGGCGGCTTTCAGGGTGATGCGCTTGTCGCACCACTCGATGTCGAAGTAGCAGCTAGCGTTCCTGCCGGGCAGAGGGAGCAGCGGCCGGTCAGGGGGGCCGCCGCTCGGCAGAGCTCGCCCGCTCCGGCACGAGGCAGGGGCGCCGGGAGGTGCTGCCGGGTAGTCTGGCTCTGAGGAGCATTGCTAAGTGCACCTTTGCATGCTCAAAATCACTTGTGCTGCCAAGACGAGATTTGGCTTTCTGGATTCGCTTAATTTATCCTTTAATACCAGGCAACGCTGCAGTGACTATCCTGATAGGAAGTCGTCTTTCCAGCAGTGCTCTCCCTGGGTGAGCAGAGGCAGCAGGAGGGAAGGAAGCTAAATGCACTTTGGGGTTTCAGCCTGGCTTTCAACTAGCTCCTGCAGCCAGGTTTAACTGCAGGGTAAGCGTTTTGACAACCCAGCCTGCTGGGAAAGATTACGTGGCCCAAGGGAATTCCCGAGCATCTCACAGCAAGCCCAGGCTTAGATCTGGCTTTCCAGGGAACGTGCTTCCTTGCAAAGGAAGCGTTTGAAGGCAAGTGTCTAGGCTTGTCCGCTGCTTGCGCTGCCGTCGTGGGGTGGCTACAAAATACCTGCGCCCCTGGGAACGGCCTCGGGAGAAGGGGAGGCGGCTGGGGCAGAGGGGACGGCTGCTCCCAAGCCCTCCGCTCCCCCTTCCCAGGGTGCGTCATGCCAAAGGTGCCCAAAGCAGCCAGCCCCAGCCATGGGGGGCACGGAGGCCTGGAGAGACCCCCCGCGGGACTCACTTTGTGGAGGCTGTGGACTGGATGCCCCCGTTGGAGGTGAGGGTCCAGTACTTCCCAGTGTAGGTCCTGAAGGCGCATTTCTTGGTGTCCTTGTTGATCTCCAGCTGGTAGGTCTCCTGGTCGCCCTCCTCATCCTGGTTGGCGGAGAGGTCCATCCCTGCGGGGCAGAGGCAGTGAGGGGGGACCGACCGGCGGACGGAGCTGGTGGCCCCGGGGCTCCAGCAGCGCCTCGTGCGGGTCCGCGCGCGGAGGGGACCTGGGGAACGCGGGTGCAAGAGCTGGGGGGCTGGTTCCCGCTCGCCTGAGCGTGCTTTGGCAGCACCCAAGTCCCCCACACGTGGCCTCCCCAAAGGCACTGTGGGTTCAAACCTGGGTTTTCCTTCGGGTCCTGGAGTATCAGGCCAGAAATGAGCCTTACAGGCTGAGCTGAAACAGCGGCGAGCTTCAGCCCGGGACCCCGAGGCTCCGTTATGGTTAAACACCAAGTGAAGACGAACTTAGATATTTCACAAGTGAAAGCACTGTAGTTTTTTCCCTAAGAGGTGACAGCCAGGTTACTCAACCCATTAGCAGAGGCCACTGCATCACCTATGAATTGCCAGCTCATGGCATGTTTAAAGACCGTGGCGCCGTTTCTCGTCTGCGAGTTGTCCAAGTCCGTTAGGGAGGTGAGGGAGAGCGGGCTGAGCCCAGGTAGCCCTGGGGCACCCGAGCCCTTCTGCGGCCCTGGCAAAGCTGCGGGTCCCCTGCGGTCCCCCAGCTCCACGGGTCGGGGCAACGGGGCACCCCGCTGCTGCGGCCACCCGCCCCGTCACGCCAGGCCACCCACGCACCTGCCCACAGGCGTTTACCCCGAGAAAATCTGCTTAGTCAGGGCTACCGGGGCCAAACAGGGCAGATTTTTTGCCCAAAAATGCTTCTGGGATGCGAGCCACAAGCTGGAGCTGGGAGCTAAAGCAGGCAAAAGAGAAGAGCAGCCAGCGGTGGGTTGCAAAGAGGGAGCCGGGTGCAGGCACCCCTGTTCCCGCGCCTCCCAGCGCTTTAAAGCACATGAAGGGCCACTGCGAGGTCTTTGCGCTCCCACCCGCCCGGGTCCCCGAGCCCGGGGGCGGCGCGGCCCTGCGTGCCTGCTCCCGGCGCAGCCGCGCCAGCCAGGGTGCTCGGCCCCCGCGCCGGCACCGTCGCCGCTGTTTTGCCTCCTGGTTTCTCAGGTTCTGCGCTCGTGGGCATTGCAGCACGCACTAGGTGCTGCGGGTTTTGGAGGTTGCGCCCTTCGCGGCCCTTTTTGCACTGTAAGTCCAGCAGCAAAGCCCCCTCCGCTCTGTTCAGAGGAAGCTGAACATCCGTGGAAGGAAACACCGCCTTTACAGAGGGAACAGTTCACCAGATACGCTGCGCTTGCTGCTCTTTGAAATGGAAACTCCTCCACCAACACCCCGCGGCGGTTGTGTCAGACACCTACCTGGCGGCTCCAGACCGCCAGATCGGCGATCTGCATCTCCAAACACGCATCTGCATTCAACAGCGCTGCCAGGCCCCCGCTATCTGCTCCCCAGCTCCAGACTACCACCAGTTTGCATTTCTGCCCCGCACCCCTTTCAAAGGGGATTAGGCTCTGAAGGCTTTCCTTTGTTGTCTGCAGTCTTATCTGCCAGGCCTAAACCGTCATGTCCTCTCCAGGCTACCGCCCGCGCTGCTGCCTTTTGGCCAGCCGGGCCTCTCTCAACACCTTCTGCAGCCGCCCAGGTGCAAAGCGCCCGGCAGGCAGCGGCCACCCGGCTCTGCTTGCCAGGGCCACCCGTGTCCCCGCAGCAGGACCCCAGAGCGCTGTGCCCCCCTCCGTGCCCCGCAGCGGGCTGGGGGGGTTCCCGGGAAGGGCAAAGGCAGCAAAAAGGGGTGCAAAGCGGGGGGTAAAGCATAGCGGGGGGGAGCTGGGGACCGGCTGGAGCTGTCGCAGGGGCTGGCTGGGGCGTCACGGGGGGCAGCCGGGACTGCTGGCGGCGGACGGGCAGCTTGCAGCCGGGTCGCTCTGCTCAGCGACGGCCCTGTCCCTCGTTGCAGGAGCTCGCTGGCGCCCACTGCCCCGCGGTCCGGCCCCGGCCCGTTTCTGCCCGGCGGAGGGAAACGGGTGGTTTTGATTTTTTTGCCCTCCCGCTGGGGAAGACGGGCCAAGCCAGGCTGCTCTCAGCCCCGAGATGTGGCTCTGCCTCCAGGCACTGCTCGCAGGAAGGGCCGAACGCGTGATGCTGGTGCCGCCGGTGCCGCCTTGGCCGAAGCAGCCTTTGCCCGACTCCGAGGGCGAGACCCCCCTTGCTGAGCGCGCCAGCGAGCAGCACCCCCTCCTCAAAGCCCCGCTGGGTTGGGTTACGCCGACTCAGCGGAAAGGAATGCGATCAAGGCTCTGGCAGCAGGAGGCTTCCAAGGGCTGTAACGGAGCCCGGGCAGGAGGTTTGGGGGGTCGGAGCCGTGCAGAATCGGAGCAACGCTGCCGGCTGGACGAGCCTCGCCGCGGAAAGGCAGGAGGGTCCCGGCTGGCAGCCGCTCTTGGAGAGCGTTGCCCGGCTCCTCCGAACGTCTGCTGCAGCCCGGGCATCCAGCCGTCGGACGTGCCCGGCCCCCGGCGTCGTTCCAGCTCCTGCACCCTGCAAAGTCGCTGCCGTTACCGCCACCGCCGAAGGTTAATTACAGCGCTTGGTAAATTCAGAGTCTGCAGCCACCACAACTCTCCCTGACCTTGACTTCAGCTGCTAATTAAAGCTGGAGGCAGGAGGGGGACCGAGCACGCCGCTTCGGCGGCAGGAAGGTGGAGCGGGAGCAGCCGGCTCCGTCCGAGACGCTCCCAGCCCTGGAAAATCCCCGTGCCGGGTGCCTTCCGAGCTGCGCTCTGCAACCTCTTCGGAGAACCCAAGCGATGGCAGGTTTGGCTCGCTGGACGGGTCTCAGTAGCACGTCTGCCAGGCAAAGACGTCGAGGCTGGACCCAGTGAGCGTGAAGCAGCATGTTCTTCACATCTCTGCTTCGGGGGCGGAGGAAGGACGGGACTGACGGAGGCAGTTGCAGCACGGCGGGGGATTTGGCACCAGCGTTTGCAGGAGCCTGGATACAAGAGCCAAGCGATCGTGCCGCCAGGGCCGAGCGTTCAGCTGCTCCGCACGGCGAGCCGGCATCAGTCTCCCAGACGCCCTGCGCTCGAGCTCCCAGGAGGGGACAGCCGGGGCAGCGCCGTGGGGAGGAACGCCGGAGCGGGAAACGACTTCCCAAGTCCTCAACTGCCCAAGTCTCCAACTGCTGCCAACACCTTGGGTTAGCAAGGCTGATGTCCCTGCCCACACCGCTCCCGCTCTTGTGCGCAGCGCTCCCAGGACGGCAGCCGGGCACGGAGCAAGCAGACACCCTTCCCTGCTTCTCCCCAGCAAAGACACGAGCTCCTCCACCTCAGAAAGCAGCATGGCTTCACAAGGAGCCGAGGGGACCCACGGGCAGCTGTTTCCCACAGCAGTGCCGGCTCGTGCAGAACATCTCCGTGCTGCCAGGTCCAAGCGTCCGGGGGGGCAACTGGGAAGCAGCAGTGTGACCGAACCGAAGCAGTGTCCAGCTAAAATGCAGCTCACCCCTACGGCGGCTGGGTGCACAGGAAGAGCTGGGAGGCGAGGGCACATCTGCAGCTGGGGAGCTGCACGTGCACAGGCTGCTTGTTTGGTTTCTAGAGCTTGGGAGCCAGCAGCACGGCCCAGAGTTGGCGTTTTAGCCCAGCACTTGGGGTAGAGCAATGGGAGCAGGCGCTGGATGCACCTTTTCCCATCGTTGCGACTGTACAGAGTCAAGGAGGCTCCGTTCCAAAAAGACGTGGTCACGGCCAAAAGACATGAGCTTGCCTCCGTCGAGGGATGAGCGGGGCGGCATCAGCATCTAACCCCCGGCGAGCTCCGGGCGGCCCAGCTTGCGGTCGCCTTGCCCAGCAATGCCCGAAGCCGGCGCGCCGAGCAGCCGGGCCCTGGGCCGGGGCGCTCGGGGGCTGCAGCGGGGGATTGCTCCTTCCCTTTGCTCCAAGCGGGACCGCAGCTCCCCGGCGCCTACCGCCCTGGCGGCCGAGCCACCAGCAAACCAGGCGGCCGGCCGCACCGCCGCCAGCCTCCACCGGTTTAGCCAAGTTTCCCTGCGGCGCTCTGGCCTTTTCCCGCCGCGAGCGGCAATCTGGCACCTGCCTGGAGAGGGGCCCCCTCCCTGCCTCCAGGAGGGAAAGCTGCTCGGGGTGACTTTGCCCCGGGACACGTCTTGCACCTACGAGAAACACCCAGCAGAGCTGGGTGGCTGCCCGGGCAGCACCAGGGCTGGGCAGCAGCACCTCCGCTTGGCCGCAGCTCTGCAAGGTTAAAGACGGGTCAAATAGGAAAAAAAATTTTCTAGGAAAACTTTTTTTCTAGGAAAAAAAAAAAAAAATCCATCCCCTGTTTCCTAACTCGCTGCTTCCTCGCCACGGCGGTGGAAGGGGAAGGAGCGATGCCCCGCGGCGCACCTCTGCCTGCTCCCTGCCGGAAGGGCTGGCAGGAGCCCCGCCGGCCGGGGGGGGGGAGGCCGGGGGGAGGCCAGCGCTCTGCCCTGGGGGACCCCGGCTCCCACAAAGGCCCTTTGTTGCAGCAGCAGGGCGGCAGAGGAGCCGGCCAGCCCAGCCCCGAGGCCGGCTTCCGCTCAGCAACGCCCCAGCCAGGCTTATTTTTAAGGTGAGATTAGGCTGACCTTGAGACCTGGGCTCTCAAGGACCCTCCGTCGTTCCCCACCGCCGCCAGCACGTTGGGTGCCCGTCGCAAGCGGCCCCGGGCCCGGAGGACGGGCAGGACGCGCGAAACCCCGCCGCCTCCGCCAGCCCGCGTTTCCCCCTCGACTGGCGAGCTGAGGAAGGGCCCGGGCTGCCGGCCGTCACCGTCCTTCCGCGGCTGCCAGCAGACCCTGCCCGTGCTGCCGGGGGACGACGAAGCCCGGGCGGGCTGGGAGGTCCCCGTCACCAGCTCCCCACGTGCAGGGGACCACGGGGGACACCGGCCGTGCCGGGGACGCAGCTCGGCTGGGATGGGGGAGGCGGCTGCAAGGCGCTGCCGGGACACGGCTGTCCCCGAGGCTGGCCGGGCTCCGGCCCCGAGAAGCCCGGGGACTCCCCGAGCCGCCTGCTCTCGGCCGCTGCCCCCCCGCGGGGCTGCCCTGCTCCCCCCCCCGGGGCCGAGCGGGTCCAGCCTGGCAGACGCGGGCTGCCCGCGCTCCCGTTTCCGCTTGCTGGGGGCACAGCCCGGCCGTCGCCGCGCTCGCCCCGGCCTCTCGCCGGCTTTGCCGGGACCGAGCAGCCCCTCGCCGCTGCGCGTCGCGAGCTGAAACGCAGCGCAGCGCCGGCGGCCTTTAGCGTAGCCGGCTGCGCTTATCGGCTCGGCGGGGGAAAAGCTTCCCGCCGGCGGGTGGTGGTTGTGTGGGTTTTTTGTTTTTTTTTTTTTTTTTTGTTTTTTGTTTTTAGCCTGGTTCCTAATTAACCTTGGGACAAAGCGCTTTTCCGGCAGGCGAAGCGCGGGAGAGGCCGACGGGGGCCGAGCCTGCACAAAGGGGCTGCAGCTGAGCCCGGGGGGGGCGGCAGCTCCCGGCCCGGCCGGCGGGAACGGCTGCCCTGGCTGCGAGGGGGGCGAGCGAGACCCCCCCCCCGTGCCCTTATGGCTGCAGAGCTGCCCCCGAGATCCGGGGCGGGCTCGCACATCCTCTCCCCAGGGCATGCTTGGCCTGTGGCGGGGGGGTGCAGGGGTGAGATCCCCCCCACCGGCTCCCCGACTCGGCACCGCGGGTCCTTGCAATGGGGGAAAAGGGACGCCGAGGGGCTGCGGCGAGCGGTGGCAGCCCCCCCTTCCTGCCTCCGCCGGCGGGCTCGGCAGAGGCGCTCCGGGGGGGGTCTGGTGGCGCTGGCACCCCCTGCCCTCCGGCAGCCTCCCAGCCCCCATTTCACACCTCCCAACCCACCGCTGCTTTATTTTTCTTGGAGAGGGACGGCGGCGAGCCGAGAGACCCCTGTTGCTGGGGAGATTTCGCCCCCCCCTCCTCTTCCTCCTCCCCCCCCCCCAACATCCGGGCAGCGCTGCCAAATCGCACAAAGCCGGCAGGGCCCCGCCACGCGCCGCAGCCCGCCTTGTCCCCGCGCCGCAGGGATGCTCCGCTGCCCCGGCCCCCTCCCCGGCGCCGCTGCCTTTCCCCGCACAAGGGACAAAGGGCTGGAGCAGCGCGGCCTCGCCGGCCCTTCCTCCCCCGCGCAGGGCGCCCGCTCCCTGCCCCGACCCCCGCCTCCCGAGCAGCCCCTGCCACTGGGCCAATATTGCAAATATTCGCCTGGATTTAAATACTAGATTGCAGTGCATGGTTTACTGCCAGAAAGGGGGGAGGCGGTTAAAAAAAAAAGAAAAATCACTGCAACAAGCTGCCCGGATGCAAATGGAGGCAAAGCTGCAACCTTGGAATATTGTATTAAAAAATAAAAATAAAAAAAATCCCCGGTGCTTGTTCATGGAGGCAACGCTGGGGCGAGTCAGCAGCGAGACACGCTCGCGCGGCGTGCAGCGACCTGCCTGCGCGGCCCCGGGCTCCGGCCCTGCCGCAGCACGCGGCTGCACGCCCCCAGCAGCGCCTCTGACGCCCTTCGGCGGGCCCCAGGGCTTCAAAAAAAGCCCCTTTCAAGCAACGAGGTGGGAGGCTTCTCCTGCCACCCGCAACCTCACCGGAGGCGCCGGGGTGAAACCAGGCAGGGGCTCGCGGTGCGTTGTGCTCCAGGGCTCCGGCGGAGCGAGGCCGCGTGCCGGGACGGCCGAGCCACGCGGCCGCCCCGCACAAAGCCCGTCCGCAGCGAGCGCGGCGCGGAAGCCAGAGCACTTTGTTCTTGCTGCTTAAGTGAGGAAGAGGGAGTCGGGCTCCCAGCGCGACTTGCCCAAGCGGGAGCCGCAGGCGCGGAGGCAGAGCTGCCTTTGTGTCGCCTTGACGTGGGTCGCGTCTTCCTGGCGCAGCTCGAAGCGGCGTCCCTGGACGCCAGCGGAGCAGCAAACCCGTTTATGGAAAGCCACCGTGGGCTGCCGGAGGGGAGCGGGCTGCCCGCGCCCCGCCACGTCGCCTCCTGTCCCCGCTGGGCCCCCCCAGCTCGGCGGCAAGGGGCTGGGTGGGACGCGTCAATCACAGCGCTCCACTCGGGCTGGCGCGGCGGAGCGGGGAGGGGGGCGCGGGGAGGGGGTGGGCAGGGGGAGCCGAGCCGAGGCTTTTGTTGGGTTGGGTTCACAACGAGCTGGGCAGGTAGAAGGCCACCAACGCGCCAGCCACCAGCTGCCATCGCGGCCGCCTTCCGAAGCGGGTGGGGAGGCCGTGCACCGCCCCGGCGCGGGCCCTGGGCAGGCCCCTAACCGTGCCCCCCGCCCCGGGGGGGGGGCGCCTCGGGGTACCCCGCGGCAGTGGAGGGGGCGAGCCCAGCGGGACAACCCCGGAGGGAGGTGGGCGAGAGAGCCCGGGGAAGGGTGGCTGGAGCAATGGGGGGGGGGGGGGGGCGCCGGGGAGACGATGGCCTCCGGGGAGGGGATGCTGCAGGGAGGTGGGGGGGAGGGATGGGGGGGGGGAAGACCCCGGGGAGGCGATGCCAGAAGGATGCGGGGGGGGGGGGGGGGGGGAAATGCTCCGGCCGACGATGCTGGAGGGATGCGAAGGCGGGGGGGATGGGACCCTGGGGGGCGATGCCAGGGATCGCGGGGGGGGGCCACCCTGGGGGTGGCCGTACCGGAGGGAGGCAGGGAGGTGATGCCGAGGGGGCCAGCAGGCCGGGCAGGCGCTGCCCCGGGGGCGCCCCGTCGCGCCGGCCGCCCCTTACCTTGCCTGGTGGAGACGTTGCGGTCGTTGCCGGCGCGGAGCACGACCTGGGGGCAGCTCTGCTCGAGGGCGAAGAGCTCGTCCTTGCCCACCTTGGCGCTCTTGCCCGCCTTGAGGGTGCCGCTGGGCCCCGAGGGGGCGAGGTAGCGGCCCTCCCCGTCGCGGAAGGCCACCTTGCCGCAGCGGAACTCGAGGGTGAAGGCGGTGCCGGGCTCGGCGGCGGCGACCAGGCGGCCGTCGCGGCGCAGCAGGCGGTGGTCGCAGCTCTGCAGGCTGTAGCGCTGCTCCACGAAGAGCAGCGTGATGAGCGCGTCCACGCCCCAGGGCACGTCGCGGTCCACGGCCAGCTCGTCGCGGCGGGGGCCCAGGTGCGCGTAGCGCTTGCGGGCCAGGCTGTAGAGGTTGGCCTGCGGGTGCATGGCCAGGTGGACGCTCCACTTCTCGGCGGCCGAGACGGCGGGGGCGAAGCAGGAGAGGCGGTCCTCGGTGCCGCCGAAGAAGCGGCGGTGCGGCTCCGACTGCAGCGACCAGCGCCCGTCGCCGTGCGCCACCACGAGGAAGCGGCAGTCGGGGCCCGGCTCCTCGCTGTCGCAGCTCACCCGGCCGTCCTTGTCGGCCGCCAGGTAGCGGCCCAGGTGGCTCTTGAGCAGCACGGCGCTGGAGTCCTCCCCGTCCTGCTCCAGCGTCCAGATCTGCTTCTTCTTCATGCTGGCGGCCGAGGCGTTCACCTTGAAGCCGAAGGCCTCCGCCGTCAGGTACTTGTTGCTGCAGTTGATGAGCCCGAACTGGATCTGCACCGGCTCCGCGGTGCCGTTGGCCGTCATGGTGCTGCTGCTGCTGCCGGCTCGCCGCCGCCGCTGCCGCTCGCCGCCCCGCCCGCCCGCCCGCCGCCCTTATAGCGCCGCCGCCGCGGCGCCGCCCCCCGCCGTCGGGGCCGCCCCGCCGCCGCCGCGACCCCCGCCCGCCGCCGCCGCCCGGCCCGGCCCCCGCTGCGCTGCCCTCCGGCCTCCTGCATTGCACGCCCCCCGCCCCACCCCGGCCCCGCACTGCACACCCCCCCTCTACCTTGCACGACCCTCCTGCACTGCCAGACCCTCCCCCGCGTTGCACGACCCCCCCCCGTATGGCATGACTCCCCCTGCACTGCACACCCCTCTCTGCATTGCAAGACCCCCCCCCGCATTGCACGTCCCCCCCGCATTACATGACCCCCCGATATTGCACGACACCCCCCACACTGCACCCCCCCACACATTGCACGACTCTCCTGCATTGCAAAATCCCCCCACATTACATGTCCCCCTCCTGCATTGCACGACCCCCCCGCATTGCACGACCCCTCCCCACACTGCACACCCCCCTCTGCATTGCATGTCCCCCTCCTGCATTACACGACCCCCCGACATTGCATGACCCCCTCTGCCTTGCAAGACCCTTCCTCCATTGCAAGATTCCCCCCTGCAATGCAAGGTCCCCCCCACATTGCAAAATTTCCCTCTGCCTTGCAAGACCCCTTCCTGCCTTGCAAGACACCCCCCCTGCTGCACTGCAAGATGCCCCCCACATTTCAAGAGTCCCCTGTGCATTGCAAGACCCCCTCCCTTGCAAGACTCCCCCTGCAATGCAAGACCTGCCCTACATTGCAAGGCCCTGCCTACATTTTAAGACACACCCCCCCCTTGCATTGCGAGCCCCCCCCACCCTTGCATCCCTCTGCCTCTCCCTGAGCGGTAGCCACGCTGCAGGGCTGACGGGCAGAACGGGGAGAAGGGTGAGTGACGCCACGTCTCGCAGCCGTCATCGCTGAGCCATCCAAACGGCCTCCACCAAGCAGCAGCGAGGCCTGTGCATGCGGTCCCTGGGGGATGCGAACTGCACACCGCAGAGCAGGAGATGCTGGCAGGCCACGAAGGGCTGCGGGAGGGGAAGCAGTTTGGCTTGCAAAGGCAAAACCCAACGGCCTCGCTGCGGAGGGGCTTGGGTTTGAGCTCCAGACCTTCCCAAAAGTGCTTCCATGAGGACTGGAGAACTTGAAGCGCCCCCAGTTGCACACATGGGCCTGCAAACGTTCCCGCTCCTCTAGGTGACCGGCATGCGGTTGTGCCTTCGTCCAGCTCCCGCGTCCGCCTCTCAGAGCCGGTCCCGCAAGGCAGCGCTCCCCTTGCCGGCCAGAGGGAGCAGCAATAGCCCCCTCCTCGCACCCGTGCCGGGGGGCTTGCAGGGACACTTGCAGAAACCAAAAAAAAAGCAAAGAGCGAGCGAGTGGGAGGAAAGGAAAGATTAGCTTTCAGCTGGATCAGTGAGCTGAACCGCCTGCCGCCGTGCCGGGACAAGGGAAGCGTTGGACCACGCTTGCGGGGTGGCAGCGGCATCACGGTGCGGCCGTGAGGACGGCGCTGGCAGAAGGGCTCCCTTGGGGCTCGCTCCCGCGCCGGGGCAGAGCCTGCGTCCAGCCCGCACCGCCCGCGCTGGTTTGGCACTGGTGGTACTGGTTTGAGCCGCTGCTGCCACCCGTGGGCTGTGCAGCGCCGCCCGGCCGGCCCCTTCGCGATGCTGCCCCGCGGCTCGGCTCATCCCTGCGCTGGACCGCCTTCTCGTTCGGAGGTCCTCGGGTTTTAGTGTCGTTTCAAGCGGGTCGTTTTGGCGCAGACCTGCTCTCCGATGGCGTTCGCCTCGCAGCCCCCCGCAAATCCACACGTACGAACAATTTGCAGCCAGAAGCCAGCGGTCCAGCAGGGTTTGGAAAAAATCCCCCCCCTCCCTGCTTGCACCAAGGCACAGTCGGTTTTATCCCGTGAAAGCCCTGCACGCCTCGGGCTGCAGCCGGTCCGGCTCAGCTGCTTGGCCCCGCCGGTGCCGGGCTCTGCAGCCTCGTGCCCCAGCGGGCAGATGGCAGCGAGGCTGGGAGAGAAACGGCTCTTCTGTGCCGGCAAATAAAAAAAAAAAATAGCAATTATGCAGAAAAAAAAAAAAACCCTGTTTTGTCCCCGCAGCCCGGGGGCGGAGGGCTGGCACGGCCTGGCTCAGCGGGGCCGGCTGCGGCGCGCGGGCGGCTGGCGCGGGCGCCCCGGCCAGCACCGCCTATCCGCACGGCGGGGAGGCGAGAGCAGCGGGAAAGGCGCTGCGTTTGCCTTGACGTAGCGCGTTTGCCCCGTGGTCTGGCGCTGCCCTCCGGCCCTCCCCGGCCGCGCGGCCCCCCCTCCGCCACCCTGGCCCCGGCAGAGCGCCCGCGGCCCTCCGAGGAGCTCCCCGCGCGTCTCACCCGTCATCGGACGGCCCTCGCCTTGCCTGCCTTTGGCACAGAAAACACCCTGGGTTTTCATGCTTGCCTGGATGCTTTTTGCTGCAGCTCAGCTTCATTTATGAAGTCCTGGAGCTTTTAGCCAAGCTCATGAAATCGGGTTTGAGTATCGAGTTGGTAACACGGGGGAGTTGTGCACGGCGGGGAGGACGCTGCAACCCTCCGCGTTGCAAACAGCGGGCGCGTTTCGCTTGAAACGGGCCAGAAACATCAAACGTACCGTATGGCAAGGCATGCAAATGGATGTTATGCCACCGGTGCAGCGGGCCGTTTCATCCTTTTGTTCTTGGGGAGGCAGAGGAGCTGTCCCAGGGCAGCAGCCCAAGCCGCCCGGGTGGATCTGGGTGGATGGGACGGGGCCGCAGAGGCACCAGCCCGCGTTACAGCAGCCAGAGGATGCTTTCTGCTAGGATTAGCAGGCGGCCGAAGGCGGCCTGTTTCCAGGCTGACGTGCCGCCGTGCCCACGAGCGCGGCGTGTCCGCGGCACGGTATCGCAATGCATCAGCGTTAACCAGATCCTCCAGCCTCTGCCGTCGCGGCTCACCAGTCCTCTCCCGTGTTCTCCAGCCAGCTGCAGCCAGCGGTTGGCGAGAGAACGATGGGGGATGCGATCAGCGGAGGCGATTCCTTGGCGGGAAACGCTCGGAAACCGATCCTCTCTGGTCGATGCACACCAGACTTTGCAAGGGCCCCTGTGCTCTGAGCGGTGCTGTGCTCTCCGGCTCTCCGCTTTCTCCTGCGTTTTCTTTGTCTTTGTCTAGCGCACCGTTTTGGGGGCGGGGGGGTTCCTGCTGCAGCGCGGCGTGCCGCGAGGGTTTCCCGGCAGGCGGGATTCCTGCGCGGCGGCGTGCAGCCGGCGGGTGCTGGCCGCGCGGGCTGCAGCGGGGCACCTGCTCGAGGGCCGGCACGGCACGAGGCTCTCCAAACGGCCGAGCGCCGGGGGGGCAGCGAGCTCCCCGGCGCTCACATCCGGGCTGGCCAGGGCGGGAGGGGGGGGCCGAGCAGCGAGGGCCCAGGAAACGTGGAGTGCGGGCTGGGGACCCCGCAGCGCTGGCTGCTCTCTGTCCACGAGGGACGAGGGACGGCGCTCCTCGCCGGGGCGGGAGGCGCTGGTGGGGGCGACTCGACCGCCGCCACCCCGCCGCCCGCATCCCACGCGCCAGGGCTGAGCCTGAAACAGCAGGCCGCCCAAGCGGGGCTGGCGCGCGCGCCGGGGGAGCGTGCCAGGGCGGCGCCGGGCTGCGGCAGGCCCCTCGCCCGCCGTGCTGCCCACAGCCGCCACGAAGGCGCACGTCCTCAGCCCAGTGCTCAGAGGGGCAAAGGGAGGCGGCAGTGGCGGCGCCGCGCTGTTCGCTGTCCTCCAGGCGCGGGATCAGGAGCCGCCTGCCCTAGCGCGGTGCCCTCTTTCCCAACGCCCCCCCCTCGCCGGGGAGGAGCTGCCCTCCAGCCGCATAAACCGAATTTTTGCCTGCAGCCGTAGCCGCTTGCACCCGTCCGCACGGCAGTTGCTCCCACAACCTACCGGGCAGATGTTAAGATGCCGCTGATTGCCTTGTGCATGCAGCCCCGCTTCGCTACCGGCAGCAGCCAGGGAGCAGCGCAGACGGCTTTGCAGCAAAGAGGAAAGCGTGTTATCAGCCTCTGCCCACGCGTCGCGCCGGAATAAGGCCGCCCGAGCCGCTCAGCAGCGCCAGCAGCGGCTCCTTTCCTCGCCCAGCCATGCCCGGAGGCGCCCGTCCCCGCGCGACGGGCGCAGCGGGAGCCCGGCCGCACAGAGCCGGGACCCGGCACGCCGCCCTCCCGCCCGCCAAGCCCCCGCCGCCCCCTCCCAGCACGGCGGCTGCGGCCGGCCCGACGCCGCTGTTATTAGACACGCCGGGCGCTGGCTCCATCCTGCTCCCGCCACTGGGCACGGGACAGCCCGGAAAGGACCTAACGGGAGCAGCGAAGCCTTAGGGCGGTGGAAATGAGTCAGAGGGATGCGGGGAAGGATGTCGGCGCTTCCTCCGGGGAAGGAACGAGCAGGGCCGGGAGGAAGCTGCTGGAGGAAGAGGGACAATGCGGAGGAGGCTCCTGTTTACCCGCCCCGAGCACCAGGGCGCGGGGCCGAGCGATGCCGGGGCACGGCCACGGAGCGGGCGGGCGGACGGACGCCGTTTGCGGCTCCCTGCTGCGGTCGCCGCAGGGACCGGCTTAGCGCTCGTGCGCTAGGTCGCGTGCAGGTTAATGATGGTCAGCGACGGCTAGCCGGGTGCCAGGAGAGCCGCCGCGTCCCCCGACCCCAAAGCACGCTGCAGAGATGCGCCTGCTTCTGCTTGAAGCACCCGGCGTTTGCTCGGCTGGGCACGGGGACGCGAGCGGGGAGCTCGCTGCTGCGTCCTGGGGTGCATCCCTAAACCCAGTCTCTTTGCACTAATGAGTAATTAAGCCTCCAAGGGGCTCAGGTCAATGCTGCAATGTCCCGGTGCAGCAGACCCCGGCTTTGCAGCAGCAGGACCCGTTGCAGCGACGCTGGGGGAGCCCGGCCGTCGCAGCGGGGTGAGCCGATGCCGAAGGCGGAAGTGGTCGGGTTCAGCCCTGCCGCTGGCCGGCGTCCGCCGGGAGACGCCGGCTGCTCCGGGCCCGAGGGGCGGCGCAGGGAACACAGGGCAAGTGTCTCCCGACAAAGCCCTATTCAGCCTCCGCGGCCACTGCCCAGGGAACAAGCGCGCCGAGCCAGCCCCGGCTAGCACGGGGGGCCGGGGCCGTGCCGCAGCTGCGCGGGGGCCGAGGGGACACGGTGCCGCCGCTGCGGCTGGCAGGGCGGACACCGGCTCCTTCCCCATCCGCTCCCGGAGCGGTGTGCCCATTGACCGCTGCCGGGGACCGCTGCACCCCGGCCCCTCCGGTCCTGTCCCCTCTGCTGGGCAGGGCTGGGGTCTGGGCACGGGGAAGGGCAGCCCCAGGCTGGGCCGTGGCGTTGGGGCCCGGGGGGGTCGAGCCTCCCTGCCCGGCGCCAGCTGTGGCTCCCCGGGCCCGGAGAGCCCCTTCCGGATGGCTGGCTCCATTGTGCCGGTGACAAGAGTCCATTAGTCAGGATTAAAAAGGGGCCCTTGGGGATTAGCTCTGTGCCTCCTGCTCGTCCTGCCCTCTGCCCCGGAGGGGATGGGGATGGGGATGGGGTTGGGGATAGGGATGAGGATGGGGTTGGGGATAGGGATGAGGATGAGGATGGGGATGAAGACTGGGGATGGGGATGGGGATGAGGATGGGGATGGGGATGGGGATGGGGATGAAGATGGGGATGGGGATGGGGATGGGGATGGGGATGGGGATGGCATGGGGATGGGGATGAGGATGGGGATGGGGATGGGGTTGGGGATGAGGGTGGGGATTGGGATGGGGATGAGGATGAGGATGAGGATGGGGATGAGGATGGAGATGGGGATGGGGATGGGGATGAGGATGGGGATGGGGATGGGGATGAGGATGGGGATGGGGATGAGGATGGAGATGGGGATGGGGATGAGGATGGGGATGGGAATGGGGTTGGGGATGGGGATGGGGATGAGGATGGGGATGAGGATGGGGATGGGAATGGGGTTGGGGATGGGGATGGGGATGGGGATGGGAATGGGGTTGGGGATGGGGATGGGAATGGGGTTGGGGATGGGGATGGGGATGGGGATGGGGATGAGGATGGGGATGGGAATGGGGTTGGGGATGGGGATGGGAATGGGGTTGGGGATGAGGATGGGGATGGGGATGGGGTTGGGGATGAGGATGGGGATTGGGATGGGGATGAGGATGAGGATGAGGATGAGGATGAGGATGGGGATGAGGATGGAGATGGGGATGGGGATGGGGATGAGGATGGGGATGGGGATGGGGATGAGGATGGGGATGGGGATGGGGTTGGGGATGGGGATGAGGATGGGGATGAGGATGGGGATGGGGATGAGGATGGGGATGGGGATGAGGATGGGGATGGGGATGGGGATGGGGATGGGGATGGGGATGGGGATGGGGATGGGGATGAGGATGGGGATGGGGATGGGGATGGGGATGGGGATGGGGATGAGGATGGGGATGGGGATGGGGATGAGGATGGGGATGGGGATGGGGATGGGGATGGGGATGGGGATGGGGATGGGGATGGGGATTGGACCCTCTGAGCGCTCGGCTCTGGAGGAGGGAGCTGCTCTTTCTGTCTCCTCATGGCACAATTCCCCTCTCTGATTTCAGATGTGAGGGACAGAGGGGTCCCCACTGAGCCAGGGGACTGCAGAAGGGGGAGGTCGCCTACAGGAAGGGGTGACCTGGGTCCACAAGCGGCTTTAAGTCCCCCAGGAATGCCTGGCTGCTCCCAAACAGCTGTGTTTCCTGGCGTGCTCGTGAACCCCCTTGCCGAAGCAGCCGCCCTGGGGGAGCCCCCGTGCTGCCGCTCCCGGCCACGGCGGCGTTGCAGCACCTTGCCGTCGTGCCAGAACGCCCCCGTCATCGCTGCAGGCTCCTCGAGGCCAAAACATTTCCAAAGTACGGAGAAGCCATGTTTGGTCCCCAGCACCCAACCTCGCATTATCCGCAGAACAGCGGCCTCCCCCGACGCCCGCTCTCCCCAGCCGCACGCGCCGGGCGGTCGCGGTGCCGGGGCTGACCCTCTGTCTCCTGCTGCACTGGGGTCTCCAGCAGTGTGACGAGTTGGGGTGTCCTGTGACCTCTCTGCAGAAGGGCTCAGAGCAACCCTCCCTGTCATCGTGCTCCGGACCACGCTGCGCCTCTGCCGTCCGCCCGGGCGGCAGAGCCTGGTGAGTGATGCCGGGGAGCAGGTAAAATCTCAGGAAAAACCTGTCTGAGCGAGATCGGTGACCCGCCGACCTCCCCCCGCCCGGACAGCTCCCTCGTGCCTAGGCCGACATATGGCCCATTACTGCCGCTGGGTCATTTAGGATAATCCATCTCTTTGCTGGCACCTGCCTTGGGTGCAGGGTTGTCCGTTCCGGGCTCTGCTTTCCTGCGGGCCGGAGGGGCGCGGGGTCGGCCCATCTGCTGCGGCGCCGTGGGGACGGGCAGCTGGCGAGCCCAGGGGACGCCGGCGGGTGCTGCCGCTGCCAGGCCGGGTCCCCGGGACGGGCCAGGGCGCAGGGACGGAGGGATGCGCCTGGGCAGCGGGGCGTCCCGTGCCGGGCTTCCCTTCAACGCCTTCCGGCAGGCGAGCAGCGGGAAGCGGAGCAGGTCGCAGCCTGGGCGCCGTGCTGGCCCGGGTGGCGTTTGCCAGGCGCTTCGGTAACCTGCTGCAAGCTCTTCCTAGGTACCTGCTGGAGCCCTCCACGGGCCCTGGGCTCGGCTTTAGCTACGCGGCGCCGGCTTGCCAGGCTGCCGGAGGCTCAGGCTGGATGCAACGGGGTTAGAGAGGCCGGTCGCCCCCGGCCTGCCCACCCCCTTGCTGCAGAGCTCAGCACCCCGAGCCCCCGCAGCGGGCACCCCATGGCCTGGGCTAATCCTGCCCCGACAGCTTCTGCCTTGGCCCGCCTTGGGGCACGAGTAACGCACGGGGCGGCAGCAGCTCGAACCGTTTCGAGGCCGGGGGGGAAAGATGCTCCACGTGGAGCCCGGCCGCGTGGACCCCGCGGGCGAGCTCAGCGTCCGGCGTCCCCGGCGTGCGTCTGTCCCTCGCGCGCCTCTCCGTCCGCCGGGGCGCGGGGGGACCAGCGGGGGCAAGGCAGCGCTCGGGTTTTCTTTGTTAGGAGGCAAGCGGCTTCGCGAAGCGACGGGCGTCCGCCTCTTCCAAGCGGGAGCGGAGCCGCCGGCGCCAATGAACGTGGGGAGGTGCGAGCGCGGCGCTGCTCCGCTGCCCCCCGCGGCCCCCCGCGGCCCGAAGTGCCCCGCGGCTGGAGCCGGCCGGGGGGGCCCGGCGATGCCCAGCCGCCGCGTCGAGGTCAGGGACGAGGCCGCTCGCAGCCCCGCCGCCGGGACCCGCCGGGGAACGTGCTGGGCTGCAGCCAGCTGAATTCACCTTTGGGGGGGGGGGTGCAAAACCCTTGCGGCCGAGCAGCAGGGCGACCCGGGGGGGCCGCGGCCCGACGCCGCGGAGGTGCAACCCGAGGGCCCGATAGCAGTGTGCCTGCTGCACCGCGCCGGGCGCAAGCCTCCGGCTGAGGAAACCCAAGGGCTGCGGGGCGTGAAACTGGTGGTGATGGGAGCCGGGGCGGGGGGGGCGCTTTCCCCCGCCTCGCCTGCCCCAGCCTGCCGCTCGCCCCGGCTTCCCGCGGCGGGGGGGGGGGCTGTCACGCCGCCTTTATCCCGGGCGCGCGGCCATGGGGAGACACGTCAGCCCGGGGCGGGAGCGGGGGGCTTTCGCTGCCGAACGGAGGGGCTGGCGGCAGGGAGGCCCCCGGGAACGGCAGGAATGCGGGGAGGCTGGGCGGGCGCTGAAACCCAAAACCGGCTCCGAGGGGCCCCCCGGTCCCAGCATCCGGCCGCGAGCCGGCTGCAGCCGGGAGGCCCCTGGCGCGCTGGCGGCCGGGAGGCCGGCGGGCTGCAGCCCCGGCTCGGGGCGGCCGCGGGTGCTGCGGCGAGCCGCCTCGAGAGGGAGGCAGCAGAGCCGAGGAGGCAAACGAGGCCCTGGTTTAGGTGGGGTTGGCAGTCCGGAGCAAATCCAGAGGGCGCTTCCCTGCTGTCGGACACAGCCACGCTCCCAAACAATCACCCCCATCTTTGCAGAGCGAAAAACGGTCAAATCGCCTGAAAAATAGGCAATAATGGGTTAAAAGACAGCTGCAGGGAGCTGGAAGAAGAGGTCGTAGCCGGTGCAATAGTCACGGGTGCTGTTGGCCAAGGGCAGGACCGGCGTCGCCCCCGGCCGCCCCTCGCCTGCTCAGCGCTGGGCTGAGCAGCAGTGCTGCGCCCTTCCCGGCCCGAGGGTCTCGCCCCCCTGGGGGGCTCAGCGCCAGGGTGCTGGGTGAGGCCGTGGGCATCTCCCCTGCCACCCAGCCAGCCCCTCCTGGGGCAGCATTTCCTCGAGCTTGAGGCTGGGTTTCCTGGGCAAGGAACTGGGTCCCCGCTGAGGATCCAGCCCCGAGGGGCCCGGAGGGAGCAGGGGACGAGACGGGGACTGCTGTCACTTCTCAGGGCAAGGCAATGGCCTTTGGCGGGGAGCTTTCTAGCTCTGGAGCTAGAGCAGGTCCTTGGTCAGTGTGTGGTCCCCTGCGCAGGGTGCATCCTGGCATGCGCGGTCCCGTGTGCAGGGTGCATCCCGGCCCGTGTGGTCCCCTGCGCAGGGTGCATCCCGGCATGCACGGTCCCGTGTGCAGGGTGCATCTCGGCCCGCGTGGTCCCCTGCGCAGGGTGCATCCCGGCATGCGTGATCCCGTGTGCAGGGTGCATCTCGGCGTGTGCAGCCCTGCGTGCAGTGCGCATCCCAACACTGCCACCCAGCAGCCTGGCCGCGCTCTGCAGCAGCTCGGCTGGGCGCTTTGGCTACTCGAAATCCTGTTCGGGGTGGACAACATGGAGACAGGCGAGGCTGGTTAGGGGAGTCAGCTAGGAGCTGTGCTATCTCCTTGGGCCCTGCAGAGGCTGGAAGGGCCCCAGGAGTCAGGAGGGCCCAGGACTAGCTTCCGGCCTCGTTTGGGGGGGCTGCACCTCTCCCAGGAGCAGGTCCCTTGCTTGTGTGCATCACTTGCAGACACAAAATCAGACCCTACAATCGTCTGGCAGCTGATGCTACAGGACTCAAGCCCACAACGGGAGGCAGCATCCTGGCAAGGGTCCTCGGGTACCCTCGAGCCAGCGGGCTCCGTCCAGCAAGGCCGGGGCTCGGCGCTGCCGAGAGGGGGGTCCAGGCCGTACAGCCGGGCTGGGCTGCCTTGTGCGTGAAACCGCTCACGCCGCCGTGCCCTGACCCAGGACGTCCCCGCTCCTCCGGGCCGGGAAGCTGCAAGGGGAGCGGCTGCAGCCCGCGACTGTCCAGGAGCGCTCGCTGTCCTCCAGGCTCACAACCGGCCGAGCCGAGCCGGCCCGGCCAGCCGGCGGTCAGCACGCAGCGGCCGTGTCCCTCCGTCGGGGCGGCAGCGTCCCGCGCGGCACCCGTGTCACCGCTGTCGGGAGCGACGCTGCCATATCCCTGCCTTGGGGGGACGTGGGGGGCTTCAGCGTCACTCGGGGGCTTCACAGGCGCCAGGGCAACGCTTGGCGCTATCGTGCGAACACGAGGCTGCCGAACGTCCGTGCTGGTGTTGCACGGCCCCGCGGGGAGCGAAGGGTCCGGGCTGAGTCAGACCGGCCGGATCCCCGCAGCAGCAGCGGTGGGGATGGGGATGGGGACGCGGCGGCCGCGGGCAGCCGGCAGGGCAGGGGGACGCGGGAGGAGGCTCGGGGCTGGGCGCAGCCGGCGCTCAGGAAGGGGACGCGCCTGGCCAGAGCTTCTGCCGCTCTGGTTTTTGCTTTCGTCCGCGTCCTGGAGGAAACGGACTCGCTCGGCTCCGCTGCCTCGGCCCCGCGACCCCCAAGCCGTGCTCGCCTGGGGGACGGCGAGCGGGCGGTGGGCGGTGGGAACCGGCCCGCGGCCCGGTGGGTGGGCCGGGAGCTGGGCGAGCGGCGCCGGGCGGCTCGGAGCAGCGCGAAGCAGGGGGGCACCCAAGCTCGCGGGGATGCTCGGGTGTCCGGACAGCATCACCCGCTGGTGCCTTCCAGGAGGAAAGAGCCTGGGTGTCCCCCAGCCCCGCAGGGCACACGGGGACGTCGGCCGCGGTGGCCCGGGATGCTCCGTACCCAAAGGGTGCGGGAGCTGCGGGCCCGGCTGCGGCGGGGGCTTGCGCCCGCCCCGAGGACACCCTGCCCCGCTCGCGTCCCCCGAGCACCGGTGGGCGCCTGCCGCGAGACGCCCGTTGTCGGCGGCGCCGGGCGCTCCACGCTCCCGGCAGCCGCGTGCGTCCCGGGAAGCGTTTCCCGGCCCGGGGACAGGCGCTGCCCCTCCGGGAAGGGTGGCGCTGGGGTGGCGGGAGGCGAGCAGCGGTGTCTAGCGGGAGGGAGCGTGCGGCCCCGTCTGTGCCGGGCCGGCTGCCGGGAGGGCGCCGGTGCCCCAGGCCCCCGCCTGGCCCCAGCCCAGCCGGGGGCATTTCCCAGTGGGTTCTGGGGAGGGGGATGCCCAGCCGCCCCCCGGGTGCTGGGGGGGGGGGGGGGCTCGGCACGCTTTTGCCCCTCTTCAGACACCAGCCTTGCAGCCTTTCCCTCCAAGAGACCCGGAGATGATTAAAGCCCTGAGGCCTTACGCTCTCGTTGCACGCAGCGGCCCGAGCACTCGCTGCAGCCGCCTCGAGGCTCCTCCTGCCGCCACGAACCCCGGCGGAGCAAAAGCGCCGTGTGGGAGCGTGCAAACCTCTTTCCTCCCTCCCGCCCCCCCCCGCCGGCTCCCCGGGGCCTCGGCAGCGGCGCGGCGGCCGGGCCGGGCTCGCTTCCGCCTCATTCCTGCCGCGCTGTGTCACTGGAGGCGAGGGGGCTGGCGCAGGGCCCGGCGCGGTGCCGCCGCTGTTTGCACAGCTGGGCGAGAGGGCAGCCGGGCAGCGCGGCGCGGGGCACCGCCGCGGCCCCTTCCCACCCGGCGCGGCTCCTTCCAGCGCCGCCTTCCCGGGCTCGTCGCTGCCCCGGCTCGCTCGGGGCCCCGCTGCGCCGCTCGCCCGCCACTTTGGCGGTTTGCAAAAAAAAAAAAAAAACGCCGCTGTGTGCAGCAGGTTTGGAAATTTGCACCGGCGGCGGCACCTTGTTGGCAGCCGCGGGGCGAAGCAGCGGCCGGCGGGGCCGTCGCCCCGGCCGGAGCCGGAGCCCGATGCCATCAGAGCGGTTTCCAAAGGCTTTTAGCAGGCGGGTGAAGGGTTTTTTGGGGCCGGGCAGCCTGCGTGCAAAGCCGTGCCGCAGCGGGAGCCGGCGGTGGCCGGGGCTGGGTGCACCGTGCCTCCGGCTCAGCCGGGGAGGGGGTCGCTCGGCACCGGGAACCGGTTGCAAAAGGAGAATTTAGGGCACGGGGCAGGTAACTGCTCATACGGCCGGGGAGCGGGGCGGCGGGGGGCAGGCAGCAGCGCACAGCGCGCCCGCCGGGCCGCAGCGCTCCCGCCCCCCGATTTCGCCTACGCCCGCCAGCGCGGCCGGGCACGGGGCTGGCCGAGCCGAGGAGCGTGTCCCCCGTGCCCGGGTCCAGCTCGCCGGGTGCCGGCGGGGGACAGCGCCGGTGCAAACGCCGCTTTTTCCCCCTCGAGTCTCGGGGCGGTCGCTCCGGCGGGTGAGATGCGTCACGCAGGCGCCCGCCGGGCAGGGAAGAGCCGTCGCAGCGCTGAGGCCGCTCGCCGCGCCGCTCTTTGCTGGTTATGGCCGGGGACGGAGGTGGCCATCAGCCCCGTTTTACCGACGGAGCAATCGAGGCCCCGAGGCGCGAGCGCGCGGCGTGCCGCAACGCCTCGCCGCGGCCGCCGGGGCAGCGAGGGGGGTTCAGCCCCCTCCCCAGACCCCGGCGTGGAGAGGCGTTCCCGTACGGATTTATACTTTTGCGCCTGGAGACCTAATTCTTTGCAAAAAAAAAAAAAAAGAGAGATTTTGGTGCCTAAATCACGGAGGTTTCACTGCGTGGGGTAAAATCCTGCGGCTCATCGCGCGGCCCCGCCGGAGGCGGCAGCGGGGACCGGCCCGCGGGGCACAAAGGCCTCCGGGCTGCTGGTAGCCCCGGCCGCGCCAAGATTTATGCTTCTCTTAGGCCTGACCCCGGGGCGCGATTTCTCGCGCTGCGGCGGCGGCGGGTGCGCTGCGCGGCGGCGGCCCGGCGAGGACGGCGGGAGGCATGGCGGCGGCGCGGGGCCGCTCCTCCCCGTCCTCCCCCCGCCGCCGCGGGAAGCTCGGGGAGGAAATTGCTGCTGACGGAGCGCCGAGCGCTGGTGGACGGCGGATGACTAAGTTTGGCAGTGCTACCTGCCCGCTGTTTTGCCTTTTATGGAGGATTCGAGAGAGCCACTGGAGCAATTCTCCTTACGAATCGGGAGGGATCCACCCCGACCTCAGAGAGACGGGAACCGCCTGGTCCCCGGCCGGGCATGGCCGGGACAGGCAGGGCGGCGGTGGCCCCACGCGCCCGGGGCAGCACCCGTCCCGCCGAGGATGCTGGCGGCCGGGGGTCTCGCAGGGCATGGGGGTCCGGGAGGGAAGGGGGGATCTTGCAGGCGCTGGGGGTCTTGAAAGGTATAGGGGTCCAGGAGGGAAGGGGGGGGTCCTGCAGGGGTTGGGGGTCTCGAAGGGCATGGGGGTCGGGGAGGGAAGGGGGGTCCAGGAGGGGCTGGGGGTCCCAGAGAGGACAGAGGTCCCAGAGGGGACAGGGGACCTGCAGGGGACAGGGATCTCAGAGAGGATGGGTCTGGGAGGCAAGGGGGGTCCTGCAGGGGATGGGGGTCTGGCAGGGGATGGGGGTCTGGGAGGGAGCGAGGGTCCTGCAGGGCATGGGGGTCTCACAGGGCGTGGGGGTCCTGCAGGGGAGGGGGAGTCCCAGGGAGGACAGAGGTCTAGGAGGGGATGAATGTCCCGCAGGGGAGGGGGGGGTCCCACAGGGGATGGGTGTCCTGCAGGGGGCAGGGGTCCCACAGTGAATGGGGGTCTGCAGGGGATGGGTGTCCTGCAAGGGATGGGTGTCCTGCAAGGGATGGGGGTCCTGCAGGGGATGGGGGTCCTGCAGGGGATGGATGTCCCGCAGGGAATGGGGGTCTCACAGGGGGATGAGTGTCCTGCAGGGGATGGGGGTCTGCAAGGGATGGGTGTCCTGCAGGGGATGGGGGTCCCGCAGGGGACGGGGATCTCGCAGGAGATGGGGCGCACTGTCCCCGCGTGGCAGTGGTCAGGGGTGCGTGGGGCGCAGACGGGACATGCCAGGAGCGCGCTGGCCTCGCCGGGGCCGGAGGAGGAAGCCGCGGGCAGCGGAGGCAGCGCCGTATCCCCCTGTCCGGCCAGGGCACCTGAATGTTTTCACTTTCTATTTTAAGGAGCCGGCGGCTGGCTCCGGGCGCAGGCTTGGCCCGCCGCCTCCCGCCAGGTTCGGGCACGTGTCCCGGGCGCCCGGCGTGCGTTGCCCCGCAGGCTCGAGGCGCAGGGTGAAGGAGAGGTGCTGGGGGGGTGTCTGCAACCCCTTCCGGGGAGCGGGCACCCCATTGCACCCCAGGTCCCCTCGCTCAGCTCTGCCACCGGCCACGGCGATGCCGTCTGTGCCCTGGGAATCGCTGCCGCGTCCCGCAGCCCTGCTCCACCCCGGTGACCTCAGGGAAGGGCATATCTTTTGGAGACGAGGCAAGCCGGGTAAAAACCCAGTTGGAGCCTGGGCTGGCACGGAGGGAAAGAGAGAGAGGGTATTGGGGACATGTCACTGTGGGGGACACATCACTGTGGGGCACACCACTGCAAGGGGACACCACTGCAAGGGGACACATCGCTGCAAGGGGATGCAATGCTGCAAGGGGGGCCGCTGCTGCCGGGGGGACTCATTGCTGCAGGGGCCATGTCGCTGCGAGGGGACACGTTGCTGAGAGGGGACACCACTGCAGGGGCCATCGCTGCAAGGGGGGACATCGGTGCAGGGACAAAGGCCAGAGCCATCGCTCCGAGCCGGAGCTGCTCTGCAGGGCACTTATGGAAACAGGGCAGCCCAGACCTGGGAAGTCCCCAGCTGGTGAGAAATAAGGAGAAAGAGAAATGAAAATGGCACCTTCCAGCAGGCTGGATGGCTTAAAAAGCAACTGCCCTGCAGGGCCGGGGACAGGCTTTGGCTGACGTCCCCGGCAGCTGCCCTCGCATCTGGGGCGGCCGTAGCCCCCGGCCCGCGGCGAGGGGGCTGGGACCGCTCTCCTCCCTTGTGTCCTGCATTCTTGGCATTATTCTGCCTTCTCTCCTCCTCCTCCTCCCCTCCAGCCCAGGGAAGGCTCTCAAACCGCTCCATTTATGGACAGGAGGTTAGGTCACGCGGGAGGGTTGGGGGACGCCTGGGCCCACGGGGAGGGACCTGGGGGGGGGGTCCCACGTGGGGGGGATCCCCAGGGATCACAGCAGCGATGATACGTGGAAAGAAGGGGGGAGGACACCTGGCTATTGCTCCCCGGATGTCCCCAGGTCCCCCGTCAGCGCCCCCAGGGATGGAGCCACAGCCGGGGCCGCGCGCGGGAGCAGGGCTGTGGGTGCCACTGGGCTGAATAGGGTGCTGGAGCCACCCTGAGCTGCAGCTGGCAGGGAAAACACAGCCTCTGTGGGCCAGGAAAGGGTTATCCATCTTGTTTTTTCATTTAATCTTAAAGCTGAAGCCTGGCGGTTTGGGGACAAGGCTGCGGTGGCCGGCCGGTGGGGCTCAGCTGGCTGGGGCAGCCGGTGCGGGGGGGGATGCGGGGGGAGGCTGGATGCGACCCCAGCCCCGGGCCACTGCGGCGTCACTGGGGCGGGTTAAGATGACTCCGAAGCAGCTCCGGATGGTGAAATGCCCTGATTCATTCGAATCATTAATATTAAAGAAAAAATGAGTCACCCAATGATAACCCTGCCGTTTGATGACAATTTAGCGGCTGCTTGGGGGTTAGCCTTTGGGGGCTGTTTTTCCCCGGATCTATGATAATGCCCGGGCTGTTGCGAAAGGGAACGGCTTGGGGTAATAGCAGATATGCAAGGGAGCAGGGTGCCGGGGCCAGACCCCTCGCTGCGGTGCTTCGGCGCGCGCGGCACAGCCGAGGAGCGGCGCAGGAGGCCGGGGGGTGGCAGCCGGAGCCCCCCGTCCCGCTCGTCCCGCCGGGGCCGGGCAGACGGGCCAAAGCGCCGGCCGGCAGCTTGCGGGGCGCCCGCTGCGCCGCGCCGCCTGACTCAGCCGCCTGGGATTCCCACAGTTCCCGTCAGGTGCTGCCTGGAGTAAATCGGGAAGAGGTTTCACAAGCCCTGGTAATTAATGCTAATTACAGAGCAGCAACATGAGACTCATTTCTTCCCTGGCTGTCCTTCCAAAAATGGCTTTCTGCAGGTGTGGCACCATCCTTTGCTTGTCATTAGGCGCTGATTCGCCTTGATGAAGCTGAAAGCTTCGAAGGCCTGGGAAAAGACTGGGAAAAGCCGGGCGGAGAAAAGGGCGCCTCGCAATCCCTGGCACCGTCGGAGCCGCCTGGGCTGGAGCCGCTGCCGCTCGTGCTTAGCCCAAGGTCAGGAAAACCAATGGGGGAAAAATACCATCCGGCCTCCTGAGCGACAAAGCCGCTCCTGGCACCTGCCAGCAGAAAAATAAAGCCACGGAGAAGGATCTCGGGTCATTTTTGAGGATTTGCTCCCATGCCCTGGGACAGGGGAGGGGAAAAGTTGCTGCTTCGGCCTGGCACACGGGGCTTTCTTATAGCTGGCTCTGTGCAACTCCGGTGCCTGCTCCTAAATGCCGGCCGGCAAGGCGCCGGCGCCTGGCTCCGCTCCTCCCTGGCCCCTGCCCGCGTCGGGCTGCAGGTGCAAGCTCTCCGCAAGCTGCCTTTTCGCTCCGCTCTCTGCGGAGAGCAGTCCTCAGCATCCACCCATCAGCAGGCGAACATGAGAAAGGGAAAATACCAGCCAAACAGGCTCCCCGGACAAACGCACCCCACAAAGGCAGACCACAGCGACGGCTCTTCTTCCCGAAGTCCCAAGTTCCTGGCGCAGAACTGATTTTTCACACTTTTGCTATCGCCTACCGGTGCGTCCCCAGTACCAGCGTAGTCCAAGCTGGGTTCATCCAGGAGCCACCCTTCAGCACGCGTTCCTCTCTCTTCCCTTCCCTAGGATGCTCGTGGCGGCTGTGATAGACAGCCTGACATATAGAGAGCTGTCTCACGGTCTGCTCCCCTTCGGGGGACAACGACCCTTTTGCAACATACCTGCGGCCCTGCCGGGGGTACCGGCAGGGTGGGATGGGGAGTTGGGGGTATGCTGGAGGTGGGCATGCTGCAGTGGACAGCCTTGGTGGAGTAATTTGGAGAGCAGATGAGTAAAACGGTTTATAGGAAGTAAGAAGTGTCCTGGAATGTCACCAAAAGCTCATGCTGCGAGTCGTTGAACTTTTCTGCAGCTTGAAAAAGTCTGGGCGAAGATTTAAAAAAAAAAAGTTTTCCTTGCTGTTTTTCTCCTTCTGGTCTCCCTGAGCGGGCCATGCTCAAAACCCCTCCACGTGAAAGGGAGCCTGTGGTATTTAGAAATAAAGCAGAGTGGCGCTGGGCTGGGAGATGTGAGCTCCAGACGCAGCTATAACACCCTGAACAAAACCTTGCCTACCTTATAAACGTGTTGTGCATCTCTAGCACTTGGGCTGCAGAGAGTCTCCTCTTACAATGATCTGTCCAGAGAGAAGAAGTCAGAGGAGACGCACGTATGGAGAAGGCTGCTGCGAAGAGGAGAGGAGCACGTTGTCCTCTGTGTCCACAGCGAGCAAGAAAACATGGAGACCATGCAAGAAATGCTGAACGTTCAGCACTGGAGAAACAGGTCAGATGTGGGCAAAACCTTCCCCCTGCCTGCGGGTGGGCTGTGGAGCATCCAGCCTTGGACATTTTAAGAGCAGGTTAGACACAGCTCTCAGGGACGCTTTGGGTAGTTCAGATTCCCTCTCTCAGGGCAGGGAATGGTCTAGAGACTCCTGGGACCTCTCCAGCCCCATTGTTTGTTATTTTCTGCAGTTGGGGAAAATTGAAACATGGGAAGTGGCTCAGCCTACCTGGTGAGGCAGCACACCGGACCTGCTGGTGTCGGCATTACCTTTAACACGGGAAATAATCAGACCTGAACAGGAAACATTTCTGGCGCAGGTAGCGAATGGCCAGCTAGCAGCCTGCTGGGATTGCTTCTGCTGGCCTCTTGCAGCCCAGTTTTGTTGACCAAAGAGGTCTCTCCAGTTTGTTTAAAGCCAAGCTTAGCATTATGGAATTTGGGTCTCTATCCAACCAGGACAATTGTGTCCTGTTTAATGTAAGTCCTCAGGACTTTCTTAGCAGAGAGAGAGGAAGGGGATAGTGCTTTCCTATCTGATGAAGGGGAGTGTATCCAGTCTGGAAACATTTCTTGTTATTTAGGAGTGTAAACAATTTCAAAAGAATCACTGAAGATCACAGAGGAGGAAATCTGACGGGATTAAATCCACGTAGAGCCAGTTTCCAGGTCGTTTTCATATTCCTCTGTCAGGAGAAAAAGTTCCCCTGTCCCTGCGGCGTGCATGCTGCTGGTGATGCCCCGGTGCTGCTCCCAGACTGGGTGGGGGCCCCCGCGACAGCAGAGCTGATGGGAAAAGCTCCTTCCCCACGGGGCTAGAGACGAGCTATGGCTTGGAAAAGAGTCCTTGCATATGACAAGCCTGTCTTCGCCAGAGGTTAAATGAGATGTGTAGGGAGGCATCTGTCTGTGTGGCTTCTAAACAATCTGGACTTTGCTGCGATTTTTTTCACGTGTCCAAGCTTTTCCCTCTGACTCTCCCTTTGCAGTTTTTCCCTTTGCAGCAATGGGAGCAACTGTGCTTGTAGCCCAAACAGGCAGGTCTCCTCTCATTGCTCAGTCATTGCTCTGGCCTCCAGCTCACGGTATGTCAGGGTCTGAAGAGCGGGGAGGGAGGAAAAGCGCAACACCAAAAACCGCGTTCACATTTGCAAGCAGATTCCCCCAAGAATGGTTGCTTTACTGAAATGTCATGCTAATGAGTTTGCTGGCAGAATGCTTATGGAGAAACGTGCTGGAAAATGGGAATGCAGCAAGTTTTGGCTTTGGGATCACAGCTTTCCGTGCTGCCCGCCCCATCCCGTTCACCCGGAGAAGCAAATCCACATGAGCCTGAGGCTGGGTGAAGGAGCTCGCTTTCTAACTGGAGCACCAGCAAGGAGCTGCTTGCTAACAGTCCGCTGCCCAGTAATTATTTGGTGACACAATCCAGTATGTAATTTGAATAAGTGCAAGAAAAGCGTGCACTGAAAAAGAGACAGAGTGCAGCCAATAAACTAGCCGCTTTGCATGATTCACCCAGCACAACCTGGGCTGCGGGCTGTGCAGGCGCAACGCTGGCACACCCAATGCCAGACCTTCTGGCAAACATCACTGTGGTCCCTCTCTTTCCATGAAGCCGTTTCTCAGTAGCTTCTTCTTCTTCTTTTCTAACAGCCTGCAGGAGCATTCCGCATGCTGGATACGAGAGCCGATTTCATTAGCCAGGACCAGTAGTCTACGAGAGGAAAGTCCCAGTCTGCCTTTTGGGGTTTCCATGGAGCGGGCTTGTCCTTGCTGCAAGATGCTCCTCACCTATTTCTGTGGAGAAACCCCCAACGAAGAGCATTAAGCTCTGGAGGGGGGCTTAGGCCATAGGCAAATCGGTGGCCTTCTTTATGGGCTGCTAGAGTGGAGGGGGCACCTCAAAATCCCCAGAAGATGAGTTAGCATCAAAACTGCCTTCCTTTTATAATACCCCAAAGCTTTGCAAGCTCAGAAACATAGTCATTGCTGAGCATAGAGAGTTATCTTGGATGCAAACATAGGCCTGCAGCAGTTCAGTAGTTTGAGCCCCAGCATCTGCTGGCAGCCAACCCAGAAAAAATGACCAGTTGTTGTGGGGGGGCTCTTCTCCTTCTCTGTTTCTCAGACTTGGAGCTTTTCCGCTGATGCACAAAGGAGGAAAGAAAAATGGCCTCTTCTCCACTCATCCCTTGCCAAGGAGCCTCCATGCAGAGCACCTACGGCACGGGGAATGCACGGGGCCGGGGCATTCGTGCCACAAGGGGATAGTGCTCCAAGCACTCAGAGCAGGGAGAGGAAGAAGAGAAGCATTTCTCAGGCATGTTTCTGGCAAATATATGGCTTATCAAGCACAGGAGGAGGAGGTGGGGGCGGGCATCTTTTGCTGACTGCAGGCCTCAGCTGCTCTTTGGTTTCCGGTTTCCGCTGCATCTGTCTTGAGCCCAGGCCCCATTGGTTAAGCGAGGCTACAGCCAGGTTTTGCCATTTAAGGCTTATTTCCCCAGGCTCAAGGCTGTGCTAAGAGCTGCTGAGTAGGTCTGTCAATAGGTGACTCTTTATTGATTTCAATGCATGCCCCTGAAGTCAGGAAGGCTTGTCGAAGGGGAGGGGGGACCCTTGCCTTCTTTCCCTTTCCCTCCTTTCCTCTCCGTCCTGACCTCTGTCCTTCGTACGCTGCAGGGAGAAGGTGATGTTTCCGGCTTTTGCTGGCCTCTGTGGCAGAGGAAAAGTAGAGAGAAGGGATATGGTTTTGGCTGTGGAGTGATGCTCCCATTTTAGATGACCCCACAGGGCAGGACAAAATATTTCTCAGTGGGAGGTGCCTCAGTGCCCAGGTGTGGGGCTCTGGTCACCCTGGGCCTTGGCAAGCGGAGACCCCTGCCACCGAGCGGACCTGCACCCAGCCCCGAACGGGCACCCAGGGCTGGGTGAGCGCAGAGGGACTGTCGGAGAACGTGTGGCTCAAGGGAAGGAAAAGGGGGAGCCGGGAGGCAGCTGAGCTCTCTCCGGGAGCTGTCATCAAACCCCAGCCAAAGCCAAGCGCCTCCGTTCCCGGCACCTCGGGGCAGGGAGGGCCAGTGGGCGGTTGTGGAGCCGGGTAGGTTCATGTGCCAGGCGAGAAGTAGGGCACTGCGATCCCTCGAGAGCAAGGCCCTGGGCTGGGCTTTAACAGGAGCTGGCTTGCGGTGCTTATTCCCAGGTGCCACCCAGCATCACCTTGAACACTTGACAGGGAGCCCCTGAGGCTGTCCAGAGCTGCAGTGCAAATGGCCCTGGGCTTGACTGTGTGCCTGCCCGGCTGCCGCCAGGCAGCAAAGCTCCCTCCTCCTCCTCCCTGTGCCCTCCTCAAGCTGCCTGGGCCCGGCTTGCCTGTGCAATGCTGCCGTGGCCCAATAAACCCTGAGAACGTCTCATCCTTCTTCCTTTCTCCCCAAACACGCTCCGCAGCAGCCCTGACGTGGCTGGTGCCAGTCCGTCACTACTGCTAGGAGTGAGGCAAGACCACTGCGCAGGCCAGATCTGCCCCTGCCTGGGGCTTCCTCCTTCCGAGGAGCACGGCGGCTCGTTGCTGTGCCTTCCTCTTCCTCGTCACCCCGGAGGCCTTCGAAACAAGAACAAGAGGTTACAAGGAGTGAAATGTGCTGTGCAAAGGATGTTATGCCCATAGATAGCAATATTTGGAGAGAAATGCTTTCACCAAGGTGGATCCAGGCTGGAACTGTTTTGTGCGTTGCTCCTACAAAGTCCCTGCAGGAAACCCAGTCCCTGATTTTCTGCCTACTGGCTTGCCTCTTCCTTGGGGCATGCGGGAAGTTGCAGAGACAGTCACCCTTCCGTGTCACAACCCATTTTCCGTCTGAGCAATCCCATGGTCCTGATGGCCCCTGTATCTGTTTGGCTTCCTCTGCTGCTCTGCTGACCCTGGTGCTCCAGCAAAGGAAGAGGCCTGGAAGTCACCTCTGAAACCCTGCACAGCTCTGGCATGGGGGAAGGAAGAGAGCTGGAATGTGGATGTCCCAACCCCATTTCTTGGCCATCGGAGGAAGAGCCAAACCCAAATGCTCCAGCTGAGCTTCCCCATCCTCCCATCTCTGACTGGCCAGCACGGAGGCACGGTGCCATGAGAGGTGCTTCTGTGGAGTGTGCCACCTTCGAGTTTGGAAGCCCTCAAGGTTTAAATGAGATTTAAGTGGTAGTTTGGCCTCCCACTGGGTAGGGAGTTTCACGCCATGCATACACACAACCTGCATTTTTCAAACATTCTCCCAGCCGATAATGTCGCCACCGCCCTGGCTGGGATAAACGCAGGCTCACGCATGTCGCCTGCATGGGACCACCACAGCCCCAGGGCATGCAGGCAGCAGCACTGCAAAGAGGCTCCCGAGGGTCACAAAGTTACCCCGGCGCAGGGAAAGACCAGCTCCTCGACGCGCTCCTCGAAGGCGGCAGGAGAGACTTGACATCTGACAAAACCGTGAGGAATCTGCCGAGTCCATTCACGCTTTCTCCTTCTCCATCTGTACTATAAGGGCCAGCCCCTTATACAAACTAGCTGTTTGCTGCAAGATGAATATGAAGGTGTCCTCATTAGTCCTTGGGGAAAGTTTTCATTTCAGACTGGGTGAAGACCAGGCACACGGCATGTCAACAAGCCAAGGGAGTCACAGTTAGCACATGACATTGACAGCTTTTGTTTAACTTTCTCTTGAGATCTTACCTCCTGCCAGCAGGAATGCGTGACACGAGCCAAAGCACACTCCAAAACACTGTCTTGACGGAGAGATGGAAACTTCTGGGGCAATGGGCTGAGAGGGTAATAAAATACAGTTGTTGTGATTTCTCTTGCGGGGATCGGTGTCTCTGCACAGGAGCTTTGTAATGAGTGGGTTTCTTCAGTCCCTGTACTTGTGCGCTGAGTGACATCCGGGTGATTTCGAAGCGGATTCACCCCCTTGCACCTCCTGCCCTCCAGGATCCCCCCAAGCCAGGTTTGCTACTGATTTCAGTGAGAGCCAGACCAGAGGGCTGGTTGGGAGCCACATCGTCCCTGGAGAGAACGGTCTCTCTCCTTCGTCCCGCTGACTGCCCGATGTGAGCGGACTCACCCTGCGCTGCACCGCTGCGCACGGCCTGGGGACCGACCCTGCAGCGAGCTCAGTCTATCTGACACAGGGGAAAAACCTCCTGGGTCCTGCTCCATTGAGTCACCGGCACCCACTCGCTGACGGCAGGGAACAAGCCTGGGACCTCGAGAGGACAAGGTGGGAAGTGACAGATGGTAGCTGGATGTCATTATCGGTGGCTCTAGTGAAAGGGCCGAGTGCTCCGTACACATTGAATCACCCTCAGGGGGTTATTTTAATCAAGGAAGACATGGGGAGTGAATGGGGGACTGACAACAGCTGGCCCCACTTCTCCGCCGTGGACTCCTTGCCTTGGGCAAGGCGCTACGTCAGGGTTTCCCACCTTCTGTGCAAAGAGAGCCAGAAATAGGGCTCGGGCAGGCCCTGAGCAGCTCTGACATGGGCCTCTGCAGTGCTGTTCCTAGGAAGGGACAAGCTCCCACCTCGCCTGCTTCATCCCTGCGCACCCCGGCCCCTGCGCCTGCAGGCTGAGGAGCCAGGCATGCATTCAGGGCACCCTATCTGCAGGATCTCATGGCTGGCCCTAAACCACAGCTATCCCAGATCCTTCTCTCCCATTAGCCCACCAAGCTGATGTGACTCTTGTTGCTGGAGGTAAACGGCAATTAAACCCCCTAAACGCAAAGCATCTCATATTACCTGACATGAGCTATACAGTCCTCCAAACTGGGGGAAATATGTTTCCACCTTCTCCGTATCTCGATTTCCCATATGGAAAATAAAGACAGCCTTCTCTGCCAAAGGCTTAAAGACCCCTGGACAGAAAGTGCCATTAGCCTCATTGCTGTCAGCAAAGCTGCGATGAGATCAAAGCGACTTTCACGGCGTGCTTGGATATTCCAGTATCTGTTTCATCTCCCAGGTACAGTATTAGACAGCAGAAAACTCCATCCAGCTGTCCCCCTGTCTTTATTGTTAACGACGGAGAAAAATCAATTTTCCAAGTAATTAAAAAGCAGTTGAAAATACACCGTATGGGATGACATAACGCTGTGTAACATGTGCGCGAGCCTTTCGATGGGCCAGGTAACAAAACCCCAAGGAACGTCCTTTGTGGGAAAGTCCCCCAGGGACTGCACCATGGCAGCGTGTTGCTCAACGCCGGTTTGGGAGTCCCCGGTTTCAGTCAGAGGCTGTGCCAGTGGGGTGGCGAACAGTGCCAGAGGGCTGACACTTGCAAAGAAAGTCCAGGGAGTGTCTGCTTTTTTCTCTTCCCCTTATTTGTTCTGGTTTTAGCTGGAGGAAATATGCCCCGAAGCTGATGCTCTGCCTAGCTGGAAGGGCAGGTCTACACGGGGGATCTTTTGGCTGAGCGAGGCTGGTCTAAATCCCCGCGTGGAAGCTCTCCAACCAGAATAAGAGGCCAGTGTAGGGCTCAGCTTATTCCTCCCCCACTGCCGGGACAGAAGCAAACCTGAAAGATGCATGAGCCAGGCGGAGAGCGCTGGGGAAGGCAGCAAGACGGCACCGCTACAGCGGTCTGCTTGCGCCAGCCTAATCACCCTGCGCTGGCGAATGACCTTGGGTAGAAATGATTCAACACTTAGGCCTCACCGTCTCTCCCTGTCAAGGTCAACCAGACAGCGCCAGCAGCGTGTTTAACGGCTGGGGGAAGGGAGGGCCTCGCTCCGCTGCCGTCGGATGGAGAGCCGAGCTGAGCGGAGCCGGCTCTGCCTTGGCCTTCACGGGGCCAGCGCCAAGGGGCCGGGGATGCACAGCCCCGGCGCTAGCCAGGATGCCTGTTGGCGCCATGGCTGGCCGTTTACCCTGCTTCCTTAAGCCAGGGCTGAAAATCCAGACCTGGTCATCTGCTCATGGCACAACGCCACCTGCGTGGGCTGGTAGGAAGAGGCGACCCTGGGGCGAGTGTCATGATCTGGAAATGAAGGCGCAGCAACCAGCTCGGGAGCATGCAAAGGAAGGAGTTGGGAAAGCCGTGCATGGAGGCCAGGGGAGACCAGAGCTGCAGGCACAACTGGGGAAACGGATGCAGAAACAAGCCCCGTTCAGTGCTTCAGCCTCCCCCGCTCCTGTTATCAGGGACTAAAGCTAGTACAATAGGTTATAAATCAGCCCCATGTCCCTTTCTACCACCTCTGGGCAGGACTGTGCCCGCTTGCGCTGCCCCAGCTAAATCTAGCACAGTTTGTCCATCAGTGTCCTGAAAATGGGAGGTGGTGAATTTACACACGGTTTTCCAGTGTAGTACGAAATACTAATTCACCCTGGATGAAGGAGACGCTTGATGTGATTTTAGCTTCTCCATGTAGATGCGGCAGGTCAGGGGAGAACGGTCCCATACAGAGGTTTGCAGAGAGAAAAGCTTTCATCTCACTCCAGCAAAAGGCATTGATAAATCGGAGTGAGCTCTGAAGAGATCAATACGAAGGAGCAGGAACTTTGGCTATTGATGTATGAGAATATAGAGTAATCCTTAAAGGGGAAGAGGAGAGTCTGCAGCTATTTGAAAGAGATGAGATAGCATCGGGGAGACAATGAAATGAGTAAGGGAAGTGTCAGGGGCTGTTTAGCGTCAGACTGGAGAGGTTTTAGATTGAACGCGTCTCCATAGAGGGAGAGGTGGAGGCCATCAGCGCTTGGATGTTTAAATCGACCAGAGCAAGCACCTCCAAAGGAGGCACGGTGTGGTGAAGTCTCCAGCCTCGCAGTTGTCTGTGGTCCCAGGCCTCAGCTCCTTGATTAGATTTCACCTCAGGCAAATCCCCACTGAAGCTAGCGTGGCGAGGGCTGAACTGCAAAAGAGGAAGGTGCTGGGATGGGTCCCCATGCTGTGAAATAGGGGATGTGGCCAGGGCCTTTCCCTCTTCCCCTTTGGAGCAGGAAGAGAGGGAAAAGGCAGCGCTTAGAAAAACTTCTATGACTGAGGCAGAAGGGTGATTTAAAATAGTCTTGCTTCTTTCAGAAGTTTCCCCCTCTTCTCTCGGTCTCATGACAGCCAGAGGGACAGAGCTGAAGCCCAGATGAATGAGTCAGGGAAGGCATGGATGTGGAGAGCGGCTGGCTCTGAACAGGACACGTGAGAGTTCAAGCCAGTCCCTCAGCTGGCTGGGTAATGTGTCCCCCTTGTCTAATTCTCTCTCCTCTCCCCCAGAAGAGCGGCAGATGCAGTCACTGCATGAATGAGGGCTGCTGCTCCGGGGGAAGGACGGGAAGGCGAGGCGAATGAGGGGGCTCAGACCAGCCTTTCCAAATGGGCTGGAAGCGGAGACAGCAGGAGCAGGCGGCTGCAAGGAGAACAATGACAGCACATGCTAAGCAAAATAAGGCCCCAGTTACAGGCACAGGGAGAAGCAGGCAGAAAAGAGAGTTCACATTTTGTCCCATGAAAGCAGACAAAGTAAAATTGAAGGAGTGGGAGGTACAGGGCAGGAAGCAGAAATAAAGGCAGGACCGCACACTATCGGTGCCCAGAGCCAGGCCTGACCGTATCAGCCAGCGAAGGGCAGGAGGAATCCTCCTCCAGATGGTTTTGTCCGGAGCCAGCGTGAGCTGAGCTCTGCAGCACAGACCCAAGGACAGGCAAGGAGAAGTGAAGCAAAACAGGGAAATTCTGGAGTCTGCTTTTGGTTTCAGGTTGGCTGGCGCTAGGAGGTACTCCATGGCCGTTGCTGTCCTCATGGACCTTTAGAGCAGCCTTGGCAGACCTCGGCACTGAAAAACCGCTTGGGGGGTTTCCTGTGCTTTCTTTTGCTCTCTCCTCTCTGGGTTACGGCAGGTCTTGGCTGTGCAGAGGCTGTCTGCACCGTGACCCGTGTGCCCTGTGTGCTGAAGGGTAACACACTTCTACTGAGGTTTTTGGCAATAGGAAACTGAGACCGCCTTGTGTTTTCACGGCACGTAGTTTTGACTATTGCCTTAGCTCAGATCTCAAACCCTGAAGGTTGCTTATTGGAAGTCTTGTCTCCATCTTCCTTCTCTCTCTGCTAAGACGTAGAGGCATAACTTCTTTTCCATTACTTTTTAGTGGGTGCGTGAAAAGCTGGGCTCTACATGAGCTTTTCTCCCAGTCTGATGCGTTTGAGAGGGACTCGGAGACAAGCCAGGCCCGAGATGGCAGAGGACGATCACTGTGGACCTTCGCTGCTCGCTGTTCCTCTTTCTCTCCTTTCGGTTCTCGTGACACACCCAGGTACAGATTAGAAGAGAGCCCTGAATGCAAGACCAGAGGATCCTGGCTCAGTCTATCGCATTATGGTCTGTTTAGACCTTGAACACAGCAATTGGTGGGTGGCCTTGCTATCAAATTGCCTTTACGCTCATCACACAAATCTTGGCCCGTCCCAACCTCAGAGGAAGTGGCAGTGCCTGGATCACTGGCTGTTTGCTGCGGTTCACATCCTGCGATCCCCATTGGGCCGAAAGTCCCACTGCCTCCAAAAGACATGAGACCTGGGGCCTGTGTTATTGTGCTCCGGATGTCGGCAGATTGATTGCTTTCTGATTCATTCTCATAATTAGGAGATTCTAATTGCCTGGTAATCTCCCGCCCTGCTTAATGGGCTATCTCCTATCTGTGGTTCCCCAGCTCTGGTAGGCCTTACCTGTTCACCAGGATGCTGCAGAGAAGGGCTTCAGCGGATGCACGCCTGGTCCAGCTAACACAGACGCTCCCAAGCGCCCTGTCCTCCCGCTCACCCCGAGGGCTGCCCACTTCCTGGCCCTCACAGCACCTCATTCATACTTTTGGCCCTCAGCCCCTGCTCCCATTAGCCTTTGTGTGCAGGACGGAGCAAAGCGATTGCTGGCTGTGACAGCCACCTCCCCATGCTGACCTCCCGCTGACATTTCCCTCCCCGTACCCATCACCCCGATGCGTTTGTAGGAGTTTTTGCTAGTGGTTGTTTTCTGCAGGCCCCTCATCAGCGCATTCAGGGACCCCGTTTTATCCCTGCTGCCCCCAGAGCCACCAGCTATACCCATACCTTGTGGCTCCCCTTATCTGACGTATAATCTTCTAATTAATAATCAGCCTTTTCAAAGTGGAGTGCAAACATTAATTAATTCCCCGTGAGGTAGGTAATTAACAGTGATTATTCCCATTGTCCTGCAAGGGAAGCTGAGATACAGAGATCTGGCACCATTCAGCCAAGGTCGCAGAGAAAATGATCTGCAGCAAGAGCATGTTAGCCCCTGTGCCCCTCCTGCCTGCGCGGCCCTAACAAAAACCTCTCACTTTGCTGGACTTGATCTTTCTTGGCTGAACACTTCCCACGAGGCCTGAGGGGATGGGACATGGCTCTGGGGCAGCCCATGGCGATGGCCACCTCCAGCATTGAGGGGACGGGCACGGCCCTAGGGTGGCCCATGGTGATGGCCACCTCCAGCATTGAGGGGACGGGCACGGCCCTAGGGTGGCCCATGGTGATGGCCACCTCCAGCATTGAGGGGACGGGCACGGCCCTAGGGTGGCCCATGGTGATGGCCACCTCCAGCATTGAGGGGACGGGCACGGCCCTAGGGTGGCCCATGGTGATGGCCACCTCCAGCATTGAGGGGACGGGCACGGCCCTAGGGTGGCTCATGGTGATGGCCACCTCCAGCATTGAGGGGACGGGCACGGCCCTAGGGTGGCCCATGGTGATGGCCACCTCCAGCATTGAGGGGACAGGGCATAGTCCTAGTGTGGCCCATGGTGATGGCCATCTCCGGCGTTGAGGGGACAGGGCATGGTCCTGGGGCAGCCCATGACAATGGCCAGCTCCAGCAGTGAGGGCACGGGTCCCAGGGGCGTCACCAGGTTCCCGACTCTCTCCTCCCGGCTCTGTCCCCTCCGAAACACCGATCCCAGATCGGCGCTGGCGCAGCCGGGGCAGCTCTGCGGGGAGGAGGCAGCCAACACGGAGCCATGCCCAGGCCGCGGATGGCTCCCTGGGGCTGGGGCTGCCGGTCCCAGTCCGTACCCCGTGTCTGCTCTCCACTCGTCTCTCCTCCCTCACATGAGGTAATTGCAAAACTCCATCTCAGAGGCTTTTGCACGGTTCCTCCTGCTGCTCTCTCCTTTGTTTGTCCCGGGGAGCACCGGTGCGGCTATCCACGCTCACCGGGAGACAGAGCGCTGCGCTTCCCCCTCCCTCCGGACAGGGACCCCGCCGCCGGGACGGATGCTGGCGGTTTGGGGAGGGCAGCCTGGTCCTCCAGGCCCTAACCCGCACCCGTCCTCGCCGGTGGAGCCCCCACGGCGGCTCCCCGGTGACAAAGAGCAGGCGGGAGCCGGCTGGAGAGCAGCAGCCTCCCTCGTGCGCCACCTCCCTGCTCACGCTGCCTCACCTGGGGCCTCTCCGCTCAGGACCCTCTCTGAGATGCCAAACCAGAGGTGTCCCATGAACAACATGCATTTTTAGCTTCCCCTCCCCCGCCCCGGGGACTTTTTCTGTTGTTACTGCTTTCAGCTAGACTGGATATTTAAAGCACCTATGCTAAAGCCGGTGTGCTTCACACTGGCAACAGATTGCAAGTTGATGCTGCTACTTTACTTACAGGGCTGCTTAATTAACTTGATTAATCAGCCCATGTTTGTACAGTGTTCTGGGGATGCAAAGCCCTCTGTCGCTGCTGGCCGCTGTTTTGCTGATGGTGCCCTCGCCTTGATTTTGAACTGGTATCTTATCGTAGTAACGAGACACAGGATTGCAGAAACGCAGCCCGGAGAGGGACAGCCACGTATCGCGCCGCACACCCTTCCAGCAAGCCTTGCCCCACCTGGATCAAAGGGGGGGGGGGAACCAAATATTGCCCAAATCCAGCCAAATCGCTGCTCAGGCAGTGACCCCCGTGCAGAGGGGCAGGCATCCCTCGCCGGCCAGCCGAGCCGCTCGGCTTGACTCAACGCCTTAGTCAGAGCCGGGGGAGCGTTTCCTTCTTCCAGGTGACATGTCCGCAGCGCCTTCTCCCTTCATAAAAACATAGTCGTGTTTTAACGGTTTTCTGAAGGGGAAGGCAGCGTTCGCCCGGCAGGTTCACGGGACGGACCGGCCGCAGCGGGTCGCGAGAGCTCTTCCCCGCCGCCTGCTGACACCAGCAGCGCACTTGGCCCGAGATCTAACTTTCCACCGGAATCCGGTCCGGATCGCCGTGACCCTTCGCCCGGCGCCCGGGCAGCGCGCTGGGCAGACAGACAACGGGCCCCGCCGCCCCGCAGAGACACCCAGCGTGGGGGGGCCGGGGCCGAGGCGGCCCCTCGCTGCGGCCTTTCCCGGCCGGCTCCGCTTCTTTGTGTTGCCGGGGGGGGACAACGCGGACGCCCCCCGCCCGCCCTCCCTCCGCTGGGCCCACGCGGGGCGAGCCCCCCCCCAGCCCCACACCCCTCCGCGATGTGTGGTGAGGGAAAGGAGGGAGAGCGCGGGGGGGGGGGGGGGAGCGGGGGGCGCTGCCTCGCGCGAGGCGCGGCGGCGCGAGGCGGGGAGGCGCGGCGGGGGCCAATCAGGAGGGCGCGCTCCGAAAGTTTCCTTTTATGGCGAGGCGGCGGTGGCGCCGGCCCTATAAAACCCGGGGCGCGCGGCGGGCGGGAGTCGCTGCGAGCTGCCTCCGCCTCGCGTGTGTGTGCGCGCGTGCCCTGCTCCCGCCTCGCGCCGCCCGCCCGCCCCGGCTCTGACCGTGCAACTCCCCAAAGGTGAGCGGGGCCCGCGTGGGGGGGGGTGAGGGGGGCGGGGGCCCTCCCCGCTGCGTTTCCACAGCCCTCTTTCCTTCCCTCCTAGCGCGCTCGTGTTGTGTGTGGTGTTTCCCCCCCCCCCCCCTTCAATCCTTTTCCTCTTTCATTTTCTCTAATTCAGCCTCAATTCCAGCGGCGAGCTGAAGTGGCGAGGGGGCTGCCCTCCCGTGAGGGGGGAGTGGGTGGAGGATGAGGGCGGCGCGGTGCTCCGCTGCCGGTCCTCGCGCTGGCCGGGCCGCCTGGCGGCGTGGCCGTTCGCGGGGCGCCCTTTGTTGTGAGGCGGCGGTGGGGAACCGCCCGGTTTGGGCGGGGGAAGGGGGGCGCCGCAGCTGTTCTCCCCCTCACCCCGGGGAGCCTGCCCGGTTGTGGAGAGGGCTGCTGTGGGGCTGATCTGCCTTCTAAGAGGATTTCTCGGGGGCGGTGGCTGCGCCGGGGGAGGGGGGGGAGAGTGTCTCGCCTGGCTATTGTGTCTCGCCCAGCGGGGGGATGGGGCGGAGGGGCTTTGTCTGCGCTGTGCTCCCCCTCGCCCCCCCTCCGCGCAGCCCTCTGAGGCCATGGGGGGGAGCCGGTGCCGAGGGGGTGCGGTCCTCTTCCCCCCAAAATCCAGGCGCTGGGACGCACGGGGGGAGCTTCGGCGCTACCGGGCGAGGGCTCCGGCCGCCCTCTCCCTCGGGGGCGAGGTTGTTGCCCTGACCCACACGGGGGACGGGGAAGAGCCCCCCGCCCCGGGGGAGCTGCGGTGCCCTAGCTGGGGTCGGGGACTACACTTCCCGGCGTGCCCGGCCCGCTGGGCCGGCAGGGAGGTTGGCAGCGGCCCCTCCTCCCCGCGGATTAAAAAAAGGCGCTTTGAGAAGCGCCTGAGCTGAACTCGCCCTTCCCGGGGCGGGGGTGGGAGGGGGCCAGTTGTGTAACGCCGCGGCTCTTAATGCCCGGTGCGCTCTGCGCCGCTGAACCGGGGGCACCCGCCCGGCCAGCGGCTTTTGGGCCAGGTGGCTGAAACGAAGGTCGCCTCGCTTCCCCGCCCCCCCCCCCCCTTCGAGCCCGCGGGGCGGCGGCTCGGGGAGCGGCGGAGCGCGGCGGGTGCGTTGGCTGCGTCGCGGCTGCCGGCGCAACTCGCTCCGCCGGCCGTGGGGCGGTGGGGGTGGGGAGGGGGTGCGGCGGCGCTGCCGTGTGCGCGCTCGGGAGCGGCGTGCCCGCGGAGGGCGGGGCCGGGGCGGGGAGGGGGCGGGGCCTCGAGCCGGCTGCCTGCCTGCCTCCCCTCCCAGCGCTGGCGCGGTGCCGCGCGCCCGGCTCGGCGCGAGGCGCGCTCGATCCATTGCCTTTTATGGTAATACTGCGCGAGGGCGCGGGGACTTCCTTTGTCCCAAATCTGTGCGGTGTCGGAGCCTGGAACGCGCCGCCCCCTCTAGCGGGCGCTGGGTGAAGCGGTGCCGCGCAAACAGGAAGGAAATGGGTGGGGAAGGGCCTTGGTTGGTGGTGTGGTCTGGGGCGGCCACCTGGACACCAGTGGCTCTGCGCTGCGTGGGGTTTTCTCTCTCCTCCTGCGGCTTTGGAGGAGGAGTCCCCCTGCTGAGACCTTAGAGGCTGCTGGTGCATGAGTGGCGGTGCTCACTGACCTGCTCTCTATCCTTTCACAGCCAGCCATGGATGATGATATTGCTGCGCTCGTTGTTGACAATGGCTCCGGAATGTGCAAGGCCGGTTTTGCTGGGGATGATGCCCCACGTGCTGTCTTCCCATCCATCGTTGGTCGCCCCAGACATCAGGTATGGGGCTGGGCTGCTACTTTGTTGTACAGAGTAAAGGAGCTCTCTGTAGAAACAGTTCCCTTAAAGGCAGTAACCTTAAAGAAGCCCTTCTATTTGTGTGTAGTGCACTGGCTTCTGTGGAGCATCAGTAATGGGTGGGGGGGGGGAGGAGGAGAAATATGGCATCCTGCAGAGCTCTCCTGTGGTGTTCAGCAGTGTGTTGGGAATTGACTGAAGGTGTTTCCTGATGGAGTGGGGACAGGAGAAGAAAAATAATGAGAGGTCAAGCCCTTTTAAAGAAAAAGGGGGTTATCCACCCAGTCAGGCTGGCCCTTGAGTTTAATTGCTTTGTTTGTTGTGCAGGGTGTGATGGTTGGTATGGGCCAGAAAGACAGCTACGTTGGTGATGAAGCTCAGAGTAAAAGAGGTATCTTGACCCTGAAGTACCCTATTGAACATGGTATTGTCACCAACTGGGATGACATGGAGAAGATCTGGCACCACACTTTCTACAATGAGCTGAGAGTAGCCCCTGAGGAGCACCCTGTGCTGCTCACAGAGGCTCCCCTGAACCCCAAAGCCAACAGAGAGAAGATGACACAGGTATGTAAAACCGAGCTTGGTGCTAGAGCAGATGTTGTTGCAGCCAGCTTTCCTCTTCCCTGTTGTCCTCTCTGCACCTTCACCACTGTTCTCTCCTTTTTGCCATCTTTACAGGGTTTTCCTTTCCTGACCTGAGTCTCCTCTTTGCTGGACCTTGACAGGTTTTGTTTGCTCTTCTAAGCTGGCTTTCTCTGAGACTGAACTAGCAACTTGTCTGACTGCTGTTTCTGACTAGACACTAATCCATTTACCAACCTGGAGTGACTACTGTAGTTACTTAGCATTTGTTTGTTCCTTGCTGTGATGCTTGAATGGGCACATGGTGGTGGTCTTCTCAGGCTCTGACCTGGCAGGCCTGGGTGGATGCTAGGCAAGATATAAGCACTGACACCACCTTCCAGAGGGGATGAAGTGTCTTGTCTAGGGACATGGACTTCTGAGTAAAACCGTTTGCATGGACTTGGTGTAGGCCTCTGTAAGCGAGCCTTGGTTTGTCTTGTTGATGCAGTGCCTTCTCTTCTTTCTCTAGATCATGTTTGAGACCTTCAACACCCCAGCCATGTATGTAGCCATCCAGGCTGTGCTGTCCCTGTATGCCTCTGGTCGTACCACTGGTATTGTGATGGACTCTGGTGATGGTGTTACCCACACTGTGCCCATCTATGAAGGTTATGCCCTCCCCCATGCCATCCTCCGTCTGGATCTGGCTGGCCGTGACCTGACGGACTACCTCATGAAGATCCTGACAGAGAGAGGCTACAGCTTCACCACCACAGCTGAGAGAGAAATTGTGCGTGACATCAAGGAGAAGCTGTGCTATGTTGCCCTGGATTTTGAGCAGGAGATGGCCACAGCTGCCTCTAGCTCTTCCCTGGAGAAGAGCTATGAACTCCCTGATGGTCAGGTCATCACCATTGGCAATGAGAGGTTCAGGTGCCCTGAGGCCCTCTTCCAGCCATCTTTCTTGGGTAAGTCCAACTGTTCTTGGAGACCTTGTGCCCCTCTGTTCCCTTCTGTAAAGGGGTGACCTAGACTGGCATTTGGTGGTTGCTGTACTGGTAGCAAGGCCTGTCCTGTCCTGCCACTTAGTCTCTCTTTCCACATAGCCTGAAGCTATGTGAGGAGCTTAGGGCAGTCAAGCAGGGAGGCTGAGCCTGTCTGGCTCTGCCTGTAGTGGCTTCCTGCTGAAGGAATTGCTTGGCTCTTAGCTGGCAGTCTGCTTCCTTGGCTGTGTCCCTGAGCCTTTGCTGACTTGGAGCTTTCTTCCTCACAGGTATGGAGTCCTGTGGTATCCATGAAACTACCTTCAACTCCATCATGAAGTGTGATGTGGATATCCGTAAGGACCTGTATGCCAACACAGTGCTGTCTGGTGGTACCACGATGTACCCTGGCATTGCTGACAGGATGCAGAAGGAGATCACAGCCCTGGCACCCAGCACAATGAAAATCAAGGTAGGTTGGAGACGTGGGAGCCTCTGGGCATCCCTGCCTCTGCTGAAATCCAGAGTGGGTGGAGGGGATCAACTTAACTCCTCCTGCCTGGAGATACTGCTGCGTGTCTGAGTAGTCCAGCCTCGTGGCCTTGCTCTGGCCAAGGTGACATCCATTCAACCATATGAAGAGTGTAGCAGTAATATAGATACTGGCTCTGAATGGAGGAGAAGCGGGTTGTTGTGGGGCTGTACTTGAAGGCTGCTCAGACTGGGTTGTGTCTTGGCTGAGGCTGGATAGAGGAGTTAGCCCTGGCTTGCAGGGCTGTGCGTGAGCAGTAGGTTTAGTACTGTATTGTTCACCTGATGCACTCCTTTTCTGCAGATCATTGCTCCACCTGAGCGCAAGTACTCTGTCTGGATTGGAGGCTCCATCCTGGCCTCCCTGTCCACCTTCCAGCAGATGTGGATCAGCAAGCAAGAGTATGATGAATCCGGACCCTCCATTGTCCACCGCAAATGCTTCTAAACCGGACTGTTACCAACACCCACACCCTTGTGATGAAATGAAACCCATAAATGCGCATAAAACAAGATGAGATTGGCATGGCTTTATTTGTTTTTTTTTGGCGCTTGACTCAGGATTAAAAAACTGGAACGGTGAAGGTGTCAGCAGCAGTCTTAAAATGAAACATGTTGGAGCGAACGCCCCCAAAGTTCTACAATGCATCTGAGGACTTTGATTGTACATTTGTTTCTTTTTTAATAGTCATTCCAAATATTGTTATAATGCATTGTTACAGGAAGTTACTCGCCTCTGTGAAGGCAGCAGCCCAGCTCTGAGGAGCCAGTACCAGTTACTGGTGTTTGGTTATAATTGCTTGTCTGTAAATTATGTAACCCAACAAGTGTCTTTTTGTATCTTCCGCCTTAAAAACAAAACACACTTGATTCTTTCTCTGATTTGTCAAGCAAGTGGGCTGTGTTCCCCAGTGATAGATGTGAATGAAGGCTTTACAGTCCCCCGCAGAGTCTAGGAGAAGTGGTGCCAGTATGTGGGGAAGGGAGGGGCTACCTGTACACTGACTTAAGACCAGTTCAAATAAAAGTGCACACAATAGAGGCTTGACTGGTGTTAGCTGTTCTTTTCTGTGGTGCTTTGTGACAGTTACTACATGCTCCAATCTAGTCTTGCCAGGCTGTGAGGGTTGGGTATCTGACCTGGGTTGTGTGCTCATGCTGTGGGTTGGCTGGTGTGGAAGCCAGATGGCTCCCTGTGATACACCGGGGGGGGGGGGGGGCTGAGCCTGCCAGGCAGTGAGGGCTCAGCCCTGAGGCTGCCCTGTGCTGTTGTGTGCTGCAATACAGAGCTGCTCTATGAGGGATGGCCAGTGGGGGCAGAGCACTCCCTGCTGCTACCAGCCACTGGAAGGAGCTGGGTTTGGTGGGAATTAAAACAGCATCTTCAGAAAAGCAACCTTCTGCATTCCCTCCCTGCTGCTGCAGTGTAACCCAGCTTTGAGCTGGTGAAAGCAAATGGGGTGAGGGATTGCCCTAAACACTGCCCCAAAGTAGCTGGCTTCTCTAGCCCGGTGGCCAAGGCAGGCTTGGGGAATGCAGCTCTCCAAATCCCAGGGAGCGGTATGCCCTCTGTTCCCTGTGTCAGGTGCCTGAGCTTCCAGTCTCCATCCTGCTCCAATTTTCTGTGCCTCTGACCAAGCGGCAGCTGCTTGCTGTGCCCTAGGTGCAGCCCGTGACAGTCCTGGCTGGGAGAGGGAGGTGCTCACTGGAGTGTAAGCAGCTTCTGGGGAGTGAAGGCAAGAGCAAGTCTTTCCTGTGAAGTAGGAAAATTGTGACTTTACAGAGCAGAGCTCTGAGGCTGTTGTGCGTTGCTGTGCATGGGTGGGGCTGGGAAAGGGGTGCGAGGAAGCAGCTGGAGGAGGAAGCTGTGTTATTTACTCAGTAACACCTAGAGACGGGCTCCAGCGCTGGCTGAGTAGATGAGGCAGCCTGGGTGGGGAAACTCTGACTGTGCTCCCCTTGCTCTGAGCTGTGCAGAAATGTGCTGCTGGCCTGGCTTCCTCCAGGAAAGAGACTTGTGTGGCTCTTCAGCTCAGTCCCCATCCTCTTGATGTCTGAACCGCCTGTGCAATTTCAGCCTTACTTAGCAGACTGAGTTCTTGCAGGTGTGAAAATGAGCAGCCGCACTGGGGATCCTCACAAAGCTCTGATGGGAGCTTAAGCCCTATCAAGCACAGGGAAACCTGCAAGGTTCAGGGAACTGCGGCCGCTTGTCCTGGTGCGAAAGGAAGAAGTTGGAGAGGAGCAGGGCTGCCAGGTCAGGGACCAGACAAGCAATGCCAGGTGATGCTTTGCATCGCCTACACAGGTGAGGACGAGACCTTGGAGCCTCGCTTACAGGCATGCTGGCTTTCCGAGACTCCTCCAACCTGCCCACCTTTGAAGAGCTAATGGCTGCGTTTGTGTCACGTTCGCAGCAGATGAAAGGCAGGAACAAGCTCCATTAGCTCTTTAATCCTCTGCCCAGCCTGATCCTGCTCCAGCGTCATGCTGCGTTCAGGGTGGACCTGCTGGTTTCTGCCCTTTGTCTCCTCAGCTTCCCTTTGACTGCCCTGGGTGCAGCAGGAGCCTGGCAGGGCTGTAGGTGCAGACTCCAGGCTGGGCAGAGGAGGTACTGGAAACGTCAGCTCCCAGTGGGGGAGGTGAAACAGGCTGGAGCAGGGCCCACACGGGGCTTATAACCCAGAGTCTGAGGGGAACTGGGGTGAGGAGGAGGCAATGGCTGCCCCTGGGGTAGGAGCTGGTGGGAGTGGGCCCGGAGAAAGGCCGGGAAGGGAGAAGATGGAGACTGGGAAATGGGCATCAGTCTGCGAGTCTGGCTCCTGCCTTCAGTCCTCCCTGACTGCTTTGGAAAAATTTTTCCACTGATTGCTGTGGAAAAATGTGTTGAGACACAAACAACAGAAGAGGTGATGGTGGCAGTGGGGGAGAAACCACAGAACAGCAAAATGCCCGGGGCTAAGAGCAGTTCAGGCAGGAAGAAGTGTGGGTACAGGGAGAGACAAGCGCCCCGCTGATGCAGAGCTGCCTGAGCACAGGGGAGCTGGGCTGATTTTGCATGCTTCAGAGAGCAGAAAGCCAGGCTTTCTCCCAGTTAACACTTCGCTAGGTTTTTCCTTTCTTCCTATTTTACTGCTCCAGGCGACCAGCCCCCCAACTAAAACAAGGCTGGGCTTTTGCAGTCCTTCCCGATGCCTCTCCAGTGCGAGGCTGCCATGCGCACAGATGCTTTGCAGGCTGCTCCAGCAAGACGTGGTTTATACCTCCTTTGGGCCATTACATGCTGGAGAAAAGTATGTGGTGCCGAGCAGGGAAGCCTGTGAGCATTACTCACTGCTCTGGACTCCTGCAAGCAGGGGGGAGTCCAGGATGTTTCCTCTCAGGGACGCCAGGGACTGGAAAGGAGGCATTTTTTAACTGCAGCCTCTCCGTTAGTGTGTTTTGGAGGACTCAGTTCCTCCCCTTGCTATTTGACAGAGCCGGGGAAATGCTGACATTGGCCACGGGATTGGCTGTAGAGGGTCACAGAAGAGAGTATTTAGTTGTGTCCTGGCTCTTCAAGCCACCAGCAGTGGGGTCTTTAAGGTAGGAGTCAAAGAAGACGTGTCGGGAATAAGCAGGCCCCTGGCTACCTCCTCCTCCTCTGGCAAAGAGGTTTAGACACCTCCTGAGCCAGGGGTTGTGCGGGGATCAGGGGTTAAAATGGCCACCAATAGGCCAGTCCCCCCAGATGGGCCAGGCTGAGTGGGTCTGGTTCAGTGGCTGTGTGGTACCAGCATTTCCCAGGCTTGCAGAGATGTCAGGACCATCTCCCTCCACAGCCTTTGAGATGAATAGATCGTTACAAGCCAGGCAGCCCTTCCTCACTGCCCTTCAGTGGCACAGGGGCAGATGGCTCACCTGGGAGCTGAGCAAACACAGTTCACGCCCCTTCTTTGCTGAGAGCTCCCAACTTTTGCTCCTGCTGGAGACAGTCACCTGCAGTTCACTTGCAATTAGCTGGTGAACTGGAAAGTCACCTCGCTGAGCCGCTTATGGAATCAAGCCACTGCCAAGAATTAGTGATGTCCTTGGCAAAGGAGACTGTTGCAGTTCTTGGGACTTAGCCCTGAAGGGCCTCCTTGTTCAGTGGTCTCCTAGCCTTGCGAGGGAGCACTTTTCCATGACCTGGCAGCCTGCTGCATTGCAGAGAAATGCTCCCTCATCAGTGGGGTCCGTTTTGCTCTTTAGAGGGTGTGTGCTGCTTCAGGAAAGGTGCAAGCTGGCTGCATGCAAATGGCCTGGGAAGTCCTGTGGCATTCAAAGAGAATTGCCTCCTTGTGGAAGTCCTCTCCAAGCATGCAAAGCATCAGCTTAAAAACGGGCTGAGGTGTCATTTCACAGATGGGACTGTGGGCATCATCTGGGCTAGGAGGAGAAGTCCTGGTCTTTGAAGTCGGTCTCTGCAGAGGGATTACTGACCTGCAGCCTGCCCTGACTTGCATTATATCCATCTGTAATCTGCTTTAGTAGGCCTTACTGTATTAGGCTGTATCAAGTACTCAAAATCACTTGCAGCGGTAGAGAGACCAGTGTTCCTAAGCATACCAAGTGCTCTAGCCACTGTAATCCAGCTGGGCTTTAGTTATATTGATAAAAAGATGAGATGTCTGGGCTGTATCAGTGCTAAGAAGAATCAGTGGAGAGAAATGACCCAAGGGTTTCCAGGTCAGTCTGGCCATGAACAATAAAGAGATGTTGCCTTACGCAAACTGACTTGATACTATCACTAGATTTATTTGTTTGCCCTCCTGGACTGGGATAGCATGGTATGTGCTTGCCTTCTTTGGGACAAAAACAGCTGCGTATTAGTCATAAGATAATCAAATCTGCTCTGAGATGGCCCAGGTTGGAACTGAACCTACCTTCTTGTGGAGGTTCTCATGAATTTCACGGGGTGTGTCAGCATTCGGTTTGGCAGTTTGTTCCTTCTTCCCTTACGGTCTATCTGATGTCCTACTGCCATCCTGTATCAAACCTCTGTGTCTTATCTATAGTGCCACATGGCTTATTTGCTTGGTGGCTTGTGAGTCTGAGTGCAGCTCCTCTTTGGAACAGCTGTGAGCCTAGTTTCTCCTGGGAAGGTTCTTCAACCTATCTGGGTTCCCAGCTCATACTTGGAGTTAGCAACTGCTGCGTGGTCCACACATGTCCCAGGGCTGGGGGGAACCTGCAGTTGGTCCTAACACAGGCTGCACCAGCCAACGCGCTCTCGTTGCGACATGCAGGTATCGGCCAAGTATTTGAGCACCGTGGCCATCGCTGGCCCCGTTTTGGCCATCTTTGCGTCTCTAATTTGTATTGCTCCTAGGAGGCTCAGCCCAGAGTCTGGGCAGGGCTTTTACTCTGCTTATTGGCCCTGCTGTTGATTTTATGTACATTTGCATTGGAAATTCAAGTCTTCTCCAGCCTGGTCTCTGCTTTCCCTGATGACTGCAAATGTGGTAGGTTGGTAGATTTTCCAGATGTCAAACAAGTCAGTCCTGAATGAAGAGCCTCTGGATTTAATTTGTCATTACCTTCTATTTAATTCAAACATGTAACAAATACAGCAGGGGCAGATGCTTTTACTGAGGCTCTCCCTCAGCTAAGGGCTCAGAGGGGTTTTTCTCTATATTTCCAGATCCTTCTCACAGGCCCAGAAACAAAATAGGTAACTCAAGACTTGAGGCACTCGATATTTCTAAGCTAGAAACCCACCCCACCCCTAATCTTTGAGTCCTCATTCATGGCCTTAAAATAGCAACAATCAAGCAGGAAGAAAGCAGCAGCCTATTCATCTTCCTTTGGGGGTCATCTTTAAAGAGCACTTTTTATGAATAATGAAATTCCCACAGAGTACGTGTAACTCTAGAAATTCCAGCACTCTAGCCCTGCCTGTACTTGAGATTTGGGATCAGGAGCTAATGATAGCAATGCCAAGCCAGCTGCACCCACAGGAGGTTGCTATTTGCCATGGCTGAGCTCACCGCAGCTCTTGAAGAGTTCTGCAAGGTCCTCCATGCACCAGCGAAGCTAAGGATTACACCTCACACCTGTGGCCAAAAGCTAATTCAGCCTAGTTAGAGCCCAGATTTACGATCATTACCTGGGACAGCAGTGAACGTGAGGCCAACTGGTTTATATTTTGGGTCTTCCAGCTGGGGTGGGTGCACTGGAGGGAAGCGGAAGGACACTGAGGAACCCATGCCCTCCTTGTTAGTGCTAACCAATTTAGGGCCCACGCGTGTCACATCTCCTACATCCCAGCTCCTCCCAGGCTAGGAGACCACCAAGGACAGCGAGAGGATTATTTTTTTCTGAACGCCTCCAGCGCTGCCTGCGTCGCTCTGCCGGGTGAGTCAGCGCTGCGCCCGGTTTCCTGACGCGCCTCAAAGGCCGCATTTAATGTTCTCGGAGCTGACTCAGGGCGGCTTCGCGGGGTGCCGGGTGCTTGTGATCGGGGGAAGAACCGGCCCGCCGACGGCGCGGGGGCTCGACGGCCGGGAGCCGCCTGCGGGCTAGGGAGGCCGAGGGGAGGCCGCTCGCCCCATCTTCTGCCGCTACCCGAAGCCTCCCCGCTCGCGGCTGTGAGGCAGATGTGGTGGAGAGCCGCCACCCGCGATCGGCAGCCGGGCGGGAGGGGATGGTGTGTGGGGGCGAGGGCTGGCCTGGAGGAGACGGGGAGATGGGGGAGGCGGCATCCCGACCTGGACCCCGCCACTCCCAACATGGCGGCGCCGGCCCCGCCGCGCCGCTCCCAAAATGGCGCCGAGGAAGGGCTGCCCGCCCCTTCCCGCCCTCCACCGCACGCGGGCCGGGGCCACGCTCAAGATGGAGGCGCGGGGCGGCTGCAGAGGACTCGGAGGAGTGGCGAGCCGCGGAAGCCGGGTCATGGCAGCGCCGGAAGAGCCGTGCGGCGGCCGGGCCGGCTGGGAGCCAGACCGGGAGGCGGCTGGTTTGAGCGGCGCCCGGGGGAGGCGGCGGCGGCGGCAGGCCCGCGGTGCCGCCGCCATGTTGCGCTGTGGAGAGGTGAGGCCCGGCCGCGGGGCGGCGGCGGCCTCGGCGGGCCGTTAGCGGGGGCTGCGCGCGGGCTCGTCGCCCTCCTCGGGCTTCCGCTGAGGGCGGCGGGGGCAGCGCGGCCCCGCTCGGGGGTGGCGGGGCCGTGGGGCGGCTGGGCTGGGAGCCGGTGGCCGCTCTCTGGCGGGGCTGGGCGGCGCGGCCCGAAATAACCCTCCCGCCCTCGGCTGGGATCCCTCTCTTGGCCTTCCGAAAGGGTTGGGACGCTGGGTCAAATCACCCTTTTTGGGGGGGTGGCGTTGCGTTAGCGTCGATCTGAGCTTTATTAAAGACAGGGTGAAAGCAGCAGCAGCCGTCGCCAGCGTCGCTCCCACCGCCGTGGCCTGGGCGAGGCGGCATCGCCCGCAGCCGGGCCCGGTGGCGGCGATGTCCCCGGGCACGCCAGCGAGTGCTGTGTCGCTCGCTCGCCAGGCCTGGGCCGTGGGGCCGCGGTGGCGGCGAGCCCCGCGCTCCCAAGGGTGCCTGCCGCCGCACCCGCCAAGCCTCAAGCGGAGCGCCGAGGGGACATAACTGTGAGTCTACGCCGTTTTGAGTGGTTAAGGCGCAAACGTGCGGCAGAAGACCTGTGGATGCTCTGAAGCTGGACTGCAGTGCTGTTATTTTATTATATATGTGGATGTATACGTGTAACCTTTCGAAAGGCTAAAGGTTATCTCAACAGATTGCACTCAGAGGAAAGGTGGAGGGAGAATGATGTGTGACATTGTGAAAGAAATGGGGGAAGTTACTTTCCCAATCGCAAAATAAGCAGCAAAAGTGGATTGAACGTAAAGAGTTTTTTTTCTCATTCTAAAGTGGTCCACAGCAAAAGAGTGAATGAAAATACTGTGGCTTTGTGCATAGTTTTGTACTACTCAGTATTGTTTTCTAAGGGAAAGTTTTTGGTTTCTCCATGCGGACAGAAGTACTTTGTGATACAAGTGGTTCTACTTCCGTTTTGCTGCACTTCATAAATCGTTCTTAGTCTTAAGGTATCTGTTTTCTCACGAGCTTTGAAGTTTCTGAGCTAGTAGCTTTTCTTTTCTCTTTTCTTTTTTTTTTCTTTTTTTTTTTTGCAGGAGATCGTAAGTGGGGAGTGCGAGGAAGAAAGTAACGGTGTCAACTTGATGGATTTTTCCGATGAGATCCTTTTGCACATCCTAAGCTACGTCCCTTGCACAGACCTTGTCCTGAACGTCAGGAGAACCTGCAGGAAACTTGCAACGCTCTGCCTTGACAAGAGTCTAACCCATACAGTCTTACTTCAGAAAGACTACAAGGTGGGGAGAGTAGCTTGCTTCTTCTGTTAGCTCTGAAGACAAATCTGACTTCTGACAAAGTTCCAAGGAATAAGCTTCTGTGTGTCTGCATAAATATGCTGCAGTTGAACTGTGAAGGCAAATGAACAATAAAACTGTTTTACAAAAGCATTTGTTTTCCAGAATGCTTTGTTAGACGAGCTCTCTGTTCCCTTAGTTAGATAAAACGCCGTCAGTCAAAACTGTCGTCTTTTAGTTTCTGGAAGCTAAAATGAAAGTAAATGTGACTTTACTCAACCACAGTCAGAGGCAGCTATAATTGGAAAGTTAACACTTTCTCAAAACGTTTTTTTTCCCCATATTGTACAAAAAATCTGCACAACCAGAAAAGTTTGTGCATGTAGCTGTCAGGCGTGCAGTCAGCTAAGCCAGAAAATGTGTATCTGTTGTAACAAAAATAAAACTAGGGATGAAGGGTAGTAAGTTTTTTGCTGGGACTTGGTGATACAGTCCTCAAAGGAGAGCCTCTTTGCTTCATTTCCAAACAAGGAAATTGGATGAAGGAGAATGGAAACACTCTTCTTTCAATATATATTTCCATAGATAGCTGTTTCTATCTGTCTGCTGAAATAGCTTTGCCATTAGAAAATGGAGGTTGTCCTCCATGCCACTGGAGTGGCGTGCTGAACAGATCCAGCCTCACGGTCGGTATTGCAGAACTGCACAGACTGAGGAGGTAAAGGAAGTATAATCTTAAGAGTCCAAATCATGGCAAATACTATGCCAACTATCAGCTCTATAATAATTCTTAGACTGTGCTAGTGTCCTGAGACATTTGGATGAGCCACGTAATCTCAATGCTAACCACTGTTATCCCAGTCTTCAGATAGGAAACTGAGTCGCTAGCCGCTCTTACCATATATCTCATTGAATCTGGTTTTGTTTAAGTACAGGTAAACAAAGACAAAGTGAAGCAGCTGATGAGGGATATTGGAAAAGAGATTTACCAGCTGAACATGGCTGGGTGCTACTGGCTGCCCAGCTCCTCTATTGACCATATCACACGGTGCAAGAACCTGGTAAAACTGAACTTGTCTGGGTGCCACCTCACCTCTCTCCACCTCTCAAAGACGCTGTCCACGCTCCAGCACCTGCGCTCCCTTGCGATAGACGTCAATCCGGGTTTCGATGCCGGTCAACTAAGCAGCGAGTGTAAAGCCACTCTTAGCCGTGTCTTGGAACTGAAGCAAACCCTTTACACTCCATCGTATGGCGTTGTTCCCTGCTGCACTAGCCTTGAGAAACTGCTGCTTTATTTTGAGATCCTTGATCGCTCACGGGAAGGTTTTATGCTTTCTGGGCAACTAATGGTAGGTGAGAGCAATGTCCCCCATTACCAGAACCTTCGTGTCTTCTATGCTAGGCTGGCTCCGGGCTATGTTAATCAGGAGGTGGTGAGGCTGTACTTGGCTGTGCTGAGTGATCGAACACCTGAGAATCTTCATGCCTTCCTCATTTCTGCCCCTGGTAGTTTTGCAGAGACAGGAGCCACTAAAAACCTTCTGGACTCCATGGCTCGAAACGTACGTCTGGATGCTTTGCAATTGCCCAAAGCCTGGATTAATGGCTCTGGCCTCCTGCAACACTTGAAGTTCAACAACCCTTTCTACTTCAGCTTTAGCCGGTGCACCTTATCTGGTGGTCAGTTGATCCAGAGGGTTATGAACGGTGGCAAGGATCTTAAAAGCCTGACCAGTTTGAATCTCAGTGGCTGTATTCACTGTCTGGCTCCGGAATCCTTGCTTCGAAAAGCAGAAGATGACATTGACAGTAGCATTCTGGAAAGTCTGGTAGTGTCCTGCTGTAACCTGAGACACCTCAACCTCTCTGCAGCTCACCATCACAGCTCAAAAAACATAGGGAATCATTTGTGCCAGCTTCTGGCCAGACTAAAGCACCTACTCTCGTTAGCGCTACCAGTCTGCTCCATCACGGATGTTGCTGCAAACGTGGAAAAGCCTCCCATGCAGTCTAATGTGATGCCCCAAACATTAGGAAAGAAAGTCCGGATAGGGGTACAGACGTATTCAAGTCAGAAGCCACAGTCTTCAGTATTCTGGGCTTTGATGGGAAGCCTTCCACTTTTGGAAAACTTGGAAATAATTGGGTCCAGTTTTTCCTCTGCCATGCCCCGCAACGAGCCAGCGATTCGGAACTCGTTGCCTCCTTGTGTCCGGGCCCAAAGCGTGGGGGATTCGGAGGTAGCTGCCATTGGCCAGTTGACTTATTTGCAGAGCCTCACCTTAGCACAGCTGCCAAATATCCTTACTGGCTCTGGGCTTATTAGCATTGGATTGCAGTGCCAGCATTTGCGGACTCTTTCGTTGGCCAACCTGGGCATGATGGGGAACATGGTCTACATGTCTGCTCTCACGGACATGCTGAAACGCTGCAAGTGTTTGAGAGATCTCAGGTGAGGGGTTGTTGCTGAACATTGCCCTTTTGTTTGTGGATTTCTGGAAATCTAGTATGCGATTGGTTATGGCTAGCGTAACAATATAGCAAGTGTTTGTGTCTGGTGAAAGGTAGCTGCAACGGCTTGAAAACTGAATGTTTTTCTTCCGGAATTATGGAGAAGGGGAATGAATCTCATGCTGTCCTCAAGGGCTCAGGCCCTTTAACCGCTATTGTAAGAGTATAAAGTCTCTATGCTGCAGCTGTCTTCCTTTCAGCTAAGGAGGAGTGGATGCAATTTGTTTGTGAGCTAACAGCCTGCCAGGGCGGTGTCAAACGCTGTATGCCTTTTCTGACTTTTTGGCTTTTTATATGCTTAAATCTCTGGAAAACTTCCAAGGAGGAAGACTCTCCTAAGATATCTGGTTAATGTAGAGATCTTCTCAAGTTTCCCCCTGAGATATTTTTCTACCTTTGGTTTGTATTGAAGTTTTGCCTGTTTTTTGTGTTTCTTTTTCTCTTCTTGATAATATGTTGAAAACATTCCAAATCTAGAGTTCTTCCTGTTGGTGTTTCTTGCTTGGTAGGACCTAAATGTTTTGCTTCTTCAAATGTTATTACTTTGGAAAGGTGCCCTGCTGCCACCCTCAGTTCACAAAACAAGTGTAAAACACTCAGCAACAGTAAAAGCAAGGCCAAGCTCTCAGGGAATACTGGTGTGATTGCCAAGACAGTTACAGTGTGACAAAAAGTTACTGCTCATCAGCTGAGGCTGGTGTTTGTGTTCATCTTCCTAATCCATTGCCATAGTGAAGGGAAACAGGGTGGCTAAAACTTCAGGGGGGGTTTTCCTTTCACACCACTTCCCCTTTGTAGCAGGCAAGGAGCATGTTGGTCTCCCTCTCTCCTAGAAGGGATGGCAGCTGTTGGAGATGGAATTGCTTTTGATGGCTTGAGTCACGTGCATATATCTTTACCCTTCAAGACGTTAAACAACCGTGGGAGTACGGAGATCGGGGAAACGGGTTTTGATGTGCGCTGCTGCATCGCTCAGTTTAAGCCCTGTAGTTTCCAGAGATTTTGAAGTGGAGGCCAAACGTGAGGCAGCGTAGAGGACGAGCAAGGGTGTCTTCTCGCAGTAACAGCTACGCGTTGCGGTGTAAGATGTCTGTCTGTCTGTCTGTCTTTTTGAGTAAAGTCTGGGAAGGTTCTGCGTAGGTTTAACATGTTTTTAATGCTTGGTACTTCCTCCTGATAATGCAGTTTCCTTTCCATTTAACTAGTTCTCTGCTGCTTCTACCCTTTTGTCCCCACCCCATTAAGGATTTTTCTCTAGGCTTAGAAATTAGTTGTAGATGATATTCCAAAGCAACATTGTCATCTAGCGGGTGAAAGGCAGTACTGCAAATGTCTTGCCACTTCCACAGAGATTGACCTAGAAACCTCCTGTGAGAAGGCAGGAGCTTCTGTGCTTTTTGATCTGAACTTATTATGGACCGGTAACACTGTAGAAAAATTGGAGAGGCTCCCCATTTCTCTAATGTTCATTTTAAGCTATTACCCAATGTGCTAGTGGGCTGTTATGTTCTTCTGATATTGTTACCTGACCAGCAGTCTCAGGCTGGGACTTTAAGCCACGCTTTATCAGTTAACGAGATTAAGGTGCTGAGATACCCCCACATACTGCAAAAGCCTGCACAGAGATTATCCAGCTCAGGTTGGGACTGACAGCATGTTATCACCTAGTGGATTAACCATCTTGGGGCTCTTGGCCTTGCTGACCCAGTGACTGGGATTCCCAGGTGCTCCGAGGTCCTGTAGTAAATCTGCATTAAGCAGACATGCTCTCTTGGTGAGACCGGCCCCTGAGCGGGTTCTGCTCTTGCAGACTGGTTTGTGTGAGGGAGCAATCCAGTGAGGCTGTTAGTTGAAACATGGACCTCTCGTTGGCCACGTGTGGCTTCACTGAGTCATTTTGCGCTCTTCTGGGCCACGATGTAAGACTGAGCACAGCAATAATAGCAAATCCTGACTGTTCTCTGGGCCTGGTGTTTAAGATAAAGCTTGGACTGATGATGGTTCTTGCTGTGGGAGAGCAGTAGCTTTGATCCTTTTCCATCCTTTTTCCTGTGACCAGGGAGGGCTGGTTATGGTTGCTCTGGCTCAAAGGCATGAGTTCTGCATCACCCTGTGTGAGTCATGAATTTTTCATGCCTGCTTCTGTCTAGGTAGTACACCGAATATGACTGGTTTGATCGGCGTTTGGTGCACTGGAGCAGTAACTCCCCAGTTCCACAGCAGCTGCTCAGTGGATACTAGGTAGCAAAAGCTAGGCTATGCTTGTTCTAAGAGCAGGATGGACCTACTGGTCATATCTAAGGCCCATCTCACCAATGTGCTATGGTGGAAAACTGGCAGAACCAGGATTTTGTGTGGGAATGCTCTGTGCGATCTGGAATTCTGCAGTTTAGATCTTTCTGCAGTAGCGTTACATTTGTGTCTCTGTCCTCCAGATTGCATAGCTCGAAGGTAGCTAGCAAGCAAGAGGCCTGAGCTTGCAAAGCCTTGTTTGTCCTGCCATACTCCCGACACATGCACGTAGAAGGGTATTGCATGTGTAAGTGAAACAGGTGGGAGAAACTGATTGCTCCGTTTACTAACTGGCCTTGAATGTTTTGTCTTTCCTCTGGTTTGAAAGCGCTTAGGCATGAATTGCCCATTGACTTATTTTTGTTTGTTCTTGCAGGCTAGAACAGCCGTACTTCAGTGCAGGCGCCCAATTCTTCCAAGCACTGAGTCATTGCTCTTCTCTCCAGCGGCTTTGCATCGTCTCCCGGAGTGGGACTCTGCAGTCTGACGCAGTGATGTCATTCATGGCCAGCTGCCTTGAGGTCATCATGTGCCACATGTTTATGGGAGAATCTCTTACCGTGTGCAAAAATCTCCAGCAGTCTATTGTCCGGAGGTGAGTGCGGAAAGGGGTTGATGGGTGATTTCTGGAGCTGCTCAAGATTTATCTCCGTTTCCTTGCCCGCTAAGGTTTATATGGCTTGGAGCACTTGTTCCAAGAAGCTAATAGGTACTGTGTAACTGCTTGGCACATGAGCTAGCCTCTTATTTTAATAAGAGTCAATCAGTGAAATATTTGAAGGTGGTATATGAATTTCTGATTCCATTCCCACCCATGTTCTCTGCAGTTCTGTCAGGGCTGAGCTGAAGTTCTGGATGTACAGCTCCGTCATAAATCAAGTGGCAATTTTGTGTAAACAAAACATCTGGCGACATTTTAAGTACTGAGAGGTTTGACCTTGAAGCTTTCCTCCTTTCCCACAAGTGACTAAGATAATTCTGTCTTCTAATCACTTGTAAATGTCACTTACTGATAATCCCCTGGCAGCGCAACTCAAAGCCTTTAAAGGGTTGTTGTGAAGGGTTTTTTCTTCAGGGCGGGGAGGGGGGAATGGTACAAACTGCCTTTGCGTGTTTGGCAGTTCTTAAATGCATCTTGCCTGGCCCCTTGCAGTGTTCTGAAGCTCACATGGTGGGAAGCGCTTGTGTGTGAGCCGTGAACTGCATTTGAAAAGAGGGCTTTTAATTATGCTTGGCATTTTGAAATCTTTTAATAGTGGCAGTCATCTTACAAAATATTTCCCATGCAACAGACTCTTTTTTTTTTTTCCCCCCTATAAGGCATTTTCTCCGCCTTCAGTCTGTTTTCTTTGTCACCTACTGTTGCTTTCCCCTGTTAAGCTCTAATAAAAATTTCAAATCACATGGGCTCACATGGCATTATTACTGCATCCTAAAGGGTGCTCCTCCCCCCAGCCTTTCTCCAGCTTCAAACTGACTTATTAGACTTGGCTTGTTTCCTAGAATCAAATCCAGAAGAGCCTACGACTATATTAGCTACCTATCAAACTGCATATGAGGTTGGTTGTTGCTGCCTCTTAGAAGGCCTGTGTTCTTTTGGGATGGTGATTGTTGGACACATCCAAGTAAATTCCTTGTGATGTGTCAAGGGCTTCTTGGGTTTTTTTTTTTTTCTTTTTTTACAGGGCTTCATGTCTGTAAGAGCATTCTTTGGTCTGATACAGTTGTGCTTTGAGGATCCTCAGAAAGAACCAAGAATCCACAATTCACGTTTTTTATTCTGCCCTCCTGTCTAAGATGCTATTGCAGAACTGGCCAAAATTTTAATGTCCTTTTACTGGAAAGAAATATATTTTTCTGCAGTCTTCTTTTCCTCCTTTTCTGTGTCGCATATGGATCCTCACTACATTCTGTACCTCTTAATAATTTAAACCCTGGGAACTTTCCAAAGAGCAGCTGATGCCTCATGGAAATGTTAAGAACTATTTTTATATTTAGCAACAATTCTGGCCGTCATATTATTTTTCTTCTTTTGTATTTTATTAATGGGGACATTTGTATGAAAACTATATATATATATATAGATAGAGCTAGATATATTTTAAGGGAGTATCTGCTCCCACTGCTAATTCTGCACCTGAAGTCATCATAATCCTCTATGACACAGTAATTGGTGGCTCTGGAAACGATTTTGATGTCACGGAAGATTATGACTTCAGGAGGAGGATAAGCAGTGGGAGCAGATGCTCTCCTAAGCAACAAAGATCCTGTTCTCATGCAACTGTCTCTAGTAATAAAATGCAAGGAACGAAATACAGAAAATGATGTGTAAGCAAGGCCTGGAGTTTTCCATGAGCCATCGGCAAGCCTTTAACCATGTGACTTTTCCAGTGATCCCATTCTTGTCCTTGCCCAAATGCGCCTACAGATGGGGTCAGAAATTGACTTTCTCTTGGCTGCATTTTTATCTATTACTCCAAGGGCAAAGAGACATGCCATAAAATCTGTGAGTGCGTTTTCTTGCTAGCTAGCTCGTTGCTTAAACCTGTGGATGAGGGCTCGAGTTCACCCAGCACGGCTTCCTGTAAAAATGTGCTGCTAGCATGTCTTTAATCCAAGCCCTAAATTGTAAGAGCCTATTGGGCAGCAGGTTTGAAGTAAGATATCCTGTGCCAGAATGAAAGAGGGTGATTTATCTTTTTTGATTTGGAATCTGTGCAGATGCTGAGTGAGTGTGTAGGGAAGACGTGAAGAGCAGGTGGGAAGGAGGAAGCGAGAGCGGGGATGGCAAAGCTGCAAGCCTTCCTTTGTTTGCTCCTCTTCCTTTGAGCTGGGGGAATCGATCCGTATTCCTCAGGTCCCATTAAGGATTAGACTTCCTGGTTCAGGGCTATGGAGATGACCTTTTTTAGGCTGAGAGCAGCCAAGGGATTGATGCTTTTGAACAGGGAGATGTGGCCTAAGTGATTTTCATGCCCTCTCTTTTTAGAGGGGATTGGGAAGAATGGGAGTGAGGAGCTGGAAAGGCCTGGGGCTGAGCATGCACCAGTAGTTTGCTGCAGGCTGTAGAGCTGAGGGAGGCTTGAAAATGCAATCTAGTGCAGTACAGTGGGGTTTTTTGTTTGGGTTTTGGGTTTTTTTTGTTTGTTTGCTTTCGAATATTGATCCATAGGAGGGATCAGGTCACAGAAGAGACTGGTTGGGGGAGAACAGACTAGTTACCTGTTAGGGTGCGTATACAAAGAGTAATGTTGGGAGCTCAGGTGTTAAATCTGCTATTTCACATTGATGACTTAAAGCCTGATCTGATTCTCAAACTGTTCTTGTCTGTAAAATAAGGATAGTGTTTATGTATTTGTTTTGCCTGCCTGCCAAGAGAGTTGCTCTCACATCTATGACAGCTCTAAACTAGGCCCCATGTTGTCCATTTTTCTCGTAGACGTTTTCCTGGTTAAAGTTTGCTGCCGTTTGACAGGGATTAGTTTTCATATTTAAATCATTAACGCCTCTGATTCCATTTTGCCTCTTTTGCAGTGAAACACAGTAAGCTGAGCAGAACTCATCTGGAGCTCTCATCAGCAAACAAGAGGCTTGCAAGGGCAAGGTCTCCTCTGAGCTTTACAGAAGACTGTTTCCCTGTGGGCAGATAAATCATTGCAGTGTTTTTCTTTCTTCTTTTTTTCTTCTGTGCGTATGGGAGGGGTAATCTCCCTTATGGTTCAGGGACATACTCTGTGCACGTAAGGAAAAAAGGTCCTAGTGGTTAGAGTGGGAGATGTGGCTTGAGTGATCCTTATCCACTTCCCTGATCTTCCTCAGATTTCACATGTGACAGTGGTCTTGTCTCGCAGCTTCTCTGTAAAACAGTATTTCTTTCTTATCATATGGTGCTCAGCTGCCGTACTTCAGATAGAAGCTAACCTAATGAACACAATGTTTCCCCTTTTACGCTTGCACCCGAGCTTTGCCAAAATGCTTAGCTCCAGGCGTGTGTTGTCTTTGCTTAATAACTCTTCCGTTAAAACCACTGCAATGTTAACTCCAGAAACATGGTAAAACACTGCAGTCCAGGGTTACTGGACCCAAGGTTGTAGGTTCAAGTGTGACCGCAGTTCTCTTGTTGTGCAAGAGGCCTCCTTGAAATGGGAGGTTTGCTGCTTCCTTTGGGGCTGACCTGCTGTGCTGTGATTCTTTCTAAATGCCTGCAAAGGCCAGTGTATCCAAAGCCTGTCCTGCCGGCGTGGTCCAGGAGGATGTGGCTTGCCTTCCCAGAGGGCTTTCAAATTGTGATTTTGTGAGATAGTCAGTAGATGGAGCTGTGACCTATGGTAGGCGTCCCACTACTCCATGCTGTCCTGACGTATTGCTTGCTAAATAATCTTGTCTATACGCCTGTATTTCTCTGCCCCAGAAATCTAGTGGGGAAAGGAATTTGGATGACTTCAGCGTAGCGCTGCTGCATGGCGTCGTTACTGGGCACTTCAGATTTGTAAGACAAGTTGCTTTCCTCTTAAAGCTTACCGGCAGGAAACAGGCTGGCAGAGGGGATGGGGAATGCTTGGAAAATGTCCCCGTGGCCTCAAGGACAGTTTTTATTTTCTGGTGGGTTTCTTTGAATTTTACTGGTTTTAGCTTAAGTGTTTAGGTAGCTCCTATCCTTGTAATAATTTCAAGGACTCTACAATACCAAACAATACAGGCCTGTGAAAAGTCCTTGAAAAACACCTTGAAACAGATCAAGAAAGCAACAGTGGGGGGGAAAAAAAAATCTCTGAGAGAGAGTGGTGTCATTAGGGATTCTTCATACATAGGGAGAAAGTGTCAAGGCGTAGAGCTGAGTTGTGATTTATAGAAATGCAATCCAAGTTAAGCCATGGTAGAAAGCGTGGTCAGGAAGCAAAAGCCTGTGGTGCAGCTGAAGCGTGTTTCGGGGAGGTGGGTAGGCAGCTTGGCTCAGCTACTCGCATCTCCTGAGAGCGCTGTTGTAATCTCCTGTGGCCCGACAGCTGTCGGGAGGTGGTGTAGAGGACCAGGGCTAGCTCGAGTCCTGGCACAGCATCCCCCAGGGGTTGTATGCAGGGTTGGAGCAGCAGCGTTTGGCGGTCCCGGCTCCGCTACCTGCTGCAGGGCGAGTCAAGGTCTCTGCTGTTGGTACCCTAGCCACGCTGGCTCTGTCCCCAGCAAATGGCTCTGTAACGTGACTGTGCCCTGCTGTGCCCCACTACTCGGATAGCTCTGAGGGTTAACCAGTGCTCTCAAGTGCAGTGAATTTTTACTATTTTAGGATAACCTGCTTGTTCTGGGGATCCAGGACCTGGAGAAAGAGAGATGCTAACTTAGCCTTCCCATTGCTGCCTGGGGCAGGTGCGAGCGCTGCTTAGTTTGAAGTGACTTTCACAGTAGGACTCCTGCCACTTTCCAGGAATAGCTGTTTCAAGCCGAATTAGATCTTGCTATTCAAACTTTTCTGGTGTTGTCTAAATTTTCCCCTGCTTGTTGTTGTCCTTTTTAACATTAAATTCTTGGCTGGGTCTTTCCTCTTCTTAAACTGCTGATGTCAATGGCCCTGGCAGGCGGCGACAGCCATGACATGGAAGGGCTGCAGGACCCTTCTGGGATTCAGGTGCAGAAGTGGGACTTGCAGGTGGGAGCCTGGGGCAGGAATGTGAGTGTCTGGGAAGTGCTGAGTGAGCCAGTCCCTCTTCTGTGTTAGGCACAGAACTAAAATGCCACAACTGAATTTTTGCTCACCTCAGAGCTAAGCTTTCTCCCCTCCCTTGTTGCTATTGCCTTGAAAGTCCCTTCAGTTTCTCTTTCTAGTAAGCTGATTTATTCTTCATGGCCTGATTCTCATTTTGGGCTTGGCCTCAGAAAAGCCCTTGTGGATGTTCCTCTCGACTTGTAGATCGGATGGGAGGAGGCTGTAGGGCAGTAAGTGAGTAGAAAATCTTCTTTGAATTCTGCGAAGTCCTCCGCTGTCCCTTCTGCGCTGCCCACCTGACTGCCGCAGTTGTATTGACACTGCAAAAAGCTGGTAGTACCACCTAGGGCTTATTTGAGATTTTCAAGCTGTCTTTAGCTTCCTTTCATCACCTTCTCTTCCTTCTGACCTTGAAAAAGTACCTCGCAGTACACTGCTGTTTTTCCTGAATCCCAGAGCCAGCACGGTAGCTGCCAATCCCACTCCGCTAGCCTAAGCATGTTGTGGGCTCAGTCCCTGCGTCTGATTGCAGAAGACTTAATGTATCGCTAGGCTGGTGTAGTGAATCATTAGCATCCTGTTCCAGCTTTCATTGTCTGTTTCATTTCCTGCTCTTAGAAACCCCTGAATCATTCTGTCACAGGCTGAATAACAAACTGCATCCTTGTCAGCTTGCGTTACCCAAGAATTCGTTGGCGGGCTTGGTGAAGACTGACTTTGCTTGGGGTGTGGTCCTGACACCTTTGCTTCTACCAGGGATGTTGTTTAAGGGTGGGTTGGAATACTTTGCAAGCTAGCGCAACGTAGGGGACCATCCCCAATTTTGTATGTTGATATATCTTCTTTTGGGGGTACTAATATGTCTCCTTCTTGAATGCGTTCCTGTGGCTAACGCAAATGACGTGTTTTAAAGGCTAGGTCTTGTGTTTTGAGGAGAGTTCAGTCCCAAAACCCTCCTTAGAGAGTAGTTGGTTTGTACATGAAACAGGTTTCGAGCAGTGTCCTCCTCTCTCTCTTGGCTGAGAAATAATATTGGAATAGTACTGTCATGCTTTTCTCTTCATGAGGGTGTAAAAGGCTGAACGGAAGCATTAACTGCAGCTTTAAAGCATTTCCATAGTAAAATAAATCTAATTGAACAGTTATTGCAGTAGCTTTTTAATTTGTGGAAGAGATTAGGAAATAACTTTCAGCTTGCTCTGGCAGAGCGCTCCCCTAGGACGTGTCCTGGGCACTCTGGCATCGCTTCTCGGGTTCTCGTTCCCTCCCTCTCTAATTGTCCGGTCATGTCTGACTGATGCAGAGTTCGGCTGGCCAAATAACGCAAGAACCTCAAACTCTGGAAGCATGTTTGATATAAGCCTCAGCTCACGCAGGAGTAGTAGTGGAGCATCATTCATCTCTTATAGAGAAAGACCACAGTCCAGAGAAATAATTTGCCTCCACTCAGGGGATGAGTTGACATGTGCTGGGAGACTTACCAGTACCGTGTGTGACCGACTTCCAGAGAGTCCAGTCTATGCCCCTTTGTCTCAGGTTGGAGGCTGTAACGATAGGACTTTAGGTGAGGGGAAAATGACAGGCTTTGGTAGGATGCCAGTTGGTGGGTATAGACATGGCAGGTGGAAGACACCATTGGAAGACAACACTTTAAGGAGGCAATACCTTGTTGTGATTCCTCAAATTGCTTTTACCTCACACAACTGCTTTCCTAAGGAACTTTTGAAGTCCATTTCTGAGATTAGAAGGTAAAGTGTGCTCAATGCTGATACTCTGTCAGGGTTGGAAATGAGATTGGTATTAGGGAACAGGTCTGCTTTACAGTCACTGCGTGCAGGCTTTGGAGCCTTATTGAGAGGTGAGTGGCAGGGGTCCACCCTGCTCACAGATGAAGGTGCCTGAGGGGAATTCAACCCTCAGTTTCTTCGATGTGGCTAGCAGAAGCTCTGGCGAAGCTTCATTTTATGCTCTTGGCAGTCATTGCAAGCAAAGAGAGGTCTTGCAGTTCCCCAGTCCTGACTTCTGGGAATGACCAGTGGAATGAATCCTAAGTGCACGTCTGGCCTTCCTGAAGGGATGAGAAAAGCATGTGTATGTACGTTGGGTCATGTCACTTGTCAGCTGCTCCAGCTTGTCCTGGCCCTTCTCCATTCCGCCATGCCATGCTTCAGGGATGGGAGTTTCCAGCCCTGGCTCAGGTACATTGGCTGAAGCTTACAAGGCAGATGCCACATTTGAACTTTGGAGATTTCCATCTTCCAGTGAAAACAAACTTATGCTGTGCTTGGCGGAGGATTAACAGGGTTTTTATGCGTGTGGGTGAAAGAGCTGTGCTCAGGCTAAAATGAGAGTCAGACTGAATTCTCTTCTCTTGGGAAACTTGCTCCTCTCCAGAAGCAACTTGCCAGGTGACAGGGCTGTGCGTGAAGTCTGCATGAAGGAGAGAGGAGCTGTGCGACCACAGCAAAGATTAGAGGGTTATTGTGAAAGTGATGTGGACTGGAGTGCAAGCCTTCTCCAGACCCGCTGTGCTTTGTTCTGCCGAATCAAGCTCCTCGAGGTTTCCTTTCAAATTCTGTCTGGAGCCTCTTTCCCCATAAGATCATCTTGTTTGTTGAAGTTTAAAAATCTGGCCTTGATCCACTCCTGATACTCCGTATTTCCTCATTTTATCTGATGTGTACCTCTTTTATTGCGAGTGCTTAATTATACCACCTTGTGTGCCCTTATTCCTGCCTGCCAGTATTTGAAGTGGGATGTGCTGAAACCTCTGAATTTGGCATAGAGTTTTTTTTTTTCTCAGTTTTCTCTGGAGATCTCAATGGAAAATACATTCTTCAGTTCCAAATACTGCATTGTCCTTTCTTTATAACAAAGAGAAAGGTAAGTTTGAGCAGGGCCTAACAGAGTCAATCTGTCTTCTTCTGGGAGCTGTGGTGCAGACAGTTACACTGGAGCATAGTCCATCATTGCAGGCTGCCTGGTGAGACTTACCTGTAGTTTTGGGCTGCCTGGTGAGACTTACCTGTAGTTTTGGGCTGCCCTTTAGCTGCGTCAGCAGGTGGAGTTCTGGGGACTCGGTGGGCTCCTCTTTAAAGAAGTATGTCCGAAAACACACTCTGAGGGTGTTTGCCAGGAGATAACTACATTCTAGGGAGCAACTCTTTTTGTCTTGCTAAAATCAAGGAAATCTGGTTGAAGTGCAGCCCTGCTTTAGACTTTTTCCCCTGCTTTTTGACTTTGTCCCTGACCTACCTATTGGGTCTTGCCATGCTGGTTGGAAGTAACTGAGACCATAGCGTTAGGCTATTTACCAAGCTGTTCACTTGAAAATAACCTTACTGTGTCCAGTCCACACCTGTTCGGGGATAATTCTGGAGGCAAATAACAAAGCACCATTAACCCTTCCAGCCATGAGCAATGTGTTCAAGATCTAACTGTAGGATGAGGTTATACCTCAGCCGATGCCAGGATGAATCGGGGAAGCAGGGTGTGCTTTAATCTCTGTGTCCGTCTCCCAGCTCCAGGGATGACTCCAGCCAACTGCTGAAGTCAGACCCACTCTGCGTCGACATCCAAATGAAGACGCTTTCGGAGACTTCCTTGTAAAAGTTCCTGCTGGGTGGTTGTTGGTTTGGTGTTGCCTCTGCTGGGCTAGAGGCTATACTGGAAAATATCTGTGTGGAGGGGTATTTTCTTTTGTTATCCCAGTGGTTGGTTCTGATTAAAGGATCTGTTTTGAAGGGGCTGCTAGTCAGTTGCCTAGAAAACTTGCTTTCATTTAATTAATCGTGATGAGTTTAGTCTGGAGGTTTTGTAGGAGAGAGCAAGCAAGCATATCCTTGGCTTCTTTCCCTTGGAGGAAGGCAGGGTTTCATGTCTGGAACTGCAGCTCTTTTGTCTCCCCAGGTCAACATCCGTCTCTGTCCTTCGGCTTTTTATTTTACAAGCCATGTGCTTGCAGAGGTAGATCCAGTTTGAAGTCCATCCAGGTGTGGAATGAGGAAAGAACCGTCAAGAAGATTACAGGAGCTATTCTGCAACTCATTAACTCAATCTCTTCCCCTTCTTGTTATCTCCTCCCCATGCCTGGGGCCTTTCGAACTAGTGCTCTAAGTGCTTCTCGCTTAATCTAGCCCACCTGGACAGGTGTATGAAGAAAGGAATTGCCTTCCGGGGAAAGGACTAAAGGAGCATAGATTGCAGAGGGAGTCTGCTTTTGGGAACGGCTAATCCCAGTTTAACATTATGACAGCTGCTTGTTAAAATCAGGGTGTTTTTTAACAGGCAGTTAAGGGAGAGGCTTTGCACGCACTTTTAGCTGAGAATAATAGTGAGCCATGTGCATTTGATTTTTTTTTTCCTTAAATCATGCAAATTGTACATGGAAAGAATTCTACGGCGTCAACTTGCTGGGGTATGGAATTTACAAGGTTTGCAGTCACATACAGCTTCCTGTTTGGGGGGGAGACAATTACAAAGCTTTCTTTTTGTTTTATTTTCTGTTTTATTATATATATATTTTTAAGATCAAGTTCAAATCTCTTACATAAATCCAGCCTTTTTGGAAGGTATACTTGCTCTGGTGGTTTTCCCCCCCTCCCCCAAGCTGTCTTGGTGGCAGATTGTCATGTAAACTTGTCTAGGTTCTTGTTTTTATAGATACATGTAAAAACTGCTTATAAGCTACAACTTTGTGTATGGTGAGAAAGCAGCATGCAGATCTAATTTAAGAGAGTCTATATACAAAGAAAGAAGCAGAGGCTTCTTTGCCTTGGGGATTTTATGGTCAGGAAGGCTGTATCCTACAAAGATGGCTGGTTTTTTTTCTACGCTGAACTTCAGTAAGCTTGGTCTATTAACATGATTTTCTCTGCAGGACTGTGGGGTTGGATAAGAAACATGAAGAACCGAGGCAGAGGAGGGACTATCAAACAGACATTTGCTGTATTTTATGTAATTTCACTGCAGACTTTACCCACCTGCCTCCCAGATCAGCGATTATTTGCTGGTTGGTTTCTTGTAGGCAGCACTGTGGAAGTAAGAACCTGTACGGCTCCTGCACAAGCCTCCCGATGAGCTCTAGGAAAGGTGTTCTTTTCTGCCAGACCTTAGGTATGAGGCATGAAGGGCAGGTCTGTGATGCGGAAAGGTGTAAAATTTCCCCAGGTAGTTCTGGTGCAGGAAATCCTTGTTCCTGTAGCTACTTAGGTCCAGGCAAATTAATTCAATCCACCAGGACTGAATAACTAAATTTGGTGTCGGTATCTGCCTGCTACATTTTTGGCACCTCTATCGCAAATCGTTTGTGGATGAGAACACCTTTCCTGTCTCCTGGAGACATGCCAGTCTCTTGTGGCCTTTCCTTCAGCTGGCCCTATTGCCGGCACTGGTTACTTGGGATTTTCATGCGTGTTTCCAGATCTCCAGCTATTCCCTCTCTATTTGGGAGAAAACTGGCTGTTTCAGTGCTAGGGATGAGCTGGGAATTTTCCAGACGCGCGTCTGTAAAGGAGAAGCTTGTTCAGCAGTGATCTCCTCTTCAGACCAGCACAAGTTGGTTCAGCCTCAGTGGACTGATGCTGCCAGTCTGGCGCTGCCTCCTTTGCAGCGATAGCGAACTGGCCCTCACCACACGGCCCAGAGGCAGTGTCTTGGTGGCATATTACTAATAGTCACAAATGTTTTGATCTTAAGGGCGTAACCCTTAAGCTATGGCATACGTTCCCTTCCCCCCAGCTTTAAAAGCTAGTGGGGGGAAGCTGACCTTTTCTTGTTATGGTACAGTGAGCAATGCTCTTTCTCTCCCCCACGGTCCCTTACTCACCAGGTTGCTGTCTTGTAGAACTGATGGGGTTGTGGGCTTTTTTGTATGGTTCTTTTTACATTGTATATACGGCTTTAGCTTTTGCTGATCTCTTCCTCTGTTGTGTAACGATAACCTTGCTGCTCCTCTCTCCTATTGTCATATCAGGCCTCTCACTTGCAAGGTCTGGGATGCTCGGTGGGTGCTGGCAAGCAGACCCAGTGGTGTATTGTTGGCGAGGGGTGCTGGGAGGACAGGAGACAGATTTTTTTAAGAGGGGGCAAAAAGTCTGAGGCTGTGGCTTCAGAAGCTGGAACCCAGAATTCAAGTGATGAATGGGGATACTTGCATGCATTTCTGTTTAGAGCAGATCACATGCTGCCAAGACAGGTTTTCTGCAGCTCTTATTAAAAAGGAGGCTGCTGCGTGTGTGTATGTGAACACACTTAAATGCTTATCTGCAGATCTGAGCTTTCTAAACTTGCCTCTGCTCTAATTGCAGAATGTAGACTGTGCACGCTGAACATCTGAGCCCGAAGTGATAATCCCAGGTTCAGCCCTGGGGGAATGCCTGGCGCTGCTCTGGCCTGATTTTTAATGGCTCTGCAACTTGCTGCTGGTTTGCAGAAGGCTTAAATTGTTATCCCTCAGCACCTTGCCCAACTTGGGCAAAGCTCTTGGGATCTCTGGTCCTCTGAGAATACCCGTATGTTGTGATTTTGCTCCCTCCTCCTGCCTCGTGTCAGGCCTGAATTGGGCTTGTGTCAGCTCAAAAGACTCGCTGAAAAGTGGTGCAATCCCAGCCTGTGCTCTCTGCTCGCACACAGAGGAAAGAGGGGAGACCTTGACTTCCAGTTTCCCCTCCTGCCTCATCTGAACAACCCTGCTTTGCTCCCCTGCCATGCGAACTGTATCTATGCAAGCCCCTCTCTTGCACTGGAGAACTGATGTTTCTCCTTGGCTAATAATCTGTGTCTGATTTAGTTTCCAGGCAGAGCGCCCTGCGTTAAATGTCGTCATTTTCCCTCTGCTTCATGAGGACTTGACAGAGGTCATCAGAGATGTCCCTATGAGGCACTTGGATGAAATTACCTTGTTTAAAAGCAGAGTGGCTGAGGAACCTCCCAACCTGTGGTGGTGACTGTCGTGGCATGGAAGGGACAATTGGAGTGAACACACGGAAAATTTCTCGTTGGCCTGGCTTCCCCATCTTCAGCCTGTGGTTGCCTCACTGGATGCTCTGTACAATCACTTTAATTAGGTGCAATTGCAAAATAAAAAATGCTGGGCCTTTGCCATGAGGAAACATCGACTGGGTAATGCTTGCATCTGAAAATCCTATCTCCAAGGCTTCTGGAATACGATGAGTATTTCCTTGCAGTTAATAATGACTTGCTTTGTTATTTCACTTAAGTTAAAGGTAAGAGAAACTGACTTAATGATGCTCTTCCCCTGTGTTGCCTGGTGTAAGGCCCCTGTGTATTTAGGCAGTGTTTTGTGATATTGGTGGAAATTATTCTTTGCTTTGGCCTATTTTTGGCAAAATAGCAAGCCTAGGCCAGCTAAGAGGCACAAAAGTGTGTTGCTCCGTTGAAATGCATCACATCTTTTCTGTGTTACAAACATGCATTCATAGTCGCATACACATGCAGTCACAGATATTTAAAGAGTTTTTTGAATGAGAAGTACCTCAAGGACTCTTTTTTTTTTTTTTTTTTTTTTTTTTTTTTGGAATAACAAATCATGGTCATTCGTCCCTTGGTCGTGGTATATTCTTCTTGCTGATAATGTTTCCATCAGTTGGCCTGGTGGAAGAAGTTCTCAGCGGTTTTTGAAATCCTTGTCCTAGGGTCAATGGAGCCCACAGTGAGTAAGTTGAAGCTTAGATCTGATTTAAATGCAGTCTGTCTTGCAGTTTAGATGGGAATGTAGTGTTCCAGTTCTGTCCTTAGATCCCATGCCTTGAGCTCATGCTAATTTTAGAGATATTAATGAAATATTTTCAGTGTGATTTCAGACGGCTTCTCTGCTCCACAGAACTTCCTCAGGCATCAGTAGTGGTCTGGATCACTTTCATATTGCCTTATTTATTGAGCACTTTTGAAAGCATCAGACAGTTGTCCCAAAAGCCAAACTGCAAATTTCTGGCGTGACATTTCTGGGTGGCAGTCAGATTTCTGTTTTGCTGGAGTAGTTTGTGGTAGAACGCTGGGTTTGTCTTTTGCAAAACAGTTATCAACCTCAAGTTTATCCAATTTCTCTACCTGTAATCTCCTAAATGCTACCTAATGTGTTGAGTGGTTTTGCTGTAACGCTACTTTTCTGGGAGAGGCCCTGGGTTATCCAGAGATGATGTCCCCAGCTCCTCGTCAGCATTTTCTATGCAGAATGCCATCTCCTGAGCGCTGTTCTGTGATCAGTGGCTCCCAGGAAGCCTGGTTTGACAGGGGATAGATTTGAGAGCAAAATGCATCTCGCAGCTTCGGAGGACTTTCCCTCCTTGCTTTCCCATCAGTCAGGAACCTACCTGTCTGAAACTATGACTTGTTGGTTTATGTTTTGGGCGAGACTGTGGTATCTCTTATGCTCAGATAGGTTAATGTTAACATGCTCATTAATGCCGCAGCCTTTTATTAGCATAAAGTCTGTGCATTGCTAGAATTAACCGCGGGTGTGTTTGCTGTCTGCCTTTGGTTTCTCCCCCTTCCCTGGTCAGGACTGGGGGCCAGCAGCAGTCTCAGATTTGCAGCCAGGAGCTAGGTGGTGAGGAAGGCTTACAATTGCCCAGGAACGACTGCGTCTTCCTCACTGCCGAGCCGGGAGCGCTCCTGAAACGTTTGAGAGTCTCAGCCTCTGGTCAAATACCATCGTGGTGTGGGTGTGAGGAGCTGGTACCCTGCTCTTGGCATCCTGTGACTATTTTCTCTCTTGCTCTCCAGGCGAGGTCGTTCTTTCTACCTCGTCACCCTGTTTGCTTGCTTGAATCCCCCTCTCAACAGCTGCCCTCTCTTCCTTCCCCCCTTCAGCAAATCAGATGTGCTTTTTGGCAGGACTGCAGGCCCCTGCTTTGTGCAGTTCAGGCCACTTCAGCTCTGCCTGGTTTGTGTCTGGGACCCTTTCCTTGCACGAAGGAGGAGGGCTGGGCAGTGAGCGGTGTTTGAAGCATGACCAAAGCTGCATTCCTCTCGTGTCTCCAGCCTCAGGGCAGGGTAGAGGGAAGGCTGAGGGTTTGGAGGTGTGGAGCCAGCTCCCTAATGCTTCAGGAGACCTATTTTGTCCCGTGGAGGAATACTGACGTTTGGTACGTGCCGCAGGGGCAAGGCCTGTCCCACCCTGCAGAGGGATTTCCCCTCCGCGCGCACCCCGAGGCACCAGCAGGAGTCTGGCAGAACTGCCAGCTCGCTTGCTCCCGTCCTGCTGGAAAACCTGAGCTCGGGGATAGTGGTATGCACAATACCTGTTGCTTAATGCTGTTCTTAACCCTTTGGTCTTAAGGGTGAGGTTAACCTGACGAGTACGTGCTTTCCTTAGGCCTTTTGCTTGGCAAAACGATACCCATCTGGTTTTGTAACACCGCTATTCCGTTGCCTGGAGTACGATGTTTAGACATCTGTGTTCAAGGTAGCAGGTCAGTGGTCTTGATACGAACGTGCCGCTTGCAGTCGGGGCTAGGAAAGGTCACCCACAGGTGACTGAGTTAGCACCACAAATAGTGATAAAAAGCTAAAAACTTCTTCCAACCTCCGTTCCCCAACTGCAGGCCAGTGCTCAGTATCTGTACTACAAATCCTCCTATGGTGAGTGAGAATTTCCGCTGCTTCTGCACTCCAGGCAGGATTCACCAGATGTTAATAATGTGCTTATTTTCTCTAAGTGCTATTTTGGCATCGGTGTTAATTACAATTTATATTCTGCAACATTTACACTGGGAAAAGAACCCACCCTAATAGTCCCCAATTGGCAGAGCCGGGCTATTAAACATAGCACCATATGTTCTGAGCAGAGCAATGTACGGGACTCGGAGCCCAGTCAGCGCTGAGGCTGCGGCGTGCGGCCTTAGAGGAGGAGAGAAGAACGGGGAGATTGGCGTTTTATTCTTAGTTTTTATTTGATACGAAATCCCCTCTTTGCTCTCTATCCCCATCTCTCCAGCAATCTCTCCCTGCTCTCTGTAAGCCTCTAAATGAGGTGATCTCCTGAGCTTGCTGATGCCACTGTCCGTAGTTTAAAACAAATGAATTCAATCGCAGAAGGTGCCCTTCTCGCAGGGGCTGCCTCTGCGAGATTCCCGGTCCCTGCTGGCACGTTTCTTGCTGCACTCCAAATCAGACCTCCCATCTTTGGAGACTGCAGAAGAAATCTTTGCATCGACCACCAAAGAGATCGCCACGTTTCTCTGGGAGAAGGATATTCTTGGGCAAGTGCAGCCGGTGGCTGAAATCAAAAGCCATTTGTCACTCTGTTAATGGCAGAAGTCTGTTTATCAATGTGGCTTTTGGTTCCCGCAGACTGGGAGGGTCTAGATGTGAAGAGTGACAGTGGTTTTGGGGTAGAGAGGTTTGACGGGAGCAAGTCACCAACATTTCAATAGGTTTCTTAGAGGGACTGTAACTTAAAGGATCGCTTCCTCAGCTTCTTTGCAAGTCTGGTTTCATGGCCTCTTTTGAAAAAGGTCGTGCATTCACGGCTCGGTTCGGAAAGCGGGCTGTATGGTAGCAAAGCTTCAGGAGAGCTTGGACTTAAATGACTTGTGCATTGGAGTGATGGCTCAGCTCCTGCTTTTCCCTGGGCTGTTTCCTGCTCTCGGGCCCCGGCTGCCCCTTCGCAGCCGGGGGTCGAGCTCAGCGGGAGCCCTCCTGCTTCAGAGGCAGGGAAGTCCTGGGGCGTTGTGCCGGAACGGGATTGTGCCTCGGGAAGCGCCGAGCACTTTCTCCTAACATCCCTTTTTTTTAATGGTGGGGTGCTTCTCTGAAAAAAAAAAAAAAAAAAAAAAAAACAAAACTCAGGGCTTTTTCTGTTTGCGGGGTGAAATCAGTGCGGAGGAGTCTTTCAGCTGCCTGAGGGAGGCGAAGTCCCCCCTGTGCCGGTCCCAGAGGATACTGTGTCCAGCCAAAACTCCCCTCCTGTCTGCGGGGAGCCCCGCGCAGAGCAGTGCGAGCGGGGCTGGGTGCCGCAGAGGCAGATCTCCTCCCCTGCAGCTCTCCTGCCTCCCTGATTAGATGCGCAGGCAGCCGGGGTACTCTAGCAGGAGAATCATTTCCATAGAAACCAATTGGGATGTTGTACGGGGAATAATGATTAATAGTGAAGGGATGTTGCCTCAGGCCCTTTTCATTTTTTAGGGGGCAGCGAGGGACAAGCCAGAGCACAGGTAGGGGGATAGGCAGTCTTAAAACTAATGGAAACCATCCCTTCCTTTAATTTGCAGGGCAGCCTCCCCTCCTCTCCTCCCGCCCTGCCCCCCCGCTGCTGCTTCCCAGCTTTCGTCAAATTTTCAAAATGGCTAACCTGGTTAGAAATAATCATAATAATAAAAAAGGATGGATGAGGTTTGACTACTAACATTGTTGCTGTTAGCAGCAGGATTTCAGCCATAAAACATGAAGCAAGGGAGACATTGACCTTTCCGCTGTTTGAAATGAATGGAGACATCAATATCTATTGTTTTGTGGCATTGACCTCTGACGCTCTCGCTTCTCCCTCCCCTTCTTTTTTTTTTTTCCCCCCTCTTTTTTTTAATTTTCCCCTGACACTCGAGGAAAGGGGTCAGTTTGTACCATCTATTGATCCCGATCTTACTTAGCGATAGGGAAATAATTAGAATTTTAAAGATCTCTGCTGCGCTCCGGCAAAATGCATACACAGGCGCGCGCGCTAAGCCCCCGCTTCCTGCCTCGCGTCCTTCCCCCTTCCCTGTGGAAATTCAAAGCTCTGAGATCTGAAGGAAGGCTGATCAATATAGGTTTAATTATGATGGGGTTTTTATTTCAGTTTTTAAAATGGTAAAGTGTAACGTTTTATGTTAATGTTGTCAGAGTCGGGCTGCCTGGTGCCTTGTTTTATTTATTATTTTAAGTAGCCCCTTCTTTTGTGAACTTCATCTCTGTACGGAGAATGTGAAATCAGGCATTGCTAATTAGCTGTATGACAATTAAGTAATGTAGCACAAAACCGTTAGGACACTGGATTTGTTTTTGAAGTTTGTCCTTTGAAGTGGAAGCTGCAACTCCCTGCCCAAGGCTGCTGGAAAAAATGTTTTTCTATCAAAACTTTCTTTGAAAATAAAATGTCAGTGTAAGAGTCCCTATTTCTGTCGTCTCTCCCGTATAAACGGCGGGTGGAAATTGTTTCTCATTGTAAAAACTGCTGGCATTGATAGAAAGGGGAATTCGGAAAAGCATTAAATGGGCGGTTGGACTCCAAGCTCCCTTGGTTCAGGCAGAGATGTTACCAAACCTGCCGGTCTAGCTTGTGGAAAGGGAGCTTGGGGGAGAGGACCCAGGTCACCGCCAGCACCCTGGAGATGGCAGCGAGGGGTGGCCCTCAAAACGGTGGGCTGGCCTCTAACGAGTGAAGTGACGCCAGCACGCCGCACAGCCCGTTTGCAAATACCGGCAAGCTCCTCGGTTCACGCTCCTCCATCTGTGCACTCGTGTGACACTTGTATTTGCATCTGGCCCTTTGTTCTAGTAGTGAACCAAAATCTGAATGTGCAGCTTTCATGTACGCTGGTGGCATGTAAAACTTCAAATAAAGAGTGAAACTGATTTTGAACTAGGCCTCTTTCATTGCCTCCTGCCTCTTATTTTCCCTTTAAAACTAAAGCCCAAGCCATCCTCCTAGGAGGCGTGCTTCGGTGCTGCGTTTTACATGGAAGCCTACGCGAGGTGAGTCGCTGGGGCAGGGCGCAGGGGCAGGGATGCGCTGGGAGCAGCCCCAGTCCGCACTGGGAGCTGTGGAAACGTTGCGCGCTGAGAGTGCGGAGGCCGGCAGTGCTAATGGGGCTTACAGCCCCCTTTTCCCCCAGGTCTGAGGTTTTCAGGTGCCGCTCTGCGCGTCTTGGTGCCTGCGGCCGTGGGCTCAGCTGTGCGTTACGGAAGGAGCGACTCTGCGCTTAGGGGATGCTTGTCCTCCGTGGATCTCCGACCTCGACCAGAAGCGGACTGAGCCTTGTTGCTGCACGGTGAAACAGCTGTTATCCCTGGGCTGTGGGTGAGTGAACCAAAGTGACTTGTGGAGGGTCTGTCACTTCTGAGAAGCACCAGGCTATGACTTAAGCCGTGCTCTGACCGCTCCACCCTTGGGCAGCAGGCTGGGCCTGGGCCACTTCTTTGCATGCAGCCAAAGACTGAATTCAGGGGTCTAGTAAATGTCAAGCGGGGTGGTCAAAACTCCATTAGTGTCATCAGGATTGCACGGGCGTATGTATCTGACCTGAAATGCCGAGGACGTCGGGAGGGGAAGCCAGTCTGATAGAAGCGGTCAGCCTGGGCTGCTGGTGACGAAGGAGCTCTGTAGACGCTAACCTGCCACGGCAGCGTGAGCTCTGCAAGCCCCTTGCTGGAAGTGTGGTCCGCGGTTCCTGGGGGCACGCGGTGGTAATTAGAAGCAGATTGCCATTAAATATTGAAGGGAAGGAGGGCGATGGGACTGATGTGCTGGACCACAGCCCTGAGCACGCTAACAGCTGGGCAGCACCAGCCTGCAGGTTTGCCTGCGCAGAAAAGCTGATCAATTCTGACCGCAGCAGTGTCAAAGAAAGCGTGCGTGTGTCCGGCTCTGTCTTGTGTTGCTGTTTCTAGGGAAGCTGGGCCACAGGCACTTGCAGCACCTGCTTTGGACTTAAAAAAAAGACTCTCAAAACAAACATGCAGGAAGAAAGCATGGTGAAAAGTGGTGCAGCTTCATGTACCGTGTGCTTAAACTGACTCACCCCAGGTAAGTAAGGCACTAGGAGAGCACTCAAAGTTGGTGCAGAATTGGTTTCAAACAGGTGAGTGCAGGCAGGCCGTATAACCGGACTGCTGGAGAGCACGCGTGCTGCGGTCTCTTGCCAGAGTGATCCTCGGTCCGGCGCTGGGGTTCGTTTCAAAGGCGATCGTAGGATCTCCCGTGCGGCTTTTCTGTTCTGGTAGGGCTGATCAAAGGGGCATTGGACAGAGACCCTCCCTCCGTTCCTCGCCTGTGCTCATGTTTAAGTTATGGATTTTATTGTTCCAATAACTTTTATCTGAACATGTTTTTGGGGGAGGGAGGAAGGAGATAAGGAGGGAGGAGGCTGAGGAAGGAATGTGCTTTTAGACTCCGATAGGCCTCCAACTTATCACTGGGGCTTGCTGCATTGTTTCGGCATTAATAATCCGAAAAGAGGACTTAAGGGGGAAACGGCTGAGAGGACTTCAGTGGATACCATGCACTGGTGGGAGGAAGCACAGCGAAGGCCCACACAGAGCAGCCCTCTTCCCATTTTGTGCTGATCTGGTGCCCTCTGCCAGCTTATCTGTTGGCAAGGGGGTCCGTTAGCCCGATTCTGGGAGGGGGGACCTGGAAAGGGAGGAGTGGAGTGGCTGAGCAGTGAAGTGGGGCAGAGCCCGGCTTGGCAGGCTGAAAAATCTGCTGGAACCAGTCGGTTACGTTCTGCATTACTGTGCTACCCTGTTTTCTTGAATAATGGCTGTGCAAAAGGTAGTAACTGCTTTTTCCCTGTTTCCCCTGCTGGTACTGTGCAACAGATTACCTGCCTGGTCTCAAACGACACTATAATAGCTGTTCTCTTGGGTTTTATCCCCAGATTTTGCCTTGAAATATGCAGCTGGTATTTGGGCAAATACAGTATTGAGCTCTGAAAGGTGGGTCTGGGAGAGGAGCCGAGAGGCACTTCTGCTTGCTGTGGGGAAGGAGGAGGCTGGGGAAGTGCCTGAGATCAGATCGTGGCAACCCTGGATGTGTTTAAGAGGGAGAAGAAAAAATAAAATCGGGAAGGCTACTGACTTATCCCGTGAGCTTCACCTCTCCTCTCCTGCTGTCTCCTAACTGGGCTGGGCAACTGCAGAACGGAGCCCTGCACCTGCAGAGATGCTCTCTTAATCCCCACCTGGGCGGTCAAAGAGCTCCTCTGGGCTAGCGGTAGCGTGTGGGTATGCAGGGTCTTGGATGTCAGCACCCAGGCCCTTCGCTGACCTCCAGGTTCAGGTGCCTGAGGAGAACAGAGTGGGTACCTGATGATGGAGAACAAGGCTATGTCTTTCCTTATGTTTTCCATGTAAAGGAGAAGGGGAGCTTGTACGTGCAGGTCTGCATCGTTAGTGATTCCCTTTGCCTGCAGAGCGCTGCACAGGGCTGCAGGCAGCAGGCTGTCTCCGCGCTCCCTTCACGCCCCTCTGCTTTTGTTTTTTGCCAAGGTCTCAGTGGCTTTCGTTGCTTAGTGCTGCCTGGTTTAACTGGGCTTGCTGGGCTGCAAGTACCAGCTTGCTTGGAAAGCAGTAGGTTACCGCTAACACCGCAGATTTACAGCCTGCTTGCATAGGGCAGAGAAAGGTCAGTGCGTGGGCTGAAGCGGTCTGGTCGGGTGAGAGGTGAGCTTAAGGCTGGGAGAAGTCGGGGAGATTCGGCAAGGCAGGTGCAGAAAAGCAGAGGAGAAGTGTCACTAAAAACATCTTTAGCCATGGAAACAAGCTGGCAGGTGATCATAGTTAAGGGTTTGGGGAGGACGTATTTAAGTGGACCAGGCAATCCAGTTCTCTCCTGCCTGGAGAGCCAGTCCTGTTCTCTCTTTATGAAGTCTCTTGCTACCAGACACTGAGAAACAGTCGTTTCCAAGTGCGGGTCAGGGCAACGTAGCCTGCCTGCATCACCGGTCCTTTGGACGGGAAGGGATGTGCCTTTGCCAGTGCTCGTTTCCAGCAGCAGCCCCAAGTTAACGCTGTGATGAGTGCGCGCTCAGGTCAAAATGGGGAGCAGCTCCAGTGCTGCCTTCTGAGCTTGTCCACCTGATCTGTTATACCTAGTCCTTATCTTTTGCCTCCCACCAGTTGCCGCTCCTCAGTATTAACTGTTTTGGGCGAGACCAGCTGGGAGGAGGCAGATCTGCAGGGCACTGGCTCGAGTGCTCACCAGACCCTTGCTCTGAGACTACAGCCACAAATGCTTGGTCTCCTTCCAGCCGGGACCCATTCCTGAAAGGTTGCTAGGCCTGGTACAGCAGGAGACAAGACTCTCCGGGTACGTGCTCAGAGTGATTTCGGTGATGCTCTTTTTGATTAGGAGGTTCCCACATCTGCTAAGCCTGCATGCGACTGTGCATTTTGGAAGATCGCCCTGTCCTTTTTTCCCTGACCCATTTTGTCAGAGGGTCTCTGGACAACCAACATCTGAGTGTGACTTCTCTCTCCCTTAATCCATCTGGCAGCAGGAAGGGGCAGCTTGTGCATTTCTGGCTTCCAAGGTGAAGGCTGAGGCTGGGGAGAAAGACGTATGGAGAAGCAGAGGCTGAATTGCCTGGTACTTTAGCAGTGGCATGGAGGAAATACTGCAGGATGTGGCTGACAGTTTCTAAGGTACTAACTCCATACTTGGTGCTTCCCAGACTTAGAGACAGGTTCTCCCCGTGGGGCTCACAAGCAAGGCAGAGGATGGGCGTGCAAGTGAAAGACCATGGTGCGAGTGAGGTTCCCAGATGGGGAAGGGCAAGGTGATCTTGGTGAGGAAGATTGCTTTTTTCCTTATATGCATTACTATTTCACCATCTCTCTCTCTCTTTAAATAGGAGAAATCATGCTGTCATCTAAGAACAGAAGTTCTGGGGAGCACAGTGGGCCCACCAAATGCAACAAGACCTCCAGATCTGTTGGGGCTCGTAGTGTTATGTAATAGCTATGAGTACAATTTTCTGAGTGAAGGACAATGCCGAGGGTGGCATTGGAGAAGGAAGCAGGTAGAGGGAGGAGAAAGGAAGGAGAGGTGTGTATGGCATGACAGGAGCTGAGGTCTGACCCTGATGCTGGAATAGATGGAAAGTCTTGGCAGCGACCTAAAGAGAGAGAGGAGACCTATTTCGGCACCTGTAGTTTGCATGAGGTTGGAGAGTGATGAGCTGGGCTGGAGGGCACAGCTGAGGAGCAGAAATGGTGTTGTCAGGGCTGGGACAAGCTGTAGCTGAAACACAAGCTGGTGGGTCATGGTTTGGAGGAACACCAGGGTTCAGACTCCATGAGCCAGCCTTTCTGGGGCTGTCCCTGTGGGACACGATGGGTGTCACGGTGGTGTGGGCTCTGGACAAACTGTCCTTCGAATGGGGTCTGCGGCCAGAGATTTGGAGCGAGGTGGTCCTGTAGTGCCATCCTATAACTGTTTTGGGCTGTGGACCACGGTGGCCTTCTTGTTCTGGTTGGCATCCAAGCAGACTCCTATCATTGTCCTGTTTCCGTTTCGTGCTTGACTTTTCTTTCTGATGCGCCAGTGAAGCCCTGCGTGGAGGAGGAGAGCAATACAGAGTGAGGAAGAAGAAGAAGGTATTTCTCCCGTGAAGCGCAGATGGATGGAGAAGTATTTCTGAACAAACAAGTCTCTCAGCACTGCCACCTGGATGCCGCACTACTGTCCTTTCTTCTCCTTCCCCCGATAAACAGGAATTAAAAATACTACTAATAAAACCCTTTTGCTTTCTCGAGGAGGAAAAAAGAAGCCTTGGAAATGCTAAAGGACATAAAGGGCATTCATGAAAGGGTTGGATGGTGGTTATTGCAGCAGGGGGAGAAACAACGTTATTTCACTGTGCAGATAAAAGGAAGTGGAAAAGCAGCATATTTATAGCTAGGGAGCCTGGATTCCTTGTTAAGCCGCTATTATCAAATTAATGTCAAAATGCATCAAACAGGCACGAGTGTTCTGGGCCCCTTATGCAAAGTGCTTGCAAATTGGTTACAAATACATTTGTTTACGGGGTACGAGGCAGGAGCGAGCTAATTAGTCATTGTAGCAGGGTTGTTTTGTGTGTGTGGTTTTTTTAATTTTTTTTGGCAATTGCACAAACAAGCTGTTTTGAAGTATAAATACGCGCCATGTTACAGCCCCTTTAAAAAGGAATCGAATAGAAATTGCAGGATGTGGAGAGCTTAAAGGAAGCCTTGTGGCGCAGAGCATCTTACCTCTCCTCCCTGGCCTCTGTGTGGACGTGTTGGCCCTCGCTGGGAGCTGGGCTCTGGGAAGCGGTGTGAAATCCTGGGTGAGCACGTTGGGAGGAAGACGTGCGTGTGGAAAGGGAACAGCTCGCGTTTTCAGGTCCTCTGTTGGGGCTGATGAGTGCCCTTGCGTGGGGAACGGTGCTGGGGCATGGATGGGGTTGGCTGTAGCTGATTCAGCCAGCTGAGCACCTCGGATGCTGCGGCCAGCTCCCATGTCAGGGACTGAGCTGGCCTTTTTGTTATGGGATGCGTTAAGGTTTCGGTTATTCCTGCACCATCTCGCCAGCAGCTTGGCTCGAGCAGAAGCTGTGTGCAGCATAGGGTGACCCCACAGCTTATGCCTTCCCATCAGCAGGGCCTCAGCATGGAGAGCTGGCACTGTGTACCGTCATGGGGTCCTCTTTGGTTTTCCTTTGGTGTGCCTGCCGGAAATGCAGGAATTTAGCTTTCTGCTAAATGGCTTGGGATACTTTGGAGAGCTTTGGCTAGCGGTAGCAGCAGCTTCCAGCTCTGGTTTTGAAGTAGCTGGTGCCCTGCCAGTGGGTACCAACCACACTTCGGAGGGACGCTTGGACCCGGAGAGTGTGCGATGAGCTGCTTGGGTGATGGCATGCCCTTTCCATGAGGAACAGGTTCTGGTAAGGAGGAAGGAAGAAAGAGCTTATCTGATCCTCAGCAATGGGAAGGATAGGGAGGGGAGGTGGAAACCTCCCGCTGCCCTGCATCTCAACGCATCCTGTTTTGGGAGTAAATCACACCACACCTCTGCTGCTCGGGGAAGCCACTAGCTGGATCCGCTCTGGTGGGGAGCGATAAAGCCAAGGGGGTTTTACTACCATCGTTATTTTTTAAATTTACTAGGAAAGAGAAAGGAGAGATAAAGAAGCAAGTTGTTGCCCCTCTCATGTCGAAGGCCCCAGCAATTCCTGGTAGAAGGTGTGAAAACAGCCCCGTGGCTGCTTCTCCGTTTGGATTCCTTTGTGTTAAATTTGCCCTTCAGGCTGGAATAACCCTTCTGACAGCACTGGCCTGTGGCCTGGCGCCAGGCAGGTCCTGCGCTACCTCAGGTGCCGAGAACGTTGAGTTTAATGCCATCGTAAAACACTGCTGTAGTTGCCATTCCCTGGAGGGGGGCAGTGACCGTGCAGGATGGCTGCGCTCAGCGCAGCTTTCATAGAGGCGCTTCCCGGCCAGCAAGGCTAGTTGACGTAGCTGGGTGTATCGGATCCTGCCTTGGCATGGCCAGGGCTGGGGGGCTTTCTTCTTGGAAGCACGTGGACTAGGCACAGCTGAAGGGGCACCAGCTGAGCTCAACAAACCATATATCTGACGGTAGTGATAGTCAGAAGTGGGATGAAGAGGTGTGTCGTGTCTCTGGCCTGCCAGCTCTCCCGCAGTTTGCAGATGTTGGGTGCAGCACATTGCTGAGCTCTTCGGGGTGGCATGCAAATACCACCACCAAGAACGATGGGAGAGGGCAGGAGTCTCACCGGCCTTTTGCAGACGGTCTGATACCTGCACCAGGCTTAATTCTTTTAAGACCTAGAGTAAAATTTCTCTGCATATAGAAAATTTCTCTGGTTTTAGTGGCACCTTCAGTACCCAAGGGCCTTGTTGCCACTTTCTTTCTTGTCCTGTTGACTTTTGCAAGCTCATTTGCTGTGGGGAGGGTGAATGAACCCATCACAATGTATGATTCTGAGGAATCTTCCCATTTCCAGCATAATCCTATCCCTGCCCTACAGCCTCTGCAGGAGCAGGACTCAGCTGGTCAACAAACGTGTAAGCAGCCTATTGCAATCAGACTTTAACTAGGCGCCCAGTTGTTTTAATCAGAATACGTCTCTCTTCATTTATGGCAAGGTTAAGGCTCTGATTTGACTGTCGTCTCCTGTTATTGCAGGCGACCGTGTCAGGGGAATGGATCCAGCTCTGTTCTGAGCAGTCAGATGTTTCACACCCGCTTTTCTTATGCAGAGCAGTGCCAGCATCTCCCTGCTCCCATGGCTGGGAGCCGTCTTCGAATTCCCACTCTCTTTAAGTTATACGGATTTGTAACCACCTTGGAGCAGTGCTGATCCTTAGCTGGGCAAGTTCTTTTGCCCTTCTCGACATTTTACTCCCCTTGAAATATTTGACCCTCAGATGAAGTTCCCCCTAGTGCCTGGTCTAATGGCATTTGTATTCCCCTGCCTTTACTGAAAACACTTCTCCAGTCTAAAATCGCGTTTACTCTTTCACCCATCAGTGGCTCTTGATCATCTGATGTACCAACGCACCCTGCCTCGCTACTTTCCATGCAGGCTCCCTTCTTATGCCCCAAATTTGCCCTCGCCGAGCGCGTCACCTTCCCCTGATGCTGCTGCGGGCTGTCTCAGTTCCATCCCGCTGCTCTTCGGAGTGACCCAGATCCTGGGGGAAACCGGCTCCTTCTCCGCATCCCAGTGTTGCATCCACAGGAGTTTCTTTTTGGGTCAAGGTTAGTAGTGATCCCAGGACTGATCTTCCTTTCTCAAGGAAGTCATATGCTGGTGGAGAAATCCAGTATGATCTAGTTCTGTTTAGGTATTGATCTAACAGGTAACAAAATGTTGGTCCAATTTACCTCTTAGCTTTACTTAGCGTGTCTCAAAATGGGTTTTACAGCCTTACTTTACTATTGACATTGGATTAGCAATTTTTCATTTCTTAGCTGGCTTGTTTTCCTCTTTTCCTAAGGAAGTGGGCAGCATTTGCTGTCTACCTGTGCTGTGATACCACTGACAATTAGCTAATGTCATCTATCAAAATCCTGCAGTTCCCCAGGCCACCTCCTTTGACGTTCTGGGCTGGAGATGAACCTGTTTGGATTCTCCACGTGTCTCTCCCCTGAGGATCCCTAGGATCCCAGAGGCTGCGGTGGTCCACTACCACGTACCTTAGGTTGCATGATGCACATAATAAGAGGCAGCTACTCCTGACAGCCGACACACAACTTGCATCTCATGCCGGTGATTGATGTAGAGGCTGCAGCAACAGACTGACTTGATGGAGCTGTTTTAGCGGGAGGGCGTATTGTGTGGATGAGACCAGACGCACCGTGCTCCTGCACTGGAATTAACTGGGGGAATCCAATTCCGTTCTCAATCTTAGATTAAAAAAGAAGTCATTAAAAGAATCTAAGAAGGTATTAAGTGCGTATGACTCAAAGGGCTTAAAAGTTAAGGCATACCAGAGTGAAAGTGGTACAGGCAGCCTGCCTTGCCTTTTGGCAGTAAGATGCAACCTTTAATTATGTCACTAGGAATCTTTTCTTTTTTTAAGAATATAAAGATGCACAGGGTCTACCTACTGTGTTGGTTGTTTAGGAGTGCCACAAGGAAGATGGTGAAGGGCTTTAGCAACAGCCTGCCTTGTTCCCTCAGCAGCTTGGAGCTGGCCTCAAAGCAGGAATAAAAAAAATCAGGTGTGATGTTGTATCCACAAAGTAAGCGTGCGGGAAAGGAGCAAAGCGTGGCCGAGAGCGAGAGCAAGGCGCAGGATTCCTGCGTGCCACCTTGTGCGTTTTTTTGGGCACCTCCCCTGATTGCTATTACGCAGGTTTTGTCCAAGATCATTTTTGTTGAAAGTAAAAAGATATGAGCAGGCTCCGTTTGGGGATAGGGCTGGCGTGCAGCATCTGAGCAGTACGAAGCAAAGGAGCCTTCAGTACCTGCTTTCCTCCATCTGGCTTCACTTAGGGCTCTTGTAGTCACTCAAAAACTGTCTATATTTCCTGGTGAGCAGTTTCCCAAAGCCTCTCCTTTCTGTGTGTGCTAGCCGTGTAGAGCTGACTTGCAGCTCGCTTTCTCCTTCTCCACCTGCAGTCGTGCTAACACCAGTGTTGCCCAATGGCTGGACAAGATCAGCTGGGGAACGAAGAATGGCCAGGCGGTGGTGAACCTTGGCCAACGGTGGTGGTCAGGCATTTGGAAGAGCTGGGCTGGAGGTATGTGCTGCCGCGTTTGGCTTATTGCTCGGCGCTCCTGGTGCCTCGCTGCTGCGCTGCGCCCTGGTTTGGATGTTGGCAAACGCTCTGCATGGCCGCGGTGATGTTTCATCCTAGCAAAAATGACCTGGGCTCAGCTACCTGCGTGCTGTCACCGCTCCCTGAGGACACTGCGGAAGAGGGATCCTGAGCCGCTTTGGGATCATGGACCACCATGAGCATCATCACTACCTTCTGCTCTCAGTGCAAGATGCCGCCTTTGATACAAGCACCTTGCAAAGCCTTGCTTGACCCCGCACGTCCTGCTGCACCCGGGAAGGGAGCGCGAGGGAGAACCGGCGGCAAGGCGAGGGGCCAGCGTTGCGGAGAGGAGGTCTCATCATCCTGTGATGAGACCTGAGGAGTCGCTGGGACGGGGAAGGCGCTCCAGGGGCTGCAGCGGCTGATGTGTCCGCCTCGGCAGGGACAGGGTGACGGGACAGGGCAGAGACGCGCTCAATTTTTCTCCCGCACTGTTAATTATTGTAGCGAAGTTGGAGGCTTTCTTGGAGAGATCGGAGCTGGCGTCGTGTGGACACCAGCCCTGCAGCAGTGACTTTCAGGCTGCCTTTTGAGCTGAAGTCCTTCCTGCTGCGGTTTCCAAAACGTTCTGTGGCCAAAATACACGTGTTTTGGGTGTCCTTGGACAGGCTCCTTAGTTGGCTCCTTTTCCCCTTTCCAATGGGGACGGCAACGCCGCCCTGCGGTCGTATCTCCTGTGACCGGGCTGGGGGACAGGAGCAGCACCTCTTGCTCTGTGCCTGGACAGCCATTTGTGCAACGAGCCCTCCTGTGCTCAGCTGGGGCTGCTGTCGTCCCGGAGGTGCCGCAAGTTCCTCGAACGTGGGAACGACGCGGCAAACATCGCAGCTGTCTGGTCTCGGTGCCTCGTCGAGCAAACAGGAAAAGGCCAAACAGGTTGTAGCCCAACGGAGGCAATTTCCTTAGGTAACTGCCGTCACCCGCCCCGGCCGGAGAGGCAGGAGCAGGCGCGGAGCTGCGGGGCCGCGGGTGCTGCGCCGGCACCGGGAGGGACGCGAGCCGCCGGCCGGTGCCCTTCCGGCGCCCGTTGGGGCAGCGGCGGTAGAGGCAGCGTCGCGGGCGGCTCCGCTCTCCCGCGCCGGGGCCGCGCGGCGGTGCAGAGCCCCGCGGGGCCTCTCCCGATAAGCCGCTCTGGTTTCTGCCCCTGGAGATTTACAGCCGGGCAGACAGGAGGTAGGTGCCTCGCTGGGTTTTTTTTTTTTTTCTTTTTCTTTTCAATGATTTATGGCAGCTCGGCGCAGGGCGGCAGCCGCTTTCCTCTCCGGCAAGGTCTCGCCGTTTGCCCGCGTTTCACAGCCGGTGTGCCTGAGCCGCGGGTGAATTAAAGGCTCAGCCAAGGCTGCCGTGCGGCGGTGACTCAGCCAGGAGCGTGCTGAGTGCAGCCCCGTTCTCAGCCCGCGGCCTCGGCCACGGCTCTGGGACCGTCCCCGTCTCCCTTCCTGGGGCCGCGGAGGAGACGGGGTGGATCCGTGTCTGAGGCTGCTTCCCGTGGACCAGGCTTTTCCTCCCCTTCTCCGGGGGCTGTGGCGGTGCCAGGGCTGCCCCCGGGTCCTGGCGGCCCCACCGGGGGCCGCTACTCTGCTGCGGCCTCCAGCAATTGGGGCTGATAACCACGGGAAGCTGCCAGGCCCCTCGCTGCCCGCCCCAAACGGCGGCGCCTGCTGGAGACACGAGTGCGACGAGCCTGAGGTTCTCAGCTCTCAGACCCCCCCCCCCCCCCCATGAGCATCACCAGCCTGCGTGCCGCCTGGTTGCTTTCCCATGGCTTTGCAGGCCGAGGGACGCCGGGAGAGATGAGATGCGGTGCCTTCGGCAGGTGAGGAGGAAGAGAAAGGTCGCGTGCCACCGCCGCGGACCCTTCCACGCGCCAGCTCTGGCCCCCGTGAGCTTCCCGGCTCCTCTGTTTCGTTTTAAAGGCAGCGCGGGGGGCCCCAGCGGCCCGCGAGCCCTTCGTGCGCCGGCTTTTACGGGCATGTGGAAGCAGTTTTGGCCGCTTTCAGATGTGGCTGCTCGCTAACCCTCCCGCCCCCCGAGGAGGGCTGGCGAGCGCCGGCCGCTGGGGGCCCGGCCCTTACCACCCTCCTCTTTCTCCCTCTTCCTTTTCCCCCTTTCATTGTTCTAAAAAATCCCAGCGGCTGCTTTTCCCTCTCTCCTGTCCCTCGCACATCACTTGGGCTGGAAGTATCCGGTTTTTGTGCCAAAGCTGTGTCCTTCCCTCGCCCTCCCGGGGGCTGCCGAGGCCCGGAGCCACCCGCCGTGGTCCCAGCCGCCCGGCGGCTCCCGGGGTGGCCAGAGAGGCCGGTCCCCTCCGCGCCGGCGGAAACCTGGGCGGCCGACGCCAGCCCCGCGCTTGGCGGGTGCAGCGGAAAAGAAAGCTCGGTGCCGCGGGGCGGCCGGAGGGATGGAGCCGCTGGAGGGGCACACGGGGCGGCGGGGGGATTTGCTCGGGAGCTTCCCGCCGTCCCCTCCTGCCGCCCGGCCCCGCGCTCCGTGCTGGTGCCTCGCCGGGAAAGGCACGAAAGCCGGGCGGGCCCCTTGCAGGTAATCCCCGCGCCTGGCTTTGGTGGGGGGGGAACCTCCGCGCGGAGGGACGCCCGGGGAGCTTCAGGGCCCTCGTTTCAATCCGAAGGCGCGTCTGGCAAGCGCCCGGAGCCGGAACCGCCGCATTCCTCCGTTATTGATTGCCGGCCGAGCGCTGACGCGCAGCATTCTTCGCGAGCCGCTTCCCCGCGCCGTGGGGCAGCTCCCCTAACGGGCGCGCGCCTCTGCGTGCCGGGGGCCCGTCTCCGTCCGCCTCTCCCCCGGACGGAATATTTCTGCGCCAGGAGCGGCGGGTCTCGCAGCTCCCGTGCCTCGGCCGACGGGCCTCCGGCCGCAGCCTCCCGGCCCGGCTGGGCCGCGCGCAGGCGGCCGCGGTGCTGGTGGCCCACCGGAGCCCCGGGGCTCCCCGCGTGCCGCCGGGAAGGGTTGGCCCACGAGCGGTGGAGCTGCTGCACCTTGTAACGCTGCTTCACCCTCAGGGCCGGTGTTCCCCGCGTCCAGCGCCCTTTGCAGACGCAGCGCCAGAGCAAAACGGATGGCCGGCCGGGCCGGGTCCTGATAAGGACGTTCAGATGTTGGGCTGTGGGTCTCTGGGCTGGTGTTACAGCCCCAGTGGGCACTGGCAACCCCCCTGGGGGCAGTGGGAGCCTTGCAGAGAGGACGAGGAGGCACAGTGGTTTAGGTGGAGAGGAGATAAGTCCTGTCTGGGTAGCAGTGGAAGAGGAGTCGGTAGGTAGGAAGGACCGTGAGCGAGCGTGGGACTGTGCGAGCCCTGATCCACGTGGGACAGAACAAGGAGGAGAGGTTGGAAATGGTTATCCATCATGTTTCTCCTGCTGTTAGAAAAGCTTCCTCCTCCCATCTCCCTGGAAGGTCCTGTTGGGGCCTCCTGGTGGCCATGGGTCAGCCACGTGCTTTGGGCAATTCTTGCCCTGGCCTTCCAGCTTTGTCCGCAGCGGATACTTAGGGCACTGAGATGCGGACATCCAGCTGGCTTGGTGGGACGTGATCTTGGGAACTGGTGACTGTCACATGGGATGACACACTGGGAAAGGTGGAGGTCCAGCATGTGTGTGTCAAGAAGTGCCCTGGGGTCAGGGGATCCAGCCAAGGCTGTGGACAGCAGGAGCAAGTAGGCACTGGCGTGACCTGACCCGATGACTCAGAAGGTAGCTGAGGAGTCGCTGGATGTGAACTGGTCAGTGGGTCAGCAACGTCCCCCCCCTTCCCGGTCAGCAGCTCTCCTTTTTGGCAGTTTTGACACTGGAGGCCTTGGGGCCAGATTGCTGCAAGTCCCCACCATGTGCTGGCAGGACGAGGCGTGACGGAAGTTCTTGTCTTCCCAGGACACTGCAAAGGGGGCTCGGGACGTGGTGGGAGAGCTGGACGGTAGAGATCTGGGAGCTGGATGGGGGTAGGTTGCTCGGCCTCTCTGCTCCCGACCGGTAACGCCCGGCTGCCTCCCGGGGCGACTGCAAAACGTCCGCTGTGGTTTTGTTTGAAGGTTGTTTCACCCTTGTCTAACCTGGTTTTCCTGAAGAAAGGAGGTCCGTCGGCCGTGTCCGTCGTGCGGTGAGACCCTTCCTCTTCCCTCGCCTGCCTCTCCGGGCGGCCGTGTCTGCGAATTAGCACGTCCCTAGGCAATGGCTTTTTATTTATTTATTTTTTTAATGCATGACTGGCAATTCAAGGGAAAATTGAAGAAATGCGTATTATTACCGGGAACATCAGTACAGCAGGAGGAAACGCGTTCCTTTTCGGGTGATGAAACATCTGCCGGGGAACAGTCACGCAGATCCCTTTCCCTTTTCTTTCTTTTACCTGTTCCGTCGGTTCTGAGCCCGCGGCCGCTGGCTCCTGGCGGGGAGCGGTTTGCTTACCTCCGGGAGACTCGCACGGCCTCGGGCTGCGGAGGGCGCGAGGTCGCCAAAGCCCCCGCTTGAGGGGAGGCTTTCCGTTGCGAGAGGCGACAGCGCCGACGTTTCCCACCACTCGGACCCAAAGGAAACCTCTGCGAGGGCCAGCAGGAGCGGGACGGGGACGGCCGGCGGCGCCTCCGAGATGCCCCTTAGCAGGGAGCGCTGACCCTGCTCCGGGACGCCTCCGCCTGGCCGTGGTCCGGCAGACCGGCCGCACTGTATTTATTCGGTGTTCGGGAGGGTGAGAACAAAAAAAAAAAAGACCAGCTGCTCTAAAGCAGACGCTGTCACCCTGCGAGGCCAGAGCGCGTCGCAGCCCCACGGGTTTTGGGGCTTGCTGCCTCGCCGGGCCGCTCCAGGGCCGTCACCGCCGGACCCGGGGTGACCAGCCCCGAGAAACCAGCAAAGGCGAGTTCAACCCTGAAAACCGTGAGAGAGGCTTAAAGTCCAGCTAGGAGATTCTGGGGCTTTACTATTACTAGTTTTAGTCTCTTGGGTGGGGGTGATGACGCAGGTGTCCTCCGGACTTGTCCCGCCGAGGTTTTCTCCGTATTTGGGAAGGTTGGAGCGCTGCCGCTTGCGGCGGGGGTCTCCACGAAGAGAGGACCCGCAGGTGAGGGCCGCTGGCCGCCTCGGGCGATGGGGCGACCTCCGGGATGAAGCAGCGGAGCCGGCAGCCTTGCGCGTTGAGGACGGCACCGTTTTAGGTCTTCGGAGAACGAAGAGTAGACGAAGGCGTCCGGGGAGCGTCGTGGTTCAAGCAAGGTCTGCTGCAGTTGAAAACAGCGTGCTGTTCGCCGGAGCCCAGAACGTGGGCGTCCCCTCTGCCAGCCGCGTCGGGCTCGTGCCCAGGAGGCAGAAATCCAGCCCGGGGGTTTGGCGGCAGCTGATGACTCCCGGCGAGCTCCTGCGTGGGCGTAGCGAGGCCACCGAGCAGGCCGGCTACCGAACAAAACGGGGAAATATCTCATTATAACAATTTTGGAGCCGTTCATTCAAAGAGAAATTGCAATTTGTTTTGCTTGAACTTTCTTTCCTTCGATGTCCTTTCTGACGAGTCTCCCGACAGATGAGTCCGCAGGAAACCGAAAACCCAAGGACGATGGGGAGCTCTCGGCTGGAAACGGAGCTGAGCTCGTGCACGTTTGCGTCAAACCCAGCGCTCTGGTGCCTCCTCGCCACCCGTCCGCGGTGCGTGTTTCTGCGTTGCCTCTGGCTGTAGGGCCTGTTGCAGCCCTGCATGTTTCTTGAGCTGCAGATGCGTAACAACATCGCGTCTTACTGGAGCACAAACTCATCTTGATGATGGTTTGGTTTTTTGTTGGTTTTTTTTTTTTTTTTGCTGTTATTTGAGGTATCGCCTTCTTTCCCCGGACTCTTCCTGAGCCCGGGAACGACTTGTCTGAATAATTTAACTCAAAATTCTGAATCACAAATAAACACGGGATAATTGCTAACAGCTCGCGGACGACTCGCTGCCAGAGGAAGGCTAAACTCGTAGTGAATAATTTATCCACTCTGAATTATTCGCTCGGCTCTGTTACGGAAGAAAAGCTTCTTCCCAACCTTTGCCTGCCAAATGGCCTGTCTCGGAGTGACTTTCCTGGAGCTGACTCAGCCCTTTCCACGCGGCTCCCCCGGGTCTCGCCGGCCGCCTCCAGCTGCGAAATCCTGCTCCCGGCTCGTGCCGGAGGGAGCTGGACCGAGCTGCTCAGTCCCCATAAATAGGTTTGGGGTGAAGTTTGATGCGATGCGTCCCCTTCTAGCGCAGCTCGAGGTGTAACCCCGTGTTGTGAGGAGCATCCCCGTCCGGCGACGTGCCTGGCTCGGAGGGGACAGACCCGAGCGACGAGGCCTGGGGGGCCTGGGGCCGGACCCCTCGCCCGGGCCACCCGGCAGAGACGGGCGTCGGGGTGCCGGAGAGGAGCCCGCGTGGGCCGGGGGAGGTCTGACCTGGGCACCCCCGGGACAGCCCGGCCCGGCCGGGGAAGGGTGCTGCTCTGAGCAAGCTTCTGCCTCCGGGGCTGCCTCAAGGCTGTCGAGATGCTCGGCTGATCCGCGGCTCCTAAAGCTTTGGGACTCGCTCCCGTCCTTCAGCGTGGGAGCAGACGCCTGCAAGAGCCTTGCACCCTCGCGGTCCTGGGACTGCAAAACACGTCTCTCCTCGGTGATGGCGCGCTGCTGGACGCCTTCCAGGGGACGTGCACCGGAGCTGATCGAGCTGGGGGGCAGAAACAGCTCACTCGGTGCTCTCAGCCCCCCGGCGATTCCCCAAGCCCCCCGCGAAGCGCAGCTAGTCCAGGGCTCCGCGGTCGCACGGGCGCTCCACCCGGGATCTCCGCAGGCGGAGGGGACCGAGTCGGAGAACAGGGGGTGGCTGGAAACGGGATTCAGGCCTGGGGTATTTTCCTGCAGGATGCTCGCTCGATTAAACGTAATAGCGCTGCGAGGCGACACAGAACAAAGTCTCTCAGCACGCTTTGCAACAGATGCCCCCGGGCTGAAGGAGCTGCCAGGGAGCTTCTCCTGGCTGCACGGAGCCGCCTGCGAGAGCCTCCGCGGCGCGGGGCACGGCGCGGGTCCCTCGGGCCTCCCGCTGCTGCTGCTTCCCGGTGAAAACGGAGGGCAAAGCACCCTCAGAGGCAAAGAGCTCCTCGCTCTGGAGCTGCTTGGGCCCTGGCAGACCTGCGCTGCGGCTCATCCATCTCCATTTGCATCCAGAATAACAGCAAAGACAAAAATATATATATATATTTAGGAGGAAGATCGATATTAAAAGAACCGACCTGTATCCTCGCTCTCGTGCACCTCTGGGGGTGGGTTTTGGGAACAAATCCTGCCTGTTGCATCGAGGTACAACAGGAGGAAGGTGATGAATTTCCTGGCGTTGCTGCTGATTTACGCTCCTGTGTCTGGTCCCTTAGGTGAAACTCTGCCGGTTCCCGTGAGCCCCGGGAAGGCGAAGCGGGCGTTAGAGGTGGGATCCTGCTGCTGCAGCTCCTTCGACCTCTGCCTGTGCTCCGGCCTCCTCTGAACACGTTGCTGAAACCTGCTGCAGGGAGTTGCTCACCCAGGTATAACATGCTTCTGCTTCGTCCTGTTCAATGCGCAGCAGGGCCCGCTCCCCTGGGCGTCCTTCCCTTGGTCCCTTCTGGATGCATCTCTGCTGCAGCCAAGCTGTGACTGCTGCCGACTCATTTTCCAGGTGTTTTGTGTGCTGGGGTGGGGGGGGGGGAACTTTCGTTGCTTTTTAACCCTGCAGCAGTGAATTTAGGTCATTTCAAAGGCAGAACTTGAAGCTGAACTAGTTCCTGGAAGGTTGCTGCCTTGCATGCAGCATGTTTCTGCTCTGCCCCTTTCTGCTGGTGCTCAACCCTCTCCCAAACTAAAAGCACCCTGCAGCAAAGCGGATCCACTCAGACGCCGTCCCAAAGAGCGTAGCAATGCCTTTTGGGGGGACTCAGCCCTTTCCAACTTGGTAGAGAAAACCGGCTTCAGAGTCACTTCTGACTTCATTCCCCTCCGTTAGTCCTCCCTCCTCTCCGGTGCCAAGAGCTTGTGCGAACTTGTTGCCGGCAGGGTTGGCGTCTCCCTGCAAGACGGGGTGACTCTTCCTTGGGAAGTCCTTCCCCCGAGGGCTTCAGAAAGCCTGAGGTCGGAGAACGTCTTTATCGAGGTGAGGAAGCGCGCCAGCGTGGCTGGGCTTCCTGCGGCGCCGGGGCCGGGGCGCCTGCAGAGCGGAGCGGCCCCCGTGCCACCGGGGCTGCTGCTGTCCCCCTCGCCTCGCAGGAACGATTTCTGCCCGTGCCATAAACCGCCTCAGGTGGGCAGAGCCTGGGCCAGCTCTAATTGCTTTTATCTGCATAACGAGGCTGGGCTCAGCATCCTGCTGATGTTTGGAAGGAGAAAAATCGAAATCAGCCCTGGGTAAACAGCTCCTCCACCACCACCATCACCACCACCACGCCGGCTCCTACTTTGATCGTTTGCTCCTTTAACACCGACACAGCAGTTTGCTCTTCCCGGGAGCATCGCGGTATCTCATCCCGGGGGTCCCTCGCCCTGGGCAGGGGTCTGCAGGGGCTCGCAGCCGCGTGCCGATGGCTGAGTGGGGGCTAGGCGCCTCGGGGATGACGGAGGTGGCCTTGCGAGGGGGCCCCGGCTGGGAAGGCGCCGGACGAGCCACGGCCGGCCGTTCCTGGGGCCGGAGCTGGGGTGGCAGCTGGGCCCGGGCCGGCGGGGAAGCTGGCGGCGAGCAGAGGGCGAGCAGCCGCCCAGGGGCGGTGAGCGTCGCGCGGGGTGCTCTGCCCGCTCGCCGCACGGCTGCTCTCCCTCCCCCGGGACGGTTCGGGAAGGCCGCCCGGCAAGGAGAAGGGAGGCCGGCAGCCTTCGAGCGGCCGCGGGGGCTCGGCGGGTACCGCCCGAGCGAGAGCCCAGCAGATGTCACTGCAGGCTGCGTGACAGCCGGGGGACGGGGCCGCCGGCCAGCCCTGGCTGCAGAAAGGGCTGACGTCCCCTGTCCCTCAGCCTGGGACAAGCGCTCCGGGCTGAGACGCGAGCCTGTGGCCCCCCCATCTGCTGCCTTTACGAAACCCCTTTTCCCACCCGCCCGCGTCCTTGCTCCCGGTGCCCTCCTGGGGTCCCCCAGGCGCCGTCCGTCCCAGCAGCCCTGGATGAGCGCGGGTGTCCCCTCACGGGCCAGGGACTGTCACGCCGTGGTCCCGCAGGACCACACAGGCGCAAGCCGCGGCTGGGAGGAGCGGGAGCCGCTCGGCAGCTGGGAGCGCGGAGGAGACCCCCCGTCCCCCTCCGTCCCACCTCTCCCATCCTGGGAGGACGCGAGGAAGTTGTAAGCCTTGGGCATGGACCTCCCAGCCCAGCGTGTCGCAAGGTAGTCCTGAGTCCTCCTCAGCCTCTGCCCCTCCGTGGTAGCTCCCTTCTCCTTGCAGGGTTCAACGTGGGCCCTTGGGTGCCACCAGAAGCCGTAAGAGCCTGGGGGGGGCAGCAACCTGGGGGCTGAGGAGAGCCCAGCGGGTCTGGTTATCAGTGGGGTGGCTTCGACCTGGAAACGATGGCGGGACCGTGAGCTTGAGACATGACCATGCCCTGTGGGCACGGCGGCTTTTGGGACCGGGGTCACCTTTGCGGCGTGCTGGAGGGTCGCGGTCCTTCAGCCGGGGCGAGCGCGGGGGCGATCGAAGCCGCGCGGCGAAGGTGCGGTGCTCCCCTTCGGCGTCGGGATCTGGGGAACAGAGCTGCGTGCTGCATCCGTTCCCCTCGGGACCGGACTAATCAACTCCTTCCTCCTCCTCTTCCTCCCCCGGAGCGTGCGCAGGCTGATGTTTCCCTGAACCACTTTGCTGCCCTTCGGGGGAGAAGTGCTGACTCCAGATGTTTCCCTAAATGAGAACCTTCTGCAAACATCGCTGTTTTATTTTCGTATAGAAAGAAAATTAAAGGGCCGTTATGATGACGATCATTAATATTTTTGTAGCCCGTATTTGCAGCGGGGGCTGTCTAGCTGGCAGGAACGCAGACGAATCGCTCGCTGAACCGGCTCCGACCCTTCGTGGCGGGCTTCTCAGGCTGGAAGATGGCTGGAGCGGGTACGTGCTCAGGGGGGCTGCGTTTCGGGTCCTGATGCTGCTCCACTTTCCATGCTGCGGCTCGTCTCGCAGCCCCGGTGCTGGGCTCACGGGGCACCAGCGGCGGATCGGTTTGTGGGACGGATTCGTGGAGGAGACGCAAACCCCCTTTGGACGCTGTCCTCCCACGTGTGCCTCTGAGCCTGTCGCCCACGTCCTTGCTGGGATGTCTGGATCCCACCACCTGCCCCGTCGAGGTACAGGGAGAAGATGAGCGGCGCCAGGAAGCCAGGGAGGGGAACCATCCGAGCCGTCCCCGGTACCGTGGCTGGTGGGAAAACCCAACCGAGTGGCAAGCTGGGTCCTCAAATGTTTCTATTCCAGCTCCCTGCTAAAAAAACAGTTAAAGAAATAACAGCCCGGTAGATGGGCTGCTCGTTCCCGACCGCGCAGCTAGCCACGACGGCTCCCGGGGAGCTGCCGAGCTGCTGCTGGGCTGCTGCTGGCCAAGGCCCTCGTGGCGTTGGGGTCTCCATTGCAGGACAGAGAGGTCTCCGGGGAGGCCGAGGAGGCTCCGGGAGCCCTTGGCAGGTACCGCGCTGGTTTGGGGTCTGCAGCAAGCGCCTGCAGGCCATGCCTGTTGCTCCCATCCCCGCTCCCGCTTCGCTTCCCTTGGAAGTCGCCTGCCGTTCCCGGCGAGCGCCGGCGCTTTAGGCCCTTCCTGGGGCCAACGGCTCCGGCTGCGCTCGAGCAAGCAGCACGGAGCTGGCGTGTGCAAAGACGGGCGGGCAGGATACGGCACCTCCGGCCCCGCGCGCGGGCTCGCTGCCGGCTTGGCGCGCGCAGCTTCGCCCTGGCCCCCGGCGGTGGGTGCAGCTGGCGCGCGGCACTGCCCCGTTTGCAGCGCCGTCAGCGTCCCGGCGCCACGCTCGGCTCCCCGGCCGGCATCCCCCGCTGCGGCAGGGCACCGCGTCCGGCGGAGGGGCTGGCCGGGGCTGGGGGCTGCTCGCCCTTCGCCCCCGGGGGAGCTCTGCCGCAAGAGCTGCTGGGGCTGGAGCCGGCGGCAGCCGCTTCCCGCCGCCCTCCTCGCGCGTGCAAGGCGGCAGAGCCCCCCGAACTGCACGTGCCCCGTCTCTCCCCTTTCCCGCCTCGCTGCGCGCGGGGCGCTGAGCGGCGGCTCTGCCCCGCGTCCCCGAGGGCTGCCGGCAGCCCGAAACTCTTTGCGGCGGGGCAACTTTGCGGCGGCCGTGCCAAGACGGAGGGGAACGGCAAAGCCGCGGGGTCTTCCTCCCCTCCCGGCAGCTCCGCCGTCGCCGCCTCCTCCGTCCCCGGCGGGGAGAGGAGCGGGCCAGCAAGGATGGCGAAAAGGAGGAGGAGGAGGAGGAGGAGGACCCTCGAAGGCGGCAAGAAACCTCCCGGCAGCTGTTAAGGGAGGAAGAGAGGGAGCAAGACGGGAGGAGAAGCCGAGAGCGCGGCCGCCCGCAGCCGGCAGGTAGCTGCTGCTTGCAGAGCGCGTGTGTGCGCGAGTACGACTGTGCGCGCGTGCGTGTGTGCGCGAGTACGACTGTGCGCGCGTGCGTGTGTGCGCGAGTACGACTGTGCGCGCGTGCGTGTGTGCGCGAGTACGACTGTGCGCGCGTGCGTGTGTGCGTGCTGCCTGGGCGCCCTCGGCTCTGGCCCGTCACCCCTGGGATTCGCGTTCAACTCTTATTTGTTTCGCTGTCGGTTCGGCCCTGCCGCCGCCGCCAGCCCGCTGTTGCGCACGTTTGCTCTGCAGCGAGCTGCAGGTCGGCGCCGAAAGATGGCAAAGCGTCCGTTGAAACGCACGCCGTGCTGTCGACGAGTCCGTTAGGGGAATTAATTTGTACGGATGGCGTTTAATAAACAACCCCGTCCCTCCTCTCCCCTCCCTCCGCTTGGGGAAGGGGTAAAAAGAAACCACATGTGGCTGCTGGAGGGAGGGGAGGAAGCAGGTATCTCCGTCCTGGGAAGAAATGGTAAAACAGAGATGGTGCTGTACGAGGACTCGCGGTTTGGTTTGTTCACGCTAAAAAAAAGGAGAAAAAAAAAAGAAAAAAGCTTGTGTGGAGCCGGGCTGGGCCGAGCGGTTTGGGTTCATATTCTGCTTGTTTCCTTTATCATATCCAAGGATACGTGCTGATGGGGGACGGGACATCTACCAGGGAGAGGCGAAATTCGGGCCGGGTTGAAGCCCGGGAACGATGCTAACCCCGGCCTGACTCCAAACAAGCTGCTCTGGGGGAAGGGGAGGGGATTAGAAGGACGTTTCTACCCATATGGTGTGTATTACAAGCTCCTTTCTAGTTGTAAAGATTAATTTAAAGCCTTTCTCACCTCCCCCCCATCCCTCTTTCATTGACAAACGAACATCTGGGCTGAATGCTGCCCAGATCCTAATCAAAGCATTTTTTCATGAACGTCGCCTGCATTTATGACTATCTGCTTTTCTGATCCTCCGCAGTTTAAATGCACTTTGCAAATCAGCCTGTAAATACCCCTCGCTGGTATTTATGATTCACAGTTGGGTTAACGTGATTTTTCTCTGGGCCTTGCGATTCGGTTGTTTGTTCGTCTTAGTTTAACGGCGTTTTCTGGGCCGCACAGAGGATGGGGCGCGAAGGGCTTGTTTTCCCCTTTGCGGCGGGTTATTAACGATTGGCCAAAGCTGCTTTTGGTGGGCGAAGGGGGACCGAAGCCAGCCCTGCGTCCCGGAGGAGCATCCCCCAGCCGGTCCCAAACATCCCTAGTTTGGCGCTGGGTTGCCTGAACGCGGTTTGAAACGTGTCCCCCCCCTCCGCCGGGGGCCGGGACGGGTTCAACTGCAGAAGGGTGCACAGCTGGCGAGATCGCCGCTTGCGGCAAGGTTTCGGGGGCTGTCTGGGTTTTTACAGATGCTCAGCGCGGTGAAAACGTTTCCATTCCCAGAGAAATGTTGGGGTTTTTTGGGGGGGCTGGGGAGGGATCCTGTTTGTAATTCTTGCCTGGTTTAAACCTCTGGGCTCGCTGCAGCCCCGGCGGCTCCCGGGGGTCCCGGTCTGGAGAGCGGCGGGGGGACATCTGATGCGGAGCCGGCTTTCAGCGAGAGCGAAACCCAGCAGTTTCCCCCCTTTTTGAACGGTTTCTTCAGTGCTCGGCGGCGTAAGGTCCGGTCTGGGGGGACGCGGAGAGCGGGGATGGGGACGGACGGGAGGCCGGGCCGAGCTCAGAGCGGGGGGACGCGGCGCGGGCATCTCCCCTTCCCTCGGGCAGAGGCTGGTGATTTACCGCCCCCCCCCCCGCCGCCCCGGGGGTATTAGTTAAGATGAACGATTTGGGGCTGTTTCAGACATCGAGGCGAAGTCTTGTTTCTCCAGCCAGCGCATGGGGTGACGGTGATACGAATTAAAAACCTTCTCCGAAGCGAGCAAAGCGCGAGGGGCCCCGAGCCCGCCTGGGAAGCGGGTCGCCCTGCGGCCCCCAGCCGACACCGGTACCCCCCACCCCGACGGCACCCGGAGCATGTTCCCAGGCAGCTCCAGGAGTAAAACAGCCTGGGCTCCGCTCCCGGTTTGTAGGGGGCAGAGGAGACCGGGCAGCCCGGCGTCCCGGCGCGCCGACGGGGCAGGGAAGCGCCTGGCCCCAGCCCGGGAAGGGCGGCGGGAGGCTCTGGGGCGCTTCGTAATTTGCTCGTGTTTTTACTGCGGGTCTTTTTACAGCCGTCGGTGCCCGCTGCGGAGAGAGGCGCCGGAGCGGGCGCAGCCTTGCGCCGGGGACGGCGGGAGCGAGAACACGCAGGTCTGTCCCGGAGACGCGGAGCGGCCGCCGGCCCAAGGAGTCGTTAAAAGCAGTTTCTAAGGGAGTTAAAAGTCGTCGCTGAGGACGTGGTTCAAACGCCTACTTGGAAGTCTTTCCGCTGCCTCCGGGAGTCGTTGGACGCGACCGCTTCGGGCTGGCGCCAGCTTACGCTCTCGCCGCGCGTTCCCGGCTCAGCGGCTGCACGAAAACCCGTTTTCGCCGTTTTTATGCATTAAAGCGTCCTGAAGGCAGTTGAATCGAGGCTGGCGGGGCGGCACCGGGGCCGCAGGGCTGGAAGCGGCCGGGGGAAAAACTCCGGTGCGTGGCCGCTGCTGGGCGCGGGCGGCGCAGGCGGAGCGGCACGGGCTCCCCGCGCGCCTCCCGGGCCCCTCGGCCGGCCGGGGCTCGTGCCGGCGGCGGGGGGGGCCGGCCCCGGCGCGCTGCGCCGCCCGCTCCCGCGCCTCCGCGCATTCCTCCCGCATGACATCTTCCCCCGCCGGCCGCATCCCGAGCGCTGGGGCCCGGCCAACAATTTTCCTGCTTTTTTTTTTCTTTTTCTTTCTTTTTTTTTCTTTTTCTTTCTTTTTTTTCTTTTTCTTTCCTTTTTTTTTCTTTTTCTTTCTTTTTTTTTTTTGGTCCCCTTTCCCCTCATCCTCAATACGCCCTGCTTGGTTTCTCGCGCCCCAGCGCCCAAGCGGGATCTGCACCAGCCCGGCGGTGCTGGTGGAGGGGGGTCTCCGAGCAGGCACTTGCCAGCCATCCGATAACCTGCCCTTTAATCTGGAGGCGGCAGGCAAAGCCTGGCCCTGGCAAAGGGCTCGGATGCTCTCTGGAAAGCTGCTCCGGCGCCGGGGCCGTGTGCGGAGGGGCAATGCTTTTCTTTTCCTAAATCCTCCCCCCTCTTCCCCAGCATCTCTTTCCCCAGCGCTCCCGGCCCCTCGCTTCGCCTCCGGGCTTTGGCCAGGCCGGGGGATGCCCCTCTCCCGGGGGGTTTTTGCAGCCCGGAGGAGGCCTCAGGAAAAGTCGCGGGGAAGGCTGGCACCGTCCGCCTCGGCCGCTTGCCGGCTCGACGAGCCGCTGCGCGGCGGGGATGAGCGGCTGGACCCCTCGGGAAGCCGCTCGCAGCTTTGGCTCGTTTCTTCGGGGTCCGAGGCAGCTTCCAAACCGCCGGGCGGCCAGAGCCTTGCTGGAGCTGCGAGCCCCAACGAGCGCGTGCTGCTGCCGTCCCCGCCGCGACGGGCGCCCGGCCCGGCGCTGCCTCCGGGGCTGGGGGCCACGGTGCCGCCGCGCTCCTGCTTGCCCCGTCCCCAGCCCGCCCGCGCCCCCCCCCACCGCCGCTGGGAATCGGGGCCGCGCCGGGGGCTCCGCCAGCGACCCCGGCCCCGCGCGGGGCGACGGGACAGCGGGGAGGTATCGGTGCCGTTTGCTGCTTTTTCCGCCAGCCCTGCGGCGTCCGCCTGCGCTGGCAGCAGCCGAGTGAGGCTCACGCCGCTTGGCAGCGATCGCTGCTCTTTTTAACCCCCCCCCGAAAAAAAGCCCCCGGGTTCCCTCAACGTTAGCCGCCCGCCCTGGCCGTAACCTCGCTGCTTTCCCAGCGCGTGGCCGCGCGTTGCCTTTATCTGCTCCCAGGCAGGATTTACGATCCCCAGGACTTCCTGTGCTTTCTTTCAACGTGCTCTATTTCTTCTTGCGAGCGATAAATCAAAACTGTTTGTTTCGAGTTTCTTTCCTTTTCTTTTTTTGTTTTTTTTTTTTTTTTTTGGAAATTCCTCCCGCCGCCGCTGCCTGGCTGCGCAGGGACGGCGCGCCGGCGGCCGCCTCGCAGCCGGCTCCCTGCAGCCCTTCCGGCCCTTTCGGCGGCAGAAAGGGAGGGAAAGCGAGACCCGCCGGGGCGGCTTTCGAGCGGCGCTCGGCCCGAAGCGGCGGCCCCAGGGCTGGCGTTTTCCCCCGGGAGCCTCCGGGAACCGGGTTCGTAGCGGACCGGAAAATCCGCCGCTCAACGGCGCTCCCGATGCCTAAGCACGGCCGGGGCCGCGGGTTTCTGAGTGCGGCGGCGGAGCGGCTCGGAGGGATCCCGGCGAGCTTTCCCGCCGGGCTTTTCGTTCTGCCGCCCCCTCTGCCGCCTGCATCCCTCCCGCCGACCCCTGCGCGGCTCTCGGGAAAGCAGATTTTTTTTTTTAAAATATATATATATATATATATATTTTTTTTTTTGGATGGTTTAGTTTGGAAGCAGGGATGGAAAATTATTTCCAAACCCTAAATTAGAAACAGAATAATAAGCAAGCGCCTTGTTTTGGAGGGGGCGGCGTGTGTCATGGCGCAGCAATGAGAAGCTCGTGCGGAGGTGCAGCCGCGGGAGCTGTGGGATGCGGCCGTCCCGCCGCCCCGAGGACGGTCTGGGCCCCGGGGTGCTGCTCCGGCTCCCTCGGGGACCCAGCGCCGCCCGGGGGGAACCCGCTCCCATAGCGGAGGCTTCAAGGCAGGGGAGCAGAGAGGTTTCGCTCGGGGTTTCGCTCTCTTTCCTTCCCCCCAGAAGTCGTCAGGGCCGATGGAAAGTGCCGTGGCCTCTCCCGGAGCTGGAAGACGCTGCGGGCAGCAGCGGCACGGCCACCCCTTCTCGCGTTTCGGGACCCCCCAAGCCGGCTGCCCCAGGCACGCTCCACCCGGGGCTGGGTTTCTGCGGGGCGGCGAGCTGCCGGGAAGGCCTGGCCGGCGGGCGGCCAGGAAGCCTGGGGCTGCCCTTGGCCGCGGCCCCTCGGGGCGGCACGCTTCCGGGAGCCGAGCTCGCCCCTTGCTCGCCGCCGCCGGTGTGTGCCTGCCTGCCGGCCGAGCGGGGCAGGAGGCGCAGCCGGGGCGGGGGCTCCGGCACGTGCGTGTGCGTGTTTGCATGTGTATATGGGGGTGTGTGAGTGCACACGCATGTGTGTGCATGCGTATATGGTTTTGTGTGAGTGCACACATGTGTGCATGTGCATATATGGGTTTGTGTGAGTGCACGTGTGTGCACGCATATAGGGGTTTGTGTGAGTGCACACACATGTGTGTGCATGCACGCGTGTGCATGCACGTGTCCATGTCTGTGCATGCACGTGCACCTCACCAGGGGGCTGAGGACAGACGGGACAAAACCAGGAGCTTGTGCGTGGCCGGGCCAGCCCAGGTCGCCCGGCTAGCAGCCAGTGCAAAGGGCCTTGCACCCTGCTTTGTTCCCCCCTCGCTGGGTGCAAGGCATCACCCACCCCCAAGCCAGCCGTGGCCGGGCCGGGGGGCTCTGCGGGCGCCCGGGCAGCGGCTGAGCCGGGCTTGGCTGCTGCAGCCGCCCCGTTCGCCCGGGTGTCTCCAGGCTCGGAGGCCTTCGGGTGCCCGTCCGTGGGGCACCCCCACCCCCAGAGCACTTTTGGTGGGTCTGCGTGGAGCCAGTCACTGCAATTTAATAAGACACTTATTGTGTGTTAAATATCAACAGTTTATAGGAAACATGTGTCCTGAGGATTAACAGCCATGTAAAAGATAGAGCGGGGGGTTAAACCTCCGAGCAGCGGGGTCCAAATAATCCACCGCTGCCGCAGGATGCCATAACGGGTTGGGGGGGGAGGCTCTGAGCGGACCGTGCAAGGCGAAACGTGTATTTTGGGTGCCGTGGATGACGCGGGGAGGGTGAAGACAGGGCCTGCGGGGGCGTTTCCCGCGCCGAGCCGGTGCCCCGCAGCGGCGGCCGCTGGCAGGGCCGGCCCTGGGAGACCCGCGGGAGGATGTGACGTTGGACCCCGGCCCCTTCTGCGCCCGTTTCTTCCTCTCTTTCTCCATTCCCCCCCCCCCGCTCCTATTTCTCCCCTTTCCACGCAAATGCTTTAGCTAATTAGCAAAACGTGTCAAAGACAATGATGAATGTCCCGGGAGGCGATTTAGCAGCCTTTGTGCCGGCAGGGCCTGACTTCTGCTCTTAAAGGTTTTAATAAAAGATAAGGGGGCCTGTGGCGGGCAAGCGGAGCGTGTGTCCTCGGAGGCGCTCAAGGGCCGGGGACGGAGGAGGGATGCGGAGCAGGGTCCCCGCTGGCGGGAGAGGGCAGGCTGCACGGGGCCCGCGTTCGGCTGCAAAAAGTGCGTTTCTCGACCCCTGCGCGTGCCCATAACCGTGGCGTCTGGCCTTGGCAGGGAAAAACATAAAACCCTGCTGAATGCCTCCTTTATTCCTTCAGTGGCAGGTAATTTAATCTCATCGGCCAGGGCAGGTTATGAATGTTTCTATGTTTAAGGGAAAAAAAAAAAGGAGGATTTTCTCTGAGCGCGGGTGATGCGGGAACGTTGCTTTTGGGGTGTCTGCAGCCCCCCGGGCGCTTTCCTGGGGCTGCTGCGGCTTAGCCGGCTCCGGCCCCATCCAAGGGGGATGCTCCGGGAAACGCTGAGTCGGGGTCCCGCCACGCCGCCCTCCGGGGGCTGGAGCCCGCGGGGCGGAAAAGGGGGTTTCTGTCCCGCGGCGGCACGGGGGGCTTCGCCGGCGCGTTGCTGTGCCGCTGCTAAGCGCGTTCAGGTCTGAGCGCTTCGAAAGGGCGTCAGGAGGGGCGAGAGCTGGAAACGAAGCGGGAGGGGGGCAAAATTGAAAACGCAAGCCGTCTGCAAGCTGCCCCCGCGGCCGCCGGCCCGCGCTGCGCCGCGCCGGCCCCTCCGTGCCATCCGCCTGCCTCCTCCGGCTGCGCGCAGAAACAGGAACCGGTGCAAAATGCCCGGCTTTCCCCGGATCCCTCGCCAACCGCTCTCCCCAGGGTTTGTTTGGGAAGAGCGAAAGGCTCGATCCGGCTCCGAGGAGGAGCCCCGTTTCGGGGCTGGGGTTCCCGGGGTACCTCTGGGCCGTGGCTGAACTCGTGGCCGGACGGATGTGCCCCCAGGGAGCGGGGACGTGGAGGTGGCCCGGCCGCGGCCGCCTTCGCCTGCCTGTTGCGGAGGGGAGCGTTGCGTCCAGGGATGCTTGGAAACGGGTTTGCTGGACCCGGCGGCCAAAAACGCCCTTCGCACGGCGCTGAAACAGGAGCCCGGAGCTGCCCGTGTCCGACGCCGTTTGCTGCGTCCCGAACCAGCGGGCGGGAGCCGGAGGGCTGTCGCTCGCGGCCGGCGTGGCCGGGGAGGGCAGCGGGTGCCCACCGTGCCTTTGGGAGACCCCGTCGCGGCGAGCATCTCCCTCCCGGCCGGCCGCCTGCCGCCTCCCCTGCGCCTCCCCGGACCCGGAGGGCCGACGAGCCCGCGAAACCGGCCCCTGCTCCCGCCGGATTCTCCGCGTCTGCCGCCGAGCGGCGGCGCGTTTCCCACGGCCCAAGGCGGCCGTTCCTCGCGCCCCGCCGCGGCCGGCTGCAGCTCCTTTTTCCCGACGTTTTCCAGCGCCGAGGTGGAAGGGGCGACACTTTCCTGCTCCCGGAGCCCGGCGTTGGACCAGCTGCTCCAAAATCACCCGGGGAGGCAGGAAGGAGCCCCGGGATGAGAAACCTGCCTCATCCAAGAGACTTTGGGTCCTGCTGAGGTTGGTACCAAGCTTTACTAGCTGCAGTTCAGCAAATCCCCCCAGACCGGCGTACGGGGTGCTTCGTCCCCCCGGAGTTCCCGCGCCGCCCTGCCCTGGCCGGCTGCACGCTGCGCCCCTCGCGTGCCGCCCGGCCCGGCCACCCGTTGGCACCCTGGAAAAGCCTTAGTCTGGAAAACCAGGAGCTTTTGCAGAGCAGGGGGATCACAGCCGAGGAAGCGCCTTGGGAAAAATAATAACCGGCCGGGGGCGGAGGCTGCCGTGGGAGCCCAAGAGCGAGGAGCATCCCCGGGCGATGCCTCGAAACCACGGCCCGACCGTCCCGGGAGAGAGGGCGTCACGCGCGCCCAGGGCGGCAGCTCCCGCGCCGCGCTAGTCATAGCTTTGTAAGTCACAAGTAACCCCAAAACCCGGCAGGCGACAGCTCCTGCCAGCCGTCCCCCTGAGGCCTGGGCCTCTCGGTGCATGTAACGGGGGGGGGGCGGAACGCGGCCTGGCCGAGGCGCGGGGCGGCCGGCGCGGGCCGCTTGCAGGGTTTCCCTGCCCAGCTCTCGGGAGCAGCGAGCAGGCCCGCGGGGCTTTAACGCGCCATGCGTAAAACTCGCTCTGGATAAACAAGAGGCCGCGTGTCGGGCTGCGGGCGCCGCACCGGGCTCCGCCGCCCGGGCTCGGACCTCAGCGCTGAAATATTTTCAAGATAAACAGAGGAAAAGGAGTGCGGGAGGAGGCCGGAGGCGCCGGCAGTGGCGCGCTGCTGCTCTCGGAGGCGCTTCGGGGCAGGGGGCCGGGCGCCCCGCGCGCCGCCGCCGCCGGGTGCCTTTCTCCTGCCCGGGAACCTCGAGCGCTTCGGATTCGGAAAGCAACCCGAAGAGCGGCGGGCGATGAGGAGCTGCAAAACCCGGGGCTTTTGGGGCCGTGTAGGGGACAGGAGCAGCCCCAGGGCGAGAGCAGCCGCGATGGCGCGGGGGCTGAGCCCGCCGGCGTGGGGCCGCGGGGTGGTGGGAGCCTCCTGCCTTTCTGCCGGCGCCTGCGGCCCTTCGTCGCCTCGTCTGCTCCCCTGCACGGGGGAAGCGGCACGGGGCAGCGTGTGGGCACTGCCTCGCCAGCGGCATGGCCAGCGCTGGGGACCTGGACATGGGCCTGGCTGCTCCATCCCTCCATCCCCTCCATCCCTCCATCCCCTCCATCCCCTCCATCCCCTCCATCCCCTCCACTCCTCTATCCCCTCCATCCCTCTGTCCCTTCCATCCCCTTCATCTCCTCCATCTCCTCCATCCTGTCCATACCCTCCATCTTCAGTCCCCTCCAACCTGTCCCTTCATTTCCTCCATCCCATCTATCCCCTCCATCCCCTCCATCCCCTCCATCTCCTCCATCCCTTAGTCCCCTCCATCCCCTCCATCTCCTCCATCCCCTCCATCTCCTCCATCCTCTCCATTCCTCCATCTCTTCCATCCCTGTCCCCTCCATTCCCCTCATCTCTTCCACCCTGTCCTTCTCTCCATCCCCTCCATCCTCTTCATCCCTTCCATCCTCTATCCCCTCCACCTTCACTCCCCTCCACTCCCTCCATCTCCTCCGTCCCATCCATCTACTCCACCTTGTCCATCCCTCCATCTCCTCCATCCTCTCCATCTCCTCCGTCTCCTCCACTGCTCTATCACATCCATCTCTCAGTCCCTTCCATTCCCTTAATCTCCTCCATCCCCTCCATCTCTCCATCCTCTTCATCCCTTCATCCTCACTCCCCTCTACCCTCAGTCCTCTCCATCTCCTCCATCTCCTCCATCCCTCCATCCCCTCCATCCCTCTCCCCCTCCAGCCCTTCCACCTCTCCGGGGCACTGGGGGGACGCCGGCAGGCCAAGGGCCCCGGGTGCCGGTGGGCTCTCGCCACCCACACGCAGCATGCCCGCGTCCCGCAGCGGTGCCAGGGTGCAAACCGGGCGTGCAGGCGCCGCGCCGGGGCGAGGCCGCGCGGTGGAGCGGGGTGCGCGCCGGGCCGCCGCCATCGCCTCCCGCGTCCCTCCCTCCTCCCTGCCACCTCAGCAAATTTAATTAAAAGTCATTCAGATTCCTTTGAAAGAAAATGTCATCCGTCGACACAATTACACTTTAACTAACCAAAGCTGTTACAGTTCCTATATATATTGGAATCAGGCTGTCGTTATTAGTTCTAAGTAAGTAATTTATTCCCATTATTGTGTTCAAATTACAGGATATTACCCCCTGGGGAAATAATCCTGTTATTTGAAATGTAAAAAAGAATTCACATGGACAACAATGGATTCCTAAGCGGACCTAACAACATGTCCCGAATCCAGGGGCGGCCTTTGCCTCCGACAGGGAAACGTAAAGTTGCTTTTTAAAAGGCATTTTCTCCTCTTCTCCTCCTCCCATCCCGACAGAGATAGCGAGGACTCTTCCTCTGCTTCAAAACCTGTTATTTATTGGGGAAATTGGAATAAATCTGCTGGAATTTGGCCCGCCGGGGTGGGGGTCGTATATCTTTCCCGCTTTATCTTGGCGCTGCAGCTGCAGAGAGGAAATCCCCCCTTTTTCCAGGGATTTTGGCGCCTCGCGGCCCGTCGGGCGAGCGGCGCGGGCGCGTTTCTGCGGGAGCCGGGAATCGGCCGCTTTCTCGGGCAAAGAGCTGCCGCGGCTCCTCTCGGGCAACGCGGCTCGCTTGACGGAGATCTCCTCGGGGAGCCAAACAACAGCCTGGCGCGGAGGCACCCAAACACAAGCAACTAATTTGGACCACTGGAGGGGAAAAAAAAAAAAAAAAGGAGGAGAAAAAAAAAACCAGCCAAGAAAAGAAAAGAAAGAAAAAGAGGAGGAAGAGGGAGGGGAGGGAAGAAAATCAGATACACTTGTAACCTGATTGCAACAGCCAGCTATGTGTGCAAAATCACAATGCGGCTCTATAATTAAATCTCGCTTCCCCCCCCTCCTGCCGAGCTCTTTCCTCTAACAGGCACGGCACAAAACCAGTCGCTAGGACATCAAAATCCAGCTCCGAGCAGAGGGGACGGTCTTGTCTCGGGCTGCTCGGCTCGTCTTCAAGGAAATCATAATTCGGCCCCAGCGCCGCGCCGGGGCGGGGAAAAGGCACCGGCCGGGGCGGGAAGGTGGGGAAGCCGCTGGGATTTCCTTGGCGCCCGGCGGGCTGGACCGGCCCGCTCCCGCCGGGGCCGCATCCTGCGTGCGCTTGGTGCCGCGGCCTCGACCCAACCTCCGGGACCTGTTTCCTCGTGGGTTGACTCCTGGTTTGCTTCCCAAGAGTGTTTTGGGGAGCCGGATTTTGCTGCCCCCGCTCCGGCCCGCGGGCTGGGGCACGGATTTGGGCGCAGGAGCGAGAGAGGCCACGCAGGCGCTGCAACGCACCCGGGGTGACGGGGAAACGCCGCTTCTGCTCAAATAAAGCCGCAGACGTTTTGTTTTAATGGCAATGAACAGCTGTTAAAAAGGCGAAAGATCTATTATAATAATACCTAGCGCTGCCGGCGCCTTGCACGCGGGGGTTTGGAAATACGTTTGTGAGCGTTAATTTTAAGCCACGATAACGTGCCCTGGGGAGGCCGCTGGGTTTTCTGCCTTGGTTTTGGACGGGGAAGTCGAAGGCGGCCGACGGGCAGCGGAGGGAGCAGGAGCGGCGCTGGCGGAGGGGAGCCGAGCGCGCCCCGGCTCCCGAGCGGCCGCCGCCGCCGCCGCCGGGAAACGCTGGACTTCAGCCGCCCCGAAGAGCGCCCGACGCGGAGCGAGGCGCGCAGCCCCTCGCCGGGCACGGCGGCGCGGTCGCGGCCGGCCGTGCATCCTCCGGCTCGGCCTTTCCGGCGCGCCCTGGCCTCCTCCGGCGCGTGCGTTTTGAGGAAGACTAGCTTTACTTCGGTGCAAACCGCGCAGCGCTGCCGCAGGGTAACCTTGAGCAGGACCTCTGCGCCGGCGGGGCGCCCGGCCTCCCTTCGGAGCAAGTCTTCTTTCTCCGAGAGATATTGCAAATCTGGATTTTCCAGTTCCTGGAGGGCTCTGCTTGTTTAAATTAGAAGCAGATAGGAGAGGTGAATTTTAAGAAGGACAGAGCAAAGGCACGCAACTCGGCAGTTCACTTCTAAACTTCTCTCCCTGGGTCTCCCGCTGAGTAAATGCTTTAGGAGCTTCAAACCGTGGCTTTTAATATCTCCTTAACATGCCCGGCGATTCCTTCCCCCTGTCAAAACGGCAAGAGCAGTTGTGAATATTTTCCATTTTAAAATGTTTTGTATGCATATGGAAGTACCTGCCGCTCTTGCGGGCCAGGACAGGGAGGAATGTTTCAAGCCAGGGTATCTATTTTACAGCAGATCTCAGAACGGCTCCCGCTACTCCCGCTCTGTCTTATACGCATCCAAGAGTGTATTTGTGACTCAAGTGACAGTTCAAGGGAAAAAATATGCAATTCACTCTGCTGATGTAGAAAATCTCGCCCCGCAGAGCTCAGCATTCCCATTTGGCTGGCCGTATGATTGTTTTAAAACTTACATATGCAAAGCTGTAACGCTGGGAAGTTATACAGCGACTGCAAGTTCGGAGAGCTTTCCCACACGCGTTTCGCCGCTAAACCACATCTTTTCTTCGGAAAGGTGTAACTGCCTTTCCCTCACGTTACACCCGATTTAGAAGCCAGTCCGTAGCCCAAAAATGCAAGCGGTAATTATAGCTTTGGGATTCGTGCTCCTCTCGTAGCTATCTAGGGGTTGTGCAGTTCATCTCTCCTTCCTGTGGTTTCTTTTTTCCCCCTCGATCTTGGATGAAAAAAAGCTTATTATTGGATAAAAGGAAGAAAACAAAACAAAACAACGCTGATCTCCCAAGCATACGGTCTGGCTGTGACAAAAGCCCCTTAGCGCGGGCTTCTCGGTGGGTGCGAGCAGTCCAGCTCTTGTCGGGGAAGGTGATACTGGATTTGAGGCGGATCGCTACAGGGACGACGTCTGTAACAGGCTGGGGATGGGGGAGAGGAAAATTAAAAAAAAAAAAAGAAAAAGGGCAGAGGTGGGTCTGGATGCCCAAGCCGGGGTTTAAACGCACAGCCCGCAGATCCGGAGTTAGGGCTCAGGAAAATAACACAGCCCAAACCCTGTGTCCCAAAATGTGTTTATTAGAGGACGATGGCGTGGGCTGGCGCTGCCCGTGTCGGGTGCTCCGGGGGTGCCGCCGCGGTGCGGGGTGCAGGGGACGGCCCCGGCGCCGTGGGGGTGTCCAGCTCGGGCCGGGGGGAGCGAGCGCGCGCACAGGCGGCCGGGTGGCAAGGAAGGGCGTTTTTGTGTGTAAACGTCAGCCCTCCCCATGCTGGCTGATGGTGCAAGAAAAAAAAAAAAACCCAAACATCAACACTTTTATTTTTCCTTGAAAACCGTACTGCTGTTAGGAAGCATTTTTGTTTTGCAAACCTCAGAGCTGCCTGCCGGAAAGCCTTGGGGTGGAGGGGGTGCGTAACTCCTACCGACGCGCTCGGCCCTGCCGGCCCCCCAGTGCCACGGCGCCGGGGGGCTGCCACGGCCCCCGGCCCCGCTCCGGGTTCGGTGCAGGCTCCGGTGGTTGTTTCTCCGTCTCCCCTTCCCCGCGCGTCGCCTCCCCCCTCCCGTGCAAAGCCAGCAGCCAGGCTGAGCGCTGGGTTTATAATCAGCCAGGATTTATGGAGAAAAACGAAATCCCAAGCTGTTCTGGTCATTAATCAGGAATTCTTTGCCCTGTTCCCAAGCTGTTGTCCGGGGATCTCCTTACGGGGACCCCCCAGCCCGGAGCCCCCCGCCCCACGGGCAGCAGGTCCGGGTGCCAAGTTTTTCCTTGCAGACTGGGGTGAGCTGCCTGTCTTGGGAGAGACCCCGAGCTTTCGAATTAACCTCCCCCCTCCCCAATTTGTCTGCTCGTCATCAGAACGAATCAAAATAAATCCTGCCGGGCGACCCCCTCCGCCTTCAAATCCCTCTTCTCTAGCTCGCCCGCTCCGTCAGGGTTTTAGCTGGGGGGGCCCCCACGGCTGCACTCAGTTCTGCTTTAGAAACGAAGGCAACCAAATCAGGGCAAACCTCCCCAAACGCTGTGCGCTCCTCACTATTAGTATTTTAATGTGATTTATGCCTGCTTTTCTAAATCAAGTCACTGACTGCACACTTTAAATATAGCTCGCCTGTTCCAAAACACCCTGAAAACGTGTAGTAAGCACGTTAAAAATGCATGGCGAAATGCATGCACAGCATCCTCCACTTCTGGAGCTGTGACTGCAGAGCCTTTTTATACACGGGGATGCGGAGATAACCGAGGGGGTGATGGGGGGGAAGGGGGGGCAGCCTCCCGGCAGACGGACCGGGATGTGATTACAGTATGGCCTGTTCCCAGTTCACACGCACACTCACACACTCACACTTTGCACCCCTCGGAGCCCAGGCAAGGGGGAGAGGGCTGCGGCACCGGGGGGGGGGGGGGGGGGGCTCGGGGAGAGTGTGCACCACGGTGCTGCAAGCAAGGGGTGTGTGTGCGTGCGTGCATGCGTGTGTGTGTGTGCGTGTGTGTGTGCGCGTGTGTGTGTGTGCGTGTGTGTGTGTGTGCGTGCGTGTGTGTGTGTGCGTGCGTGTGTGTGCGCACCCCCCCAGCACAGCCCCAACTCCAGGACACCGTCCCCAGGCAGCAGGGCACAAGGTCTCCAGCAGCGTTTGCACTAGGCGTGTGGGGGGGGGCAGCCATGCCCGGCAGCCCCCCGAGGCCCGGGGTTGGGGGGGGGGGCACGCACCGTTTCTGCAGTCTCCTCCCCATCCCGCCCGCCCGCCCCGTCCTACCTGCGGCCCCCGGGCGCAGCGCGCTCCGCACGGCGCTGCGCAGCGCGGCCGGCGGCTCCCGCACCCCCAGGCGCGGGGCGGGGGGGACGGGGGGGGGCAGGAGGGGCGAGCCCGGCAGAGACTTTCGTGTCCAAACAGAGGGAAAGAAAAGAGAGAGAGGGAAAAAAAAGAAAAACAAAACGAGGGGAAAAAAAGGAGAAAAAGTGGAGGGAAGAAAAAAAGGAGGGGGGGGAGGGAAGAGGGGGAGAAGGCAGGAGAGGGGCAGGCGGGAGGTTTGGGGGGCCCTGCGCGGGCCGGCGGATGGGGCGGCACCGTGGGAACGGGCCGCCGCGCCCGGGCAGCGCCCCCCCCCAAAAAAAAACCCCAGGAGCCGGTGCCGTTGGAGAGGGCGGCGATGGCGAGGGACCGCCGGCTCCGCGGTGCGAGCCTGGCAGGGAAAACGTGAGCCCGACCCCCCCCGTCCGCGGTCCCCAGCGTCGCCGGGTGCTTCGCCCGGGGCCCCGGGGGGGGGGGGGGCGGCTGGGAAACAATAGCGGGACAATAACGCCCCGGGAGCGGGCTGTGCGCGGAGGGAAAGCGGTGCGCGGCCAGCAGCCGCGGCAGCCTGGCCGTGGGGAGAAAAAAAATATTTACAGAGAGAAAAAAAAGAAACATATATATATTTTATATATCTCTCTATATTAGATATAGATATATATGGGAAGGGGCTAGATGCCGAGGAGGGGGCAGCCCCGTGCTTTGCAGCAGCGCAGCCCTGCTACAAGATGGCTCCCAGCCGGGCTGCGCCTGCAGCGAGCAGGAGGAGGAGGAGGAGGAGGAAGGGCCGGAGCCGGTGCGCGCCGCCGCGGGGGCCCGCGGGGGGGGGGGGGGACGCGGGCCGGGGGGCTGCGGCGGCGCTGCCCCCCCCCCCCCCCGCCCCGTTGGCCCGGCCGGGACGAGCGGGCAGGGTTTTATTAGCCAAGTCGGTGATGGGTGGCACGCGTAGCCCACCGTCGCAATTACAGCGGCGGGTGGGAGCCGGGTGTGAAAACATTAAACATTTATAAAATATGCTTTTTAAAGCCACATAAAAGCGATTAAGCCATTAATATATATTTTTTTTCCAGCCCCTCTCCCTCTCCTTTGGTCTAATAAAGGAGACAGAAAGGGAGGGAGAACCCCCCCCCCCCCAACGCGCCGCTGGAAGCAGTTGGCCGGGGCTCCAGCCGCGCTCGGCTCTGCCGCAGCGGCTTTGCCGCCCGCGCCGCGCATAAGCGCCCGCGTAGATCCCGCCGCAAACGCGCGTCGCAGGAGCCGTGCGTACGTTGCGCTGGAGCGCAGGAAAGCGCCCTGGGAAACGCGCGAGGTTCTCGAGGAAAGCGGCGCCGGCGCCGCCGACTGAAAAGCAGCGAAGGGGGTGCGCGGCGCTGCGCGCCCGCCCACGCGTGGGGGGGGCCCGCGGCACCTCGGGGTGTTTCCCCCGTGCCCGCCGGGGGCAGCCTGGAAACCGCCCCGCGCGCCTGCGGGCGGCTTGAAACTCTCCTGCGGGCGGCGCTGGGGAGAATCGACTTTATTATTATTATTTTTTTAATTTAGACTGGGATTAAATTAGATTTCCCCTCCCCCCCCCGCCTTTATAAAACATTTTTTTTTTTTTAATTTAGGAAAAAAAAAGGAAAGGGATGGGGCGGTGAGTTGGAAGGCTCTCGGGGAGGATTGGACGGGGGGGCCAGAGGAGGCGCTGCGGGGGCCGCTGCGGAGCCGGGCGGCCCCGGCGGTGCTCGGCGCTGCGCAGGCGGCCCCGGCGCCCGTCGGGGCTGCATTTTGGGCGGGGGGCTATTGGCGGAGCCGCGCTGGGAGGCGGCGGCAGCGGGTTGTTTTGGGGGCGGGTGGGGGTTGTTGGGGGGGGTGCCCCGCTGTTGGGGGGCGGCGGGGGCAGACCCCCGAGCGGCGGGGCGGGGGGCCCGGCCCTGAATGGCCGCTTTGTCCGCGGCCGGGCCGTGGGAGAGGAGCCGCCTGCGCTTTCCGCCCCCTCCTCCTCTCCGCCCCGACTTGGGAAGTGTTTTGCAAAAGACTGGAGAAGAAGGGGGGGGAGGATGGAATTTGGCAAAGGAGAGGAAAAGGATTAAAAAATAAAATAAAAAAACTGGGGGCGGGGGTCGCTGGTGGCGCTCTGCTGCCTCCCTCCCCGCCGCCTTTCCACGGGCAGCTTCCCAGAAAATGGGGAACTTGACAGCATTTTCACTAAAGAGAGCGAAATGAAAAGAAGTGAATCGCCGCTACAACCATCGTCTATTTTGATCCCTCGGCCCCGGCCGGGGGGAGGGGCGGCGGCGGGGGGAGGGGAGGGGCAGCGCGGGCGCGCGCGCGCGGGGGCGCGCGCGCTTGGCTAGGGTAAGGGTGTGGGGGGGGAGCCTGGAAACGGCCGCGAGAAATTCTCACCGCCGGCGCGGGCCCATTCAAGCGCCGCGGCGGGGGTGGGGAGCCTGGAAACGGCCGCCGGGGCGCGGGCCCGCGTGGCCGCGGCGGGGAGGGGGGCGGGGGCGGGGCCGCGCGGGCGCCTGTTTACCCGCCGCCGAGTGGCAGCGCGGGCGGCCAATGGGCGGCGCGCGGGGGGCGGCGGCGGCCCCGCCCCGCGGGGGGAGGGGCGCGCGGGAGAACAATGCGCGTTTCATGGCCCGAGCGCGGCGGCTTTTTTTTTTTTTTTTTTCCCTCCCCCCCTTTCCTCCTTTTTCCCTCCTTCTTCTCCCCTCCGCTTTCCCCCCTCCTCCCGCGCTCTCCCTCCCCCCTCCTTTCTCTCGCTCTCTCTCCCTCTCTCTCTCTCTCTCTCTTTTTTTTTTTTTTTATTTTTTTTTAAGCGCCGCCGCGCGCGGGGCGCTGCCGTGGGGGTTGGCGTCGCGCAGCTCCGCGGGGCCCCCGCGGTCTATGGCGCGGCCGCCGCGCCGCCTCCGCGCTGCCCCTGAGCCGCCGGCGGCGGGCGGGCGGCGAGCCGGCACCCCCCGCCTGGCCCCCGCCGCCGCCCGGCCCCGCGACACGGCGGCCTGAGCGCGCCCAGGTAGGACGGCGGGGCCCGGCGGGGCGGCGGGCGGCTCCCCCCCCCTTCCCCTCCCCTCCCCAAGCCTCGGGTTTTTTTTTTCCCCAAAAGCGGCGCTCCAGCCCGCCGAAACTTCCCCTCTGCGGTCCTGTTCCGGGGGAAAGGATTAAAAAAGCGAAGCGGTGGGGTGCCTTTCTCCCTCCTGGGTTTTTTTTTTGTTTGTTTTTTCTTTCCCCCCCTCTCCTTTTTCGCACTCCCCCCCCCCCGTTATTTACTATTATTTTTCGGCGGCGGCGGCCATGGGAGCGGGCAGGGCGCCGCGGCCGCGCTGGGCTCCGCGCCCTCCCGCAGCCCCGCCGCGCCTGGGAAAAAGCGCTGCCTTGCCCGCAGCGCTGCTCTCTCCTGGGGCGAAGCCCGGCAGATAGATCCCTGTCAGCCTGGAAGTATATATAGTGTATATATATAAAATATATATATATCTTTTTTTTCCTAGCGGGGGAGGAGGGAAGGAAAAAAAAACCCGCCGTGAAACATTTTGTTTTCGGCCGGAGCAAAGCGGGAGCGGAGCCGAGAGCGGGGCAGAGCGCAGCTTCGGCGCAGGCAGAGTTACCGCCGAGCCCTTTCCCCCGGCGGGGCGCTTGTGCCAGCAGTCGGCTGCCAGGCGAAAGCTATTTGCAGTGGACTAAAACACCCCTCTGGAAACAAACAAAAAAAAAAATTTTCCCCCTCTACGTTATTTTTTCCCCCCCCCTCCGCAGCTGGGTCAGAAATACCGCCGCAGCCTCCCAGCCGCTGCCGTCGGCGCGGCCGGCGCCCAGCGTCGCTCCCCGCCGCGCTTGGCGGGCTGACGGCCCCACTTAGCCGATTTAGCACCCCTATTATTATTATTATTATTTTTATTTTTTTGTTGTTGTTATCGCGCTGTCCCCAGTGTTCCCTGCCTTCCCGCCGCGGGGGCGGGGGCGGCGGGCAGCCGGCGGCAGCGCGGCTCACCCCCGCCCCGTCTCTCTTGCAGGCAGCGCCGAGACCGCCGCGCCGGGGCCGGCTCCCTGCACCGCGCCATGGGACGCTTGGACGCCTTAATTTTGAAAAACATCTGATTTTTTATTTTTTATTTTTTGGACGGGGGAGGTGGGTGGTGGAGGAGGAGAAGAAGAGGAGGAGGAGGAGGGGGGGGTCACCGACAGCGATCCGAGAGGACTCCTCGAAGCCGGCGAGTGGATGATGGATGGCCGAGATTTCGGGCCCCCCCGCTCGGTGCACGGCCCCCCTCCGCTGCTCTCCGCGCTGGCCATGGAGAGCCACCGCCTGGCCCCCGCCGCCGGCCGCCTGGCCCCCGCCGCCGGGCCGCTGGCCGCCGGGCTGCCCGCCGCCCTGCCGCCGGGCAAGTTCCTCGCCTCGGGCATCAGCCTCCACTCGCACCCGGGTAAGGCTCCGCGGACCGGCGACGCTTCGGCCCCCTCCCCGCTTAAAAAAAAAAAAAAAATTAATTTCCTCGATGTTTTCCGCGCCTTTCCCCCCCCCCCCATCCAGAACTGGCTGTTGCGCTTCGCTTGGCTCCCCCCGGACGGAGGGGGCAGGAATAGGTGGGAAAAAGAAACCGCCGCTCGCTGCGCGCCGGCTGCGGCACCGCGGAAAATCCCCGTCGGAGCGGCCCCGCCGCTCGCTTCCTATCTTCATTGCATGCTCTTTCTCGCGAGGAGAAGAGGAATAAATGTGTGTGTGTGTGTGTGTTTTCGGGATAGCCGAGCGGGGGGCTGCCGCTGCTCGGGGCGCGGTGGCCGGGCGCGGAGCCCCCTCCCCGCGGCGCGACGGGAAAGTTTGGGCGCTTTGGTGGACGCGCGGGTCCCTGCCCGGGCGGTTTAGCCCTCGCCGCGTTTCCTGCCGTCTCGAAGGCAGAAGTGCTGGGAGTGGGTGGGTTGTGTGTTTTCTTTTTTCCTTTTTCCCCCCCCCCCTCGGTAACTATTATTTTTAAATCTGCAGACAAAACTTCTCTGTTTAGACTGCTCCCTCCTTGTATTTTTGCGTTCTCGGTGTGCTCCAGCCTTGAGCAGCCCCATGACTGCCTCGCTGTCGGCGCATGCAAAAAAAAAAAAAAAAAGCAGGCTTAGAAATGTGTGGTTTGAAAAAATTTTTTTCCCCTAGTCAGCTTTTTGTTTGTTTGCTTAAATCACTTTTTTTTTTTTTTTTTAGTCCCCGTCCCCCCGCCCCGGTTCGAAAAAAACCTCTGGCTCGGGGAGCTGGGCTAGGCAGAGGCAATCGGGAATGGCTCTGCGAAAGGCATCAGCGCAGCCCGTCCCTGCAATTGCAAAATGAAAAACCCCGAGCTCCCTTGGCCCCGAGCTGCCGCGCTGCGAGGCTGCCGCAGATTTCTGACCGTTTCTTTTTTTTTTTTTTGCTCTCCCTCTCCTTTCTTTCTTTTTTTTTCTTTCCCTCCTTTTTTCCTCTCCCCCTTTCTTTCCCCTGGGCGTGGAGAGGTGACTCGGAGTTTACTTTAGGCGTTGGGAGGGTGACAGGTTTTGCAATAATAAACCTGCTTTTCTCCCAGCTGCCCGGGATGAATGACTTTGAAATTTGCAAACCTGATTGCCAACATCTGCGAAGAAGGAAGCAGCTCGAATCGAGGGAAAAGATTTATTAGTTTTAGACTAGGTGGCAGTGCCAATTTCCCAGGTGCTAAAAGAAGAGGTGTAAAGCAAAAAGCCATGAAGCCAAGCACATGGGCAAACACCTTTCTTTCTCCCCTTTTGTCTTTTTTTTTCCTTTTTTTCTTTCCCTCTATTTTTTTCCTCCTCCCCACCTCCTGCTAAAAGCAGAACGCAATCTCTGCCAAAATTTGTCTGGACAATCTCAAGTCAAATCTAGTGGAGGTTCTTGGGGGTTGTCTGTTGGGGGGGGGTTGGCATTTTTTTCTTTTTTTGAAGTTTCTTTTTTTTTTTTTCCTTTTTGGTGGCGTTTCCCTGAAGGTCGGCAGCCCGGGAGGGAGGCGGCGAGCGCTGGTCCGCGGCCGGCGAGCAGCCGCTGCTCCTCGCTGCCCTTCCCGAGCTTTCCCTGCTGCGCCGCAGCCTCTCCGGGTGGGAGCGAGCCTCGGATGCGGCCCCTGACTCAGGCTGTGCGTTTGCCATCCCTCCAAATTTTTAATTTTTTATTGCCTTCCCCCCCACCTCGTTTCTGAAGCCTTCTCAAAGCCCTCCCCGCGCGCGCCGCTCCCCAGGACGCTCGCTGGCAAAGCTCGCTCTGCGAGATCGGCTTCGCTACGGCGCCGTAATTTGCGGCCAGGCTAAACTGCGTTAAAAGAGATACATACAATTAACAATTTAAACTTGCATTATACCACGGCAGTTGGTGGGCAGGGATTTTTTTTTTTTTTTTTTTTTTTTTTTACGGCTTTAACAATATCGTTTGAAATGATGATTGCTTCCTGCTACGGAGGGGCCTTTTGTAGCTTTGCATTTGCAGCGTTGTTTGTTCCTGGTGGGGTTTTTTTGTGTGTGTGTTTTTTGTTTTGTTTGTTTTTTTTGGTGTTTTGCTTTGAGGGGTGGAAAGCAAAGGCTTGTGCAAGGGGTTAAGAAAAACGGGCAGGAGACGAAGCCTTTAAATAGAGCCCGTTCCAACCTTTAAATACCGCCAAGCTGAAGGAAGGGACTGTTGAACCCGTCCCAGCCTCCTCTTAAAATAAATACGCCCCTGTAAAAATAGCGCCATTTGCCATATTTGAGGATCCAGTTATCGCCGGCCTGGGTTTCTTATTTTTCCCGTAGCCTTTGCGCGTCGGAGCGGGCCGGGCGCCGTGCCGCAGCGCGGGGGCTGCTGCGCCAGCCACCCCCGGCCGGCCGGTCGGCTCCTCTCCCGGGGATTTCCGCTCCGCTCCGGCGTCCCGGCAGCCGCGGGGATGGGCACCGGAGCCCTTTGTTGGAAGGGCGCGGAGCGGCGGGCGAGCCGGTGCCCCGCTTCGGGGCCGCCCCTGGCTCTGCGCCGGGGGGTTACGGGAGCCGGGGGCCCCGGGGCGCTTCCCCGCCGGAGGAAAGTGACTGTTTGCAATGGAATTTCGTCCCTGGCAGCGGCCGAGCTCGCCGGGAGACCGAGGATCCTTTGCATAAAAGAGGCCGCGATCGATGCAGTCGGGCGGCGCGGTCCGTTAAGGCAGCAGCTCTTTCTTCTCCGCAGCCCCGCGCGCAAAATCCGAGGGGTAGTTTTGTTTTCGTCCCTGCCGCACCTCCTTGGGGTAAAAGTGAAATGAATGTCCTGGTCTCGGCTTAATCCGGCGATGGGCGTGTTAAGCTTGGCAGCTTTTGCGTTTTGGAAAGGAGGGGTTGGGGAGTGAAAAAAGCTCCCTTGGACAAAACCACGAAGGGCTGCGGCGGGCTGTGTCCCTGGCAGCCTCGGGTCTGCGTGTGAGCAAAGCCGTGCACGTCCAGAAAGACTCCCAAAGTTTAAAATAACAATAATAAAACCTGAACTGCTTTTCCCTCGTGCACTGAGCTATTCTTTCTTGGCCGGGTGTCTGGGATGCTCGTGGGGGGCCCACCCAGTCGCATCCGCGTTCGCATGCCGGCACGCGCAGCCCGTCCGACCTCTTCCACTGGAAGGTGCTTCAGAAACGCTGCCCGGCACCCAGGAAAAAAGTGCCGAACCTGTGCAAACCGTGCTGATTTTGCGTTAAATCGTGCTCGAGAGCAGTCGGCTGAGGGGAGAGATTTTTTTCGCTTGTTTTCCTGCGGGCGCACTAGCGCGCGCCCCCAAACGCAGGGATTTCAAGCGGAGTGGAAACCCTCCGTGCTTCCACCCCTGGGGTCTAGCTCCAGGCCTGACATGCCCAGGGAGAAGTTTTCCACTACGTTTGGGCCAGGTAGGAATGTAAGGGGTGTGGGGGGGGGAAATCCTCTCCCCCGGCGTGATTTGGCTGTGCCAGCAAAATCCCACTGTCGACATACTTTTAACGGCAAAACTGTGCTTCTGCTGAGGCTGCGTATTTTGCGCAGGAGGAATCGCCGCTGCCAGCAAAGCCCCGTTTGCTCGCCCCAGCTGCAAGCCACGCTGGAAGCGCTTTGCTGATACTCGATGCCGGGATGGCTGTGCCGTGGCACCGCGGCGCGTTTTCTGCCTCGCGGTGCTGCACCGCGCCGGGCCCCGCGGGTCGGGCTGGGGAGCAGGGGGCTCGCGAATTCGGCCGTGCCAATTTGGCCGGTCAGCCTCGAGCTTCGACGTGGCTTTTTCCCTTTTTATTTTTGTGTTTTTTATTTTTTATTTTTGCAATTACAATATGTTGCAAGGAAAATATCGTCGTGTTTAATGGCCCTTGAAATCGTGTGTGTCCCCCCCGCCCCCCGCTCGCCCGCCCAGGGGGTGGTGCGAGGGGCTGAGCGCCGGGGGCTCTCCGGGGCAGGGGCTGGCCGTGAAAAACCGGGAGGAATGTGGACGGCTTGGAGACCTGCCTGGGGAGGTGTTTCCCCTCCCTGGGGGCCCCGCTGAAATCGGACGCTTTCTGATCTGTGTTTTTCCGCCAGCAGGGCTAGGGGGAGATCCGGGCGCTCGGCTGGGCCGGGGATGTTACGCTGAGACCTGCCCCGTTCGCACCGGGCAGCCCCGGGGGCCGAGGAGATAGCGGCCGTGAAACGATGCCGCTGCGGCCGGGGGCCGGCTCGTCGCCCCGCAGCAGGAACCGTCCCTTCGTTTTTGCACCCATGGGAACGAAACGGGGGGAGGAAAGGGTTTCTCCTGCGTTTTTGGGAGGGCAGGAGAGGGGTGTCCTCGTGCCCGGTAGCAGGGTGGTGTTTCCCCCGCGGTGGTCCCGGTGGTGGGGGTCGCGGGGCAGCTCCTCCGTCCAGCGGGAGCGGTGGGAAGGACCGTCCGCCCGCCCCGGCGATGATGCTCTCGACGCCTTCGGGTGCCGACGGCAGGGGCGTCGGGCTAAAACCGCGGCCGAGAGCGCGGCTCGGGCTCGAGCGCGGTGACGCGAGCTCGCTCGGAGCAAGGTCCCGCGGGATCCTCGCCTACGGTCGGGCTTTCAATACCTTCTGGAGCCGAGCGCGGAGGAGCCTGGCCCTGCCTCTGCTCTACGGCGCTGCCAAAGACGTGCTTTTATTAGCGTTGTTCATAGCAGCTCTTCTCCCTTCCCCGCGCGAGCCGGGCCCCCTCGGCCTGGACCTCCTTGCAGTCCCCGCTCCCAGCCCTGATGGCTGGTGCGCCACAGGAAACGTGACCTGGACGTCGTGCCCGTGCTAGGAAACGCTGGCCCGGGGTGGCGCGGGGTGCCGGGAAGGTCCCCCGCGTCGGTCCTGCTAGGAAGAGGCTCCTGCGCTTTCCCGGCGCAGCAGCTGTCGGAGAAATGGAAACCTCCGGGAATTCATCCCGCTTCAGATGCGGTTTGCAGCGCCAGGGCTTTCGTAAGGGAAATTCTAGATTTCCTTCCTAGGATAACCCAAGGTAAAGCCGAAACTAGTTTATAGTTATATAGTAAATAACCTCAATCTTGTCGTTTCACCAGCTGAATATGGAAACGAATGTTTTAACCGGATCGCTTCGTTCCGGGGCGCCTTCCAGGTGGGCGCGTCGCGGCGTGGTCCAGGCCGCGACGGAAAGGGGGGATGTCGGAGCACGTCCTCCAGCTCGGGTGAGCATCCGACCAGTCCCAACCAGGCGCCGGGAGTCTTCGGCCTCTGCTGAACTGGTCCAGTTGAAGCTGCGGGCGGGAGGCGGCGCAGGGAATCCGGGCCAGCCCGGCGTGCGCTAGCACGAACGCCGCCGTGCCCCGGCGGCGAGACGTCAGTTTGGGTTGGGCAACGCGGCCGAGCATCGCCGGGGACCGGGGACCGGGGCGCGCTCTGTGCTGCCGGCCCCGCGGCTGCCAGCGGCGGCGGGTCCCGCTGCCCGGACCCGGGAAGGCGGCCGGGGGGCAGCGCGCGCGGGATGCCGCCGGGACCAGGTCTGCGGCTTTGTGCTGGCGTTTCCCCCAGGGGATTTTCCAGCCCTCGCTGTGCTGGGGTGGAAAGCCCAGGGGCCGGGGTGAGGGGCAGCGCTTGGTCCCTTGACAGCAGCCTTTGCCATCTCCCTCCCTTTAAAAAGCGAAGCAAGTTTGGGGGCAGGGGGAACGCTCCGGCGTGGCTCGTCCCCGCCGTAGCCCCCCTTTTCCCCGGCAGGGCGACGGGGCGTTCCTGGGTTTCCTTGTTTCCCCTTATTTCCCTCTCGCCGTGCGTTTCTGGCTCCGCAGCGGCGGCGCGCGGCTGCGCGCCCGTGGGTGCGGGCGCCGCGGTGCACCCACCGGCTGGGAAAAGCGCGGCCCCTCTTGGCCGTTGGTTCGCTTTGCTCGTCTTTTCCTTCTCTCCGGCTCTTAGAGGCCGAGGGGACGGCGACCGTCGCGAGGATCGAAATCCCGCCGCGCGCAGGGGCCGGGGCGCGGGAACTCCCCGCGCCGCCCGCCTCCGCCGTCGGCTGCGCACCCCGCTCCGGTTTTCCTCTCCGGCTCTTGCCGCTGACGCTTATGGGAAGCGAAAGGTGCCCGTAACGGAGGCTGGGTTTTGTTTCCGTCTAGCCAGGCCTTGGGAGCGTTGGCGAAAGATTCGAAGTGACCTCGGGAATAGATTTTAGGAGCCGTTTGGAGGGGGCCGGATCCCGGCGGCGAGCCGAACCTGGCGGGACTGGAGAAACGAAAGGAGCAGCGTGGTCTGCTGGCGAGAGAGAAGGTGCTTTTAGAGGACTGACCGAGGGGGGGTTTGGAGGCGGTCTGGCCCTTCTCCGCAGACCTGCGTCCCGGCGGCTCCTGAGAAGGCTCTTGCCGCTCCGGCTGCCGTCCATCTTACCCGGCTGCCTTACCGAGCGCAAAGAGCCTTTCCTATTTTGCGGGGTTAGATACGTATCGCCTGCGTTTCCCTTCCTGCCCCCGCTCCCTTGCAGCGCGCCCTTCCTTTTAAGCAGAATTCCCTATGGCTCGAATATGCTTTTAATACATCTGCTTTAATTGCTTTTAATTACCCCCCCCCCAAAAAAAAAAAAATTTGCAATTGCAATGGCCGACGCGCTGGGAAGGGATGCGGCTCTTGCCCTGGGCCGCTCGCGGTCCGGGGGCGATGGCGTGAGCCGCGGCAGGGCAGCATCGCGGGGCGCCCGCCGGCGCTGCCGCGGCGCTTTCTCCCTAATGAGATTAGCGGCCCAGAGCGGCGATGCTTCCGCCGCTTTTAACGCGCGTTCGGCGCCGCTGGGGGAGCGGAAATTCCCGCTTTCGTCGGATGAGCCCTCGCCGCAGCCGTTCTGCGGACGCCTCTCCCTCTCCTCGGCCTCAGCGGCGTGACGTTCGGGGTGGCGCAAGCGTTTTAGGCTTTCCTCTCCCCCCCCCCCCGCTTCCAGCCTGGACCGTTGTTAGTTTTCTCTTCTTTCCTCCTTCGAACCTCGCCTTGGCCTCGTCCGGGAGGCGAGCGCTCCGCGTCCTTCCCTGGCCCGCCGAGCCCGGCTGCGAGGGGGCAGCAGCGCCGCGCTTGCTCTTGCGTCGCTCCCGCAGCTGCTCCGCGGCTTTCCTCGTCGATGCGCAAACATAGAGGCGTCCGTGTGCACATAAATATACATATACGCGTGCGTGCGCGTGGGGAAATCCATGCCAGGCCGCGCGTGGCGGCGGTCTCGGCTGCCCCTGCCTTGGGACGCGGGGGCCCGCTTGGCAAGAGCCCAAGGGCTGCGCTTAAATTTGAAGGCAGATTTGCATAATTTATCGGGAATTAAAGCATCCCGCCGTCATATTTGCCTCTGTGTCTATCTCCCTCGGTCGGGGCCGGGGGGCCGCACGGCCGAGAGCCGCCGCTTCGCCCTTCCGCGCTTTTCGGGCAGGGGAAGGGTGGCGGGGGCCGCCGCCGGGGGGGCAGGAGCCTCGCGGGGGCCGGGCTGAGCGGTGCGGGGGGGCGTTGAGAGGGGCTGGGAGCAGGCCGAGCTTTTGAGCTGTTTCCTAAGGAAAAGAGGCTTACGGCATGGCGGTCCGCCCGCGTGCCTGGGGGGTCTCGTCCTCCCCCCCGGCCCGGCGCTGGAGCTCGCCCAGGCTCGTTTCGGCGGCGGTGGGTGCAGTTCCCGCGGATGCCGCACCTACGCGCCGGGTGCGGCGGCGGCGGACCGACGTCCCCTCTCCTTTGCGGTCGGTCGTCCGGAGCGGGGCTGCCCGTCTGCCGTCCCGGAGGCGGGATGTCCCGCCGTCCCCGGAGGCCATGCGGGACACCGGCGGCGGAGCAGGGCAGGTCCGTGCCTCTGGCCCGTTTTCGGTTTTGCACCAAGAGCTTCCGACCCCCTTGGGGTCCGCGCCTGGCAGGGGGAAACGCTGCCCTTGCTGCCGCCCCCGCGGTGTTTTTGGGGGCCGTTGCCCTCTCCCGGAGCCCGTGCCTTCCTCGCGCCGCCGCAGCCGCGTCCGGCCGGAGGAGAGGGCAGGAGGCATTCACCTTTCGGCGTGCGCGGCGCCGCCGCGTTCCCGCGCTCCTGCCCATCGCGCAGCAGCGTTTAATTTCTCAATGGGAAGGAAGGGAGATAATGCGGCATAGTCGCGTTTAACCTGCTGGTGACCTGGTCTTAAGTCATTGTGGCTGAAAATAGACCGTGTTCCCTCCAGGGCATGGCTAATGGCTCTGGGAAAGCTGGGATCTCGCTTTGAAGACTGACTTAATTGCTGCTGGCAGGCACTTGGTGCAGGTGATGTGGGGACGGGCGCCCGTGCCATCCCGCCATCACCTCCCCCACCGAGCGCCTGCAGCTTTCTGGCCCTGGCAGCCAAGAGTAACGAGCTCTTTTATAACGAGGGAGCGGGCCGAAGGAGCGGGGACGGTAGCTCAGGGCCGGCGCGTGGGTGTCGCTGGGTTAATTGCACAGGCAGGGCTCTGGGAGCCCAGGCGTCCTGGAGGGAGCAGGGGCTTGTTTGTGTGTGTTACGTCTTTGTGCTGATTTTGTGTGAGTTTAAAAAAAAAAAACCAACAACAACAGCAACCCAGGGTGGGCTAAATTTCCGTGCTGAGGAAGGAGGGGAAGCACCAGGAACGAACGCGTTCGCTGGCGCCCGCACGGCGCCCGTCCGTGGAGCCGGGCTGCTGGAGGAGTGGGCATGGCAGGCGTTGCTTTGGGGGGGAAACGCTGGAGAAGAGATCGGGAACTGGAGAGCTCAGCTACTGCTGGCTGACGACGTGCAGGTTGTCTTGGCGGGCGGTGCCCTCACGCTTGTGTTGCGCGAGCAAGTGCTCTGTCTTTGGGAGATGAGCTTTGGTCACCTAGCATATAAGTGGCGTGAACGCTAGCAGGACCTAGGGTGCATCTGTGATGCTGAGGAGGCCAGGGCTTCCAAACGGTTGGACCACCGCTGTTCGCTTACGGGGCTGTTTTCAGGCATGTAAAGCATAGAGCGAGTTGCAAGTATAACGTGCTTCATCGCTCTGTCGCTCCTCTTCCAGCTGAAAGCCAAATTGCAATGCACATGCTCCTGCTAAGCAGCAAAATGGTGTTGCCTGGAGAAGAAGCCACAAGTATTGCATTCGTAAGGGTTAAATTCTATAATTATGCCCTAGTAGCCCCTTTGAGCATCTGCAAAGTCCTGCTCTCCCTTTGAAGCCTTGCCTTCATGGTATGCACAGCAGGGTCCGTCGTTAAAGGATCCACGTGAATCGAAACGGAGAACTTCTCTGCAGCGTGAGTTGGGCTGCTAGCTTGGCAGTGCCCTCAAAGTCCTCCCGAAACTTTGAGAATTGGCTTGCGTTGGGGAGGAAAAGAATTGAATTGATGCACTCTCCCAGGGCGTTTCCTGGGAGCAGTGGGAGCTGGGGAACAGAGCGGATGGAGATGGCTATGATTATTTTTTCTGATTCCCCTGGAAATGCCTGCTAGCATGAGCCTGGCCGCCTATGCAGAGAGAATGATGAACGGGTTAGAGTGGGTTTCGGTACCGTAGAAAGTCACGCTGAAGGCTGGATCAGTGCAAAGACATTGTGGCATCGTCCTGGAAAATCAGAAGAGCAAGCCTGGACTAAAATCTAGCAGCTAGGTCCTGAGTTCTTGGGGATTTTGAAGAACAGTCTGACAATGAGATTTCTTTTCTAACTTCCATACAGCATCTCACTGCATCTGGAGCTGAAGAGTGCAATGAGTTTTCTCCTTGCTATTTGAGGAAGACTTTGCAGTTGTGCAAAGAGAGCCTCGAGGTCTCGATAGAAACCCGTTGGGGTGTCAGATTTATTTATGCCAGCGTAAAAGGAGAGACATGAGCTGGGTTTGGGACTGGGGGCACAGCGGAGATGCTTCTGCTCCAACAGTGAGCAGTGAAACGGGGGCATTGAGACTGATTTGCCTGTTTTCAAGATTCAGGATTAAAATGGGATGCATGGGACCTGATGGGCTCTTGTCTCAGGCTGTGCAAACTCTCCATGGCGATGCCTGGTGTACCGAGGTCCGAACGGCCCCGGCTGGGGGGAAGGATGGAGACCTGTCGGGGAAGCCGCGAGGAGTAGGGGGAGTCTCAAGGGTCCCAGGGGATGGTTTCCATCCTCTCCCCTCTAGAGCTTCGTGTGACCTCTAGGTGGAAAAGCTGCCTTCTGCTAGGGGGATTCGTGTCCCCCTGGGGCGACTTTCTCGCTGCGCCCGGCTGTTTCCTGGAGTTGTCTGAGAGCTGGGGAGACTTTGCAGGAAATTGTCGGGGTGTCCCAGCCATGGCCTTCTCCTGTGGCCCCAAGTCCCGAAGTGCTGGTGGACCTTGGATTGCGTTTGATCCGTTGGGTTTTGCAGCTGGGGAACAGAGACACACGCTGAGTCTGCAGGAAGCCGAGGGCAGACCTGGGAGGCAAACACAGGATCCCTGGGCGCTTGCGGCCACTTCTTCCCTTGTCCTCCTCCTCGATGTCTCTGGGGTGTTGGGGTGGTTGCAGTTCCCCCAGCCGTGGTCGCACTCCTGGATGAGGAGAAGGTGGGCGTCCGGGTGCACAGGGATGGTTTTTTCCCCGTCGATCCCGGGATCCCCCCGCTTCTCCTGCACGTGCCCTGCCCTTCCGTGTGTTTTGGCTGTCGGGTGAGCGGTGATTCACCGCAGGGGTAGGACAGCAGCAAAATCACGGCACGGCCTTCAGCCCGGGGTAAAGGCTGCGGGAGGGCACACGGAAACCGGGCAGCCCCGCTCCCCGGCGAGCGTGCCTGGTGTGCCTGCGCCGACGCGGCTGCGAGCGATAGTAAACATTGAGCAAGAGCCACTTAAAAATAAAACAGCCTGGACACAGATTCCCACGTGTAATAAAATGAAATTAAAAGAAACAATAGAGGTCTGTGCTGAGCTGAGGGCTTGCCTTGGCTTTTAAGGTGGTGGTTTTGCAGCGACGGGAAAACAGTGCAAGGACATTTGAGACAGCAAAGACTGTGACAGTGGACCCCCCCCCCCAAAACGCAGCTTACGTCTGCTGGGACTGTCTCAGAGGTCTCCGGGGCCCGCAGGAGATTAAACAGGGAGTTAAGCTGATACGGCTCTCTGTGTGCCGGGGATGAGATTGAAGGCCTGCAGGGGACATCCAGCATCAAGGCTGTAAATTAAGCCTGAAAGCAACTGCCAGCCCCGTGCAAGGGGTGGGAACGCGGCAGGGTGAGGTTTCGGGGTGGGGGGGCCGCTGGCCCCTTGCAGTTGCAGCCGCCGCGAGAGCAGCTCGGGGGCCGGAGCGGGGGGGACGGGGACCGGCCGCCGCCGCTGTGGCTCAGGTGCACCTGATCCCGCTCGGGGGGGCTCGGGTTTCACGCGGCCGTGTTCGGGGGCTCGCGTTGCTGTTGTCTCGTGTATGGCACCGAGTCAAAACGGCTCCGGTGCCTCGGGTGTCACTGGAGCTGCCCTGGCAGACAGGGGAGGAGGTGGCAAAGATTTGCAGCGTCAGCACTGCCCGGCTCCCAGCTGTCCGGAGCCGTAAGCGGGCGCGGGAGCAACGCATCGACGGGCTCTGCCGCTGGTGCCCGCTGCGCTGGGCGGCAGAGCAGCCCTGCAGGGCTGTCCGTCCGGGTACTCGCTGTGCTTGGATCCCCCCCCTCCCTCCGCCAGGAAAAGGGGACTTTAGCGGACGTAAGCGTTTATCCAGCTGTGTGTGTCCTGGACCGATGTCCTATTTGGCAGCGTGCGCGGCGCTCCGGGCCGGACTGGGGAAGAGGTGACGGTGCTGCGGGCCAAGGGCGGGCCGAGCGGCGGGAGAGAGCGCGGCTGCAGCCGGAGCTGCGGACCTCCCCCGGCGCCCAGCGCTGAAAACATCCAGCAGAAGCAAACCCCAGCCCGCACCTTTGTTTCCCCTGAAACCGCCTCGAGAGCCGCAGAGGTGCTCCGTGCGCTGCCCCTCGCCGTGCCCATCCGTCCCGAGCCAGGCGGGGATGGGGACGGATGGACATGCTGGCGGTTGGTAATATTTCATAAGCGGCAGAAACCCCAACGGCGGAGAGTTACTTAACCTCTTCCACGGCGCTGGAGGCCGCAGGTTTTCCGGTGACGGGGCTGCGGTGCAGAGGCTCGTGCACGGGGCTGCTCATCGGCGTGCGCCATGCGGCCGGCTTTGCGCGTGGCCGCCTGCCCGCCCGGGACGCCGCGTCCCGCTGCCTGACTCCTTGCAGGGGGACAGCAGGGACCGGGGAGCCATCGCTGGACGCGAGCAGAGGCGAATGCAGCCGGGATGCTGATGCTGCCGGGTGGTTTGGAAAGCGGTGCACGGGCACCCGCCATCCGCCTTCACCGCCTGTTCCCCGCACGCGCGGGGCAATGTTTGCTGGCGGCTTTCTCCTCCGCGGGAGTTTCGGGCAAGCCGCGGCCGGGCTGAGCACGTGTGGCCCGTTTCCCTTCCGCCTCTCCCGGAGCCGCCTCCAGACGTTTGCTGTGCGGTTTGTGCGGTTGCTGCTATCTCGACTCCCCGGCGGTCACATCCCCTCTCGGCGGTGAGTCACCCAGCCGTGCCTCTCCCCGCTGCCGTTTCGGAGAGCTGAGCGGCGATGAAGATGTTTTCAGCCGGGCTGGCACATCTGCACCCGCCAAGTTCCTCTAGTAACAGCCCTTAAGTGTTTTATGTCCCAGTCGCCCGCTCCCGTGTGAAGCAGGTAACGTTTTACGGCGGGGGACGCCGAGGCAGCAGGTGCCGGAAAGACCCTGTCGCTTCGCCCCGACTTTCCTGGAGGCTCTCCAGGATGGGCTAGCGGGCGAGCGACATCTCCGCGTCCCCTGAAGCTGCGGTGCTTTGGATCGCGTGCGCCCACGAAGGCAAGGAGCACGCTCAAAGCTTGTGCCGGCGATGCTTTTTGGCGGGCGGACGCGTGCTTTTGGCGTGGCGCGGTCGGGAAAGGGGGGACGCAGCTGGTCTCGGCTGCCGGCGCTGGCGCCTCGGTGCCAGCCCGCCTCCGGGCGAGCAGCCGGCTCGAGGAGCGTGGCTCAGCCTGCTGGGACCTGTCGGCGCGTCCTTGGGAAAAAAGGATCTTGCGCTGGTTCAGCAAACGCTCTGACCCCGGGCAGATGGAGGTGGTTGCGGTTTCCCCCTTTCCCCTCCCTTTCCCCTGGCAGGAGCCCATGGTTGGGGTGAGCTGTACGTTGCTCACTGCGGTAGAGTTTCTCCCCTTGGCATCGCTTTCTGGCTCGCAGATCCAAGGAGGAAGCGACTTGCCTGCGGCCGCCTCCTGCAAATGGAGCTACTTAGCGTGTAAAGGAGCAGTTCCCCCTCCGGGCCCGCTCGCGGGAGCAGGGCGGCAGGTTTTGGGCTGCGTGCGAGGCTTACGCCATCCCGTGAGCTCTGGGGCTGTATGGAGGAAGGGATGCTCTCATGTTGCTTTTGGGCTGGGTTTACATCCCGGGTTCATCCCTAGCAAGGCTCTGCCCCTATTTCCCTCCTCCCTGCCCCAGCACCGGCTCCTGGGACGCGCTGCCCAGGCAGCTTCTCCCTCTGGGCGCTTAGCAGGGAAGAAGGGTGTCGTGGGTAAACCCAAGGCTGGAGTTTGGGTGATCTGGGCTCTCGTTCAGCTTTTGCTGCTGGTCGGCTGGGTGATACGGGCAAGCCCTTGCACCTGCCTCAGTGCCTCAGTTTCCCCAGCTGCAAAGCAGAGCGCAGGCTCCTTTGGATGCGCTTTGAGATCCCGTGCTGGGTTTATGCTTCCCTCCGGAGCAGCGCTGCTCCCGTGGGTCGCCTTCCCCTCGGCGGCTGGAGGCGCTGGGCAGGACTGCCCCCAGCTCCGTCCTGGGTGGCTTCAGGGCTCATCTGGTGGCATTGGAGAGGGGTGGATGGAAACCTGCTCAGTAGCCTCTCCAGTGCACCCTGAGCATCCTGCCAGCCTGCTGCATCCCCCGGCTCTGTCCTCTCCAGCGTGTGTTGTCCTTGCATAGGATAAGACGCAGAAGACGGGGATTTGCCCCAGTAGGACCAGGAACGTAACTGGTACCCAGAACATCATTGTGGATACTGGTAGCTTAAGCTGTGTGCAGGCATCTTGGTGCTGGACAGCAGGGCTGGGTCATCTCTTGTTCCCAGGGCTCAGCACGTGGCTTCGTGTCCCCTTGGGGCCGTTGTGCACAAGCAGGGACTCCCGTTCCCGGGGAAATGTGTCGCTCCTGGTTTCCAGGCGCTGGCTTGTTGCCAGAGCAGCTGCGGCAAAGCAGCGCGGTGGAGGCGGCGTGGCCAAGGCCAAGGTGCTTCGGAGGGGAGCCGCTCACAGCTAAGCCGGGGTAAATCCGTCTGTGGACGCTTCCCAGCTCGCTCCAGCCCTGGAACGAGAAAAAGTATTTGCCGTCCACGGAGCAAACGCTCCCGTGCGAAGGTTTTGGGGCTAAAGAGGCGAGGTGCGACTGTGCGGGCATGCCCGGCGTCTTTGCAGCACCGTGCACGAGATTAGATAGTGAGTCTCACCCGCTGGAAACGAGCTCCGCTTTGAACTTTGTGGAGATGACAGCTCCCACGGTCCTGCTGCAAAGAGGGTCCGCGTGCAGGTGACTGCCGCCGGGGATCGGCTGTGCGCGGCGCGCGCGGGAAGCGAACCCCTCCCCGAGCCAGACGGGCGGTGGAATTGAGCCAGGAGCTGCGCGGAGCACCGAGTCGGTGAAACACATGTGCCGGGATGCAAATATGTACGCGGAAGAGATCCCGGCTGTCTAAATAATGTGAAATATTGACTAGCTCTCGCAGATGGTGCTCCACGTGCAGCGTCGCGGACTGAACTTCTCTGTCTCCTGCTGGGTTTTGGTGTGGTTTTTTTTATGGGTCCAGTTGGATGCTGGACTCTCCACAAACTCGCTGTTGCTTGGTTGCTTTCAGCGAGGTGGTTGAATTTGGGGAAGTTTTGCTATTATTGGGGTCCGAGGGCAAGGCGGAAGGGAGAGGGGTTGCAGAGGGCTTGCCTGGTTCCTCCACGCTCTCCTGCTGGCTTTTACTCAGTTTTTAAGCGATGACACAAACTGGGAAGCTGATTCTCACTGGGCATGTTGCAGAGCCGAGCGCGGTGTTTGGGTTTGTAATATTGCCCGGGTGCCATTTGGTGGCAGTGTTGCAGAGGAATTGCTATCCGTAGCCAAGAGCTGGTTTTATTACCGTTATTATTATGATTATATTCACTGACAAAATGCTGCTGATGTTTATTTGCACGAGGACGTAGCTGGGGGGCTCGCTCCCAGACGAGGCCCCGGTGCCCTGGACGTAAGCCAGACCGCTGGCAGCAGGGCCTTGGGGACACGCTGCTTTGGTGTCAGCTGGCGGGTGGGCAGCAGGTTTTCTCCTCTTGTTTCACCTCCTCCTGGATAAGCTGCTGTTTTTGGATGCGTTAAACTTGCTTTTTGCAAGCTGTTTTGGACGACGCTTTTGCGCTTGCCCGAAAGCTGCTCCGCGGTGCTGGGCTGCTGGAGCTGGGCCGGGCTGTGTCGGCAAAGCTGTGCTGGGAAGAGGCTCTTACCGCTGCTCGGGAAGCGTCCTGGGGAGCGCCCTCGCCTGCAGAGCGCTGTGCCCGCGATAAAATAGCTTATCAGCCCCGTTGTTTAGTCTTTTTACCCACAGATTTACGGCTCGGCCCAGAAAGCAGCGAGCTGGACCCGCAGCCGGCGCGGCGGGGGCGCAAGGGGCGAGCCGGGGCCCGAGCGATGCTGCGCGGCGCGCTCGCCGCCCACGTCCTCGCCGCTCCTGGCGCGCGGGGGACCGCCAGCCACAACAGTCTGCGCTCCCCCGGGGCTCGTTCCAGCGCGGCGTGCCGGTTCCGGCTGAAACATGTTTCCCTCTTCTGTTCCCGGCTCTCCGCAGGCTTCTCCCATCTGCCTAACGGGCTGTACCCGTCGTACATTCCCCTGAGCCACCTGGAGCCCCCCAGCGCCGGCAGTCCTCTCCTGGCCCAGCTGGGGCAGCACAGCCTCTTCGAGTCGCAGAAAGGTCAGTGCGGGCCCCCGCGCCGCCTCCCGGCCCCCGGCCCTCGTCCACCCCAGGGTGGTCTCTTCCGGAGACCGCGTGGCTGCTTGGAGCTGCCGGCTGCTGGGACATCGAGGGGAAAAGCGGGAACCCCTTGGGGTTGGCGTCCAGGGATGGTTCCTGGGAGGTCTGAGGATGCTGCTGGGTTGAAATGCAGCATGTACACCTGCCCCCACTCCCTAAAGAGTACTGCTCCTAGGACAGCCCTGAAGAGGGGTGGGGGGACCTGGAAAAGGTCTTAGCAGTGCCCTCGTCCTCCAGTTTTCTTCCTCTGCTGTTTGGGATGTGGCTGGGTTTTAGTGAGCCAGCCAGGTTCCCCCTTGATGCCCCTGCTTGCTGCTGCAGTAAAGTGCTCAGTGTGCATCAGAGATGGGGTTGTCCTGCGTCCCACCTGGACGTGCCTGCCTTGGTCTCCTCTGCCCTGGACCTCCCTGACCATGCTCCGTTTCACTGCTGAGACATCCAAAAAACCCGTTCCCTCCCAGTTTGCCACCTCTTGCCTGTCTCCATGCAGTTTTTCCTGAGGCGGGTGGAGGCCCATGGTAATCTTGCTTGCTTTTGCTCTGCAGATGGGTTCTACCTGTCTGGCCACGCGGGCCAGTCTGCTTTGCACCCTCAGCCTCCCCTCTCGAGGACTGCGGGCAACCACACGCCGAGCACTCTGCTGCGGGAGAAGGACCTTGGGCAACTGCACAAGAGCTCGAAAGAAGGCCTGAAAGACCCTGGCGGGAAGGAGCGAGCATGCCGGAGCGACCTCTCCCTGCCCTTCACCAAGAAGGAGGGCAAGCCGAAGGAGGAGCCCCGGCCCCGCAGCGTGGTCGACCTCACCCAGGACACCAAGCCTGATGGCGAGCGGAAAACGAGCGTAGTGGAGAAGGCGGTGAAGGTCGGCGAGCGCCTCTCGCCGTTCCTGGCTGAGCACATGCCAAATCGGGGTGGGGGCAGCGGGGAACCAAAGTCCAAGAACCCACTGCAGAGCTCTTCCCTCAGTAACTGCAACGGCGGCGGGGACCCCATGCTGAAGGTCCTGGGCGCCGAGCCCGACCGCTGTGCCAAGGACCCTGCTCGGCACGACGAGAACATGAGGCCTTCCGCGCACGCCCATGCAGAGCGGCTGAAGCGGGGCGAGCCGCTCCTGCCCTCCATGGGCGCTTTGCACGTCTCCTGCAGCTGCCCGTCCCCACACCCCTCGCAGCCGGGGAAGATGACACCCGCCACGACATTCCCTCCGCAGCCCGTCCATTCCAGCATGTACACCATCTTCCCGCCGGCCAAGGAGCTGGGGAGGGAGCACAAAGTCATCGCCCCCACCTTCGTGCCTTCGGTCGAAGCCTACGATGAGAGGACCGGGCCCATCCAAATCGCCTCGCAGGCTCGCGACGCCAAGGCGAAGGACAAGGACCTTGGCAAGGTGGGGGTGCTGCAGTCGCCCACGGAGCGGTGCCTCGCGGATACCTCCCGCACACTCTTGTCCCAGGACTTTTCTTGCCACAGCGATGCCAAAAGGATGGAGGCTCTGAGGGAGAAGGGCTCGGTGATCAGGGCGAACTCCATGGCGCTGAAGAGACAGGTCGCTTCGGAGCCGTTTCTCAACCGGCCGGGGCTGGGCTCTCCGGAGAGCAGGGAGTTCCTGGCCTCTAAGGACTTGCTGAAGCCGAATCCGGAGGCAGAGCATCGCCCCTGCGACCGGGACCGATTCCAACGGTCCAGCTCCAAAGAAGCAGCAAAGGTCTATAGCACTTTGGACTCCTCCCGGCAGCACCTGGACCACAGCCAGCTGAAGCCGCCTGAGCAGAAGTGGAAGCCCTTTGAGATGGGCAACTTTGCCACCACACAGATGGCGGTGCTGGCTGCGCAGCACAACCATGTCAGCCGGGCAGAGGAGGAAGCCAAGAAGGTCTACCTTGACCCCAGTGGCTTGCCGCGGTCCTCAGTGGTGGGCTCGCGGGGCACTGCGGATGTCCTCCACCCCACCTCCCATGGTGAAGGGTCGGCCATGCAGAGCCTCATCAAGTACAGTGGCAGCTTTGCCAAGGAGACCACGTCCCGGCAGAGCTGTGGCAAGAAGAGCCCCTTTGGTGGCCTGGGCAACATGAAGTTGGACTCTTCACAGCTGGGCACCTCCAAAGTCCAGCAGCTGTTGTCGCAGCAGCCAGCGAAGCAGCTGAAGAGGGACCCCGAGAGACCCGAGAGTGCCAAATCCTTCGGTCGCGAGAGCATTGGCTCCCAGGGCGAGGTGGAGGTGAGGCACTTGCCTGTTGGCATTGCCGTGGCCGTGGCCCGGCAGAAGGACAACAGCAGCAGCAGCAGCAAGCTGGGGCCTAGCCTGGCGGACCGGGATCGCTCTCTGTCTCTCAGCAGCATCAAAGGTAAGTCCCTAGGTCTCTCTTTGGGCTTTTCTGCACAGATCTGGTCACCAGGTAGAGCGGCCACTCTGAGCTGGTTGTGTGGCATGAGCTGAGTTGGGTGTCCTCAGTCCCCGTTGCCTCTCGTGCCCAAGGGCATGTGACAAACCACAGGGCAAAGCAGGGCTCCCGACGCAAGAGATAGGGCTGGTCCTCGCGTCCTCGTGCTGCGGTTGTGGCTTTACCGCCCCCAGTGCAGAGGCAGTGGTGTGAGTCTTGTCTGCAGTTTGCCTCTGCCGTGTTCCAGTGGTTACAACTGCACTGAACCAAACCCCAAAGCGTTACAAAGCTAGTCAAGCCAAAACGGATCCTGGTTGAGGCTGTTGGCTGGGCCAAGGACCTCAGCCACCCATGGTAAGCAGGGAGGAAGAAGGGAAACGAATTTCCAGCTCCCGCTTTTCCCCATGCCTCCGTTCTTTCTGCCTGCATCCCATATTTCTCCTCCGGTTTATATCCCTCTGTCTGAGACTCCTATGAAAGAGAGAGCAGAGCCTAGGTCCTGCAGAGCCTAGGAGCTGAGTGCAGTCTCACTGGGCTCTCGGCTGCCCTGGTTTTATAAGGTTGATGGCTCCCAGAAGGTCCTCGAGGGCACGGACCGGTTTTGCTCTTCAAGCGTGGGAATTGCAAACCTGCTTCTTGCCTGCTCCTTGGTGTTGTCCAGATGCAGCTCTCTCCATCAGGGAGGACACAGGGGTCCCTCTGATGTGAGCGGGTCCCTGGGTGCAGGCAAATGGTTGTTGGTGCCAGTGAAACACCCAAGGGGACCGGTGCCAAGGGGACACAGGTGCCAAGCGAGGGCCTGGAGTCCTCCTCTTGCTCTGGGCAACATCCACCAAAACCTGATGGATCAGTTCTGACAAGCCCCAGATAAATGTTTTCTTTTACAAGTATTTCCCCCTCCCTCCCCAAATAATCCCTGTTTCTCTGGAAGCTTTTTTAAAGTAGAAGAGTAGCTTCCCCCTCTTGCTCCCGCTCGCTCTGCTGTGCATCTCCGAGGAAAGTGTGCAGGCGAAAGCAGCGCAGGCCTCCGAGGGCACCCCATCGCCGTGGTTGACCCCCATTAGCAAAGGGGGTGACAGAGAAAGTCCAATCTGCCTTTGTGCTGTCATTTTAATCTAATGGTTTTGATTTAAAAGGCTCAACCAGAGTAAGCTCTGAGGCAGCAGTAGCAGCATCTGCTGGGGAATACATGGAAAGCTTTGCACTAGTTGAACTAAATCCATTTAAAAACCAATTCCAGTGAAGTCAGGGCAGGGCTGACTTGTCTCCCACGGCTTGCTGAGCCTGCTGTGGTGGGAGAGAATATATTCTCCATGAAAGAGGTCTCTTCCCCGCTGTCGGTGCCTGCCAGCAGGCACCGCTGATGCCTCGTTGGTCCCCTCTGGAGCATCCAACCCCGGAGGGTCCAAGTGCAGCTCCCACCCGTCCTTGCGGGACGATGGTACCTGCAAATAAGTGCTGAGACAGTGCAGGAGCGGAGGTCGCGTCCATCTGCATCTCGGCTGGTTCCTAAGACGCTCCCCAGTTCCGAGACAGCGAACCTGAGGCCGCCAAGGCGACGAAGGCTGTGGACCCCCTGGGGCTGCTGGGGCAGGAGCCGGTGGGCCGCGGTGCTGGCGCGAGGGGGTCGTGGCGCTCCCGTGTGCGTTTCGGCGCTCTGCTCAGCCTGCGTGGTGAGATACGTGTCGGGTTACCCAGAGCCGGGGCGAGCTCGGCTCCGGTGTGCCCAGGAGCGATGCCAAAGCGAGCGGCCGGAGAGCTTGGCGCTCCGCATCGCGGGACCTGGGATACCCGCGTCCCGTGCCCGGCCCCTCTCCCCGCAGCACCCTCCTCCGAGCCGACGACGGGGCGACCCTCAGCCTGGCGAGAGCAGGACCGAGCCAAACGGTCCTCTCGTTGCCGTTTCCAGCCTCCGGCACGGCCCGGAGGCTGCCTCCCCGTCGGCCACCCCTGTGCCCGGACCTTGATCGCGAGAGCCGGCTTCTTCGGGGCTCGCAGCCCCTCTCCCCGTCCCCTTTTGCCCCCGTTCCCATCGCCTCCCATCACCCTGCCGGCGGCCGGGCAGGAGCCGCCCGAGGACCTCGTGGGCAGCACAGGGAGCTGTTTGTTCAGCCGCTCCGTCGCCCAGACCCTCCCGGCTTGCGTTAAATGTAATTTACTGAGCCGAACTAAAAGGCTGCAAACAAGGGCTGGATTCTGGCAGGCCTCCGGGCCGGTTGCTAAGTGATGCAGTTGGCTTTCAGACAGAAAACAAGCCCGCTTTTCTCCTCCTTTCGCCCCCCGCAAACGCTGCCCCCCGCCTTTGTGCGCCAGGAGATCTTCGTCTAATAACATTAGCTTGCTCGCGCTGAGTGGACGGTGCTTGAATGTTTAGACCTTTTAAGAACGAGAAAGCAGGCTTTCGTTGGCTAATCTGTAGTATTTGGCAAGTAAAATGCAAGTATTTAGTGCCGGGCATTGGTTGTCAAGGAAACGGGTCTAAGCCTTTCCTCTGTGCATAACTGATTGAATTTTTCTATGCGGTCCGTGCGTCATGTTCATATATATAGACAAAATGATCATTCACTGTCCGGACAATCATCGGTCTGTGCAGAAAAGGGACCGTCCTGTTAGCGGGGTAGGGAGAAATTATGTGAATAAGAAAGTGTGTGTGTGTGTGTGTGTGTGTGGATGGGGGATGAAAAAAGATAATAAACCCATCTATAAATAACAGATTACAGCTAATGTAGGTGGGCAAGGGAGGAGCTGAGATAAAATAACATGTTTCTAATAAAAAGCTAGTGGGGAGGGGGCATGTGCGGGTGGAGGGTCACTCGCCTTGGGCCGAGGAGGGCAGGGAGGTTGCAAGTTAACCGAGGGATCGTTCCAAATTGCAGACGCCAAAGAGACGGCCAGGCGCTTATTGGGAAAATAAATACAAAAAGGGACTCTGAATGGGGAAATAAATACAAAAAGGGGCTCTGAATGGGAAAATAAATACAAAAAGGAGCTCTGAATGGGAAACCTGGGCCAGGGGGTAGAGGGGAATTTCAAACACGCACCACCGCGGTCAGGGCGAGGGGCAGGGGGGTGTTCGGCCCCCGGCACTTGCAGGGTGCAGGGGTGCGCTGGGAGCCGTTGCGCCTCCCGGCGGGGACCGGAGCGATGGAGATGGCCCGTGGCATCGTTCAGGGAGCCGGGGAGTTGCTGCTCGGGGCCAGCCATTGCACGCAGCGTGCTCGTGGGTCCGGGTGAAGTGCGGTGACCCTGGGAAGTCCTTCGGGAGGGAGAGGTGTGTGCCAGGTTTTGAAGCATCTCTGCTTTCTGCCTGAAGCCTCTGTAAGGAGCACGGGCGAGGGGCTGGGAGAGATGTTGTTTTATTCCTGGATTCTTTCTGACAGTAAAAGCTGAGGGAATTGGAGACTTGACAGCAAAAACCACGGGCTGTCCAGGTTTGTGGAAATACACAGCGGAGCCCTCTAAAAGACTGCCTGTCAGCAGAACGGACTTGAGGTTACGAGGCGCTTTCCCATGTGCTAAGTCTTATCCGCACGAGAGAGCAAGGGCCCAGGGAAGGGCTGCCAGAGAGCCGGGGTGTAGTTACGGGGGGCTGCGCGGTGCCGCTGAGCCCCGCGGCGAGTGGAGCATCACCCGGGCAGGGGTCGCGCTCCGGCAGGGACCGCCAGGAGCCGCGGCGGAGAGCGGGACACCTTCCTCCTGGACCCGCCTGTGCCCTGTTGGACCATCCGGCAGCTTGCTGCAAGCAGGGCTGAGATTCAGAGGCGGATCATATCAGCGAACTATAAAATGGATGGAGGCTGCTGGGAGCTGCGGAAAATTGCACGTACAAGAAAGAAGCTAGGGAAAGGCCAATCTGAAATCAGACAGCTGGGATGGAGGTGGCACTTTGGATAAAGGCAGGAAAGCAGCCACAGCAGTGTGCTGGTAAGGCCAGCAAGGTGCCGCTGAGCAAATGTTGCATCTTTTGCTCCTGTGAAGGTTGTTTCCTAATCTCTCACAGGCATGGCTGCTGCCGCGCCGGGCTGTATTTACACAAGCGGTTTGGATTCTGGGTGAGCTGTTTCTCCAGATGAGCATCCAGTCCCCTTTTTGGACTCTTGCCCTCGCTTCGGTGCATACCTGGTGCTCGTGGACTAGTTTTTAGGACCAGAAGGAAGCTCTTTAGTGATGCAGAGCTAAAATCTCCCCCTGCAAGACGTGCTCAGCAGGACTGCATGGCTTGATGTGGGGATTAAGCTGGGCCTAATCTCCTTTGGAGAGAGATGGGAAGTCCACCACTGTCCTTTGGCAGATTGGTCCAGTTGGTCCTGTTACTCACGGGCTGGTGGCTCTCTTGTCCTGGGGGACCTGCCTGACCTGGGGAGTGGAGGGTCCCTCAGAGGCTTAAAAATGTGAACCTCAAATGGCGCACAGCTGGGTGCTTCCACAAACTCCTTAGTGAGAGTATCTTGATCATGTACCAAGGATAGAGTCCTGCCCTATCGTTTAGGGCTTCAGCCTAAGGTGGCCTTGGGACGGTGACCTTTCGGTGTGTTGGGTCCCAGGGTACCCTGTCTCCATGCTCAGAGGAAAGGGGACAGTGTTTCCCAGGCTAGTTCTCACGTCTCATGGCTCTGGGTTGTCTCTTAGGGCACGGACGCTCAGAGGACGACTGTGGGGATGAGAGGAGCCGCCACCGGGACAGCCACCTCCTGGCAGGGCGGTTGGAGCGGGATCAGGAGAAGCTGCTCAGGTGAGGGTCAGCAGGGGACAAGGTCCCTGGCCGCAGCATGTGGCCTGCCGTGGCTGCTGCAGGTTGTGCTTGGGGACGGCCTGTCTGGAGAGGGGCCGGGGCTGGGCCTGTCCTGCTGTAGCTGCTTGCAACAGACTTGCTGGTGTGGAGAGGAGCGCTGCGGTGGGCAGTGGCTCTCGGTGGGGTACCACGGGGTTACAGATAGATCCCGAATCCACAGCAGAGCGATTCTAATGTGCTGCTGCAACTCTGTGCCTCTTCCAAAGAGATGGAGGGATGGGGTATTTTATTCTGGCCGTGATGTTAACCACCCTCTGCCGCTGCTGTCCTTGAGTGTCTGACCCTGATTTGCGATCGTGCTCATTCTGCAGGCTGGTCCATACCCCTGGGCTCCTCCAGCCGCGCAGTACCTGTAGCACTTAGATCATCTCTCACTCTCTCTCTTGCCTCCCCCATGTCCAGAGAGAGCAAGGAGCTGGCAGATTTTGCCCGGATACACCCCTCAGGCTGTGCCACGAACGGTTTGAACTCCAACCTCATGGTGACAGGAGGCCCGGCCTTGACAGGCTCTGGGCGCTGGTCTGCAGACCCAGCTTCGCACTTGGCGGCCCACCCCTGGCTCCCCAGGACGGGGAGCCCCTCCATGTGGCTGGCCGGCCACCCCTACGGTGAGTGTGCTGGGAGGGAGCGATGAGCCCGCGGGGCGTCCACGCTGATGCAGTCCAGGGAGAGGTATCCCTAAGTGCCCAGCGAAGCTGGTGTCTGATTGCAGGGGAAAGGGAAGGCGGTATTTTGGAGCAAACTGTACATGACCTCTGGACTGGCAGGAACTGTGCTGCACCCCTTGAGTTGTGACTGTAGTGTTTCTTCTTCCAGGACTTGGCCACCCTTCCCTGCACCAGGGCATGACTCCAGGCTTCCCCCCTGCCATGGGGGGAGCTCTCCCTTCTGCCTACCAGTTTGCCAGAGACCCGCAATCGGGGCAGCTTGTCGTGATCCCCAGCGAGCACTTGCCGCACTTTGGTAAGGACGTGAGCAGATCCTGGGTCCTGTATGGCGTGCCATGCCGGTGAGAGGCAGGGAGTGAGGTGGGCTCTGTCTGAGTAGGCTGGGTACGCACGAGACCCGAAAGGATGCCTGAGCGTGAAGCCTTCGCAGCAGGCAGCACTGGCATCCCAGAGGGAAGGTTCCCTATTGCTTCACCCTCCAACAAAGTGCTCATGGACCTAATGAAAGATGAGGATGGTAGACGGGTTGTGTGGTGCGACCCACAGCGGGGAAGTGTAGGGGTTGTTTTCTTGCTGCTTGGAGCCACGTTGTGCTGTCTCCATTGACTATGTCCCATCGCTTCTGAAGACGCTGCTGCCAAAGCAGGGAAGGGTTTTGCAGGCCATCGCTTGCCTGAGGACTGCTCTGACAGCTGTGGAGAAATCAGACTTTGGAGGTGGCTAGTTAGGAACTTAAATACACGTGGGGACCAGAAGCCACAGCTCTAGGGTGGGAGTGAACTAGCCTCTTGTTAAGTGCATTTTGGAGATGGAAATGTGTAGCCCTCAGCAGTGGCTTCTCATCCCCTGGAGGGCCCTGTAGGGTTTGGGTCCCTGGTTAGGAGGATCTGCTCTTGGGATCAGCCTGGGACAGTGAAGCCAAGGGTACCTAGAGAGCAAAGCAAGTCAGATGGCCCCAGGCCCCAGTGGCCCTGAGGGCCACTCCCGAGGGTGGGAGTGGGGCTGCTGGGCAACAGAGATTGCGCTTCCCTCTCCGCGTTTCTGGATGCGTTTCTTTGTAGCGTGGTGTATGGCATCCCGCACGCCCTGGTAGGGAGACTTGCAGTGAGGGACCCCCGAATCCCTCAGCCACTCCTGTCCTTGTGCCTCCCTGACTCTGCCTTTGCTCATTCCCCAGCGGAGCTGATGGACCGGGCGCCCCCACTGTGGCCCGCCATGTACCCCCCGACCAGGAGCTCCCTGCAGCACGCTCACCAGCTCCAGCTCCTCTCCCATCAGCAGCTGCTGCGGCAGCACGAGCTGTACATCCTGCAGCAGCAAGCGGCCCACGCCATGGAGCTCCAGAGGAGCGCCCAGCTCGTGGTACGTTCTCAGGAGCTCCTTGCTTGGAGGTGAAATGAGCCTGAAGTTGGGGTGTCTGATGGGGAAGAGCAGCCATGACGGTGTTGCACGTGTGTTTCAAGGGTAGGGATGCTCTGGGCAGTACAGCCCCGGTCCCTGCAGTCGGGGGTGTGTGGTGTGTCCTGCAGGGCTGCAGGTAGATTTTGGAAGGGTTTCATGTGGCGCCACTGAGCAGCGCAGTCACAGGAACTGCCCAACAGCAGTGTGGCCTTGATTCCTTCCATAGGAACATCTCTGTTTAGTTGAGTGGTTTCATCCCTGGTCACCTCCAAACAAACCTCTCGCAGTGGCTCAGAGAAACATCTCTGATGCTGGTAGCAGTGGCCCTGGGTCCTGGAGCCCTGGACCTGCAGCCTTTCCTGACCCTGAATGTTTTAACCCTCCTCTGTCCTGGCGTGCTCCCTGCATAGGAAGCGTTAGTTCGAGGCCGGTGTGCCTCTCCATCAGATATGCCTTAAAATGGTGTTGCACTGGGGGGCATGTGTTTTATTCCAGCCTGTATTTGGTAAGATTGTATTTTGGTTTCATTTGGTTGTTGTTCATTTCATTGCTTTCCAGGAGGAGGTAGAGCTGTTGTGCTTAGTTTTGCTCTGTTCTTGCTGCAGGAGAGATTGAAGGCGAACGAGCAGCGCGTGGACATGGAAGAGAAGGTGACGAAACGGAGCCTGGACGGTGCCAAATCAGGCCTTTCCTCCTCTGCCCCGGGACTGGTGCACCGAAAGCCACCTGTGCTGTCTCCCAGCGCCTCCACATCCTACAGCAAGGCTGTGAGTCCACCTCCCCTTTCTCCCAGGGCCTCACCCGTGTCTGTGCTCAAAGCTGAGGTGATCCAAAAGATGGAGGAGCCACCTTCGCAGCCAGCCTACTCCTACCCTGCCACCCCCAGCTCTCATCCTTCCAGCCCACCCCCTGCCTCTCCACCCCCTGCCCCTGCCATCCCTCCAAAGGAAGAGGCACCCGAGACCGTGGAGAAGAAAGACCTGGAGCTGGAAAAAGAGGCTGCCGGTCCCTTTCAGGCCTTGTTCCCAGGTAAGAGAGCCCTGCTTTGGCAGAGTCCTGTTGTGTTGTGCCTGGCTCCCTTTTGCTCCTCGTCTCTTTCCTGCTTCCAGCCCTTCCCCTAGAGAAAGCCGTGTAGCTCTTCTAAAAGGCAGGCGAGAGGCAAGGACCGGGGGGAGGTGAGGTGGGCTGGGGTTGATGCTTGAGTCGTAGGGGTACCTGAGGCCGTGGACTCTCTTCTTCCTGTGGGTTGAGCCTGGGTCAGGTCCTCCAGGGCTGAAGTATCGGTGGGAGAAGGATGCAGGAAGCAAATCCCCCTCTGGTCACAGGAGAGGGCTGGAAAGGTGCAGAAGGGACCTCTTAGGTGCTGCTGCCTGAGGAAGAGGGCGGCATCTGGACCACAAGAGAGGTGCTCAAAGCAGGTGCTACTTGAGAAGGGGAAGAGTTGAGAGATGACAGAATCAAAGGGAAGCCATCCCTGTGCCTTAGTGAGAGAAGGTGCCTTGGAGACCCAGCCATTACACAGCCTGTCCCTTCTATGTCTTGCAGAGATTCCCCCGGGATACCCATTCCAGTCCCTGCCTCCCTCCTTCGGAAGACACTATCCCTACCTCCTCCAGCCCACCGCAGCATCTGATGCGGATGGCCTGGCTCCTGACGTCCCGCTGCCTGCCGAAGGCTCTGAGCACATGGAACTTTCTCCTGAGGTCAAGCCCATCCACCTGTCTCCGTCCAAAATGCTAGAGCCCATCCAAGCAGCAGCAGAAGAGGAGTCCTTGGAAGAGAGGGTGAAATCAGAGGTGCAGATGGAGGAAAGCCAAGAAGACATGTGTGAGCAGGACATGGGGGCTCTGAACATTGCCACCTCCACAAACGTCCCAGTGCAGAACGTGGACAATTGTAATCTCCTGTTGCATCAAGGTGAAGCCCTGGGTGCTATGGAGCAGGACCAGGAAGAGCTCCAAAGCTGCCCGCCCCCTTACCAGGTTGTGGCCTGCCCTGCAGAAGCAGAGGCCCAGGCAGAGGCTGGAAGTGGAGCAGAAACCTGCTCCATGCACATGGACTATGACAGCTCGCTCGTGCACGCGGAGAGCGAGCCACCCGAGATGGACTTGACACCCCAGCGGGAGGAGGCCTCTGTAGCCATGGATCTGCAGAGCAGTGATGTGCCCCTGGGGAGGGAGTTTCCCAGCCTACCCCCCGAGGAGGGGGAGCAGGGGCCAGAGATCCCTTCCTACACAGATGAGGCGATCTCTTGCAAAATCCCGGCTCTGGACATCAAGCCGGGTGACCCGCTGGCTGGGATGAACGCTTTGGTGGCTGCCACAGAGATGCCTCAGGCTTGTTCCTTGCTGGCTACTGCCAGTGTCACTCCGTCCCAGGTGAAGATGGAGGTGTTACCTGACCAGGCCTTGGAGCACTCCTTCCTGCAAGGGATCACTTTGCTGAGTGAAATTGCGGAGATGGAGCTGGAGAAGCGGAAGCAAGAAAGGCAGAGTAAGTTGTGAATGTGCAGTCCGGCCAGCCTTGGGCTAAGTTTGGTCTCCCGAAGTGCCCTCTCTAAGTGGGCAGAGGAGCAGAGGCACAGCCGGGGTATCTTGCAACCTCAGCCAGGCAGCCAGGAGCAATGCGCTGAACTGCAAGAGTAGCTATGCTTTGGATAGGGTTGGAGCAGGGTGTTTACTGCAGTAGGTTGAGATGTGTGTGGCTTCTGGACTGCTTTCCCCTTCCGAAGGCCCTCTCCATGTCTAGACAGTTTGTGGTATGCAGAGCGGAAACGAAGGCCCACTTGTCTAGTTCTGCCAGGTTAACACCCTTCTGGCAGGCACTGAGTCCAGAGTCTGTCGGGGTTTGGCACAAGAGGTCCCAGTAGCTCCAGATGATGCTTTCCAATAAGAGCTTGGCAGATCCTGAAAAGATCTCACCTTCCAGTAACTTCCCGACGCAGGACGCTGGGGGATCTGCCAGTTGCCCCATGTCTGGACACAAGGGGAGATCTCGGGCGGGCCTCAAAAGCAGCAGGGAGGCTAGCTGAGCTGCCGTGGCCCAGAAAGAGTTGTCAACCTCTCCTTGTGCCCCCTGGAGAGGCAGTCTTGGAGGCTGAACCTCTATAGCCTTTTTTCTGTCCTTCCTAGCAGGTCCAGAGAGTTTCCCTGTCCGGCCAACACTGGAGAGTTTACTGGCTGCCAGCACCCACATGCTCATGGAAGTACTTTCCACCCCCTTTATGGAAAGTCTGAAAACCATCCGGCTGCCTCGAGAGCTGAATCCTAACAAAAAGTACAGCTGGATGCAGAAGAAAGATGAACCTGTAAGTAGCTCTTCCTGTGACTGAGCTTGAAAAGCTGCGGTGCATCTGCTCACTGCAGCTCACCCTTCCAGCCGCAGTTTACCGCCCGGCTTGTGCTGCCCTTTCGCTTTTGGCAAAGCGAGACGTTGCTTCCCTCTGCATTTGCAGCTGAGCAGGAGTCAATGTAGTGTGATTTTGCTTCCTCCTTTGCTTGCGAATCAACACCATTGATCTCAGCAGGACCCACTGCAGCCCTAGAAGTGGTGTTTGTAATACAAAGCCAGCAGGAACTCATATGTTACTGCTTCAGCAGAGGGGATAAATAAAGATAGGGGCGGGAGGGTTTTTTTCCTTGTTTTTAATTCTCATTTCTTCTCCATAGGGAGAGGCTGGCAAATTCTTTTGTAGCCAGCAAATAAAGGTTCCAAGACAATATTTTGATCTGAGTTTTTAAGTAAGGGAGAATAGGCTTCATGCATTAATTTTATTCTGCAAGTCACTTCCCAGAATTGTTCACCCTCAAAGCTGATACTCTCCTATCCTTAAGCCACAGAACATCTTTGCTTGCCCGGTTTTGCTCGAGTAGTACTCTAGGGCTGTGCTTGATACGGGCAAGGGTACTCTGCTCCACTGCAAGCGTGGAGGGATTTCCCTGCCCGGTTTGCATCAGAGCCACAAGATGAAGGTGAAGCTTTACATGCTACTTCATCCATGCCTTGCTAACTCCCTATCTTTACCGCCCAATGCTCCGTGCTGCCGTCCCTGACCCAGCCGTTCCCCAGATTTGCTGGTTGTAACTGTCCAGGAGCAGGCCTGTGTCCTCCGTATACGTGTGCAGAGTTGGAGCCCATCCGCCAGGCCTTTTCAAGGGCAGGAGCACCCTTGCATACACCACCCTTATCTAAGCAGGGGCCTGGACATGCCTTGACCCTCTGTGCCTGTCTTGCCTCCCCACCCCAGATGTACTCCATCAAATCAGCCATCGAGAATATGGACGCAATGGAGCTGGACTACAGGATGAGGCTGGCAGAGCTGCAGCGGCGGTACAAGGAGAAGCAGCGGGAGCTAGTGAAGCTGCAACGGCGCAGGGACTCTGAGTAAGTTGCAGGCCGTTTGCGTGGTCTTTTTCTTTCCAGCCGGGCACTTTCACTTCCTCTCGATCCAGGAGAGAAACCAGCCCTCCATCCATCCCTGTCTCTCTCCTCTCCTCCTGGTATGGCCCGCCAGAGCTTTGCGCAACACACTCCTAGGCTATGTGACTCGACAACCTGATGACTGGTGAATGCAGCTGGGAGACCATATTAGAGACAACCTTGGCTTCAGCAGCTCAGTTTAGCAGTTTGGTGACAGGCGAAGGTTCCGGGTTGGCTCCCGTTCTTGCTTGCTTTCTTTTAATTTTTTCCCCTTTTTCTTCCTTTTGGATTTATTTGCCTTATTTTTTTTTTCCTGTTTGTTTTGCTTTTTGGTTGCAACGTTTTATTTTGTTTTTTTTTTCTTTGCTTTTTTTTGTTGCCTTGGTTAACAGTGAAGCGTGTGGTTTTTTTAAAGGGAAAAGCATGACGAGAAAAGTAGAAGCTTGGCAAGAAGAGGCCCTGGAAGGCCCAGGAAGAGGAAACTTGGATCAAGCGCTCTGTCGCCCATTAAGGAGAGAGGGAAGAGTGACAGCAAGAGTGGAAAGTAAGGCTGGAATTTGGGGAAGATGGGAAAATGGTAGGGTCGCTGCACAGGGTCCTGCTTGGGGAGAGCAACTCGGATACAGTGGGGGCCCACCGTGGCGTTGTGTTGGCAGGCCGGTCCCTGGCGGCCGTGATGTTGTGGAAGCGTGTGTATTTAACTTGAGTGTGTCCTTGCAGTGGGAATATGGTGCCAGCCTCCTCCCTCCCCACTGGTAGAGCACATGTCTTTGGTGTTGGGCGCAGGTAGGGCAGGCTGAGTTGAGCAGCGCTGAGGTTTTGTGGAGCGTCCAGCTGGGCAGGGACCTTCAGGTGAGCTCTTGGTGTCAGGGAGCGTGTCTTGGTGTGCGTTCGGGAGAGCAGATGGTGCATGTGGGCACTGTAAGGCTAATTGCAAGGAAGCTGATGACACAAATTGGAAGGACAGGGCTGTTTCAGGTTAACTAGTTTTTAGGGCCTTTCTGCTGTGTTTCTGCTGTCGTCTTTTCCCTTAATCAGTGGGAGCTGGCTCGGCCTGATCGCTCTTTTTCAAGAGTCTAGATCATTCTCTCTTCTGCTTTTTTCTTTTCTGCAAGTCCAACTGCTCTTGTTTGGGTGCCTGGATCACAACACAGTTGGCCCTGTAACAATCTGTAGATGACCAAGTCTCTCCAAAGGGAAGGCACCTTCAAGCTGCCTCCCTGTGTGTTACATGTTTTTGCAAATGTCCTTTCAAGACCACAAATTAGATTCAGGTCCCCAGCTCCCACTGACCACATGCTTCTGAAAATCTGTCCTCTTGGTGGCTCTTTATTTTGCTTCTCTGATTTGAGTGCCTGGAAAGGCTGGAGGCGTTGAGAGGTGGCTGGAGTTGTGCATATGTGTGTGCTTGTGTTGTGTGTGCCTGTCCCCATGTGGTGGGAACGCTAGAACAACCTGGTGTAGGAGACGGAGATGCACCCTCAGTCAGCATCAAGGACCTGAGTTGTTGGTTCAACTGTCTGCGGAGGTCAGCAGAGAGGATGGAGGGGAGGGGATATGCTTGGAAGCTGAGGAGGCTGCCCTTTGTCAGCAGCTTCATGGTGGTGGTCTGACCTGGGCCAGCAGGCTTAGCATGAAGGAAGTGGCATACGAAAGCATTTAATGGAGGCTTGGTAGAGGTCTTGAGGTGTTAATTCATCAGCTAGTTGCTGGACACTGCTCGGGAGCAGCGAAAAACGTGCTTCTAGTCTCACCTACTTTATTTTTTTTATTTTTTATTTATTTACCCTCTCCTTTCCCCCTAAATCCTGGAGAGAGACTGAAGATGCAGACCGCAAACATCTCTTACAGAGGAGTCAGGCTCGTAAGGCAGATTTCTGCCCTTTGCGCGAGCCAGTCCCCCCAGTGCCCTTGTCTCCTCCCAGCCGCCCTGTGTGCTGGTTCCTTTCAGCTCCACGGGATTACCACCTCCTTGCTTACGCCCGAGCAACCAGAGCAAGAGTCCAGGTGGTGCGGCACCTCCCTGGGACCCAAGAATCTCCCTCTGCACCTAGGCAGTCCATGAGGGCAGAGGTGGAAAAAGACCTACAGGGTCAGCTCGGCTGTCTGTTCTTCCCCCCGCTGCTCTGTACCGAATCGGGCATTTTTCGGTGGCTTTTTCTCAACATGCCCACTGCTTCCTTTCAGAGGCCGCTTTGCAGGTCTCTGATTTCAGCTAACCTCGTCTATGCTGATAGCTGAGTGTGCAAAAGAAGGGCTCGTTGGCTCTCTTATTCAGTGGAAAACAAGGGTCAGACCCTCAGCTTGTCCAAACGGCTGTTACTCCACAGTGGACTTGGCTCCCCTTGAGGATCCCTGCTACCCTAGGAGGCATTTAGCCTCACTTTTGAGCTTGGTGGGGATCACAGGAAGGAAAGTCCCCCATCTTGACCCATCCTGTGCTTGGCTTGCAGACTGAGCAAGTCTTTGTTGCTCTCTGAAGACTCTGAGACTGGTGAGGGCATGAAGAAGAGGCACAAAGGGGCCCTCCCGGAGGAGGATGACGATGTGGAGAGCAGCGGTGGCAAGATGAAAGGGAGAAACCAGAGCTGGGAAGAGCACGATGCGGCTCCCAGCTTCTCAAACGAGGTCAGTGCCCTAATGGGGGATGCAGAGCTGTGGGCGGAAAGCACATCTCTTTCCTGCTTTGCTGGTGTTGAATTGCACTGGATAACTTCTCCAGACCTTGGAGCCTCTGCTCTCAGTCCACATGTGTCTGGAAGCTCCTTGTGGGAGAGCTCTCCGTGCTGTGGAAGGGTGCGTGCAAAGGCTAGCGTTGGCTTACAGAGGTTGGACCTCTTTGGTAGGCAACAGAGAGAGGCAAATACCTTCAGGCCAGCCAGAGCATCGCAGTGATGCGAATCCAGAGCAGTGCTTGCCTTACTCCTTTGACTGTGGAGACAGCAGAGTGGGACTGACTTCCCAAGGTGAGGGAGGAAAGGGACTGCAGCCATGCTGTTTTACATGTAGGGTTTTCTTCTGCTGCTGTCAAAGCTACGAGATATTTACCAGACCTTTAAAGCTAATGATGAAATCTCAGATTCGTACGGGCAAAGTGTTGTGTTAGAGCTGCTGTTAACTAGTTGTAGCGCATGTAAAGTGTATTTGCATTATTGAAGGATCAAGAAAAAACGAGAGAGTGTAACAGCCCTGTGTATAATGCAGTGGTCCTGATGCCCTTGCTGAGACATATTTGACTCTTTTTGGCATCCAGCCTCTGGAGCTGGTTGATTATGTGGAAATCTTTATTTATTTGGTTGGGGTTTTGGGGTAAAAAAGACTTTTAATCCTTATGAGTTAGAGAAAAACTTGCAAAACTGGCCCAAACATATCCTAAAATCCAGAAGGTGATGAGAAAAAAATCCCTCAAGAACATGTTGTTCCGTGGTTATGTTTCTTTTGGAAGAAAACTCAATTTTTCTAAGTTAATCTTGTAATGCTCGACAGGGGTGAAGCTGCACTGCTCGCTGGCATCTCCTTTCTCTTCCTCCCCAGTGCCTTGGCTGGCTATGGCAGCCCGGGGGTTAAGTCCTTCCTTTCAAGGCCTTATTAATTGGCGTGCATGAGAGGCTGAAATCAGAGCTTGTAAAATCCGTAGGGTCTGCCACAATATCTGCTCTGTATTCACCACTGTCCCTTCCGTTCCTCTTGGCAGTTAAAGCTCAAGAAGAAGAAGGTGCCATCGGATCAGGAGCAGCTGGCCAGCAAGCTTGACAAGGCCCTGTCGCTCACCAAACAAGACAAGCTCAAATCCCCCTTCAAGTTTGCCGACAGCTCTGGAGGGAAGCCGAAAACGAGCGGAGGTGGTGGCAGGTACCTCCCACCCCATGAGGCTCTGCCGAGCAAGGAGGAGAAGAAGAGCCTGGCCAAGAACCTGGGCCTGTCGCTGAAAACCGCCAAGGAAGGTAAAAACAAAGTGGCTGCCAAAATGAAGAAGATGGAGGTGGGGTTAAAAGTCAAAAATCAGCTCAAGGTTTCCCATTCACCAGCAATATCTGAAGTTAGCAGCTACTCTTATAGTAAGTAACCCCTCGTTTATCTCTTCTTGTGGCGCGATCTGTCGTGGGGGCTTGTGGCAGGGGTTTCTGGCCCCTTGGAAGGGGTCTTGAGATGGGGTCTGGTTTTGCCGTGTGACAAAAGGATCTCCTCCCTGACTAATCAATGCTGGCGTGTCTTTTGGGAGAGTCTGTGTTGCCCAGGGTCCACACAAATCACTGCCCAAGAGATAGCTGACATTAGCATGTCTCTTCCTGGCCAGTGTTGTACTGTCAGTGAGGAAAAATGTTGTCAAAATGAAGTTGACCCATGTCCTTGCTTTCAGTGGGAGTAAACACTCTCCATCTACCTGCCAGAGGAGAACTTGGAGCCTCTGCTCCAGGAGGTGGTTAGTAGTTGATTTTCAAGGTCCTTAATGCCTTGGGTAGGAATAGCCTTAGGATCATGCGGTGGAGGCAGCTAGAGAAGACAAAGCCTGCCAGGAAACACTGATATTTGCAAGCATGCTCCTGCCCTTCTTCGGTGTCTGGCTTTGGCTTCCTATGGCTTGATTTCTAGCTGGCTATGCTTAGCCTTCCCATCTGTCTCACTGGGGTTCGTCTCCACCCCAGCATCTTGTGTACTGACTGCCATAGTCCTCCCTTCTGAACCCCGAGTGCACCCGAGGTGGAGGATCTTGGGTATGAGAACCAAGCAAGTTAGCGACCCCTATTAAGGAAGGAAAAATCCGAATGGCAGATAATGTTGGGAAGGTGGTAGGACCAAGCAGTCGACTTGTGATATGAGAAGGATGCCATTACATTATGGTATCCGTCTGTGGTAGGAGCCTTCTCGGTGTCAGGTGCTAAATGTATTTAGCACTATGGGGAATGTCCTTTGGTGCTTGCTGTCCCAGTGTGGCCCTCATTGGCTGACAGTCTGAGTGTGCCTGGGGTAGCCCTGCCATGGGCGACCTGTTTCCAGAGCTCATGACTTGGGGTGACGAGGAGATGCTGTTATTGGGACAGTGGAGAGGAGCGTCTGCTGAAACAGTAGCATGTAAATGTGCTGTGCGTGCTGCCCTTCATCCCTGGGAGAGCAAAGAGGATGCTAGGAGAAACAGATTGACGTAGTCTTTAATGATTCAGGCAGAAGATGGGGCAGAGAGTGTGTTAGGGACTTGGAGTTTATGATCTGAAGCTTGGTTGTTTAATTGTCTTAGCTCACTTAAATCCGTATCTTTTCCTTTGCTTGCAGCTACATAAGTCCCTTGTTGAATCACTTATGGGGTTTTTGTGAGTATAACAAATGTATGTCCCCGTGCAACACCAGTTTAGAAACTTCACTAATGGGGAGGATGATGAGCTAGTGATTTTCCAACTGAACAAATGTTTGGCGTGAAATTAGCCATTTACTTGGCAAAATAAGAGCCATTGTGTCCACTGGACTTGAACACAGCGCTTAGCCTTTGGCTGGCGGTGATGTACAAACCACTCATCTGTTCTGCTCTTGAATGTGTTTCTCATCCAGGAACAGCCCTGTGGCTCCTAAACTGGGAGCTCTGGAGCTTCTGGGGAGGGGAGCAGGGCCGTGGGCGGGGAGGAGGCACAAGCCAGCGTTGCGGCTGGAAGCCTTGGCTCTTGGCAGAGAGTTTTTGCAGTGCGCTTGCAGTTGGTGTTGTGGTTTCAAGACCAAAAACTGCCTCCCAGATCTAAAGGAGCCATTGCCTGAACCTCACCGACCCTCCAACAAGTCTCCCTGTAGATGAGCAGTGCAGGAATGTGCCCCTCAATGCAGGAATTGGTGCAGGAAGATAACCATTACTGAGGAACTTAATCTGTGAAATGCCTCAGCATTGGTCCCGGATCTTTCAGCTGTGTACAGGTTCAAGCAAACGAAGGGCTTTAGCCAGTCATTTGGTCACCCAAGCATGATGCATTTGGGAGGGCAGGTCGAGCATATGGCAGCATCTCCATGGCTGGTAGGTTTCTTCCTGTGAAGGAGGAGAAATGGGACTAGTGCCAAATCCTTCCACCTCATCCTAACCTCATGACTTTTTAGCTGGAGTCCTGAAAATCTTGGGCATAGATCCAAGGAGCAGGCTGAGTGATTCCCACTGATTTTAACAGAAGTTAAATTCCTGAAGTCCTTTGTGGATTTGGGCTTTGGGCCTCCTAAACTGCCACCGCTTGTTCCTCCCTTTCCAAAACCAGTGCGAGAGAAGCGGAAGAGCAATGCCTGACCAGGGCTGATATTAGAGAGCATCTGCTGCTGCTCACAAGCCGCCATGCCGTAACATCCGTAGCCCTGCGGCGTTAACGATGCGTTCATGAGCTGGGATGTCACAGTTCATGCCCGCTTTGACTGCATCCATGGGTACCATATACTTCTTGTTCCACTCCTCCGACTCGGGAGGGAACCACTGGATAACTTCTCAGCGCCCGTGGGGATTGTGAGCTTAGGAAATCCTCGGCTCACGGACCGAGGAACGACTTGGTCTCTGCTCCTTTTTGGTGTCCCTTTCTTTATTGCACCCATCGAAGGCCTCACTCCCGACAAAGAGCAGGGCAGTTTGTTCAGAGTTTGACGCGTTGCCTGCGGAGCGGACGTCCTCCGTGCTACCCTCGCGCTCGTCAGGCTGCCGGTGACAAAAACCCTTCGGGAGAGCGATTCGCACATAAAAGGCGGTTTAGGTCAGCGTGTTTTAGCGTAACTAAAGTTAAGAGTGACTCAGATCGATGGCCCAGCTGTTGGCATCGCTACGCTTTTGATGGCCAGGTTCCTAACGGCAACTCCCACCTCAGTTTTCCATTCTTAAGCCTCAAACACCCCTGGAATCCCACCTCAAAACGAGGAAGGACGGCAGTTGTCTGGCCTAGGTGGAGAGTGTTTATTTCTGACCGAAAGAAGGCTGTTGGCAGAGCCCCGGGAAACACACATTTCTGTATTTTCCGGTTGCTCCCGTGCCGCAGGGGGGGACGCCGGCGGCGCGCGGCCCCACTCAGCCGCCTGCCCGCCCCCGGTGTAAAGCCGCCCCGCAGCCAAACAGCCCCGAAGCACCCCCCCAAAAAACCGCCCCCGTTGGCTGCTTTAACGCTCTTCCCCCGCTCTGACCGCAGATACGGACTCGGAGGAGGAGGAGGAGGAGGAGGAGGAGGAGGGATCGCTGAGGGACGAATGGCCGGCGCAGTCCCCGTCCGGCTCCAAGCCCAGGCCGCCCGGCCTCTACAGCGCGGCGGCCAGGAAGGGCGGCAAGGCGGCCGGCGGCCTCAAGGCGGCCCCGCGCGGGCTCTCGGCCGGGCGGACTCTCAAGCCGAAGCCGGCCGCGGGCCGGAAGCAGCCCTTTTGCTTGCTGCTGCGGGAGGCCGAGGCGGGATCTTCCTTCAGCGACTCCTCGGAGGACTCGTTCGATCAAGGTTACTAGCTTATAGCAAACGCGACCCCCTCCCCGGCGCGCCCCTCTCCCGTGTCTGCGGCGCGCGGGCGGGCGGGCCCGGGGCAGCGAGGGCGAGCCAGGGGCCTGGCGGGCCGGGTCAGCCATTTTGATGGTCGGAGCGAGGGCGGCCATCTTTGTTCTTGGCAGCGTAGCCTGCTTTTATCAGCCCGGCTTTTATTTTTTAATCCTTTTTGTACCTGTATCGTTGTGATATTATTACCGGCTGGCTCTTTGAGAGCTTTTATATCGACTGGGTTTTAGTGTCCGCCTCTCCCCTGCTTTCCTGTTCCCCTTCCTCCCTTCAGTTTTTCCCCTCACTTTCTTCCTTGCTGCCACCACCACCATTATATTATTATTATTTTATTTTATTTTTATTATTTTATTTTGGCATGGGCCTTTGTAGAGGTTTGGAAGGAGCTCTTTTTTTGTTTTATTATTTTCCTCCCCCCTCCCCTCCTTTTTTTTTTTTTTTTAAATACCGGGATACTGTCGTGTGGCCGTGTGACTTGATGTTTGTACTGCGATTTGGTATACCAAGCTTTATTAAACATACCGAGTTCATTTTTAACTAAACCTGTGTACCTTGTCTCTCTTGCTGTGTCTCTTATTAGGCGATTAGGTTGCCGCTTCACTCCATCCTGCTCTGCATCCCCTTCCTGCTCCCACTCCCCATGAGTAGAACTGGAATTAACCTAGTCTTGGGTACTCTCTATTATTCAAATATCCCTGCTAGCGACTGTCCTTCGCTGCCTTTGTCAAGATTAAAGCCTAGGCCTCTCTCTCCCCCTCACCTTCGCTCTCTTAATTTTGTTTTTTATTTTGTTCATCCCTTCTCCCCCCCCCCCCCCCCCCCCGCTTCCTCCTTTCCGATTTGCTTCCGCTCTCGGCCGGCTCGCTGGAGGCGGGCAGGTGCCCCGGGAGGGTGCTCGGTCCTTCCCGCGCCCCCGCGAGGGTGCTGAGCCCAAGGTCGCCGCCATTGGAAAGCCGGAGAGTTTCTTTTTTCGTTCTCTGAAATGCATATTTAAAGTCTCTTTTTCGGCTGGCGATTTTTTTGTTTTTTTTTTTTTTTTTTTGCCAGCTGCCCAGGCCTACGTAACCCACAGTGTTCAAGGATGTGGCAATTACTGCATTAAATTTGACTCGGTGCCTTCCCTCCCCCACCTTCACCCCAGTTTTTTTCCTTTTGGCTTTTTTTTCTTTTTTCTTTTTCTTTTTTTATCAGCCTGTCATTAGTACTTCAGTGGGAAAAGAGATTATTTGAGACTTTTTCCTCCAGAGGCACAAGGGGTTTCTGTTTTAGAGCGCACTCATTAAATAATAATTGTGGGGAAAGGTCATTTTAATGAGCGCTCGGCTCCCGCAAGAAGGTAGCTCGTCTGGGCTGAATGCTAAGCGAGAGCATCCCCAGTTGTTATCGTTTAAGTTACATGGCAGATCTGGATGTAGCACAGCGACAGCCTTGTAGCGTTTCGCACTGCTCAGACAGCTGTTAATACAAGATGGGACAGGATAGTTTTTTTCTGGTTTGGTTTTTTTTTTTTTAATTTTTTTTTTTTTAAACTTAATCTCTTCCATGCACCTCTTTGGTTTTTCCTCCCTCCAAACCCAACCTCCCAAGAAAGATAATTTAAGTTAAACAAAATGAGCAAGCACAGCAGAAAGATCCAGAGCGCTGATTTGGTTTGATGTGTTTCTGGGCTGGACCCATCAATGCACTTAAAAGAAAACCCAAAAGAGAGAAATAGACGTTTCCAGAGAAATTAAATTTATTCCTTAGAGAACCCAAAATGTTCTGGGGATAGTGGATTTCCTCTAAGGGTGAGATTTCCACATTTCCATGAAGAGTCTGCGTTAACTTCCATTCGACTTGACATCTCTTCCCTTCCCTGCTCCTTTCTGCATCTTTTCTTTATTTTCTTTACCTTTTTTTTTTTTTGGCTGCTGTTGGAAATTTTGAGGATATCAATCCTTTTTAGATTCCCAGGTTCTTGAGGGTTTTGAGGGGTTTGTTTTTTGGTTTTGCTCCACATAAGCAGATAGGTAACTTGTCCCTAATTGGCTCTGCCAATTTTTCAAGTAACCTATCTGCTTAAAAAAAAAAAAATCCCAATTTTATGGATTAAAGTCTTGGGAGGGGAGGGGAGATGGGAGGAGGACGGGGAACCTGGAACAAATGGGGCAATGCTTTGCTAATTCCTCTGGGGTCTCATTTAGTGGGGGGGGAACCAAAGATGCAGAACCTCCTGGGGTGGGAGGTGGGCATGGAGCGGGAGGCCGGGAGGGATTATTGGTTACAGGTTTGTTTTTTCTGCCAATGGTTTTTTTTTTGTTGTTCTCTCTCAGAAGCATTACTTGAAGGGATATTTGGGTAATAGGGTTTCTAATGACTTTCCCTGATACTAAACCGATTAATAACCTCAGCTTTTCTAGAAGTGCTCGCTTTCTCCTTGCAGCTGCTTGACCAACCCTTTCACCCCTGCCCCTATCCATGATGCTTTGAATGTCTGTGTCGGTCTCTTGCATTTGCTCTCACGCTGCACTAAAGAAGCAAAGTGGTTGGCTGATTGTAGGGCAGACACTTCTCAGCGAGGGTCACTAGCCATGAACCCGAACCTTGACCATTGTTATGTAGGTAGGCAAAATAACTTTTCTTTTTGTCATCTGTCAGCCTCAGATGTTTCGCTGTTACCTCCATGAATAATGACACGTAGCTCTTTGCATCCTCTCGGTTATTTTAATTTTGAAGATGATTGCTGTCCACTTTTGATTTTCCTCTGTCCGTGAAGAATCTCACATGGAGGATTTGCTTGAGTGTGTTTGCTTGAGGACTCCAGAAATGCTTTGCTGCTTGCACACCTTCTTTTGGAGAACCCCTCATCCCAGCAAAGGGAAAGGGGTACAGGTGGAGCCGAGATGGGAAGCTGTGGCATTGCCTGCAGAGGTGCTACCACTGTCCTTGGAGGTTGCTGGGCCTCGATGCAGACTGTTTTGGTATCAGGGTACTTAGCTAGGTTGTGGCCATGCCGATCTTTACGTCAGGCGTAGCAGTAGCTGTGGGAAGAGCTGTTTTCATCTGGTTTTGAGGTAGAAGAGGCGGGAGCACGCTGCTTTCTTGCAAGCCATTCTGATAACGAACAAAGCTCGTGGTGTTTCACCCTAGTGAGCTCGGAGAGAAAGCTGCTCTGGGGGGGCCAAAACCACATGGGAGCTTTGAAAGCCATCGAGATGGTTAATACCATGGATTTTCCAAGACTGAAGACCCATGTTGCCTCCTCCTGGTTTCTCCCAAAAAATTAACATCACCTTCCCTGGCTTGGAGAATGGTTTACCCCTGAGTAAAACCAGTGAAAAGTAACCGTTTCCTTACATGACTGATCCTATGTGATTCTTGTAAAATTTTTAATTTTTTTGGTAACGAAAAGTACTTCTGGAGTCAGCAGCACAGCACATATAGGGGAAAAATCGTCAAACGATGAGAATTGGGTGTGTTTGACAAAAAAGGTAAAAACTTAAATTGGGAAATTTGAGCAGAAAAAACCTCCAGAATTTGGACAGATCAAACAAATCGGATGTCAAGGACCCGAGAGCTGTCTAAAGTCTGCCTGTACTTAGCCTGCTTTGTATGCTGTAGGCCTGCTTGGCATTACGAGAAAATCATGCTATTTTTTTTATAATGTGAAATGAATCTTTTAAGTGTGTGTCTTTCCTCTCCCCCCCTCCCCAGGCCTTTCCTCTCCACACCCTCCGCAATCCCATCGTGTTACATCAGTCTCTAAAAATCAAATTGCTTAACCAGTTTCTGTTCATCATTAACAAATCTTCATTTACTGCTCTCCCAGGAAAATCCCATGGCAGCTTAGCTGTTAAAAACAAAGAGAAAGTTTAGTGTTTGTGATTCTTTTCTGTTCTGAATTTAGTGCAGGTAAATATTTTATTAATAAAATCTTTGTTGGCTCCAGTTTATCTGGCATCAGTAGTATTTAAGCATGAATTTTTATTTTTGGCTATAGAGTTGTGTGTACAGGTGTGATTGCATGTGTGGGTATATACACACATATACGTGCTCTTTAAAATATCAGTTAGATAAGAGATTTTTGACTTTAAATGTTTTTCTTTTTACCTATGCTCAGCATGTATATAGCCAGGATTGCAGAAGAATTCTTTTCTCAATGTTTTTTCACTCCACTGTTAGCCAAAAATCACCTTTTCAGGAGGACAAAATTGAGGCTTCAAAATGGAGCATCAGTGCATGCTTCATTTTAAGCTCATACATAGCCTGGGTGCAGTAGGAGTAAGTCTCCTGTGCTTCAAATTAAATACAGGTATCACGGGTCTCTCCAAGAAGCCGTGCAAGTGGCTATAGATCAGCATAAGAGCTTATTTTCCACCCTAAACTTAAATTTGGGGATCTAGTTCAGCAGCGTGTGGGTTCTGAGACGAGCCCCAGGTGTGTTCTTACCGTTTAATTTGGTAGATTTTGTCCCGTGGAAAATCGGGGACGAGGAGCAGGGACGCGCCGTGCGTGTGAAGCAGCGGTAGCAAGAGCTGCCCTCTCCGTGGGTGAAGGCTGTGAGCGTGTTAAAATGTGTTTTTCAGGCTGACACTTGAATCTCATGCAGATAAAATTATAAGCGTTTTGGTAAAAATGCTGACGAGAGACAGTCTTCGGGCGTCTTTCCATAATGTGACACCGTGTATTTGAAAGAGGTTAGAATAACTGCCAGGCGCGTTATTGTGTCATATTTTTTTTCCGTAGCGTGAGTAATAGCCGCTTTCATCGCGGTTTTCCAATCCGCTTTACCTTGGTGCATTTGAAGTGCTGTAGCTGTTTGATGCGCTTGTGCCCTAGCACGTGCAAAATCCGCGGTGGCAGCTGGGGACGAGCAGCGGCGCGACGCGGGAGGAGAAACGCCGCCCCGGGCTCGGCCATGCCTCCCTGGCAGCCGGCCCGGCCGAGGCCGAGCGAGCCGCGTGGGGATGCTCGCCCAGGGTCTCTCCTGAAAGCGGTTTGAGTTTTGGAAGCGAAGGAGATGCTTGGAGGGCGTTGTGCGTGCCGGTGCCGGGGCTGAACGCGTGCGAGGGGAAGGCACGGCGCGGAGTCGCATCAGCCTCCCGCGCTCCGGCGGCGGAGGGCGAGGGGGAGTTTGGGGCTTGCCGAAATCTCCCCGGAGCTTAGTCTTAAAAGATACTTGGCAGGAAAGTGGCAGCAGAGGCCTCAATACCCTGTGGGTGTTGGCCAAATCGCTGCACGAGGGGGCGGCTGTAACTGCGGTGGTGATGGGCAGCTTTGCTGTCGTGCCATGGCCTGCAGAAACACGGGCAAAACTGAGACATCCCGCATTGGAGTGAAAAAGAGCCGGTTTAGCTGGGCCACCCTCTGGTTTGATGGCTGTGGCAGTGCCCTGGTAGCACCAAACTCGTGTGGTTTTGCTACTTTCCAGGCAGGCGGTTTCTGTGTCTCAGAATGGAGGAGATCATCTGGATAAGTTCTAATTTTGTTAAAACGTGGTAGAGAAGTAGCAGTTGTGTCCCCCTTTTCTCTCCTGTCCGTTGGAAGAAGGACTCTGATCCTAACTTGCTCCCATTTTTGGGTGTGTGTTTTTTTTTTTTTGGCACGTGATTTTTATGCAAGGAGTGAACAGGGCTGAATTTCTTGGTATTTCCTGAAGGACTATAGGTTTAGTAGCATTTTTATATCATGAGTAACCAGTCCGAGTAACTGAAATGGGGAAGGGATATTTATGCAGTAAAAAAATTAGTGTTTTGTTGTTATTATCTGATGCATGCTATGGAGAAAAGCTGTCCTTGTAAAAACAAACAAACAGTAAAAACTAGCTGGCTATTATTTCAGTTGGTAAAATCCAAGGATGATAACACCGTTTTTTGATATTCCTGTTATTTCTAATGTCACAGAAAAATAACACTTGTGCTATTGTGTTTTTTTGGACAACCAACTGTCGAGAACGTTTTTATCTATCCCAGAGGGCACAAGTGAAAAGAAAAGGATTTTCATGTTCATTCCAGCTCATTTTGAAGGGATCTGATTTCTCATTTGGCCGGCTTTCAGACTTAAGGATAGCGGCTGGCAGGCAGCTGACAAGTAGGCTCAGGCAGGGAGAGCAGTGCTCCTGCTAGCGGTGGAAATTTTCTGGTATCCTTCATGATCCTACTTAAGCCTTCAATTTCAAGAAAATTGAAGTATATTTTCCAGACCCACTTTTTGCAGTTTAAAAAAAAAAAAAAAATATATATATATATATATATGTAAAAATATATATGTGTGTATATATGTGTATATGTGCTCATATATGTGTGTGTATATGTATGTGTGTGGTCTATACACATTTGTATAATGATTCTTGCTCACCAGCACTAACTGGATGAGATGTTGTTAAAATTAATTGCCTCTGAGCTGATGACAGACTCTTGGGAAGGGAGAGACACCCCTCTTGGAGCATCTCCCCCCAACTACCTGCTCTACGCACACCATAAAGGAAAATCCCAGCCCACTGCTTTCTGCATGCGCCAGCCCAGGCAGGCTGCAAGGCTGATTTCCTTGCCAGAATTAGACTTTGGGCTGTGGGCGGCTTGTTCTGCCTTTCCTGAGCTGGGTTTTCCTAGCCTGAGCTGTAGAGAGGGGGCTAAAAGGCTTTGAGAGTTTTGAGGCAGGGTGTTTAAGTGCTCTCCTTGTTGCCAGCTCCGCAACTACCTGCCAAAGCCTGCCCCTGGGAAATGTCATTCCTCTCCCTTTGTGTCCCTTCATCTGCAGATACGATTTTCCCTTTATGCATTCCAAATCCATTGCTTTCAATTATTATTTTTTCTCCCTGCTCCTTGCATTTTTGCCTCCTGTCCCTTCTCCTCTCTGTGTCCTCCTTGCCTCCCGCCATGGCACAGGCCAATCTCTGGTATTCCCCTTCCATGCTCATCTCCAATTCTGATTACACTAATGGATTTCATTACGCAGGAAGAGGTGGTGGGCGGGAGGGGAATCCCACAGCTCCGAGGTTGGGATTTTCAAAGGAGTTAAGCTTTTAATTCCTTCTGAAAACCACAGGGAAGGGTGTCTGGCTTCCTTTTCAAAGCTCTGCCAACACCCTGCTCTTCCCTCCTTTGCCTTGGATGGGTCCTCGTTGCCGTACCCTGTGTCACTGTGTGCTTCGAGGGTGGTGGTAGGCAGGGTGATACCAACTGTATGGCTGCAAAGACTTGTTTGTGTCGATGGCCAACGTCTTGTAACTTGGCTTATGGGTGGCTCAGAGCTCTTTGGATGAGTCCAGAGCAGCAGGAGAGCAAGCGGTTCGGGGTGGAAATGTGGCTGACGTGCAGCCCCAGGAGATTTGTAATGGGCTCCCTCTTTTCTGCGTGCTAGATTCTAGCTCAGAGGAGGAGGAAGAGGAGGATGAAGAGGAGGAAGTGGAAGACTATGGGACCGACGGCACCGACAGGCTTTCATCGCCTGCCCTTGATGAGAGTGGCCTGGGCCTGCTAGCCAGGTTTGCTGCCAGCGCGATGCCTAGCCCCATCGTTCCCCCTCCGCTTTCCATCATCCAGCTGGAGGCCAAGCAGAAGGCAAAGAAGAAGGAGGAGCGGCAGAGCCTGATGGGTGAGTTGTATGGTTAGCATTGGCGTCATTGTGGGGGGCAAGGTGGTCCTCCACCTTGGAGGGAGGTCCTTGGAGGACCCAGATGTGCTGCAAGAAAACAGGTTGTTGCCCTGACACTGTCCTTCCCGTTCTTTCCTTTTTGGCTGCTTGATCCCGATGGCGGAGGACGTAATTGCTAGCCAGAAAGCAAGAACCAGTCCGGCCGTGGCTAGGGCATGTTTAGCAGCTGCAGCCATGGCTTCCGTAGAGGCAGTTGCCTGTGGCTTCCTCAAAGCTTCCTCTTTTCCTAACTGGCAAACCTTTAACATGCATCGCACGCACTGCAAAGGCAAGCGATGGGATATGGGGTCCCCTTGGACAGAGTGCTGCAGGCAATGAAGTGCTGCTGAGTTTTGGAGACGGAAGCACATGCTAAACACAGCTGATCATAGACACCCAAGAGAAGCAGAGACACCCAAGCAGAGGAAAATCCCCTTCAATCCGCCCACCCCTTCGGCTTCCCCAGACTCCAGCAAGGGATACTCAAACCAAGAGTTCCTTCCTCGGCTCATGTGCTTGCCGTGCCAGACTGCATCTCAGTTTCACTGTGTTACAAATAACTGGAGTTTCGCTTCTTTCCCTCCCCCTGCCCTGCTGCACAAGTGCCCCAGGGTGACACGGTTCCAAGTCAGACGGATCTATATGGCCTCCATTTATAAATTCTCTATTAATATTTATTAAATGATAATGGAATTTATAGCATGCTTCAGAATGGAAAATGATGTCTGCCTAGGGAGCTGGACTTGTTTTAGCATGGTTTCCTTGCTATATTAGGCTTTTGCCAAATTGTTCCAACAGCCTCTGTTAAGAATTTATCATGGCTCTGTCTTGTAACCTGCTCTCCTTGAACCTGGAAGCGTCTAGAAGTTATCTCATGCAGCAGAGCGAGAAAGGAGAATGAGTGTTGTAATTTTCAGTGGGTTTTTCATCTTGAACGTTGCCATGCTTTGATTTCTACAGGCCTGCTCTTTTCCTGTTCATGCTGGCGCTATCTCAGGGGAAGAGATTTGGTTGGAAAATGAGAGCAGGTTCCTGCAGACTGAATTTACCCAGGAAAGAGTGTGTGTTTCAGAGAGAAGGACTGAGAGAAGATGCTTTCTCTCCATGTCTATGCCTTGTGCATTTTCATTCACCCACATGAATGCTGTTCAGTCCTGTATTGCCTCTCTCAAGGGTCTCCTGCAAGCAGTGGTTATCACAGCAGGGCCTGTTCAGTGTTGGGCTTGAGAAGAGTTTCTGCCAGCCTATGCCTGTGGCTGTTGCTTTGTTTTGACAAATAAGCTAGGCTTGTATGCTCTTGTAGCTCTGGACTCCTTCTGTCACCTCCTCGACATGAAGCAAGGTCTGATTTCAGACCTGGTTAGTCTGAAAGTGCAGTCACACGCATGTACAGAGCGAGCAGGTCTGTTGCAGGTTAGAGAAGGGCACGTGAGGGACCTTTGGATGATGCTCTGTTTTGGAGAGGGAGAACCAGGTTCAGATGATGTTTCCACACCTCCTCAGAGCTGGTCTGCCATCTTCTGAGGTCCAATGCCCTGGAAAAGAAACGTTTAGAAAATCTGGTCTCATTTCCTTGCTCTGACACAGACTTACTGCATGACCTTGGGCAAGTTTCCTTCTGGCTATGTTTGTGCGTCTGAAAGCACAGCTCCCATGCACCTCGAGCCACACTGCTTTGCCTCCTGCCCATGTTGCTGCATGCTAGCTGGGTGTGTGGGCATTGGTTATGGCCTCTGTGCCTCAGTTTGCCTTCTGTCTCTGGAAACATGTGATCTTGCTCTCCTTCATTGGATTGTGGGGAGGGGAAACACACTGAGGGTGGTGAACACCTTGGCATTACCACAATATTTCAGGCCGTTGGGTGCTGCCATGGCGATGATGCTGAGTGGAGGCCAACATGAGGGGCTTTCCATTTGCCACAAACAAAAGATCATTTACCTCTCTTGACTTTAAGGCAATTACTTGAGCCAATAAAAAGCCCTTTGGTGTCTGTTGGCCAATGGGAAAAAACAAGCTTGCAGTCTGGGTTTACTTAATTCATTAAAGAGATCATTCTCCTGAAACAAAGATGATGCAGGAGAGGATCCCCACACAGGAGAGGAGGAAGGCTCAGCGTACGGGGTTTGTATTTTGCTTCAGCCCAGCAACTCCTTTTGTAGAGAGGGAGACGTTAGATAATCTTTGTCTTATGAGCTTCCCTGCAGGGTTTTGGTGTGGCAGAAGGGGGAAAATGGAGGCAGGGAATGCCCTGAACCACACTGCCTGAATGAATGGGCTCTGGTTTGGGGCAGGAGAGCCTCATCTTTGGGGAAATCAATGTTTTATGGGGTGGAAACACAGATCTGAGGGATGTAGGGATTAACAGGGGGACACCAAGCCCATAAAGCCCAAAGGCCTCCAGCTGGACGTGACCCAGCCAGGGCCTTGGCTGACAGTTAAATCCTTTGCGTTTAGGGACGGAGTTTGAGTACACTGACTCGGAGAGTGAGATCAAGATCAGGAAAAAATCACCCTCAGGGCTGCTGCGGGGGAAGAAAGGACCGCTGGAGTCAAGCAGCATCCCACCGAGCCAGGCCCCAAGCAGCCTCGACCCTGGATCTGGGAGTGCTGACAAGGCCAAGCTTGGGGCTGAGAAAGGCCGCAAACTGAAGAAATTCAAGTCCCCCAAGGACTTGAGCTTTGAGTTTGGGTTGGAGGCCAGCGATGACGACCTGTGGAACCGGCGCCGGAGCGAGCGGATCTTCCTCCATGATGCCACCATGTCCTCAACCATGCTGACCCCTGCAGCGCCTGCCAGCTCCACCCCTGTCTCCAAGCCCGGGCGCTGTGGGAAGGGGGCACCCCTGAGCCCCAAAAAGGAGAGCAGCAAGGGGAAGGAGAGGAAGGAGCTAAGCAAGGTGAGGACCGTGTTGGCAGGGTTGGTGTGGAGCAGTGGGGCTCTTGGAAGCTGAGGGCAATTAACTCCTCCAGGGGAGAGGAGAGTTGAGCCCGTCTCAGCCGTTGCCTCGATGCTGTTTGGGTGTCCCTTGTTCCCCTCCACCAGCCCCATGTACACCAAGAGGAGCTCTCAGGCTTGGGTCTGACTCTCAGGGATTAAAAGCTTGTCGTTTTTGAGTAGGGCAGGTTGTCGTGCCACCCTCTGTGTCCCAAATCCACCCTGCCTGGATTGCCCAGAGCGGAAATCCTGCCTTAAAACCTCTGTGAAAACTCTGTCCCATTCTCCAAGGGCAGCCTTGTCGGCTTGCTGAGCTGTGGCCCTGTATGCTAGCCGTTAAGGCCGTTCATCTTTTACGTATGGTGTCTTCCGGGGGGCTGTGCCTGGCCGGTAGTGGCAGTGATCTCTCCCTAGTTGCTGTTTCTTCGACTTAGCTGAAAGTTCGGCTCCCGTTATCTCCAAATCAGCTCCTGATGGAGTTATGGGGAGCGCTGGTTGTGGGGAGAGTTAGACAAGTTGTGACATGAGGCCAGCTAGGATCTTCTTGGAGCTCCCTGAGGGAAAGTTTGATGGGTAGGAGTTGCTCTCTGGGGTAATGAAGAGCTCTCACTGGAGCGTGTGAATCCTGAATGCGGAGGGTGTGCTGCAGAGGTAGGGTGTGGTGCAGTCAGTGAACTGATAGCTGGCTGAATGTCCTCCTATCTGCATACAGTCTGCTTTGCTCCACCTTTCACCTCTCCCTGGACCCTGATCTTTGCTAATCCTGTCTCTTTACTGATAGGAGATATTCTCTTTTTTCTCTTAGCAACGGAAGAAGGGTAAAGAAGCACCCTGCTGCTCCTCCTCCTCATCCATGTCACCTCCTGGCATCCCTAGCTCCCCGTCTGATGTCCGAGTCAGCCTGGCAAATGCCCTAGGCTCCTCGAAGAAGAGTAAAGCCAAGGTGAAAGCCAAGGAGGTGAAGAAAGAGGTGAGGGGCTGGTGCTAGGCCTGGGCTGGCTGGAGTCGGCCAGTAGAACCGTGCTCTTTTCCTGGTCTGTTGCAATGGGAGGGGGAAAAATGCAAACACAGAGGCCTCGCTCTGTGCTTTAGAGACAAAGTGCTGGTTTGAGAAGCCTAAACTCCAAGGAAGGCTAAGAGCGGGTACCTACCTCCACCGTCTGGTGTTAGCTTGACTTCATCCCCCAAGTTAATGTGCAGACAGAATTTTCTCTAAGGCCACCACAGGGGTGGAGGGAAGCCTTCAAGGATGGCAAAGACTCAGGAGATGGTGATGGAGTTGCTCTGTTCACCACTGGGTGATCTGGTCCATGCCAGGTCACCACTGTTTTCTTCTCCGTTATTGTGGCCTCTCTTCTCTCATCGCTGCATCTTTTTTGCATGATTCGGAGTGTAGTAGTTATTGTCCATGCATAACAGCAAGAAACAGATTGCAGGACTTTTAGAAGAAATGTGAACAGTGTTTGCTACCTGTTTTGTAAAGACAAAAAGGTGGCAAACGCAGAGCAGCGCTATGGCTGTCTTCTCCTCAGCATCTCTTGTAATGTCCAGGAGTCAGATGCAGCTAGGATTTTTGAAAGGGCTGTTGCTCAGCTGTCAGTAACGCTTGGGAAGAAACCCAGAAAACCAAAGGTCTTTTTGCAGCCAAAAGGCAATTTTGGGTACACCCACTTCACTCTCTGCAGTGGTTAATGTGGCTGGGGATGAAGATGAGTTTGTCTCAACATCGTCAAGTTATTTGTTGCTAGAGGAAGGTAAGATGGGATCAAACTATTGCCCCTTGGCGTCCCGCGGACACGGTGCTTGCTCTCCTGCAGAACCGAGGGAAAGGAGGAGCAGTCAGCAAGCTCATGGAGAGCATGGCGGCTGAAGAGGATTTTGAACCCAACCAAGACAGCAGCTTCTCAGAGGATGAGAACATCCCGCTGAGCATGCTGGTCGAGCGGCCACCCACACCAGGTGAGGGAAGGAGGGGCCAGCGGACTAACTGTGCAGGTGGAAGAGCTAGACAAGGTTCCCAGAGTTGCTCGAAGGAAGGCTCTCCAGCTTTCCTGTGTTATTTGTCCAGAGCATGAGTCCTCAGGCTGGAGGACCCACCTTTCCAGTCAATTGGCTTGCCTAATGTAAGCCTCATCAGAATGACCAACAGTGTTTGATGTCTAGATGAAGCCCAGTTTCTGAGCTGCCCTGTTTTCCTTGACCGGTATATTATTATCACCGAAAAGGAGGCCTTTTTTTTCTTCCAGGAGCTAGCCAAAGAGAGGCAGCCCTTATTGCAAAGGGCTTGCTGGCGCTGTCATAAGGGCAAGTGATGCTGGGACCATCAGATTTCCCTCTCCCCTTGCTACTACTTTTTCATGTACGATGCTCTCTAACCTCTATCTTGCTCCAACACCTCACAGCTCCCCGCTCCTGCATAATTGACAAGGATGAGCTGAAAGATGGCCTGCGTGTCCTCATCCCCATGGATGACAAGCTACTCTACGCCGGTCACGTCAAGACAGTGCATTCGCCTGACATGTAAGTTAAAGGCTTTCCGTGTCTGCCTGGGCTCTGCTGGTGAATGGGACATAGCTGATGCAGGGATTGACTTTGGGGCTACGGGAAGAGATGGACAGTGTATGGCAGGGAGGAAAGAAGAGTTTACTCTGGTTTGTCAGTGCTGAGGAAAATCCAATTACCCCTCATTACATGTTCTCAACTAAACTGGTGGCAGGGCTCAGAGGGAGATGTTAGCTGACCGAGGTGACCTCTTCTGCATGCTGTGTCTTACTGAGCCTTTGTGTTTCAGATACCGCGTGGTGGTGGAGGGTGAGAGGGGAAACCGTCCCCACATCTACTGCCTAGAGCAGCTATTGCAGGAAGCGGTATGTGAGGCCAGGGAGTGCCTGTGCCTGGGCCCTGTTTCAGGGTGGAGGAGGCTATTGGGAAGTCCCCCTGGCTGGGGCAGCATGGGAGTCCCGGTTCTGCCTCTGTAGCCCATCTGGGCAGAACTTCCTTTGGTGTGGGTGGCTGCCCTGTGGGCTCAGTTCCCCACTGGAGGTGAGCACCAGCCCTGTGTGCCAGTGGGGACAGTCCTTCATGCTGCCCTGTGAGGAGATAGAAGGCTGTTTCCCAGTGGGGAAACTGTCCTTTGTCTTCTCCAGAGCTGCTTTGCTACACGGCAAGTGTGGTGGGATGGTCTGTGCTGGTGCGGAGAGCATCGGTAATTGCCTCCCTCTTGCCCCAAGCAGATCATTGACGTGAAGCCGCCTTCTGTGCGATTCCTGCCTGAGGGCACGAGGATTGCAGCCTACTGGAGCCAGCAGTACCGCTGCCTCTACCCAGGGACAGTTGTCCGAGGTAAGGCCACCCTGGCTGCCCTGCACTGTGAAACAAGGACATCTCAACCCTGTGGACCCCTGGTGAGGGACACCAGGCTTGTCAGGGGCAGCCGTGAGGTCTGCTATGAGTGTCTCAGAGATCGGAGCCTGTCCCGTTCCTCTCCTCTGGCCATACTCAACTCTGTGAGGATACTGATGTAGTAACATCCCATGGTCCGGGAGCTGTGCTCTCGCAGGAAGAAGTCTGAGGGGTTTAGGAGCTTAAAATATCAGGCAATTCAACGCATTTCAAAAGGTCAGGATTGACTCCAGCCCAGGGTTCCGTGTTTTCTGAGGTGGTGGAGGTTTCTAAATCACCTGCCTGCTCATAGCTGCCTCTGACACATCACCAACTCCTGGTGCCTCCTGGTCTGGCCCTGTTAAAAAACCAGTGAAGAGTCCTGGACAGTTCTGCTATGACTGGTCTTGCCTTTGGGCTCTCAGTCACACTACACGTGTGTATGAGGGAATTATGATTTACAGTGTATAGACCAGAGATGCTGATGCAGGGAGAGAGGGAGGAAACACAACTTATTTCTGTTGAAGAGAAGATGAAAAACAGGAGCTTGTGATTATTGAGAGTAGTTACAGAATGCAGGTCAAAAAAAAAAAGAAACTGCAATAAAAATGGTAAAGTGAATCTGTGCAAGTATAGAGGGAAGCAGGGAGAAGAGATGGGAAGTCAAACTGAAGCAGCTCTTACGCACTGGAGCAATACCCTTGACAGGGAAGTTTTGCACTTGTTGGATGAACGTAGTATCATCAGGGATTTTTCATTGTGGAGTGAGCCTTCTGCCCTCTCCCTGCACAGATGTATAGGAAAAGTGGGGACAGGATACTTTGGAGCTTGTGCAGGAATGGATCCCATCTACTTCTTGAATCCTGGGAGTTCCAATAGCAGAAGGGAGTCTGTTCTGCCCGTTGACCTGCTCTTGTCACATTTTATCTGCTCCAGGCCCTTCAGCCTGGCCCCAGTGGGCTAAATTTCACACCCAGGGGCCACTGTGGCTTACCAGCATAATCTGCTTAGGATCTGATTCCAACAAACAGATCTGTCATTTGTGTGTCCCCACTTTCCTGATGAATGGTTTGTGCTGTCCTGTTTATTCCTAATCCTTTTCTTTTGTCTTCCAAACTCACAGGAGCCCTGGATCTGGAGGAAGACGGAGATCTCATCACAGTAGAGTTTGATGATGGGGATACAGGACGCATCCCACTGTCTCACATTCGGCTTCTCCCACCTGACTACAAGATCCAGTGTGAGTCCTGCTGCTCAGCTTTTTGCATGACACTTCCTACTACCAAACTTAGGGAGTTTGGGGCCACCAGCCTCTGAGATTTTGGGGCTAATTCACAGACTTTGATACACAAAGGTTGCACCACCAGTTATGGGTGTGGAAAGCTAGAGTGGGACATAATCCATCAGGAGAAAGGCCTGATCCCTATTGTAGTATTGGCAGGGGTATGTTCCCTGTGTCTCCTCTCTGTTGTATGTGTTGTTTGATTGCCTTTGACCATCTCTTTGACCTGTTGCAGGTGCTGAGCCCTCCCCAGCCCTCTTGGTGCCCAGCACCAAGCGCCGTAGCCGTAAATCCAGCAAGGATACTGGAGAAGGAAAAGAGGGAGCTACACTGGGGTCAGAGGAGCCCGTGTCAAAAGGCAAAGGGCGTGGGAGAAAGCCGAGCGTCAAAGCGAAAGCTGGTAAGTAGTCACTGCTGCTGGACCTGAAACTGAGAGTCCTTCTGCAGTTCCCCATCACTCTCCCTGTCTTAGGACAGTTGCTTGGATCAAGGTCTGGAGGGAAATGGATGCACTTCTTGGTCCCAGCAGAGTGCCCAAGCATGAGACCTTTCTGCAGGAGCTACAGTTCGCAGGAGGCTGGCTCAGAGAGCCTCTTTCTGTCAGTCAGCTGTAGAGCATGCGTTTTTAAGCTGAGCATCGCAGCAGCCATCAGCAGGGCCAAAGATGAAGGAGATCTGCAGTTTGGTTCCTCTGCGGTCGAAGCAGCACCCTTGGGCATTGCCAGTCAGCCGCTCGTGTGCGCTGGCATCGTCCCGGGATGGCCTAGGCTCCTTATTAAACCTGTTCAGTGAGCGAGGAGGACGTGTTCCTTTTTAGGGAGATCTAAACAGTCAGGAACAAGGCACACTTGGTCAGAAACCAGTCAGCATTGGTGTCAGGCTGTGTTAAGCTAACAGTGCTCATTTGGGTAGATACCATCGTGCGTATGTGCTTTTTCCCCTCTGCAGAAGAGGCTGCCTTGCCGGAAGAGAAAGATCAGGTTGATTCTTCACCGGGTGCCTCTTCAGTCCCAGAGAAGCCAGCCTGCCTAGGCAAGCCAAGCGTGAAGGGGTCGCGAAAATCCCAGTCCCTGCCAGCTGGAGGCTCTCCTGCCCCCACAGAGGAAAAGCGGTCGAAAGCCAGCAAAATGAAGATCTCCACTAAGCTGCACAGTCCTCCGCAGCCCGCCTACCAGCCTGCTGTGTTTGGCAACATCCTCAGCACAGAGCCCTACAGCGACCTCTCAGGGACGCTGGCAGCCTTTGGCTCTGGTGATACTTCGGCAGCAAAAGCCAAGGCCAAAAAGGGGCGGGCCACAGAAGAGACGCAGGAGTTTGGCACCATGGTCAAGGCTCAGAGGAAGCATGACAGCGAAATCCTGATCAAGCTGGACCATGAGGGCGTGATGTCTCCAAAGACGAAGAAGATGAAGGAGGCAATGAGGATGCTGGAGGACTCAAACCTGGCAAATCGCAGGGACAGCAAGAGTCTCTTGGGGCTGGGCTATTCGCCTGCCATGGGTGCTGAGGGCAAGCAGAAGTCTTCCCGAGGCAAGGGAGCTGAGGGAGACCCTTGCCCTGCCAGCTTTGGGGGGAAGTTTGATGGCTCGGGTGAAAGCCTAACAGCCTCAAAGGACCAGGAGGACAAGACGGCAGCTCCGGCAGCTGTGGAGGAGTCTGAGAGCAACAGCAGCGACAGCAGCTCGGAGTCAGAGGGAGAAGAGGAGGCCGAGAAGAACCAGGGAGAGGCCCAGGATAGCAGCTCAGCCAGCTCGAGAGCATCCACCCCTCTCTCTTCCTCCAACTCCTCCTCCTCTTCCTCTTCTAGCAGCAGCTCCTCTTCATCCTCCTCTTCCTCCTCTTCTTCCGCCTCATCGACTTCCTCTTCATCAAGCTCCAGCTCCTCTTCCTCCTCCACCACAGATGAAGACTCCTCCTGCAGCTCTGATGATGAGGTAGCAGAGGCCCAGCCAAGCTCCTCCATCCAGCAAACCCTCCCTCCCAAGCAAACCAAGCAGGCAGGGAAATCCCGTGCATCCTCCCACCCCCAGAGCCAGAAACAGCCAGCACAGCAGCCAGCACAGCAGCCGGCACCACAGCAGAGCGGCAACAAGAGCAGGCCCAAAAAGCGTGAGGGCATTCACCTGCCCACCACCAAGGAGCTGGCCAAACGCCAGCGGCTGCCTTCAGTGGAGAACAGGCCCAAGATCGCCGCTTTCCTCCCTGCACGCCAGCTGTGGAAGTGGTTTGGGAAACCCACCCAGGTAAATATGGCCTCTCCCACTGCTCTGTAGGGCTTCGGCACTGGCGTTTGCCTAGTGGTGCCTCCTTACCGTGCTGCTGGGGTTGCCCAAAGGAGCCTTTCCCTTCTCCTGGACTTGCAAAACTCTGCTGGCTTGGTGCGTTCCCATCCTGGCCCTGGCTGTGGAGCTATCTCCACTTTGGAAGGAGGTTGGTGTTGGTGTGTCCTTCTGCCCACTTTTTCCCATGGGAATGTCCTGTTGCTGTCCTGGTTGAAGGCTAACACCTGGACCTGTCTCCCAATTCTGCATTAGATGGTGGGTAGTACCAAGGCCACAGCAACACCTCCCAGTGAGGGGGAGGTTGTGGTCATTGCCAGGCCGTGGCTAGCCCTGCTGACAGCAAAAAGCAGGATGCGAAACTGGGCAGACGGTGGTGGCTGGGGAGACTTGAGTGATGCCTGGCAGCTTACCTGTGCACTCATCTCTTGGCAGAGACGAGGAATGAAAGGGAAGGCCAGGAAGCTCTTCTACAAGGCCATTGTCCGGGGCAAGGAGATAATCCGCATTGGAGACTGTGCGGTGTTCCTCTCAGCTGGCCGCCCCAACCTGCCCTACATTGGCCGGATCCAGAGCATGTGGGAGTCGTGGGGGAACAACATGGTGGTCCGGGTCAAATGGTTTTATCACCCAGAAGAAACCAACCCTGGGAAGAAACTCAATGAAGGCAAGGTAGGCTAGTCTGCTTTGCTGAGAGGGCTGCAAAGCTGCTTGTCCCCATTTTTTTCCAAGGACAAGGAAAATACCCATGGCCCCATTCATTACTGGTACCCAAGACGGGGTGCCCCCCTCGTTTCATGTGCTAGGGCTGCCTGTGGTGTGGACAAGTCTGGCATTTACCCTTTGAGCGAGGGAAGGGCGGCGTTTTATCCTGTTAGAAACAAACTTGTGTGTGAATCCAAATGTTTTATCAAGAGCCGGACTGAGGGTAAACACTAGTGACCTGGTACTCAAAAACACTGACTTTCACTCATGTATGTGCAGTGTGGTTTACAGCCTGCTCCCTGTACTTATCACCACTGGTAGTGGATGGAGATGGAGGCTGTGAACGTACATGCTGGGAGTAGTAGATGATAAAAAAGGGAAAACAACTGATTCACCACCTTTTCATTTCTGTCCCCGCTTTTTCTCTTGGGCGCAGCGCTGGGATCAGAAATCTGGCAGGAGTCTGTCCACAGCTTTGCAGGCATCCAACCAGAGGAAGGACTTTATGGAGGTTGGTGGAGCTGGGGAAGCACTGGGAAGGGCTGCAGGGGGGCTGCATAACAAATGCTGCAGGGCAAAAGCCTATGACCATCTCTGGCTCTAGCTTTTTATCTCAGCAGCTGAGTCTGCTGTGTCCAGGACTTTGGCTAGTTGTTTCCTGGAGGGTGGGAATAGTTGCCAGTGCTGGATGTTAGGGGCCAGGAGGCTGGCATTCTGACATCCACCTTTGCGTTTCCATCCTTGACAGGAGGATGACAAAACCCCAGCCTTCTTATTTCCCTGTCCCAAGTGCTCTGCAGCCAAAGGGTTCCCACAGTTGGGAGCTGGCTTTGAGCAAGGGCTCAGATTTAGCACCCTGGGCTGACTGCATCCGCGCTGCCCATGGGAGCAGGCCCACGTGTGTCCCTGCCCCAGACTGGGTCCAACTGGAGGCAGTGTGGACGACTGGGGAGCTTTGCTTGGAGTGTTGAGTACAAGCCCCGGGTGACTGCAGTGAATGCTTTTCCTGCATATTGAAGATGATGCTTCAAATGCTGTGATCTACTGACGGTTCCTTTTCTCTCTGTCTCCCTCTTTCCATTCCTGTCATGCAGCGAGCCCTCTACCAGTCCTCGCATGTGGATGAAAATGATGTCCAGACCATCTCACACAAGTGTCTTGTTGTTGGTCTGGATCAATATGAGCAGATGCTAAAGACAAAGAAATATCAAGACAGTGAGGACCTCTACTACCTTGCAGGGACCTATGAGCCCACTACGGGCATGATCTTCAACACTGATGGGGTCCCTGTCATCTGCTGACCGCCCAGGGGACACGTGCCACCCCCTGGGAAAGGATAGGACAAACCTGAGGACGTGCCTGTTCAGACGACATGATTGTTTCTTTCAATGCTCATGACTTCTGTGTCACACTACAGACAGGAGAGCACGAGAGACAGGGAGGAGGAAGGAGAGGGCTGGAGAAAGGGCTTGGGGAAGCAGTTACAGGACTTGTGGAAGATGCCGTGGGTGGTGGTGATGCCTGAACCCCAAGGCTCTTCTGGAAGTGGCTTTAATTAAGGTGACGCTTGACCAACTTCTCCCTTCCTCATTTTGATCCTGGAAAGCACATGGGTCTCATGATCATTTCACCAGCGGGACCCCCCCAGCAGGAGGGATCCCTTTTGTGTCATTTGCCCCCCATTAACCCAGAAGCTGCCTGTATGTGGAAGTTCACCAGCTAGCCTTCTGCATACACTCTTCTCCGTCCTTATATTCCCATTCCTGCTTAGTTTCGCATGACCCTTTAGGAAGGACAGGGTGGAAGAGAAAGGAGATGAGTCTCTCTCAGCGCCTCGCCTTGATCCTCTTAGCGCCTTTTCGCAGTCCCCTTTCCCTGGAAGCCCCCGGCCCAGCACATATGGAGCACGAAGGAGCAGAGCATGAAGACGGCAGGAGAGGTTCTCCAGGTTGGGAGAAGCCAGGCAGAAGAGGAGCCAGCGGGGTCTTGGAGGCTGCATTCCCACTGCCTTGAACAAAAGGTCTGGATCCACCTCCCCTTTCCCTCTGTTCTGTCCAGCCGCCGAAGGACGATGGGGGAGATAGATTGCCTGCAAGCACATGGTGAGGTGGTGACACTTGGTGGACAAAGAACTCGTTTTGGAGTGTGCAGCAAAGCAGGGAAGGAAACAGCTGGGAAAAGCTGCTTCCTGGGGCTTGGAGCAGAGGAGACCACAGGCCATTGGGACTACCTCTCTTGGCAGAAGAGATTTCGCCTCCCCGCACCCGGCTTTCCCCCTCACGCTTTGCCTGAGCAGAGCCATGGAGCTGAAGCTGGGGAGAAGCCCTCACCCTTCGTCCGAGCCCCACCCCGTGCCCGCAAGCTGCATTTCTGTGGCTAGAGCCACACTGTCATCTTGGGATAGGGAGAGGGGAGCTGTAAAGCTTCCTCCCTGCAGCTGGCCAGCCTCCCCGTGGCTCCTGGGGAGCCGAGTCCATCGCCTCCCCCTGCGGAGCTGAGCCTCCATCTCACTCCCGCCGAGCGGGGGCCGGACCCACAGCTTCGCCGCCGCTGGACCAGCAGCTGTGGAGGATTGCACCCTGCGACGCAGCGTCCGGCCAGGGGAGCGGGGCCGGAGGGCGCCGGAGGAGACCACCGCAACGACACAACATCCTTGCACTTAAACGAAAGAAAACTCCAAAAGACGCACTGATCTTTGCAACTACCGACTCGCACTACGGACTGCTAGGATGCGGAGCTGGGCCCAGCTCGGCCGCGAGCGGCGACCCAGCTCCCGGTGGGGAGACGCTCGCAAGGACAGATCCGAAGCTATCCGCCCTGGTACCGCCGGCGTACCGGACACTAGAGGCCCGGGCTCAGGGGAGAGGGACGGCCCCGCAAAGTGACCCCTCATACTTCAGAAGAACCACATGGTGCTGAACTCATGCCATCTCTACCCAGGCCACGGGCGCCTCATGACGTGGCGGATGTTAGCGGTTCTAAACTGTACAGTTTTAATGTACCAAAAGACTCTTTAGCCCTCCTGTATTATAAGTCTTTAAATGGATTCAACTTTTTAATTATAAATATAAATATAAATATATATATATAAATATAAACTTTTTAAAACTGTGAAAAAAAAATATGAAATTATAAAAAAAAAAGTCAACGACAGAAATGAACACAGTCTGACGTTTAGAATATTATTTTTTATTTCCTGTTGGATTGTGATTGTAAATGATCTGGGAACAGGCACACCCCCCCACGCTCAAAGTGTACTGTACTTCTAGAAGCAAATTGTGTGAGCATATTTTAAAGAGCGAGAGAGAGCGCGCGAGAGAGAGATTTTATGCTAATGTTAAATAGAAAGCACTTAAAACCCACTGCCTTCTATGGAACACAAGGATATTTCAGACAATCGAGAGGAAAGGAGAGCCAGGTTTTTTTGTCTTTTTTTGTTTTGTTTTGTTTATGTTTTGTTTAAAACAATTTTTTTGGCATTCTGTTTGTTGGAGAACTCCGTGTGATCTTTTTTCATAAAAAAAAAAAAATTAATTGAAAAAAAAAAAGAAACCCAACGAAGCATCTTTCTTTGTCTCGCTTTTACTGACCGCGTGGGTTTTTCCTCCCTTGGTGGCAAGGGTCTTTTTTTTTTTTTTGGTCCGGCCGGAGCCTCGCGTGTGTTGTGACGGGGAAAAGCTCTGCTTGCGGAGAGAGACGCCCGGCGGCATCGGCGGCGGCGGCTCGTGGCTCTGCCGTGGGCTGAGGCTGCACCACGCACGGCTGAGATCTTGCCCTGGTGTCCGTCCTGCTGCCCTGGGGCGTCTGTCCGTCCCTCCCCAGCCTAGGGGTCCTGGCCGGTCCCCTTGTGGTGTCTCCTGACGGACGGGACTGGATCCCGAAGCTTTGGGACCTCCACGCTCAGGTCTGCGGGGACGTGGAGAGGTGCCACCAAGTGGAGGGCAGCTCTGGATCGGCCCGACCCGGACCCCTGCGGCCATGGTCATGGCTCGGCGGCCCCCTTCCCCAGGGCACTGTGGCCACGGGGACCGATTTGGAGAGGAAGAGATCTAGCATCTGGTCTTTCTTCTTCCCTGCTCCCTCTGCCTCTCCAGCCCCCTCGGCACCTCCAAACCTTGGGCTCCGCTTCCCGGGGCGGAGAAACCGGATGGTTTCTGCTCGCCTGCTTGCTGCCCATCGGGGTGTTAACACCGTATCACCTTAGCAGCGCTCTGCGAGCTGCCAGCAGCTCGATGGGGACCTGTTCTTGTGGCTGAGCCTCAGCAAGTCCCCAGGTGACAAAGCGGACCCCACGACCAGGTGTGTTACACTGCAGTGGCCCCACATGACAGGCCACCAGGCATCACCCAATGCTCACGTTGGCCCTCCTGGTCCCTCGCCAGCAGCAGAATGGTGGTGCTGCTGCTGTGCCTTGCGCTCGCTTTTTGGGTACCGCATGGCCTCCTGGCAGGCACCGCCGTGGCGCTGGCCATGCTAAGCAGGCTGATAAGCAACCAGGGCGCATCGAGGAGCAGGGACCTGCTAAAGAAGTGCATGAGAAGGCAGGTGCAATGAGTGCATCAGCGCTCAGAGAGGAGCTGCATTTGCAGTAGCCATAGGGGCAACAGTTGGGACTGTCATGGCTCTGAAGTCCCCATCACGTGGACACCTGGGGCTCCCTTTTTGACTGCATGCAGTGGTGGGATGCTAACCAACATGGATCCCACTAGGGACGCGGGGGGGGCAGCACGTGCCACCTTTGCCCTCCCAGCTAACCCTCCTGCCAGGCACTGGCTCGGCTTGCATTCACATCCCCAGCAGCGCACAGGCACCGCAGCGCTGGCGCCCCGGCGGGTGTCCCTGCATGGGTGCCCCGGTGTGGGGAGGGACGCGCTCTGCCTTGGCTTCCCGGGTACGACAAGCAGGGAGGAGACGGTGGTGAGCCGAGCCCCTGCGCCTCTCGCACACAGGGGAAAAAGCAGACGCAGGACAGAAGCAAAAAAAAAAAAAAAAAGGTTGTTTTTTTTTTTTCCAGTTAATGTGAATTGGGTCTTTTACACATGTCTTCAGGAGTCTGCGTACTTGGAGAGGGTCATGATTTCAAGCCATTCTCAGGGAAAACCTGCAGCACCGTCAAGAGAAGCCCAAATCCACCTTCCCGGCCCCACCACGGTCTGAAGGAGCGTTTCCTTTGCCTCTTGCTCCTCCTCTTCCTCGCCAACCCCCACTCGCTCCGGCCCTGCTCTCCCCATACTCCGTTGTCGGCTGCAGGCGAGCCCCAGAGCCAGCCGCCGGGACGCCCTGCGCGGGGGCAGCAGCAGGGCGCCGGCCCCAGCACACCCGCAGCCGCCGTGGGGCAGGGACCAGCCAGGGCTGGGGGCAAAAATTCCCTCTGCCTTTGCCCGGTGCGGGGTTTCCTGTCCCCTTGCAGCTCTTGCAAGAGTTTCTTCCTGCTCAGCTCAAGCAGGATGGGCAGAACCGTCCCCCCCGCCCCCAACCGAGACCCACGCATTGCTTGCCCCAGATGCCATCACCCTGACCGGGCTGGATGCCGGTCTCTGCCCCTCGGGGCACGTTCCTGGTCCTGCTCTCCCCTCCCAAGTCCTCAGTGTTTGCAGGTGTCAGCACCTGAGCCCGTTCAGCGCCGCGATGCTGCTCTCCCCGGCTGGGGATGTGGCGGGACGGGAAGGGGCGTCTGGGCTGAGCGGGGCAGCGGGACTGCGGCAGGAGCAGGGCCAGCGAGTTCCTGCCCCCGGCTGCCAGCTCTTGCCACCAGCCCTGCTCATGCCTGGGCTCAGTACCCCGCCGTGAAGGAGCCGTTGGAGGTTTCGGTGTGGAAACAGGTACTGTGGGATGCACTGGTGAGGCTATAGGCAAAGTAGGCCACGGCAGAGCCCAGCGTCAGCCCCGTCATGTAGGACACAGTCATGGTGTTACCTGCAGGGGAAGGGACATGGGACATCAGGGCCGGCCGCCTGGAAGCCTGCGAGAGCTCTGCTTCCAGTCCCGCCTGCACCAGCCAACCCCAGCCATCCCCGCCAGCACCATGCGCTCCCTACCTGCCAGCTCCCGCTGCTCCGGGCTCACTTTGCCGGCGGCCAGGATCATGGGGACACTGCCAAAGTACCCGTTGGTGATGCCCATGAGGAGGGAGAAGATGCAGGGCCACGCAGGGTGGCCAAAGGCAGGTTTGCCGTTGGGGTACACGCACATGATGAAGAGGGGGATGAACACCACGCGGAGGCAGGAGTAGATGAGGAGGTGAGTCCCTCGCCAGTCATAAGGCAGGGCAGCCAGGATCTGAACCAAGGAGGGGAGAGACCACACTAGGGTAGAAAGCCAAGCAAGGGCTAGATGGATGAGGGGGGCAGGGAGTCCAAATCAGTGGCCCCAAAGAGGACAGGAACTGCTGAAGACAAGAGCATCTGATGCAGGATCTCGACACTGGCCATCCTGATGAACAACCTCACACTGGTTAGATGACCCAAGGGCCAGAGATGACCCTTGATAAAGACAAGAGGCTTTCAAAGAGCAGAGAAGGGAAAGGATAAAAAAAGGGTGCAGGGAGTCAGCTCCTCTCCCCACGGAAAGGTGGGGAGGTCTTCTCTCAGCCCGTTCCTCAGCGTCGCCCCAGTGGGGCTCTCCTACCTTGCCAACAAAGTCCGAGAGGTTGAAGATGGCCATGATGAGGATGGGGAGCCATTCCCCTAGTGTGCAGTTGTGGATCTCTGACTCCAGCCCAGGAAAGAGGCACAGCGTGATGAAGTAGGTCATAGCAATGGAAAGCATATAGGCCCAGATGACCCTGGAGACCACGTAGCGGTGGAGCAGCATGTCTGAGGGAGAAGGCAGAGCAGCTCAGCCAGCAATGGATAAACCAGAGCTCTTTCCCCTCCTCCAGCCTCCCGTCAGCCTCCGCCCAAAAGTCAGAGCCAAAATGACCGTGCCAGTGAGGTGGCAGCTCTCACACATTGGCACATTTGGGGATATCTTCTCAGGAAGAGATTTTTTTCCCCAAATTCTTGGGCACAGAGAGAAATGAGCCCCCCAAAGTCCTGGGTAGTGGATAGTGCCTTCTGCCCCATAAAATGCTGCAAAAATGCCCCGTGCCCTCCACCTGCCTGCCAGACCAGGTTGTCAGGCAAACCCACCACTCAGAACCTACCTCTGAAGCTTGGCCAGCTCCTCTTGATTTTGGGCCGAGGGACGTCGAAGCGCATGTAGGTCCCGCTACCAGCCAGCTCTGCTTCATGTCCCAGGCTGCCTGTGGGGGATCCCAGCTGCCCTCGAGGCCTGTTCTCCTGCACAGAGGAAGATGAGCCCCAAGGTGTGAGCCCCGGGGCTGGTGGGCTTGAGGCAGGGGAGCATGGTGGGGACCACAGTGGAGAGCAGGAACACTGTCCCTGTGCCAGACCGTCCTCTGCAGCAGGGCACTTACGAATCGGATGTCCTCAGCGGTGACATCATGGTGAACCCGGTACCCTGTCCCGCAGTCCCCAGTTCCCTTGGGCTCGGGGAGGCCCTTGCGGGAGCTGGTGGTGTAGTAGCGAACAAAGTGGGTGCGCTTCACCAGAAGATGGAGGATGAAGCACGTCAGCTCCATGCCGATGGAGATGAAGAAGAAGATGACCGTGTTCTCCTTCTCGTCTGACAGCAGGAGCTTGGTGAAGATACGGCTGAGGGAGATGATGACCCCGGCGGTGCCTGGTGGGACAACCAGAGCAGGATGGTCAGGAGAGCGCCCTCCACCACCAAGGAACAGTCACCCTGGGAAAGCCCGGCTGAGCCTGGCCCTAAGCAGAGATGCGATGCTGAGCAATGCCAGCCTCTGGACGTGGAGCACCTGCCAGCAACAATTTTGGGGAGATGGACCTGGCTGCTACCCATCCCACGGCGGAGGACCTCCTGCATGGGCAGCATGAAGGCTGCACAGGTGGGGCCTCCTTTTGTCCACCTCCAGCAACTTTGCAACCCATAACCAAATCTCTTGGGGGACGCAGAGGTGCCCATAGCCCCTGCAACTCCGCTGCGAGCGCCCAGCCACCCTGAGCACACACGGGGACGCAGGCGGTACGTGGGTACTTACTCTCACCCGTCATCACCCCCTGTGTGTAGCGCTTGGGGAGCAGCCCGGTGTAGCCGTAGAAGCTGGATTGCTGCACTTCAAGACAGAGATGTGCAAAGAGGAGGAGGAAGAGGATTAGTGCTCCAGCCAGCACCGTCCCTGCCCCAGGACCTGGAGCCCCAATGTGATTAAGCAGCGTCGGATCAAGCCAGGGCAGCTCAGAGGGCACGGAGCCACCCTGAGTGATGCCGGCAGGGAATATCACGGCGCCAGACACCCTGCAGAGCCTGGCTTGCCATGGGGAGAGTGAGGCGCGAGGGGGATCAGTCGCAAGCCCGACACTTGGTGGCCAGAGGAAGAGGAGGAGTGAACATGCCCCACACCGCAAGAGCGAAGAGCATCACACAGCCATCGTGAAATGGCTAGAAACAGCCCCAAAAGCAGAAAAGCCCTACAAGGGTGGTCCCATCCCAAGGAGCCCTTGGCTGCAGCTGTTTGCGCTCCTTCCTCCTGCTTCGTCTCCCCAGCAGTGATGCCAAGGGCGGGCAGTGTGCTTCATGCAGATTCAGGGGCTCGGGGACCAGGCAGTGGGATGGGCAAACAAGTGTTTATCCCAAGAGACCATGGATCTTTGGGATGGGGCTGTTTTCCCATCCTTATCAGAAGGGCTGTCCGTGTCCCCTATCTGCACCGGCAGCCGCCCTGACATACCTGTGCAGCCAAAGGCCACCACCCCCACAGCGATGAGGTTGATGGCGTATGCTTGCCGGTGGGTGAAGAGCTCCAGCCAGACATCGCAGATGCTAACGAAGAGCAGGGGCCCCAGGGCGAGGAGGTAGCCTGCAGGGGGGGACACAGAGGTGGGTAGTGGCTGGAAGCGAGGGATTGGCACTGGCCGTGGACGCGTGGGGCTGCACACTCACCTACGGCGATCCTAGTGTGCAAGCTCAGCAGCTCCACGAGGGCGTTGTTGAGGAGGACGGCCACCAAGGCCACCAGGATGTAGGTGAGGCTCATGTCGAAGACGATGGAGGTCCCTGTGGAGGAGGCAGGGCGCTGGGGGTGGCCGCCTGGTGGCCTGGCTCCTGCAGGAAGCATCCCCCAGCTCTTCCCACACTTAGGGACAGGGCCCGTTGTGCCCTTCTGAGCCCGCTCAGCACCATTAGCTCAGCCAAGAGCAGCCTTTCTAGTGTGGAGATGGCTCACTTACAGGAACAAATCAGCCCGAATCATGGACCCGCTCAAGCAGGCCTTCCCACATCAGCCTTTTTCCATGCCCTCTAAACCTGTCCCTGGCTCATCTCCCTGCACACCACCATGGCATGCAGGACGCAGGCCCGGGACGTGCTGAGAGCACTGCAGCCAAAGAAGACCTACCTGGATATTTATGATGCAGATAGTCCACATCAGTGATAAAGCTGTTGTATGGCAGGAGAAATCCCACCCCGGCCAGCAGCATGGCAAAGTAAATCCCGTGGTATCGGTCCTGGGGCTCGGGGTCCTCAGAAACTGTCCCTGAAAGGGGAAGGAGAGAGAACAATTGACGGTCGTGCTGCATGCCAAAACCCCCTGCTTGCAAATACAAGATGCTGCTTTTGCACACGGGAACCAGCCCTTGGTGGTGGTATAGCCCTGCAGCCAGCTGAGACAGGGTGGGATTGTTCAGGGTATTTTTTTCAATAACATCTCTTAGCTCAGAGGAACATCCCTTGTCCCAGGGAGCAGCATCTCTCCCGGGGCTGGTGCTGCTGGTCTGGTCCCAAGGGAGCACATCTGGCTGCCCAGAGCCTGTCTCATGCCAACCTCCTCCACTGGAGGAAAGCCCTGTCAGGATCCTTTATGGCAAATGAGAGTATCATGGCTGGCTAAAATTGCCCCATGAGTAGCAAGTGCTTTGGCAGCAAGGAGAGCTGTGGGCACCCGGCAGCGCTTGCGCTAATAAACGGCACTAGCCTGAAGAAATTCCTTCCATAAATAAAGGCGTTTCAATGAGAGGCCCAGGAGGTAGGAGAATAGAAGGCTTTGCTGGCTGACAACTTCAAGTAAGAGCCGAATAGCCTCACGGCCAGATCATGTCCATAACAACCAAACCCAACACACAGGAGGCATCAAAGACCATGTGGAGGCAGAGACACCAGTGGCCTGGGGTGCAAAAGGGCAGCGGAGGGCCAGGGCAAGGCTCAGTGCAAATCTGCTGGCTTCCTGGGAGATGTCCCCCATGTCCAGCCTCTGCCTAGCTGGGAAAGGGCAAGACAGAGAGTGCAGGGGGCACAAGCCAAGCAGAGAGCCATGAGCGCCAGGCAGGAGGAACAAGGCAGTAAATGTGCAATTTGCTGGTAAAAGGCAGGATCTGCTGCTGCAGGATGTTGTGCAGGCTAAAATAGGCACAAATAGGTCCCAAAAAAGCATTAGGCAATTTTATGGTGTTTCAGTCCATTTGTGGCTATTAAACGCAGCCCAGGAAGTTCCCACTCTGCTGGGAAGTGGAAAAGCAGCAGTGCAGATAGCTCATAGCCTGCTGTCCTCCCAAATCTGTCCCTTGGTGGCAAGTACCCTGTGGGGCAGCTCTATCCTTCCCCTGAGTTTCTCCCATCCGCAAGCCTCAGGGTGCTGGCACTGGGTGGACAGTGGGTTCCTCGCAGTGCCCGTCACCTGCATGGCTGTGTCCCCTGCTGAGCCCTTACCTGGCTCCATGAAGGTGAGGACACCCTTGGCCTGGCTCCCTTTTCCCTGTAGCTCTTCCTCCTCCAGCTGGTAGCTGTCGAAGCTGAAGCTCATCACCACGTTGCCCTCTGGTGTCCCTGCCGGGCTGGTGTCCTTGAAGCGGTTGGCTCCCACCGAGCCCATGGTGGCTGACCTGTCAGGAGACCAGTGACACCAGTCAGGAGCATGGGTGGGTGAGATCTCTGGCGCGCCCTGCCTGGGACAGTCCCAGGTGTCCCCACATAGGTGGCACAGTCTCTTTGCAGCCCTCACCATAGGGTTGTTATTTAGAGGGCGGCTGCACCCCACTGAGCTGCAAGGGACGGCTGCAGCCACGGTGGCTCAGGGCCCATGCTGCACCGCTGTCCCCAGTGGGACCGATGTGCCTGCTCAGGGCACGATGCTTCTGCAGCATTCAGCCCTTCCCCCCAGGTGCTTCTTCTCCATCAACACCCCCGTGACCCCAGCAATGTCCCCATGCTGCCCGTGACCTTGGGATGCAATTGTCGACCTTCAGCTCTTCAGGCTTGGAGTAAAAGCATCTCCATGGCTTCCTTCTCCTCCGTCCCACCAATGCCTCACTCTGGGTATGAAGAAACCAGGATCTCTTTTCCTCGACATCCTCCCCTCCAGGAAGGCTGCTTTCATCGAGCACAGTGGGGACCCCAGCAGGCCATGCAGCAGCAGCAGCCCGCGAGCCACAAGAGCAGAGGAGGAGGAGGAACGCCATTTATGAGAACGACTCAGGACAGGCGCCCCTGCTCCAAGCATCCTGCTCCAAGCAAGAGCAGAGGTTTTGGGCTGCAAGTGGAGAACTGTTGGGGTCCATGGCCAAACTAGGGCAGTGCAAATCAGCAGCAGTGGCATTAACCTGCTGAACTCCTCACCACGGGATGCTGTGAATGCCAAATGCTGGCATGACTTCCAAAAGCAATTAGATAAATTAATGGGTGAAAACCATTCACGGAGGGCGGTTGAAAGGGAAGAGCCCACTGCCTTGGGAAGTCCTTGCTCACCGCACCCTGAGCCTGTGTCATCCCATGTTAACTCTGTCTTTGTGCTCTTTTCTTGACTGACCATGGGTAGGGGCTGAACTACTGGCTTGGGCTTAAATTGGGGAGATACCCTTCTGCTCATGAGATGGGCCAGCAAATGAGCACAGCGATGCTGGCGGAGGTGGGATGGACCAAACAGGCAAACTTGCGTCTCAGTAACAGCTCCCAAAAGATCTGGCAACCTTCAGAGACCCCACCAACATCAGACTGAAATGTGGTTCCTCCTTTCAGGTCTATCCCAGCCCAAATCCCCCCCGTGGAGAGCAGCCCTGGTGTACAGGAGGGGATGCTCTGTATTACCGGCACCAGTCACTAGATGCCAGCCTGCCTCCGCCGCCAGCCAGGCCAGGGACCACCCATCTGGCTGGGAATAAAACCTCCTTCAAGCCAGCAGGTCGAGGCCAGCAAGGGAGGAAAAATCAATTAAAGTCATTTGTCTTGTCTCTCTGCAAGCTGTGGTGTTTGCAGGAGCAGAAAGGTTTCTTCAGAGCCTCTCTGGCTCCAAGCTGCCAGGACACGTACAAGATGAACAGACAGGAAAATTGTGGGCTGCAAACGCAGCTGCCCACAGACTTGTGTGCATGCAGCTGACCCCGGATATCACTTGAGATTTCACTTTTTACATTTTCTCCCCTTTCTTTCCTCAGCCCCAGAATATATTTGCTTATTGCAGGGCCTTGCTGCACCTGCAAAGCAGTAAGCCCTGCACCCAGGGCTGTATCAGAGCCCGCGGTGCTGAAGGGCCCCAAATCAGGCCAGAAGCTGGTTCTCCCCACACAGAGACCCCCCAGAACCAAAGGCAGCATCCCTGCCCTGGAGCCAGTCGGGCGCATCCTCTGTTGGCTTCCCACAAGGACCAGGCGTTTCTCCACTGGCTCATGCCCAGCCCCGATGGAGCTGGTGCCAGAGCTGACACACGCCTGCCTCGTCCCTCCTTGGGAGAGCCACACTTTGTCAGCCCAACGTGGGCCCCCTTCCGCCCGGTACTAAGGACTGTGCACGAAAACCAGCCAACGCAAGCCTGGCCCGTACACACTTGATGCTAGAGACACCCCAGGTGGTAGGACCCGACAGGAGCCATCTCCCAGGCCGCTTGGAAAGCCTGTTGCAGGCTTTTGTAAGGAAATCCTGCTTGGAGAATAAGCCTATTACAACGGCTTCTTATTTAATGTGGCTCGAACTTCTTACTGACAGCAGCAGCCAGGGGAGCCAGGAGCAAAGCGGGCTGCGGTGCGCGGCCACGGTGCTGGAGCCAGCCCGCCAGCGCCTGGCTGCTTCGCCTCCTGCTCCCTCGCACCGCGGCGAGCCGGCCGCCCCTTTGCGTTGGCGCCCCTGCACCCGGGGGGCGAATCGGGCCCCGGCACCTCTCTGGCCGCAGCACCCGGAGGTGAGCGGCCTCCTCGGTCGCAGCCCGGCCTGAAAGATTCGCAGCCACGACCCCAAGGGTACGGAGCTCTGCAGGGCAGAGCAGAAGCAGCGGCTGCTGCCCCTCCTCGTCCCGGCTCCAGGAGGGCCCTGGGCAGCGCAGACCCCCTCAGCCCCCCCCCCCCCCCACTGCCCATCCGGGGGAGATGATAGGAGATTTCTGCCCAGCAAGAAGGTACCCGCATTTTGGCAGCGCTGCCTTCAGGGGCACCTCGCAAGCGCCGAAGCCGCAATTAAAAAAAAAAAAAAAAGAGAATCAAATAAAACCCTCTTTGTGATCGAAGGAGAAGCCACCCACGGCGGGGGGGAGGGTGGGGGGGGACGGTGCCTCGGGGAGCAAGCAGCCCGCACGCCTGCGGGGGGAGGGTGCTCGGCGGCGGGCTGCACGGGGACGCTCGGGGGGGGGTCTGGGGAGGGGGGCGCCGCCGCCGCGCGGCACCCCGCCGGCGGGCTGGCACGGCCGCCCCAGCCCCTCGCTCCCGCCTCGGCGCCTCGCGCTGCCTTTGTCCGCGGCGCACAAAGGCGCCCGGGCCGGGGGGGGGCCGAGCCCAACAGGTTCGCGGCGGCGGCGGCGGCTCCTCTTACCTGCGGCGAGCGGGGCGGCTCCGCTCCGCTGCCCTGCGCTCCGCTCCGCTGCCCTGCGCTCCGCTCCGCTCAGCCCCGCCGCCGCCCGGGCTCCGCCGCCGCCGCCGGCCGCCGCCGCCGCCGCCCGGCCATGCCGGAGCCTCGGCCCCGCCGCCACCCGCAGCCGGCGGCGCCGCGAGCGTGTGCGAGAGGGAGAGCGAGAGGCAGAGGGAGCCTCCTCCTCCCCTCCTCCTCCTCCTCTGCTCCCCTCCTTCCTCCTCCCCTCCTCCCCTGCTCCCCTTCTCCTCCTCCCCTGCTCCCCTCCTGCCTCCTCCCCTGCTCCCCTCCTCCTCCTCCTCCCTTGCTCCCCTCCTCCTCCTCCTCCTCCTCCTCCCCTTCTCCCCTCCTGCCTGCTCCCCTCTTCCTCCTCCCCAGCTCCCCTTCTCCTCCTCCCCTTCTCCCCTCCTGCCTGCTCCCCTCTTCCTCCTCCCCTGCTCCCCTCTTCCTCCTCCCCTGCTCACCTCCTGCCTCCTCCCCTGCTCACCTCCTCCTCCTCCCTCTCCCCGCAGCCCCCAAGCCCCGGGGCCACCGCCGGCCCCCAGCACCGCTGGGAAGTGGCTGCCAGCTGCTTAGTGTCTCCTGCTCCTTCACCAGTCGATAGCTACCGTCCATAGGTACCATCCCTAGGCACCACCCATAGGTACCTTCCTAGGTACCGAGAAAGGCTCTCAGGGGCACTCCACGAGGCCTGGAGCTCATCGCAGTGAGGTCCTGGGGAGGATGTCCGGGTAATTTCATTGACTACATTAGCTTTAGTCTGGTTATAGGAAGCTGGAGCGTTCCCCTCCCTGCAGACTGCTGCAGCACAAGAGGGGCCAACGGGGCCGGCACAAACTGTCCCAAAGAGGGACGGACGGGTGAACGGGTGCGATGCCCTCTGACTGGTGGTGTGCAGAAATCCCCCAGCTTTCCAGAGAGCTCGAGCTATTTTGCTCCTTGACTTCCAGAAAACAAGGCGAAGCCCTTCCCCGCGGCCCGAGGTGCCATCCTTTGCCCCAGGAGCTGCTGCAGCTGCAGCTGCATCGGCACCGCAGCTCGGCGCCGGCTGGGCATCTCTTTCCTGCGTCTGCGCAGATACCTTGCGCGTTTCCCATCCATCTCCTGTTGCTCTCAGTGCCTCCTCTTGATGCAGCCCCTGCCGGGCTGCAGCCCAGTGCTGCTTTTGCAAGAGGAAGGACTGAGAAGAGACGCCACGAGAAGACCAAACCCTGGCTACACGCAGGAGCAGCGTTCGCTGTGCTTTCTGGTTACTCCAGGACTTTCCTGGGGGGGGGGGGGGGGGGCAGGGGGGCAAAAGCCAGCAGGAAGGGGAAGAGTTACTGCTCCCTCCTTGCATGCAACTGCAAGGAGCCAGGCTATGAATTACAATCTTCTCCCAGTCAATAAATGCCACCTTGAATAAATCAGCGCGTGGCCCGGTGGGATGCGCTGCTGGCTCTCATGCCAGAGGAAATTAGAGAGACAAAACAGGCTGCATCTCCTCAGTCACCTTTTGCTGGGAGCAGAGCTGAGCAAAGGGTCTCCAGCAAATTCATTCAAGGGAAAAAGATGAGCCAGGTGGAAATTTCCATCTTTTCTCCTTGGCTGAAACAGTCAGAGTTTGGCTCAGAGCAACCTACTACCTCACTTAGCTCTTAAAGGCCAAGGGAGCTGTGAGGCCCTCATTTCGCTGCTCCCCCCTTGGCTGAGCACAGGCAGGGCTCAATGCACTAGTGAAAAGGTTTTTCTTTTCTTTTCTTTTCTTTTCTTTTCTTTTCTTTTCTTTTCTTTTCTTTTCTTTTCTTTTCTTTTCTTTTCTTTTCTTTTCTTTTCTTTTTCAGGCTGCAAGGGACAGATCCATTTTGGATGGATTTGTTCCACTCTAATTTGATAGCGCCTGGTTTACGCCAAGGAATTTTGCCTCTCCCCAGGCAAGAACAGTTTGGCTCTCCAAAAATCCCTTTAGCCCCTAAAACGCACCTCAGCCCCACATGCCCTCGGCGTCACCTGGGACCTGCTGGTTTCTCCCGCGCTGTGTTTGCAGGGCCGGCCCCGCGGTTTGCCACGCAGAGCGCTGGCGGCGGCGGAGGATTTCATAAAACAGGCGCAGCGTTCAGCCACTTCAGAAATTCCCCTTTACCACGGTGGAGGGTTTCAGGCCAGCAGCGAGGCGGGTCCTGGGATGAAGGCCACCTTTATCCTAGCGAGAGGATGCTAACAGTACCAGGAACGGATACTTTTAAATGACCTTTTCTGTTCCTATGGGGAGGGGGTGATTTTGCTGTGTTTGGGCTCCCTCTCACCCTCCATCCAGTTTAACAGCAGAGAAGACATCACAAAGACATGACACTCTCGCAGCGATGGCCTGGAGAGACTGTGCTGGCACCACCTCCGAGGGAGAGCGGGCTAAGCACAACCCTATTAGACACCAAAGAATCCAGCTGGAGCAAGCCTGCAGGCTGCCCCGCTGCGGGGCCGCGAACCCGGCTCCTCCAGGCCCCCCCAACGCCTTCGGATGCCCCCTCCTGAAGCCCCAGATACGGACCCAGGGCTGGGGGGGATGCTGGGGCCCGGCGCCCGGCGCCCCATGGCCCCCCCAGGCCATGATTTCTCAAGCCGTGCTTCGGGCCACAAGGAACTTGCCAAGCGAGGGACCCGGATGCGCTCGATGGGGCGGCCCGAGCCGGGTCTGAGGCCGAGCCTTGCCCCCGTGGCCCAGCGAGCGTTTTGCAAAGCAGCAACGGTGCGGGAGGGCGACGCAGCGCAGGGCTGCCGCCCGGCCCGGCGTGCCACGGCCCCGCTGCCCGCACCGCTTCCTCCGTCCTCCGCGCCTGGGCCAGCAGGTCGCACCCGGGCGCCAACGTCCCTGCTGCTCCCTCCGGCCCCGCGGGCTCCCGCGCCTCCCGCGCCCGGCGCGGAGGAGCTTTCCCTTCCCGCCCGCGCCGCTGGGGTTTCGGTCATCGGCGGGACGGCTCTGCTTTCGCATCCGGCGCTCCGGCTGAAGGCGCTTTCCATGAAGGGCTCGGCCACCGCAGCGGTTTCCAGGGGCTTGTAAATATTGATGGAGGCCGGCGAACGCTTCGCCAGGGCGCTCCCCGGGAAGCCTGGCGCCCGCTCGGATGCGTCAGGCGCTGCCGAGGGGCTTTTACCGAGCTTAATGGAGCTGAAAGCTCAGCTAAGGATGATTTATCGCGGGAGAAGCGCCACGGCTGCTGAGTGCGACGGCGAGGGCCTGAAGCCGGAGCCCAGCCAAGCGGGGCGAGAAACCCTCCCGGGCGCGAGAGCCCCCAGTTCGCGCCTGGGTTGGAGGGTCCCCCCCGAGCCAGGACCGGGCAGAGCATCGGCGGCGGAGGGCTGAGTGCCCCCAAGGCGCCTTTGGCAGCTGCGATGGGGGTTTTTGGTGAGGACGGGGGTTCATTCAGGGATCCCCTTAATCTGGTCTCTCCCTCTGAGTTTTGCTGGGCTCTTAAATTTTTCACCTGGACGTGAATAATTTAGGGCCGATGCAGCTCGCTCACGGTTTGCGAGCTTGAACGCTCCTTGGCTTTCTGCTTGACCCACTTGCAAAGCCGGGAGAACCTGCCAGATGCGATGCTCCACGCGTGGGAGGGCCAAGCCGGCCCCGGCCACGACACCCCGCTCGCCCCCAGCTCCTTGGGCACCCAAGGGGCTTTGGACCCCCTGCTGGGGGCTCTCCCCCGCCTCCCAGCAGCCCGTGGTCAAACGATGCCACGTGGCGAGAACGGGGCATGGAGCATCTCCCACCCGCCCCCAGCACGGGTCGGGCTCTGTTGCTGTTCCCTGGAGGGATTTTTTTTTTTGGCTTCTCTCCTTTTTCCTGCCTCTCGGCAGTTGTCCCGCAGCCCCGGCCAGGGCAGACCCCTGCCCCGGGCTGCCCCGGCCCCCCCGGCAGCCCTGCGCAGCAGGGGTTTGCCCAGCTCGGGAGCCAGCTGCCGAGCTCCTGGCCCGCCACCACGGCTCCTTGCCCATCACAGCGTCCCCTCGCTTTTCCCGAACCTGGTCAAACCCTGATCCGTCCCACAGCGTTGGAATAAAACGATGCTGATTCGTTTGGCTCAGGGATGCTAGATTTGGGATTTAGGGATGGTCTGGACAAACGCCCTGTGTGTCTTTTTTCTCACCCTTCTAGAGGGGTTGGTTTTAATTCATTTTTGCTGCCGCCAAGGGGAGGGAAAGGAGAGGTCTCTCGGGGTCTCTGTCCCATCACGCTGAGCAGCTGATTTCCACTTGCCTGCCTCCCCTCGGGGACAGCTCGTCCCCGCTGTCCCCATCCCGGGGGACACACAAACAAGCCATCCCCTCCAGTGTCCGCTTTGCAGAAACCCCGCTGCAGAAAAAAAAAAACCCAAAACCCCAAAAAAACCGATTCCCTACCCAAACTCTGCTTGCACTCGCAGGAAAGGACGGACGTGTCACGGCTGTGCCCAGACCCCGTCCCCTCTGCCCCAAATGCATGGCTGCATCGTACCTGCGGTTTCCGAGCGGGCGGAGAGGGGGACCCGCGGGCTCTGTCTCGCGCTCGGCGCCCGCGGGCAGCGCTGCCGTCCCGCCTCGGCTCACCCACGGAAACGCACAGGCTTCCCCCGCGCTCGCGCAAGCCCTCCTGCAAAACACTCCTTTAAAGAGCCTCGGAGCCGGCCAAGCGCCCCGCGCGCGTCCCCGGGCGCCTGCCGCCGAGCCGGCTCTGCACGACGAGCCGGAGAGGAGCCGCGAGCGTCGCCGCTTGGCCGGAGTCGCGCTCGAGGGGTGACCGCCGCCGGCGAGAAACGCGGAAGAGCCAGGGAATTCGTTAAAGGCAACTCGAGGGGCTTTGTCACAATCCGATTGCCGGCGAGCAGACATCCCCAGCCCTGGCAGGCAGTTAGGCCCCCGAGGCGCCAGGATTAACCGTGTTTTCCCCGGGCTTCGCAGAAGGATTTGGATTGAACCCACCGCGTTGGGGGACAGAGGGGCTGAATCAGAGACGAGCTTATCACCTTCGGGGTCCCAGCTGCTCACCGAGGCTGAGGACAAACTTTTTCAGCCAGATGCCGTGATTCAGAGACTCTCTCCTGCAAAGGGTTACTCTCCGCATCCCTCCCGCCCCCGCACCAGCTAAACCAGCCCGGGAGAGCTGGAGAAACCCGCAGAGGATACCCAGAGCCTTTTTCCTCCCCCTCCTTGTTGGAGCAGATTTGCATCCATCCCTGATTAATCCAAGATGAGCTGCTAATTCAGTTCCTTGATTGCAACTTTGCATAATTGCTACACACACGCACAGCACAGCCGCAAGATGGGGGGAAAAAAGGAGACAATCAGCAGCAGGAGCAGCGGGAGAAAGGGCCCGGCAGGGCCCGAGTTTGAGCTCTCGCCCACGGATCTGGGCTATTTAAAGACCCAGGTTGCGAGAAAGAGATTTTCTCTGAAGGCAGAGAGTGGTGACACCCACCAGGAACGTCCCCCCCCCCGGCACGAGGATGACAAAAGACCTCGCCTGCAGCCGCGAGCACAGCCTCAGCGCTGCCGGGGCCTGCGCGCCTCCGGCCGTGGGAAACGGAGGCGGCTCAGGGAAATCCTCTCTTCCCTTGGGATCTGGGTGAAACCCAGAAATAATTACCCTCATAGTGGTAATAATTACTGGCAACAGTTAGTTATCCTCAGCCGGTTCCCAGAGGGCAGATGGGACCCACCGCTATTGAGCCTTCTGCACCCTGGGCCGTGCTTGCAGCGCTCCTTTTAGGTAAATGAGGGCACAGATGTACAAGAACTACGGCCCCTTTGGTTATTACTGTATTACTACCAGTCTTAGCATGCTCTGTCCCTCTCATCGCCCCTTCCCCTGTTCAGGGGGTTCCAAGTGGTTGTCTGTAGGTTTCAGAGTGAACGCTCCACCGAGGTAAGCCGGGCAGGTGCCTCCAGACCCGGCCGGTAGACGAATGGCGGGAAGCATCGGCGGCTGCTACCGTCCTCGGAAAGCAAAAGGGAGCGGCGAGGGCCGCCAGGCAGCACCGCACGCGTCGCCACGGCAATCGGCCAGGCGGCTGGCTTAACCGAAACGCGCTGCCCCGGCCCGTTCCTCCGCAGCGGGGTGGGCACCGGGGCACGCAGGAAGCCTGACGCCAGCGCCAAGCCCGTGGTGCTGCTGGCGCGCGTGGCGCGTTAAACGCCTTACCGGGGATTTGCATAAGCTCGGGGAGGGAGGAAGAGGAGCGAGAAGAGTGGTGACGCCGGGAAAGTAAATGCGTTAAAGTGCTTAGGGGAGGGGAAAAAATCTGATAAAGGAATAAACCAGTTAAGGGAATATATTACTTGTAGCCCGGGTATTCAAATCCCGTCTTGTAGGAAATCCTCTTAAAGCAATCACCTGATTGTGCGTTAAATTCCTAATTGAATAATAAGGGAATTATATATTTATTGCCTATAGGCACGAAGATGGGAGCAGGAAAAGCATCTCCTGGCCCTCCGGAGGCGCGTGAGCCAAGCAGGAGGGAGGCGCACCAAAACTGCCGGGCTGCTTTGGGGCTCAAGAGAGGGAAGGGAGGGGGGGAAAGAAACAGGAGGGATAAAAAGCCCCAGGAGCCACTTTCTTCCCGGAGATCATTCTCCTACCCGGCCGCTTCATTTCATAAACAGGCTTATTTATTTCCTTATTTATCCCCCCTCTTCACTCCACCTGGTTTTCTTTGTTGTTTGTCTTACCCAGCGCCACCGCTCTGCCCGTCCCTGGGGCTGCACCTCTCTTTAAAAAGCAAGTTAAAAAAAGAAAGAAAAAACCCCAAAACCTGACCGTGGATGACTCCCGAAAAGGCCTGCGCGGCAGGGCGCTGAAGAAGAGGCGGTGGTGAGCGCGGCGCCCGGCCAGCGGCAGCAGCAGGCTCCCAGCCGCCAGAGGCTTTTTATTAAGCGCAATTTGATTGCCGGGGCCTCGCGCTGCAGTGAGCGGGAACAATAAGGGAGGCTGGTTTTTGTTGGTTTTTTTTTTTTTTGGTTTGTTTGTTTTAAACGGAGACGATCACTGAGTTTCCCCATCGCGGTTCGGCCCCCTCCAGCGGCAGGGAGCAGGCGGGCCGACCGCAGCAGGTACTTTGGGCCCGGGAAGGCCACCTTGCTGTGCTGGCTTTTAGTTTTATTTCCAAACAGGTTTTTTTATTTCTTAATTTTTTTTTTTTAAAGAACCGATTTCAGCTGGTAAAAACAACTAGTTGCATCCTGACCTCTACGAAATGCAAATTCCCTCCCGCCCTGGGAGACGTGAAAGGCTGTTTCCTATCCGAAATGTCGAAAAGGAGAGAGATGAAGCCGGCCAGCTCTGCCTCCCTGCTTCTGTTTACGACATTGCTTTCGGGGGCAGAGGGAAGAGGAGCTCCGCGCCGTTTCGCCTTGCCCCCTCCCGGCAGGGCTCCTTCCGCCGCCGGCCCAGCCCGCCGAACCATCTGCTGGGGAAAACACAGCCAGCTGGTCCTCAAATCGGCAAGAAAAACCCCATGCCCAGAAACACGGCTTTAACCGCAGCCGCTCGACAGGCAGCGTCTGGCCCCACCGCGGCTCCCTGCAGCCCGGCACGGCTGCAGACGGGCTCCTTCGGCAGCCCAGGGCGGCCGGGCGAGGGTCCTCACCCCCTTCCGCCGAACCAAAATTAGTTTTTGGCTTTTTTTCCTCCCCGGCTTGTCCTGCACCAACTCACCGTGCACCAGGGCAGAGGAGGCGCCCCGAGCCCGCACTGAACGCACCGCAGCGGTTGTGCTGCAGAACGGGGCAGAGGGACGCTGCGAGGGGAAAGCCGGGATGCTCGGGCCGAGGAGCAGGGATGTCTCCTCCGGGCGCCTCGCACCACCGCCCAGCGGCGGCACGCCGGCAGGAGCCCGCGCCGCCGGGCCCTCTCCAACCCCCAGCAAGGCCTTCGCCGCGATAAACCCCGCGCGCGCTCCCGCCAGGACGTCTCGCTAGCTGGCCTCGGCGGATCAAATAAGTTATCGGCCCTTGTCGGGAGCTGCCGAGGGGAGCGGGTCACGGATGGCGACGAGGGGCTGCGCGCGCGTCGCCCGCTCCTCGCCGGCGGACGGACGGAGGGACACGGCGGTCTCCTACCCACCTCGCGGGCCAAGGCGGATCCGGGCGCCGGATCACCGGTCCCCGAGGCCGTTCCCGGAGACGTGCAAACGCAAGGCTGGGGCTCCCTCCCAACGCCTTTCTTGCCCCTGGAAAACAGTGGGGGGGGGGGGGACGGGACGGGACATCAAAATACTGGCAAAGTCCTCTAGCCCGCTTTACAGCCGCGATAATCTTTTGCGGACTTAGAGAGCTCTGACTCCTTTATTACAATCTCACTGTGCAACTTTACATTAATAAAAACCTCACTGGTTAAAAACAAAACCACACCGTAACAAGGTACTGGAAGGGCAGGCAAAAGAGGTCTCCTGCACGCCGGCTGGCTGAGCAGAAAACCCTCATTAGCTCACATCACGCCGCTAATCAGCTGAGGAAGCCTCTGCCGAGCGCCTGGCAGAGCCGTGGCCGAAAACGCAGCCTGCGCGCTGCCTGCCTCTGCCGAGAGCTGCTGCACGGGGCCGGCGGCCGCTGCGGGACGCGAGGAGAAACGCCGCAGTCGGTGCGGGCTCCGAGGCAAGGACGCCCGAGCTGTGGTCCTGCCTGAACCATTTCATCTCGGACTTGAGTCCTGGGTCACAAGCAAGGAAAAGCAGCGTCGGTGCCTGGTCTCTCGGTCAAACAAAACGACGCGGCTGAACTCAAAAGCCTGCTCACCACCCGCAGACAAAGCGGGCCAGCGGGGAAAGCAGACGTGAGTATGCCTGCCCTTGTAATAGGATAAATAATTGGAGATGAGATTTCTCAGTCCCTTCGCTGGGAATTCACGCTTAATAGGGCCAGACTCAGAAACAGCACAGACAGATGCGAGGCTGCCCATTTCAGTGGAACTGCAGCTGCCCGTCTCGTGGTTTTGACTCATTATTTCGAATTTTGGTGGAGGGCTCACTGGAGAATATTCTTGCCAAGAGATTCACATTTCCTGGTGCTTTGCCGTGATCTGGAATCAGAGAAGAAGCAGCGATAGGAGGGCATGATCCCTGTCTCTAGAGATCACGTACCTTAAGGAACCTGCCCAGACTGTAGGTTACAACAGGTGCCTGCAACACAGCTACAGCCTCGCAACCGTCTCCCAGCGGCATCTCAGCCGCTCGCAGCCAGCAAGCTGGCACACTGCTGACTTGTTTCGCACTACGTCACACCAACCCCAAGCTCTCCGAGCCCACTCCACCAGCCTGACGCAGGAAACGCTTCATTGACAAGACCACCAAGACAACAAAACCACCCCAGGCCAGAAGGAGAGCTGCAAAGTAACCGTTGTCAGCCTCAGACTACTTTGGAGGCCTCTGATGCATCCCTGAAGGGCAGAGCAGTTTTCGAGTCTCAGTGGCTGATGAGACCTGGGACTAGCTCCAGTATGGGAGCTGCTGCTTTACAGATAACCTCTTCTTGATCTTTAGTTTGTGAATAGGTGGAGATGGGAAAAATGGCAGAGAATTAGAGACCTAATGATGAACTGCACATGCACGAGAAGAGACCCTAAATACAGTCAACACCCACCTGAAAGCTCTTGACCAGCATTTATTGGCAAACAACTGAAAGCTGGTTTGCCCTGTCTTTATTTTTTGCGCCTTTGTACACAGTCATCTTCCTCCCTTCCCCTGGTGCCCAGTATCTGCATTCTGGTGACTTCCTCTGGAGCCACAAGCTCTTCCCTAGGCTGATCATATTTAGCGTTAAGCGGCGGCCCTTAAACAGCAAACTGTGGCTGCTGCTGTTTGGCTCGATGTCATTAAACAGTCACTTCTCCCCTGCAAAGAGAGCCGTTTCCATTTCTAAATGGCAATCTGTATTTATGCATTGGGCAGGCCAGGAGCGCAGGGGCAGTCAGACCTTCCCCTGCATCAGCAGGTCTGGAGGACTCCATCCATCCAGGACTTTGGGGACGGGAAGAGTTGTCAGCGCGACCACCTTGGCTGGAAGCTGCTGCCACATACTAAATCTGCCAGCAAATAGTCTGTCTCAGATCCTTAGTTCGCTCCAGGCAAGAGGAGGAGGAAAAACGTCACCAGCAGCTGAATGAACAGTTTAGAATCGCTCATCTGAGCTAACATCGCCAATTCTGCCTGAAGCGCACGAACACACACCAGCAGCGCCAGCCGGGCAGCATTCCCCACCAGAGCTAGATCCACGAGAGGAGACGCCTGCACCTTTACAAGGTCTCTCTACGAAGTCAGGAAGAGAAACAAGGAGGGTCCCATCATTGCATGCTCTTCCACCGTTAGTAGCAGCAGAAAGACTTCTCCCACCCTCACCAGAACATTCATGATGGCTTTGCAGAGGAAAGCATTCATACAAGATAAAAAGAAGGGGCAAAAACAGGAGGCGCCTCGTCACCCATCCACACCAGCTCACTCCATGGGCTTGAAGGCGAGAAGCAAAGAGTTTATAAAGAGAACAAAGCTACATGGGGTGCATGTTTGAAAAACACTACTGCAGATGAAACCCATAAAAGAATAAAGAAAGTTTAGATATCTAAACTCACCTGAGGAACAAGCAGAAAGATGCACCAGTGTGAGTACCCCCAGAAAAGATCTAAGGAAGAACAAGGAGAAAAATTATACTTTTAGAGAAAGCGTGCCAGAAGAAACTCACGTGGTCCTCTCCTGGTCTCTGCAAAACCCATGCTGACAGTGTCTTTCAAGAGCTGCTACGTCGCATAGCTACGACTAAGGTTTATTACTACTAGCATTTTAGTTTGGGCCACAGAGAGTACAAGACACACGTAGTGTCACCCTTACGCTATCTGGCCCCGTCTTCAAGCAGCAAACAAAAGGAGGAAGACGCAAAATACTTATCACAACACAGGTTTAATTTCTTATGCAATTATAAAATTACAAACAGCAATGGGCTAGCAGTGAGAGCCAGACTCTTGGTGATGCGGAATGTTGGGGGGTTTTTTTCCCTCCACCTAACAACACAGATACTGAACAGCGTAACGGAGCACTGCAGGGTGCAGTTGCTTCCAGAGGAGGAAGCAAATGTGAAAGCAAATAGATCCAAGCAAAGGGCTGAGCTGATGTCCCACCGAACCCCAGAGCTACAGATTTGGAAACAACTCGCTGCTCTTCGAGATGAATCGGACGCATGCAAAGGCGGCACAGGGAAAGTCAGCGTAGAGATTACTGCAGCCGCATGGTCACAGAGCTGAGACATTGGTAGCAAGCACAACAACTATTTGCAAGCCAGAATAAAAATGCCTTGTCCATTATTGTCAAGGCAGTGTAAGACAGGATTTGCCAATTTAAAGTGTGTTAAAACAGAGGCATGTTACAGTTAGGAAAAATGGGAATTTGCTGAATTCCTTTGGTTGCGCAACTGGAATCTGGAAGGATTTATTTACACTCAAAGAGCCACGCTTTCTTCGCTGCAAGCCTTTCATGGTGAGGCACAGACTCCAGAAAAACAAGGGCCTGCTCTGTGCACACAGCGATGACACTCTGCATTGCTCTCAGATGTTAACAGGTTAAATCAAGGCGATTGTTAGCCAGGACAGCTGGAGCAAAGAATAAAACTTCCCAAATCTCTGCCGTGACTAATCCCCATCAGTGCTTTGCAGAGCAACAGGAGTCTTTGTCCAAAGAGCAGCAGACTGTCTGTGCATACAAGCGGCATCGTGAATAGCTCAGGCGACCTATGAGGAAAGAAATTCTACAGTCCCTACTACAATGTTGCTTTGGTGCTAATACCTCGATTAGAGCCAAGAAAGCACAGCATGAGATCCAGCAGAAGTGTTTTACCAATGAGCTTCTCAGGGCTCCGGGTAACCTATTTGCAGAGCTGGTAGTTCATTCTTCCCTTTCCCTATCAGGCAGAGGTCAGTCACAAGTTTCCTTTGCAAACTGCAGACACTTGTCACTGCATTTAGATCCTTCTCCAGTATTTATTTGCATCAAGGCAGAATTCACAAGCTTTCCCCCCTCCCTTCCGTAGAAGCACAAGCCTAAGAAACTCACGCACGTAGGACCTGGATCACCTAGGTACATGCACACGCCTGGCTTCAGAGGGAGCACTCACACAAGCGTCTTGCTGAGCAGGGCCTCAGAGGAAACAGCTTTTACTAACCTCTTCACGCTTTTAACTTCCTCCTCCTCCGCCAGGCCAGTCATTTAACTGTTAGATTTGTATCTATAACTGTGTTTTGGAAATAGTGGCACAAGAAGACTCCAGAGTGCACAGAAGCTTTCTACTTCCGAACTTGAAAGATGAAGTAGGTTAAACTGACTGATGTGGAGACACAGTATGTACACTTGCTACCTATTTACACTTCAAGAGGAACACGCCTTCCCTGCGATACGCACAGGGAACAGATCCCACTAGAAACTACAACCTGAGTTCAGAAATCCAAGTTTATAAAGTTCCCCCCTCCCCAGCTTTGGTTGTTTCCATTGTCCGGGTCTGCCCCCCAGGCTCTACTGGATGGAAACGCTACTGAGAAGTGCGGTCAGTATCCAGGGAGAGAGAAAGAGAGAGAGAGACGCTTTCCGAGGAAGAACACTGTCCTTCTGAGGAAGGTCAGTCTAAAATGAGAGGGGCTGTAGAGCTGTTCCCATATCGTATGACTCAAAGCCTAGGGCCACAGCACAAGGCTGCAGCCTCCTTGGCTTATCCTGGGGAAGGCAAGGCTGTTAGACCATCAGAATAAAAATTCATTTAGACACCATTTGACCCACAGAGCCTAACAATTCGGTCATTACTCCAAACTCAGATGAGGATGCTGCTGCAAACGACACCTCTGCTATGTTTAAAGAAGGGGGGCAGCAAGCCTTTGTGTCACTGGGATGAAACCTCATCCTTAAAGGCTTCCGACTTTGGTAGCACACTGCAACAGGGCAAATATTGAGGGCCTAACGTGAGCCTAAGGCCATAAGGGGCAGGGTTATTAGCCATATTTTATCTGAGAAAGTTCATATCCTCATGCAGTGAAACTTGGACACCACAGTTTGCCGTCACCACTTTACCCTGTCAGCGGGGACCGGAAAACCACCTGCTCTGCCCTATTAGGTAATTACTGGTTACTAAGCCCAGAACATTGCTACTTTTGCTAAGATTCTCTTCTCAGTTACAACAGATAAGCTAGACACTCTTATCGGCTTCCAGTCTCCAGCTAGAGTGAACCAAGCAGGGCGCAGTGATTCATCAGGCACTACATGCAACAGCAGAAGGGGACTACAGCATATGGAAGACATTGGAATCTCCAAAACACATTTGCAAGATAAGCAGGCGCAAGAGTTAAAATGGGGTTAGAATTAGCATGATAAATGCTCTCAGTTTTTAAGCAGTAAAAGTTAGTAAGTTCATTACAGGGCAGTCAGTATCTTGCTAGCTATCACGGCCTTCGTTATAACTGAAGAGTTCCAAAACTTGGATGTTCAGCAGACCCGCGTTGCTTATGAGGGTTTGCTGCTAACTCTGCCGAGTTTACGCCAAGCCTCCAAGTACGTTACCAGGAACGTTACCAGCTTTAGTCTGGAACGGGCAGACATCTGACAGCTCCCAGGTGGTTCAGTTTGCCAGCAAAGCTCAGTGAGCTTGTATTTTTTTCAAGACTTACATTTTACTCTGCAGTTGTCAGCCAGAGCTTGAAGTTGAGAGATTAAATGATATTTCAGCGTAGTTCAGTGGTTTACTCTGAACGTACTGGGTTCTGAAGAAGATGCCACAAGTCAAGACAGCCAAGACAGTCAAGGGTCTTCAGTGACTAAACAAGCCTGATCTCTTCCCTCCCATGTGCGTGCATGTAAGAACATCTTCCCTGTACGCTAACAGCGGCTGACTGACAACCAACAGCTCTCTTTGGCATAGGCTCCCAACCCCTTCTGCTTTTTCAGAGGGGGAGGACCAGCAGCCCACCACGGGCTTTGGGGACACAGTGCCGCCATCTTCTATTTCTTGACAGAAGACACGTAACAGTACCAAATTCTGAAAGCACATCACTGTCTTGTTGTGATAGGAAGTTTACACATAGTCAGAGTACTCAGTTAAGTCCAGGTTCTGTCTTCCTTTCAAAATCTGTAATCTCCTTTTCTGCTTTTATTTTCATCTCTTTGTAAAGAGTCACTAGAGGGAAAAGGAAGCAACCCACATTGCTGCACAAAAGGCAAAATGGGCTCATTTTGACAAAGGAAAACAACGCTCACCCAAGTGCTTTGCGAATCGTTTACTCACTGTTACCCAAAACTTAAGAGAAGGCACATTACAACCCTAAAAATAGACTGCAGCACTGCTCAGCCTTGAGCAGGCCTAGCCAGGGTCAGGGCAGTTAAGGATTCATTCCAAAGCTGCCACAAAGATAACCAGTCATTGGAGAACATCATAAAAGGTACTCCGATGAAAGATGAAGTAAAAAAAAAAAAAAAAAGTGAGTATGGTTATCCGACAGAAGAGAACCCAGAAGAAAACTAAGCTTCCAAAATCATTTATAGTTACATCAACATTTGGAGAAAAAAAGTCCTGAATCTTCACTATTAGAGCACTACACTCAGCTCCAGGCTCGAGAGAAGCTAGAAGTGAAAGGAGACTTATGCCTTCCAGTCAAAAACCCTAAGGCTGCTTAAAGAGCAGGGCTGACATACTCTGAAGGGACTTCAGTCCAGACTGACAGAAAGGATACTGTCCTTGCTTTGGATAACATTAAAGTAATATATAAAAAGAGATTATTGCTACTCCGACATGGACATAAAACAACCTACAGGAGAGAAAGCGCATGCCACATCATCTTTAAAAATACTGACCAGCGTACCAGCTACTATGAACTACAGACACTTAAGTACTGAAGGTATACAGACAAGAAAATCTCTAGCAATTCCTCCTTCATTCTAGCCTTCCTCCTGCAGTGACTTTTTTTCTTCCTTGCACAGGCACTTTCTGTATTCTATACCCTTGTGCAAGGAAAGACTTCCAGTTTTCCATCCCAGCAAACAGAACACTCCCACGAATACACAACATTCAGAAGGAATTTTAATTAACAAAATGGTCCAGGAAAGGGGAGGGAAAACCCCCAAAACAGGCCATTGCATTTGAAAGGTTGCATGTCAGTCACTAGGTATGCCTGCAAGCCCATGCACAGGAAACCATTTGGACCTTTGTCAGTGCAGAAATAGTCTCAGCTTCCAGAACCACTTCTCTGCTCCTTCCTTATATAAGCTAAATATTATATACATATATAAAAAAAATACAAACTTGAGTCTGTTATAAAGTGGCTTCTCTCTTTCTCTCTCTCTCCCTCTCCTATGCTTGCTTGGCACATGAATGCATGCAAAGCTAGCAGGCTCTGAGGGCTGAACAAATAGCAGGTTTTGGCAACAAAAAAACACAGCTAAAATAGATAAGCAAGATTAAAAGCCACTGAATTGAAAATCATATATTTTTCCAATGGTTTAGAACTACAGCTACGACTTTTAAAAGGTAAAGAGTCTGTCATCCTCTCTCCCAACTCATGTCAAAGTTCATAGCAGCATAACACGAGATTCCTCAAGAAACATCAAGCCAGTGTTCTCTGCTTCAGGAGTGAGTTCACAGGTCAAAGTTCAGTCCGTCCGAAGGATCATGGGGGGATGTTCACCGTCTTCATCCAATCTAAGCGCGCTGGCTTCATCTTCCAGGCAAGCTCCGCCCACAGCACCCAGGTCATCTGTATAGGCTGCAGAGAAAAGAGTAAGCAGTTGAGGGATCAGCAGCACAAACTGAAGCCTGGATCCAAGAAAGTGACCGATTCAAGCTGAAGTATCAGACATTACTTGAAACAGCTTCATTGCCATCCTGTTTGCCTTCATCCTGAACCATGCCTCTCCAAGCCAAGAGCAGTTTCTGACCAAACTTCAACCACGTGTGCAGAATGTACGCTCTTTTTCTGCTCTTCCACCCATGAACTACAGCAGCTGCTACTGCATCAGTGACGCTGCATGGGCAGACTATAACTCCTCTGCAATTGGAGCCGTGACTGGAATGCCATACAGATATGGTAACTCCCTATGCACAGGCTCCGGTCACTTGAGGAACTCCAGCATTAACCAAATTCTCACCCTCTCAATTTAACAAAGCAGCAAATCATGGTAAAAGGTCACCATTTCCAGAGAGGAACTGTGGGAGCACTTACCACAGCCTTAGTAAAATAAGGGCTGTAGTTGAGATGCTTTGCCCGAGGTCTAGGTACAGAACTCTCATATGAAGCAATTATGTTAGGCATCTCGAAAAACATTTGGCAAATACTGCAAACGTTACAGCCCTATTACAAGATGACTGATCCATCCAGATGGAGCAACTGCACATCACGGACGCTTTCCCTACTGCTCATCAATGCTTGACATCACATCGATGCTTATGAAAAGCTCAGCGTTGAAAGAGAAGAGCTCAAGCAGCCATCTAGAATGAAACAACACGCAGAGGCGTTCTCTGCCCCATTTCCAGCCTTCTCCTTACCATGCCTTGTGGGTGAGGAAGGCACATATGTACCTTTAGTCACAGCAGCGCTGTACGTCTGTGCTACCAACGGCCGGTCGTGGGATGCAGACTCCAGAATTTCGTTGGCTGGCTCCATACTGCCATCAAGCCTACCAAGCAGAGAGAGGTTAGCTGGACAGGTGCTCTACCTGGGCACAGTACCGCTTTAGCTGACAGCTACCCAAGAACATCTCATTAGACATGCAAAAATAATGCATGTACACATGTTACATGAGAAACTTTGTCCCTTCAGGAAGGCCAGGCATCTTTTGCCCATCCCCTGTGCTACGTATCACTTGTGTACGGACAGAAGTATCACACCCTTCTAGAGGGCTGTCAGTAAGGCATCTTTCTGACTATATTTCATATTTAACACTGCAGACACGTCAACCATGCATTTACCTCTGGCATGGTATCAGGATCTAAATCCTAGTAGCTGATGCTAGGGAAAAAAAAAATGACTCAAAACTGACTGCATGTTAAAAAAGAAAAACACCCACGCACAAACAAAAAACCCCACCAAAACTCCCAGCAATATTACAGATTGTCTCTTAAGCTCTGTCCACAACAGAAGTGGCTGCTTCCCATATACTGGGGAACCCTCCTAGTGAAGGTATTAGAGCATTTCAGAGATTAAGAACTTGATAAAAGCTTCACCCTAAATAGACATCACTTCATCCACAAGTGGAAGCACAGCTCAAGCTTTGAAGCGTTCACATAGAAGTTTTCCAAAAGATCCATTCTTGATCAATATTACACAGTTGACAGAAGCTGCAGACCTGAATCATCAGCACAAGTTATTGGCTTTAATTCTACGATTGATTATAAAAAACGCAATCCAACCATGTTACCCTATACGTTCCCTCCAGACCTTAGAAATGTAACAAAGCCTTGTTACGCTTCCCTGAACCGTTCTACGGTACTGCCACAAAATACATCATTTGGCTGGCCTTATGCAAGCAAGGGAATTTAATAAAGATACCTGTAGAGAGAGAATATAGGTAACTCCATAGGTTAGATTCCCCTCTGTAAAATCAAAATAACGCCTGTTTCTTATCTCTGTAAACACTTCATTTATTGATGAAGTGGATGGTGTCTCAGACGTTTCAAATTCTTGTTAAAGTAACTCAATTTGAACTGCCAAGTGAAATAGGAGCATACAGCTAACAACGATTGACTCTTCACTGCAATCAGACAGTGTTAAGTTTCTGCTGGTAGAGCGGTGCTTAGTGTAGTAGATACTAGGAAGAAAGACACAGGGGGATTCTGAAGTTACTCATTCGTGTCACAGGTCTGGAAAAAAATTAGTCTAAAGAAACGAGCTGTTCTAGGTTAGACTTTGGCAGCAAGGAAATAAATTTAAGAACAAGTAGGACTTTGTAAAGAAATAAAACGCAGCTCACGTGAACTTACTTGTGCTGCTTCATTAGTGTGCACTCTCCTCCTTCTTGGGGGTCTAAGTTGTACATGTAGAGATACCCATCAGCAGCTCCCACCAATAAACGAGGGATCTTCTGAATTCTAGAAGGGTTTGTGGGAGGGCAATAGAAATGAAGAACGTAAGTTTCACAGCAGCAAAGAGCTTCCCTCCTCCCTCTGTGATTTTAAGCCGTTATTTTCCACATTCTCACTTCTAGATAAGGAATATTATTAATGACTACGCAGATAGAGCGCCTAGGAAAGAACTGTGTGCCAAGGAGTAAGGCATAACCACTCTGCGGGGCTAATGGGATGCCATGGGAATCCACTCACACATAACACAGTAAAATAAATTCTGAAGTTACTATTCTGTTACTAGCTTTGTGTAACTCTGCAAACCAATACTGTAACATGAAGCATTCACTTATTTCAGAAATGTTACAAGGCTTAATTATTGCTTAAATAGTGCCTTGAGATCAGAGAAGAGAAAATACAAACACAAAGTCAATTTAGCATAAAGTTAGAGAAATCCCACAAAAGTAAGTTCACTACTGCTCATCTTATTGCTTTGGTAGCTGTGCCAAACAAGCCCTGCCTTTGGTGAACACAGAACAAAGACTACGTTTAGACATCACAATTAACTTTAAACGAATGCTATCGCTTTCGCTGTTACTTTAGAGACAAGAGTAATATGAAATTGCTTTCAAAGACTTCTTTAACAGAGAGTTAGTAGATTCTGCAATTTACCAACATAAAATACAAGATTACTCTGCATAAAGGAAGTGCCGTAAGCCCATGGGTGTGTTCTCAGAACGCTTCTTTCAAAATTAAGACATCATCTTCAAACAACACTTAGAAACAGCCTATTGAACATTCAGAAAAATACGCTTCTCCCTAGACTGAGATTAGCTCTCACACGCAGTTTAAGAGCCGAAAGAGGCCTTGACATAATAACAGATGAACCAACGCTCTGCATATTACCCACTTTGCAGAGGTACGTTCTACGTCAGCGTTTCCCTAGCTCAACACTGGCAGCCCAGCAGGTGGCGAATGCAGTTTCGATTTCTTTACTCACGTAGCAAGCGCACAGATGTTTTTGTGTCCACAGAACGGCAGGCGGACCGTAGCAAAGGCTCTACCCTGGTTGAACATTTCTGTGACTTGAGAGGGCAGATAGCTCGTTGAGGCCATGAGCACTTTTCCAAAGTAACCTGTCCAGGTTGTAGGCTCTTCCTGAGGTCTACAATGCAGAAAGAGGCAGGGGGGAAGAGAAGAGACGAAGGCTCTGATTTTGGCTTCTCGTTATAGAGACAGAGGTGTAAGCACTTTGAAACCTCTATTTCTGAAGAGGTTAAGCAGTTATTTTGTTTCTCTTCAGAAATGTGAGAAGTCTGATACACTCTATTTATGCAAGGGCACATGTGTGTCTTGCAATACCCTCAGCCTGGTGAGGAAGAACGTTTATTGTAAACTGATACTTCTGTTTATAAAACTCCATTTCATAAGGTTTATAACATATGAGTAGGATCCATTGGGAAGTACTACACCTCATCAACAAGTTTTTATTCATCTGTTGATCACTAACCAAATTACTGTCTCCAATACCTTCCAGGGAAGTTATAAATAAGACTATCTCCTCAAATCCTAAATAGGAGCATTTAACAATCTGTTGCCTTTGAAATCTCTATGGGCAGCTGGAAGATATTGCTGAGGCATATCAATGCACGAGGAGGCAAAACAAAGACTGAAAACATTTAACTGCCTCTCACATTCCTCTGCCAAGGACATCTGATTTCCCTTTGGTAGAAATACTTTTTCTATTAACTAGCACAGTGTGCAGCTCAGCAGCAGCTGATTCATAATTGACTTGCTATGCCCTTAACTTTAAAGACGTGTTCAAAAGGAGTCCGCCCGTACTTTGGAGAACACATCCCGTCAAGTATAATCAATTTAAAAGCCTTTCTTGAATGATCTAAAGCACCTTTGAAACCTACTTTTCTTTCACAGTCTCAAGTTTGAAGATATGCACTGTCTCTGTGTTACTGGATGCAGACAGAAACATGCCATCCATGCTGAAAGCCAACGAACAGATGCTCACACATCTGGGGAAAAAGAAAAAAAACTCCATAGTGAGGCATTAGTATTGACATTTGAATGCTGCATCAAGAAGAAAGGTGCTGTTAAGTGTCTCATGAGAATGAATGCAAATGGGAATATTAGCTCTCCATGTGGGTAGGCAGGAGTCTCTCTGTACGTTCACCACTAAAGAGTTCCATAACGTTCACATAAGCTGCAATGTGAGAGCTGGGAAGAACTCTAGCGGCATGGCAGAATCACCTGCTTCCCCGCCTCTCCCCACCCCCCCCACAGAGTTTGCAGGTCACTCAATTCAGCCAAAGCATCTAAAGAATCCGTATAATTAAGCAGCTTTCTCAATCGCCACTGCTTCGCAAATAAGAACATTTCTACAGTAAGCATTCCCAGTCATCGATACCTTCTTAAGGCACCTCAAAAGCAAAATCCCCATTAATGACTTTCAACTCCGACATATATTAGATATGGGAATCAATTAGTAACAGTCTGACCTCAGACTTACCTCTGCATAGAGTCCAGAAGAGCTACATAGTTACTACTACCATAAGCTACAGAATCACATCACAGTGACTGCCAACGATCACAGTGCTAGCAAGATTTAGAAGAGACTGAAAACATCAGCTGTACTGCTTCTGCTTCACACCTCCCTTTTGTTATGGGACTGGAATCTATCCCAAATGAACCCCTAGTGATCTTAAGAAAAGCAGCACAATGGTCTCAAGAGAAGTTGCACTATGGAAACCAAACACACGAATCAGTTATTTTGAAATAGCTATTCAGAAAACACAGCAGCCATACGCAAAGCCATAAGAATACTATATATCTTACAAAAGGTGACCCATGTTAAGCAAGTGCCCTCACCAATACATTTTTAAAAGGCAAGAGCAAGTACAATTCTGAATGGATTGATTTGTAGGACAGACAAGTCTGAGGGAGGGAAATTGGAAGACATTCAATCTGAAAATGTTATAAGCATGCAGGTAGCGGCAGAAGAAGATGGAAGATAACAAAAAAAAAAATCAAGATACCAACTCAACTGTAGCACATACTGGAGAGCTACTGCAAGGAATGAGCTTCAGCTAACCAGTTATTTGAACTTTACCTCTTCACTCCTCTTCGGAATTCAAAGAGTTTCTGTCCCTCTGGAATGGAAAATACTCTGATCACTGTCCCCTGTAAAGGGAAAAAAAAAAAAAAGAATAAAGGAAAAAAAGAAAACAACTGTTTTTCATTTCGAGTACCTTCATTGTGCATTAGCTCTGGTGAACAGAGTGGATTCACAAGCAATAACCCCTTTTGCTATAAACGTACCATAGCCGATGCACATCACACACTAACACAAAATATTTATGGAACTTATTCCTAGGACGTAATTGAAAAGCAGAGAAATAAGGAGAGAGCTACTAATGTAAGCAGCAGCTAGGCATTGAGCACAGTCCCTTCTTTTATCATGTTTAATCACAAAAATGACCACACTACCCACTAGTACAATCACCTGGACATATTTCTACCTTTGTCAGGTGAAAGCATGTTACATCTCTGGATTTTAAGTGCGTTATCCAAACAGAAGAGGCCTCTCATTTTCCAGTTTATACAGTTCAGAGACAATAACTCATCATCATGTGCCAAAGAAAGGAAAGATGCTCCTCTCTACTCTGACTTTAACTGCCTCGTTTTCATTACCAAATCAAGCATCAAAACAAGACAACTAATATCTAATAAATACCCTGCACTAACAGCAGGAACGCTTAGAGGATTGCCCTGATTACAGACAGATTAAAGTGTATTTATTTAAATAACCTTATTGCCCAGTATTTCACAGCATGAAAATTGTGTCAAATATCATTAAGAGTTCTTAACTTAGATTTGTCATTTTAACTGTAAGCCTTCCGTTTTGGCACTCGTACAGCAATTATGCATGTTAAACTTGCTTAAAACGCTTTGAAACAAATTTCATTTTGATCACTGTAGACAAGCCCATAAGAAGTCACCTTACCTTTTCTGACGCAGTGGCAAGTTTAGTACCGCTTGCGTCAAATGCCAAAGCAGCCAAGGGACTGTCATGAGCTGGGATCATATTAGCCGCTCTCTGCGGGAGTGAATCAATAGAATAGGACCTTAGTATAGCATAGATTAAGAGCTACATATCCACAGCTTAATCCTCTATATACAAGAGCAGTGATCCTTCTAGTGATTCTTCTCTGAGCAAGTTAAATCACTTCCAAATGACTTCCTCTTCCTTTAGAAGGGGAAACCGTAGTCAAAGACCCGTACCAGATTGATGGTGTCAAAGACCTGCACTTCTCCGATAGTTGCACTCCCTGGGTAGGCCAGGTAGCAGTTGTCATTGTTTATTGATAACGCGCACAATCCTAGAGGAATAAGGAAAATAGAATTAAAAAGAGGCACATTCCAAAACTTACGTAGCAGAGCTTTTTGATTCTGTATGTTTGAATACTGCAAACATCAATTCAAATCATCCTCACGAGGTATTGACAGAGGCAGGAAAAAGGATCAGTAATCTCAGAGTCAACCTGCAACACATCTAACAGTTGATTATAAAGACCAATGAAGTTTAATAGAAAGTACAAAGAACCACACAAAAATGCTAAAATCTACAATAACTGATGAAGAAGTAGAATTTCCCAAGACACCATGCCTCCTAAAGTGGTAGCCTGCCATAAGCTTTTAACTGCAACAAATTCTGGCAATATCTAGCTCGTAAGGACCTCTACTACTCCTTTCTGAACTAACATTTTGTTACATTCACTCCAGGAAACAAAGATATCGGGAAGATGCAGCTCAAGGGATGGGCAGAAGCTGCCTTTTGTTCCTAAAAATCTCACCCGGACTGAACAGGCAGACTTTACTACAATACTTGCATACTTGTCACTATCATTTGACAATGGAATTAACAGTGCTACAGTTCCCTTTAGGAAACACAGAATCATAAACAGAGAGAAAACACAACTTTTTCAGAGTTCTGTTATTTACCTGCAGGATTGGGAGGTGTTTCCCTGATTGTGTGTAATACCTTCATGTCTCGTATGTTATGTATATAAAGAGACTCTTCCAGACACACTATCAGCCTCTAGACAAGGGAAAGAAGATGAAACGCTGGTATCACGCCGGAGTTTATATGCGGTTATCAATCCTAAAAAAAACGGTGCCCAAAATGCACTAGGTACCTTTCAAAAGGGAAAAGGTTGCACCCACCTGAGAGGAAGAAATAAGACTCCGACAGAAGATACACAAGATACACCTCTTGACAAGACTTCAACAGCGCAATACTACACTTGGTCACTCAAACTGACCAGCGTACTTGACGCCTCTCAACCATGCTAGTGCAAACTGATTTAAATGAAAATGATTTACATCACTAGTTTAAATCAGCAAACCAGAAACCTTCATTTAAAGCTATTTCATTGTTACTCTGCACCTGCCCTCATGTATTTTCCCCCTAAAAGGAAGATTTTCATAATTTTCTGCTTTGTATATTTTTCTATTTAGCCAAGACATACCTTTTCTAAACTAGTTAGAGAGCCTAATACTTTCTCATATTCCTCAATCTTTGAGAGGGACAAATATGTTTTACTTGGATTAAGTTCAACATCTCATTTGTGCTTTGTTAGACTACATGTAGATGACTAACAAGATAATTACTCATTTTACGCTACCTCACTATGCCAGAAATGTAACAGGCCACTATGCCCCTTGCGATTTTAAATAGGAATCGCATCTTCTTAAACTTCTTTGCAGGGGCAGAATGAAAAAAAGAGATCTCCTCTTCAAACACCATTGTCTCACTTTGAATGAGCTGGTTGAATATGGAGAAGCCTGTATCTGCAGCCGAGGCTGCTGATGATTTACTACTACACCAAAGTACGATTCCAGGTACCTAGCGCAAAGACTTTACTAGCTCAGTGATACCATTTTCTTAAGAATGCAGTAAACCTGTATTTATAAACATTACAAAAGTAAATATATAAAAACTCAAATTTTAAGTTTAAGCCTAAACAGGAACGGTCAGTTTCACTTAGTTTTTACATTCAGGATCATAGGATGATTCAGGTTGGAAGGGACTTTAGGAGGCCTCTAGTCCAACCTCCTGCTCAAAACAGGGTCAGCTATGAGGTCAGACCAGGTTACTCAGGACTTGCTTTCTAAGGAAATGCATAAATACGGAACAAAAAACGCTTAACCTGATATGCTTATTCAGATGCCATATGATTTTCAGAAGTTTGAAACCCACTTCCCCAGCAAGATATATGATGTTAACCCCTGCGGCCCCAAATCAAGACCCAACGAACGACGCTTAGACTGGGAAAGAACAGATCAAGCAGCTTTGTCTAAATTAGGTTCTGGTACACATCTAAGCCTGAGGGCCATACTAACAACTTTTTATAGGAGACACTGTAAAATTTTAAAGTATTAAAGAATTGCATAGCAGTTTCCTATCCGCTTTTGAGGAAGATGCCATGGGAGACTTTTCATGCGTATACCAACATCTGACCTTTTCATTTGTGTGAAATCGTACCAAGTGTCTATATACCTTTCCAAGCTATAACTGGAAAAGTAAAAACTTCAAATAGCAACTCTGTCACCAAGGGCAGGGGGCAGTAGGCAGAGAAAGTGCCAGAGGAAGACCCACAATCCCTCCCCTTGCTTTCACATAGTCAAAATTACTACTCACCTGTCTATTGAGCTTCACAGCCAAGATGGTGTTGGAGTAACTGTAGTTGCAAATCTCAGTCCCCTTCTTAAAGTGACACACTTTCAGCTTGCGTGGAGCTTTAAGGCTAACTATGGCCACCAGACTACTGGAGAACAGTCTCTCCACAATGCACACATCTTCTGTGTCAGCTGAGGCATCACAAAAAGGGGGGGGGAGGGAAACACAAAGGGAGATTTCAGGGAAGATGATGATACACATTAACAAGAAATACTGTCTAAGAAAATATTGTCTAAGAAAACATTCTGGTGCAACAGGTCACTAACTGAAGGTGGGATGCACAATGGGGTTCTAAAGCAAAATAACTGCATAGTGAACGCTGATTTACAAGGGTCTTTTTCACACATCATGCACGTTTATGCTTCAGAAGTGTCTATTTTTTTTAAACATAGATCCAAAAGAAAAAATTGCAAAAAGATGTAAAATAGCAAGTTATCTTACAATCTTCTGACCATCTCTTTGTATACCCTGCCAAAAACCTACACTTACCTAGATATCTGTGATGCAGTGCACAAACAGACTTTTGGTGACAAACAACATAACATTTCTGCACATGGATCCATGAAGAAAAGTTACCAGCTTCTTTGAATACAGTAAATTCATTTGCTCTAAGCTTCAGCCACTGATCAGTTTTTTTTTTTTTTTTTTTTTTTTTTTTTACACCCATCTTTTACCTGATAGTCCACAAAAACACTTGGAAGAGGAACCACTGAAGCACAGCATGCATGTGTAGCCATAAAGCAGCTTTATTTTGTCATGTGTCCTACCATGAAAACACCAGAGGCAAAGGAGGAACACAGTCACTATTCAGAGCTTGGGCAAAACAGCAGGAAGGAGTGAAGTCCCGGCTCTCCAGCAAAGAAGTGTTTCCAGAGCATCTGATTAGAGCCCAGTATGAGACCAAGGTGGTAGGAGTCCAAGACCCCTCATCAGTTACCCTGGCACCTGTTTCCCCCTCCCTTCCTGAGGCTTCCCTTGGAAAGCTGTCTGGACATGCTTTTCAAAGCGGTTTTTAAATAGTCAACAGGAACATAGTTCAGAACAGCATGCGGGCATTTTGAGCACTGAGGCAATCAAAGAAAACAGAAAGCCTATTCCCTTGCTAGATAAATGGCAGTTTCAAGCAAAGCTAGCTGCACATATGCATCTGATACTAGAGCAGAATGAAGAAAGAGTTGTTAAATATCAAAAGGAAGCAGAAGAGAGTTCTACTAAATCTCTAGAGCTATTGGCTACATCTACCGAACCATTACAGAACCGAACCAAGACAAGCTACTTGAGACTTCGGCCTTGGTCCATTGTAGCGGTCAGACTTTTCAGAAACCAGTATTTGGATTAGCTCAATGCTTAATACTTTCTAAAGAGGAATACTGCTAGGAAAAAAAAAAAGTTATTTCTGAAGGCTTCTGTTTTGGCCAACAGATGTATCAAACAATTAACACATTCTCATTACAAAAGACAAATTCCCTGAAAAAGAAGTTATCTGCCCTACAGTCTCAGCATTTGACAATGCCACCATTGTGACATGCCTTGTTTTGAAGTGATTACTCCGGGCAGTTATTTCAGGGGGAAAAAAAAAAAAAAAAAAAAGAAAATGTTTAAATTCTGTAAGTTCTTCTAAGAGGAACAGCACGCAAAAATAGCCTCCTAAGGAAAGGGAGCTGTTTAATACTAAGTTTTTTCAGTATTCTATGCAACAGAATTGACTTTTATCCAATTGTTCTATCAATATAATGTTTCTCCAGGGGAGAAAGTTGTTCAGAGAGGCTTTGAAAATGCCGTTTCCTCACTTTTGTAGCTGGGGAAACGCATTTTAGCGGTAACTTTGTTTTCAAGTTGTTCTCCGCTTTCTTGATGCCACAAACACGACATGAAAAGAGGCACAGGTCCACATTCCTTGAACAAGTCTGGTAACATAACCTGTGTTGTAAACCTTTGATCTTTTATCAGATTTCCACCTGAGCCTGGAGTCCATCATAATAATGGCATCATTTTAAGAGAGTTAGAAGACCAGCACAAAGAGCCCCAAAACAGAGTCCGACTGCTCCCTGTTCCTTGGGGCAGTGTGTGTGGCAGGGGGGAAAAATCAGCTTCCTTCCCCATTCAGGAACAACTATGGGCTGCGGGGATTTGTTACTCTCCCAGGGCTGGAAGGAGAACAGGTATTTCAGAGCAGAAACAGCAGCAGAAACTTAGACGGAAGAAATGTTCTACTGCACCGTGCTGCAAGGATGCAAGTTGGCCAGCAGAGAAGGCATGCAGGGAAGAGCACTGTCAAGAATTAAGCAGCTACAGAAGCAAAAAGAAAAACTTTCAGAGAAGATCCTTAAAACTTGAGAAATTTCTTCAGTCCTGCAAGAAAAGACTTAATATATTACAATACAGATGGTACTTTTAAAGAAAGGTTCTGTGAGGGGCTTTTAGTTTTAAAGTGTGAACTTGATTAAGTGATGCATCTCCGTTCCTTTGTCTTCCCGTAACAGGAAGGAGTAAGAGATATAATCTCTTCATAGCTGCCAAGTCATGCAGGCTTTCCATGAGAAATCATTCAAGTAAGGCGCCAAGCTATACTGCACGTCCTACATCCAGCTGACTTGAATTAGCCATATTTTTAGAAGCACTAGTTAAGTCCTACAGTAATGTAGTTAATCACAGCTTTTTTTCTATTTGTATACTATTCCTTACACCGTGCAAGTGAGGATTACTAAAAACTTCAGACTGAAAACACCAGTAAGAACAAAGCAGAACTGTAGAATGATTTAAGTATCAGCAAGGGGAGAACAAGCAAATACATAACAAGACTACAGCTTCATAAACACAAGCATGCAGCATCGCAGACAAGGGCTGGCTGGAACCAGATAGATAATGATCAGCTGTGCTTTTACTCAATTTTTAATCCAAGAGCAAAGCACGCTATAAACATTCATTATGCCTTAAAGCACCCTCCACTATAATATGTATTTCTACAGGGGGATCAACTGAGCAGGGAGTTAGGCAATTTTTAGAGTCACAGTGATGACAGCAGAAAAAGCAGCCTCCCATCCTTTTCAGTCATGCTTTCAAACACAAGACAGCTACAGCATATTCCTCAGTTTACTTTAGACAGCTACACAGGAATTTGCAGATCAATCTTACTGAAAAAGAAGATTGGAAAAAAAAAAAAAAAAAAAAGAGGAATCCTGAAAAAGCACTCACCCAAAACAACATGAAGTTTTAGAACCACTTACCATCTAACTTGGGGTGAGGAGGAGAGAAGGGAAAACCTCAAAATACCTTCCCTTAATGGACTAAGGTACCCAACAGGCAGGAAGTCTTCTACCTCCGTATCAAGGGTACGGCTTTAAAAAGGCATTGTTTTCAACCCCACGTCTCAAAATTATTTAACAAGTAACTACACAGAGAAAATAAAAATATCTAAGTCTCCAGATGTGCTGCAGAAATTGCATGTCCTATGAGCAGAGATAAAGTCAGGATGGCTTACACAGCTCAAACTATCAGTCTTCTGCTATAAGTTATCTTGCATTCTATGCTCTTCATTTATAGTCCTAATGCTCATGGAAGAAAACATCGAATATGAAAGAAGTTAAGCTAATAAAGGCAGCCTAGAACAACTCCAATACAGGACTGGAATCAATAGATCCAAGTTTAAGCCGAGCTACTTTAATAGTTTGCCACACAATTTTGAGCATGGCACTATCTAATCTGGACTTTTCCTTTCAAGAACTACCTAGAAGAAACAGTTCTGCAAAGTTCAGTCTCTCTCAGTATGTTTATTCAGTGTCTCCTATAAAGGAAGCCATCTTCATTAAAGTTTCTTAGGGTTGTATGAGGCCAGACACTGTAAGTACCAAAGATACTACTGAAGTCAAGCACTTGAATTCAACAGAAAAAAATGGAATTCAAATCATTTCTTAACCAGGACAGCCAGACCATGACTCAAATGGACAGGTGTAGCTGCAACACCTAAATCAAGCTGACCGCAGGCGCCTAATTTGAACTTCATAATTACTTTTCTCTATTGACTGTATACAGAATCAGGCTGTCACCATAGGTAGTAGGCGATTTGAGTCATACCATTTTCAAACATAAGATGCCACAAGGTCAGGTCACTTAGGGAACGGAGTCTGAAGACAACTCTGTTTTGTAGCACGACACGTTAAGATCCTACTATAAATCTCAGCATCATAGTTTTTGGTACTATCCATTCACGTAGAGTTTATAAGCAAGCAAGGATACTCATGCATAGCACTCAGATTGTTTATTAGCATCTCAAAAAAAGAAACAGAACGAACTCCTGGCAAAACAGGGGATAATACTTCTCCTCTGAGCCTCCCCCCTTTTCATTTCATATCCTGCATCAACCGTGATCAATAATGGAAGAGTCACTAGAATTTAGATTTTTCCCCTTTTGGGTAAGAAAACCTTCAGCTATCATGCTCAAAACCATTTTTCTAACAGCAAGAAATAGAATAAAAACTAAACAACGTTAATAACCAAGGCTTCGGGTTTTCTGATAAATAAATGTATATTAGTGGTTGCCTGCCACAAAATTCAGGATAAAGACCCATAAATTCTCCTGGCCCATAGAGTTTTGTTGTATTTAACCTGACTACTGGCCATAAAATTAGAAAAGCAAAGAGTCCTTCACATAGCTATTAACAGATTTCACAGCATGCCCCCTAAATTTAAATATAAAACATTGATATGTAATTTTACCCTGCCAGCAATCAATTGTTTTGTATTTGTGTGATATTTCATCATAAACTTAAGGTTCCTCTCATGTGACTCTCAAACAACCTGTGAAAAAACGAAACATGTCTTATTCCTCCTGAATTAAGTCAGCTGATGGAATAAAAAAAAAAAAGAGGGGGGGAAGGGGGGGGGAAGAGGAGGAAGAGAAAATACTCACTGCATTCATAAATTTGCTCTAATTTGTCCACAGAAGAAAGAGAGAAGAATTTGTAGCCTGATTTACTGCCAACAGCAAGGGATCTGGAAAAGAAACAAGCCAGTCAGGAATAGAAATAAAATCTGCTATGAATTACACCCGGACAGATTCCTACCCTATCCTAAAACTCTGGTTGGGTTAGTCTAGTAGGAACAGCAATTAAAAAAAAAAAAAAAAAAAAAAAAAGACAGACAAGTTTCCTGAAGTATGAAAAGGCCAAATAGTTTCAGAGTTGTCCCAAGCGTGGAATCCTTTCTCATGTCTTAAGACATGAGAGTCCAATGCTTAATTTAAGCCTACCACCTTACACTTATTGGCAATTTTTCCATAACGTTCCATACAAACTGAAACCAAAAGATGACTTGAGTAACATAATGCAAATCCATTACATCATTGCCTCATCATGAAAGAGGAGCGAAAAGAAAATCCTTTTAAATTGGGATTGTCTGGGGATTTCACATTGCATCCTTCCCCAACCACCCCAAAATAACTTTCACATTAAAAAATAAAACTAAAAAAATTAAAAGACTGCCAACTCTAATTCTCCTCTGGTTTTATCTGATGACATTCAAGCATGTCCAAAGAACATAGTTAGGTCTCAATCGTACGAATATTCATGCTAAAGTCTTTGATCAGAGGTGCTCTCTCAAAAACACTAGTCACTGATGTTAAACAGATTTTAACATTAGCAGAATATTGAAAATTGACTATAAACCCTTCTTTCCTCTATTACTCAATTTTCACACGTAGCTCACGGACCATTTAATTGCTTTTGCTTTCCCAGTCAGAGTCAAAGACAGGCTTTGAATTTTTAGCCAGAAAAACCTTTAGGCTTGTCTCGCAGATCTTCCTGGTATAGAAAAGCAGCAGAAGATGGCACATTCTTATTTCCCCTCCCCCTCTTGGAAGATGATTTTAAAACCACGGAAAAAGAAAACAATACATAGTTTTACAGAAGTGTGCTGCTATGCTTATAGTTCATGTTTGTTATCATCAAGGACATATGGAAATAAAACATGAACTTTCAATAAGCTGTATGTGGACATACTAAACTTTGAAGTCATGCAGTACCAGTCAAACCAACCCCGGTCGGTCTCCCTGCCACACTACCCTCCTGAACTCAGTAAGATGAGTCAATGAGTCACTATAATTCAGATGCACTAACAATCAGTTCTGCATTTAGAATATAACGTAGATGCCTAGATTTCTTGCTTTTTCCATTTTCCCCCTCCTGGCTTCAGAAGTGGGCTTTTTTTTTTTTTTAAAAAAAAAAAAAACTTGGGAGGTCCTCCGGCGATTAAAAACTGTTACTAACATAGCTCTCAAACTACAGTTCTGAGCTATGAAGTGAACTGCTGTATTACAGTACGACCTTCTCTTCTAGAGGAAACACAGCTGGCAGCATACTTAAGATTTAAATGCTCAAATTAAAATACGCATCATCTAGGCAGGAAGAATAAGCCTCTCCAGATTCAGTAGCCATGATATTAAATAAGCATATCAGGCTTAAAGATAGAAAAGCAACTGTGAAAAATAAATTCCATCGCTGCTCTTCTAAGTCACCCTAAGAATACTAAATTGAATTTTACTTTAGACAAAATTGATAAGCTTAACACATTGTATCTGATGAGTCACCAAAGACTCCTCAGCATCGTTCTCAACAAGGTTTTGGACAACTCAATGAAAATCCACGTGCTGTGAAACATACGAATCTAATTCAAAGCGAGTCATGAGTTAGCTCTTCTTAGATCATCTACTGCTTCCCTCGAAAGAAAGCTGAATGCAGAATGACATTAAAACTGTCACTTCAAAGGTAAACAAGGGCTCAACTGAGTTAAAAATAAGTGGAGTCACAAGGCTCCTTGCAATAAGACAGGGCGATTTCTTCACGGAGAATTCCACATTGCCTAGTAATACACTAACAAATAGCTAAGCTGATTCCTGTACTGTGTTTATAGCTTTAAATGCAGATTATTGCAGTATCACTCTTCTAGTGACAGCATCCTTGGAATCAGAAAGCAACCCCCATTTTTCTTGTCCTACTGACTACCCATACTTTATTTCACTGAGCTTTAAACAAGGAATTGCTAAAGCAAGCAGTATATGTAATAACAAAAATCATTAGGCAGAGTAATAGCCAGAAGAAAGAAGCCCCAGAGCTGCTCTCTCCGTCCACTGTAATCGACTTATTTTTTTCTTTCTGGATCAAGGTGAGGAAGAAGTCACAAAACATTTGCTTACGCAGGAGAGTTTCACCAGCTGTGTCAGCATGATTAAACCTGTTTCAGAATACAAGCATAACAGCAAAACCAACCAATTTTGCTCTAGAATACCATTTTTGGTTTGGGAGGGTTTTTTAAATTGCTCTCAAATTACTTAGCAGACAAACGGAAAAAGGCTTTGTATATGTAATAAGAGAATCCACTAGGCTAAGTTATACTGCTATAATCATAATGATTTACATTCCTCATCTTCCCTCACACTGATATTACACTTAAGCCCTTAAGACACCTGATAGCTATTTAAATGACCAAATCCCACAATGATGTCTAAGTATCTAGCCAAAATTACCTCACCTCCTAAAAACGTGCAACCATATGGGAAGAAATAAGATCAATATTCCATTCAGCTATTGCTCAAACAGACAGTGGCCAACAAGCAGAAATTGAAGTTTAACAGAAACTCCTTTTACAGTGTGGGTGTTATGCTGTATTACCACCAATTTTCAGATGCTGATGAGGGACTGAAATTGAAAATAAAATCAATACCTAAGAAAACTGCCATTTTTCCTTCTAACATTATGCCCTACGCAGGTGGCTTTATCCCTATTACATGTAGACTCTATTACAAGCTCCTTATTTTGTAGATTTTGAGCTATTTCATCATCAGTTGTCTACTCAATGCAAAACCGCCAATATATCCATGATTTATGAAGCTGTGTTTACTCACTTTTTTCAAAGACAATACTGTAGTCTGATCCAAGACTACATACATCTTGAAAGCATTAAGAAAAGCTGTCACAAGTAAAGTTAATCTCAAAACACTTTTTGTTTAATGAGATATTTCACACACTCATTTCAAGATGCTGACATTCACCGTGAAGTTCACTCACCTAGAGCGAGAAATCAGCTGATTCAGTCTCTCTGGCTAATTTTAAAATAAGTTTTTTTCAGGTGGGGTAGAAACTGGTACAGATTTTCTTCTGCTTCTTTAATATAAATACCACAAGGAAGAAAATCATACTTTCTGTATATTATAAAGGATTTTAATTATTAATCAGAAAGATTCTAAGGGCAACCCTCTCAAAGATTAAAATCATTTGCAGCTGCAGTATAGACATGACCTGATAAGTCATTACTGTTTTAACTGGTTAATTAAACCTACTTTCATGATGATACAGTCTCATTACACTAACGCTCCAACCCATTTCAAAATCTATGTACATTTCTAGAGAAAAAACATTTAGTGAATAAAGGCTGATGATGAAGAGGGAAGAAAAAAATGAAGTGATCTAAGAAAAAGTTATTTAAAAAGCTTATTTTGCTTTATTTTCCCCTCTCCCAAGTGTATGGTGAAAATAAAGTTATAACATCTTGCAGATATGCTCAAAATACAAACATTCTTCAGCTTTCTAGTAAGACAAGAGCCAAATACAGAAACTCTAGTATGTTCAACACTTACCAGCACCACTCTGAAAACCTACAGGAGATTTTTGCATAGATCTTGCATTTAAAAAGAAAAAAAGAAAAACAAAAAACCCCAGATTTAAGTCTAATACAGCAAAAGGCGGCCAGACTTTCCATCACTTAAGAGGCAGCAATAAGTTTGTGCAACAAAAAGTTCATAATCCAAGTAAACATCGCTACTCTTAAAAGCTACGTGATGTCTCTTCCCTCTATTTTTCCTTTAGCCTTAAACTCTCCTTGGAATAAAGATCTTTACTGTCCCGATCCTATCGGGGATCACAATGAATGACCACGAACCTAGGAGAAATGAAGGCAGAGCAGTGAATGCTCAGCTCACCTTGTTTCTTTTACCACAAGCAGGTATACAAGAAAAATAAAATGAAGTTGTAATAACAGAAACCCAAACATCACATGACAAGGGAATTACAATACAACTTCAGCAACATGAAGTACGCTATAAGACTTTAGCTGTATAAACTTTTTGCTCACAACACAGAACCAATTTGATTTATTTGGGCAAGAAAGGGCAGAGTTAAATCAGAAAGAATAGATATATGGACTGATAGTCGTCTCACGTAGTTCCATACATAAATGAGAGTAGAGGCTGAAGAGGATGCTGTCAGTAAGGCATACCACTGTTTTCATTAGAAATCCAAACTTAAGGCTTTATGTTGTACTTTAGTCAGGAGTCTATTTTGTTTCCAAGTACTGCCACTTTCATTTTTAAAAAACAGCAAATAAAACCTCTCTAAAATCTGTTAACTTGTGTAATTTCACAAGTAGGCTGTTTTTTTTTTTTCTTAAACAGAACCTGTAGGTCATTTAAGTGAATCGTCAGGTTTTTTCAGTGGTATTTCTCTAGGAAAAATTTGTGTAACAATTTAGGACTGAAAGCTTTACCTATTTTATGTCTATACGCAAACTTTGAGATCTTATAATTATGCTTTGGTTAGAAAGTTAGATACTTCCACTATAACCAGGCATGGTTACATTCATGAACAAGTTAAACTCATCTCTAAATTCATATGAGATTTTAAACCCACAAAGCAAGCATGTAATATAATAGTTCTCCCAGATGCAATACAAACAACACTTAGCTTAAAATGGTACTCTTTACCAAATGTATATAGCTAAAGATTTGTAGCTGCAGGAATATACTTGCACCAAGATCACCTACAAGCTTCTACTGCACAGTTTTGCCAGGACACCTGAATTCTGATCAGTTACTTCACTTCTTTCTGCAGCCTCTTAATCAGAAAATGCCAGTCATGCTGAGTTGTGCAACCACTGATTAACATGGGAGAAGGGCTAGGTCCAAAACAAGCAAATTATCTTCTGAAAATGGCCTTCTCTTTGTTTTACTTAAGAAGGACGCATATGAAAGAGGACCCACAAACCAACTGCTTCTGCTGCATTATAGGTAGGATGTTTTTCAAGCAAAGTCCCAGTCTCAGCCAATAATTCAAAATTCTAATGTAAATAAAGCTTTGGTCAACACGGAATAAAGAGGCAAGACAAGTGAGTTGGAACAGTATCTATGTCATTACAAGCTAATGTCACTACATGCAGCATTCAGGAATGAACATTCAAAAAATGGTAGGACTGAAAAAATAAAAGGAAGATAAAGAGGATACTGGCTTCAATCATGAGGAACTGCAACAATTGAGAAAACTTACAGCAACTTGTATGTTGACAGCATTCTTCTAACTATCAAGAAACCAACTTCCCAAGAGTATAAAATAGTACTGTAGGTTCATCTACTTCCTAGAGGATGCAGTAATTTATTACTAAACCCTCTGTAAAGCTTAGAAGAGGTTAGGTGACACCTATTTTTTCCAGCAACAAGTACCATCTTTCCCTTACGCAAGGCAATTGGGACTAGTATCTAGGCAAGGAAGACACTTTGAGTAAGCGGAACTGGCACCCTGCTGAAGCTGAAAGCTTTAAATATAATAGCAAAGCACCCACGTCATTTATCTTTCAGTCTTGTCTGTCAGTGATCTTTCCAAGAGCACGCCTTAAAACACTACGCAACTTCTACTGATTAGGAAGATGTAAATAAAGCTCGTCTTTCATATATTGATCAAAAGAACGTGCATTTGTTCACTCTGTCTGTCTTGAAAAAAAGGATCCTCTTTACTTGTAACGTAAGCTGAAAATAAGTACGCTTTCTGGGGCTCAGCATAAGAAAACGTAATTCATTCCTAATCAGAGTTCTTCTCAGCTCTTTTCACCTGGCAAATTGTGATTTTTCAAGATAACTGAAATAACATGTTAATACACCTAGATGGTTGATTTCTCGTTTCTCTATTCAAACGAGAAACTAAGACAGACTGGGCGGGGGGCAGAAAACCTTTAAACAACTTTTACAAGTCCGTTTAACTTCAAGAAGCTATATAATGGCCTTTACAAATTCCAATAGAGAGAGGTGACAGATTTCCCAGTTACCATGACTTGTTTTATCTAGTAATGGGTAAAAAACGGATGGTGTCTGAGCACAACATGGGTACATATGTTCAACGACAGAGTGAGCTCTATATGATGCTCAATACAAAGTCTGAAAAGCAGCTGCAGAAATCTCTGGCTTCAAATCAACAGAATAGATTAATAATGATTTAGCTGCAAAAGCGCAGAAGACTATTCCTCTCCATGTCACATATGCTAAGTTTTCTACTTTTAAAGTCTCCTGCATCAAGTCTGTTCAGCTCCACTTGTTGTTCTTTTCACCCCAGGACCCCCAACATAACCTACAAAAGCATATATAGTTTTTCCTTCTGTGATGTAAGAGATGTGGCCTCTCCCCTCAATTTTAGCAGCCACCACAAGCAATCTTCTTGCCTTCACAATTTCCATACACTACTCTAAATGCTGAAAAAAAGTCAACGCTACTGTGAGAACAAGTTACTATTGCTTATAGAACTAACAACTAAGTTGTTAGAATCCCCATTCCCCCAGATCCACAAATGGATTACATTCTGTGATCCCAGTCTGAGATCATTTCCTCTTACTCACTTCCTAAAACAAAACTCCTCCTCCTTCCTCACGCACAAGTTTCTTTAGGTTATTCCCATCAGTCTCATCTCTGAAGTATTCAAAATAGTCCCATCATAGCTCCTACTATCAGCACCTCTTGAATGGGAAATATTGCTCTATAATGCCTCATATACAGATTAATACACACCAATCTAAATATACTGCAACAGTCAAGTAATTTATAAAATGTAAGGTAGGGAGCATCTGACCCACTCTAGAACTGAAACAAACCAAGTAAGCAAGTACAGTATCAAGTACCATATTTCTCTCTATACAAAGAGTTGCTTTGTAAAGAGTCCAAACCCAAGAGAAGCATATGCTCAAAAAAAATCTCTCTAAGTCCACATAGCATACTGCTTCTCCACAGACAGCAAGTGGAAATAAAAACGCCACGTGAAAGAGACAGCTGCAGTGAGCTGCAGACTAAGTCTCAGCAACTCCAGGAAGGCTTGGGCCCTCACATTATCTCAGTCTCCTCTAAAGGCCTAGGCATCATCAAGCAGCAAAAGCCATCCTCCCTCCCGCGTTCAAAACAAGAGGGAGCGATATTTCACAAGCATAACAAGAAGGATGAGCTCTCCGGGGGGGGAAACGAGGGGGAGGAAGGCAGGCAAGCAACACGCTATAAACCACAGCTCGAGCAACCACTAACTTCCCTGCGTATCCACTGAGGGGGGAACCCTCACGCCCGGCAGCCCCATGCGCAGCCCGGGGGGAGGCGGGAGGGTCATGAGAAAGACCCCGGCCCCACTCCGAGGCGCGGAGAGGAGCGGCGGGGACCCCCTACAACAGGGGGGAGGAGGAGAAGGGGGCACTGAGGCTCCTCGCAAGCCCCCCCTCAGCCTTCCCCACCCCCAAACGGCCGAGTCCCCTCAGCCTCCCCCCCCGCCCAGCCCCCGGCCCGGCCTAGCGCTGCGGCCCGGGCGCCGCCCCCTTACGTGTTGTCCTGGTTGAAGTTGGCGAACAGCAGCTGGCCGTTGCCGCCTTCGCCGCTCTGACTGGCCAAGTTCATGGCGGCGATGGCCCTCGCCACCCCCGTCCGGCGGGGGGAACGCCTGCAGCAGGCGGCTCGGCTCGGTTCAGCTCAGCCCCGGCGGCTCCGGCCCCCGCCGCGCACCGGCGGCCTCCTCATGGCCGCGCCAGCGCCTTGTTTACGCTCCGGGCAGCGGCGCGGCCCCGCGCCTGCGCAGTCCCGCCCCTTCCCAGCGGCCTCGGCCGCCGCGCAGGCGCCCTTCGGCTCCGGCCCGCCGCCCGCCCACCTCTGGGCCACCGTACTGCCTCTGCGCATGCGCCTGCCCTGGGGCCTGGGGCGGGGGACGGGCGGGTGGGCGGTGGGGAGAAGTTGCGCATGCGCCCGGGTGGTGGCGCCGAACTTGGTTGGGAGAGTGGGCGAGGCGGCGGTCTGAAGCTAAGCGGGCGCCTTCGGGGTCGGGCGCTGGATGGGCGACCGGGGCGACACGCCGTGCGCTGCAAGGCTGTTACTGATGCACCGCTCTCGGCGCGGGGCGGCCAAGGCTCGTCCCCCGTGCTCTTAATTTCCCCCTCTCCCCTGTGCGCAGTGCCCTCCCCCCGTTCATCCCTGGCGCACAGACCCTGTGTCTGGCAGAGACCCTGGCTAATCTCTGCTGCAAACTAACCCTCTCCCCAGGTTTCAGGAGCTGGAGCTGTCATTTAACATACTTCTCCCTGCCCGCTCCAGCTTTCCGGGCTCTCGCCCCCTGCTTAGTTCAGGGGGAAAGTCCTTCACTGTGCAAGCAGTAACGCTTCTGACCGGGACCGTCCCAAGGAGCCTCTGCTCCACCCTACTCCCAGCCTCCTTTCTGCTCCAAGAAGCAGCCTCCATCCTTCCTGCCTGCCAGACTGCCTGTGCCCAGCAAGTCCCACCACCCTTTCTGGGCCAGCGGCGCAGCGGTGCTTGCAGCGGGCAGGGATACGGCAATGTCCCGCTGCGGTCCAGAGCAGGCGCTGGCAGCAGCTCCGGGAGAGGGCCGTGCCCCGTGCAGGCTCACGGGAGACCCTGAGGGAGACGAGGCAGGAGCAGGCTGGTGTCCACGTGCCAGGCGAGACAGCGTGCCGCTAAACGATTACCTTTTTTGCAGTTCAGGTGCGCTTGCTTTCCTGGAATGAGCAAATGGCAGAAAAACGCAGATCTCTCTTCAGACTCAGCAAGGTGAGGGCAAGTGCCATCCAGACAGGCTGCTTCCCCCCAGATTGCTTGCTTTCAGGTTAATGCTCTGCCCCTTATCTCACCCTGGTTTCCCGGGGACTCAAGGCATTTTGCGAACGCTGAAGAGAAAAAGCTCAGAGCGCGCAGCCAAGTGTGTGAGCCCCATTCGCGGACGGAGAAGCTCAAGCACATGGTGCAAAGTGACGTGCTCGAGGCCGGAGACATCCCCAAGGTCTCCAGCTTTGAGCCCAGCAGTCATTTTTTTATTGCACGTTTCCATCCTGGCGGTGTCTTTGCAGTTCTGCTTCGTACCACGGGAGGTCACCAAGGCTTAGCAGATGTGGTAGCCCCCCACACTGCGCCCTGACTCCTCAAATTCCCGTCTTCTGGTGCGCAGGCCTGGAAAGAGATTGCAGCTGGGTGTAGGCTGGCATATGCCAAGGATGCTAGAGACTGCCATAAATTCTCGTGGGCGAAGCTATTCATAGCAAGGGACAGATTTTTTCCCATCTGGGCTTTTGTTAACGTGACCACAAATCTCTCTCTAACTTCTAGCGCTTGGGTATTATTTCTTATGCTAGAGCCATGCATCCAGAGGCTCTGCGGGCAGGACGAGAGGCTCTGCTGTGCCCGTGTTATGCACGCCGCGTTTTGCAGAGCTCACAACTACGTGCAATTGTCAGTGGCCTTATTGTGCCCAAGGGTGCACCTGCCTTTGGGGATTAGCAGTATTCCCCAGCTGCTAGGACAGACAGGCACTGCCAGGGGACAATTTCAAAGCAAGGGGGCTTGCAGGCTGGGAGATCCAGAGAGAAGCTTTTTATAAGATGAAATAAAATGCAGCCAAAGGTCACAAATGAACTTAGCCTGGAAACTGGATCAAAACCAAGGGCATGTTCCTGAAAAGATTTACCCTCTGGGACGTGAAGAGTGCAGTGCTTTCCCGAAGGGAGAGCAGGAGTTGTTGTATTCACCCTCCCTGGGCTAGCTGGTCCAGGCTGGTCTGTGAGTGACACTCGCAAGCAGGGAATAATGGAGCCTCTGGGACCGCCTGCCTGCAAAATCCAGCCGGCAGCGCGGGGACATGCCAGCCCCCTGCCCCGACCTGCTCCCCAGCCCTGCGCCCACCCTGCCCCAGCGGGACGCCCCAGCTCCAGCCTCGCCAGAGACCCCAGGGCTTCTTCCCGGTGCTCCTCTGCTGCCTCCGCTGCCTTCATCAGCTTCATGTGCAGGAAAGCCTCCCTCGCTGGGAAACGTGATTACAGAGAGCACTGCCAGGAAAGCAAAGTGCCAGCAGCGCGGCTGCCCGGCGGCACAGATCGTCATGCCCGCGGTCGGGCGACGCCGCCGCAGACGGCTCGGCGGGTGCACGACCCAGCACCCGCGTCCCCAAGCCCGACACCCGCCTCCGTGGGGACGCGGCTGAGCTGGGACCGGTGTCTCTCCGGGGTGCTCAGCTTAGAGGAGTGGTGAGAAGGAATTGAGAAGCGAAGAGCTTGAACCGGTGCTGTCGCGTGCCAAAAGGTCCTAGAGAGCTTTTGGGTGGGATGCTGGCTGAAAAGAGCTCAGAGGTCCCCACAGGTGTCTCCAGCTATGCAGCTCCTGCATATTTTGGGACCTTGCTTGTTTTGGGGAGTGAGCAGCTCTGCGCTGGCTTTGTGGCCCATTCCTCCTCTAAAGGAAAACTGTTCAAGAGCCCCTGTTTTGGCGACATTAAACAAAATGCCACTGCATATGAATGCAGGGGGATAGTTTTCCTGCTCCTGAATCTTGGAAACTCTCCTCAATATAATTAGCAATTATCCAGATCTTTGCAAGAAGGAGGGAGGCAGCCAGAGATGGGGGAGGAAAGCAAAGCAAGCCAGTGCCCTGGCCAGCTGGTGCCCGAGGGAGGCCGCCTGCGCGGGAGGGATGTGTCCGGGCCCGTTCCCGGGACGGCACGTGAACGCACCTCTCTGTCTCCCACCATCGAGCAGGTCTTGGCCGTGTGCAATTCTCCAGCCATGGGATTTAGAGGCAGCGCTCGGTCTGGAGTTATTCCGCAGCATGATCCGGGAGGCTTTCGTTGCCATAACAACTGAATTCAGGCTTCAAAAATAGTAACTTATTTTTCATTCAATTTGCCTTTTGCCCTCTGAGGCAGATCTATTTCGGGACGGATGGTTCACTCCAGGTGTCCCTCTCCCGATGAACTCCACACTCCTGGCCCCATCCTGGGGACAGGACGGAGGCTTTGGGGACGGGGGCTATTTCGTTAAATATAGCTTATCACCATTTTCTCTCCTTCCCCCGCCCAGGCCAAGAGAAAGGTAAAGGAAGGAAGAGGCATCATTAAATAGCCTTTACCAAAACCTCATCATCTTGCAGGCTGGGGAAGGAACTTGAAACAAATCTTCACAGCTAAGTGGCAGAGCGTGGGAGCGGTTTTCGGAGATGATCTCGCTGAGCATCTCGGTTTGGACCTGCCACTCTCACCCAGGGCTTGGCTGTCCCAGATAAACTGGGAAGATCCTGTCAAAGATGAGGATGTTCTGCTACCTCTCACGCCTCCTGGGGTCCTGCTGCCGTCAGCCCCACGTCCTTGAATGCTTCTTCCAGCTCCCCAGCCCTGCTTGTGCTCGGCTGGTTCTCCATCCAGGCTGCAGGATGGAGGCCAAACTGGCCTGAATCCCCAGGAGACAGGACCATGGTGGAGAATGTGCTGCAGCTCCCCTGGTGCTCTTGGTCTCTCTCGCTGTCCTGCTGGGGTTGTCATGTTTCATGCTGATCTTTGCTTCCTAGAGCACCCAAAATTTTACCCAATGTTTTCTGCAGGAGAAAGCCTCCTGCTTGCCTGCCCATGCTTCCTTGATGGGGATGCCAGGGTTTCTATCCCACTACGGAGAGGCCTTGACTTCAGCCAGAGAAGAGAGGTGGCACCGGGGCCTGCAGGAGCCCTGCAGCGGCCAGTCAAGGCAGCCTGGAAATCTCGACCTGGTGCCTGACCCGTCTATGCAGCAAAGCAATGGAGCCCAAAGACATCGTGTCCAGCAGGACTTCTTTTAAAACTGTCAGATCCCAGGAGGTGCTCTACCTGTCCCTACGCAGAGCTGAGCATCCCTACAAGACTGCACCTCCACTGGTCCAGAGCTGCGTTTATCCTCAGCCTCTCCCAGATAAAATACGTGGCTCCTTGCGAGTCTGCTGGTTACTGAGCAATGAGCACTTCAGTACATCAGAGATTTGGAGGCAGACCTTGATACCCAGCTCTAAGCATCTAATTTAACCTGCTGCCTGGCCCCAGCTCTCCTCGCGCTGGGGAACCAGTGTGCTGCTTGTACACGTGCAGGCGCGAAGTCGCGCGCCGCAGAGCATCGCCCCTTTTCCAGCACCTCCAGCCCGACCCCGGGAGGAAGAGGCTGCGTTTGGAAGTCTCTGCAGGTTTGTAGAGGATGGCCAAAAGGAAAGCTCAAAGTGCCTCAAATTAAAACAGGCGTCGCATGTGTACGCATGTGCCCCTCCCGAGGGATTTAGGGTTCACCTGCCCACACAAAGCAGCTTAAAAGCATGATTTGAAACGGATGAAAACTGGTGTTTCACACCAACTCAAAACCAGTACCGCTTCCCAATGCCTGGCAGCCTGTCTATCAGCAACCGCCCATCTCCTTTTGAGGTCCCCCCTGGAGCTCCCCGACCTCGGATTCAAGTCGGGATCCCACATCCCAGGGCAGCAGGGGAGAGGACAGGGTCAGACCCTCGCAGAGAGCAGCTCCTACTTTGCACTGAAGCTGCCACTCCACGCAGCCCCTCTGCTTCCCCCATCCCTATGCTGAGCTGGCACGGCCACAAAAAGCCTCCCCCAGGGACCGAGTCAGGGCAAAGGACAGGGGGAGCAAAAGCTTTGGACGGAGATGGAGAGAGCAGCGCTGGGCTCTCCAGCCCGTGGCTAACTCCATCCCTTTGGTCCTGAGCGTGGAGAGACGGCTGGACTTTGCCAGAGCTGCGCCCAGACCCCGGGCACCCCTGCGGCAACAGCCCAGCCCGCCGGAGCCAGTCATCCTTGCTAGGGCCCCTGGCAAATAAATAAAAAAATAATAAAAGACAAGAAATAGAAACAAAGCCAGACACAGCAGTCCCTCGGGATGGTGGGGATGCTGGGTGGGCTGGCCCTGGCCGGGGCAGGCCGTACGCCGGCAGGGACCCCACGGGTCCCCCCCGTGCCCAGGGAGCGCGGCTGGAGCCCTGGTGATGGGGAAGAGCTGGGGGAGCCGGGCAGGCCCGGGAAGCTCACCCCGCTCCCTTCCCCCACATGCTTTAATTACATTTTCAATTCAAATCCGCTGCTATTTGATCCATGGGAGGGGGAAGGAGGGGGTATTTTTAGCTGTGCTTAAAGCTGCCTCGGTGGATAAGGGAGATTGTGCAGGTTGCCGTGGCCAGGCGGAGTTGGATGGGATTCCCCCCCGCCTCCTTTGCCTCCTCCTCATCTTTGAGCATTTGATCGTTCCCGAGCCGGACGCGGCTCCCTCGCAGGCTGCCTCCCTTCGCTCGCCTTTGTTTTCACTGTATTATTCTCTTGTGCAACAGGAGGGCGGGCAGGGGGAAGACGAGGCCAGCCTTCGTTTTTCCTCCTTTGCGTTTCAGCCGTGCGGAGAGGTCTGCTCCGTGGTCCCGGGCGCCGCCTCCGCATGCCCGAGCTGAGAGACAAAGAAGGAGCCGACCAAGTTGGTGCAGTTCCCCCAGGCAGCACTTTCCTTCCCGGCTCTCAGACAGCCCGGGCTCCTCTGCCCGCTGCCGTGCTGGAGAGCTGCCTCGCGGGCTGAGCCTGCCGAGTTTGCTCTCCACCGCCCCGACACATCCTCCTTCCCTCGGCAAGCTCTGGACCAGCGCTGGACTCTGATGGCACTGTCAAGATGTTCATGTCCAGAGTCCTGGATTTCCAGAAGACCCGATATGCCAGGTAAAGCCATCTGCATGGCATTTTTGATTCCTTCAGTTTGGCTTGTGCTTGCAGCTGCCCAGGATAGTCCCCAGCCCGTGCCTCTTCCTGCAAAGGGTACAGCTCTCGCAGGGCAGGGGGCATCGAGCTGAAAGAGACCTTCAAAAGATGCTGAGTTCCTCAAAGCCCAGAGCAGGTGCAGGCTGGTCCCTTTGCCCTCGCATGCTTGCAGAGTTTGTCTTTTGGGATAACGCAACCTGCCTTTCTGCATCCATAAGGGATTCAGTCTGATAGCACCTCCAGGAGCTGGGATCTCTCACTCCCTGCTGGAGAGGACAAACCAAGAGTGACCAGAGATAGGGGTGCTCCTTGCTATTTGACTGCTATTTGGACATACTGACCCCCAAAGCCTCCCTCCAGAATAAAGCTATTTGAATCAAGTAGCTCTCTCAAGCTGGTGCTGGGTTTAAGGATAGATCCTGGGCTTCTCCCCCCAGTCCATGCTGGGTTTAACTTCAAGGCTGTCCTTCCACTGGTGAGGGACCTGGGAGCCAAGGTCCTGATGGGGACAGCAGGTGCAAACCCTTCCCATAGAGGACAGATATTTCCCCATTGGTCCCACTGCAACACTGCTGAACCTAAAGTTCACCTGGGGGAGAAGCAGGACATCTCTTCCGACATGCTCCCTGCACGCACAGAGACAGGACCCTGGTGGCTCTCCAAGGCTGCCCATAGGCAGGGGCTTACAGAGGACAGACCAAGCTGTCAACATCTGCAGACCCACTGGTCCGTGAGCACTGTCTGGTGCTTCCCCTGCGAGGCCGGGGTGCAGCTCCTTCCCTGCTGCGAAGCACAGGAGGTTTCCACCACAGCAGCCGTCTCCCACAGCACTGGGGACTTGTTTTAGTGGCTCAGGGCTGCTAGGAGGCAGCAGCACTATCTGCTTACGAGGAAACCTGAGCAACTTGGGCCAGGTCAAAGAGCACACTCAGCTGAGCACGTGCTGCTGACAGGGCTCAGGTGCAGATGGCATCAGCGAGCTGGCAGGTACCTCAGGCCCGAGAGCTGCCCCACATGCCTCGGCTACGTGGGGCAGCTGAGGGGCAAGTCAGAAAGCAGAGCCCTCCGCGTAAGCTGTAGCTGAAGGATGTTGCAGGGGAAGGATGCTGGGGATAGCTGGTTAAGAGAGCTTCCAGCAGGGTTTTGCACTGAGGATGGTTTTGCTGATGGCTTTAGAGACTGGGGCGATGAGCAAGCCTGCGTTTTGGTGCTTTGCAAGATCCCTGGAGCATTCACCCGGAAGGGTTCAGCCTCCATAGCGTTCCCACTGGTGACAGTGGTGGGGAGGTTTTCAGGGCTGTGGAGAGGCTCAGCTGGCTTGCGCTCTTCCAGATGGTGCTCAGATCTCCACTTCTGGTGGCATCAGATCCAAAGGGGTCCCTGCCATGAGGGTTAGAGGCAGACACCCACAGAAAAATAGGTCTGGAAAGGACCAGGAGCAGTAATGATATTTCTTCTCTTGCCCTGGGCAGGGCCAGCCCTGGAAGATGTTTACCTGGGCTGGGTTAAGGGCAGCGTTACTGGAGACTCCCTTGCTTCCCAGTATCCCACGGGGAAAATCTGTGCTTGCACCTCCAGAAGTTACCTGAAAGCAGGGTGCTCCTGTTCAAGAACCATTTTGATGCTGTAGCATTCTCCAGATTACCTTTACCTGGAGGAGACACACAAGTTACACAGCAGTTGTATGTGATGCTTACTAATGCATCTGACCCAAAACTCCTCCTGAAAACACAGAACTCGAAACTTTTTCCCCAGCTATTGTGCAAAGGACAAGGCCAGTGGAAGATGGGAGCAGAATGAAGCTTTGTCTCCCCAAAGCAGGAGGAAAACTGTACATTTGCTTTGCAGCTGCAGCACAGAGGCACTTTGGGAGCTGGGAAGCAGAGCAAAGCAGGAGTTACCTCCCACTTCAATGCTCCTCTAGCAAAACCCATCTGTCAGCCATGTCTTTTGATTTCCCCCAGAACCAGCTTGCTCAAACCTTGTAGTCCTTCATGGAGAAAACTTGTTAAATATGCATAGCATTTTAAAAAGTGCCTTCCAGGTGGCAGAGCGCACGAGAAGGGTAGCACTGCAGCAGGTCTCAGGGCAAAATCAGAGCTTTGCATTGCAGGGCACCAGAAGGATCAGGGCTGCAGGGTATTCTCCACCCATTTTCCATCTCTCCCTGGATGCTAGCAGTTGAACCGAGGAGAACTGGGCCACTGGACATATCCCACAGATGACTCCAGTAAGCTTTTGGAAGGCTAAGGACAAAGCAGGAGGGGAAGGGAAGAGACTTGCTTCTCTCCTGAGACAGGGACTCTGCCCTGCTTTTCTCCCCTTTCTAGCATGGTTCCCATGCACTAGACTATCCTCCCCACCCCGAGATGGAGAAAACAGGAAAACTAGACACAGGAGAGTAGCTGGGTGATGCTGAAGTCGGGAGAAGATAAACAGGCATTGGCACCCCTGGCATGGAGGGGACAGGGGTGCCACCATGAGGTCCCTGGCCAGCTCTGCGACACCAGCGAGAGCACAGCAAGCGGGATGGCATTCTCGCTCCCTCAGCTTTCACACCGAGGAACACCGATGCGTCATCGGCATGTAACGCTAACCCAGAGCTTCCTACCTCACCCCAGAGATCCTCTCAACTTATCACTTAAAAATAACCATCAGCTAATCCCCCTTCTCCCCAGGGCTTCCCACATAGGCTTTCCTTTCCACAGAAAGCTCCCAGTGCCCCAGGGGTGAGTTGGGAGACATCACGCCCACCGCTGCTGAGGGGAAAGGCGCTTCCTGGCTGTGCTGCAGCGTGGCACATCCCAGAGGGAAGAGCTGGCTTTGACAAGGGACGCGCTCGCTCGGGGCTCGCAGGAGGCGGCCCGGCTCCACTGATCCTCCCTCGGTGTCCCACTCTCAGCAGTCTGCAGGAGGATGCTAAAGGGAGATGCAGTGCCTCGCAGGATGGGTGGGTCAGGGTTACTCCAGCTGACAGCAGAGAGGAGAAACATGGACAAACCATGCTGGGACATGCTAGAAAGTGACATTATAAACTGTTCCATCTTTTTTTTTTTGCCTGGAGACCCTCTTTCTGCTCCTCTGGGCCCAGGTGAGCAGCAGGGCAGGACTGGGCTCCACAAGGGAGGCTGGCACAAGCAGGAGCTATGGGGTCACTGCTATACATGCCAGCACAAGCTCTTCAGATGGCTTCAGAAGTAGCTGGCCTTTGCAGGAAGGCAGTCAAAGCATCTCACTGCATCTTTTCGGAGGATGATGTGAGACTCTTGTAGCCTTCCTCAATCCTGCAAAACAAAAGAAAATAGAGAGTTCTCTCCTTGCAGTGGAAAAGCCTGGAAAACTTCCATTTTTAATGCAGTTTTATCTCAAGTGAGGACCAAAAAGGAGGAGTTTAGCCATCAATACGCACACCAAAAGGAATGAATAAAATGCAGCATCATGATGAAAGACCTGTTGGGCAAAAGCTGCAATGAAGACACCAGGCTTTGAACAAAGAGATGAAAGGCAGTAATCAATGCAGGAGCATTTGTGGACTGCCAGCAGAAAATTCAGGGCTGAAGGGGCACAAGGATGTCCCCAGACACTTCCCAGCTTGGCTTCATGGTCTGGAGATGGGGCATCGCAGCTGGGAAGAAAGAAACTGGAGGGAGTTTGTCACCATAGTGGGAAAGAAATATCAATGCATCATGATGCCTTTTGAGCAGATTGCAGTTAAGTTTTTGCCTCCAGTGCAGGATGGTGGGAGTGAGCGATGGGTGAGGGCCTGGTGTCCCCTCCTCTGGAGCCAGAAGAATATGGAAGCACAGGCAGGGTCAGTAGGAGCTGGATCCCCTTCACTCCTCCTCCAGCAACTACGCCATGGGCAAAGGGAGTTAAAGCTCCTTCTGCTTTATCTGGCCACCTCTGTTAGTTCCTCCCTGTTAGCCCTCTGCCCCTGCCCTTTTCCTTCCTCCCCTCTCACTGTATAAGCGTTTCTTGTTTCCACACCCCCACATTACCAGAGTGGTGCCAATTGCACATCTTCATCACTTGAGCTCATCAGCTAAGTTGCACCAAGCTGTTAACTGACACCATCGTCCACATCACCGCTGTCTTTGACACTGGTTTGGCCCACTTTTTACTCTGGATTCAGAAGTGGTCCATTGCCTCCTGCCTGTGTTGCTAGCATACAGCTGAGGCTTATTCCAAACCCCCCTGCAGGCACATGAAGTGCTTCCTGGACTTTAGTCATCAGGAGCTGTAATTGAAAGGAAACATGATTAGACAAGGAGTTGGTGTATCTGGCCATCTTTACCAGCCCTGGCCCAGCCAGTGGAGAGGGGTCTGCAGGGAGCTGCCAGCTGTGCAGGGCACTGAATCATCATAATTAACTGATACAGATTCAGAATTTGATTTATGTATGTAAAAGGCTCTAAATCTTATTGCATTTGCCTGTCTTGCCCTGCACAGAATAACAAGGAAAAGATGAACAGCCAGGAAAGTTAACATTAATTTCTCTGCTAGGAAGGGGGAGGGAGGAGGTTAGAGAGACTGAAGACCTTCATAGATGCATGGATCCAGATCTGGCCCTCCTGCCTTTAGGAACTGGCTTGTCCTTGCCAGGCCAGTGTCCGCACATAGACATTGCCACCTTCTCACCAGCGTGAGGTGAGGTAGATCCAAACACCATGTTTCCTCAAAACTAGGTCTTCTGGATCTGGGAAAGGGCAACTGGGAAAACCTCCCCTATTCTTCCCAGCACACCTAGTTATGGAGCAAGCAGAGACATCAGCCTCCCCCAGAGCCCCTCCATCAGCACATCCAAGCAAGAGAGGAGAACCATCGTGTCCAAGACTCACAGGGACAGCGGGAATAGATGGGAGAGAAAGCACTGGGATACTCAAATCCCCCAAAGGAAAGAAAAGCAGTAGCAGGCTGACAGCCCGATCAAAGCTCCTACTCTCCAGTTACCAGATCAGGAAGATTCACTCCCTGTTTGCTTTGCAAAGAAAGCATGATCAGCCCTCACCAGCTCCTACGCACTCCAAGATGCTTTCCAAGAGCTCTCCTTCCCCCACAGCCTGAGTAGGATGAAACAGCAAGAAGGGAAGTGCTTTAAGCACCAATACCGTGGCTCTGAGCTGCTGGAAAGGTGGTGGTTCTTCACGGTGCCCCCTCACAAGGGGGCCAGCTGCCCCATCTCTCCATGCCCCAGGAAGACCCTACCATTCTCACAGCTGGTGGAGAACAGTGCTGCCCAGGGCCAGCCTCCAGATGAGCAGGTCCAAGAAAGATGCCATTCTGAGAGACGAGTAAGGCCAGACAAGGCCCCTAAAAACACCTAATAAAAAAAAAGTAAGATAACCTGATCTTACTGAATAATTGAATATTACCCAATCTGTGGTGCCAGTGTGACTCAGATATCCTTTTAGTGTACTCTCATGTAGTTTTAGATGTGCAGTTAGTAGTTTAGATGGTGCAGTTATCATTGGAACCGGTTATTTGGCAGAGAACAAGCACTCAAAGCAGGACTTGCACAGCCTACTAGAGATGAGGCATTAACTGCCTTAAACTGCCAATATATCCTCTTTGGGAGGGCCAGAGGGGACCAGGCATGGAGGTTCAGGTGGAGACCACCCACAGGAAGCACAATGCAGCGGGCGTGATGAGCCCTGTGCCTTGTGCTCAGGACAAGCTCTTCCTTGGCAGAGAAGCAGATGCACGATGGTCTTTTCCCTCTTGCCGCTGGTATTGGATATCAGCCTGATGTGATTTTTTGGCACAGCTTGCTATGGCCCGTCTCACAAGATAGCAGCCAATGCAATGCATGGGAAATTCAAACCACCGTGCAGCTGGGAGCCCAACGTACACAGGCACATGCAAGAAGTCAGACTTCACCAGAGCCTATCTGCAAGGGCCTGGCATGACCACAGCTGCCAGGTTGCCTCTCCATTGGTCATCTCTTCCCACACCCCTGCAATGCACCAGGTGACAAAGTTGGCAAACCAGATGCTACTCCTACAGAAGAGGGGAAGAGCATGACTTAGTTCAATTTGCTGTCCCTGTGGGGCGCTTGGCTGCAGCAACAAAAAGGGGTTGTTGGAGTACCTAGAGAGATGCTGCTAGGAGATGGCGCTTTGGATCAGAAAAGCTAAAAATGGCAGAGGAAACATGACCCACACACACCCCCCTCAGGTCTCCCTTTGGGGTTTACCAGGCATGAGCAGAACTTGAACCTCAACATTTGGATTTGTGCACTGCATGAAAATGGGCTCAATGTGATGTGGCGCAGCTTCTCGTGATAAAAAGAAAATACTGTGAGTGTTATACTCCTGGTGTTTGCCTCAGGAGTCAATTAGTTGAGCCATCCTGAACTTCAGGAAAGTTTAGATCAAAGTTGGTGTCCCTGTTCAAGTTTACACTACAGGCTTGTTCCTGGCGATGAAAGGATTTTATGCACAGAGAGACATCAGCAAGTCAGAGGTAAATAGTTACCTCCACGCTTGACTTCCTCCCTTGCTGCAGTCAACACTGGCTGCGACCATAGCATTAGAAATAGCCCTACTATTGATTGTAAATAATACTAATTAAAATCATTGTCTCTGCTTCCCTGGTTTGTGAAACAGCTGATTCTCCTTCTCTGCATTTGTTGTCCAGAGGCATTTGCTGAATAATTTACAGAAATCATTTGTATTTCAGTAGCATCCAGAAATCCTAAATGAGAGCAAGATCACGTCTCTCAGGGGATGCTATGGGGGAGACTCCCACAGACCTGAGAAATGGTGCAACCTGCTCACGTAGGTTAGCAGCAACAGTAGAAGTCGGGTCTAAGTAAGAGCTCTAAACTTGGAGGCATCTAATCACTAGAGCACATTGCTGGCTAGAGGAAATAAGGGATCCCCTTCAGGATTTTGAACCAGACCCTGGTCCCTGCTATGGACAGGGCTTTAATGGAACTGCCCAGGGCTGCTGGCAGCCTGGAGGTAGAGGTTTAGGAAGACTCCAGCCTCCAAGTCTGCCCAACACCTATGCCACAGGCCTTGATGGAGGAAGCAGAGCCAGCTGGGTCTCACCCTTGCAATGGGACAAGCAACTGAGCTCGCTTTCCTGGCTTCTAGGGGCTGTCACAGAGATTTTAAATCAAGTTTAAGCTCAGAATTTGTGCCACTGACTTCTGTCCTTACAAGCATTGCAGGCAAGGCAGCAAGGAGCAGGCACGGTAACTTTTCAAACAAGCAAATAACGACTAGAGAAATTTTGGCTATGGGAACAGTCTTTCTAACATTTGTGAAACACCTGGGATAGTTATGACTAATCATCTGCTGTTGGAGGTCTCACGAGTACCAAATGAAACAAAAAGTCCCAGGTCAGAAAATAATTTGGGAAACACTCACCAGTCCCATCTGCTGTGAATAAACAAACTGATCTGCTGTTGTTGCAGGGTCATGCACTGCCTTGGAAGAGTTACAGGTACCATATACATAAACAGAAGAAAGCAGGCTGAGGAGAAAAATAAATATCCCTACAAATAGGGCAGGAATAGGGGCAGACATAACCCTGCTGGGAATTACCTGCTGAATTTCCTTCCACCCACCAGCTAAACCCCACTAGAGATATATGGGCTTTCCCAGGCACAGGAATGGTCTGTGCCTGCAGGCCTGGCTTGGAGCCTTCCAAGGTTGTCTCTACTAGGATCAGAGCTAAGTAATATGAGTCTGGTGTACCCTTGGTATTGTTTTATTCTTTATAAATCAATAAGACTAACAAAAAAAACCCCACACTTCCATTTTCCCTGAACCCTTGAGGGATGAACAACAGCATATCCCCCTCCCTCCAGTCTCAGTCCCTCACTGCTATCGCAGCAGGCTCTCCAAGGGGAAGGACTAGACACCCCATCTTAGCCCCTGAGCTTGCCAGAATCGCCCTTTCACACCACCCCGCTCACGTACGACCTGCTCTGTAGCAGCTCTGCTACACCAAGGAGCTGATCTGAACTTCACATTGAGCCTGAAGGTGCTCGATACCCCCAGGCTTTTGAGATGTCTGCTCCCTCCTACCCCCAAGACTAATGTATTTGCATAAAAATATAGCCATGCATATGCAACACCGTCACTTCTGTCACTGACAGGGGTTCAGAGGACAAGTCAGGGCAGTGATCTTTCCCGCTAGGCACAGCACAGGCAACTGAATACACAGTTCCTGGCCTGGAGCATCTCTAAGGAGGCAAGTGATCTTGCTCAGCATTTCTCAGCCTGGGGCTCACAGGCTGTACAGTGCCAGGAGGTGGTCTACAACTAGCCCAGCACGTTTGCATGTCAGAGCACTGGAAACAAGCAAAAGAGGGTTGGGGGTATTTAAAGGTGATAAACGAGCATTTAAACTACAGCCCATTTTGACTTGCTTTGTGGAAGGAGAGCATCAGGGGCCTCTGGGCTGGTCACCCAAAGACCTGGTGATCCTCTAGTTTACTCTCAAGAAAGGCTGTTCTAGATGAAGAACCTTTCAGTTTTCTGCCTCAGTTGCTCCCTATCCAAGGTGTCAGCTCTTTGCATAATGCTGAAAGCGTAACAAAAGAAAACTGGGCTGCCTTGCTCCTTCAACCCCATTGCCCCTTCTCATGCGACATGGGCTGGAGTCAAGGCAAAGGAGAAACACAGAGCTGACTTGTTCTGGCTGCCTGGGAGGTGCAGGGAGCTGACTTACAAGCTTACAGCATGCACAGCTCATCTTTCCAAACCTGGAGCACCATATGCTCGCATAGGAACATGTGGACATCAAGAAACAGGCATGGAAATAGAGGCTTCAGCTCTCTTTTAATGGGGTACCACACATCCATGCACGTGCCTGCGTGGGTGGCCTCACAGATGGCAGCGCTGGGCAGTGTCAACCCAAGCCTTTCCTTTTGTGCTTTCCAAGGGAATATGTTCTTGTGGCAGTGGGCAGGAAGGAAGAGCAGGATTTCTGGAGTGCTCCAGGTCTGGAGAAAGCAACTCTGTGAGCTCTTTGTAGGGAGCTGCAAACAGTTTGGCAGGGAGATGACTGCCAAGCCTTTCCTATGTCATCAGGTGACAGAAGTGATGTCCTAGGCTCAAGAAGGCCATGAGTACATACTTGTTCTCCTGCTCCTTATCTTGCTTGGCCTGGGTAGCCTGCCCTGCCCAGGAGCTGTATTTGGTGCTCTGCTCCAGTCACACCCAGCTCCCCAGGAACAAGCTAATTACAAGTCACAGAAGAGATTAGGAGAATGAATCCTATTAGCAGGGACCAGAACTGGAGCATTACTAGATTACAGGTCAAAAGCATAGCATATGCCAAGCCCCAGCTTACAGGGGCACCCACAGCAGCTCATCACACATAAGCACAACTCTGAGGTCAAGCTCCAGCATTTGTTGTGGCTGGGTAGCATCATCAAGGCCTTATTAGGTCAAATCCAGACCATGCACTAGACTGCAGCATGGAGGGAGTCTGTAGGGGTAGCACAGAGGCAGTAAAGCTGCATTGGTGCAGAGATGTTTCCAGCTCCATGAGTACATACGTTGTTTTTTGGGGAGGGTATGAGCAAGCAGGAGGTAGGCAGAGCAGGGAGCCCTCCATGCTCTTGGTGGCTTTCCATGCTGATCTAGAGGAGCAAGTTAGGCAGAAACAGGAGCCTCAAAGAGGCAGGTCTGGGAGCCAGCCTGCTCTGCAGGGACAGATCCCCTCAGTCATTGTCACCTCAGGCATCACAACACAGAAACTCTCAACGCTACTGAGGGATGACCGAGGAGCCAGAAGGGCCATAGCAGGACTTACCACTGATGCTGGCCAGCCTCTGTCAGAGGCTTGTGCTTTCTCCATCTTTCCTCTCTGTTGAGATACCACCATAGTACTATAATCCTTCAGCAGTTTCACTGCTATCTGAAAAGCAGTTGTCACACACAGTCACAAGGAGATAAATGAAGCCTCTAAATTTGCAGTCAAATCCCAAAGCATTGCAGAGCAACCAGCAGGAAAGCTAGGACAGACCCTATCTAAAAACATTCCACTCTGCTCACCTGTGGCTCCTGGGGCAGACTCACATCAAACCAGCACCTCTGCTTCTGGAGACATTAGACCAGATCCTGCCCAAACCCAGCCCTTTTCTAAGTCATTCACAGCTGAAACCTGTGGGGATGAGACAGTCTAGAGGGATTCACATCACCTGGTAACAATTCCTGATGCATCCTCGCCTCCCAGCCCCACTCTGGCCTCCCAGCCTGCTTTCAGTTCCAGCCCTAGCCTCATCCAGCCTTAAATAACCCCCTCCTCAGCCAAATCCTATGTGGGAGCTGGATGTTCACTCACCAGTTTGCATTTCCTTCCCGTGTGTTTCCTTCCAGCCTTTGGCTAACCAGGATTTTCACATCTTTCTGTCCTCCTATGAGAGGTCCTTCCCAATGACACCGAGCTGCTGCCCTCCTAGTACCCAAGTCCACAACTCAACATCTTGCCCAACGTTATTGCTTAGTGTGAAGGGGATTTGATCCAAAGTTGTTTGGATTCAACAAGCCTTTGACGCCAACCTCCTCTCCATGATGAGACACTCAGCACCTCAATTTCTCAGGATTATGAGGATCCATGAGGGACTCTCTCAGAGCAGCCTCTTCCTCCCCAACTGTCTTCTGGCCAGATGGGACCTTTTTGCCTCCTCCTCTGCCTGTTTCAGGCTGTTTCTGTGCAGCAGAGTCATGAAACTGGTCACTGTTGCAAAAACAGTGCTCGCCCGAGTCCCCAGCAAGGAGGAACCCCAGGGCACCTACACGCCTTGCTGAGGGTACAGCTACCCTGTTTAAACGGGTGGAGGACAGAGCGGCTCTGGGAGTAACCAGCCAGGAGATGCGCCTGGGCAATGAGAGGCTGTGTCCCAGGCAAGGAAGCCTCAAGGGTGCCTGGAGCCTGGTGCAGCTCTTCCCAGGAGGTGGCTTGAGCCCGGTCCCTGGAGCTGGCTGAGCTCCTCTGAGCCCTGCGAGGGGCCTGCTCCTGAGGAGCTGCGAGGTGGGTTTCCCTGACAACCCTGACAGCTCCCTGAATAGCTCCATGTTTTGCTTTGTTTTGCTTTTTCCCACCCTGTTTCAGCCCACAGCAAGCCCATGGCATGGGGGTGAGCTCCCACGAACTGCCTGGGTTCGGGGGCGAGCTGTTCAGCGGGAGCAGGGGCAAACAGTCTTACATGCTCCCATCCGTGTCTTAGTGGTGATGTTACCCCCTTCCTCACATTATCTTTCCACTAGCTCTCCCTAAAGGAGATGGTAAAATTGTTATCTTCACCTTGGAGATGGGGAAACTGAGGCAGGAAGAAGATGAAGGGTCTTGACAGAGTCCAGCCAGAGAGCCCATGTTGAAGCCAGGAACAAAGCCCATCTCTCCTGAATCCCTCGCACCCTCCTCACTCCGTGCCTCCCCCATGGGTGCATGTGTGCCCAGCGAGGCGTTCCTGGGAGGGGGCCCGTGGCACGTGTGCCAGCTTGCCGCACAGCGGACGTGGTGTGTCTGACTGCATGTGGGTGTGCATGACCCTCAGGTGCATGACCCTCCCAGCCCCGGGGGCCCTGGAGAGCCCAGGTGCTCCAATGCTCGCTCACGAGGTGTTTCAAGGAATACTTCTCTTTAATCCTCTTCACCTTCTCCTCCCCCACCCGTAGCAAAGCAAGAGCCGGGAGGCAATTTGCAGATCTGCATGATTTTGAGGTCAGAACTTTGTTCTTGGATAAAAGTCTTTAAAAAAAAAAAAAACCTCCCAAAACAACCCCACAGAAAAGCAGAGTGGGAGAAAGAGAAGGAGAAAGGAACAAGCCTGGGAAGTCAGCTCCGCGCTTTCCCGGGCTCCCTGGGACAAGGGGCTCTTTGTTTCCCGGGCTGGAGACTCAGGGACTGGCCCTTGGCGATCCCCCTCCCTGGGAAAGGGGCCAGCGTGAGGCAGGCACAAGGAGGGCAGGCAAAACCCCGGGGCTGCAGTCAATAACCTGCGCCTCGGCTCCCCACCGAGCCCCAGCGAGGGCTGACTGCTCCACAGAGCCCCGCAAAGCGGCTCCCAGAAACAGCGCCTGGAGGAGAAAGAGCCGGGGAACCCCTTGGCCTTGCTTCTGTTCACAGGGTGACGTGTGCCAACAGCGACGGGGCTCAGCATGGGAGGAGGAGGGGGACGGAGTTGCAGTCCGTATTTGAGGACTTCAGGCACTTTTTATAAATAAGCAGGGTGATTCCCCTCACTCCAGCTCCAGCATCCCTTTCTCCCCCAGATACACCACTAACCTTTGCATTTTTCAGCTGCGTGGGTCACGAGAGGTAGCAGCCAGACACCTGGGTTTTGCTGTATGCTGTAACTGGGTGCCCAGGTGCCCATACAGCCTCTGGTCCTTCCTGCCGTGGCCCTGGAAGAGTCATTGAACGGACTCATGTTCCCCTAATGCACAAGGTTTGAAACCTGCTAGTGCCTTTTGGACATTGCAATCCTAACACATTTGCTAAAATGCATTAAAGCATCCAACCTGGTGTGTAATCACCTGCTCACTGCTTAGCAGGGCCCTTCTGCACTGAGCAAACCGTATCGTCCTGGCTGTGCTCAGGATCCCCAGGCAGGTGAGCTCCAGCTGGGGTTGGAGACTGTCTGGGACCAGCTGCCCTTGTCTCCTTGCACCCTGGGGACACTGTCAGGGTGTCCCCCAGCATAGGGGTGCAGGCACTTACACGAACTTTGCAAAGACCATCGGGTGGGGAGCATCCAGCAAGGCAGCCGAGAGACCTGCTGGTGGGAATCAGAGCTAGCTAAGCAGCCCCTGGGCATGCTCGGCTGATCCGTGCTCTCACCGACGGTGACGAGGGGCTCGGGTGCCCTCTCCAAGCCCAGTGCCTGTGGGCAGGCATCCAGCGCAGGCGCGCGTTGACGGCTGTCTGCCGCTGCAGCTCTCTCCGCTCCGGAACAGCAACTTTCAGAAGACCGTCCCGGAGGTGCTGCTGGGCTCCCTGCACCCCGGGGTGCTGACCCGCTGCAGGCCAGGAAACGCAACCGCAACCGGCATCCCTGGGAAGTCCCTTGACTGCAGGACGGTCCGGGACTCCTCCTCGCTGCCCCGCCAGCAGCAGCGCTAATGCGGGATGCTCCTGGGGCTTGTAAGCCCAAGGGAACTCCCAGCTGCGGATTCAAAGAGAAAAGCAGCCCGAGGGAGAGGGGGATTCAATTGCCTTGATGCTTATTAGAAAGTGAGACAGGAAAATGAGAAAAATCTCTTCACAGGGCAAAAAGAGATACTCTAGGCAAATGAAATAAGAGAATTTTTTAAGGCTGTTTAAACCTCCAGGAAAAATAGGTTTTTTTTCAATGTGCCTGCCCAGCACAGCCTTGGGCTTTGGGGAGGCACACACTGCCAGACATCATCCTGCAGGGCAGGCAAGAGTCTGCACAGGGACACGGGGACAGCAGCACATGTTCCCGTGCCACGGCCTGGCAATGCATCTTTATTTGGGTACCACCCGGCTGGGCCTGGGAGGCGGATGTGCCCGGAGAAGGTGCTGGGGCCGAGCCGCGGCGGCAGGGAGCGGTGGCAGCTCCGGGGACCTGCGGCAGGGAGCCACGCCGGGCGCTTTTTCGCTAGATCAGCTGCTCTCCGTAATTCTGCCTTTGCCGTTTCTTTCTTTACAAGCGCTTGTGGCAGTTGAATGCTCATGAAAAGGGCTGGGCTGAGAGCCACGGAGGAGGCATCGTCTCACCCTCCTTTGCAGGGCCGGAGCCACGCTGGCAGCCCAGCGCCTTCCCACGCCCCCGGCCGCGGGACTGGCTCCCAGCGAACCCCCCCCCACCCAATGCTCCGGGGGACAGAGGGGCTGCTGGACGGCCGTGGTCCACGGCACTGACCGCTGAGCATCCCTCCACTCTGCCCATTCCCGCGGCGGGGCGCGCCGAGTGCTGGCGGGGAACAGCAGCTGGCCAGGCCCTGCCTGCGTTCCCGCACAGAAAACCCCTGCGGGCATCCGTGCACCCCTCGGCCCCGCGAGGCTGTGGGAACCGGCTTCCCTTAGCCTTATTATTACTACTGCTAATAGCAATAACAATCATTAGGGCCAGAATGGCAGGAGAGACAGAGCGAGGCTTTGTTAAAATAAATAAATTAAAGGCAAAAGCCTCCTGCGCGTTTCCACAGCAACCGCAACGTCAGGCAGGGCCTCTTTTTTTTTTTTTTTTCCTGCTGATTATTATTAAAAAGGAGAAGAAAGCGAAGGGGAGCTGGGGACGGTCGCCTGGCAACGCCGGGAGAGTAATGTCCTCCAGCGGGAGGGATATTGTTCCCGGCCGGCAGGAATGTGCCTGCCCCGGCTGCGGGAACGGCCTCGCGGTCCCGATGCTCCGGGAGGGAGCCCGGCCCCGGGGCCGAGCGATGCTGTCCTGCGGCCGGCTGGTTTGCAGTTTATGAGTGTATAAAATCCCTGGGGCCTGGAGGAGCCCCCCGGCCTCGTGGGGGTCCCTGGGCCGCGGCGGGGGGATGCGGTGCTGCACGGCTCCCGGTATGAGGGATGCTGCGCAGCACCTGGCATGTAGGATGCTGCACGGTGCAGCAGGTGTGAACGGCCTTTGGCAGGTGCAGCCCATCACCTCTCAAATCTAAGAACCGCTGCTCTAAAAAACAAGCAACTGCCTTAAAACTGTGCTGTGTTTCCCAGGATGAGCAGCCTTCCTAAACCCCAGTGGTTTTGAAACCCGTCCTGCTCGCGTTTTGCTAGCAGCGTCGCCTTTCCCGGCAGAGCAGCGAGAGCATGACCCTTCCGCTCCTCGCTCCGAGCTGAAGCTATTTTTCAGTAAACGCGATCCCGCTCGTCAGCGTGCCGCCTGGCCGTGGTGAGGCCAGCGGCAGGCTGAATGCGGTGTCATCCGGGCTGGGGACCGCGTCTCCTTGCGGGCCGTCACTGCCGCCTGCTGGGGACTGCCTCGCACGGTTGTACCTCCTTGAATCCCTTTCCGGTAACCCCAGCGTGAAACGGTGCAGCCGCGAGGTCCGAACCGGCTGCGGGAACCCTCTTTCACGCAGCGTGACCCCGCGCTGCAGATGGCACGGGAGCTGCCAGATCGAAACGGTCAGAAAGCAAATAAACCAGGTCCTGGAGGGCAGCTCCATCGGGGCCTGTTGAACTGAGCTGCCCTGATCTGATCCGCAGCAGAAAAGCCTTTAAACTGCTGCTTACGGGGAGCAGGAGGGTGCAGCCTGGGAAGGGCCACTCTGCATTTGCCCATTTCTTATAGTCCTTCTCGGAGTCGCCGCTATTGCCCACTGCCAGGACCAGGGCGCTGAGCTAGATGACGCTTCGCTCTGACCTGCTTGGACAGCTACACATTTAGTTTGCCGCCTGCTATAGCATTATGCACCTAGCAACAGCCTAGCTTGCCCCGACGCTATTTTTTGTCGCTGTGCGTGTGTTGATCTGACAAGGGAAATCGATATGTTCCTCTGGACGCCAAGAGCAATCTGATACCTCGGCTTAAGCGAGAAACAGAAGATAAAAGTTTGCAAGAGAGCACACGGTGTGGTTTCCCTTTGCAGCGATTTGTGCTGAGACGCCGCCTCTGCAGGTACAGGAGGCCTTAGAAACAGGTATAGGTGATACCCCAAAACCCGAGGCACAGCAGGGGATATCACCTGGAGGAGAAGCCAGAGCTGGCCACGGTGCTGGGCTGCGCCGGGGTCACCACCAGCTAGTGCGGACCCCACGGTGAGTCCGACCCATCCCGGTGTCCTCGCTATCGCTGTGGGGCTGCGCCACTGTCTCAGCCCTACAGGTCGAGACTTTTCTCTCTGGGACACCAGATCCTGGGGTGGAAAGTGCTCCAGACCTTTATCAGATCATACCTGTCACAGCTTTCGCCTGCATCCTCCATGTCATCAGTGCATCCGTTGTCTCCTCCCCGGAGCAACAGGCAGAGCCAGCTCCTTCCCTTGCTCTTCAAGTGACGCCAGAGGCACCCGTGCAGACCCTATGTGAGAGCGTTTTCCCCCAAACCCTGTCCCCTGACCTTGTTTCTCTCCCCGCAGGTTCATGAACCACCGCGTCCCGTCCAACCGGCGGTACCAGCCGACGGAGTATGAACACGCGGCCAACTGCGCCACCCACGCAGTGAGTCCTGGTCCCGCTCCCGGGGAGGACGAGGGCCGTGCCGGGGGCTCTGGGATGTGGACCAGGGTGCGGCGACCAGGGTGGTGCATCCGGGGAGCAGGGACGCGCTCCGGGCCTTCCCCCACCTGCCCTGGGATGCTGAGCTCCTTCCCCGCGCTCCCACCCACGCAAGCTTCCCGCGCCCGGGGAAGCCGCTCGGGGGGGTTAGCGAAGCAGGAGGGTTTGCTGAGGGCTGCTCCCTGCAAAAGCAGCGGCGTTAGGGTGGGCGCATTCAACGCTAACAGCGATAAAACCCTGCTCCCTGAGGGCTGGGTGCATTCGGCGGTCGGGGGTCACCCCCCGAAGACAGGTCCGTGGGCAGGCCGCCGAGCCGCGCAAGGTCCCCCCTTTCTCAGATTTCCAGGGTTCAAATAAAACCACCACCGGCACAAAGCGTTCGGTCACTCTCTGCCGCCTACCCTTACCGGGGTGGCTTCAGCCCGAGGTGAAAAACCCCACCGCAGGCGGTGAGCGAGCGACAGGAGTGCTTCTCCCTTCCAGTTCTGGATCCTGCCCAGCATCCTCGGCAGCTCCATCCTCTACGTCCTCTCCGACGACCACTGGGAAACCATCTCGGCCTGGATCTATGGCTTCGGCTTGTCCAGCCTCTTCATCGTCTCCACCATCTTTCACACCATCTCCTGGAAGAAGAGGCACCTCAGGTAGCTCGGCCCTGGCTGTGCTGGGGCGAACAGAGAAGGGTGCAGGCGGCGGCCGGGAGCAGTCGTTTGCTGAGCCCCGCGAGGCAGATCCTGCCTCCTCCTCTGCCGCCTGCTCACGTGCTGCCTCTCTTCTCACTCAGCCAAGTCCTCTCGGTCAAGGGGTTTTTCTTAACTATTGCAACAAAGTAAAATTTTTGCAAAAGCATCTGCTTTTATAGAGCAATTTGATTTTCCCGTTAAAAGTCTCCAAACTTCCCAATGAAAACAATCACTAAAACCAAAAATCAATGAAATATTCCAGATAAAAAAATCTCAGGACCCGAGATCCTGATGTCTCCGTGCGGTGCCGCGGGGACCCCAGTGACACTCACTCCTTTGCCTGCCAAAGACAGAGGCCAAAGTCCCCAAAGCCACTAGCAGCAAGTAGACCATGGAGCAGTCGGAGCCGGGGATGAGCCGTGCCTCACACCAGCCCTAGCCCAGAGCATCGCAAGTTTAGCAAGCCGGCCTAGGAGGGGCAGCACTGGAAGGGGTTATTGGGGCAGTATTATAGGGGTTATTGGCAGCCGCCCTAGCCCCCGAGCTCACATCGCGGCCCCGTGGCCGGAGTGCAGCCCTGTGCCCCCCTGACACCCGTCCCGTCCCCCCCATGCTGCCCAGGGCTGGGCGAGCGGGTCTGACAGCGCCCTGACGTCCGTCCGTCTGTCTGTCCTGCAGGACGGTGGAGCACTGCTTGCACATGTTCGACAGGATGGTGATCTACTTCTTCATAGCGGCCTCCTACGCGCCCTGGTGAGTGCCCGGGGGGGCCGTGGCCGGGGCCGCCGCTGGGTCCTGCCGCGGGGGGGAACTCAGACCGCTCCTCCCTGAGCACGGGGGCCACGAACCTGGTGATCCCAAGAGATGGTGCCTGGCTTTATACCCGCTCTGGTGATGGCTGTAGGGCTCTCCCCCGTGGCGGGGGGGCTGCAGAGCTGCCCTGGCAGGGCTGCGGCCACAGAAGCTTCCCAAACGATTTGGGGTTTTGCCTTCTTTGCCATGCGGTGAGAGCAGCGTTTCCCCCTGCACCCGCAGAGCACAGCCGGGACAGGGCGGCCGCCGCTGGCTCCCCCGCAGCTGCCTCAGCGCAGACCCCGGGTTTTGCAGGCTGAACCTGCGGGAGCTGGGCCCCTGGGCATCCCACATGCGCTGGATCATCTGGATCATGGCCTCGATCGGGACCGTCTACGTTTTCTTCTTCCACGAACGGTGAGTGCCTTCCCGCGGCCGTGCGCTCGCAGGGGTACGTTGCATCGCCCGGTTCAGCTCTTCCATCCCCTCTTCATGCCCTGATGGTAGTCGAGCTGCAGGGCAGAGCAAGAAAGATGGAGATGGACAGCTAGGTAGGTAGGTAGGTCTGGGCGGTGTCGTGAACAGCAGGCAGCAGAGGGCTTCCTTGCACCATGGCCCTTCACATCTGCACCCTGTTTTTAGGGCCGAGGATGGCGAGGCCACAGCTCTGGTGGCCTGGACATGGGAGCAGGGGATCTGCTGTCATGAGGTGGTTCTTCCACGTGGTGGCACCAACTAGAAAGCAAAAGGCACCAAATAGAAAGCAAAAAGACTCCAAATGTCTTCCCAAAGCACTCCAGAGAACCCCAGAGAGGGTCCTGGGGGCCAGAGGGGTTTTGCGGGATGTGCTACCAGCACTGCTGGGGGTGGCAAGAGCTGCTCGCCTTTTCCTATAGCAGGGTGGCAGTCACTGTAAGCCTAACTGTGACAGTCCCTGCACACCTTGCCTCCAAGCGGCTGTTCTCTCTCCGTTGCAGGTACAAGCTGGTGGAGCTGGTGTGTTACGTTATCATGGGATTCTTCCCTGCCTTGGTCATTCTGTCCATGGTAAGTCCCCCAGCCCGGGAAGCACACGGGCTCAATGCTTTGGTCCATAACATCCGAAGAGCAAGTCTCAGCTGGGCCGATGTGTCTCCTGGCTGTTCATGGGCTGGTGTGGTCCAGCCCAGAGGCAGCTCCATGACGGATAAAGCGATGCCCAGGTACAATGTGCCTTGGTGCAGTTCTGCAAGTGTTTTGGTGCCCTGCAGACATTCATGCGTATCACTAGGCTTCTCCAGTGGACCTACTGTCTGGATGCCCTTGTGTTGAAAGGGTCCCAGGAAAGCCGTGCTCCTGGGCCACATGCTCCCTTGCTGGAGGAGAGGGTGTAGTAGACGGGAAGGCAAAGGGCCTGCTCGCGTCTCTCAGCCATCGTCGCTATTCGGTCTTGATCGTGCTCCGGAGACAGGGCAGGAACGAACGAGTAGGTCAGCATGGCTCCTGCTGACCCCTGCCTCCGTGCTTGCTCTCAGCCCAACAGAGACGGCCTCCTGGAGCTGGTGGCTGGCGGGCTCTTCTACTGCCTGGGCATGGTCTTCTTCAAAAGCGACGGCCGCATCCCCTTCGCCCATGCCATCTGGCACCTCTTTGTGGCCATCGGAGCTGGTATCCACTACTATGCCATTTGGAGGTACCTCTACCGGCCTGACGCGCTGGAGGCCAAAACATCCCGATAGACACCTTAAAGACATTGTTGACACCAGCCGGCATGTTGGGGGACCGAGGGGGAGCAGGGAGCAGGAGCTCGGACCACGGACTTGCCACAGAGCCACCCCCATCACCTGCTCTCCCTGCAGGCAGCGACATTCTGGCACCCTTCCTGCACAGAGAGAAGAGCCTGAAGATTGATTTTGAACAGGTTTCTTTTTTAATCTTGAGAACTGTCTATTTTTGTAGGCAAAGGTTTTGTAACATGGTCACCAGCCAAGGGGCTGTGGGGCCACCTGCCAGGGTCTCAGGGAGGTTTGCCCCAAAAGCTTTGTTCACCTAGCTGTCCCCAAGCATCCCGTGGGACCTGGGGGCTCTGCACACCCCTGGCTACGACCACCCTGGGTTTAGCTACTGGGGCCCTCAGCTTGGGCCACATGAGGTGAGAAGCTGCTTTTGGACCCAACCTTGGTCTGGTGACTCAGGGCCATAGAATGAGGTGCAAGGGGTTTGTGAGGAGGGTGACAAGGAATGTGAGGTGTCTCACCTGGTGTGTGTGCCTGGGGGGGTCTAGGGACCGCATTCCCCTTACACAGAGCATTCCCACAGGAAAGACTGGCCCCAAGGTCCGATCGTGCAGTGGCTGTCCCGGATAAATCCCCTCTTAGGCAGGGATGGATGTGGCTGGCGCGCGAGCCATGCAGGACCTGATCTCCGGCGTGCTGAGCACTGGCAGGTCCTGCTACTGTTATTGGAGCTGCAGATGGAAACCAGGCTTCGCCTTGGCTGAGAAGTCAACGCAGCAGTGTCTGGGGCTGGTTTGCAGCCGAGAGAGCAAATATAGCCAGGTCTGGGGAAGAGGGAGAACGTGGGACTGGAAGGACCAGACAGGGGGAAGCCAAGGGTGGCTCCTGGTTAGGGCACGAGAGATGTGGCCCTTTTCTCGGGGCTCTCTTGTCACCCCATTTCCCAGCTCCTGCTTACGCATCTGCTAACAGAGGCAGTCTGGGAACCCTGCGTTTTCCTCCTGTGACTTCGGAGGGCTTTTAAAGCATGCAACGAGATTCCTCAGCGGAATTGCCCACGTCCTAAGCAGCCTACATCAGGAAGCAAACACGCTGCCGCCCAAGCGAGCCCGTGGCGGCACCCGCAGCTGAGCGGCGCCGGCAGCGCCCTGGCTCGCAGCAGCGCCCTGAAGCCCCGAGCGCAAGACGTCGCCAGCCGCAGGCTGGAGCAGCGCTTTCGGCTGCCAGGTCACACCTGGCCCCAGGAGGGGGCTGCGAGCCGGCACCAGCGCTCGGCCGGGGTTTGCTCATAAATCATTTTGGCATTAACCTCCCCCTCCCAAGTTCTCAACTGGAAGGTCCAGAGTCAACAAAGCCTTACATGTGATTGAAACCTGAACCCATTCCAGGTCTCCCCAGAGTCCCCGAGCACTGGAAAACTCTTTATCTAAGCCAGTATTAAGTGTACAACTTGATATGTTCCTTCTGGACGGGCACGCAGAGCCCGGACCGACGTTTTCTCTATGAAGCACTTTGTTCTTCTCTCCGGCCGTGGTTGCAGTGGCAGCCCAGAAAAGCAAGGTCCCCACTCCCAGCGTCTGCCACGCGCGTGCCTTTGTCCAGCAGGGAGGAGAGGGAGAATTTGGCTCTTGGCATCCATCTGGCTGGATTCAGTCGATCTATATCAGTTTTTTTTCCTTTGGGTCCTCAAGGGAGGGAAGTGAACCCCTTTGTATCAGGATTAAGGGGCTGCCGGCCTTCTCTTCTCCCATTTTGTAGCTTCTTGGTTTGCTCCAATCTCTTGCTGGTTGTCAGACTAAATCCCCTCTTGGGAGGATTTCTGGCATTCCCAGGAACGCTGCAGGGAAAGGACACATCCGCGGGAGGCTTGGAGATGAGCAGTGAGGGCAGAGAGGACCTAGCGATACTCTTTTTAAACACCTGGGCAGGACTACATAACTCCACGGGGCAGTAAGGAAGCGGTCACGGTTGGTAGATACAGAGCAAGGGGCAGCCCTCGGCCAGGAGGGAGAGACCTCGGTGTACAAGATGGCTATTGCCCTCCAGAAGCTGCTGCCGCAGGAGCAGGCCCCCTCGGCAGGGGGGTTTTGCTCCCGGCAGGGCACGAGCCGGCCCGATACTCGGCAGGTAGGAAGGAAACAGCCACCGGGGAGAGATTTCGGAGCGCTGGGCGGCTCCACGTGCTTCTGACGAGCAGGAGCCCTCTGCGAATGAATCACTGCCACTGTGGGTTTTTCCAAGGCAGGACAAGGAGGACACAGCCTGCTTTCTTCTGTTTTTGGCCGCCTGGGCCGAGGGGTGGGGAAGTGTCCGTGCCAGGCTGCACGCCCCCAGGTCCGAGCGTGTAAGTGCTACAGCACTCTGCTCCTCCCTGGACGGGGCCGAAGGCTCGTTTTCCTCCATCTGCTGCTGAGGACTGCACTCCTCTCTTGCCTGACTGTTTGCAAAGCCAAGCTGCGCGGCCAGGTGCCCGCTGTGGTCCCAAAGCTCAGCTCTCCGGGAACGTGAGCCTTGGAGCAGGCTCCTCTCCAAGAACAGGCTCTTTGAGCAATGCATTGCCGCTTTTTTCTGGCAGGACCCAGCTGAAAGCGGAGCCATGCATCCCTGGAGTCCAAAAGTGTTCAGCTTCAGCCTTCATTTTAACCATGTAAAAAGAGAGTCGCAGATCTGTGCGACTCCTGCTGAGCAGTGAAACGGAAATGTCTCTAACCTAACCGAGCTGCAGCAAATTTCCTTTCTAATCCCTTCCCGCTGCCCAAGTTTCCAAGACGAGCCTGGAGCACTGGGGCCGTTCCCGCTAGCCCTCCGCTCCGCAGGGTCTCCCCGGGCCCCGTGGCCGGGGCTGGTGGCAGGGCCAGGAGCTGCACTGGATGCACAGGGTGCGCAGGGCACTGCACGCCTTCCGGTTCAGATAGGACTGGGAAGCAAGGCTGCTGGGTGGCACACACATCGCTGTCACCGACTGCTGCACAACCTTGGATGAGCCACTTGGTGCCTGGTGCTTCACTTTCTCTTCTGTAAATAGGGAGGATATTATTCACCAAGAAGTTATAGCAAAACCTTGCGAGAACCCCAATTCTGGTGCTGGCAATTTCTTAGATACAACGGTGCTACTGGAAGAACACGCCAGCCAGCCAAGCCTCAGGAAAATCCCGTGTGATCCCACCTCCCAGCTATGCCAGCAGTGCTGCCGGCCGCAGGGGCTGCTCGCTGCTCGGGTTTGACGCCTCTCCCCTTAGCCTTGCCTGCAAATTCCTCACAAGCCCCTAAATGCATCGATTGCCCATGGGCTCCGCTTGTCCCTTTGATTCACTGCAGCTGCAGCAGCCTCAGCTGGACTTGGCAAGCGAAGGAGATTTACAGTCCTCCAGTGCCTGCTTCTCTAGCAGCCCAGCCTAGGAGCCAGGCTCCCTGCCTGCCTGGTCCCCAGGAGAGTGAAGGGTGCCCCAGCCTGGAGCCGTGCGGAGGCGAGCGATTCAGCTTTGTGCCCCATGCAGCAAGTTACTGGTCCAGTCTCAGGGCCCCTGGAGGTGAACGAGCCAGTATGAGGCGGGTATCTCCATTGCTGCTTCTCCTCAGACCCTCCAGGACCCAGTTCTTGCTTCTTTGCCCTTGGCTGTTCTCTGTTTTACTCATTGGAGAAGAAGATAAAGCTGTGAATTGAGTAATTGGCTGTTTGTGGAGCAAATTTTGGGTTGGAATCAAGGGATATGTGAACCCAGAACATGAGCTGCCACTTTTGCTGCTGACTTGCTCTCTGGCAAGTCGTTACCCTTCTCTGTGCCTCAGCTTGCCCATCTGTAAATGGGGGTGAAGCTACGGCCCTACCTCACAGGGCTAACGTGAGCATTTTGTAAAGTGCTTTGAAGATGATCAGTGCTTTACAAACACTTTTGACTTTCCTGAATCTGGGGGACTGTGTTCCCAGAGCCACTTTGGCTCAGGTCCCTTCCTCCTCTATCACCAGATCACACTAAGGACACACTGTGCAGTGAGCAGTCCTCAACCTGTCTCCTCTGCTGGGCAAATATCTCCTGGTGACAAAGGTGACCAGGGAGCACCATCATATCTCGCTTGGGGGCTTCATCCCATGTGAGTTGTCTGGGAAGCTTGTTTTGCCATTGAGGACTTTTAGCGCTGGGGATCTGGGGGAGATCAGCCCTAAATCTGGCTCTGGGGGACTCCCGAGGCAAAGGGACAGCAGGGACGGGAAGGGCCTTCCTTCAGCCAGCATTGTCAAGGCCGCTTGGTCTCAGCCTGCTGGAAACCCGGTTCAGGGCAGGCTTTGAGAAGCAGTCGTGGGCACTGGGGACCAAGTCCGCTAGAGGGTGTGGGGAACATCGCTACCTTGGCTTGAAATCCAGCCATTTTGCAAAGACCCTTGATTTGCCGAGCAGGAGTCTCCGTGGCTGATAGGTTCTCTGTCTTCTCTTGCTTTCTAAGTCGTTTCCTTGTAAAGCATTGTGGAGGACCGGGGGAAATGTTATCTGATTGTCACCCTGTTTTATACTAACTTTAAATGAGTTGTAGCATTCAGGATGTCCGTGAATGAGGATTTGAGTGATCTTTTTAGCGTCCTCTACTTTTCACCCTCCGTTCTTGTTCAACCAGTATTTTATATTTAACACAGTATTGGAAAAAAATTAAAAACAAATGTAAGAAAGGTAACACTAGTGGATATTGTTTCCTGTGGAGTAGGATTGAAATAAAAACTCGAGATACCTCACTTCTGCCTGCTTATTCAGTCAAAATGAGTTTTCCTGAAGGATCTGGAAAGAAACCCAAACCCCTTTTCTGTCTGACTGGCGTCATTTAAGGGACAAAAGAGCAGTGAGTTATCCCCAAGCAGAGCTGGTACTGCTGTTTGCTCTGAGGGAGCGCTCCGAGCCCGGGGGCTCGGCCGGGAGGGAGGGAGAAGCCGGCAGGGCCAGAGGGGCTGCGGGGCAGCGCCCGGGGCGAGGGCTGCAGCTCGGAGCCACCTCTCCCTTCCCACTGGCCGCTGCCAGAGACATTTCGGCTTTGTTGGGGGGGAGGAATGCAGGGACTGGCAGCCTCCCCGAGGTCTGGGTTGGTCTCCAAGCCGTGGAGTTTCCTCGGAAGAAAAAAAAAACAATTGCTGAGTTTGCTGACTCCAGCTGTCGTGTTGACTAGGCCAGCTGAAGGGTTTTCAAGCCCTTCGCAGAAGCGGTTTCGGTTTAAACCCCTGAGCTCCTGCTCTGGCCTTTCGTTCTTATTTTTGCAGTGTCTGAGCCTGTATTTGGTGTGTGTCAAGGCCCCGGGGCTGGCACCGCTGGGGGAGGAAGGATGCCAAACCCGACAGACGCAGTCCTGCTGCAGGGAGAAGGTGAAGTTCACTGTTACGGCAGGCTGGGCAGAGAGGGTAACCGCTGCTCCCCGCAGACCCGAGGGGCACCGTGCCCAGATATACCCCGGGCCATCGCCTGCCCCCTCCCCTGACCTCTCCCACAGCCACCAGCTCCTCCTCTAGCCTGCAGGCAGGATTTGGCCCCACACAAGGCGCCTGCCAAACAGCGGCTGCCTCCTCTGCGACACGCCCTGGGCTATGCACGTCCACTGGCTACCCTCTTGCTCGCACCTCTCCCTTTACATTTTGTCACTGGCATCACGCTCCTCCTGGTGCTGGGACCCCATAGGGTGCAACACTGGTCAGCATCTCCTGAGACCGAAGGAGGTTCCCTGCTTTCAAGGGGAGCTGCTGAATTCATCCTGAAACATGACTCACCATTTCCACGTCTCCCACGAGTTTTCCCCGTCACCTCTCGGAGCAGGGGGGCTATAACCACTGCCGGATCTCCAAGGCCGGCTGCACCGGGATGCCTCGTGGCTTGGCTTTACTTTCACACTGTGATTCTCAAGAGCGTCTGGGTCACAGGATGCCGTGACAAGTGTGTCACAGGGTGGTTTGTCACCTACTGGGAGCATAGCAGCATGGGCAGCCCTAGGGAGCCCAGGGATGGGGTCGCAGCAGCAGGGGTCATTCTCACCCCAAAGGAACCCCAAGCACCAAAACACTCCTTCAACTAAAAGGAGAACTTTTAACTGAGCAAGGCAGAGCATCAGCAGTGACCTTGGCTTGAATAACTCCTCGGCTGAGTCAAAATCAATTCCTTACTGATTTCACATTCCCAACCTGTAATGAGCCACCGTCAAATCAGCAGTCTCCGGGTCGATTTTAGAACTCGCTTGATAAAACCTGTTTAGCCAAATTGTTTCACAAAGCCAGTGCCACGCAGACAAGGTGTTGATGCCCGCGCCGGCCTGGCATTTCTTGCTCGCTCAGGTTTTAATTGGTGCCTTAGCCGTTTGGAAGCGCTAACGCAGGGCCAGAAAGGCGCGGGCAGCCCTGCAGTGCGGGCCAGGCGACAGCCCCAGGCAAGCCATGGGGCTGAGAGCCCCTCGCCCTCCCGCCTGCCTCCTGCCCGGCCGCGCCTTGCACCACCGGCGGCCCTCGGCGCTGCTCTTGCTCCCCCAAAGGAGCAGCCCCCACCTCTGCCCCGGAGCCAAGCGAGGAGCCCTCGCCCCCAAAACGCCACCAGCCGGCGCCGGGGTGCTCGGCGCTGCGCGGCGCCGCCGCGGGCGGTTGCTGCGGGCGGCCGCGGGGTGGCGCCGCGGTGCCGCCGCGCTGCGCTGCGCTGCGCTGCGCTCCGCCCCGGCGGCGGGACGCGCCGCAGAGCCCCGACGGCTCCGGGCGCTGCTGCAGCGGAGCCCCGCACGGTGAGTACCTTGCGCGGGGGGCGGCGCAGCCGCAGCGGGCCGGTGGTGCCTCTTTTTTTGGGGAGGAAGGCGGGGGGACGATCCCCTCCTGCGGCATCCCCGCGGGCCGAGGCGGGGTGCCACCCCTGCTCGCGGGCACCGAGCGCCGTGCTGGCATCCCGCAGCGTGGGAGCAAGAGCCCCTCCTCGGGGTCCGGCCGGCCGGTCCCCCCGCCTGCTCGGCCCGGAACAGTTGTTTTTATCCCCTTCGAAAGTAGAGGCAGGAGAAAAGCGGCGAGAGCTGAGGCTTGTGTGGTTGCCCTTGGCGACCAACCCTGCCCGGCTGCCTGGCAAACCGCACCGGGCGGCGGGAAGGCACGGGGGCTCGCGTGGGGAGACGCGGCACCTGCGGATCCTCCTGCCGTTGCACTACCCTTGCGATCCTTTTCCCATTGCATGCTCCTTCCTTGGGATCCTTCTCCCGTTGCACGCACACCCTCCTTCGCCTGCTTTCGACAGCTTGCGACGGTCCTGGCACCTCTGGCCTCGGCGGGGAGGCGGTGGGACCGTCCGTGTCCAGTGAGACCAGAGCAGTTTCTTGCAGAGGTGTGACGGCAGCAGAGAAAACTCAGGGGAGTTTGTCGCTTGCTTTCAAAGTGCCTATTTTCAGGGCTCTCCACGATCAGTTAATTATCACTGGAAAGAAAAGTATCACTAAGATCTTATAATTAGGCAGCCTACTGAGACCCAGCTGCTCAAAAGGCAGCCGAAAGCAGACCCACTCTTTAAGCTGTTTCTTGTGCACGTGTGAATGGAGGTGCGTGGCAAAGGCAGAGGGCTATCATTTGTACGCGCTCATTACCAGAGAGCTGATGCGAGTTGGCAACTCAAAAGACCCTGTAAAATAATGAAAACTACAAGAAAAGAACTGCTAAAAGGACTCCTGTTTCTCTGAGCAGAACATGCTGCAGCATGTTCCTTGCAGAATTGGGTCCCAAATCATTATAATCTGTGGAGCTGAGGCTGCTTCTAAGAAAAACTTAACCGTTACAGGGCTGGGACTGCCTTTATATCCCATTTTAGCAGCCGTGGGGTCCGGGGCACTACCCCAGAACGCCCGCTGCTAATAATAACACAGTAAGGAGTTTACCGGCTCTGATCCGGCTGAAGACAGCAGCCAGCCTGGCCCTGACATTACCGGCCTCGGATCTGTCCCTAGATTAGACAGATAAAACACAGGCGATAAAGTGCTGGTCTCAAAAGTAGAGGCTTGATGCGAAATTGAGGGGAGAGGATGTGCAGGCTGGGGAGGGGGGCGAGAGCGGGGCCGGGCACCCCGTGAGCCTGGCCGGGGCGGCAGGTCGGGGATCGGCGCAGGGCACGACTTACGCTCCAGGAGCGACGTCAAAGCCTCTGAGCCCAGAGCGTTCTCATTTCCTTTGCTCTCCGAGTTATAATTTGTTCCACATTGTAGTGCTGGAGCGGCCTCTCCCTCCGCTTGGAGCATCTAGGCTGCGGTCGTTTCCATTATACCGAGGCTGCAAATCTGAGTGGTTTCCGTTAAAAAAAAAAAAATCAAATAGGGATCTGGGGAAATAGCTTTTCTGCTTGTAGTTGTGGGATGGCTATAGCTGAAATCTCACCCGCGTGCACATGCACTCGCTGCTGTGCAGAGCTGTGTCTACGCCCGGATAAACCCAAGGGAAATTCCGGAAGATTAAAAAGTGTTTTAATAGTGTTGCTGCTCTTCCCGAAAGGGAGTAAGATGACCTGGTAGCTACAGGTTGGTTGGCTTGATATCATCCTGCCTGGAGAAAATAAGGAGATACCTGGCTCAGGATTTAGTTGATTAAAGACTTAAGCATCAGGGGAAAAAAAAATCACGCCGTGCAGCACGGCTGCATGGAAAATAACTCTTGTCAAGTAAGAGTGATTTCATCCTCTAATGAGAGGGGTGACTGTGTGGATGTGGTACACTTTTGTAAGGCATTTGTGCAATGTGATATTATTGTTAAAATCTGCAGTATACAGTATTAAAAGTCAGTCCTCTGCAGTATTTAGAGCTGACGTTATACAGTGTCAAGGAAGCCTGTATTAAATAAACCTGATACATTGCAAAGGCAGTTATCAGAGGAGATTATCACCCGCTGTTGGGCATCGCTAGTTGGTAGTTTCAGTGCTTTTATCAGTAAAAGAGATGTAAATTATTTCTGGAAAGGTCTGTAGATGACACAAAGATTAGTACAGTGTTAATAGTGTGTACATATCTGGACTGTGAACTGGGCAAATGACAGGCATCGTAGTTAGGGCAGAATGGACAATGGAAATCTTTTTGCACAAAAAAATAAATAACTGGAGTCTTGAACGTTTTCCTGTCCCCAGTCAGGATGACAAATTGAACACTCACCCTTTTCTGTAGGAGCTGATTTCCAGATGTTGGGTGCAGCTAAATGGGAGTTTCCCGTCGCCCTCCATCCACAGGACCACGGCGGGAGCTAGCTGGGTGGGCCCTTGCGCAGCTGCCCCTTCATTTTTCTGCTGGAGAAGTGAAAAATTTTCCAGGTGACAAAAATTTCACTCGGTGGGGGTGTCACGTGCACTAAGGGCTTTTTCTGTCACAGCACTGTGAGACTTGGTTTTGAGCTGAGAGCAGCCAAAAGCAGAGCTTGCGCGCCTCGGACGCGGGGCCGCTGCGGCTGGGAAGCAGGAGCGCAGCGCAGGCGTCCCCGTGTTTTGCCCTGCTGGGTGCACTGTTAGCAGGGCTGGAAAATGGGGGAGGGCACTGGACACCCCCCAAAGAGGATGCAGGGGCTGCAGAAAACGCCTTACAGCGGGAGACAGCATCTGTTTAGTCTACTTATAAATAAAACAAAAGGGAGAGGGGAGGGATGGCTTGATTAAACTGTCTAAATACTCTCATTGGGGTGGGGGGGGGAACAGCTTGGTACCCAAAAGCTCGTTAATTGAGCAGAGAAAAACATGACAAGAATCAACGTCTGGAAGCTGAAGCCAGACACGTTGGAAATAAGGCATAAATATTTAAACGGTGAGAGCGATTAATCATAGGAAGACACCGTGAGAGACGGAGGCAGATTCAACGTCTCTTTGCTTTTCGCATCCCGGCCGGTCTCCTTTCCGAAGTTTCCCCCGTAGCCCGGACGCCGGTTACGGGTCGTGCACCCGGCTGGCGAGAGGAGGCTGAATCGAGCTGGTTGTACAGCAGCCGCAATTAGGTGATCTGATTAGCCGACACTTTCATCTTTAACCTCTGCAGAGCCACGGAAAAGCTTTTTTTTATTGTTGCCTGCTGTCTTTTTCCGAGAAACACCCATGAAATCACAGGCGGGTGCTTAGCAGGTGCCTCTTTCTCTCTCGTTTCGGGTTACTGTCGTGCCCCAGCTCTGCGCGGGGCAGGCGGGGGGACCGCACGCTCGGCCGCTTTCCCGGTTTCCACAAAATAGAACAAGCTGCAAGAAAACGAAAGTCTCGGCGAGCATCCCGGGGTGGGGTCGCGGTCGAAAGGGGCCGGTGCAGGACTCTGCCGAAGCCGTCCCGCGCGCCGAGCCGGCGGGAGAGCCCCGCGGCGGCGCTCGCCGGCAGCCGACACCGCTCCGTCTCTCCCTCTTGCAGGGGCAGGACGAGCGCAGGAGGATGCACGACGCGGGGGGAAGCCCGAGGCTCGTGTTGAGGATGAGGACGAAGGGAAGGAGGAAGGGCGCGTGAGAAGGATGGCAAGGTAAGAGGAGACCTTCGCACGGGTGCTGCATCGGGGGCACTGGCCTTGCCGATCCAGGAGGGAGCGGGAACGCCGCAGCCCTTGGGAAACTCTCTGGGGGTTGCTGCTTGCTGCTAACAGGAGCTGCCCAAATTCTTCCCTCCCCCCCACCTCCAACCTGGCTTTCGATGCCGTAGGCGGGTAAACTCAAACTGCCTTTAGACTTGGTGGTATTTTACTCACCGGGCTGCCGAGCAGCACAGTCCGCTGTGGTCATGGAGCGGCGTGGGTTGGCCGCGTGAATGTCAAACCCATTTGTCATAACTGCAGAATAAATACAGGCAGCGTTGGCAGAGAAAAGGAGCCGGTTTTGGTGTGGTCAGGCATGGCGTGCGAGGAGACGGTCTATACCTGACGCACGTTCCTCGGGGAGCCAGCAACAGACTTTTGGCTCATTCCTGCATGGTTTGCAGCGGTCAGTGCCAGGGAAAGTTTTGCCCTGCGCTGAATAAGAAAGCAAAGCTTTGGGAAAGTCCGGATCACGCTTCCTTGGCTGCGAGCTTTGCGTCCCCAAGCAGCGCACGTTTTCAAACGGCAAGACGGGGAAACGGGGCCGCGTGCAGCACAGAGGCGACTTCCGAACAGGCTCAGGAGGTTTCGGAGCCGGTGTCCTGGTGACTCGCCGTAAGAGTTCATGCCGTTGCCGGTTTGTCCGCAGATAGCGGCTCAGAGCCGGAGCAACGCGGTCACGGGTAGCGGCGCAGATGCTCACCTGCACTGCACGCACCGTGCTTTCCCCTTTAGACTCGCAGGCGAAGGCCGCGACCAGCACGGCTGAGCATGCAGCTGTGGGGACAGCACCTTTCATGATCATCTCCTGATGTCCACGGGATTAAGACTACGTATTAGACCGTCATCTGGGGAAAGCTATCGTTTCTCAGGTGGTCTGGGCTGGTGCCTAATGCAATCAAACCAATGTAGCTCTGGCTATTGAATAATGAAACGGCCAGGCTGGAAACATCTTTCTATCCAGACTTCATGTTTTTCCTAACACTTGCTCTGCGAAATGGCTTTGGCCCTGCACTCCGTAGAAGCTGCGTTTGATAGAAAGAGCAGGAAAATAGCTGAGCTATAAATAAACGTATTCAAAACCAGGCAGGGACCAGCAAGACGTGAGTGTGGTTTCACTGCCTATGATGTGGGCTTGAAGGAATGATTTTACCAATAGCAGATGTGAAAAGGTTTCCTTTTGTGCTCGAGGGATGAGATGAGATCAAATCGGGTCAGATCTGCATACTGAAAACAGCAATTTGATAACAAAGTTATTGTCTCATGCATCTTTGATAGCGGGGTCTTCCTGGGATGCTAGAGCAGTTTTTCCTCTACCCAATGTAGCCCGGGGCTGGTGGAGTAGCGCTAAGAGCTTGGGGAAGTGGTTTGTAAATCAAGTTGTGGGGTACCTGCTGGGTGGCTTGACCTCTTCCCCTGGACCCGAGGTCCAATCTGCAGCAGTGCTCCCCAGAAACATGACCCAAGCAAGCCTGAAGGGCCCTGCCCTCTCTGTCCTGAGAAGAGAGGCATTTCTGATCTCCACGCCGGAGCAGCATATCCCAGACAGCAGCAGAGCTGGACAGGGGCCGCGGGGAGCAGGGCACAGATGCGGAGCTGCATGCCGCACCATTCCCTGTGCGCAGCCCAGAGGCTGTTTCTGGGTGAGAAGGTGACCTCTTCCGTTAGCAGCAGGGATGCTTTTTCTTCCTGAATTAGATGGTGGTTTGGAGGCTTTCCAGGACCGACATCATTCTTCCCGATCGTGGCTGTTTCGGGGAGGGATGTCTCCGAGAGGTCCAGAAACGGAGAGCTTCTCGCAGTCCCAGGGAGCGGCTTAAAACTCTGGAGTTGGGCAAACTCTGCCCTGTCCAAATCAGAAGTGCTCAAAGTCTGTTTCTGGGCCATTCCCATCAGCAGTTTGTCATATAGCCTGTGACATAGTCAGCACTGTGCAAACACCGAGTATTTCTGCATCCAGCATGCGATTTAAGAGCCAGCTCCAGAGGCTGGCAGCAGCATCACCTTGACTGTCATCTGCCTAGAGCAAAAAATCCTCATGGTCTTTGGCCTGTTCATGGGGCCACTGCAGACAACCCGGGTGGCCCACATGCCAAGGGTCCCTTCGTGGGCACTGCTGTTGCTAATGCTGAGGTATATTTTAACATCCTTAGCAGGCTAGCAGCTGCCAAAGGATTTGACAGGGTAAGGATGTTTTTAGAAAGGCTACTTAAAGCCCATTTTCACCTGGTGCCTCCTAGCTAGCAAGGGCATTTAGCACTGACCTCTCCTCTGACTGTGATTTAATTTGCATTTGAGCTTTGTATTTCACCTTTAAAAAATGGGATTGCTCCATAAACTCGTTAGTGGAAGTGACTCCTAATGCCTTGGCTCCTAACCAGGAAGGTCCCTCTTGAATCCTGGGTGTGACAAAACTGCTGGGCTCTGCTTTTCTCTCGCTGCAAGACCAGCTGCAGATAAGCATGTTCCTGCTTAGGCAAGAGGGATTGCTATTAATATGTACAATGTAGAAATTTGGGACTGCTCCAGGTCAAATTTTTGGGGACAAATCCATCCTGGGGGCAACTGCTGATCCCAAGAAGCCTGGATGAACCTGGCTGCTGGTGTCCTGGGTCACACAAGGGAAACTGCCTTCCCTCTCTGCTCTCCTCTCCCTGTGTCGGAGGAGGAAGCAGATCTTCCATGGGCTGCCGGCAACAGACTGCCATGCGCTCCCTGCACCCCATCCAGAGCAGACGGCTGCTTTCCTCTTATCGGTCACATATCTGGCCTTCAAAGCCCTGATTCTTCCCTGTTTGTCTCTCCCTTGCCCAGCTGTGTCCCATGACAACGTCATGCACTATGTTTTATGGGTCCTCCTCCACCATGGCTCCACCATCCAAGAGCAGACTGAAGCGTCAGAGCCGGATTTTCTCCCAGGTCTTGTACCGGACACTGAGCTACAAGGACCGGAGCTCAGCATCATCCTTCCCCACGGCTGGCAACGATGATCCAGCCGAGCTCTCCACCCAGCTTTCTGCCCCGGGTGTCCTGAAGATCTTTGGAGGCAACATCTGCGCGGGCACCAACTACAAGAGCGTGCTGGCGACGGGGAGCTCGGGCGCGCGGGAGCTGGTGAAGGAGGCCTTGGAGCGGTACGGGCTGAGCCAGGTGAACGCAGGCCAGTACGTGCTGTGCGACGTCATCGGCCGGTTTGAGGGCTCGGAGAAGCGGTGGCAGACCGAAGGGCTGAGGGTCCTCGGCGACGCCGAGAAGCCGCTCCTCATCCAGGACCTTTGGAAGCCCAGGGAGGGATTTTCCCGACGGCTGGAGCTGCGCAAGAGGGCAGAGGTGGAGGAGCTGGCATCCAGGGACGTGGACACCACAACCGCAGGTCAGAGCCGGGCGCGAACGCTCCCCGTGCCGGTGCTCGGTGAGCTCCCGGCAGCCGGTCGGGGCCGGGAGAGGATCAGGGAGCAGCTCCCGCCGCGGTGCCGGTGCCAAGCTGGCCCTGCACCACGCACCCTCCGAGGGGACAGGATCTCCTGGCAGCATGGCTGTGAGCGAGTCATCTGGCGGGGCGGACGGGCCGTGCCTTCGTTAGGCTCGGTCCGTTTGATTTCCGCCCTCCTTTGCGCATCAGTGGTGCTCGGCTGCTTTCTGCCCGCGGGAGCCCAGCAGCTGCGGCGGGGGGCCTGGGGCGCTCCGGCCCCGCTCACGCTGCGCGCGCAGGGGTTGGGCCTGCTGGTCCTCGGCGTCGGGCGGCTGCGTGGGGCCACGGCGATACCTTTTGCAGTGGAGAAAGGCGATTTCGGGTCTGTCCTCCTGAGCACGGGTGCAAGCGCTGGGTGCGATGGGAGCAGTCTTTTCGCTCCCACGCGGCGCTGCGATACTCTCTCGGGTAGATTTGGTAGCCGGTGCTCTCCTGGCTCAGTTTAGTACCTGCGACCCGAAACATTCGCCCCAACTGATTTGGGGTTTCACACCGAGGCACCAACCCAAATCCCCCCCTGCCCGTTTGCAGCCCACCCACGGCCTCCCCAGACCATCCGTGTTGTCCGTTCCTCCCGTCGCGGCTCGGGGGAGCTTCGCGCTCGGCCGGCCGGGCCGTGCTGCCTGCTGCCCATCCAGCTGCCCGTCCCCTGCGAGCGCGCGCCGGGCTGCTTTCACGCTGCTCTTGCAGCGAAACCCAGCGGAAACATAACAAGTAGAGCGGCATGGGCCAAAAGAGCCCGTTCGCCAGTGGGGTGTTGGGGCAGGACGGCCTGGGGACGGGAGCGGAGCAGTTCCTCACGCCCGTAGCCAAGGGTCGCGCTTCCACGAGAACAGCCCCAGGCGTCGGCAGCAGCCTCCCTCCGGGCACGCGCCGAGCGGGAGCCCGGCTGCTCCCCGCGAGCGGCTGGAGCAAACGGCCCGATGCCTCCTGCGCCGGCGGGAACGGGGCTCTTCCCTTCGGTTGTAAGGAGGGCTGGAGGAGCCCAGACACGCGGCGTAGGGGCAATGCAGCCGCGGCGAGCGGCCACGCGGGTTTCCAGGGAGAGCATCCAGCTCCCGCGTTTCCTGCGGCCCCTGCTGCTGGGCCGGGCTCTTACTAAACCTGGCTCTCCCCTGAGCGCAGGTGGTTTCTTCAGAGCATCAGGAGAACCTTTTTTTAAAGCAGTCATCAAGCAGATCTCAGTGCGTTTCATCTCCCCTTTGTAAAGCAGAGAGGGCTGCGAGACCCCCGCGCGCTAAGGGGGGAGATGGGGCTGCCAGGGCCGCCGCCAGCCGCAACTCACTGGCTTGCAGTTTCGTCCCGGAAACTGCCCGTTGTGCCCTGAAATCTGGGAGTGGAATTTGCAATCTTGGGAGCAGCTTGAGCCCCTCCGGCTCCTCGGGAGATCGTTCCTGCCCTGCCGCGGGCGACACGAGCGGAGGAAGAGGGGCTGCTCCTGGCGCAGGGCTTGGGCCCGGGCTGGGGCGAGTGTCGGAGGAGGAGGCAGAGGCGGATGCCTGCTTTTAGCTCCTTCTCTTTTTCCAAGATCAGAGAGAAGTTTAGAGCTTTGGAATAGCTGTGGGCTGGACAGACTCTAAAAATGGCTCATTTTGAGTAGAGAAAAGGGAAAGAGCCAAGTGCAATAGTTACAGTTAGCTGCGGGTGCTGAGGGTCGCCTGCTGGCTCTTGCAAGCACTCCCGCCACGAGCTCGAGGTCACTTTTAACGCCGAGCCTCACTGCAGCCTGCAAAGCGCCAGCAAACACGGGAAGCAGCGCTGCCGCCTGGACCCCAGCACGGGCTGGAGCAGCTCGAGCCAGGGCTCGTTTTGTACCGCGGACACGTGCCCGGCACGGCGGACCCCAGCTCCATCCCTTAGCCCAGGCGCTGGCACCACTTCTCCCCCACACTCCCCGAAAAGCAGGAACAGCCCAGTGCATCGGGTACCAACCCGTGCAACGCTCTGAAAAGCCACCTGTGATTTAAGGCTCTCCTGCGAGGGGTCTCCATAGGGAGAGGGGAGCATTTGCACCTATGCACCCCGGTGCTGTTGCAGGGAGGAACGAGATCTATTCTGGTTTGCTAAAGCCACAGAGGAGCAGTTTGGGTGGTGTTTCTCTCTCATTTGCCTGCAGCAAAGCTCAGGTGATTCAAGAACCGGGCCCCGCACTGTCCGGGAGCAGGCAGTGCAGAGCAGGTCCAGGCTTGGCATCTTGGGTTTTTCCCAATTGAAAAGCAGTTCCTGACCCACTCACGTGCCCCAGACCTGGAAATAAGCCAGTTATGCTTTCGATGGACCGATACTACCTCATTTGTTTGGGCAGTCTCAGGTGGGGATGGCAGAAGGAGACTTCATTTCTTACCTTGAGGCCTTTTCCCTGGTTGACTGGACTATTCCAAGAAAGGAAACGTGCACCAACGTTTACTCAGGGCATCTGCTCTGCAGGCTACAAAGCCCTGACTGGTCTTATTTAAATTGCATTTTTAACAGTCTTTCTTTTGGTGGCACCATCAGTCATCTCACCCCGTGGCAGCAGCACGGCCAAGGGGACACCGTGGTGGCGAGCACAGCTTCCCGGTCCACGTGCTGCTGGGGCCGGAGGCACGCAGGGAGGATGAGGAACTGCAGGCAACCTTGATAGGCATACCTTTAGCATTTTTGTCTCCGCCATCCTAGAAAGCCTGCAATATTGCTGCTGCCTGGCCCAGCGCGGGAGGCCTCCTGCCCGTCAGACCCCAGACGGGGCCTGTTCTGCTCCCCTTGCCCAAGCGCCCGCGGTCGGCAGCGAGCGTTGAGCAGGGCAGCAGCCCGATGAGCCGGCTCTGCAGCCTCCCCCTTGCCTGGCGGCCACCTCAGAAATAGCTAAAACTCCTGGCATGACGCAGGCTGGCTGGCTCGTCCCCGCAGCCGGGCAGAGGTCCCCAGGAGCAGAGCATTGGCATGGAAAACACAGCATCTGCACGGGAACAACAGGACTTTGGCCTGGCAGCTCCCCGGGAGCAAAGTGCAGCAGAGCAGGATCTCTGCGGAAACATGTCCCAAGCTCTTCCCTGCCCCGGGAATCACCAGAGCCGCCGGGGAGGGCCAGGCTTCGCTGCCCACGCACGGGCTGCAGCCTGCCCCTCTGCTGAGCAGGCAGGAAAGGCCCTGCATCCATCTGTGACCTGTTAGCCCATAGCTTAAGAGTTTTATCTGCTCAGTTACCCATTATCCTAATTGGTTTATTAGCTGCTTCCCGCTGCAGGGGGAAGTCGCTCCCTCTTCGTGCCACTAATTAGCAGCCCAGGTTGAGCATGTCTGCTGTAAACGAGGGGTGACGTCCTCCCGTGGCGTCAGCTGCCAGCCGGGCTCCCGGCTCGGGGGAGAGGAGGCAGGAGGAGCCCCGCTCGCCGGCGGGAGCAGGAGATGCGCCGGCAGCGCAGAGCCCGCTTCGGGCACGTGCCCCAGCCTTGCTGGTCGCTCCTTCCTCGGCCCTTGCTGCCCGGGGCTTCCCCAGGAGTCAGCGGGCTGAATCGCCTGCGCGCGTTGGGAAGCGCAGAAGTTAAGCCTGTTATATTAAAAGTCGTAGATATTAAAAGGTATCTTTGAGGAGCTGGCGTTGTAGATCAAAAAAAAAAAAACCACCTTAGCATGATTGCACTTGGGGGGGGATCTCCTTCGGGTGCGACACAGCAGCTAAGTTAGGAAGGACCAGCCCCACTTTAGCTCCTCCTGGGTAAATTCGAAGCCAACTTTCTTCACAGCAGCAGGTGGAAAACCCCGCGGTCTGCGTGACGGCGGCGGCAGCCCGGGGTGAACAGGAGCAGCAGCACCTCTCTCCCGGGGAAGCAGGAAATTGCTTGAAAAATCTGGGCTTTTATTTATTTCCCAATGTAGGCGGCCTTCTGTGCGAGCGGGCTCTCTCAGCGCCGGCCTCCCTCTGCAGTTCTCTTTTCTCTTGCCCTGCTCAGGTTATTACATCCCATCTTCAAGCTCGCCCTTATTTTTCGTACTACCGAAGATCGGGTCTGGGGCGGTGCGGTAGGGGATGCCGGCCCCCGGGAGGAAGAGTGAGAAGGCTGTGATTGGAGGCGGCGGCTGCGTCACCGTCCAGCGCTCCCCATCACACCTGGCCCCCTTCTCCCCTTTTCTTTGGTGCCGTTTATGCAAGCAGCTGCCAGCTCTCCCCCGGCCTCGGCATGGCTTTCCCGGTGTTTTGGGTGGGTTAGCTTGCAACTGAGAAAACGGTACCAGAGGATTGAACAAAGAACCCGGTTTACAGGAGGCCCATGTTACGTTCAGGAAAAGAGCTGTGTTTGTCTTTCCAGGGCTGCTCTGGGGCTAGCAGCCAGCCCGTGGCGGGGGCGCTAGCTGGAGTGAAAAAGCAACTTTTTCCTATTAGGTTTAATGCCACAAAATAAATACAGAAGCTTCCTTTCCCCTAGATAAGGGACCGATGATGGCCTGTCCGTCCTGGCACGGGACCCAGCAGCCCCCGCGTGCTCCCAGCCCGGCTCATGCTACCTGGGGCAATAACCGCTGCCGTCGGGTCCCGGTCCTGCGGATGGCCGTCCTGCTGCGTGCGGGCCTCCCTAGTCCCCTCCGGACCCAGCCTGGCCACAGTTATCATGCCCCGAAATCCAATTCTTTGCAGGGCTCCCCCAGAAAACAGCGCTGCAGGGCCGCGTTAGGCTCCCGCAGCCGTTCCCGCGCTCCCGTTCCCGCGCAGCCCTCGGCGAGCTCGGCCCAGAGCCCGGCCGAGGGCTTCGTTCGCCACGTGCCCCAACGTGCTGCTCGCCGGCCCTGCAAGGGGTGATGGGGTGCGGGGCTGGTTGCCTTTTTAAGAAGGAAGAGGGCACGTGGAAGGGCATTTCCCGGCCTGCCCGGCTGCGCCTCTGCCGGCAGTGGCTGCAGGCCGCGGTTCGGACCGCTGCAGGCTGCTTGGCCATCTCTTGCCCTAATCCTAAGGCATGTAAACAGCAGGGTTTATTTTCTCTCTCTCTCTCTCCCAGCCCCATCTCTTTCATTTTCCCAGCAAAGGAGCGCTCGATTTAAAGCAAACAAACACAAAAATGTATTTCAGAACGGGGAGCCTGTTCCTCACCAAATAAGGCAGATGGCATTTTTTTGGGTCTGAGCTCGTGAGTGTCCCTTTAAGCAGTGCTGGGCTGGATCGCCTCTCCTGTCCGGAGCTCGCCGGCTCGCCGATTCGGACTCGGGCCCCGTTCCTGCCCTCTCCCCTCCGCCTGCTCCCGCGCGGAGCCGAGGGGCAGAGCTGCGCGCGGGGACCCGGCTCCTTGCTGCAGCCCCTCCGCAGCATCGCTCCCGAGAGCAAATCCTGCAGGCCCTTTCCCCCTCTTCTTCCTCCGCGTGCGTCGCCGAGCGCCAGCGACCTGCTCCGCGCAGGCTCCCCATGCAAGGTACATCCCCAACCGCATCCGCAACTTCTTTCTATGTCTTTTCCAGGACTTGCCCCCGCCGAGTGGCGCGCGGGGCTCGCTCGTGCGCGGCGCTGCCGCGGCGGGGACCGGGCCTGCTTTTGTGCCTGCGCCAGCCCCGCTCATTTGCTCGGGCTCCCATTCGTCTTGCTGACAGCTCTTCCCGAATCGACGCTGGGCAGAAGTTAATTGCAGCCCGCTGCTGCGGCAGGCAGCCCCCGCTGCGGCACCGGCGCTCGCTCCGGCCGGCACCGGCAGGTGCCCGGAGCAGCCGGGGAAACGCGGGGGGCTCGGGCTCGGCGCCGGGAGAGCGAGCGCTGCATCCCCGGAGGCATCCAGGCCCTTTTGTTTGCTCTAGCCAAGGTCTCCTCTCGCTCCGCTCCGGCCGGGCAGCGCGGCTCGGCCGAGGATGCTGCAGAGGACGAGCCGCTGCCCGGCTGCTCGGCGGGGAGGAGGTTTGGGACGCGTGGGGCGGGGGGGGACAGGGCTCCTCGGCGATCATGGGGCGGGGGGGGGGTGTTGGCACAAAACGCCCTCGTGTTGGTTGCCGGCAGCCGCTTTCGGCGTCACCCTTCGGGAAGGGCGCAGGGCGAGGGGACGTGGGCCCGGGGAGGGTGCGCGCCGCCTCGCGCCCACGTCCCGGGGGATTAAGCTGCTTCATCCCGGCTCTCTCCGTGCTGCAGCGGGAGCGGCGGCTGCAGCGCTGCTGCAGGGAGGAGGGTGGCCCGGCCGGCGGGGGACAGCGGCTCATCCCGCCTCTCGTCCCGCAGGCATCAACGCCCAAGCCCGGAAACTGCAGCGCAACCGGGCCAAGGGGGCCGTGCGGCTGCCGGCGGGCGCTGAGCGGCACGGCAGCCCGCCGGCCCTGCGGCGCAGCCTCAGCGAGACCAGCCTGGGCCGCCCGGCGCCGCGGCACGACGAGCCGCTCCAGCGACACTACTGCACGCTGCCCGAGACGCTGCGCGGCCCGGCCGGCGCGCGGGACAGCCCGGCTGGCCAGCGGCCCGGCAGCAGCATGCGGTTCTCCCTCTACCAGTCGCCGCACCTCCTGCTCCTGCAGGGCTACAGCCAGCAGCACGTAAGCACCGCGCGGCCTTCCTCGCTCCCGGCCCGGCACCCTCTTCCTCGCCGGCTCCTTGCCACCGGCCGAGCCCTCGGGATCGGCGGGATGGGTCGCTTCTTGCATGGCTGCGTTGGGCATGCGTTGCTGCCAAAGAGCATCCTTAAGACAGGCGCTTTTAGCAGCTTTTGCTCCCCTCCGCGGAGGCGCGCGGGCCCGGCGGTGGGTTTTTTTGGGCGAGCGGAGGTGGTTGTGCAGCGGGAGGGACGCGCTGCTGCTCGGCGCGCTCGGCAGCCGGCCTTCGGACGTCCCTGCGCAGGCGCCGCGGGCAGGCAGCCTCCGGCGTTCGGCGCCGCGGGCCGACGGCTCGCGAGCTGCCCCGTCCCCGTCCGTCTGCCTGCTTACCGCCGAAAGTAAGGCGAGCCGGTAAGCAGGCAGCCCGTCCGGGAGGCCTCTGCCCCGAGCGGAGGAGGCCCGTAGCGAGCGACTGGGACCGCTCTTTTCGTTAGTGGCTACTTTGTCCGGGTTGCATAGCTGGATAGTCCCAGATTTCCTGCTCTGCCCCGGGGTGACGGCGGCGCTGCAGCCCTTACGCGGCCGCAGCGCCCCGGCGCTCTTCGCTCTGGGACGCGCTGCAGCCCTGCGGCGCTCAACCCGTCGTGCAGCTGGGGAAACTGAGGCACGGCGCGGCGGCGTGCCTTGCCGCAGGGCCTGGGGAGGCGAGGGGGGCGGCATCCTGGCTCCTTCCGCCGTGCCACCCGGCGGCTCTCGGCTGGCTTCGCGCCGTCGCCCGCTCCTGCCAACGCCGCCGCTGCTGCGTTTCGGGACCGCGGTGGAGAGGCTGCTCACCCTCGGGGCTGCGACGGGGAGGGGGTGCGGGGCAGAGCCTCGGGGGGTGCTGAGCACCGTGCCCGGCTCACCCCCCCCCCCCAACCCCGCAGGACAGCCTGGTTTACCTGCTGAACCGCGAGCAGCACACGGTGGGGCAGCGGACGGCGGCCAGCAGCCCCAGCATCGCCCTGTGCGCCCCGGACATCCTGGCCCTGCACTGCACCATCCGGAGGCTGCCGCCGGCCCGGCGCCGCTCCGAGGAGCGGCTGCTGCTCGAGCCCGGCGCCGGCGCCGCCGTGGCCGTCAACTTCAGCGAGGCGGCGGGCCCCGTGGCGCTGCGGCACGGCGACCTGCTCTCCCTCGGCCTCTACTACCTGCTGCTCTACAAGGACCCGGCCAAGGCTCAGCCCTTGCCGGCCCAGACGCTGGCCAGGCTGCGAGCCCTGCAGCGCGCCGCCGCCACCGCCACCCCGCTCCTGTGCGCGGCCTGCGGCGGCCGGCTCGGCCCGCGGCACCCCGCCGCCAAGCCGGGCCCGGCCGGCGGCCCCAACGCGGCGCGCCGAAAGCTGCTGCTGGAGTTCGAGCGCGCCGCCGAGGACGCGCTGCTGCGGCGCATCCTGACCCTCATCGAGCCGGCGGGGGACGACCACAAGCTGACGCCCGCTTTCCTCGTCTGCCTCTGCGTCCAGCACTCGGCCACCGCCTTCGAGCCGGGAGACTTCGGGCAGCTGCTGCTCAAGGCGGCCAAAATGATTCAGCGGACGGTGTGGGTCAGTCCGGGGGGTCCCACGGCGAAGCCCCCCCCCCCAGCCTGGGTTATCCCCGGCTCCGCCAGCCGCTGGTGCAGCCCGGTTCCCGCCAGCTCTTTACACGTAGCTTTTGGCAGGAGGGGGAAGAAGAGCAGAGGGGTGTTCACCCTCTTGGGGAAGCACAAACGGGTCGAGCCGCCCACGAAGTGGCCCCGGGGTGCCGGTGCCCGTACCGGTGCCCGCCGCGCCACCAGCACTGCTGCTCTTCCTTATAGTCACTGCTGCCTTTTCTTTTTCTCCCTGGTCCCAGGAGAAGACGAGGGAGCTGGCCGAGAAGCAGTCCCAGCAGTAAGTATGACCAACCTGCCGGCCTTGCTTTTCCTGGAAAGGGTGGGGGGCGAATGCAACCCGCCAGCAGAGCGATCCCTTCCTTCCCCAGCAAGGGCAGCGCGGGGCCAGCTGCAGCAGCCCCAGCGCCCGCCCCGGCTCAGCGCGCTCGTGACACGCTCCATTTTCCTGCTGCGTGCATCCCTGGTGCATCCCGCGCAGACCCGGCGTTGGCCCCCTTTCTTGCCCGGTGCCTCCCACGCTCGGAAGGGCTCAGTTAATAGATGCACACTGCAAAATAGCTGCGCTGGCTCACGCGCATCCCCGCCACGCCTGGGCCCCGCTGCCCTGGGCTCAACTCCCGCGCGCTCGCACTTTCCGGCCGCTCGTGCTAGGGTTTGGCCCCACGGGGGCTGGCGCTACGTGCGCACGGTCGGGGGCGGCTTGCACGCCGTGCCCCGCGACGGGGCCCCGCTCTGGGGCTCTGGGGGCAGCGCGCGAGGCCGCGTTCACGGCGGCTTCCAGCGCTTGGGCTCCAAAGCAGCATCTGGAGAAGTTCTTGGTGCTCGTTCCCAGGTCTCTTCTAAGGCCGCTTCCAGGAGAAGCTTCCCAGACTTTATTAGAGCAGGAAAAAAAATGTTTCAGCAGTTGAGAAGCTTTCCAGATGCTTTTTATTTATTTTGTTTTATTTTTGAACAGGCCAGCGCAGGCAGGCTGGATTTAAACCTCCAGAACTGGCATACCTAGCGCATGCTCCCCGGGGAGCTGCTGTTTAGCCACGCTCGTTTGCTGCAATACAAGCGGACCGATGGTCAGAAACGCTCTCCCTGTCTCCGCAGCCAGGATCCGGCGTCCCTGTCCCGCTTCACCGTCACAGACCTGCTGCCAGACCTGCAGCACATCCTCTTCTGGATGTCCAACGCCATCGAGATCCTCTACTTCGTGCAGCAGAAATCCCCCACCTACATCCAGAGCATGGAGGAAGAGCTGGACGTCAAAGGTAGGACGCGGGGCCGACGCAGCGCGGGGCTCTGCCTGCTGCACGGGGCGGCCGGGGGGAGCGGCGTGAGCCTGGCACCGCCGCTTTCTGCCGCTGCTGGGGGCAACTTCACTGCTGGAAGGCCCGAGCGTCGCCGGCTGCCCCGGAGCTGCTCCTTTGACCGCCTTGCGCGGGCGGCGCGCGCAGAGACGAGCTGGCGGCCGCCCGAGCTGCGGCTTGGCGGCGGGGACAGCCCGCGATTAAACGGGGCCGGGCTGCTCGGCATCGGCTCCCCTTTCTGCCACGGCAGCTTGCAGAGTGCATTAGCCGCCGCGGGGGGCAACGGGAATTTGCAGGAAACCCTCTGGAATCGCTCACCAGCCAACCTGCTGATGCAGGGAAAAAGGGGGGGAAAAAAAAGGAAAAGGGGATGAAATCAGCTTCAGGAGCCGTCTGGTCTACGCAGCAAATCAAAGTCTCCGCGGCTGCTGTCACCAAGATCAAGGAGGTCTCGGTGCGTCTGCGGCCGAGGAGGCAGGAGTGTTTGAGGGAGGCGATGAAGGCGGAGGGCCGTGTTGCACCCTGCCCCGGACCCCAGAGAGCAGAGACCGCTGGGCTGCCCCCGGCGCCGCCGGCCACGCCATCGGGAGGGACGCGGTCGGCTGCTCGCCCCTCGCCGGCTACCGCCGCTCCCATGCCGATGCTGGCCGCGCGGCCCCCCGGCCCAAGCCCTGGCCCGTTCTTAACCTGTGACAGCTCACATGAGAAAAAAAAAAAAAAAGCACTGATGGGCTAAAAATACGGGCGCCTGGCAGGAGAGGAGACCTGGGAGCAAGCCGGGAGGGGGACGCAGCCGGGGGGCTGAGCCGCGGCCTCGGGAGCTGGCGTCAGCTGCGCTTTCGGCCGTCTCCGCGCTGCTTCCTCTCCCGCTCGACCAGCCTGGAGCTGCCTGCGGCCGCCCGGCCGCCTCTCCCGGGCTCTGGGTGCCTGTTTATTCGAGGCAGGGCCGCGCACCGGGACCCCCGTGCGGCGCGCTGGAGCCCGGGCCGCGGCCGCCTCGCGCTCTGCCCGGCCCCGCTCGGCTGCGCTGGTTTGGGCTGGAGCCGGCTGCTCTTCCTCGGCCGGCCGCGCCGCGGCTCCCTGCCCGCACCGCCGGGGCGCTCCCCGCGGCTGGCTCCTGCCCTGCAGCATCGCACAGCCAGCGGGCAGCCCAGCTAGGTTAGCGCCCAGGTTTTAGCTCCGTCTTCCGTGCCGTAGGGTCCAAGGAGTCTCTGTTCTCCTCGACCATCACAGCCAGCGAGGAGGCGATGACGGTCCTGGAGGAAGTCATCATGTACACCTTCCAGCAGTGCGTCTACTACGTCTCCAAGGTCGGCGCTCCGCTGCGCGCGGCGGCTCCCCGCGGGCGTCCCCAGCAGCGCTCTCCCGGCCAGCAGGGGTTTCACTCAGCTCCCGGTTTCTTGCGGTTGCAAAACGCCGAGGGTGTTTTTTTCCTTTGGGCTGAAACGCTCCGATTTTGGTCGCGGCCCAAGGAAAGTATTGAATCCCCGCGGCACGCAGCGAGCCGGCCGGGGAGGGCGCCTCGGCCGGGGGGGAGCGCGCTCGCCCGCCTGGCGCGGGGAGGCCGGAGCGCGCCGCCTCCGGCCCCCGGCACAACGGGGCGATTCACGGCCGCGGCGCGAACGGCGCCCCTGGCCCGCGGCCGCCGGACCGCGGGGGCCGAGCGGGGTCGCCAGCGCCCGCGCCGCGAACAGAGCGCGCAGTGTGCGGCTGCAGAAAGGCTGCTGTGTCCGCGGGGGAGGCCCCTTTCCAGCGCGGGAGGCGCCGGGCTCGCAGGACGGCGCTGCCTCTCCGCCGGCATCCGCGAGGCCGGGTCCGTTCGGCGCGGCTCTCCCGGGGCAGAGCCTGGCCGGCAGCGCCGGCCGCCCCCCACCCCTCTGCTGCACCCTCCGCTCCTCTGCACAGGCGCCTGCTACATGCTGCTCCCTCCCCATTTAGGCAATAGGGAAAGCTTGGCCCCGTTCCCCTGCCCACCACCACTTTTTTTTTCTTTTTTTTAAAAAAAAGGCGAAGAAAAGTCTTTATAAAAAAACAGCGAAAAGTCTTGTGCAACACTGGCACATTGCAAGGGAGAATAAGAGCAGGAAAAAACCCTTGCTGGAGTAGGGCCAGCAGGGTTTGCTTGCAGAGGTGAGGAGGTCTGAAGGATTTGGCTGATGCAAAAAAAAAAAAAAAGAAAAAAAAAAGATAAAATACCCCATCCTGCTGCACATCTCCAGCTCTTTGTACCTCCCGGTGCAGTGTCTGTACGTGTCGCTCCCCGCGCTGCTGGAGTGCAACCCCTTCCAGAACGAGGGCCGCGAGACGTGGCGGACGTCACCCGCGCTGCCCGAGGAGTTGCGCAGGGTTGTGCTCATCTACCAGGCTGTGCTGGACCTGCTGCGCCAGTACGAAGTGCACCCAGAGATCACCTCGCAGATGTTCGCCTACCTCTTCTTCTTCTCCAACACGCTGCTCTTCAACCAGCTCCTGGACAAGGGTCAGTCCGCCCCAAATGCCTCACTGGGACAGGGCACTTCCCACCCAGGTGAAGCTGAGGGCTTTGAGGGACCATCCCGGGGCATTTTAAAGCATGCCCACCTTGGGAGGTGGTAGGGCTAGGAGAAGGGGCTTTGCCAGGCAGCTGGAGGAGGCTGGCAACAGGCAGGTCTCAGCACCATCCTCGTGGGGCAGCTGAGCCCAAATCCGGCTCTGCCCCCACAGCCCTGCTGCCCAGGAGAGGTTGAGCCCTGTGCCTCCTTGGCTGCACTGCCCTCACCCCCGCAAGATGGCTCCTATTTTGAGCCCAAGCAGAGGGGTGCTGAGTGCAGCACCTTTCCTGGGGCCACCTGGGTAATAAACCACTGCCGCCTGCTTTTTTAATTGAGGAGCACGATGGTGCTCATCAGCCCTGATTAACACAGCAGCCCCGCTGAGCGCTAGCGTGCCTGGAGCCACGGGCTGTGGGACACGGGCAGCGTTAACCCGGCTTTGCTTCTCCATCCCGGGGCAGCTCTTACCCCGCTCAGTGGTGGGCTTCCCCCCAGGCAGCGGGCGGTGGGGGACGCTCAGCCTCGGGGCGCTCAGCCCGGCCGCTCTGCCTCCCGCAGGCTCCTCTCTCGGCTGTTTCCACTGGTCCAAGGGCGTGAAGCTGCGGGCTTGCGTGCGGCTGCTGCTGGAGTGGCTGCGCGGCGCCGGCTTCGAGCAGCTGGCGCAGCAGTTCTTCGCCAAGCTGGCCAGCGTGGCCGACCTGCTGGCCATGCCGGGCTCCCAGCTGCTGCAGGTGAGGGGCTGCCGGCGCCAGCCGGGGCGCGCGCCCGTCTCTGCTGGGGGGCAGGCACCAGCGAGAATGACTTTGCCAAATTCACAGCTCAGGTAGAGGTGCCCGTGGCAGTGCCGAGCCAGGGCTGTGGACGTGCCCTTGGCTGGTGCCTGTTGGCCGGAGGGCAGCTCATGGGAGCAGGTAGCTCGTCCATCCGTCCGTCCGTCCGTCCTGGCCCAGGGTGGGCAGCAGCGAGGCGGGGATGCCCCAGGGAGCCGGCGCGGCCGCAGCTCGGCAATGAGCCCTGAGGGTAACGCGGCTGCCCTGCACCGTGTCCCAGATGACCTGGCCGTGCCTGCGAGCCGAGTTCCCCGCTCTGAGCCCCGCGCAGCTCCAGCGCGTGCTGAGCCAGTGCCAGGCGGCGATGGACGTGGGCCGCGTCGCGGCTTGGCAGCCTGCCGAGGAGGAGAGCGCGGCCGCCCTGCGGCACGGTGAGCCCCTGCGGCGCGGTGAGCCCCTGCCTTTGCGCCCAGCGCTGCTCCCGTCATCGCCTTCCCGTCACCCGCAGGCGCCGGGCGAGGTTTTTACGTCTAAACCAAACGGCGAGTAATTCCCTTCCCTTCCCCGGGGCTCCCGGGGGTAATTGCAGTGATCAGCAATAACCGTGCTCGCAGGACACCAGCATCTTGTGAAGGATGCAGAGGGAGGACGAGGGATGCTGGCCTCTCCCAGCTCAGCGTGTCCGCCTTCCCCTCCCCATCGCTGTGCACGGCCGAGAGCCGCGGGGAAGCGCGGGGAGGGCGGAGGAGAAGAGCAGGGCTGCGCACAGCGGGGAGCGGGGCTGCAGCCCGGGCCAGCGCTAGCCTCCCTCCCTTTCTGCCTTCAGATGAGGTGCTGGAGTCCTTCGATAACCATCCGCCCATCATCCTGCCCAGCAGCGGCTTCCGGGTGGACCTGGAGGTGGAGACGCTGGACGACAACATCTACCGGCACCTCCTCTACATCCGCCACTTCCTCTGGAGCCTGCACACCAAGAGCCCCCACGGCGGTGACGTGCCGGACCCGGCCCCCGCGAAGGTAGCCCTGGCTCTGGGGGCCCGTGCGGTGCCCTGCCGAGGGGCTGTCTTCTCCTGGGCGGGCAGGAGGGTCGCAGGGCTCCTTCTCCATCCCACCCATGCTACTCCCGTGGTACTCGCTCCGGTAGCTCTTGGCCCGGACCGAGGGCTCGCTGCCCTTGTTTGCCCGTAGCCAAGCCTCGGCCCGCGCGCTGCCCTCGCATGCCACCCGCTCAGCACGCAGAGCTGCTGGAAGGGATTAGCCCCCGCTAATCCCCGCCTGGGGAGCGCGGGAAGGTGAGCAGAAAGGACAGACCTGACCCAGCAATCTCATTAGCAGGGAGGAGGGAGAGATGTTTGCAAGGTGGCGTTCCCCGTTGCCCGGCACATTCCCTGTCCTCTCTGCCCTGCCAGGGCGAAGGCGAGGGCCCCTGTACTGCCTCCATCCCCAAAGTCTTCATGGAGCCGGGCAGGCTCTCACAAAGGCATTAATTAATGTCCTTAAAGCACTGGGAGGGCAAGACGTGCTGCGGGTGCAGCGTGTAATTGCCTCCAGCTTCCTGGGGAGGACGTTCTTCCAACCGGTCTGATCCCTTCTCCTCTCCCTGCCTGCTCCCATCGGCCCCAGCACCCGTGGGCCCCGCCGGCTCCTCCCGGTCACCCTGGGGCTCATTGCCCAGCTCTGGGGCCCTCGGGGAGCCCTGCTCCCCCTGCGACCCCTCTAACACGATCTCGCTGGGGATCCCCTTGCTCAGAGCTGGTTCCCCCAGTGGGGATGTCACTAGCCCGCGTCCCCTCCTGGCTGGCCGTGCATGCCCAGCCCTGCCCCGGCTGCACAACTGCGGCGTCAGAGCTGCGCGGGAAGCCAGGACGAGCCCCAGCGGCGTCCTCCTTGCTCACGCTTTGGATGCAGCTGAGAGCTGTGCAAAGCTGTGCAAAGCATGCAAAGCACCCGGGCAGTGCAGACAGCCTCCCTCAGAGAGGAGGATGGTGAAGGGCGGACAGGCTGTAAAGCAGCTGCGTGGGCTCACACCAAGCATTTTTCTCCTTCTAAAGAAAGAAGCGTCCACTGCATTCGATGTCCCGGAGGTGCGCGAGAGCCCCGTCCCTGCCCTGGGAAGCACCTTGGGCCCCGCGGCTTGCTGCTCCCCGGGTGGCTGCGAGGAGCCGGAGGCGGACGGGGGCCTCCCGCAAGAGCACCCCAGCAGCGAGCCACAGCTCCAGGAGAAGCTCAAGCAGCTGCAGCTGGGGCGAGGCGCGGCCTCAAAGGGTGGCGTGCTGCCCGTGGACACCTCCTACTTGCTGACACCACCCACCACCCCCCTGAACTTCGACTCTGGGAGCCTGGAGTCCCCCCAGGGCCCTGGCCTGCAGGACGCACGCAGGAACGGGCTGAACAGCATCAAAGGCAGCACCCCTGAAGGTACCGAAACCAGCCCTGGGGCTACCCAAGGTCAGCATTGATGGGGTTTTGGTGAGATGCTTTCCATGGAAAGTTGTAAGGCAGAGTTTGGGCGATGCTGGAGCAGTAACACAGTCTCTCTGCTGCCAGGATGCTCTCCGACCCCCTATGACTACCCCACACCAGCATCTTCCAGCCGCAGCTCTGCCACTGATGACTTCTGCTACGTCTTTGTAGTGGAGCTGGAGAGAGGCCCCATCGGGCTGGGGATGGGACTGATCGATGGCTTGGTGAGTTCACACCGACTACAGGACAGGGCTGATGCCCCACCAAGTAGCTGGAGTGGGACATGTGGGAGGGAATGTTTCATACCCCATGCAAAGCCAGCAAAGAAGCTAATGCCAACCCTAGCATCGAGCTAGGCTGCTTCTCCCGGGGAAATGAGGCACAGAGGAATCTCCTGGGAGAAACAGATCGCTGCTCCTGGCTCGCTGTGCTGTGCATGCTAAGTCCAGCACAGCTGTCCTGCAGCTGGAGAGAGCAACCAGGCCCAAAGCTGTTGTGGAAGGAAAATGACTCAGCCGAGGTCTTTCCTCCACCCTTCGGTGAGAGGCAAAGTGAGCAGGAGCAGCGCGGCAGCTTGTCCTCACATGAGGCCAGCAGCGCTGGCACCGCTCGCTGCTCTCCCTGCTCCGGCAGAGGGACGCGTTGCAATCTGGCTTAGTGCAGTGGATCATCTTACTAAGTGGCCTTTCACGACAGTGCATTAGTCAGTAGGAAACAGAGCATCACTCAACCCCAGGGACAGTTGTGAGCAAAGAGCTCCCTTTCCACAAACAGGGCAGCAGGCTTGTTAACGATGTTGTACCTGTAATTAAATTGAACAAGAAAAGATTGCCCCTACTGCTCTTTTCTGTGTCCACACAGAGCGTAAAAACTGAAGGCTCGTGTTTCCTACCTGTCAGTGTTAGCAATGCTTTCCTCAGCACCCAGCTGCAGGCACCCGAGAGCCTCCAGGGTCCAGCCTTGCTGCGACCCGTGGGGAAGAGCTGCTGGCCAGGCCGGCGCGGGGTGCCTGGCTGCCCTGGCTGGTCACTCACTGCCCGTCCCTGCCCGCAGCACACCTCTCTGAGCTCTCCGGGCATCTACATCCGCACCCTCATCCAGGACAGCCCGGCGGCCGCGGACGGCAGACTCTCCATCGGGGACCGCATCCTGGCCGTCAACGGCACCAGTCTCATTGGGGCAGACTACCAGAGGTGAGTCCCACCCTAACTGAGGGCCTGGGCCAGGATCGGCACAAGGAAATTTATTGCTGAAGCCCAGGTTTTCTGCTGTTTTGTAGCAAAGAGTTGCACAGGGTCTCCTAGTCCCTGTTGCTACGCTCGCAGCAAACAAAACACAGGAGCCTGTAGGAAGGGCAGGTGTCAGAGAGCAGAGCTACCTTAGCATGAAACTGGGACGTGGTGAAAGCAGCTGTACTGGGAATTTGCAAGAGGATACAGAGAGGAAAGGCTGAGGCCACATTTGGGAGATAAACGTGACCCTCCCAGAGGTGCATCAGCAGGGCAGAGCTGCTCCAGTCCTGCCGAGCCTCATCCTGCCCCAGGCTTCCTTCAAACGCTGCAGAATGAAGCAGCTTGCACCTTGCCTGGCTGTTTGAGACAGAGCCACAAAAGCCAAAGGAGCAGAGCAGCTCTGGACTCATTTTCCCTTGTCCTGGCAGCACTTTGCCTGAAGGCCAGACTCTCCCTAAAGCTGAATGCAGAAGAGAAACAGGCCCTGCTTGTAGCACTGAACGAACCTGAGCAGGCACAAAGCAGAGGGTGGGGGTGTTTTGCAAATAGAAAACAGTTGCCCTGTGGCGCCCAGCATGACCACTGCTGTAAGCCAGGTGGCCAAGGGAGATGGAGGCCTGTTGGTTTAACACATGGTCCATGACCTTAGAAGGCTCCTAGGGGACCTGTCAGCCTGTGGGCAGGCAACGGGAGAACCAGAATTCACCTCTCTCCCTGTTGCTGGTCTCTGCAGTGCGGTGGACCTCATCCGCTCCGGAGGGAAGAAGTTGCGGTTCCTGGTTGCCAAGTCAGATGTGGAAATAGCCAAAAAAATCAGTTCCAGCTCCTCTTCCTCCTCTTAGCTCTTGTGGTATGAGGGTTGTTCTGCAGCAGCAGCTTCTGGGTGCAGCTCTGGTTAAGGCTGACCTCCTGGAGCCTGGAGCACAAGAGGGATGGCCAGGACTCCACTACTGCCCTCAATTTGCTTTTCAACATCCTGCCCTGTGCTGCAGTGGATGAAAGGAGATGCTTCTCCCACTGCATTGGCTGGGAACATCACTCCCTAATCCATTGTCCGGCCTGACCTTACACCCTGTGTCTTCCTTCTCAGGAGTTCTCCTGCTCTTACATTCCTCTTGGCAGAGGGCAGGAAGGGGGTGTCCCCCCCATGGAGGCTGTAAGCAGGCTCGTCCGTTCCTCTAGGCTGACAGCCCTGCATGATCTTTCTTATTCTGGCACAGGTTTGGCAGGGAGACTTCCAGCTCTCCCATTGCTCTCTAAAGCTGGCAGATGAAAGGCTTGAAACACCCTCGGAATTTAAAGATTAACATGTGGGCCAGGCCTGGGCTTCACTGCGACAACAGCCACCTGAGGCTCTGGCAGGTCAGGCTGGGAAAGGGGCAGTCAGAGCAGGTGCCCATCTCTGGGGGTGGCAAATACAGCACAAGTGTCCAGGAGTGGTGTCTGTGCACTGCAGTACGGTACGATGGTGTAGCACAGGATCCCAAGCAGGACACCTTGCTAGGAGTTAAGCCCCCTGGTGCCGTACCCTAAGTCAGGAGCCCTAGTGTAGTGCCTTAACTGCTGCTGGGCCACAATCATGCTGCCCCAGCCCTGCTTCGGGATGGAAAACAGCTACAGCAGCGGGCTGACACCACCAGCAATTCTCTGCAAGGGGAAGAGCCTTCCTGAAGAGCTCTCTCTTCCTTTCCCATGCAGCAGGTTTACTGCCCAGCTCTGGCACCACACTCCTGGCAGAAGACCTCCTGACTCCTCTCCCCAGGGCCAGCCCAGCAGAGCAGGGCATTTATAGGCAGAGACGGCAGCCCTTTTCCCATACAGGCGTTGTCACCCCCCTCCAAGGGGATACAGGCTGGTTAAAGCTTCTGCGCCTGCCCTTGGCCCCTGCATCCTGGGACCAGGGGGTCTGTGCCTGCTGCCACCAGGGACCTGACTGAACGCTCCAGCCTGCGGTGCCAAACCAGACGTGTGGCTGACGCTAGCCCAGGCAGGCAAACAACATCTTGTCACCATGTCCTGGTCCTCTCCCTCCAGCTCTCCCAGGCCACTGTAAGGCCACCCTGTTTCCTGCCTAGCTGAGCATCTCAGAAGTGTTTGCTGCTGACATGCAGACAGCTGATGACAGACAGCAAAGGCTCCCTTTCAGAAGGTCAGTCTTAGAAGTCCCAGAAACAGCGCTGCTCTCTGCTGCCAACAGAAATGGTGTCAGCAGAGCTGAGGTGGCAGCTCCACCATGCGGCTGGCTGGTCCCCTGCACACACAGCTTCCTGGACACTATGCCTGATAAGCTGCATGTGTGCTTTTAGCAACATTAACAGGATAAACCTGACCTGATTTCCACATATAGACAGATACCAAGGCATAGTTTAGCCGAACCCCATTAAAACAGCCTGCGAGAAAGCCCTATATTACACCCTGCACCTAACAAGCCAGCATAGTCCAGGCCCAGGCAGCAGATTAGACAACATTGCATTTCACAACAACAGTTCTCCAAGGACCGTGATGCCAAAAAGGAGGCACTTAACAGGTTGGCCTTAATTAAACCTTAGATATTTCACTGCTATAGTTTGGTTTCCACGCTCTTAGTCCTGCACTTCACAGGTAGCAGAAGGATAGAGCTATCAAAATAACGCATGCAGTGGAAACATCTAGGTGACTGAATTTGAACACAGGCTGGACTGCCTTTTCTAGGGCAAGATGGACAAAGCACCCTCACCGAGATGCTAATGCCTTGCTTTCCTGCTGGGCCATGCTCGCATCAAATGGCCTAGGGCACCACCACAGCAGAGACTGGGAAAACACATCACTCCTGCCATTAACACAGCTGTATGACGCAGGCGAGCAAAGACTCAGGGCACCACAGGGCTCCTGGGGACTAGCTCAATTTTGAGTCAAGTAGGTACGTTGGCCCAGTCATCCTCCATGGAGTTAGCAGTGGCCCTCCTGAGGTCTGGAGAGCTGGAAATGGGCTGCCTGGAGTCCCTGGGCAACTGCATGCTCTCCTTATTACCCTCTGCCCAGGAGCCAGGGCTCAGGGGAGGCTTGTTTGGCACTGGCTGCACCCTAGCTAGTTCTGGAGGTACCAAAGCAGCCACAGTCCAGGCTCCCTCCCCTTCCCGCTGAGTCTGACTTGGCAGGCACCCCTGGAGATGGGAGACAGCCCCAGAGCTGTAGGTTGCTCACAGCGCAGTCAGGTATTTAAACAACTGTAAATAAACCCTGCTATTTACTAGTCTGCATGAGGGCTTGCTTCTCCTGGGAGGAGCAGTGGGACATATTTACTTCCCCAATTTGTTAATACTGTACAGCTTGAACGTGTATAAACTTCCAGTGCAGATACAGAAGACAGCATGACACCTGCTTGACATGGGGCTGATATACGCTAAGAAACGCTCTTGGTGTCAACAATAAACTGGATCATTAAATCTCTCTAACCTCCTGTCTGGTGGATGTATCTTGGGTCTCAACATGTTCACTGTGGTGGTAAGACAAAAGGCTAGTGAAGGTTCACAGCAGACCTAACAGAATCACTTCTGCTATCTCCACCTCACATAGGCCTTTGTTTGGCCCATCTGCTACAAGCAGAGAGGGAAGAGCAGAAGCACACACATAGCCAGGCTGTTGCAAGGGAAAAAGGGGAAGGAGAAACAAATCGGAGGAGAGGGAAGTAGAGAAAGAATGTCTCCCAAGGGACAAGGTTTGCTGGCAGAATACTAATGCAGGCAGTTACCCTCCTGCCACACTCACACAAATCCACTGGGATCTTCAATCTATAACGGCCAAAGAGAGGTAAGACAAGCACGGGCAGTAGACAAGCAACAGGCACTAAGAAAGACAAGTACAACAGGCTCAGGCCAGAAGAGCAGCCTCAGCTCTTCTTATTCCTGTTTTCCATTTCATTTGCAATCATTTGTTCCTCATTTCCAGTTCAGAGCAGGGCCTCAGCCTCGAGTGTCAGCAGCAGATTAGTTATAACAGAGGCTTTAGCCTCTCAGAAACCCTCTTCTCTCACCCTGGCACGAAGCCAGCGCCCCCTTCTAAGAGCCGGCTGACTATCCTCAGGGCAAAAGGGAGAGTGTCATTCACATCTCTCTGAAATTGTGTGCTGGCGACGTCCACAGATGGTGTGAACACAAACTGAGCCACACTTGGCATTTTCAGCAGGTTCATGAGCTCAGTTGCCCGGATGAGGATCTCCTCACAGTCCTCCTCGCAGTATACAGAGGTGACAGCAGGGTTCTGCACAAACATCCTCATCTTGGACAGGAACAAGGATACTCTGCAGGAGAGAAGGACGCGACCTTCAGCTGGCAGGACCTTTACTCCCAGCAAGGTCACTACTCAAGCCTGTGTTTCCCAAAAGATTTTGTTGCGGGCAAACACCGGATGCTAACTAGCCGCTCCTCCTAGCACACGGAGTGTTAGTCACCACACAGACTCCACTTCCCCAAACTGTGTTGCTCCACAGCTTGTTTCCTCAGTCCTGTTTCAGTTTCAGGTCCCACCAGTTGCTAAGTCTGATCATCTAACAGTGGCAAACATTGGCGTTTGAACCCATCTGATCTGTATGTTTCAGCCCTGTGTCCTCCCTTGCCATCCCTTCTCACCTGGGGATCAAGTCCTGGCTGCGAGACGCCAGCTTGGTCAATGTGGTCATGAGGACAGTGATGACACGGGGCGGGTAGTTGGGGATGCTGGCCAGCGGTCGGAGCTGGGTAATTTCGAACAACATGGCTTCCAGAGCCTCAAAGAACCGGTTGATCTGCTCCACGGTGCAGCGCTTGTCGTAGGACACAGACATGTACTCTCCAATAGCCCAGACCTAAAACAAAGGCACATGTGCTCAGGGCAAGCTAAAGCAAAGGGGACTGAATCTTTTTTTAGGGAATGGCAAATCAGATTAGCTAACGCTAAGATAGGAAAGGAAGAAAGGGAAGGTGACCAGAAGAGTGCCCTGCAGTTGGAACGTCCTGTGGCAGAAGTAGGCAGGCCCCACTTACCAGGTGGGTGAAGAGGGCCTCCTTGTTCCGGATGTTGCTGATTGATCCCGAGAACTCCAGAAGCTCCTTGGACAGTTCCACAATGAGCGCAGGGTGCAACTTGCAGAGGGTCAGCAGCTGCGAACTCAGCACCCTAGAGGAGAGAGGTGGGGAACACTTAGACCATGGCCAAACCAAGGAGGAACTAGCAGCATCTGGCCATAGGCACACAGGATTGACAGTTACCCTAAGACACATCCCAAAAATGGTGTCCAGAGCAACACAACTTTCTGTTTTTCAAGCTGCTTCCCTTGCACTGTCATCCTCCCTGACATCTCCCCAAGAGAGAGAAGCTCAAAACCTCTCATTACATTGAGCCCCATCCTCAAGGCCAGTCAGACCTTTCTCTTCCCTGGAAAGGAGGCTGCGAGCCACCCCTGTCAAAGGTAAGGCTGTATGCTCGGTGTGTCTACGGAAGAGGTGAAGGTGCAGTTCCCACTTTGGACTCTCCAATGACAGGTGATAACAGGAACTCAGCCACAACTGAAAAGGCTCCTGGGCTGTCCTGGGAAGCCAGGCTGTAGCCAGGGGAGGGGCTGGACGCTTGGCTGTGCCTCCTGTCTTCTGGTCTCACCTGTGCACATCATCTTTAAATGCCGGGGTCTCATAGAGCTGGTCACTCCTCTGCAGCATCAACAGTACCAGCTGGTTTATCAGTGGCTTATCTGCAAACTGAGACACAGCCCTTGCTTCAGTGACATCCAGCAGCCAAAAACCAAACTACTCAGCCAGAGAGAACTAGGCCAGGACAGAAACAGGATCTAGCAGGAGGGAAACAGTGTACAAAGCAGGCATGAAGCACTCATTCTGCTCTTGCCTGCCTGCTTTACAGCTGGCTGAAAGAACAGCAATGAACACTGATGCTACACCGTGGAGCTTTTCCGCTTCTCTGGATGAAGCAGCTGGCTCAACCTATGTTCATGCCAATACTAGACCATCCCACCCTCCCCTCATTCAACCCTCTGTCAAGGTTGCAGGGCCTTAACACTTTTGCATCCATGGCTGCTATCCATGTAATAAAAGACCCCTCCCAGCGTGTCCAGGAGCCAAACTGCCCAAAGAGTGCCCACCTCTGCCACCACACTGAAGAAGAGTTCCAGTAAGACAGGGACAGTCTCCGCACACTGCACGACCCTTGCGCTGCTGGCCAGGGATCCCAGCAGCTGCCGAAGTGGAATCAGGCTGTGGGCAACAGATAGGCTACTGTTGAAGTAGGCTTGATCCTAGCTACTTCCCCAGGCCCTCCTTCCATATTCCTCCACAAGGTCTTTAAGCACTTGCAAAGATAACAGAGGGAAAGTCAAGCCCACTGCACTCCAGTTGAGAGCAGCTACACCTTCTCACAAACCCGAGTGCTGCCTCCCCGATCTGGATGGCTCAACCAAACCCTTGTGGCAGCCTCTTACCTCTCCGGAGAGTCTTCAGGGGCAGCCTCGATGCGGAGAAGGTACTGGAACATGCTCTTGTAGAGGGGATGGCGAAAAGCCTCCAGACAGGTGGCTGGCTTCACAGTTGGGTCGCAGGCAGCCTTCTCGGAGCCAGGGAGAGAGGTTGACCTAGCAGAAGGCACACAAAACGTGCTGCAGTCGGAAAACTGGCCAGGCCTTAGTCGGGATCCTGGTTAATGGAATCACTATCCTGCCATTGAAACATGGAAAATAAGTCATCCCAGTTTAGGCCTCCTGGAAGCTAGAAAACCAGGATGGCAGGAAAGCTGAGTAAAGTACTCAGACCAACCACAGCCTCCAGACTCAGGCAGTAGTTCCAGAATTCCTTCTGTGTCCCTGCTGGGAGAGATAAAAATGGTGCTCTGTATCCTCCAAAGCCCACCAACCTCCTACCTCCAGGGTGACCTCCCCTTTCTAAGCGCTCCAGAAAGGGCTGCTAATGCCAAGGAAGACAAGGAAGAGCAGTGGTACAGCTGTGAGAGCTGGTCCCAGCCCTATCCCACCTCCCTGGAGACTCCTCCAGTCCCTCCTGACCTTAAGAGGGAACTTATGTTTGCCTCCAGGAGCACAAACCCAACAAAGAGGGATAAGAGTCAGGAGGGAAGACCAGCAAAGCCCACACCACAGTGTTGTGGCAGAGGCTGATGGCAGACACCCAAGGAGAACAGCACCTCGTGATAGTTTGGAGCTGGATACGGGGGGAGGGATGACAACATCCTGACACCCAAAGACAACCCAGCACTGAAGCATAAGAGTTGGTTACCTTCTCTCCCTGTGCACAGCACATTACTAGGAAAACTGGGCTGATAAATGTGCAGCTTTGTTTTAACTGGCTGTAGCAGACACCTCTCCCTCCATAACAGCAGCAGAGGGCAGCTGAGGCTCAGAGCAGTGGGTACTAGGCTATGGCCAATGTCAAGACCCTGATTAGCAAGCAAGAGGAGGGGAAGGCAGCCTTACCTCAGCTGGATGTCCAGAGCTGCTGTCAAACAGGGCAGGTCAAGCAGCAAATGGAAAATCTCAATGGCTGTACCTGCATCCAGCAGAAATGGGAGAAGGTCCACGAATTCAGAGATAAGGGGTGGGCTGTTCCACGCCAGGAACTGCAGGGAACAAGCACCAGCTGCTGCTCTAACCCTGTCACTCTGCCCTGAGGCCCAGATGATTCTCCTCCCACTGTGACCAAAGGGGATGGGGAAGGGAAAGTCACATGTGAAAAGCAACAACAGAGAAGGCTGAGGTTTCAGTCAAGAGCTGGGGAGGCTGCTCATAGCTCATCACAGGTGCCTGGCAGCTGGGTCAGTGGCTGGCAAGCAGCAACTTCTTGAAGTTTTCCAAAAACAGAGTGCTGGCTCCTAACTGTGCTGACTGACCCAGCACGCGGAGCCTTTCTTGGCCTTACCCCAACAGGAAGGCACCACAAGCTCCTTTGTGACCATTTAAATGAGGGCTGATCTCAAGACTTGTCTCGAGGACTTACAGGTAAATTAAGCCCTCGTGGCCTCTGAACGCTGATACCCAAGCTCAGTGCACTCCACAGAAAGAAAATACACTTGTCGGGAACAATCTGGGAATTTGCCTATGCCAAAAGCCAGACCTTCCCCTCCGCTACAGCCTGCTCCTTTTCTAGCTGCTAAATCGCTGTACTTCCCACCCCAAGGACATTAACTCAGACTTCCCTCTATGAATAGGAAGAGGGAGGGCTCTGAACTGCACCAAAAGGCATGTGAAGTGCTCTGAGGGGCACCAAAAGGCACATGCAGCAGAATCTCCTCTGTGCTGCTCCAACACGGAGTACCTTGAAGAGATTTGGGAAGCTCTGCCTGAATATGCTGGATGTGTCAGTGAAGAGCTGGCTGTTGTCTTTGCAGAACTGGATGAACTCGAAGGCCAGTGATGGGTTGTGGAAGAGCTGAGCTGGGATCTCGGTGAACAAGTGTTTGTAGATTGCATCGGAGTCCACAGCTGCCATTTCACCTGGGAGGATACAGCAGACTCCTGAGCACAGCCCACCCAGCAGCCCTGCCAGCACAGGCTCCAATGGCTTATGTAAAGCCCAAGCCTGGGGTATGTTACTCTAGAGAGCCCAAGGCAGCACAGCTTCCACGTCTCCAGGACTGGGATCACCCATCCTGGAGCACAGCCAAGGCTGAATTACCAGGTCTGGCTGCCATCAAGTCCCCAGGACAAAGGGCTGTGCTGAGAGCATGCAAGACTAAACTGTGGAGGAGGGGGTGAGCATTGCTGACTTACTGTGGTTCAGGAAGAACTGAGCAATGGGCAGCAGTGCCCTCGCGTAAGTGACATCTCCACTGATTCTGCCATGCAGGATCTTCAGGGAGGAGAGCGTGCGGTACACATAGGAGGAGTCTTGTTTGCAGATGATGTCCAGGATTGTCACCGCCTCGATGAGACACTGCAGGGGAGCAGATCAGATTAGGGGAAGTCTCATCTCCCAGAGCTCCAGCCCCTCCTCTGCGTACTTACAGCTTTCTGCAGTTCCCCATCAGCTTTCTTCAGGGCCCCTGCCAGAGAAAGAAGTCAAAGATAAACTCTGGGTCCAAATAGGTACATCAGGCCGTCAGTTTGAGCACGAGCCCACTGGGCTTTCAGGCCAGCTGGGAGGAAATACTGATCCCAATTCCAGGCTCTGGGCTAACGAGGGCCAAGAGACAGAGGCTATGGAAGACATTCCCTGCAAATCAAAGGCAGGAGGCAGAACATGGGCATTGCCTCCAAATCCCTCCCAACATCCCAGCTTAAGCCTGGTCAATGACTTGCACCAGCAGCCAAACCTGGTCCCATGCCTAGACCCCAACTCTAAACTCTAGGGCGTGAGATTCCAACCCAAAGAGGTAGCAAACAAGCATTTTCAAGAACAGGCCCAAGAAGGCTGCAAGGAGCGTTCATGGCAAGACTCACGCCGGTTGCTCTGCTCAATAAGCCGCTGGCAGTACTCAAAGGCTTTTTCCCGCAGACGCTCCTTCGGGGGAAGCAGATGACTAGATGTGGATGTAGTTGAGACCATGGACATGACAGAGCCATCCATTTCTGATCTGTCATCTACAAAGTAAAGGTCACCAGGTATAAGCCACACCACGGGCAGTGTAACCCACGCAGCTGCCCAGCAACAGAGAGGGAGCTGTCTATTCCCAGGTGCACCGGGAGGTAAAGGAGCCTGGGGAAGAAGGCAGTGTTACGGTAACACCAGGTAGATGCTGTCTCCCACCATCCAGGATTGTTTTCGCAGGGACCAGGGGGGTTTGGCCTGAAATCCTGGGACCCACTGAATGAGTCACTCTTTGTTGAAGGGTCAGTTAGAAGAGTCAGTTAAGGAAGGACACTCCTTCCCAAATTTTCCCTGCTCTTAGTTCAAGAGCCCTGAATTGTAAGCCACAGCTATCACTTGGCCAGACCCTGCCCCTTGCAGGGTTTCTGGTGAAGCCACCAAAGCAGTTCAGAATTCAGAACACACACTTCTCTGGGGGTGCAATCCACACTGGTCCGCAGGCTTTCAGTTCGCACCTGAATTAGGGGTGCTCAGCCCCTCACCCCCGTAGCACAGCAGCCACTTTCTCAACATGGAGAAGGCCTGCATGTTGAGCCACTGGTCCTCCGTGTAGTGCTGACCCAGTGAGAGCACTGTGAAGAAGTCTGTGGCAATGGCACCGTCCACCTCTGTGACAGGGACAGGCTGGGAGGAAAGATGAGCTAGGTCAGATTCCCAGGGAGCGGCTAAGCAAGACTCTACCTACCGCATGGAGACTAGCAACCCTTGTTTATATGTACCTTGGGGCCTGCAGAGGGGCAGTTCTCCAGAGAGAGAAACTGCTGTCTTTTAGATTCATTTTGTCCAGCAGAGAAACCCCAAACTTTTCCCCTCCCTCTGACGAAGGCCTCATTTTCCTCTTAGTCCAAGGTACCTGATCACCAGAAGACACTCCCTCACACCTACTCCATGGACTGAGGTTCTGGCCCCACAGCACTTGCTAAATTTTGGAGCTATAAATCCCCCCTACTTCGCATCTTGACCACTTACCCCAGACAAAGCAACAAAGAGCAGTGGCACTTCTAGGTCACCATTTCCCACAAGAAGTTGAATTTGCAACATATAATAGCAGGGAACTGACTAGCAAATGCCCATGTAGGATACCATAGCAAGTCAGCACTTACCTGTCTGGCTCTGGGGTTGGAGAAAAAGCCTCCAGAGGGCTGAGCGACTCCTTGCTGAACGCTCGCATATCTCAGCCAGTCGACCATCTTTTTACTGACCACATTGATCTGCTCTATACAGGGAAAGTCACAAGGTCATTGCTAGACCGGGCACAGAAGCGGCCTCTGCAGCACACCCTTGCTGCCTTTCAATTGCTGTGCTTTTCCTCTGGCCTAGATCGCTAGCTCTCTGATCCAGCACTCAGCAAAGAAATGGGTACCTCCCAGGTGGACGCCCTCTCCTCCTTACACAACTTCAGAATCCAGGATCATTCACCCATCTCACAGCTCTGCGCCCTTCTCTCATTCATTCTTAGCAACTGAGTTGGTTTCATTGTTGTCAACAAAAAATTCAGGAAGTGAGCGCTAAAACCAAGGACTTCTGGTACCAGATCAGTCCAGAGATACTTGTTCCTTTGATATGTCTCTAACTGCAGCTGCTATAAGGGGGAAGGTGCTAGAATACTGTCAAACATATTCGTGCAGTGGCTAGCTTCAGCTCTGCAGATAAAAGCATGATCGCACAGAAGCTAAGGCAGGTAATCCTGCCTGCTCAGCCAACCCATACGCCCCAGCCCACTGTCTTCCCCAAAGCTTCTCCTACCGCCTGCACAACATGTGCAAACTCCTAGAGTTTTCCCACAGGACATGCCTAGAAACAAACTCAATCATAACACATATGCTCACCCTTTTATGCCCGCAGTCTCTCCTAAAGTTTATTCGCCAGGACATATCACTCACTACTATCTTACTGTCCTGCCTCTCTTCTGAACTCTCCATTCCCTAGTTATTTTTGCTGGTCTCTTGAACAGATACACAGACACAATTCTCTTTATTTCTCATCATCTGCCCTGATGCTCTTCAGGATAGCTACGGATTCATACTCCGACTGTATCTGGAGATCTCAATTAGGGTACGTGTCACTTTGATGCAAAACCGCACAGACCAGGGACTCCGTCTCCCAGGAGGGGCCACAGCACCCGAGGGCCTGGTACAATTTTTGAACAGTGGAATATATTTCACCCAAGAAGTTTACTTTCCTTGTGACAGAGACATCACTTCTAATGGTAGTTTCCAAGCCATACTCCTAGCCCAAGCCTTCAGAGCCCCTTTTGATCACTACGCAGGTCATAAGCTCAGGCCCTCCTGTATTTACCTTCAGTTAGAGATACCGGCGAAAGACTGATGACATTTGACAGGACAGGAAGGAGGTGCCGAGAACTCTGACCCTCTGGCAGTCTCCCTTCGAGTACTTTTACAATACGCTGCCCCACAGCAGACACTTCAGCCTTCTTATCACCCTTAAAAACGAATCAGAGGTAAAGCTAGGCAGGCAGTTTTCTACCAGTGCTAGAAATCAATACCCTACAAACTTTCATCAGGTATCAATGCCAGTGTCAAATGTAAAGAGAACTCACGATACACACTATTTTACCATGCTTTACAGAGCTCTTCTGTAACGCGAATTCATAGCTCCCAGCAGGGAGGAATACTTTGATGGAGCAACAGGTTTGTGGACAACTGTCACCTAAAGTGGAAATTAACAGCTGCAATGGATGTCTTCACATTAAACGCTACTTTGATCCATCAATTCCAGAGCAGTGAGTACTAGCACTAACTACTCCCCGTGTGGTCAATTTGCTAGCTCAATTGTTAAATTAGAAATTTATGATCATAAAGCAGACCACTGTAATAGGTTCTAGGACTCTCTGCTTAGTCTGTATCCTCAGGAGAAGGAAAATAAAGCAGCCTCCCCTTTTGGAAGCTGTTATAGCTGCAGTTTTGAGATGCTGTCAAATCATTCTGTCCAAGATGACTGTTACAGATTGCAGGTGCACCCAGCCTTTTGAGAGGCTTTCTCCCCCCACAAATGCCACCATGCCAACAAAAAAATGAATCTTCTCTATGTGCTCAGGGGTTTTGACAGCTGGTTGCTGAAAGCAGTGAACAAACACCAATCTCCAGTACTCCCCATCTAATAGTCACATTTGTATCTGATCCCTAGAAGCAATTAGGAAGTTTCATGTGAGCTTCCAGTGAGGAAACTGCATGTTGGAACCTCATCCACTACTGGGGCTACTTTCTGTGCTTCTCCCTTGAACAGACGTGGATAGACTGACCAAAGCGACATGCAATCCACTTTAAGGTCTGGGGACTTGTGCAGTGAAGGAAAAGAGAAGGAACAGCCCCTCTCCTGCAGATACATCACTGCAGCCCACTGCAAATGGTAGGGCTACCTGTATGTGTTGCTGACACGTCTCTTGCTACTCAGAGCAAAACCTGACTGACCGCAAATCAACGGTTCCTAATACAACACCAGAGGCTGTGATTTCTAGAAAGCCAAATGCTTTATAAAAAGAACAACCTTGCACAGCCAAGAAGGTAGGGGGCAGCAGGAAGGCAAAGAGTAAGAGGATTTCTACCCAAAGCAGTAACAAAGGAGAATAAGCAGAAGACCTTTTTAAAGGCTCTACTACAGTTGGCCTGCTTTCATGAGAAGGGCTGCTGCTTGTCACATCACTTCTAGCCAATGTTAGAGAAGTGATACTGAAATAGTTAAAATATACTAACTTTAATAACATCAAAAAATTAGGAAAACATCTTCATGGTTCTAGTTTTGATTTAACAAAAACTAATGGATACAGTATCTTTTTATATTTTAAGATTACAAAACTGTCTCAAGGCTGGATATGGGAGAGTTTCTTGGTAAGGCAACATCCAAGTAACACAGCACATTGCTGTCCGTTTTCTGTTTCTGGTTTCATTTTCTCTAGCTAAAGGAGACTCAGAGGGGTGATGAGAAATGTAGGAGGCATTTCTGATCACGCACTGAAACTCAGAACAAGAAGTTTCAGAACAGTTCACAAAAAATATTTTATCTTTAATTGGCATGATAATAGCATATAAAAGAAGAAGAGGAAAAAAAAAGAGTATCTAGCTTATTTCCCAGAGGGCGGCCCATGCAGGCAGCACTAAAAACAGGAACATCCTAATGATTTCTTCTCTGTGACTAATCTACATCTTTGAAACAACATCCACGTTTGTAGCACCATATATGTTTCGAGTTTTACGAGTAATATCCTATATTTGACTGTGAAAGCCAGTACCATACAAAAAAAAGTAGCAGTAATAAATTCAGTTTCAAATCTTTTTCTTACAGGTACAAGCAACCTTGACTTGAAGTTGTTTACAGCAGCTAGCATCAAAATGTTCATTTCCGCTTCCAGTTACAACCTACTGCTCCAGTGCCCTCATGCCCTACACAGCACAATTTTAAGCAATCTGTTATGAAACACTGAACACAACAAAAGCTGGCATTTGAGTTTACACAAAGCAGAATTATTAGGTTCCTTACATGAACATGGAAATATTTCTGGTTTCTCCTAGAGACCGTCAATTGACTTGCACCCTCAGCAGACAGGGAAGAATCAGAAAGCAAATGCATACTGATGAGAGAAGATTTCTGATACGACAGGTCATTTACCTGAGCCAAAAGGACGGAGGATATTAGACTCAAGAGCTTTGTATCTTGAACCTCCTCACAGGAGAGGATCAGCTCACTACAAGGCGACATCTCTCTCAGGATGGCAGCACATAACACCTGAACCTGCTCAGGACACTTGGGCAAACACAGCACTGTCTGCAGCAGTTCCACAAACTTGCCATCTAGCCTGCAAGAACCACAGCAAAGCATCACTGCCAGGCAAGGAAAAATGCAAACATTTATTTCCTACATATTCTTGGTCTTGGGATGATCTCTTCTGACAGTGACTCTGACTAATTTACTTAGCCTCTTCGCTTTTGAGCTTTTTTCCTTCATACAACTTAAAAGAGTGCTCACTGACAAACACTGGTTACCTTCGCAGCAAAAGGAGATAGCCTTCACTTTGCAGTAGAAAGAAAGGCAAAAGGGATTTTTACACATATACCTAGCTCGGTGAAACAGAGCGTTTCTTTGCAGCACCAAGCTTTTTCTTTTTCCCTTTCTTCAAGAAAGGGACGCTTCACCTCTTCTGCCGGTGAGGGGAACCCGAGGGGGCCCGTCCCAGAGAGGGAGCACGCACCTGCGCGGGTACTTGGTGGCGGCCACCACGAGGTGCAGGCGCTGGAGGCCGTCCACGGCCTCGGGGCCCGGGTCGCGGCCCTGCAGCAGCGCGGCCACGCGGGACGTGAACCGGTCCAGCTCCTCCTCTGGCGTCTCCCTGGCGGGACGGGATGGGACAGGACCAGCCGTGGGGCTGGGGGCCTTCCCGGCACCTCCACACCCCCCCCCCCAGCTCCTCACCACAGCACCTCAGCCCTCTCCCCTCGCTACCTCAGTGCTCCCGGTACCCCTACCCCTCCAGGTACCCCTAGTCCCTCCCAGTCCCTCAGCCCCTTCCCCCCTCCCCGTACCCCTAGCCCCTCTCCCGGTCCCTCAGCCCCTTCCCTCCTCCCTATACCCCTAGCCCCTCTCCCCGTACCCCTAGCCCCCCTCCCGGTCCCTCAGACCCTTCCCCCCTCCCCGTACCCCTAGCCCCCCTCCAAGTCCCTCAGACCCTTCCCCTCTCCCCGTACCCCTAGCCCCCCTCCCGGTCCCTCAGACCCTTCCCCTCTCCCCGTACCCCTAGCCCCCCTCCCGGTCCCTCAGACCCTTCCCCCCTCCCCGTACCCCTAGCCCCTCTCCCCGTACCCCTAGCCCCCCTCCAAGTCCCTCAGACCCTTCCCCTCTCCCCGTACCCCTAGCCCCCCTCCAAGTCCCTCAGACCCTTCCCCCCTCCCCGTACCCCTAGCCCCTCTCCCCGTACCCCTAGCCCCCCTCCAAGTCCCTCAGACCCTTCCCCCCTCCCTGTACCCCTAGACCCCCTCCCGGTCCCTCAGACCCTTCCCCCCTCCCCGTACCCCGAGCCCCCCTCCCGGTCCCTCAGCCCCCCGCCCCGGTCCCTCGAGCTCCACTCCCGGTCCCCCTAGGCCCTCCTCCCGGTCCCTCAGCTCCTTCCCCCCGCCCCGGACCCACAGCACTCCTCCCCAGTGCCTTAGCCCCCTTTCCCCGGTACCTCAGTGCCCCCCGGCAGGTCAACCCGCCCTCGCCCGGTGCCTGAGGCCCCTCTCAGCTCCCCCGTTCTCCCCCCGCCCCGGTACCTCGCCTGCTTGAGGAAGCTCTCGGCCGCCGCCGTGAACATCCCGTCCCGCTGCTCCGCCGCCTCGGTGCGCCGGCAAAGCGGCCCCGCCAGAGGCGGGCGGTCCGCGCCGGGCCGGCTCCGGAGGGCCGCGGCCGCCGCAGCACGAAGGTTCCGCCCGGCGCGCCGGCCGGGGGGCAGGGGGCAGAGCTGCAGCAGCGCCAGAGGGGCAGCGGGGGGACGTCTGCCCCCTCCCTCAGCCTCGCTGGCGCCGCAGGGGCCACTGCGGGGAGCATTGCCCTGCCCAGCCTTCCTCCCCCCCGTAAGGGGTACCGGGGTGGATGCTGGCAGGTACCTCAGCCTCTCCGGCCAGACCCCGCCGCAGCGGCAGCACAACCTGCGCTCTCTGCTGCCGGTTATTTCTACAGGGGATTGCTGTTATTGTCTTCTATTTATGCTATTGCTATTACTCTATTCTAATTATGCTATTATTATGCTATTATTGGGAGAGAGGCAGCCCTGAGCTGTTCACGCGGCGCCAGCCCTCTTGCCCTGACCAGCGCAGTACGGTTTACGAAAGACAAACCGGCCCAGGCCTCAGATCAGGCCCGGGGGCACCGCCGCCGCAGAGAGCGGCCCGCGCGGCAGCAAACCTCGCTGCACAGGTCCGGCCTTGAGGTAAAAGACGCTATCAGCCTTTCCTGCGACCGGTTTGAAAAAAGACGCTTTCTGCGAAAAGGGCAAGCGCTGTTAAAAATAGCTGCTCAGCAGGTGCTCGGCCTAGCTTCCAAAAGGTTAAAGAGGCGTTAGCGTTCCCCCCCCCCCCCACCCCGCTAGAAAAAGCCGGAAGCCTCTCCTGCCGCGCTCGGCGTCAGCCCCCCGGGAAGGCGAGGACGCGGCCTGGCGCTTCCTTCACCCTCCGGTGCTCTCCTGCCCTGGGCCGCCCGCCGGCCTGAGGAAGTTCATCAGCAGCGAGCCTCGGTCCCCCGGCCCCCCACCCCGGGCCAGCGGCCGCGTCCGTCGCCCCGGCCCCGGCCCGCAGGGCTGGCACCCGCGAGCCTCCGCGGCCCTGGACGACCCACAGCCACCGGCTTCCCCAGGCACCGCTTCCTTCGGCTCCGTCGGAAACCCTGCCCGGAGCGCCTTGGGAACACGGGGGCCAAACACGATACGGCCAGTTTAAAGGACGCCAAAGAAGGGCTCTGGCTTGAGCATCTTGGCCACCCACTGCAATTGCTTTTTAAACGTTTAGAGCAGCGGCACGTAACTAACTTGTAAGTCAAGTCAGGTCTTAGAAACGTTTCTACTCAATTTTGGGACTCAGAATTACTTTGTTTTGTCAAAATAAACAAAGAATTTAAATGGAACCTCCTTTAGGTAACGAGAGAAGAAAAACGTTAACTATTTAACCTGGGTAGAGTATATAAAGGAACATTTTTATCCTCAGATATTTAAAGGGAGCAATTACTCTAAATTACAGGAAGATATATTGAAATGGTTTAACTTGCAAAATAACACGATGTGGCATGTCACAATAAAATGAGAGCTAGAACTAGAGCTTGCGGCATGGTTTATAGTCCCCAGGGGAAGCATTACGGCTCTCAAGCACACAGGAACATATGTTTGTTTCTGCTCTGAGTTAACAGCTTCCCAAATAATTGACAAGCATCAGGGCCGAGCTTAGGGATCAAAAGGTATCCGTGAACTCTGAGCAAGACCAAGGTGTCCAAACGCATGCTTCCCTCCTGCATGATTCGGTGGAGATAAGGGAAAAATCCTTAAAACCGGTGTCCCCTCACTTGCTATCTGCATGTACGCTAGGAAAACCTCAAGACTATCCGCGCTGCGTCGCAGAAGACGCCGCTCAGAGCGGCTGTGCAGACCAGAGTCCTCCCTCGCGGCAGGACGAAGGGAAGGACGGAGGGCCACCAGCCTCATCACCGACACGGCTACGCAACCCCAGCCACCCCCCAAAAAAATGGAATCACAAGAAAAACCTGCTCCCTCGCGGCGAGCGAAACGGTGCTGCCACAGTTGCCGACTTCACATCCCTGTGAAGGTGCGGATCTCATCTGAAGGCAGCCACAACGCGTTTAGGATGCGCGGTGTCCAAAAGCCTTAAACACAAGCGGTTCATAATGAGAACGTGGCAGGCTCGACAGCAGATGCCGAAATCTTAAACCCTCTGCCATGTGATAGTGGCGGCAGGCAGGTCAGCCACTCAAAAGGAGCAAGCAATTTCAGGGCATCTTCTCTTTCATATATAATTTTATTTCTGGTTATAGAAACAAATGCTAAGAGGAGAAGCAACACTCCCCAACCACATACATCAAATTAAGGTAACAGAACAGAACAGTTAAAATAAATGGAAAAAAAAAAGTAGAAATTTAAAACTTTGTTATAGCTTTAAAATATTAACGTTCTTGATACATTAGAAATCACATTCAGATTTCAAATTACTTAAAAAAACAAAAAAGTATGGCTCCATATTTAAAAAAAACAAAAAACAAAAAAAACCTGTATCCCACTTGATGTGAAAATGCAGGTCCTGCTCCATGGATACTGCTATTTCTCCTCTTCTCCGGTGAGCAGCAGCCTCCTCGGCGCTGCCAGGGTGCATTCCCACCCCGCTCGGTGCGCGTCCTTAAGCATCTCATGGGGCAGTGCTGCACCACGGCCAGAAAAAGATGACAAAATTCACACCCATTGCCCCAGATGGAGCTTTCTCCCTTGGGATACACACCTGCTTTTTAAAAAGCACTGATTGCAAACACAAGTCACAAAAAAATACTTTTGATATCAGCTGTAAAAAAAAAAAAATCTGGCTGGAGGTGTCTTGTACAGGCAAAAACAGGAACTGAAATGCAAGCATGGCTTTAGTTCTCCCCTCCCCTTTCCCTCCCCCCCCCCCCCCACAATAAGATTCCTTAAATTAAGTGCCAAATATCTGTGAAAGGGGAAGGGTTCCCCTCTAGATCTATGTAGCAAAAACAGTTAAAAGTTCTGTCAAACCATTGAGGTATTCCGGGGCTGCATCGCGCTGCAGCCTTCCCCAAAGGACTCAGCGGGAACGCGTCCACATACAACTGGGGGAGATAAGATTTTTTTTTTTTTTTTAAAGCAAATATTCCGAATTTGATCAGAACTTCCAGCTTTATGATCCATTGCTTGCATACGTGTTTTGAGTTATCTCTAAGCAGCCTTTAACAGACCTTTGGATAGCCGCAGGCACCAGTTAACTGCTCCTCTCCAGGGCTCGGAGGCTGGCGAGCAGGCAGGGCGGTGCCAGTTTCATCACGGTGCGAACAGCACGTCCAGATCCCAAGACAATACACTGACTCAGATGAATTTTGAATTTTAAAAATCATTCCATTTTTTAAACCATTCTGTTTTTCCATTGTTCATTGTTTTCCATACTGGAATATTTAAGTAAAACTTATACATTCTCTGTTTTTTTCCATTAAAAGAAGATCAGTACTCTGGCTCCCTACACGTCAAGACCATTTGAAGGGGAAAGAGATATAGGGAGTTCAGGTTTACAGCATTTCATTGCTACAGAGCCAGCTTGCCTACTTAGCAGCCTGTCCACATCCAAAGAGCGGCGTATAAATCAGCAGAACATGAGCATGTTCTGCACCAAACTTTTAGCAGCAAGGTAGTGAAACAAGGAAACCTCATTTTTTCTGCTCGAGTTAAATTTCTCTCTCTTTTTTTTTTTTTTTTTTTTTTTTAAGCTAGCAGACATTTCTCCTCAACATTGCCCTTACCTTTAAGGAAAGGGTCTGCTTTGGACTGCTTTAAACAAAACGGAGTGGGGCAGAAGTGAGACTGAATGGTCTAGATCATGAATAAGGTGCCAAGGTTAGGGCCAGGATGCTGGCTCCAAAGGGCATTTGCTGAACTCAGTGGCAGACATGAAGCAGTAGTCAAATACTAGAGGAAGTCTGGTTTGCACAAGGGCTTTTTTGTGCTGAGCAGGAAAGCTGTTTCCTTTCCCTGGTCTTATGGTTATTCCCCTTATCACCAGCCTTGCCTCCCTGAAGTAGCAAAGCCCAACCACCAGAGAGCAGAAACCTAGGAAAAATTATTCACTCAAGTCCTTACGGAGAAACACATTTCAACTTTTGTAAGAGAGTTCTCAGGATTAAGCAGCTAAGTATAATCTGCTTCTACGAATAATTCTCAAAAGGCCCAAGTGGGTCAATAGGCATCCTTATGCAAATACAGTAATCTGCATGGAGTTAAACCAGGCCTGAAATTTGACTGACTAGGTAAAATTTACTCTCTGTGAATGCAAACATTAGAAAAATGGTTATATGTTTGTTTTTAAAGGGATATCTAAACCTCAGGCCCCATAAAGAGAGACAGAAGTATCATAAAAGGAAAACAATCTCACCACAAAGGAAAAGACACTATTTCATAGTGCGCCAGCATTTGCTTACCCACCTGACAGAGAGACAGGGAAGACTTCCTCGACTTTATAGCATCCTCATGGACCCTCAATTAATTTGTATTAGAAATAAGGTCCCATTACTTACAGAGGAGAATCTGTAAAGAGCTTCCAGGTATCGCACCTAGAGATACTCTGAGACTAGAAAGGATTCCAGCTTTCACTAGTGCCGTTTTGGGGATTTCCTTGCCAGCAGAACAGCATGGGTTGGGGTTGCTGAACGCACGACTTTGCTGGAAGCAGGGCCCCTACACAAGGAGGATGCAAGCATCAAACTGGCTCTTTTGCTCTGAGAGAGGAATGAAAGCAATCGCTGAAGTAAAGCTGCTTCTACAGGCTGCCCACATTTGTTACAAAAATAGGTACATCATTCTTTTAGATTCAGTGCCTGGTGTGGGAATTTACCAACATACTGTATAAAAAGTCTGTGTAAAGTACCATTTAAGAGAAAGAAATAGTCATGGACCATTTATATATCTATATTTACATACACACACACACACATATTAATAAATATAAAATTTATGTTTACACAGATCTAATTTAATATTCTCTGAAAAAAATATTTAAAGGGTTTATTCCTTAGCTGCCACCCATGAATCGCCAATGGTTTCTTCTACCTTGAGAGCGAAGGGGTTGGCCTGGCACAACTACCCCCAGGCTCTGAAACTAAAGTGACATGTAAGGAAAGGACCAGCCATATACTCTCAAGGGTTTTAATTCAGGGTTGGTAAATTGAAAAGGTATCAAAAGAATTTTCAGAAGGTATCATAAATACAATGGCTACAAGTCAAGTGGATTAAAATTTTGGAATTTAAATATAGTGCTCCAAGAAAACCTAGTATTTTCCAGAATGTCTTGCTCAGTCCAAAGTAAAACGTTCATACTGCTGCTCCATGAAAGACTGAATCTAACAGAGAAAGCCCACCTTCACAGCTAGATGTTTTCCGCTTTTGACTACTATATATGTATATATACACGCCTGTGTGAATAAGCACATTCTCTGTCCTGCATATAATGCACCTAGCAAAGGCAACGGCTGCTGATCTAACTAGTCACCGTCAAATAGCCACTAGACAGCCACGTAGAGGGAGACACTCCAACACCAAGTCACAGCTGTGTTTTCATCAGATACAGACCAAAACGCAAGAAAGCTTCACTTCCCAATCTCATCAGTTCCAGCACTCCAGATGACCTTGTAGTGTAACTATATTCTGCAGCATGACAACTGGCTCCATTGCAAGCTACACTTTATAGCAGTAGTGTATGCTATAGAAATAGCAGCTTTGAAATATTTTTTCACTCAGAAGAAAAGAAAAAGTTACATAACTGAAAAATGTGTTGTCCACCTGCAACCTAATGCAGCTTCTCACCAGACACGGACCTGCAAGCAATGGTATTAAGTTAGGATCTGGGTTAAAGGACTCTGGAACGGAGAGAAACAACTACGGAGGAAAGAAATTGTGAAAGGAGAGCAGAAACAGGAGCTGTCTGAGAGGCTGGTTGACATGGGAAGACAGATCATTTGCAGCAGGATGACATCTGCAAACACAAAAGCTCAATGTACTGTAATGACAAAACTATGAAGCTAGCCATGTTCCTTTTAGAGGTTCATTCTTAGTGCCCAAGTCCAGCTTACTGGCAGCAGGATTCAAAACAATCCAAAAGATTCTGGGTCAAGGCAGAAGTTGAAAGTACAGCTCCACATTGAATTGAAACTGTCATTTGATAAGGTAAAGCACAAGACATTTATGAAAATGATCAGCACCCCTCAGCACTGCCTTCCTGTTCAAAAAGCTAGAAGACCACGTTTGGCACTCTTCCTTGGCAGAGAAGGATGAGCTGGTGGCATATATACAAATGCAATCCAGAATATTTCCAGGTTATTTTGCTACACCATTTCTCATACTATACTCAAAGCAGTTGAACATGAGTCAGCAGCGTGTCTTTGCAGCAAGGGAGACCTCTCATGTACTGGGCTGTACTTGCAGAAGCGTAGCCAGCAGGTCAAGGAAAGTGATGCGTCTTCCACTCCACTCAGCATTTCTGAGATCATATCTGGAATCTGTGTCCAGTTTTGGGCTCCTCAGTACAAGACACAAACTGACATTCCGGAGCAACTCCAGTTGATGCCCTGGGGGCTTGAGCGCATAATGTTCAAGGAGAGACGGAGAACCAGGCTGGTTTGGATTTGAGAAAAGAAGGCAAAGGACGAAATCTTACTGGTTTCTTGAACTACCTAATAGGAGGGGGCAGAGAGAGCATGGCCAGACTCTTCTCGGAGGTGTACAGTGACAGGACAAGAGGCAACGGACACACGTTGCAACACGCACCACGTGGATGGCCAAACGCCGGAAGAGTTGTGGAACCTCCATCTTTGGAGATATTCAAAACTCAGCTGGACAAGACCATGGACAACCTCATCTAGCTGGATCTGCTTTGAGCAGGAGGCTGTAGCAGAGACTTCCAGAGGTCCCTTCCAACCCGAGTTATTCCATGATTCTAGACATCTATAAATGGTCAACGGCAGAATAGAGAGCTAGAAGGAGATTTCATCTTACCTAATATTGCAGTTTTATGTAATTTATGTTCATCACAGTGAAACTGTGATTTATGAGGCATAGTTTAAACCTGAGAAACAAAGATGGGAACAACCATCCAGTAAGGATTTAATCCTTAAACGCAGTAACCTTGAATAAATGCTTCTGATCCTCAAGTGAAAGGTACAGTAGTTGAACTATCGTTAGATTAGTTCCTTGTCATCCCAATCCCACACACTCAGGCACAGTAGGGAAACTCTTCTCCTTTCACTCTGCATTCTAGCATTTATCCACACCGTGTTAGGGTAATACTAACTAGTTCTTTGGGAAATGTCCTTGCTAGTACGGAGGAAAAGCTCCAACCCCAGATTAATGCCTCCAGCAGGCAGTGAATAATATTCCACATCACACCGCACAAAAGCTCAGGTCAGCTGCTCTCACTTGCTTACATATTGGTCCCCAGCCCTTTCCGCTTCAAATTTTATTTTACTACCAGCTTTTCCCTACTGAAAAAGGGGGAAAAGTGTGGAATTTGACTGAACAGCAGTTGCAAGTCAGTAACAAGTGCTCTGACAAGGCAGATGTCAGAGGCACATGTGAAAGGAAATTAAAAAAAAAAAAAACACGCTGCTTGTGTACAGCCTACTACGTAATGCTCCTTCAGCACTAACACCTTTACTAATGATGCTTAATATCAACAAGCCAGAGGCCTGAGGGACAGTAGTTTCCCCCTTCTCCAATAAAAACAGAGGCAGATCATGGCATCATGATTTCAGAAGCACTGTAAAGGCTGCAGGTTTTTGTTTAACTATTTCTTCCTTTCTATAAAGCTTTAACATGGCTGTGTGAAAACACTTTCCTGAACAAACTGTGCCCAACAGTTCAACATTTCTAAAATATGTAACAAAAACTAAAAATAAGGCATCCAAATTGACCCCTTTCAATGGGGGTCCCATTGGGGCAGTCCCTCCCCTGCTCTGCAGCCCCCCATATCCCACACATTTTCATCCTTGAATCCTCTTTCAGCATAGCCTTGGGAAGCACTTATTGCAAGGTGCTGCTCCTGCCAGTGGATAAATATGACTGGATATGCTACAAGGGACAGCATTAATGGTGTAGGGGGGAGCGAGGGAGAAAGGAAGAGAGAGAGGAGATGAAAAGAATATATAAGCTAATCGTGAACTTCATTTCTGTGCTCAGCACTGTGTTGTGTTATCACTAAATCAGACCACATTGATCTCACTGTAAAAAGCTTCCTGTATCAAAAGAGTCAAGGTCAAGACAAAAAAATAACTTAAGTAAATCCGGTAGAACAAAACCAGAACAATTGCATTCAGCTTTTGCAAATTAAGGCAACAAAAGTTGCTATAAACTGACTGCAATCAAAGTGAAATTAATCTGCCATTGCCTAAGACGAGAAAAATATCAAAAAGAAACATCATAAAATGTATTCAACTTTCAAAAATTCAGTTTTTAAGTCTTCCCAGATCTAATTTATAGCAGATCAAACACTTGACATGCCATGACCTTTGTTATCCAGGGAGCAGGAGACGACAGCATAAGATGACCCCCCGCAAGCCTGCATCAATTAATATTGAGGACATGAGGACATGAGATGCAACTCTAAGAAAGTAAGTCTTGGATGACCAAATTTAGGTTAAACCAAGCACTCCAAAGAGCCATTAAGACAGCATTTTCTTTCTAGTTGGAAGCCTCATTCTACATACCATCACATCCTGTGATGTTCTTCTCCTTTCACTGTTCTCTGTAGCGCTCAAAACTGAAAGCCTGGAGAATCAGGACTGATACCTTGTGTAAGAGTGGTGCCACTAGGAAGAAACAAAATGGAAATAGACTTCAAAAAGTTTCACATTGGAGTCTTCATTTAGGACTCTTGACTCAGCACAAAATTTAGCAGTTCCAGCTTCCAGTTAGAAATGGAAAGACTGTTGTGGTTCAATTTTTTTTTAAAGCAATTCCAAAGGTTTCTCTGGGGAATTGACATTGTATTTCTTGCTCATAAAAACAACAAAGAGTTACTATTCTGTGACTGGCACATTGATGAAGAGGGAAGAGTTACAGGTTAGAGTACGCTGGAATGAAGGAGCATTTGAACGCAGCACAGAAGAAAGAAACTGCTACTTGCTTTTCAAAGTGACCTTTGAGTTGCGCTAGACTTCACCTGAGGAAACCAAGTCAAGTAACAGAAATGCATGAGTCACAGTCAGCTGAAACGACGTGGCTTGGAAAAGCAAAGGGAGAAATCCAAAATCTCTTGTTTGAATCCTGTGCTGGCTGCACAGACAGCAACCAGTCAAATGTTTTGTTTTGATTGAAGAGGGCCTACCTACTCTTTGGGCATACTGACTGCAACCCTCAGGGATAAAGGATTATTAAAATGATAGCCACTTCTAAATGAAGAGCCAATAAAATTCTGGGAACTTCTAGGCTCATCCTTCCACCCACAAAATTGCTATTTAAATTTTTTCACATACTGAATGTCAATAGCTGTCTGTTCCAACTAACACAGACGTGCTTTTTCTTTTTTCCTTCCCTCCCCACCCCCCAACTACAAAGTAGTAAACTGATCAACTTTTTAAAAAAATATCAATACAGGAAACAGGACAAATTTTATTGGCGTGTTCACATTCTCCTGTATTTTAAAGGTCTGAAAAAGCATTTTAAAGAGGATTCTGAAAAGATCATCCACAAAACGATCCCCAGAAATCCTAAATTATTCCACACTACAAAAATAAGCTAGACAGCTCTAAGCTGCTCCTCTCATTTCTGTAACCTGCCACTTTCCGAGCTGACGTTTGGCGGGAAGGCTGCCACTAGCAGCTACGGGGGGTTCCTTTACCTTCTGCTTTTCTAAACATGCTGCCTTCTGGACTGGGCAGCGTGTTAGAAGAACGAATCTGGAAGCCTGACATGAGATGTTGCAGATGAGGACCACATTTCTCCATAGCTCCCTATGGGATTTTTAGCAAGAACTGTTACTTTGCCTAATATCAGGCAATGCTGTAACTAGATAAAATTTTTTTTCAAGTGGCATTGCACTTCCTACCGTAGCAGGGGAACGTGGCAGACTGATAGAGCAGAAGCCTAATAGGATGAACTGACAGCTCCAGGTACCCTAAAGGAGAATGGGTAAGTTCAGGGCTTGCCTAATTACTTAGACTTTTTCAAAAGAAAAAAAAAAAAAAAAAAAAAAAAAGGAAAACCCACTTTGCTAGCTTCACATCCTGAACTGCGTTCTGTTGGTTGCTCATCTTGCACCGATTCACCTAACATACAGGAAAACCAAGTAATCTTCTCTTCAGTGATGCTCTGTAACCTCAGCGTTGTTTCAGAGGCGTGCCTATATCTGAAACAGCATTCACCCAAAATCACTGGTTCGTCATAGATAAACTATGCGGCCCTCTCACTCGTGTATGCCTCCTTGAAGTCCATTTTAACACAAAGGCTTCAGAAGAGACAGAACCAATCTGTGCGCTTTTTCACTGTGCCGCACCTAGTCTTCCTAGCAGGAAAGGGAACCTGCAGGCTGGCCTGCTTCAATCAGATTGTGGTCTGTAACAATCCTCATTCACAAAATCATTTCAAAGTACTAAAATCTCATCTAATAACTTGTCATTAAAGGCACACACCTAAATTATAAGGTGTATAGCTGTAGATAAATGAACTGTCCTGAATACTTTGTGTGCCTCTAACTGTGGAGTTTAACTGCGAATCGCAAGCCCAAGAAATTCTTTCCTTCTTTCAGAAATATTTCTCACAAAACAATTGACTTGGATAAAACCCAGGAATGTTTTGTTTTCAAGTGATGGGACTTGGCTATTAAATAGGATTTGGCAAAGAGAAAGGAAACCTAGAGGGGAACAAGTGATACCAGCTGTTACCTCTTGGATCTCCTTCCCTCTCCCCAAGTTCTAGCAGACATTAAACCCTTGTGCTTTACTCTCTAATCCCCATGGGCATACTGACAGTATAATTCAGTGCAGATCGGGGACATCTTTGCAGCACGGTTGTATGGCAGGTGTGCTGCTCTCTGCTCTGGAATAGTACTGTCAGATTTGACAAGACAATAACTCCACAATAAGTTAGTACAGGCAGAGGGAGAACCTACAGAAGACATCCCCTTCATGCTTTCTCTTTTGCCATTACCAAAGCCAGGAAGTTTTCCAAGTTAAAAGATCTCTACTGTGTAGCCAGAAGACAAGTTAGCCAAAGGGATCAAACGTGTAAAACCAAATGGGTTACCTGGAGGCTAAGTTGAGGCTGATTTCTTTGCCAGTCACACAGCATGTCACACATACCCACTTCTCCACATGGTTCAAGTGACTCAAATCTGCTCGACTTGTAAGATGTACTACATACAGAGCCTGGAATATAGCCGAAATAAAAGCCTTCTCCTACCGGCCAACCAAATATATGTTACCAGGAGTGAGGAGAGAGGGAGTCGAGGAACGAAACAAACCCCAAACAGGTTTTCCAAACTGAACTTGAAGACGCCCAAATGACTTTTCCCTCATAGAAAATAAAAGGTCTCTTCTTCCTTGGTTTCTACACACTTACAGAATTTGTATTAAATACTGTTCGTGTACTCTGCTGCCTCTCACCCCAGCACTTAACCTCTCAGTAGCATAACACCAGAGCCTGGCTGCTACCCTCTGTGGCAGAGGGTCACACACAACCCTGGCCTTTGATCGCTGCCCATCTAGTTTTCAAGCCGGGGGCCATACTTCTAGCAGGGATGAAAGCAGACCACTTTAGCGCAGAAGACTGACTGATATTTTCTTAGGTTCACAGAGACAGTGGCAATGTCTTTGATCTCCAATGCTAGTTTTGAACAAACTCTAGTTAGTGCTCCAGCACAGGATGTGAGCACAAAAAAAATTAAATACATCCAGAACCTTTCCGAAACACCCATCCCCAAGTAACCCTCAGTCATCAAGATACTTTAGCTGTCGTCCAGAGCAACTGATGAATAATTGTAAGAAAACACTGAAGCTACAAAACCCTTTGTTTTTAATTTCTTTTCAGGAACCAAATTAATACAGTTCCTCTGTCATCTTATTTTCCCTCAGAGGGAACGGAGAGAAATTGCATTCGGAAATCCAGGTGGTTGAGCCGTGTAACTCTTCCTCCTGAATCCCCACATAAATAAACATTCATTCATATTCAGAATTTTTCTACCAAAAAAAAAATCATTCTGCCTTTTTCTTTAAGCTTGGTACCATGTTTCTTTAATGCTGTTGTTGTGAAATACTGCACCCATCTTTCAGCATTTGATTGCCTTTTGTGGCCCTTTTAAATGGTCCTATGTTTCAAAGCTCTGAGAAGTATTAAGGCATAGAAAATAAGGAGTTTTCCTTCCAGGGAGCAGACTGTATCTGTGTTACATTCCTTTAGATGCTGAACTGCAAATGCCATCCCCTCGGAGCCAAAAGGGGAAAAGACGGTTAAAAAAAAAAAATCCCAGCAGTCATACAATCAGTTGTCTGTATATTTTTTTGAATCAAAAAAAAAAAGAGGAGGAAAAATATCCCATAGGTAAAGACAGAACCAAGTTCCAGGTATGGGTTCTTGGGAGGCGTTTTTCATTCTTTTTGGCACCTTGTGATTCTAATAGGTGTTGACCTCCCATTGAAAAAAATCTGACTTTAAAAAGAGCTTTTTATTCTCTATGTTTCAAGCTGTTACAGTCGTGGTTTGTTTTCTTTGAAAGCTGCTTTAGGGGCTGCTGCCATCCCATGCCCACCCCGCACCATTCCAGCTCCTCCCACCGGTTCTTCATTCACTGGTTGCCTGTCCTTGTGGCATTGCGGATGTGATGACACCGGTTTGGGCTGGGACTGCTCCACTGGGCTCTTCTATACGGGGCCTTTTGACTTCAGGTTCACTGGAAGAGGCTGCTGCTGTCTCTTCGGTCCCTGCCTCGCATACCCGGCTGACTACAACAGGAGTGGATGAGCTGGCCTGTGCTGCAAGAAGCTGCAATGGATTTGTAAGAGCTGGGAAGTGGGACGAGAGAGAGAGAGAGAGAGGGAGAGAAGGGCATTAATGTGACAAAGTAACACAAATGTTTGCCATTCCAGAAAACAAGAAAACAAAATCACAGTCAAATGTGATAACTGGCACATACTCAAGGGCTGTTTTCAAATCCGTTTTGTAAGACTTGCTAGCCTTCTCTCTTTCTTCCCACGTAATTTCAGCTTTGTACAAGTTTACTAAACTGGCAACACACCTTCCATGGGAGAACTTCCTTCTTTCTATCCATGACCAAACAAGGCATTGCCAGCTAGGCATTCGTGTCCACACGCGGAGGATCAATCCTCTGCTAAAGTTACAGTATAACTTTTCTTTGGGAGGTAGCTCTCTGACCACCTACAATCAAATCCTCTTGCAAGTTACAACATCTCTGTGCTGCACCTTTGATTTAGAGGGACCGCTTTGGCTTCTCTGAGACTGCTAGTAAGAAAGTCAACTGGGCAGAGCTCGCACAGCAAGAGCTCCAGCCTGCTGGGAACCAGATTACAGTCCAAATGCCGACCGTACTGATATCTTGCTTTGAGAAGGGGCAGGAAGGCTTAATAACTTTTGATTTGTCCAGATGGAGTAAGTGTTCCCATCAGAACTGGGATTAGAACTTAGGAATTTCTGGCTCCCAATCTTGTATCCCAGTACTGACAAAAGCTCTCACCCTCTCATTAATAAAAGCAGTGAGAAAAGATGGTTTAAGTAGCGACCCTGTGTAAAAGCGTTTACAATTCCTAGTTCCAGACAGAGAATGTGCTTACACACTGGCTTTGGCACACAGCACTACTTGGAAAACAAAACACATGCAGTTTTTGGACTCTGCATCAATAGGGGAGGCAGCCAAAGAGGACTCAGGAGACAGCACATCCTCTGCCCTCCAGACTGATTTGCAAGGGATGGAATGACAGAACATCGGTGGTGTGTTCACTGTTAAGTGCATCAAAAAAAGGAGCCCTAGGATAAATAAACAAAGGAAACAGAACAAAGGCCCTCACAGCCCAGCGACTTCCACCAGGGCATGGGAAGGAGGCTACACAGTATCAAGAGGATGAAGGAAAAAAAACAGGGTACAGATGAGGGCAGTCACCAGTTACAATTCAGCAGCTGACAGAGAACCTAAACCAAGCAGCTGGAGACATTAACTCTGCACAGCCAAAAAAATCAAGAGACCCAGGCTCCATTTTGTCTGCTAGAAAATTCACTACCACTTATTAAAAGCTTAGATGTGAGTGAAATACTTCCAATTTGAAGAGAGAGCGCTAGACAAATTTTAGTAATATTAGCACATCTTAGCATGAATGTAAAATAAGAAAAAATTCCGATTCCAGATTAGATAAACAGTACTGTGAGGCAGTAGCAACTCCACCTATCTGATCCTATTTGATATCTTAGTTGCATAAAAACCTTATTACTATTATTTTTCCATTGCTTCAATAACATCCTTGCAATTCAAGAACAAAGCAGGCAAACCGAGGAATAGACCAGGAGAAAAATCTTGCAGAAGCACTCATATTCTGCCTTAATAAAATTGTCAAAACCCCACCTAGGCCTTTCATTTCAAACTTTCTGTTAGCACCAGCCTGGGACAGCAGAGGTGTCTACAGTTGCATCAGGAAGAAGGGCAGTAAGAAGCCTGCACTTTACCATCCCCAGTCATCATCCTTAACTTGACAAAACCTGAGGGGCCCCACAAGCATAGAAGAGGCTGCCAAAGTGATAGCTAGTATGGGATTTTAAGAAACAGACTTCACAAATGACTACAACACATCCTGTACATAAACTATCCTACATTTATCCACCTACCTGATGAATTAGGTCTTACTTCTCTCAAACCCTAAGCCCTTAAGATGGGAAAGTATAAGTCATTTTCTTCATATTCTATGGAGTTAAGACTTCATGATACTTAAAGAGCACCAAGGAAATTTTATTATTAGGCATACTGAAAGCAAGAGCTGTTTTTGTCAGAGCTAAAAAAAGGCTCAAAACAAGAATCACTAACACTTTCAACAAGTAAGTCTCAAAAGGTAGAGTGTAAGAAGTAATATATGCATCGCCAAGGACACAGAAAGAGACTGGATTTTTCAGAAGCAATGTTGCAGCTGGAAAACTTCTCCACTAAGGAAAACTGAGCAAAGGTGGTTGGGATCAAGGCTTAATTTGTTAGAGTATCTATCACTTACCTTTGCATCACAGAGGTTGCAGAGTGTATAACCTTGGAGTCAGACACACACACAATGACTTGCACAGCTAAGAAGGCAAAACACTCCAAACTTTATACCTTAACTGCAAAGCTTGGAGAGCAATTGTAAACCAGAAAGCAATGGAAACATAGCATACCATAAGCACTGCCAGTGATGCTGTTGGTGGGGACAGCATGCTTCCCGTTCTGGGTGACTGCCCGCACAGGGAGTTGGTGCTGTCCAATGGCCACGGGAGCTGCCTGCTGAAGGATCGTGACTGTCTGTCCTGGGACACCTTGCGCCATCTGACTGGCGACTGTCTGAATAACACGGCTGGCTGTAGGTATCGTGGCAAATGCAATTGTTGGTTTGTCATCCATGCCTACTTGAAGAGCAGAACAGATATTCACCACTGGGCTGGCTTAGGAACAGTCTTTCTTCTCATTAACATTTTAGCAGTAATACCTACCCCAGGCTTACAAATATGAGAACCCCCCAGCACCACAAAGTCACTTGCCTTTGACGCATCCCACAAAGTTTACATAGAGGGAATGGAAAGCATTGCATCTCAGGGCAAGGCAGCTTAGTCACAAGAGCAACACATTTGTGCTCCGAGGAGCTGAGGGTATTCCTAGAGGCCTAATCCTGTGAGAGGTGCCCAGAACTCTTCAGGCAGGATTGGGCTCTACACACACACATTTTCTGCTGGCTGATTCATACAGTGTGGTCAGCTCTGGGAAGGCAAAGGTTCACTCACCCTGCTCACTAGGGGAAGAACACCGCAATCAGGGACATAACAATAGGGAAGATCAGTCCCTCTGAAATGCTTGTTTTGAAGCATATCAGGTCAGGGATGGATAACTGAAAACACTAAACTCTTATTCTCTGTTGCATAAGCCACCCAGCCAAAAAAAAAAAAAACAAAAAAACACACACACCAAAAACCCCCACAAGGTTATAAACTTGACCCTTTGTCCTTAAAAGGCATCTTCTCCCTTATTTGCACGTTGTAACTGCATGTGGACAAGCAGTCACTGCAACATGAGCTATGAGATTTCTCCAATTACATGCCAATTGGCCTGATTCTCAACACCACACAGCAGGAGGAGCCATTAGGATCTCAAACAATGCCTGGGGCCAAAAGCCTACAACAGCTTGCCGTCAGGCCTGCATGTGGGTCGATTCACAAGGAGGCCTTCCCATGACCGCAAGCTTTTGCCAGCTATGGAGACACAGGACGAAATCAGAGGGCTGGGGGTGGGGAGAGCCGAGTCTCTGGGTAGAGATCACTGAGCACACTCAGAACCAACTATTTCACTTCCCAGGGAAACTAAGGGATCAGTTCAGCAGGTTACAAGACAAGTAAGGGATCAATTCAGCAGCTACAAGATAGTCTCCTGCTGGGCATGCATGAGAGGAGACCCCTTCCTCTCTTCCAGTGGCTCTGTAGGTCTCAAAGCAGTGAAGGCAGTTAGGAAGCGCAAATTCATTACTCCTGTAGGAAGAGAAGACTTGTTTTCCCATATCAACACTAGAAGACCACAGGAGAGGTGTTAGATGTGACAGTAAGCACTGAGCTGGCACCTGCAGGCATGCTGATGGGAAGCATGGGAAAGAAAAGGCAAAGAAAGCCGGAGATTTGGAAGGAAAATGGAGCAATCAGGAAAAACACATGGAAGGTAGAGGCTAGAAAGAGATATGAGAGGGGACAGGAGCTGGAGAAGTAGGAAAAGAAAGAATGACAGCAGAACTAGTGAGTGAAAGAGGGGAACAGGTGACAAGTAGGCAGCTGCTGCTGATGCTTCAGGAACACGGATGGGATCCAGACAGGAATTTCTGGAGAATGCAAGCGTAATTCAAGCACCATAACCAGTGTTGAACTAAAAATGCCAGTGATTGTGCTATTACTGTTGGGAAAGGTCTTTATAATTTCTCCGTTCCCTTAGAGAAGGATCATTGCCACTGCCCGCATAAAAGCGATCAGAATAACTAGTCTTGCTGCACTGCTGGTGCAACACATGCATCTGTCTTGCAGCACTATGCCATTCTGAAGTGTCCAGCAGACAAGGTGTTGTCTAGATGACAGGAAGAGAAAGTATTTTTTATAGTTTAGCTCACTAAATCCCCTGAGGCTGGAATTTCCAGCTTAGGAAGAAAAAAGGGGGGCCCTTGTTGTTACCGGCTTTTGAAGATTTCTCTAATGGGACACTGCCTGCACTTTCAGCAGCCCCTTTTCCCCTAGGAAACGAGGCCCAGGGAAGAGAAAGGTAGCCATTCACTGCCAAGGTCATCCTGCAGCAGAGTGTTGCAGCCTTTCCAATGCCATCTCTTCTGGCTAGATAAGCATACACTTTCACGGTGTACCCAACAGAGCAAATCACAGGCATAATATGAGCACTGGGGCTAATGTTTATATCTGCAGTAAGTACTACACGTTATTTCAGCCTCCAACAAGATCTGTTAGATTAGCGTGTCCCCCTTCATCTCCCATAGGGGACAAAGCAGCATATTTTTTCCTGCTTACTGGTGGAAAGATCAACTGGTTGAGCTCTTACTTGGTTTACGTTTCACCTGGAGACATCTTTTATCAAGGACTAGCCACCTGGTGGATGAAACAGCTGTTTGACCTTCCCATCCTCCCCAAAGGCCCACTCAAACTGTATTAGTCAAATAGCATGGGAGGTGAAAAGCTACCTCGGTGGTCACCAGCTAAGTCCAACACTGCTCCTGCAGCTTCATGAGCTCCTCCTGCTGTGCCCTGATTTGTGAGGATGTATCCGTTTGCAGAGTTTGCGGAGGAGGTCACAACTCGGACCATCGTAACAGTGGGAGCTTGTTGAACTACGTGAATTGCATGACATGAAGGCTGTTGAGAAGTCACTATTGATGCTGGCATGTAGGCAACTGGTTTTGCCACCAGAGTAGATGGCCGGGGAGGAACAGCCATAATCACTGGCTGGGCACTGACCGGAGATCCTAAAACACAAGAGAGAGACATTAGCAGGAGAGCTAAAAAAGCCTCCACTTGTTTTACCTATCAGTTCCAATCTGTAATGCTCAGTGCTGCAGCATTGGCAGCAGGTGCCAAAAAAGCTACCTTCAACCTCACATTTCTTAGCTTACAAAAAAACCCCATACTTGCAATCTGAGCACGCTCTTGTAAACAAGAAACACAGTATGCACAAAAATATGAGGTTTTACCTAATGAGCTTTGCCTTCCAATTGCAATGGAAGGATACCATACGCAAGATCAGTTACAGGACAGCTGACAAGCAGACACAGTTACTAGGGCTTAACAAATTACCAGGTCCCTGAGCACAGCACCATGGAGCTCTGGGCCGGCAAGTTGATTTTATCAAGAAGTCCAGCAAATTAGCCTGCGTGAGCTATGCTCTGCTGTGGCTAGTCTGCTGTCAGTTCCCAAAATTCACTTAGTTTAAGGCGTACTCATGTGCGTCTACACATTTCTTTACCTCCCCCCGCACCAACCCAAAGACTAGCAAGAAAGAAACACTCTGAAGCCATATAAGCATCATCTGTCTCCAACAACAAAGTGGAAAGAGAGGAGACCGATATCCTCCTATAACAGACTGGCAGAAACACGCCTGCAATATACTCAGAATTGCACTCAGTGGAATGAAACACTTCTCTGCGAAATGAGAGCTACTCACCAGGTGCACTTTGAGAATACCGATACTCTGGAACTGAGGCTAATTTTGACCCAAAGTCATGATCATGTGGAATGGGTGAGCCCTCCCGCGACAGGCACTCTGGAGTCTGTAGGCCACTAGAGTGAGGGGACAGCAGGCCAGGGTGAGTAGGGGAGGCGGGAGCGCTCCTGCAACACCAGAATGTAGCGTTGGCAAGTGTAGATGCTTTTTGACCACAAGACAGCAGCAGAGAACAAGTTATCCCAGATACAGGATCTTCTAGGAGGAAGACAGCCATTTTTCCGCATTACCCACTACCGACTTGTCAGGAATAACCTTGTATACACACTCTAGCACCAAATGCAGCTGTATTACTCACTGCTGAAAAAACTGGACCCTTCAAGACCATGCTCTAGGTTTAATGTTTAAGACTTCCGCTGCTGAGAGGAAAGCTCAAAGTGCCTCATCTTTGGATTTTAAAATTTCAGGCCGCTCTCAAAGAATCTTTGTCACTATTCAGAGCGATGGGGAGAGAAAGAGGAAGAAAGATGCAAAGTAGATGCAAGCGTCTGGCCCCACATATGCTTACAAAGCAGCTGCTCCCCCTTCTCCCTCTTTTCTCCCTTCCCCAACCGCTTGGTTCTTGCCCCTGGCCCCATGTGGCCAAACAGAGGACGAATCCAACACTTCCTTAAAGACAAACACGGCTGAGGAACGGATCAGCTGAAGAGATCTCCCCTTGTCTCCCCCTGTTTTCAAAGGGACAGAAAGGAAGCGAGGTGTGGGAGGACTGTTACGAGAAACGGCTCCAGCCGGGGTTCGACTGCAAGTCTCCACCCTGCAGCTATAGGGCGCAGAGAAAGTCGCGGCACGTCTCTCCTCTTTTATAGTTACACCATTGACAGGAGTAGTTGCACAGATCCCTCCCCCCCAGTGCTTCATCTTGGACAGCCACAATGAACATGATGTTCCCTATAGGAGAGTGTCTTAAATACCACCAAAAAAAATACTTCCACTGGGATCTCATCTACATCTAAACCCAGCTTTCCTGAAACGAAAGACTGGCATCCCAAAGCATTTACTCTATTGATAACCGTTCTGAACTTCTTTGAAATTATGCCAAAACAGATTGATCGTTTGGTGCGTTGTTGTTTGGTTCTATGGTGTGCTTTTTTTTTTTTAAATCTTTTTTAAAGCTTAAGAAGTCAGAACAGTTTTCTGACCATGCCTCAGGACTATCTAACTACATTACCACTCAAAACTGTAAACAGCAGTAAAGTCTGCTCACTGTACTTCAGGAAAGGTTTACGTTTGTTTTCTTTGCAATGAATTTGGCAGAGAGATTAGAAGAAGTTGAAGTTACCTGGAGGAGAGAGGCCCAAAAGGTGTTCGGAAGCAAGACACTCCTCTTTGCCTTCGTTTTCTAAAGGCCTGCTCTACGAGTTTGGCTTCAGAGGCAGGGTCAATTCGCCAGAAAGAGCCCTTTCCAGGCTCCTCCTGAGAGCGTGGGACTTTAATAAAGTAACGGTTCAAGGAGAGGTTGTGCCGAATGGAATTCTGCAGGAAGCAGAAGAATGAAGTGATTATTTTGCCACGAGGAAGCACATAACAAAGACAAACAGGCTTCACTACACAGTCCGGACGAATAAAATGCCCCCTGTCAGAATCTGTGTTAAAGGCAGAAGCAAGTCACTCCCACAGCTCCAGAGTCACAGAGGAACTGCAAGAGAAAACCTGGAGAAATAAGTTGGACATAGCATTTCTACTAGCCACGCAGAAAGATGGATTTGCTTGATCACTTAGACATACCTCTAGAGCCAAGGAGTACTGTAGCTATGCTGTGGAAAGAAACAGAGGAAGATCTTTTGCTGAAGCAGGGGGAAACAAGTGGAAACCGTGTCAGAACTCACTCAAAAGACAGATTTTATTCTAGACAAGTGGAAAAAAGTTGTCTGAGCCTGGGCTAACTGCTTACCTGCCAAACGATCACCGGGGTGTCTGAACATGCCCTAAAGGACACTGCATCTCACGGTAATCATCATGCAAGCCAGCCTACATGCCTTCAGATAGCTATCTCCGAGAAGAATCCATTATTTATGTGGCACCAGCCTAGCACTGTACAGCTCTGCAGATGTTGACAGGACTAGTTATTCTTACTCACTGCAAAAGCCCATCTCTGGGTGTAGCGCTGTCTGCTGGGCTAGGGGAAAGGCCCAGGCGTGCATAAACTTATGTTTTCCACTTTCAAAATAAAACAAGAGCTTTTGTAGTAGCTTTAGACAACAGAAGCTCTTCACAAGTAAAGCCTTGCACGACTGCTGGTAGGGAAAAAAAGCAGGCTTTGAATGCAGGATGCAGTGACTGGTTCGCAAAGCACCGCAGCTCTGCAGAGCAGGTTCAGGCAGGAAGTGAATTCCACAACTAATTAGAACTGGAGGAGAAAACCAGGGAGGCAGCATGTATTTATTCCAGCTGTACTCAAAGTGCACCGAGCCGTACTGCTCCTGCCAGTTGTACACAATAAACTCAGCAGTTGCAAGAGTCTTTCCAGATGCATTGGTATATTCTATCCAAAAGACAACACCCATTTCAGAGGTGCAGTGCTGGGGCAGGGGAAGCAGGTGGAGCTGAGGTTTCTGAGACTTTGAAAGCAGCCCTCAAGTGAAAACTGAGGCCTGATCTAGCGTGTGTTAACTACCTCCAAGCTCTCCTATGATTTCCTTTAATACCGCAAGGAAGGTACAGACTTGATGTTCCCCAAGTTCCCATTTTGAGACTCTAACATTGCAAGCTGTTACTTAGGCAACACAGTTAATATACTGGGGAAAGAAAACACCTGAGATGATTTAAGGAGTTATGATTAAAAACTGGGACATCAGTTTGAGGCCGGACATCTTCTGTTTGGACAGATCTCTCCAAAGAGAGACAGGAAGCATGAAGGACAAAGCAAGATTCAGGTTAACAGTCTCTGAACAAGGGAGTGACTGCTGATAGCAAGGACACGAAGGAATAAGAAAAAAAAACACACAAAAATTGAAGAGGGATGACTGTGAACTTAACAGAAAACAGGCCGGGGTGATAACAGGGTTTCAAAAACAACCAGAAGGCCAATCGTAACACTCAACACTGCCCCAGAAAATCTTCCAAAAACTAATCACCCACAAGCAAACTATTTAGCTTATGTTAAACAAATTCATCCTGGGAATAGTCAAAGCAGTTCTATTCCCAGTGCCCCAAATCTTTATTAACTACGTTTCACAGGCAATAAGCCCTACTGAAGTAGTTTAAAGGCTTGTCAGTCTCAAGAACTCACCTGCCAGCCTTTGTCAGCAGTCCTGTAATATGGATAATGCTTGGTAATGTGGGCATAGATCCCACTTAGTGTTAACTGTCTGTCCTGTGCTGAAGATATAGCCTGCACAATCAGCTGAGCGTAAGAATACGGAGGCTTGGACTCATCCTAAAGAAGAACACACACACACACAAATGTAGTTACCAAATCAGAATTCTTATGCCGCAGTTTACCACCCAACCTGATTAAGAAAGCACATTCGGCTGTATTTCACAAGCACTAAGAGAGCATAAGGATGGCAGCTAAAAGCAGTACCATCCTCTTCCCTTTCCCTCCTGCTCTGCACTGTCATCCCCCAACTCAGCATAAGCAGTTGCATGCAAATAGGCCTAGAGCCAAGTTAAAGTCTCTCTCTCCACCCACCACCCCCAAAAACACAGAACTTTAATCTGGTTCCATTCCCTGCTGAGTTTGCCACACATGCTCCTAGCATCATGAGGGGCAGAATCAGGACAAGCAATTGAAAGAAAGACAGAGCTAGAGGCTGTAGGGTACATCCACTGTTGTCAGCGTTCATGAAACTAAAGCCTTAAATTCTACCCAGGTACAACTAAACTTTGTTAGAAAGGCTTCATGAAAGCATGCTACCAGCTCTCCTCCCAGCAACAAGCCCAATATGAAACCTGATCCTCTCCAGGAGGATTTGTTTCATTCTAGGAACTTTGACTCATGGGCCAGATCTCATATTCCCAGCTCTTCATATTACTCCATCAAGAACAGCCCTTCTTGTCTCAAGGGAGAATTCAACCTACAAAAAAGCCATCTAGCACTGTGCTCCTCCACCCAATCCCAAATCAGGTGGTTTTCGATCCAGACCTTCAACTTTGATCTGAAGATCAGCTCACCAAAATTAAATTTTATCATTACAACTCAGTTATTTTTTAATCTAAATTCCACTTGCTACTCTCCTCATTTAACGCTTGCTTGACAGGCCTTTGTTTTGAAGTCAGACTACAGACTTCTCACGGTGAGGATCCTGTTTCTTCCCCTGCTTCCCCTTTCCCCAACCGCATTTTGCAAAATACCATTAATTAAATGGAGAAAAAAAGACTCTGAATTTTAATACTCTTTATAGCTTCTGATTTATCAAGCAAGCAAGACAAATTCTTCTAGCTTAACCCTTTTAGGGAATGACTTAAATGCATTTCAGCAGCTAAGCAAGCAGATTTGAAGGCACTGTTGCAAAACCCTGGACAATACTAAATATAGTATCCCTATAGGATACTGTATTTAATACAGGGTATTCTTAGACCCATTTATTGCACTGGCAATAAACCACAAGGTCTTAATAAGTCTCCCAGTGAACACTGCTGGGTAAGTAATGTTTCTCTGAACCTTTGGGCTGTCCCCGCCAGATGCATCTGCCTGCTGTTCTGATGCTGCTTTTGCGGCATATTCTGCTGCCAGCTGCAGATCCGAGGTAATGTTGTGAACAAAACGATATCCTGAGGATCCAGCGCCACGTGGACTGGCCGGGCAAGAGTTGGGAACACTGGAAAGAAAAAAAAGGAAATACAGTTATTCATTACTTTATTTATTAGCAAGGTAGACATACTTCTTACATCTAAGATACAGCAAAGCTTCCAGGTCACTGAGAAGGAGGTAAGGACTGGACCTTTTTTTGCCCCTGTGGCTTATTCAAAGCACAGAAAGACTGAAAAGAGACACAAACAAACACACACCAGTGACAAAAGCAGAATTCCTACAGAGTCTGATCCCCACTCACCTTCACACAATCTCAAAGCATTAAACAGCTTCTCTATACATGGGACTTCACTGAAAAACACATACCACTGTATCAGGGATGAATACTTAAATAAATAAAAAAATGACTTGCAGCTATAAAGCTGACAAAACATCACTCTCTTTATGCTACAAACGTTTATTCAACTTTTCAAACAGATACAGGCTACCTACCTCTACAGCATCAAAGTTAAAACACCCAGTGCAGTCACCTGCCCCAAGGGTTCCTGTCTAATAGGAGACATGGGCTTCAGACGCCCAAACATCACACCAAGATTAATGCCACATAGCTAGAGACAGGCACTTCCCTGATTCACCAGCACACAAGCACAGATAACAAAAGGGAGCCACACTCACTACTATGCAGTGCAGGAGGTAGCTTATCTCATCAGTTCTGGTTAGCATGGGGGAAAAGACACATTTAGAGCTCTAGGACGACCACACGATGGCATTACAGGAACAACTACAGAGCAGGAAAGCCACGCTAAAGTTGAGAAAAAGCTACAAACAAATAAAAGGTCACTGTAATTTGTGGCACCACTCAGGCACTCAACTGAGTGCTACAAGATGAGAACTAATCAGCAAGACTTGTCAAGGGATCATGCATCCTTGATTTGCGGGGTAGGAAGGACAGGGGAAGAGGGACGAATCTGGGAATCTGAAGTTCCATGTTTTGGTCTTTCCTCCCTTCTGTACTGCTCTGCGCTGAGGGGTGCAAAGCCAGAGCACTATGACGCAGAGTCAAGTCACAGGATTACATACGTCCTCTGCACAAGAGTTGGAAACAATGAACAAGAAAGCAAAACAACACACTGAAGATTTACATAGCAACACCAGCAGTTCAAACTGAAAAGATGCAAATTGAAGCCCACAGCTGGAAACTAGAATTCACTAAAAACGGCATGAACAATCCTCTTCCCTGTAAAATGCTCAACAGCAATGCTAACCCTGATACAAATGAATGCAACAACTGACACTCATCATGGCATTGTGCTAAATGCCATAACAACAATTAAAAAAAAAAAGAACAAAAAAATCACAGTCTCCTCCTCAAAAGCTGCCCGTCTAAATAGCTCCTCCCCAACACCCTCGCACATGTGGATGGAAAGGAAAGAGTGAGGCAGCACTGGTTTGCTCAACACGGACAATCCCTTCAGCACACAAGCAAATTAGCAGTGTAAAGAATGACCCTTTCCTAACACAGTCCACCCTGTAAACCGAGAAGCGCTGCCTCTCACTGCAGCTTCTTTGCAAACGCTGTAGTGCTGAGCTCAGCAGAACTGAGACTTCTTCCTTTTAAAAGTGAATTACTTCACTTTTTCACAGTAGATCTGTTTGTGCAGGAACGCAAATCAAAGTTAGCGCTTCCATGCTTTGGACCCACTTTGGAAGTGGATAGTGTCAAAGCACAGAAGACACTCTTGTCGCTCCCCAGGTGAATACTAAGACATCGTGAATTTAATTATGCATCTGTCATTTTTCAATAGCTCCTCCATACATATGTTACTTATAACATGTGGATAACTACAAATGAAAATCGTTTTCATACATGAAACAATGACAAGCCAAAGTCCTTGTATTTGGCAACCAAGCAGTTACTGTAACCCATGGACGGGCAGTGGAATAGGATGAAACAGAATTTGCCAATTTTGTTCTTCGTCATTTGCACAAATACACGAACAGCAAGCCAAAAACACAGCAGCTAAGACTTAGGTCAAGCATACGGAAAAGAAAAGTCCTCCAGCACCTCCACTACAGCACTTCGCCAGGGCTGTATTTCTTTGCATTTTTTAAAACTAGGATGGCTTCAAAGACCGTTCCAAAGCAGATCAGACACAAACACTGAGCTAATTCTTCCAGATCAGTAGAGGAAGCAGCCCAGCTTTTACTGTTCAAATCTGAGCTTCTGAAGTTGATAATCTTGTAAGTATGACCTCTTGTTAAAAAAAAAAAAAAAAAAAAAGAAGAAGAAAAGGAAGAAAGGAAGAAAAAAAAAAAGAAAAAGAAAAACAGCAACACCCTGCAGGGCTGTGATTCTATTAGAGTCAACAAACCTCCTCAACCTGAAGTTTTGCTAACTTTTAGAAGACAAGCCAGTCTCTCCCAGTGGAACATCACTGAAGAACCTGATCGTCTCCTAATGAGGCAACAGTCCCACAGCAGTATGTGAAGACCTGGGAGTGGTATCTTGCTTATATCAGAATGGAGCACTTTTACCCAGGTAATCCTACCTCCTTTTAGCCTGGATTAATGATCACATCAAGAGCCACTGGCACCAAATCAACAAGAAAACTTTCAGCTGCTCCATGAAGAGCTCTCAGTCCATCACCAGAGAGCTCTTAGGAGGGACGGACAGGAGAAAGAGTGCTGACCACTGGAAAAAACAAGGAGACAGAATCTGTTGCCCCCCACTCACTCCCCCCTCCCAAGTGGGACAGGAGGAGTAAAGAAACAGTTTTACTAAAAATACCCTCTGAGGGTTAAGTTAAAATTAAACATTGGTGCAGTTTAAAGAAAACAAGCAAACACAATGCAGTGACATCAATTTCCTGGAGTTCCTGGAATTCTCCTCACCACCCAGTGCAGGGGCTGGTCAGGGAAGCTTGCATGTACTCACACCCCCTTTAAAAATACTATGGAACAAAGACTTTTTCCCTGCGAACACCTGTTTGCGCTATAAAACACATGCAGTAAATGCGGGGACAATGATTACAATGTGTTGGATATAAATACTACATCAATACTTGAACAGATAACTTGATCCACTTTAATACTATAACCTTTTCCTGATAAAAGCTACAGATAGATACGCAGTTTCACCCAGCCCTCAGACAGCCAAATGACATACTGCCCTGATCCATGCTCACTGTCCATGCAAGCGCTCTTAGCTTACAAGAAAGGCAAGATTATCTGAGTGAAACTTGTGAAGAGGGCATTTTAGAGAGGAAGCAAATGTTTTCTCACATTGAAAAAAACACAGGGCTTATAGGCCAGCTGCAGTTACCTACAGTCTTAACCCCAGAATTGGGGCGTTAGCTGTGGTGTCACAGCCAAAGTCTTGCAGAGATTTTTGATATCCACTAAGGATTCTGGGCCACAGTTCCCCAAATATCACGCTGAGACTCAGACTCAGCCTTTAGACTCACACTACAATCATATGCTGAATCACATCAGTCCTTTGCAATACATTTTCCATTTAATACTTAACCCTTCTTTAGTTGTAAGACCAGAAAGGCAAGGACTGAATGCGGCATCTGCAATATATTCATCCCTACAATGTGCAGAATGTGTTTTAAACACAGAGCTTATTTCTGGCTGTTGAAGAATTTGACAAGTCTTGCAGCATCATAATTCACTTTTAACTCCTGCCAACATGAATCCAGCCTCTTAAGGTCACAGCACTTTCTAGCAACTAATAAGTCTTTAAATATCAGCTCCTGGAGAAGATGTGCAACTTACTGCATTTCTGCTGTAATGTCAAAAATTGGTTTACTTTAGCTAAAACAGGATGTGTCACTGTATGTGTGGAGTGTCCATATCTAGAATGCAGTGTGCTGTTCTGTCTCCTCTCATCTCAAAAAAAGGATACAGTAGAGCCAGATAAAGTACAAGTTAGAGAAACCGGGATGGTGAGAGATATGGAGCAGATTCCACACGTGAAACAGATAGTTTAAGGCAGACAACTCAGGTGCAATGTGATAGAATTTATAAAAACACAAGCAACAGAGAAGGTGTTTGGCTCCTGGTCTCTGCCAATCCAAGCACTATTGAATCAAAATGAAACTTAAGTGGTAGGTCCAAAATAAGTGTTTCTATTGAACAGTTACCTGCGGAACTACATGCTGTAAGACAGGGCAGATGCTGAAAGTCTATGTGAATGCAAAAAGCCATTATACAAATCCATGGAGAAAGGAGGAGGACAGAGGATCTATCAGGGGCTTTATTTGGCAGGAGATCAGGAAGTCCCTGATGCAAGAGACTAGAGGCAACAAACAGAACAAAGATTTAGCATTATTATATATTACCCGGGCCCTTACACCCTCCCAAAGTTGCCTGCTACTGACCACTGTCTGAGACAGAATCCTGGGCTAGATGGATCTGTTGCCTGAACTCATACAGCAATTCTTACACGTAAAATCTCCAAACAAGCTCTCTCAGTATTAGCCACATTTTATAGACCGGGAGCAACAAGCGGTTAAATGATTTATGCTCATATTACAAGTCTATGAACAAGCTGAGAACAGAACGCACTCCCAAATACCACTGCCAATTTCCCCAGAAGGAGCAGCACTAAGAGAATGCAGGAAACTTGCCCTGTTACTTAATCCTGTTCTTCTCCACCAGAGAAATATCTGTAGGGCTCTAGCTATAGAAGCATAATTTAAGCCAGGTATATGGATGAAGTACCTATCTTCTCTGGGACAAAGAGGAAAGATTACCTCAGATCCCACAAAAAAAAAAAAAAATTGTTCGCCTGACTTAGAACCTGCATTGATAAAGATGACGAAAAAAACCCTCTCCAATTTTGTGCTTCAGGATAGAGCATACATATGGATAGCGTCTTCGAAAACTGCCAAAACGCTCATTTGCAAAGCAAGCACAAAAGACACAGCAGTGTTAAGAGTTACTACCCTGGCAACACTGCTAATACACAGATTCCTGTCTGAGCAGGCTTTTTTTTTTTTTTTTTCTCTCCTTTGGACCCAATTCAGTTCAAAGGGAGAATCCTCATTTCTTAACAAAATCTTCCCCACTCTCCTCCCCAAATGCAAATTGGGAGGTTGGTTTATGCTGCACAAGGACCATGTTACAGAAATACTACAAATCTCACACTCTTCCCATATTCCATTTCATGAGCCTGCACAAGGGGCACAAAAAGACATAGAGGACCTTTTTAGGACCTTTTTTTTTTTTTTTTTTTTTTTTTCCTTAAAACGTGCAATAATCACGAATCAGGTCAAAGTACTTCAGCTTGCGAAACAAGCATTTCCACAATACACCAATCAGAAATAATGGGTGAGAATCCTCTGCCACTCTCTCCTTCCCCAGCCTAGCCCCAAAAAATGCAACTCAAAGAAAGGCAAGTCCTTGCACGTTGCATGTTTCAGACAAGTTTCAGAAACAATCACAAGTGGTGAGACTGCCAAACCGAGCTGGATTTTGACGTGAAAGGCGAAATCTGAGAGCAACTCTGCCTGCTTAATGCTGAAGAAAAACCATGTTGTTGAACAAGCCACAGGGAGAGAAAGCTAACTATCCACAAAAGTTCAAATTCTTATTACTTGTCTCTGCTCCAGCAGTTCCCCTGATAGAAAGGAAGTGAGCTCACCCTGTGGATTCAGTGAGTACTTCACACCAGCCCTAACCAGGGGGAGTGAAGGGAAGAGGAAGTGCTCGTGTAGCTGGTGACATCTGCAAGCTTTCCTCCAGCACATGGCTTGGCACATCTCCTCCAGCACACAGTCCATCATCTGAAACAAACGTGCGTAGGAAATCCCAAGCCTGGTATAGATTGCTGCTCTTCTTACATGATGCATGTGCATCACACTTAGTTGGCTTGTGGTTTGGAGACAAGGGTGATTAAAAATAATCACTGTTCTGTCCAACTGTGGGAGTTACCAGTGCAGTATATTCTGCCCCACTCCAGGAAGTAATGGATAACCGAGACAATGCAAAAGAGCCTGCAAAAAGCCTGCCGTGGAGCTCTTCCTTGGCTTTTCAGTTAAATGGCTAATAGGTGTTATAGAAAGAAGAAAAGCCCGAATGAGATGGAAGAGGTGGGATCTATGCATCCTGTTCCAGTGAATGACTGCAGCAATTAAGCTCAGGGTTCCCTCAGCTTCTCACTTCGACACCTTCAGAAGAAACATGCAAGTTCAGATAAAATCCCAAGTGATCTGAAACCACGTTGTAAAGTTGTCCTAGAGCTCAACAAAAAGCACTCCGTCTTCACCAAGCCAAGTGTGAAGTAAAGCATATCCAGCATTTGCACACATGTAGTATAACACGGCTCACAGAAACATACACACTTCCGTAATGCTTTAGAGAATCAAAGCCCAATACATAATTTATCTACTACACTCTTAGAAAGTAGTTATTACTGCACATACCATACATGCATAAAAACAGACAATGAATTTAAATGACTTGTCAAAGGCCACAAAACAAGTTGGCGGCTGAGCCAAGATAACGTCAGTTCCTGAAGCGCAGGCCTCCGAATTATCCGCTATCAGAGCGCAGAGCATGCTACAAAAGTAATTTTGCCCTGTGAAAACACATGGCGCGGGGGAGGTTAAAAACCTTTATAACTTCTGAAGATATGGCAATTCAGCTCACATATTCGCTTTTACTAGCCAAACCTATAAAGTCAAACCCACATGTGGATACTAGCTGATCTTTCATTTTTCATACCATTAATTTCACTGTAAACTAGGAATTGACCATTTTAGCAACAGTCAAACATGGGCAGGCACAGTAAGCACCAAGAATTGCTTAGAAAATAAATTTGGGACCACACATAAATACGTTGCTAGTTTAATTAAACTAGCACAGAACCTCACCAGACACTTCTCAAACAGTGGTTCTCAGAGGGCTTTAAGGGCTCTCCCTCCTACATGTCAAAGAAATTTTTCTTACTGATAAAGACTGTAAATACGAGCTAACTATCCATGCCCTTTCAGCAGCAAAAACAAACAAGTACAAGACAAAGTGTTCAAGCCTACAGTCATTCTGGTGCAAAGATAAGGCAGAAGTAGCAGCTGTAAAATGTGAATGATGATGCTGACCTCCAAAGTACAGCATCTGATATTTCTTTACTGTCGTATTTTTTATCAGTGAGAACATCACTGCTATTATTTAGAATAGGGAAGCATGTATGGAGAAATAGTTTCATTTTCAGCAACTTTAAAAAACAACCCTACTGGAAAGAGATGTTACTTGGAAAACAGAGTTAAGTTACTATTAGAGGGTCATTAATAGCGAATACAAGATGAAACAGAAAAACTAAATACTGTAAATCTCAACTGCAACTCAACATAACTTTGTGACCAGGAACAAGCTCTTACATCTCACCCGGACTGCAGATGTTTACACGCCAAGCACAACCCATTCTTGGGACAGGATTACAACACCCACATCGAGTTGCGCTCACATAGATGGGATGGACTTGCAGCAAAACCAGACAAAGTTAAGAGCAGCACAGGTGAGGAAATTAAGGTCCCCAGCAAGGGTATCATGAAAAGAAGCAGCTCCAAATGCAAGCTGTGAACTTGAAAGCCACCCCTGAAAGACAGTCCCTGGGCTCCTGAAACTTCTTGTGAGGACTGGGTGTATTTCTCAACAGATAGAACTGAATTTAGCCTAACTACACAGGGTTCAAGCCAGCTTGTCAATGCCTTGAATCTATTGAAAGAGAGAGATGTGCTTGAATCCAGGTACTTTCTGCCCTTTCTTGTGATGTGCGAAATGGACAGGCTGCTCCTAGATTTTTCTGATAACCACAGTGGCCTCTTCCTTTCGGGACATACAAATCTAACTTTTTTTTGGTTCTTTTTAAAGGAATTGTGAACTCGAGGCAGGAAGAAACCGGCCATGCCTGTGCGTTAGCCTCTCAAGAGCGTGCCGCCAGCAAACGTTTCTCCTTAAAGCCGTACACAGCAGCGCTCCAAACACACATCCACAAACGGCCACTCCTGGAGATAAAGCACCTCGCCAAGAAAACAGTGGAAACGTTTCTCCCTAGGAGCAGGCAGGAATCTTGTTTCGCGAAGCTGCTGAGGGTGGCAGGTTTGATTTTAACTGCAGCTCGTTCCCTTCTCTAGGCAGTGCACTTCTCAGAGGGGAAATAAATAGGCTGGGGGGTGGAAAAAAAAGAAACAAGACAAAACAAAACAAACCCAGAAGCTTGCAGGGGGGAACCTGCAGGGAAGCAGGCTACAGTGCAAACAGGGCGGCAGAGCAGGGCTGTGGGCAGGCGGGCAGGGCTGGCCCTGGCTGCGGGAGCAGCAGCGCGGGTGTGCAGGGTGTGCGGGGTGTGCAGGGTGTGCAGGTACAGCCTCCTCCTGCACCCCACACTGGGGTGGAGGCAGGAAAAAGGGAGGGGGGGGGGGCAGGAGGCACTTTCCAAAAAGGAAATTTAACCCGGCCCAGGATTTCCAAACTGCAATAATTTTCCATGGGCCAATCAGGGAGGAGCGAGGCAAACGCACCAAATTAGGAAAGTAAATACTGGAAGGGGGAGAGGGAGGAGGAGGAGGAGAGCTGAGCTCATGAAAGTGCCTCCCAAACTCCGGGAGGGGATGGGGGTGCGGGGTCCCGAGCCCCCTCCCACCGGCCCAGGCCCTTGGCAGACCTTGGCACAGCGTGTGCCAGCCTCGCTCGGTCCCGGGATGAAACCGGGCCCCGCTGCAGAGACCCATCCTGAGAGCCAAGCCGGCCGCTTCTACGCCCCGCGAAGAGCATTCCCGTTCTCGGGCAGAAACACCCGAATCGCTTCCTGCGACGCGGAGGCCAGGATATGAGAGCCGCAAGACCCCGCGCAGGGCCAGGGCAGGTTGCAGGGGCTGAACGGGGATGTTTACAAACGGGTCGGCCCCTCCTCTGCGAGAGGGACTCAGAAACGAAAGGGATCTGGATGTGAAACCTCACGAGTCTTTTGAGGTTTTCTGAAGACTCTGCTGGATTTGCTTCTGCTCAAGACAAACGGATGCAACCATTAATCATCTTTAGTAAACACTCCGTTAGGGGCCGAGCACAATTCAACACTACTATTTCCACTTTCTCCGTATGCAAAAGAAACATTCGCGGGGAGTCAAATGACAGTTGCAGGCATATGCCAGAGTCAAAAGACGCAGCCTCTGTTAGTAACATAAACCACACTGCTGCTTTGCACAGGATGACTGAATGGAAACTAACTACCATATGTTGGCAAAGAAACCATCCCCCTCCTCTCCCAGCAACAAGCTTCATCTAAAAAGAGAAGGTTAAATATAAACTAAAAGCAGTGCCTGAACAGAGGACTAAAACCACAGCTACCACCAGCCCCCTCTTTCTAGAATATCTGCACTGAACATCTGTGCGACTCTGCAAGCGCTGGCGGAGGGGGGGGGGGAAAACCCAAACAAGCAAGTGCCTCTCGATCTATGCAAAACCAAACCGCCTTCATTGTGACACTGAAGTCATTCTCAGCCATATACATTTCAAAACTACTCATTAAATTACTGTTAACAACCAGAAGATGCTTGTGTATTATATCATTTTAAAAATCTTTGGATAAGAAAACAAAACAAAGGCTGTTACCAAGCAGACTTCTATTCTGATGCTGGCACTTCAGCTTTTAAACCGTAACACTCAAATCACTGTCCTATACCTGCCAGTGAACTTTATTATATTTTGCAAATAAGGTGTACTATACTGGAAACGATATCTTTAATGTTAAATGAGATCACTGCAACTCTGTAACATAAACTCTTTGCCGAGAAAGAGGGAAAGAAAATATTTGAGACAATAACTTGATGTTCAGGTTATTTCTATTGCACGTTCATGAATCAGCTCATGTACAAAACAGGATATTCGCACAGATACACATTCAAATTGCTACAGCCCCTCAGTGTATGGTCAGCAGCCTACCCCCCTTTCCTTCTGTTCACAGAAAACCACATGCCAATGGCTACCCTTGGCCCTTACTTCAGATAGTAACAGCACCAGCAAGCATCAACAGAGTTTTATTAAGATAGAAAATATTTGCCTGCTTTCTTATGTTAGAACTGCCTGTTTTATCTTTTTCTCCATACATATAGGTAGCTCTTGATAGATATTTCTAATTAATTGCCAGAAATGGTTTCATACTATGGAGATATTCCTTCATCTCTAAGGCTCATTGGTTTTTTTCCGCTCTTGTCATTGGAGCTCTTAAACAAAACCCTCGATCCCTATTTCTGGCCACCATTAACAAAGTTCTTTCAACTGTCTTCCATCATTCTGAATATCAAGTATTTAACAAGTTTTTTTTTTTTTTTTTTTTTTATATATATAGGGCATTTCATGCATCATGTGCACTGGATAAATGACATGAGGCTGATAAAGACTAGTGTCGGACAGCAGAGATGGAGCTTGCAGACAGCATGGAGAAAGACGACTCGATTCCCAACAGCAGCGCTCAGGGTAGTCACTGTCTTACCTGATAGTGCCTGTGGGGGACGGGAGGGGACTGACCACGCTCCGGAGATCCGGCTCCGGAATGTGGATCTTCAGAGGTGATATCTGAGGGTAAAGAGGCCGAAGGGGAGGCGACGAAGCTTCCTCTTTTGCTTCCTCTTTATGGTATAAAGATGTGAACTGGATTTTTATAACCGTGCTAGGGAATCGAAAAGTACACCTGCACAGGAAAGAGAAGGAAAATTCAGTTTCACAGAGGATGTACACAAAAACCATGTAAAATGTATTTTGTAATTGGTGTCGCATTAATTCATTCATCGCACAAGAGCCTACCTTCCTGTAAAGTATCTTTCTGCCCAGATTACTGAACACATCTCTGCATACGTATGAGAGTGATTTTAGATGCAAGCTGAAGGTTTGGGCAGGCTAAGTCGTTTCCCCATGGCCACGTATCCCACCAACGACTCAGCAAGATGCAGAACTACAGTGACAAGCTCTTGGGTTCCCGCTATTACAAGGACTGGAATTTATCTTTTATTAGCACATTGCAAATAACTCACCCAGGAAGGTGCAAGTTACTAGAAAGTATCAAACCACAAGCAACATGGATCAAAAGAAACAGAAAGGCCAGACCCAGCAACCAACAGCCTCCAGGTAGACCAGACAGCACTATTTACAGACCAGCATGAACATGTTGTATAACTAATACCCATTTATATCTCTGCACATGATGCTAAAGGATCATCTAGCAGGTTTCAGATTAAAATACATTTATTTAGAAGTGCCTCCCTTTAGATAGCATACAGGGTCAGAAGAGGGCCCATCAAGCCTTTAGGACCTAAGTACGTTTCTTTCCGAAAAATTTTAATCACAGATCTAAGTGTAGCCTTTGAGAGATGCTGGGAAATTCAGAAGGAAATAAGCACTGACATTTTCCATATTTGAACAGAGAGCTTTCTAATTTATAGTGTCTACCACAGGAACAGGGCTGTAAAAGCGAGTGTTCTACAACTCCACCTTATTGCACTTTAATTAGACAATAACGTGCAATCAATACAAGCTTTCCAGGGATCATTTTGCTGATACTAAGGTTAGAGAAGCAGGAAATAAAAACCAGGTTTCACTGTGGGAAAGGCCAGCAGAGCACAGTAATTATGCTGGTTTCCACAAGCTCGCCTATAGAAGGAAATTAAGGGAATCAAGCAGTGTTGTTCTAGCACTGTAAAACCCAGCATAGTCAGGACACAATTCTTTTAACTAATGTGTTATTGAATCCTGCCAGGTAACAGAATAAGGTGACAGGTTAGTAAATTGGTGTTCGAGACTAACTTATCCCACTGCTGCTATTGCTAGAAGCAGAGGAAAACACGCCGTTGCTGCTCTAAGAACATACTCGCTTGTTCTTGGTATAGCGTGACCTATTTCTGCAGGAAGGTAATGCTCAGAAACCTGCCATGAAGAGTGCAAAATTATCATTCAGGCACGGGGAGCTCATTCCCATCTCATCTCCCAAATGAGCTTACTCAGCGTTCGGCAGCTTGGAATCACAACGGCTCTGCTCTGTGCAGCTGGCGTTTGCATTGCATTTAATTCACTTCAGAGGTCCTGCCACCTGCACTCATTAATGCATCATATAAGAACATCATTGCTGGCAATGCAGCCTAATCATGTTTACCTAACCCTTCTAAACATGGTTCCCTGCAGACTCAATAGAAGAGCGCAATTCAAAACAGTGGAGTGCCTGCACCTTGCAGTATCTATTAGCAGCAGGCACAAAACTTAGATGAACCTGAAACAAGACTGTTGAAACACGACTCCAGGGTTTCAGCTTTTGTACTGCTGCATGGATTTGCTTATAGAAAAAACAGAGAACACATACATTTGCACTTGAGTATTATATCGACTAAGGCTCAACACCAGAAAGGGCAAAGCTTAGACATTTTTCAATCCCTTACTGGGGAAAAGCTAAGCTTTCATGGAGCGATGGAATTCTCTACTACAATGCCAGGTGCCCAGCATTTTTCAATATCTGAGTCAAGGACAAATTAGTGCTTGTTAAACACCGTGCAGTGCAATGCCAACCTGCTGATGATCTCACCACGTCTGATTGCAGAGCCCTAGGGCAGTTCTGCAACAGTGTCTAGGCCAGGAGATTCCCACTGCAGCTCCACACCAGCGACAATCTCTACCCTACTGTCGTTTAAGGCTTCCCTTTGAGAAGGGCCTAGTAATGCAAGGCTAGCATTTCCGACACGTTACTGCTTCCAAGCAATGGTGCAGCTAGCTCCTTATAAACAGCCATTCCTTCCTGCTCACTAGATCCTCCATCCTACTATACCTTCTGATGCTGTAACGTTACCTAAAAGCGTCATAAGCTGCACCCAAAACTGCTACGCTGCCCCATCAGTCTGTGAGTATGGGTAGCCTTTACAAAAGCTAACTTTTACTTTTCCAAAATCATGAGTCAATCTGAAATGTGAAGTCTAGCCTAACCCTGTAAACATGTGTGCAGAAAAGGCCCTGTGTAACATTGCTTTTCCTTGACAGCCCTCCCCAAAGCTATCAAATTCAGCCACGTGACTTACCCACAGTCTTAAAAGAGAACAAGGGAAGAGAAACAGAGAGGCTGGGCTGGGCTGACTGCACAAGCAAACAATTTGTTGGCTGCTGTGATTTCACTTTTAGGAAGACAAGCTCCCCAGCCCGCTGAAGCAGAACCCAGGACACACAACCAGTTTTAACATATTTTGCTAGCTAGCACATAGCTGGCCATTTTGTAAAGAACCAGTCCTACAAAAATCAGAGAATAGGTATATGCAAGCGTGTTTTACAGCTTTAGAAACTTTCTGAAGCCTGGTCTGTGCTAGTGCTTCTTCTGTTAACACTGCCTGTGGAGCCACAGTGGGGGCAATTTATCAGAAGAGTTGTCCCAAATTAAGACTTTTTTTTTTTTTAAACTGCCATACATTCTAAACCTTTGCTCGGAACAGACAGGCTGCAGCTAGCTATTTAAACAAAAACTATACACTTACTGTTGTGAAAAACCCAGGATGCAAGAAGTTACCCTAATGACAAATACCAAGTGTATGCATTCCTCAAGATTACTGTATATATTTGAAGTTATTTAAACTAAGTTATACTATTTGATCCATGTTGTACGATTCCTATCAAACAAGCTTAGCAGTTACTACTACTCCTTAACGCTTCCATCATGAGAAAAAGCTCAAACGGACAGGACACATTAGACTCCACATAGTAAGCATAATGAAGATAACTGGTATTTTCAAAGGTGCCTAACAGGTAACTCTTAAGCACGTCTGAGATCCCCAGCTGATTAAAGAGGGTTAAATTTATGGTCGGCAAAACTCCTGGGTGGTTACAGGCAGGAAGCAACCTGCTTTAACTCCAGAAATGCTGAGTTTTGTTCAATACCTGCTACAGGCAGGTACATCCCACAATCACTGGCCATATAAGCCAAACATTGTATTCATACACAGTTATAACACGTTATAGCATACATCTCAGTTCCTTGTGGGAAAGGGATTCCCATTTCTCCGGGATGCTTTGCAAGACAGCGTGAACATTTCTGTTAAAACAACCTGCATCACCATATCCATAAACTGCACCTCCATAAAGCGCATAAAAAACAATTCTTGCCTTGCAAGATTGCAGGCAGAAGGGAGTCTAAGAAAACGGGTTGCTGGCTGGCTGCTGCATGCATGGGTTACACTCCACAGCACCAGCTGGATGCATGCTCTGCTTGGGAGACCAAGGCAAGGAGAAAGGCTGAACACGCCACACATGGCTACAGGGATGTATAAGAGATGTTGCTGGTATCTTATTTTAAAAAAAAAAAAAAGATTTTTCCAAAAAGTTTCCTGGATAAGCTCCTCACACTGACAACACAACACCCATGCTATTAAGCATCCTTCATGTGGTGAACCAGTGACAGTGACCACAAGCATTTCATCTACGTAAGGTCTGAAAATAAAATGCTAGGAAACACTAGACTTTACATAAACATTCACCCCAAAAGCAGACTTCAGGGAAAATGGTTGGGGTGGAGGGGGAAGGCAAGAAGATTCCACTGCATGATTTTCTATAAAAAGCAGAAATATTCTCCCCCTCCTCAAAGCGTCTTTTACTCACACATGCGAAAGAAACTGAGATTCACGAGCCAAAACACAGCACCAGACTGAACAGAAACAGAAGCCATTACAGTCACTGGTTTCTTTGTTAGAGCACCCCATGGGCTGCTCAACGCCACATGGCTTCTGCTAAGATCTGCTGCGCAAGAGCAAGAGAAGAGATTTTAAAGAGAGGCAGGAAATAAGGCTAGATTTGCGTTTTCATATTTACACCGTGGAAAAGCACAGTGACAAAATGGAGAAGACACATAATTCATGAAAAACCCAAAGTGAAGCATATATATAAAACATCATTCCAGTTTATTATGCAAAAGGGAATAACCAGAAAAGTAAGTTGTAAGACTGTTACACATGAATTGTGATCAGCAAGTCAGTACCATCTTTGTCTACTCTACCTTGCCTTAATTTCTGGAATCTCGTTATTCCTGAATGGTGCAAGTACAAACGCACTAGTGGCATCTGTGTCATCAACGGTGCCAAGATGCAGGTTGAGTGAGGAACAAGGTTTTATGCAACGTTTCATTAAAAACAGCACTTTCAGCAATTTGAATCAGAACAGTAACATAGGGCTGGGGCTTCATTCAGAAAAATTTGCCAGGGTGATGGTCTCCCTTGACCGGGACTGCCACTTTTTCTTGTTAAGCTTACAGAAAGATACTGCTACTGCATTATTGACTCTAAACATCTAAATCTTCCCTGCAGCTCTATCAAGTGAATGGACAGTAGCCCAACTCTAAGAGTGAAGCAGATAATCTCTAGGATCAGTAAATTCCTTGGATTCAGCAGACATTCATAGCCAGAGCTTTAACTGTAGCAGCAAATGTAGCAATGGAGCAGAACTGTCGTTACTAGCTAAAATTCGATCAAGGATCTCCATGAAATCCCTATTAAAAAAGTGCCCCCCCCACAACAGCCCAAATTGTGTCCCTAATATCTTCTCTGAAACCAATCTCTTCATTGCATCATTAAGTGTAACGTACCTCAAAGAACATGGTATTATTCCTATGTGCAAAATTTCAAAAACATCTAGAGTTTCCTAGCCCAAGCGAGAATTTGCTCTCAGTCATCTCTGTCAAGCTAACTATTTCCATTACCAATTATTTCAAGGTACCTGGCATGATTTATTTATTTATTTAAAAAAAACAGAGGGCAAGATGGAGCCTTCTTACCCTTTAGGCCAATCCGTAAGGTAAATACCAAAATTTCAGGCCATGACCAATGTGCAGGTACTGTATGTAGCAGCCTGTACAGAGGAGTGCTCTGATTACCTCCTGCAACTAATTTTGTTCATCTTGTGTAATCGGCAAAGGGAAGAACAACATACCCATGTCTATGAAAATCAAGTTCCCACTAAGTCAGAAATCCATTCCCTCTCCCAGTTCCTGTTTGAGGCAGTAAAAAAGGAGGTGCCTAGGACACCATAAAAGAATTACTGCAGAAATTTAAGCATCAGTGTGCCCAATATCAAACTAAATTTGGTTACAAAAGATAAGTTTGCTTCACTTAAACACCTACCTAAGCCCTGAAGGTCTGCCCTCAGACAGAGGGGCAAGCTATCGAGACAGAACTACTCCCTCATATTCATATGTCTTCAACAACGGTGCTTTAATAATAGCAGTAACCACTGGAGAAAAGCTGAGCTGTGAACATCTAACAACCAAGGTTTGTTTCTCTGTGAATGTTTTGCCTATGGAAAGTCTGATCACATTTAAACAACGTGTTTCAAAGCTTCAGCTTTTCTAAAAGAGGCCTCATTCATTGTGCTATCCAGCGCAAAACAAAAAGCTTGAAATGCAAAGCGTTTAGAAGGGTTTCCCCCATCTCAGTAACTGACATAACAAAATCAGTTTTCTCTACCTTTGTAAAAATAAACTAGTCCTTGGCTTGAGAATAGTCATCAGATTGTGCTCAACATGATTGTTTTTGCATGAGCTACAGCTGTCTGAAAGAGCAAGCTGGGGAGAGTACGCATAACAAAACCACTTTTCAATCTCGAGTTAAGTTATAATAACCGTTAGTTTGAATGAATGTTGTGAAATCATACAACAAGCTCTGAAAGCTGTCTTAGTCGTCACAGGAGATTATGTACCACTCATCCTTCCTTTATAATAAAACAACAAAATAACTTCCAGCATTTCCCGCTCCCCTTCCCACCCCAGAATGTCTTCCTGAATAACACTTTGTAAGCAATACCTGTAAGAAACCAGTTCTGTCATCTACTTGGCTGGCTCTACCTATAGTCCAAATAAAGTTCACTGCACTATGCAGAGAGTTCTGGAGAAACATTTTGCTCTCTCAAGTCTAAATACACTTCACTAAACAGGCTGTCCATATCTCCGTGGCAACGTACAAGACATTATATGTATTTTCCTTACACATCTCTTTAGCCTAGGGGACATAGGCAGCATCACTGCCTGGTTTTTAAGAGTGCATGGTCCACTTTGGAGGTTACCAGTCTTAAAGTAGTGAGGTTTTTAAGCATTTGCTATTTCCCTTTCAACTGCTCTGCTGATCTGACCAGATTTAACAGAAGAATCCTACTGAAGGCCTACTTAAAGGCCTTGTCAAACGCACGCCAGAAAAACACCTATAAGACAATGGTCAGAAAATAAAATTTGTTGCTTTTATGAAGAGATGAGCAAAGGGTTGGCAACTGAATGGCGAAGCCTAGGATCCATCGCTCCTCAGGAAAGCCACGGGGACACCTCAGCACACGGGTCCTTCCTGGAACGGATCGACTCAATCCAAAGACGGGGCAAGACAAGCATGTTGCCAGATAGCAGCAGGACAAAGAAAGAAACTGCAACAATCCCTAAAACAGGCCTCGGGTGTTCTTCCACATTGTTTAATCAGAAAAGCCATGAATTTCACCTTTAAGGTTCTTAACATAACTAAAGGAAAACTAGGATCAGAGATTATCTGCAAATAGAGGAGTACAGTGACTCCATCGACACTGAAAAAAGACAGAACAAGCCACTGAAACACTTGGTCATAAGTATTCTGTAAATTAAATATGAGTTTAGACACAGGAAGACTGGCTTCTAACTGCACAGTTACCCTCAGCATACAAATCATTTGCCTTGCGTGCTTTGTAGCACAGTCACTTTCTATCATATAAGCTGTCATGCTTAACATTGCAGATACACAAAGAAGTAGATATATCAGCTGGGACTGAACTAAAACAGTCTGTGTGCATATGTGAGTGAGTTCAGGCTTGAAATAATTAGCTGAATTCAAGAGAGAGCGATCTTATTTCATGAATTTCAATTTTCTGGTGTTGGGAACTTTTCCCAGAAGGAAGTACCAGCAACTATTTTCATCATCCTGTTACGCCAGACGCACAAATAACTTCAGTGTAAAATACAGCCTGGGAACGCAGTACCTGCATGAAGTGCCTCTTGGCCGTTGCTCCTGTACCAGAGCTAATGCAGTTCTGGTTTTAGTAAAGGCAAACTCATCCTGAAGTAATCGAGCATTCCTCTCACCCAATCCAGTGGAACTAACATTGGCTAACCTACAGTTCTGGATTACTAGAAGGATTTTAGGCTGTCCCCTGCACCCCGATACTGAAGTGCTATCTGACTTAGCCGGAACCCCCCCCTCTTCCTACGTTCACCCTGGGCTCAATGGGATGAGCAACTAGTCAACTAGGTAAAGTTCTCTGGATGGCCTGCTGGTTCCTTCTTCCTTAAGCATTATCTCCTCCCAAAAGACATCAGTTATTGCCACTCAATCTCAGGTAGATTTATTTTAACACAATCTAAACGTGTTCCTCTCCTGTAAGAGGCATTTCCTTCCCCCCACAACCATTCCTCCCCCACAGCCATTTCCTCCTAACATCACCCTTGTGCCAACAGTAACATCCAAGTAACTGCACAACAAGCCAAATCAGGTAGCTGAACTAATAATTCTTTTTTTTTTTTTTTTTTTAAATGTTGCAGTAAATTGTCAGCCAGATCAGGTCCCTGCTCTTGCCTACCACGTGGCAGCACAAGCACCAATGCTGATATAAAGGACATGGAGGGGCCAAGAATCGCAAGGAGGAAGGGAAGAGCAAGGTACCAACATTTCAGCGGCAGAAACATTGCAGATTTGACAAGTTATAAAAAAAAAAAAATTAAAAAAAACCCCAGAGTTTGTAACCACCGACTCAGATTTAATCAGTCACATGATCCAAACACCACCTTCGCACATGCATCCACGAAACAAAATGCAATTCATTAATTTGAAAAGTGTCTGTTCTCGATCAGGTAAGTCTTGTCAGTTGCCACGCTGATGCTTTAAGCCTGGAAGTGTCAAAAAGTTCTTGAAATAGAAAAGTTATAATTGTTTTGACTTGGCTAATTATTTCAAACCTGAACTCACTCAGACGTATACAAGAGGAATGAACAAAGACGGAAAATGTTTTCTGCATTCCAACAAGTGCTTCCCAGTTGTCCCGTACCCATGGTAATCCTGCCATGGCAACCAGCAGGTCCCGTCTGCAAGGAGAGTAAGGAGATTTACGTCACCTCAAACGGGATGCACAGGCTCTACACGCTGCAAAATAAGTGCTTTATAGCACCTTTATGCTTCCAAAGTTTATTCACCAACTGTCCTTGGGAGAAGCAAAGAAAGTATGCAGGCTGAACAAGGACAAAGCTTCAGACAAAAATTAAAATGGTCATTTCTCATTTTCACAGGCAAAATCTTCCTTATGCTTCTTGCTACTGCTTAGCTGGAGTGGTACATAACTGTACATACAGCAAAGGATTTTCTTCCTTAATGAAAAGGCACCGCAGGTTATGCTGGGATTTGCCTAACACTGCATATTACCGTGTTTAAAATGAGGTTTCCAACATAGCCAGACAGGATTTCATATGGGCAAAGAGCGTGTGCAGGCAAGTGTATCTATTTAAAACAAATACTACCAGCAGCATCAGGCAAAACCACAACTTATGAATAGCTATGTCTCTTAAAAGCAGCAAGTAAATTAGCTGTAATGAATGTTTCTATTGAGCTCTGGTGCACAGGGCTTCCCTTTATGCCATTTCATCAAGGCTCACAAACACACTGAGAAACACTTCCACACACAGACACATTTTCAAATAGGTATTTTAGCAAACTCCTTTGAAGAGAGTAATGCTCACAGGATAGTTTGGGCAAACTCTGGAATCCTGCTCCCTGCCAACACCATGCACAAACAGACATACACAAAAACTATTTTTCTTCCCTCAGTCCTCCCCCAGTCTCTGCAAGGCGTCCCACCTCGCTGTGCTAAGGAAAAGCAAGGTCTTGTCCACCAGCCGCCTGAGCAGGAGTCAGCAAGAGGAACTGAGCCAAGCAGGTGGCAGAGCAAACCCCCCCAGGCTCTTCGGGAAGGCCAGGAAAACAGACACCAAAGCCCAGCCCAGTGTGCATCAAAATGCTGTTTGGGTGCACATGCATTTCCTTTAAGAGCTCAGCAGAAGACAGGGACTTTTGTTGTTGTTGTTATTGAAAATGCTGAAAGCAAAACCTTCAAGAGAACTTGTACTAAAATACCATGCTTTGCAACTCGAAGACAGCTATTTCCCTAGAAACGCACATCTTCCCTAGAACTTCTTATTGGCTCCCTAGCAAACCTTGTAACTGCTGCCACAAAGCAGACTGATAAATCTAGCAACAACCCTGATATAAACAGTGACAGTTACCATTTCAAGCAAGAGTGTTCTAGTTTGTTTCTCCTGGAAAGTTTGTTTCACCCTGGAGAATTCAGTAAGGAAGAATGGAGAGTGAGATTTCTATTTTCACAGCCTTTGCAACCCTGTAACTGGGTTCTGATTTTTTTCTCTTCTAAAATTACCTGAGATGTCCAACATAGCTCCACTTCAGGAGTATTCCCTTTGAAAAGTAAAACACAGTGCAGAACAGGAAGTAAAAAAAAAAAAAAAAAAGTTAAGATACTGGAGCTGATGTTTTTTCAGTGCAGTGCAATAACACAACAAGGTCAAGGAATAAATTCACAAAGTGTCACAAGAGAATCTCAGAGAAAAGACGGAAAGAAGACCTTAAACTGCTGCGAAAGATGGGCGTTTTAATCAGCTTGTAGAAAATTAGCAGAAATGGCAGGAGGTCCCTTTGGGAACTATCCCCCCCCCCCCCCCCTTGAAGCCCACATTGGATGTGGCCCTTTTCCAGATCCTTGCACCTCCAACATTACAGGAGAGGACCTATAGCAACACTACTCAGTCCAGTATTGAGAAACCTACCTGAAGCTGCCCCAAACACCTCTAAAAAGCTATTAGAGTGCGAAGGGCCAAGTATCTGCAGCTCCAAAAACAACTTTTCTGAAACCTCGCCAACAGAAACCATGGTAAGCCAGCTAGCAGCCTATCTGTGTTCATTTTCCTGCTACAAAAAGCTGAGGATGTTCTTGACATCCTACCAGGTCATAAACTCAGTGAAACACCAGACGATGTGCACCTGACGAGGGATGAATTCACCTATATATTTAAAACACACAAACAGCAAGTATAAACACTTAGGTTAAAATTAGTCCTGACATGGGTCTAACAAATATTTCCAGACTGATTATAAATATGAAAGGTGATCTCAGAAACTAGGCCCTAGGATAATCAAAAGAATATCACTGACAGACTTTTATAATAAACACTCTTAAGGCAGACACTGGGTAGTTGGGTCAGTGACTCACTTGAAGCCCACCTCAAAGACCACCCTGTTAAATGTGTACGCCAGTACGCCACAGGAGTTACTCGGTGCCCATCCATCAAGAACAGAGAAACAAAGAGGTGGTGCTGTAATTGTACCTCACTGAGTTTCACATTTCAAAACATTGGTGTCAGCTGCAAAATATGCCATTCATCGCAAAGCAGGAGCGCTGGGCTCGCTCTCCGGAGGTGGCTCCTCCAGTGCTCCTGCTCCTTTAAACGCACGCAGGATGCGATTCAGCAGCAAGCAGGAAAGATTACCTGGAGGACCGCCAGTCCAGGCGGGAGCAGCGGAAGATCTCACTCAAGTCTGTCAACGTACTAAATGGACGAGTCCAGAAGGTCATTCCTACACCCGCAAAAATCAGATGTGATTTTACATCCATATAAATTCATACGCAGCTTCAGCAGCGACAGCTACCATTTAATCAATCCTGGCTCGGTTTTTGTTTGCTTCTTGAAGTCTCCTGAAGGTGAACTCTGGCCCAGCTTCTACCACAGTTACAGAAGCTGCTCTGTTCCCCCTTGTACTCCCTGTCCATAAACAACGTGGTGTCTCTGAGTGAAGAGTTAAAATATAGTGAACTTTTTGCATGTGAGTGTGTCATATGGTAAGACTCACTTTAACCCAGCACCGCTCCACTAATCAATTAAAATGCATATAATTTATCGCTCCTCTCGCTGCAAGATGGTGGAGAAACTTAGCAGTCATGTTGTCAGAGACATCAACAGCTAGCTACCTGGGGAGAGCACCTAGTGAACTGTCTTCAGAGTCTAAAATTAACCGTAAAGCTGCTATTTATTTTGAAGTTTGGGAATAGGAAGCTCTTTTAAGTGTCAGAATGAGTGGCCGGATAAAACACCACGACCTGATATGAAAGTTTGCCACTAAAGAAGCGGGCGGGCCGGAGAGCAGACAATGCTCTTATTTAAATGAGGTTGGCTACCAGCACCAGAAAGTTTCGCTATCAGCAAGGCAGACAACTGATATGATCTGTAACACGCAGCAAGCCTGTTATGTTACTTTGTTGTGTGTGTTTGTATACATAAAAAAAAAAAAATAACGATTGTTCAGAGGCTCTATAAAACACACTACTGCTTCTGTATACCACCACTGCAGTAATCAAGTATTCTAGCCTGTAAGGGCTAGATCCTATCTTGAGGATTTCTTTATCAACCAATAAATATTGGAACTTCAGAGAAAATGTAAATTGCATTACGTATATTACTTAAAACATGCTTCTTCGGGGGGGGTATCTTGCTTTTATCATCAAGTCTCATGACTGCAAAAATCACTTTCCATATTAGGCTGATCAATCTATTAATTTCTCTAGTGTGCTATGAGTACTACATTTTTCCTTTAAAAAAGGCCTGAAAATAATCAATATCTGTGGTTTAAAAAAAAAAAAGAAAATTCTACATACAGAATCCTTCGAAAGCGAAAAAACTATTTAATACCTCTCGTTTGCATGTAGCTATGAGGGAAATAAACTACCTTAGCTTCAGAAAAGATGGTGAGTCTTTATGAACTTACTTCTAACACTGCTATTTCTTTACTTTCATCTGAATTTACTTCCTAAAGAGTGCTCACCGGCTCACCTTTCATCTTGAACCTCCTTCCCTCCCACGTAACAGCCTTTTCTTTTGCAGGGCGTCTACCCGGGATCCCCCCTTTAAGCTACAGTAGGTCAGGACATATATTTCAAAGCCTACTCTCTCTCCTCAGAGGCATGCAAGCCGTCTCCCACCTACAGAAACACCGCGGTCCCCAGCTCAAGAGCCATGGGATGTTCTCAGAACCTCCAACATACCCTGTCTTGAGCTTTTAACACGCGATATGGGAGAGGGGGGAAGACCACAGGCCCTTGCCACCATGCTTTGGAAGAGGAGCCGGCCTGAGAGGCCACAGCCCTCACAGACACGTGTACGATTTCAGTAACATCGCTCTAGGCAGCCGGAAAGAGACACCGATGACCGGCCAGCCACTCCCTCCTCCCAGCCTCCTTTATGTCAATAAATCTTAACCTGGCTGTTTGAGCAATGTTTAATCATAAACAGACGTGGACATGCTCAGGAATATAAACAAAGGTGAGCAGGAAAAAAACCGCGAGCCCCGTACCGCGAAGCACTCGCCACTTGCTGCAGGGCCAGGTAGCACAGAGCAAAGAAACAGCAAACGGATGAGGAATGGGCTACAGGCACCTGGTGTGCCCTGGAAGCAATGACCGTGCAATAATACTGAAGCATTCAGAATTATGCCCACAAAAGGATTTCAGGGACTAAGCGCATTAACAGTCTTGGTTTGCCTCAAAACAAACAAACAGAAAAAGAAATTGGTTAGAACACCCACTGAGAGGTATGGAAATAAACTGCCCTCCTTGATCTCATCCCGGTGCCATTTACAATGCAGTCATCTGTACTCCCTTCTGTGTTGCTAATCAAGCTAAAATTAACTCCTCCTGCTCACTGCCTGTGATAGCACCAGGCTGATCAACACCGGAGCAGGATCAATTGTCTCTTCACAGGCGCCGCTCACCTGCCTCAGTGGTAAATGTGTATTTAGGATCTACAAGACCTCTCACGGGGTCTTAACCGCATTACGTTGTGGGGCTGGGTAGCCGTTTAGATTGCGCGACTGAATCAGCAGCCCCTCCAAGCCTTGTTCAAAGATCTCCGAACGCCTTCCAGTCAATTTTGGCCTGTAGCGACAGCTACAAAATGGCCCATGTGGAAGCGGTAATTTCAGCCCCGTTAAGTCAGGGTCCATCTCAGAATCAACCTCATACTTGTCACTCCTGCTCTGACTTCAATGAGTAGATAGGCCAATTTTTTCCACAAAGCCTCAGAGAGGACTTTTCACTGGCACGGCACTTAGCTAAGCTGTGGGTATGTTCTGAAGACACAGAAAATCATGTTACAGGGCTGCCAATCTGACAACATTGGTAAAAATATCTGTATTGCCCTCGTGTTCAGTTTTAAAGCTGATCAATTCAAATTCCAATTTGACGTTTCAAAACCAAAACCAAAAAAACCCCAGCCTAATGCTATCAGATGACATCCATTAAACAAAGCTAAAGTACAGATCAAATTAGGAGAACTATGGAGCAGAGCAGATAGTGAAAGGAAACACTGAGAAGACAAATATTCAAACATGTGCCTGACAGCAGCCAAGGTTTTATGCTATTAAAAAAATACAATACACATCACAGTGGCAAACAAGGTTATTCCTCCCCACCTCTGAGCTCCAACCTGCTGCCCCGCTAAGATAATGCAACTGCACAATGCAACGCAACTTGTCTGAAAGAGCAGAATAATACTCGTTTCCCTGTTCTGCTTATCACCGTTCTTGTCCTACACCTATTCTTCACAAAGTGGTGGCAAACTCTCCACAGCAAAACTTAAGTGGCAGACACTGCAGTATGTCTTGGATCATGAGTACATTTTGCTCAGCCCTTTCCAAGGTCTCCAAGATGTGATGTATTCCACATTCCTGTAGGAATTCTCGTATTTCTTACCGTTCTCCCCAGTCCTTTGGGAGGGATGCCAAACCACAAGCTCCAGCCACGATGGCAACATGCAGCGCCAGGCTGGTTTGACGGACCGGGAATGCTATTACTGTCGTGGCAGCGCAGGCCAATGAGTAGTCAGGCTGACATTCAGCTTGTTTTTCAGAGATGTCAAATAAATGGCAAATACAAGTCCTGTAACATACATATTTGCCCACACAGTGTTCCTGCACAGAAAGGGCTACCTATTCCCCATGCATCAAGCACTGGGCTTCCCCCTCATCCCCCCCAAGACAAATCTTAAGATAAGAAGATAAGCTGGGCTTCAATTGTACCAGAGCAGATACCACAAGCAGTGACTCAGCAGAGCATGGCCACTACCAGCATCTCTCGCTTCTTCCCAGCTTCTGTGAAATCTGAGAGCCGTTCTTACTGGCTTTCCGAGTCACCGCTGCTCACGCTGATCTTTGTTAATATTAAAAAGGTCAATATTAACTATTTTCCTTCTTTGCTCATCTTGACAGAAACACCCAACTGAATGTGTCTCTCCCTCAATCACAAGCCACAATCAACACCTACCTCAGTGCCAAAAAAAAAGCCCCACCTGCACCCACGCTTTGGGGAACTTCCCTATAACAGCTTCTACAAAGACTTCTGTTTTCAATAAGAAATTACGCAGTACACTGAGAATTTAAAATGTAGTGACAGCATGGAACTAACTTCAGGGCCAAAGTTGGACTCTCCCAGAAGTTCTGGTTATTCATTTCCATACCTAACTCAAGCAACGTTTTAAAATGTTTGGTGCTAACAGCCAGGGAATTTCCAGTTTGCCACAGATTCTGCCTCTTCCCTCCCACCACAGAGATCTGGTCATGGCTGCCACAGAGAACATGGCACTTTGGTTCTACCTCCATTTTCACCCCCTTTAAGTTCTTGGGGAGACCCTTCCTTTATTATCACAAATATGCAAGTCCTCAGGAAATGTTATATTGTGGCAAAGGAGGAGAAACTACCTATTTGAAAAGGCCAGCTCATAAAACAGCTTAATAACCATCGCCAAGCGCTTTCGTTGAAGGAGCCAGCTGATCTCCTTGAAAGGTCTCACAACCCATCCAGAAGACTTACGGTTCCAAAGCTAAGGAAAGACCCTATAAATGCATTCGCAAAGGCTGCACAAAACAAAATAACCTAGTAAAACTCAGGAGGAGATCTCAATTCCCAGGTATATTCGCCAGCAGGCGCTTACACATGGGACGTTACTAACCTTTGAGTTCAATCAGACTCACTAAGAGGGTTCTAACACATAGAGCATGACTATGTTACATTTTCCTTTGAGCCTGGTTCAGTTCATTCGCAAGGCAATTTGGAAAGAGCTAATGTGCTATTTATGTACTTTATAAAAAACAATCCATATGGATTCAGACTTCGCAAAATGTTCACTCAAGTCCGTTCTGCTCCCTCTGAAGGCATTTCACAATCCATTCAATACTCAGCAGAGGAAGCCAGGAGTACTGTTTAAAAAGCTGCTCGGAGGGTATGTTAAATATTTTAAAAGCTGGCATCTTCTGGATTCAGAGCAAAGTAAGTGTTTGGGGCAACACAGATCATCTCTCACAAATATGTCTTCCAAGTAACACCCACCTGCAGGCTCTAAAATACTGAAATTGAAAATAAAGGTTGAAAGAGAAGCCCAGACACAAAACACAGTAAGATAAAACATTCCTACCAAAGGAAAGCGAAAAAAATTTGTTTCAATGTTATTCAGTTCTAAGGAGGAGATTCACTGGATTGGCTTGTGAAAGACCACCTAGCAGGACACAGCTAAGTTGGCAAATAAATAATCTTGGGATTGTTTTATGTTAAGTGTTGTAAACCCTGCCAGCATCTACTACTGTGCTGAGGGCTTTCCTCCTGCAAAAGAATTTAACAAACTAAAATGACAATGACACATGTGAGTTACTGCCATACTAGTTCATTACCTTTAAATTAGGAAACTTTAGAGAATTAACTTGTCTAACTACTGGCATATTCTAATGCACCTCTCCTGTGCTTCACTGAATTCAAGAAACATTTTCCTTTCAGAAGGATGCATCTTATCTGGAAGCTTCATGCCAACTTAACAGTTAGTGATATCAGCTCTTCTGGGAACATGATTATAACCTTTCTGCGCTATAGTCTGTTTTGCTTATAAGAATTCTCACACTTGCGATACCTCCTGGTGGAGCATAAAGCAGAAGGTAAATCAGAAAAAATAGTAAACCACTTGGAGAAAAGAGGATACATCCATTTGTCACCAGAGACCTGAGATTTGGGATCACGGCACATGAAATGAGTCCAAGCTCAGTTGACAGTGAAACAGACCTAGGACACTCAACTGTAAACACATTACGTGTAAGTCTAAACTACTTGATTACACCTGTTTCTAATAACTCGTTTGCATATGCCTTGTTTACACAAAATTAAAAAAAAAACTGAAACTTTTACTGAACCACTGGATACTGAGAGTATTTTCTTAAGCACTCCCAAGCCTGAAGAAGAAGTCAGTGCTTGCCTTAAAGATACTAGCAACAAAGCATGTGCCAGCCTTTGACTTCCTTTGCAGGCCTTGCCAGTGCAAGAACCGTTGCATTATGGCTTGTCTCCTTATACAGCGCCTAAGGGAGAAATGGTAGAAGAATAGAGATAATTATACAGCTGAATGGTCAAGACAGAAGGAGGCAAAGCCATCCAATTGCCAGGCTTGTTGACAGTCAACACTTCTTTACACATGGTGGGCTGGCAGCCAATGCAAGGTACACCGAGCTATGCAAACCATGCACCAAAAAAAAAAAAAAAAGGAAAGGAAAAAAAAAATCAATAAATAACTAGCAGTTGGCACAACATTTCCCACACCCAGAGTCTACTCTTACTAGTTTGGACCATGCCTCAGATTGAATATGAAAAATCAAAACACTTCTGGTCTACCCATCAGATGGAAAGCAAATTTGCCTTCTATGCCTAGTCCTTTTCTCCTCCCACACAATCAGGATTTTGAGTATTTAAGAGCCCAGGGTTCTTATGCCCTCGAGAGAGGAAAGGTCTTAAGTTGCTCAAGAACAATCCCTTTAACAAGTGCACGAACTGGCTCTGCAGGGAGTCCAGTCTTGCTTAGTCAAAATGCTGGTGGCTTCAGTATGTGGCCTTAAGGGAGATAGAAGATTAAAAACAGTTTGTGTGGGAAGACTTCTCAAGGCTCCCTTTAAAGTGGCACGATGCAGAAAAAGGGGGATAGCTGCAATGGTGTTGTATCTCAGAGGGAAGGGGAGGGATGGTTTTCCCACTCTACTTAGACCACCTCGGCATGGCGTTTGGTCTCCTCGTTCTGCTCCAAAAGATGGAGCGGATTGTACTTGCACATGAAAAGATACAGATTATTTTACACTGGAAGACTCTGGAAACAGGATAGTAAGTGATAACGCACTTAAAATTATCTTCCACTTACCCTCCTACCCTAATTGAACAAAATATATTAACAGAACCAAAGATTGCACCTCTTCACCCCTCAGCTAAGGCAGCAGAACGCCCAATTCATGTCTACGTTATTTCTCCAAAACAGCCAGAGTGTCCTCAAACAGTGTGAAAATTACATACTGCTACGTTTAAAGAGGGGAGAGAAACACCAGAACATATCAGAGCACGCACAAACACAACGAATGACAGCCCAAGAAATTAAACTCCCCTTCAAATTACTAAAAACAGATTGGGCAGGGAGGGAAGGGAATATCAATCAAATCTTACATTACAGTTACTGAATATTCAAAGTAAAGGCTTCTATTAGAGTGCTCTCTCAAGACTACTTGAAATTTTTATGATAAAAATGCATGAAAACAAGAAACAAGGAACAGTAATGTAACAAAGACTAAAATACATAAGACAGAAGTGGATATAGAGTATTAATTAGGCCATTAAAAGCTTTAAATGTTTTACTGTCCAATAAAGTACGTATTTCATAAAAATTAACTGCCATGCAGAAGGAATGCACGCATGCATTTTATTGAGCTGTCCTGAAGAAAGCGAAGACAATGACTAGCTAAAATGTTTGTGCACCAGCGTGAACAGACATTAACAAAATTGTATCTATATTTTGAAAACAAAGAACATGGTACTGGAAAGAAATTTTCAGTCACACATACCTAAATGAGAGATTAGCGCTACATGAATCTGATTTTAAAAGCAATCTACAATCAGCTGAAATAGGAGATGTATAAATGCTTGAAAAAAGTACTCAGCGTGTAATACAGAATTAGCCACTGAAGTGAACACACACATTAAGACTATACAATAATTCGTATTCATGGTTAGTCAATTAACCAAGTAGTCTGAAAGTACATTAATATGTCTTCTCATAGCTGAGACTCGTAAGGCAGAAAAACCACTTCAACCTCTTCATCTTACAGATTTGATCAAAACATCACCACAAAATGACACCTGCTTTCCTAGACCTCTGGCTCCCCGCATTTCTCAGATCGATGCCATCCTGCTGTCCACAGCAGCCCACCAGCCTCTTCCGATCCATAAACCAAAGCCTGAGCTATCGCGCTGAGCCCGTCAGCAAGCACAGCACAAGCTAAGCAGTCATCTTCCAGAATTCACCGTGGGTCCTAGAAATATAAAACTGTAAGAACACAAAGCAAAGAGCCTAACCACCCAGTACGCTTTGGACTCTAAGCCCTACAGCATATTTAGCTTTAATGCTGTTTAAAAAAAGGAAGGAATCCTGAAGTGGATAACCCAGCCGTGAATCTGCAACCTAAGGAAACCTTCAGGGAACCTCTAGAGGCACGAGGGCTGAAGCAAAGGGATATAAAAGAAAGAGTGTTAGGTATGGTTGTGTGTGTGAGCCGCCGTGCTCTGGAACGCCATTAAGAAAAAAGGAAAGGAAAAAATCTATATCAAAAGCAAAGAAGATGACTCTTCTCCCTTTTCATTAACATCGCCTGTTCAAAAGCACAGATTTTGGTCTTGTTTTAAGCCACATTTCCACTTGGATCAGGAAGGGAATGCTGGCTCATCTATGCAATAGTAAGATGAAGCTCGGGCTGTTACGCATTTCTGGTTACGGTGCCCCTTGGCTCCGACTGCAGAACACCCAGACGCTGCCTGCTCAGACATTTATTAGAGCTAGGAGCAGCTCAAAGTAAATTAGCACATGTCAGAAGAACTGATACGGAGCTGAGTGCTCATTGGGATCCAGCCCACACAAATAAAGCCAGCTGGAGGTAACTGTCAAATCTCAAACAGCGGCTTAACAACCTCCCGACCAAGCTATGCTTCTTTTGTCACCCCACGGTATCAGAGCGTAACTCCCCAAAGTGCACGCTTTAACGCGCTTGCCAAGCTCCGCAGCCTTCAATAGCTGCAGAAGCTTCAGTCAACGGCAGACACCAATTACTACGTACGGGCCAGTAATAAGATTTTATTTGCATGGCATAAGTAGTAAATTCAAGTAGTTTCCTGTTCTTTACCAACATCCTGTTGCCACATCTACTCCTCCAGGAAACTGCAGCACCGCGCGAGAGAATTTGGCATCCCACAGAACGGCTCTGACGCCAAATGGCTATCGGAGCACAGTTACTAAGAGCTTGCTTACAAAGAAAACAATCACATTAATCCGGTTGTCATTTATACTTTCAGCTATTTGGTGCAAGACTGCACGCCCCATTTTCTGCAAAATGAAACAAAAAGAAAAAAAAAAAGCATTATTTGCAAGAAGTCAAAACAGACATTCTGAGGTGAGGATGCTCACACAGCTTGCACAAAAATAATGCAAGATGTGAATTATTATGCATTTCATCATTTTTATTCCCGTTTTCACAAAAGCAAAAACTCTTATGCTCATTCATCCCATAGAGATATATATATATAAACATGGAACAGTACCCACTGGAAAAATTCAACAGTCAGCTAGGAATACATGCCATGACTGAGAGTTTGTTAACATAAAGAAGTTACACCAGCACAACTTGAACCTACATTTAAGCCTTTATAGCTGAGACTGTGCAAAAGAATGTACAAGACAAGTGCAGCATGTTTTGCTTAGATTAATCTTTTCATAATCAACACATCAGCTAAAATGAACCTAGCTTGGTTTAAAAGAATGCATAAGAGAACATACACTGAGGTTTGCATAGGTTTAGTTTATATTCACAACGTGACTTACAGCACAGCTATTTTTGAACCGACAAATCCAACCTTAGTTTCATACAGCAGCAGGAACTTTCTTTAAACATTTAATATAACTCATGACAAACGGAAGAGCTGCTCACCCCAAAAATACTACTTGATAGAAGCTCTGTAACTAAAATCAAGTTATCCTTTATCTTAATCCCACGATGGAACAACAACAAAAGAAAAATTGTTCTCAAAGACAGTCTTTGAAACCAAAAAAGCGTGAAAAAGACAAGATGAAGCACCAAGACAGCAAACTTTTAAACAGTATCTAATAAAACGAAAACACCTTCCAGTAGTTGCAGCAAAGCAAAGAAAAAGATGCATTTCAAACAAAGAATGGAATTATTTTTGCTGAAAATGGAGATTACACAACAGCTAAGAAACAAAACTACACACAGGGAGTTATCAGAGTCAACGTACATATGCAGCATTTCAGAAACAACTCGAGTTTTGTAGTCGTGGTTATGTGGTCAAAGCACTTCCTTAGTATGTGTACACAGGGCTTGCAGTTCCTTCTGAGATGTAAGGATATCCACACTCATACACACCATGATGGCATCATGCTAACCACAAGAATGGAGGCTGAGTGGTTAGTGAGGTCATCAAAACACTGCGATATGTTGTGTGTGTCTCAGTTTTTCTAGGTTGTGTCATTTTTACTTTAATCCGTGTCTCAAGCCCACTGGCTAACAGACTGTACAAGCTCCCTCGGAAAGGGAAACGAACAGACTGTTGAATCCAGCATACAATTTTCTACTTGGTTACAGAACTGTTTTTTAATGCTTCAGACCCCAACTGCAGAGACATCCCTACGACCCAAATGCTGCAGCAAACTGGATTACTTGCAATACATAAATTTTAATATAGGCATAAAATTTTGCAGGGTCAGCACCATGATAAGTGCTCAGAGCGCTGGACTATTTATTGTTGTCAGGTTTATTAAGCATCTAGGAAAATCTCATTATAAATAAAGCAGCAAACATTTAAAAGCTCAGATGCACAGTAAGTTTTCGATTTATAACAGGGCTTATACATATAATAGATTTTTTTTAAATTTTAACTCCATATTTTAATTTCACATTCCCATATATTTACTTCCCTCATCTTTTACATTCAAAATAAAAAGCTACTCCATTCATTTCTTCAGTCTTCTAAATGCTAAAAGAACTGCAGGTTTAACAACTTATTTTTTTAAATTAAAAAAAAAAAAAATCTCACACTGACAATGCCTACTTACAGTGAAAAACACAAACCTTAGGCCCCATTAATACCTCTACTGCAAAAATACAAAACAGAGGCACAGAAGCAATAAGCAAACACCCCATAAAATATTCACAGTGAAGTACCATTTTCCAAACTCTTGAACTCCCACAAGTTCAGAAAGCTGAAGTGCTATTACTAAGCTACACTCAATCAACATTTGCAATTTCTAGTCAATAGGACTTTTGTACTTAGGAGGATTTGAAAACCTGATCCACAGCTTCTTAAAATTCAGGTTAACAAGCTTAAGTTTCAACTTCTGTTTCAGTTTGTTCAGTTATTTAGGAAGACAACTGCTTATTTTAGTTATTGGAAGTCTCTGTAACTGGTCATTATCACTTCTTTCAAAAAAAAAAAAAAACTAGAATCAATTTTTAAGATTACAAAGAGAAATTTAATAATTCAATGTTAACCTGATCCTGTAAACACTTGATTACACGGTATATATGAAACAAGTTATTGTCATCAGTAGGAAAAAAGCACTCCTGTTAAAGATTCCTGCTGGATCTTAGTTTTTGCTTGTATCAATAGTTTAAAAATCTAGTGTCCATCCTACCAATAGTCTTGATTTCCCTTTTCTTCCTTAAAAAAGGAAACAAAAACAGACACAAAAAACACCCAATCATTTAACTACAGATTTCCAGCTTCCACTAGCACAGATCAAAAGCTTCTAGCAATCCTTAACTTTATTTACAGCACTTACTTTTAATACCAAGTATTTTCATAATTTCATCTTGATTTATATTTATAATAACTGCCGTAGTGGGACTCTCATGTTAATTAAACAGGTTAAGGGGTCTTCAGCTGTACTGCAGGCCCTCCACTCTTCCACGTACTTTGTTTCTAACTGTCATTAACCTCTAGGAAATGCCCTCCTTGTTGGTCATTACTGTTTAATTATACTTCACAGTTATGTCATCACATCTGTGAAATATAATCTTCCATAACAACACAGCTGTGAAATACAATACTCCTGTCCAGCAGTGAAATTCTGGTTACAGCAGATTATACATACAGATGATGTAGATGGAGGAAGTGATACGAAAACTTTCAAAGGCCCTTAATTTTGAAAGAGTCTATTGTTTTAGAAGGTACTTACAGTCTTCAAAAAGAAACATCCCACAGCAACTCCTCCTTTTTCCTCTCCCCCTCCAAATCTGTAAATTTGAGGGATATAATTCCTTCCGAACTCCAAAGATGGCTTGTAATAAATAGAGATATTTTATACAGGAAAAGGTCAAGTAACAAGAAACCTCAGAAATAGAATTTATGAATTAAGGATTTATTTTAACTAATAGTATGAATTACACCTTAAAGACATTTTTTTCCTAGAAACCTCTGCTTTCATTCATGACTTTGCACAAGCATCTGCTTTGCCTGTAACATAAAAGCAGCAGTGACTGCACTAATACAAAAGAACCAGGACTTTGCATATTTTTAGCTACCATTTACAGGTGAAAATAAGACAGAGGGGGAAAACTATTCAGATAACCAGTTCTTAGAAGACTACCAGCAAGTGCTCCTCATATCACAAGGGCTTCCCATTTAAATCATTAAATGGAGCAGCCATTAATTCCTGAAATTTAATATAAACTTTACATTCTGCTGGCACATGGAGAAGCTATAGTTGTACCAAACAGGACAGTAATATTACCATAAAATAATAGTTGAAAGAATATCTAAACTGAACTTTGACGCCTGCGCACGATATTCACTTTTTTCCCTCCATTTTTGACTACATTAGTCATCCAGCAACTAGCCTACACAGTTCTCTGCAGAAAAGAAATGGCCCTAACCATGGTTTGCTTGGGGTGGGGAGGGGCAAGGAGAGATTGTCTGATTTTTCAAGAGCGGAGATACAAGTGGACAGGAGATCAGTGTTAAGTCTCAATCGAGATCGCGCATACCAAGCTTGAGGAAGTTTTTTTTTTTTCCTGGTCTGGGCTACAAACCCTTAACTGCCCGGCAGAACGCATGGAGTTGTTTACCTGGAAGAAGCAAGGGGGCAAATTCCTTTAGATTGATGCAAAACATTTTTCTACTCTAGAACTCAGAAAGGGAGGAGCATTCAGTTTATTTATGTAGCTTATAAACAGTGGCCAAGTAAAGAGGATGCCTTATTGTGCACAGTTCCTAAGTGTACATAACAAACTCCTCCCTTTAAAGTGATGAAGAAGGAAAATTGCCATTCCCACTCCAGAAGTCATGAGCAAACGGGGGGGGGGGGGGAATAAATAATCAGTTCTCTACTTGAGAGAGTTGTTGAGCACAATGCTTATGATTAACTAAATGAAGAAAGAGAACGGCAAGGAGGCGAGAGCTCACCCGAGTAAATCCAGAACCAGAGGGAGCAACACAACACGAATGCCCTGGGCTTTGGGTGCGCTTGTTTTACAAAGAAAGATTAATTAAACAGACACTAATGGACAACTCTTTAGAAAATGAAACACGTTGCAAACTAGAATGCCTCAGAGAGCAAGCAGCTAGGGAGTTATAACTAAATTACTAAGTATAAAATGAAGCAGCCTGCAGAGGAAATGAGTAATTAAAAAAACCTCCCCTGAGCAACAGGCTGGTGAGAGAGGGATAACTCCAGGACCCTCACGCTGGAGGTAAACGGTACCAAAGCCAAAAACTGCCAGACAGAAACAGATGCTTTATACAAACAATGGCAAGTACAAAGGAAAATAATTATACATGCAGGAGACTCATATTTTGAGTGTTTGCACTTAGAGATGGCCGTAGCCTGTCCAGTCCTACCTGAAGGGAAGTCCACAGAGGACATCCCCTGCCACTGCCATGCTGCCCCTCTGGGGTGAAGCACTGCAGGAGCTGGACAGTGCTCAGCAACCATGAGCAATATTTTCAGAGGAAAAAATAGATTAACATTGACTTCATTCCTCTTTCTACGCTTTTCCCAAACAAGAAAGTTTGTCTAAAATGTCACAAAACGCTTCTGCAGCCCTCTATCCTTCCAGAACGAAGCGGAGGTACTTTGGGCGAGCGCTCTCCAAGGGTTTTGGAGAGTGACATTGCCCCTCCCCTGGCCTCCCCTGGGGGCCAGGCCGCTCCCTGTTTCTTTCTGTTGCCCCAGAGGGACATGAGGAACGACACACAACTGGCCAATCCTAAAATAAGCACTCAAGCACAATGGTTTTTCCACTAGAACTTTTCCAGTGAAGACAAACCCTGGGTGTAGCAAGTTTCAAACCACTGTAAAGCATCCTCCTTCTCTTATTCATCTTTTGGAAGACCCTCAAGGGCCACCAATCAAATCTGAGCATGGTGGCAGGCAGGTGCAGAGAAGAAGGACTATGGCAGGCATCCCACTAGAGAAGTACCCTGGGGCCAGGGCTCATGCTTCCTCCCCAGGCGTGATTCTTCCAGAGAGAGCAACCCCAGATTTGCGCCAGCCCTGACGACTGACATCCCTTTTTTTGGTTGGGGATGGCAGCGTGGCCAGGATGGGGACGACAACCCTTGCCCACGCTGCAGAAGATCTGCTGTCATGTCACCAGGCCCTTCACCAGATGGGCGCCCCGCAGCACCACCTCAGGCCCTCCATCAGATGAAGGTCCCTCACCCACCACCCCCTCCTGCATGCAGGGGGTCCCTCACCGTCCCCTCAGGCCCTCTGCTGGGCAAGAGGAGTCCCTGGCTGTCCCCTATGTCGGCCAAGGCATTCCCCCACCATCCCCTTTGGAGAAGAAGGCCCCCCACCATCCCCTATGTTAGGCAAGGGGTCCCTCACCACTCGGTTTGGAAGAGGAGGCCCCTCACTGTCCCCTACCTCAGGCAAGGGGCTCCCCCACCATCTCCTTTGGAGAAGAAGGCCCCCCACCATCCCCTACGTTAAGCAAGGGGTCCCTCACCACCCCGTTTGGAAGAGGAGGCCCCTCACTGTCCCCTACCTCAGGCAAGGGGCTCCCCCACCATCTCCTTTGGAGAAGAAGGCCCCCCACCATCCCCTACGTTAAGCAAGGGGTCCCTCACCACCCCGTTTGGAAGAGGAGGCCCCTCACTGTCCCCTACCTCAGGCAAGGGGCTCCCCCACCATCTCCTTTGGAGAAGAAGGCCCCCCACCATCCCCTACGTTAAGCAAGGGGTCCCTCACCACTCGGTTTGGAAGAGGAGGCCCCTCACTGTCCCCTACCTCAGGCAAGGGGCTCCCCCACCATCCCCTTTGGAGGAGGAGGCCCCTCACCATCCCCTACGTCAGGCAGGGAGGTCCCCCACCACACCCCCTTTGGAAGGGGAGACCCCACGCTGTCCCCTACGTCGGGCAAGGGGCTCCCCCCCCACCCCCCTCTTTGGAGAAGAGGACCCTTCACCATCCCCTACATCAGGCCGGGGGGGGGGAGTCTCCCCCACCACCCCGTCTGGTAGAGGGAGGCCCCTCGCCGTCCCCCGGGCAGGCCCGTCGTCCCCCTCAGTGGGGCAGAGGCCCCCTCGCCGCCCCCTCGGGCCCTCCGCGGGGCAGGGGGTCCCTCACCCCCGCTCGGCCAGGCGCCCCCCCCCCGGCCCGGCGCACTCACTGCGGCGGGAGCTGCAGGGCCGGGCCGCCGCGGCGCTGGAAGGCGCCGTCCACGAAGACGCCGTTCTTGCCGAGGCAGCGCAGGTAGAAGTGGGGCTCCTGGAAGCTGAGCTGCAGGTGCCGCCGCGAGATGAAGCTGGAGTGCCCCATGTTGACGTCCACGGAGCCCTGCGAGGAGTTGCGGCCTATGGTGACGGCCGGCTGCCGCATGAGGAACTCGAACTCGCGGCCCTGCAGCCGCGCCAGCACCGGGCCGGCGGCGGCGGGTGGCGCGGCCGGGGGCGGCGGCCCGGGAGGGGGCGCCGCGGCCGGGCTGCAGGGCGCCGAGCGCAGCGCCAGCAGAGCCCGCGCCCCGCTGCTGTCCTCCCCGACTTCGGCCATGTTCCCCGGCAGCCAGCGAGCCAGCCAGCCAGCGTGCCGGCCTCCGGGGCGGAGCCGGCGGGGCGGCGCGGGGCGGGGCGGGACCTGCCGCCTGCCTGCCGCCGCCGGCCGCGCAGCGCCGAGCACCCGCCGGCCGCGGGCCCTGCCCCGCCGCCAGCCGCAGCGCCGAGGCTCCGTCGAGCCCCGCTCGACGTGACCCAGCGGTTCCCCCCCCGCAGCGTGAGCCGGCTCCATTTGCTACCGCAGCAAAAAGTCAACCCTCTCTTCCCCCCCCCCCACCCCCAACCTCCCCAAATCTCGTTTTCTGCTGGGTCAGTGAGCCGGAGCAGCTCGCGGAGAGGCCGGCCGCGGAGGGGCCCGTCCCTTCCGATCGTTCCCCTTTGCCGCTCAGCTTGTACTCCTTTATTTCTTACTTGAAATTATTGGTACGTTTTTCGGAAAGTTCCCCGTGATGGGTGATAAAGGTCACGCTTTTTCTGCAATAACAGCGTGTAAGCGGATCGCGCCCGGTTAGACGACCCACATGAAACAGGTGAAACTTTTCGGTGCTTCGTAGGCTGCTGAATTGTTGTAATAGTAACCAGAAAACACGATGAATTTGCAAACCTTGCCACCAGCCATAACTACTTCTGCTCGCGCGCCGAACAGAGCAGCTCGTAGCAAGGCTGCTCAACAGTTTGCAGAAAATGGGAGGAAAAAAAAAAACCCATCCCATAACCAGTCAAAAGTGCAGAGCAAATTTCCGATATGAAGTCTATAATTAAACAAGCTGGAATCTGTCCAGGACCACAGCGTTAACATCCCCCTTCCTGCAACATCGTCCATGTGATTAATGACTGCTGAGCCGCCCGGTCCGGAGCTACACATCTCGCCATCTCCAGTAACAGGGTGCTCGCTGCCACTTCAGTTTGACACCGGCTGAGAGGAAGAAAGAAAAGTGCCATCGCACAAAGCGCCAGCGCCGCTTCCTACCCGGCCGTGGCGTTTGCTCTCCAGCCCGGCGTCGCAGTCCCCAAGGAGAGGAAAGGCATGCCGGGACGAGGGACACAAGTAGCGCCAACCTACCTGCCATTAAATTAATGCAGAAATAGGGCTCTCCGACGCTGAGGAGCAAAACCTGGCACACAGCAGTGGGACTAAACGCTTTTGCTTCGTGGCCTTGGTTTCTTTTTGCACTGACACAGCTGCCGCGTGACTTTCTTGGGGAGCTGCTTCTTTCACACCCACGTGCCTGAGATCCTCATCCTGCCCCCAAATTGTTCAAAATCTGCAGACACTCATGGCCAGAAAGTAAGACGTGACCATCTGGTCAGTCGGCCCCAGCATCACGAGCCACCGGCGCGGGAGAGCCAGCTCATCCCTGCTGTCCTGTTGCACCAGGGATGTGAGCACAGCTTAAGCGTGCTTAAACTGGATCCAAACTGGTGTGCATGCACACGCGCAAGAAGGCAAAGCGAAACCACGTGCTCTGCCAGTGCAGCGTTCGGCTTGCCCAAAGAAAGAGAAAGTGGCACCAGAAATGTGGATTTTAGTTCAGTTAGTCTAAGGATTTTCTAAAACCTAAGGCTGGCCTGTTCATCCGAAATAGGATGAGGCAATTACCAGACTTTGTCAGTGATTTTTTCTAAGGTTACAGGGCAAAACACGTTGGGGGCCAGCCAGCCGGCGAGGCAGAGCTGGGCGCCCTCGTCGAGCGGGGCCCATCCAGCTGCGGCGCGGGCTGGTCCCATTACCTAGCCCATGCTGGATACGGGCTACAGGTTCCTGCAGCTGGCACGCGAGGCTGGCGGTGAGGACCTCAGCCTGCTCACGGCTTCCCGAGCGCCCGGAGCGGCCCGTGCCGGATGGCGACAGCCGCGTCCACGTGGGTCGCGGTCGCTCCGCAGCCACCGAGGCGTTCGCCGCGTGATTCGGGCGGTTCGACGCCCGTGATTCTTCTGACAGGTCGTCTTTTTTTTTTTTTTTTTTTCCCCTGCCTGGAAATCTTTTCCGATTGGAATTTGCTGCAGAAACCAGCATCGCCGCCAAGATAAATCACAGCTTGGCACAAAATGGGATCGAGCGGTATAAAGGAATGGGGTTCCTCCCAGCTGCCGGATGGTTTGTGCTTAGCGTGGTGTCCTCAGCAGCCCGCCAGCCCCCGGCAGCTATTCCCTGAGCTCATTGCGTGATGAGTAACCGAGAACCAGGCTCCGCAGCCCTGCAACACCCTGCCGCGGCTCTAATCCACCCTGCAACAGCATCAAACCAGAGGCCCTTCAGACAAGGGTTTTTGCACTCCTCCAATCAACTAATCCCGCTTAAAGCCAAGCCGGCTACCCCAGTGTAAATGCGCTCACAACTGTTTGAATTATGCCTATGGCTAGATTGACTTTAAAGTGGTTTGTTTTCCTCGGCAAGTTTTAGATGGATATGTCTACAGGTGTGGCCCAACTTCCTGGCTCTACAAGTTGCATACCAAAATACTCGGCTGGCCGGGAGCCACCAGGCGGGTACCGCAAATGGGGAAGCAGCGGTGCCAGGTGGGAGCTGACAGCGATGCCGGGGCTCGGGCTGGCGTGGGGGTGGCCCACTGCTTCCGCCGCGACGGACCCCAGAGCCGCGCGGTGGCCGGCACCAGCCGTCACGCGCCGCACGTGCTCTGACCTGGCCGGACGTGGGCTCACCCCGGCCGGGAAACTGCTCCCAGGTGCGAGGAGCAAACAGGGGTTTTGCACAGTTGCCTTGTGCAAACAGGGGTTGAAAACATTGCATTAACACAACTCTTAGGTTTGTAGGGCAGAGCTGCCTAATATCGGGGCAATTTACCGAGGAAGGTGTAGCAATCTGCCAGGTTACATGTTAAAATAATCCAAAACCCTTGGTAGTGACTTTGTAGTGACGCCTTTAGCCATTTCAGGGCATTGACCAGCTCCACCACATCTGTGCAATAGCACGAGCTAAGCGGGGAGCAGAGATTAAACGAACCAAAAGCAGGGAGCAGCTAGGAGGGGGTCGGGCTAGAAAAGAGAGTAGCCAGGAGTAGACTCAGCGTGGCTCAGAGCGGTGCGAAAACCTGACTTTCCTTGTCAAATATTTGTTTGGTGGTGTATCATCGCCGACTGTCTTCATACAGCCGTATACAGCAGGAATCTGCTTGGTGCTATCAGTTGCGGGCAAATGAATGTAATGGGCTCTTATGGTCACCCAGATACCACTGCACTGGGCAAACACAAGTCTGGCAAAAACAGTGATAAAAGGGTACATTTCTGCATTTGTCTGCTGGATGGTGCCTACTTTAAAAAGCTCAGATTGTGCAAGTTAAATACTGCATTTCTGTAGCACTTTAGACGGCTGTTTCTTGCTATTCGGATGTATGAGACTGAACACATATTTATCGCCTCCTAGTTCAGCCAGAGCTCTGCCTGGCTGCAAACACCGCGGGAAATCTCCTCCACCAAAGCGTAACTGAGAAGCAGCCAGGGCAGAAGGGGAAGATGTGAACCGCACGCCGGGCGCGAGCCGCTTGACGCGTTCGCCCGGCAGACAGCGCGGACGCCGCCGGCCAAAGCCAGCCTGTTGCGCGCGGCCCTGACCTGGGCTGGGGGGCGGGGGGAGGCGGGCAGGAAAGCAATTGCTCGAAGTAAAAGAGATGCTGCTGTCTCCATGCTAGACCGGTCCAGCGGCTCTCCCGAGCGCGCTGCCATTCACATGGGTTCGGGCGTGATACAGCTCCCACCAGCCTAAAGTGTGCATCGTTAGCAACCGAGCAGAGACTTCAGCGCTCGTCTCGCACAAACACTTTGATGAAATATAAAAGAAGAGGGCGGCGTGCCCTCCGGCTCGGCTGCTTCTGCACAGCGCCCTGTAAACCTCTTCCCTTTCCTGTCTCTCAGCCGCTGTCATGCAGATTTTAAACACTTCTGGCCAAACTGATGTGAAACAGGTATGAGGGAGGAACGATGTGCCCTGCGTCTCTGGCGTGACGTTTCCGATCACGCCGGCGCTCGGCAGCAGCCCGTCTCCTTTCCCCGCCTGGAGGGGTCCTTTATTCCACTTGCCAGCCCTGTGAAAAATCACAGAGCTGCGACGCAGGAGCAAAAAGCGGGTTGATCTTATAATCTGTCCGTATTTTCTTCTTAACCAAGCGGTCGCAGTGTGGTTCGCAGTTTGCTTTTGAAACCTGTGCAGCGGGACGACAGCGTCTCCGTCTCACGCATGCTCGTGCCGCCGTGCCCGCCCCAGCTTCCCCCATGCGATCTCTGCCCATTTACTCAATTTTGCTGAACGATCCGCGATTCCAGCCCTGGTCCTTACACTTCTCCGGCGCCGTCCCGCAGACCCGGCCTGGAGCAGCCTGTATAAATGCTCTTGGCTGCGGGGAGACGGCGAGCTGTGCAGGGGCGTTGGGGTCCCGCCTGCCTCCGAGGGTCGGGGCTGCCCCAGAATACCCATCCTCAACCCGAACAGCTTTACAAAGCTTTCGCAGCGGCTCTGAGCAAGGTTTTAATCCAGATGGCCTGATAAGAAAGGGGCCGCTCATGAAAGACGTGATAAATTGATACAGGAATTAATGCATTTTCTGCACAGCTTTTAGTCAGCAGAAGGTGGAAGAAAACAGTGCCAGTGATTCAGAAGCGTAGCGCGAGCACCCGCATTGCCCAAAGCTTACAAAAGACACCAAGAAGCGTTTTCCCTAGTACCGATGAGCTGCCGTGCTGACGGGAGCGGTGTTAGAGACAGAAAAGGCACGCCGACGGCGAGAGCCAGCAGACGCGAGGGATCGCTGGAACAGCAGCGCCCGCTCGGGCCGGGCTCCCTCCCGCAGGGGCCGGGCAGGTCGGGCGGGTGCGAGCCGCGATCCCGCGGCCCGGCAGGATGCAGCTGAACGAAACGCTTCCTCGTCAGCCCCCTCCCGGGGCTGTGCAGCCCAGAGAGGTCGGTCTTCCCCCAGCAATGAATTTTTTCATTTTTAAATCAGTTGTGATCTTGTTTACTGTAAACACCAGCATGCTGGAAATGTTTCTATCACAGTTTATTTAGGTTTCACAGAGGGATTTTTTTTTTTTTCCAGATCACACTTATCAAGAATGTATTTTCGCAGTAAGTTCGCCGAAATACAATAAAGACCTAGGAACATCTGATGCCCAGACTTTGCCATTCCTAAGATATTATATGATCTGCTCATTCGCAATGCAGATATTCTGTCTCTGGTCTAGCATCCGTGCCAGGGACTGCCTGATGTATGCTAGCCCATTTTGGAGAGCCTTGAGGAAGACCATTTGTTGTCAAGCTAATTTTACAAAAGCAATACCATTTCATGGCTTGCAGTTAAAATAATTCATAACATTTACACTGTCATGTGCACTGACAGCTTTAAACCTGCTCAGCTAACTTTCTTTCAATTAGGCTCGAAACTTGGGCCTCGGAGAAATATATATAACATGCCAGGTCTGACCTATTTGCTTTTAGTCGTTTTTTGAATGATCTCATTTTCTGATGTTCCATCAATGCAAACAGAGGGACCAAAAAACCCCACTTTCTAACAGCTGAAAACAACTGAAATGATAAATATAAGATCTTATGGTAGAAGAAGAACGTAGAAGAAGATTTCAGTCCAAAAGGAATATGTTTGGGGACTTTTATGAGCAACTGTAGCATGTATTGCCCGCCTGCTGCTGAAAAGAAGCCACACGCCTTGTTGGATGGTTGGAAGCAGCTGATCTGAAATATCTTGCTTTACAACATGCCCGAGGAAAGAGAGAACCCAGTAAACCTAGTAAAACTAGAATGTGCCCTGCATTATTCCAAAACAGTTAAGCAGAAAACACTGGGCCTGCATGTTTAGCATCCCAAGCCTTATACCGTCATTCACACCTTTACAGAGGGAGCGTAACACGCTGGCCGGACCACAGGGGTAATACCTGATGCCTACTTCCCTCCTGTGTTTTTGCAGGTGTGAACCGCACATGAAAGGTTGGGTTAATCGGAAACCAGGACCACCGCCCACAGCAGCAGGAGTGTGTAACAGCTCTCCTTCCCGCAGCACCTTCTGGGCACGAGCATCCGATCCGGCAACCTCAACCCTGCGTTATCCTGGCCCTGAGGGAAGACCGCGTCCAAGGTTTCGGTGAACAACCTCCTTCCCTCTTTTCCTCTGCCTCCTTCCAGTGGAGGACAGCAAAAGCTTCCCATCAAAAGCTGCCTGGCCACTCTCTGCACTTTCCCTTCTTTAGAGGCTTTGCTTCCCTAGCAGCCCACATGCTGGGCACACATTCCTTCTCCAGAGTGCTTGCCATCCATTGCAAGGCCATTAGGAAATGCTCCAAGCCCCACAGCTACTACTTTGGTGACCAGCAAAAAGCTCTACCAAGATGAAAAGCTAGCTGTGTCCCCCCAAAGTCGATGGCAATCCTCCAGGATCTCAGGGTTAGAGGTACTCCCAGCATCCAGCAGGAGTGACAGTGGCCATATGGATATAGTAGATTTGCAGGACACACTTGCAAGCCTGCAATGGAGAGGTGTGGGTAGAGAGAAAAGAAGCTGAAACCAACATTGCTGTGTCTGTTCTGCTGTCTGACTGCTGGCCCAACACAGACCAGAGCCCTTCAGTGCAAGGAGGAGCTGTCAGATGTCCTCACAGCCTTCCCGCCCCTGGCTCCTGGGATCACAGGGATGCGCATGCACTCTAGATACACCCTGGCCCGGGCAGTGGGTTAAGGCTAGAGGAAGGATGTGGTGGCCCTGGGCCATGTGGCTTTGCCTTTCCTCAAATAAGGGATGAGTAAGTGAGGACGGAGGTGAAGAGTGCAGGGGCTGCGTTGCCCTGCCCGGGGTGTCCCGGGACCCAGGTGGGAGCAGCCATGGGCTCCAGCTCCCGCAGAGCATCACGTCAGGAAATCAGAAGTAACCATGACCTGTTCTGCCGTTTGGCCGTCTACAGCTTATTCTCGAAGCAGGGACTAGCAGAAGCCACATGTGCTTTCCTGGGCCCCAGCATCCCGAGCATCCCGAGCGCAGCCTAGCAGGGAGCAGGCTCTCCTGGGGACAGTCCCCTGTGACCATCCTGCTCCTCCGCAGGGACACTCTGTTTGGTTGCAGACCAAACTCTTCATTATATCTACAGCACTAACCCCGTTTCCTAGTTAAATCCTGGATTAAGTGTTAAACTCTCTCCCCTTTTCCATTCTGCACTCCCCCTTCCAGTTGGTTATGTTAGATATGTTGGTGCAATAAGGGCATTTGCTGCAAGTGCTGCAAAAGACTAGATTTACAGTGATTAGGTGTCACTTCAAGGGCACACTGTCTACTTTAGAAAAACATCTGCTATAAACAGTCTTACTTACTTACTAATAATATCATGCAGTTTTAAAAGTTAAAGGATTTTAAAAATCCAATTTACTTGCACTTCAGCTTGAGAAAATCCATGGAATAGGTTTCGCTTTTGTTTCCAGTCCCTTTCACTTACCAGTTCCAACATGCTAATACACTTGCTTTACAGCCAGGAGAGGACGTGTTTGCTCAGAGAAACTGCCCACCCTGGAAGTTAAAGGAAAAAAAAACCCCTCCAAATAGAAAGAGAGAAATAAAAAAGTATGAAAACATTTATATTGTTTTTTAATAAATACAAGTTTTATAGAAATTAAACATTTGCTGAATTTAACTGGAAGTCATTCAGCACCAACAAAAATAATAATCATATAGGAGTTTAATGGTCAAATCTAATTCAGCTTATATTAGCGAGTGGTTACTATTATGGAGCAATCTTTGATAAAGTTCAGGGTGTTTTTCTTCTTTTTAAAGCCAGGATTAAAAGAAGAAAAACATTAAAAGTAACCTTACAGAAAGCATAGATCTTAGACAAAGTTTGTATTGGCCAAACTAAAACATAAATATAGGAACTCTGTAGCCTTCAGCTACAATGAATCCAATCCCAAGGGCTCATTTCTTCCTGGTTGTACTTTTGGAGGGGACTACAGAGCAAGAAGTGAAGGGAATGCCGTTTTCTTAAGGGATTGATGCACTTTGGCGCCTTTGTGCTCTGTATGGCCAAAAGAGATTTGGTGGCACCTGCTCGGACGGATGAGCCCTGACCTCGCCGGGACGGTCCCCGCACGGGCTTCAGGAGCTCTCCAGCGCCCGGGGGTCTGGGCCGCTCCGTCCGCCCTCGCTCTTCTGGCGAGCGGCGCGAGGCCTTGGTGGGCGAGCTGCGAGCCCATCTTCGTTCCCGCTGCTGCCGTTGCGGCTCGTTTTAACGCAAGTGACTTGAGGAGCGGCTTGGCCTGTTTAACAAGTATCTTCATATTTATGGCACGTCGTCCTTCTCAGAGGAGGTATCGCTAGAAGAAGCTCTGGTCCAGCTTCCCCAGGCGGTCCCCAGGGCCCCCCCTTGCCCGGCGCAGCTCCCGCGGACCTCCTCTCGCCCTGCTAAGGCCCACCAGCAGGTGCTCTTTGGGGCCCGTGGAGTTTTTGGCCTTACCAACGAGGCTGATCTGGGAGAGCCCACTTAAAGCCAAGCCAGCTACCCCACCGCAGGGCGAATCGCTCCCCGGAGCGGCCGTGGGCGACAAGGGGCTTCACTCGCCTCCTCGGAGGTGCCCAACCTCCAGATGGTAAAAGCCGGCTGCACCGAATGCGGCATTTCGTCCCCCTCTCGCCTTTCTCCTTCGCTCAGCCAGAAGTTGTTTTTACTCATCGTTTCTTCTTGCTCAGAAACCGTTGCAGCAGATCACCGTCGCTGGAGCTGGTGAGCGGGACGGAGGCCTCCTCCGGCGTCGTGCTCGCTTGTTGGGATACAATTTAAGACCTTATTGCTAAGATGCCCATCATGATTATTCGGCTTTTTTTTTTTTCCTGCCATCCCCTGGCTATAATAAATTGGAGGCATGTTATCTCAGGCCTCCTCCACGCTGCTCCTGGAGCTTCAAGCTCAAATTCCATATTAGCAAAAGGTACCTCTGGAATAAGGCCTCATAAAATATTGTTAGGATTGCTAGGCAACGGGGAGGAAGCATGTTGGGAGCTGAAAGGAGCCTAAGTGGGCGTAGCAAGCCGGCACTGGAGTGTCAGATGAAAAAGAGAGGGTATTCTTTGTTTCTGAGCACTAGCAACACTCTGCCTTTGATTTTCTTTTGCCGAGAGGGTGAGATGCACTGCTACCACATGCACAAAGGTACACAGCTCTGTAATTGTTGCTGCGATGGCCTCTAACCTCGGATTAATCAAATGGATGAGAAAAGCACCTATCTGGGGCTTTTCAATAGCAGTAAAAGTAAAATGAAGTTTTTATGGTCAGAAAATTACCCATATTCCAGCTGTTCGCATCTTCCAAGGGCAAGGACTGTTCCCTCTTGCAAGAACGAGTGGGTCGTGTTCAATAAAAACTTGTTTTATGTGGACGCCAAGCCGTTGTCTCAACCCTTTATCTACACCGCAGCAGTAACTTAATGCAAGCTGACTCTGGGAGGAAGGGAGACAAATAAAAAGCAAGCAATTTATTGGCAGAGTCTAACGCTAGTAATTGGCTATTTACAGATACATACACAAGAATAAAAGGGAAATTGAGCTAGGCTTGGAAGAACAAGAAGAGGAATTGCTGCAGGTGTAAACAGGTAAAGTTTACTGCTAACATCTTTAGCTAGGATCATAAAGCGGGTTTCTGTTTTATCCCCTCCTGTCTCCAGCTCAGGAGCAGGAAATGCTAGTCCCGACACCGCGGTCCCCCCCGAACTTCTTGCATTGCCCAACAAGGCTTTAACCACAGAGGCTTCAGCCCTTTCCCGGGGAAGGCCAGCGCTTTGTTCCCCTCCTGGCCAGGCAAGCAGCCCCATTGCACACATTTCCCCTGGTGGAAACCCCCAAGGGACCCACCAGCTTTGGCGATGAGCACAGCACGCGCGTACCGGTCTCTGCTGCGTGCCCGTTATCTCCCCGCCGCCGTTAGGAGAGGCGTGCAAACGAGGCAGCGTCCTGAAACTGCCCTTGCGGTGCCGGCTTTGACCTCCGGCTGTTCAGCGTTGCTAATCGCAAATCCCTGACGTGAGGTCCCACGGGCGGTGGAAACAGCCTCTGTTGTGCTGGTGAGCATGGCCGGCAGTGCCAGGCCTTCGGCGGCGCGGCACCGGGCCTCCCAGCCAAGTCGATTATGCAATTTGTTTCCCAGTGCTTCATTTAGCGCATAATTTTCTGTTAAAACAGCTAGAGGCCAGGCTGACTAATGCATCGTTCTGTGCAGAGCCTGTCCGGCTTCTCTGCATGAAGGGCTGCTCTCACCAAGTCCTTTCTGGAGGTTATGAACAGCTCCCCATCAATCTCTGGTGCTCTTGGATGCCCAAAATCAATTATTTGGACATCTGCAAAGCCCATTCTGGTCTCCTCCCACACTGACACAGGGCTTCAGCTAATCCGTATTCAAATCGGCAGTACTTACTTATACAAGATGTTTCACTAAAGATTAATGGTGAGAGCAGGAGCTGGTGCTTTTGGCCCATCTTCGGCCAATGAGAGCGTTTCCCAAGGAAGCCAACGTGCCTGGATATTCCCACTCTGTACAAAAAGGGACTGCAATCAGCTAGATTTGTGGCGAGCACTAATTAGCGTCCCTCTAGGGCCGGTGCTACAATTAGGCATCCTGCAAGATCTCCATGTTGGAGGCTGCTCTTCGTTAGAGCTTTGTCTTGAAGAAGCGAGGATGAGGCAGCCACATATTGTGGTGGGACAAACCTAAGACTTCCGCAGCATTGCAGGGTTTGCTTAGAAGAGAAGTGATAGCTACGCATGACACGTGCATGATGTAACTACACCTCTTACTCCTCATGTCCCTTCCTTGCTAGATTTACCTCAGGAAAGCTGCCTGAGACATATTTATCCATTCCTGGGAGTGAAGCGAGTGCTGCTTTTCTAGTCTGTGAACATCACAGGTCTGGGGAGAGCAGCCTTGCAGGACCCCACGGCACGAGGGGAGCTTGCTGCCAGCACTGCCACCTCCAGTGGGACAAGGTGGTCACCAGAGCCTGCCGGGCCCTTCCTCTTCCTTGCCTGCAGAAAGGAGAAAGAGAGGAGCACAGCTGAGGTTCCTCAGGATCAAGAGCTCCCTGGCTCCTGGGACCTTGCTCTCCTTCCCCTGTCTCACAGGTAAATTTTGGAGGCACGTGAAACTGGGCCACGTTCTCTCAGCCCTTCGCAGCAAAGCTCCCGCTCCGGGCTGCATCTGACACACGCTGGGCCTCAGCATGGCCACGTCCGTCATTTCAGTAAGAAATATCGCACCCGGAACGGTGAGTGGTAGGGGAGCCAGGCCCCGTGAGAAATGATCATTGCAGACTTGGAGCAGCGGGCTGGGGTTGACAAAGGGACTCTTAATCCAATTCTCAGTTGCTATTTTAGGATCCTTTTAACTTTTCGAATAAAAAAAGGAAGAGGGGAGGAAAAAAAAACCCATCTCCGACACAGTGCAATTTCTTAAGCTTGTTCTCAGCCCTAAGGTGAATTTTTGTGCGTGTGAGGAGGCTGCAGAAAATCCATTCAGCTGTTTCGGAGGTTTCAGAGCATGAAAGCGACATCTGGTTTAAAAATCAAAATGAAAAGAAATTCCCTTTGCTCATCAGAGTCAAAATGGGTTTTGGTTTCACACCTCTGATTTAGCATATCTTGAGCTTCTACCCTGGAGAACGCTACCCTTTGCTGTATTGGTTTGGGAGGGGATGAAGTTGTGTTGCAAACACCAAAATTAGTCAGGCAGATGGCCAGGATGGTGGATAGGACTTGGGGCACTGGCAGCCCGGGGCGTGCTTGCCCTGCTTGGGTGCAGCGGGGCAAGAAGCGAAAGGTCGCAAGCGCCGAAAACGGCCATCGTGAGAGCCGGTGCCAACCGCATGGAGCGGGGCGATAGCTGGAGATGCTGCAGGAGGAATCTGTCACTGAGGAAAGCAACCCTGGAGAAACATGTTGCTGCTTGGGCACTTCCTAGGATTTCCAGAGGGGCCATAAATCCTGCCCGATCACCTCTCCAGGACCATGATTACAGCCCGAGCCAGTCTGCGTCTTCCATCCCAACAAAACATGAGCCGTGGTGCTCAAGCCGCCCTTCTGCCCCCTCGCTGCATGCACAAATAGACAATTTAATCCATTGCGGTAAGGTTTCTCGCTGCCTGCCCCGAACTTGCCGCTTCGGTTAGTCTTCGGATGCCGCCTGGCGCTTTGCTGTGCTCAGCGCCATGCTATAGATGGCAGTGCAGGATGGAAATTGCAGCCCCGCTCGTGCGCCAGCAGCGGCTCCGGGGCCAGACGGCACCTGCTCCTTGCCCAGGTGCAAGGCAGGAGGCTCAGCCCAAACCCTTCCGTTCAGCAGAGCTGTCTCAAGCTCGCACTCAGATTTTTACCTTGTTCTTTAATGATAACACGGACATGAGCCCCAGAATTTACAGTGACTTTGCCATCTCTGCGTAGGCAAATGTGACAAGGAAGCTCTCTGTGAATTAACTGCTTCTTCTAAAGAAATATAGAAACACCCCAAATTTGCTGGCAAATTTGGCCGTGGCGTTCTACTGCAGGAATATTTTGCATTTCAAAGGGACTGAGCGGTTGATTTCTCTGAATATTTCTCACTGAAAGTCCACATCTCTGGAAATACTCTGTTCATACCGGCATTTTGTTGCTGTAACTAAAAGCGTGCACTTTCTCTGCATCCCACTAGTATTTATAAGGACCCTAAAACCTATACAAATGTAATCATTTGCAGCAAACTGCCCATTTTGTTCTCCCCTTTGCACAGCTTCCTCGAGTTCTGGGACTAAAACGAAGAAAAGAAGCAAAATTCAACTCATTTCTGCAATAGAAAATGTATTCCTAACAGGGATGGTGATGCTACCAAAGAGATCATGTCAGGAAGTGAAAAATATCATAAACAATTACAGCAAGATGCGTCTGAAAAATCCCTCCAGGTACCCAGCTGCATCTGTCGATGCTTAAACACCTTCAGAAATCTGGCCACCGGCCGACTGTTCATGTTTAAAAAAAAAAAAAGAGGACAGCAGTAAAAAGCTTAAGGAAGGCAAATTTCTTTTGTCACCAGCAAGATGAAGGAAAAAGCTCCAGATTTTGCTAATGAGCAGGGTGGAGAACATGGCAAACAAGACCGCGGTGGCGGTTCGCGCCGGCCAGCCTCCCCTTCCCATGTTGCCATGCTCCGGGGACCAGAGGCGGTGGAGGCCGGTGCTGGCGGACTGTCTCGTGTCACCTTCAACCAGCCGCCCAACTAAGAGCTCCCCTCCGCTTGTCCCAGCGCTGGATGGATGAAGCCGCGTCACCATCTCTGACAAGGAGATATGCAGCACTTTTCCCTTACAGGATTTTAATGCGATCTTGCACATCAGGAGGATTCAAATGACAAGAATGAATGGCAGCAGCCAACCTCGTGGCTCGATAGTCTGATGAAACGCTGCCCTGGCACATCCATCACTCCCTTCTGCTGTCAGGAGAACGCCCGACTCGGGAAGATGAGTCTGTTTTTCTTTTACAGTGTCTTAAAAAAAAAAAAAAGAGTGAAAAAAAATAGCAAGCATCTGTCCTCAAGCCTGGCTACTGTAGAAACGTGCCTTTGAAATAAGGCACAGCCAGACATGCAGAAGTCGTGGCTCAGCTCCGAGCAGGCAGGGCAGGACGGCGACCGGCTCCGTCCCAGGGCATGCGCGCGGGGCAAAGGCCGTGCTGCGTGCAAGCGCAGATCCGAAACGCTGCAAAGCGCAGCAGGTTGGACCCGCCAAAAGGCTGGAGGAAGATGCATTTCTTGCCGGCGGCATACGCAGCCTTCTTGTGCCAGGCCCTGTCCCTTGCAGCAGCCTGGCGCCCTGGCAGAGCACGCGCGGACCCGAGTGAGACGTAACGAGGGGCTAAGCCTGTGAGAAAGCGCTGCGGTGAGCGTGTTTGCTAACGGCAGGTCTGCAGCGATGCCGCGATGCGCAGGCTGTGTTAGCTGCCCAGGCAACGCTCGCTTTTGCCCCTTTGTCTCTCTGGATTTTTAAGTAAGGGGCCTTGTTCTGAAACAAAGACTCCCCATACTGTAAATAAGACTTATTATCTCCTAATGCTCATTCCCCTGATCTTTTCAGAGCGCACTACTGGCAGCACGCCTGCGGCTAAGTAACACCCGAAATCAAAAGCAGCTCCACCAACGTGCCCTGCACAGGCTGGGCGCGAAGGTGACCATAAATATGCACAGCCAAAAGGCAGCGGCGGGGGCAGCGGGTGCACGAACAGCCCCGAGCTGCACCCGCCGATGCGTTCCCACCCCGTGGCCCAGTTACAGCCTCGTGCCCGCCCCACCGGGCCAACGCGGGGGCTGCGAGCAGGGATTCGGGGAAGGATGCAACGCTCCAGAGCCTTTCCGAAGGCTCGAGTGGTGATGACACCCTCGGCACGCAACTTTGCTTCAATCCTGCCTGCAGCCCTTATTCAAACGCCCAAAGCGCTGGGTAAGGGTTTTACCGCGTTGCATCAATTGCTCAGCCTTGGCGATGCATTTTCCACGGGCTGCGTCTGAGCGTGATAACCTCAGCGCAGCCCCTCCGCGCCGCCCTGAAAAATTCAGGGTTAATGTCTCTCGGGAAGGGGGAACAGTCAGCATTTTCCCAACGTGTCTCATTTTCCAGGACGTAGCACTGCAGTTCGCACTAATTATGAGACACTGATCCCATTATTACGGAGCAAAATTACCAAGTGCTGGAAAGAGCACAACAAAAACCGTCTGAGCGGTAAGCTCCAAATGAGGTGGAAATAATGTCTTCTGCGTGCACGAGGCCCGGCTTTGCTAATTCGACGTTTCTGAGGTCAGCAAGCTCCAGCGCGAAAAGGGAGACAGCAGGAGCGGCAACAAAACTTTGGGCCTGAAACTACCCTTCCTAATGAAGGGGCAGGCAGGAGATAAACAGGATAAATAGTCCCCTTGCACCTCCCCGCCAGAAGCGCGCCGGGGGAAAGGGTTCGACACGCGCAGCGCGAGGGACCAGAGCAAGCAGGGAAGGAGGTTTCCAAGCGCGGAGGTGGCTGGGGCGGGAGGACACGGGAAGGAGCCCGAGCGGCCGGTGCAGGGGTTTGCCCTCCGAGGGCCGGGCGGGGAGGGCGGCAGGGCAAAGGCGCCAACGCTGCTGCCTCGTGCAAGGCCTCGAAACTTCCTCTCTTCGCCCCGGCTGCTGCCGGCGTCCCCGTCAACTCCGAGGCCCCTTCCAGGCAACGTGACCCGCCGCCAGCGTGGCACGGCGCGCGGAGGACGGGACTCCTCCTCCTCTGCACGTAGCCCGTGGTGGCCCTGTTTTGCTGCCTTGCCTTTGATGCAACGAGCCAGCGGGGAATAAAGCTCAGCGGGAGGTGACTTATGTGGTTTCTGATAGTTTCTTTTATTGGCTGCTTGCCTCAAAGGGCGGGCGGGGGGGGGAACAAATCAAAGAAGGAAAACTAGTTCAAGGTGTGAAGATTTCAGAGGGCAGAAGAGCTTAACAGGCTCTTAGCTCCGTCCCCGTTGGCTCCAACCTCCATCGTCTTGCCGGGCTGAGCGCTCCCGCTCTAGCATCGCGCGTAACGGTGGGGACGTTTTAGCCAGTCCTAGGGACAGAGCCCGCCAGCGTCGCCCCCCTCTCGCGAACGAAGACCGCGCCGGCTGGGGCCGCCGGCTTCGCCCTCCTCCAGAGCGCGGTCTAGCGAGGCGGCAGCAGGCAGATGAATTTTGTTTGTCTTGTCCCAGGTGTGTTTAAGGTCATTTATACGCAGGCACGCGGCTAGCCTGTGACAAGGGCAGGAGCGAAGCCCCGTGACGAGCGGAGAGGTTAACGACTTCCCAAGACGCTACAGCGAGACCCAACCGCGAGCAGGAGGCAGCGCAAGCCGAACGGCGCGAGGGGCTTTACTGTCCGCAGACCGGGCAGCGATCTGCCCCGCGGAGGAGCTGGCCGGGGGCCCGTGCCTGCGGCGGAGGGATGCAGCCCCCGTCCCCGCGGGACGGCTCCCGCCCGGCGGCCCCCTGCCCGCCCGCAGCAAGGGCTCCGCTGGGTTTCTACCACGCTGCCAAGGCACCACTGAGCAACGACCAAAGACCTAGATGAAATTCACAGGCAGAAACCCAGACTAGATCCTTCCCGCCTGATTTTTGGTCCCTTTCCGCTGTTATCTTTTGTGCAAACGACTGAGAGCACACACGAAACCACTCCAACTCTAGCCATGCCAAGCTCCCAGAAAACAAGATTAATGGGAGCGACCAGGAGCCTCATCAGTCCTTGTTTGGGAAATCAGAAATCCCGATCGAAACCTGCCATGACTCATAGCTATGTGCTGGCACAGATTTGACCTTGTTTGCATAACGAAGGGCAGATACTGTTCTGAGCTGCGTTATAAAATCCTGGTGACTGGGTGTTTATCACAGCGGGCCAAGAGGGCACTGTCAGCTTGCTGACCTTGCTGCTCGCAGGTGGCAATGCTTGCTGGTCTCGGAGCCGATGCAGCTGGAGCAGCGTGGGCCCGGTGGCTTTCTGGAGAGTCACAATCGCATGGCCATGCGAGAGCCCCTTGGTGGCAGAAACACCCTGGGCCATCCAGCCGGCCTGGCACTGCTTCGCTGGCAGCTATCTCCATTCAGCACAGCCCTTGGGGAAGCTCTCCGCACCTCCTCGGGGAGCAAGCTGCCCTCCTCTGTCCTAATCCCTGGGTGGTGGCAACAGCAAGCCAAGGGGGCAGGAGCAAACCAAGGTCCTGATGAGATGGATGGGAGAAAGCACCCTTCTCAGAGGTGCACATTCCCTCCCCATCTCAAGCATGGACTGCACTAACGCCTGAAAGCGGTTTCAATAACTGCATTTAGGGGAGACCCACACTTCCCTGGGGGAAGCAAAGCTAGCTACCACTATCTGCGTTTCCTTTCTTCGGGCAAAGGAGGGTCTCTCTCCTCTATTTCTCAAGATCCTACCAAATCCTCTGCATGGACCTACTATTAAACAGGCCTTGTCCAAGGAGAAGGACGAAAGTGCTCCCAGGCTGGAGTTTGGCAGCCAAGCCAAAAATCACATCTCTCTGGTTCGCTCTAAGGACATGATACCGACTACTCAGACAACCCCCCTTTTAATTCTTCATTTGAAGAGACGATGGTGATGGGTTACAGGGTTTTTTTTTTTTTTTTACATTAGTATTTTTTCAGACTTTCCTTAGCTTTTCCTAGGGGGAAATCCACTCACAAATGTGAAGGTGAAGCCTGCTTCCTCACTGCTGTTTTTGCTTCTCCACTTCGCATATAACTTTATTTTTAGGTTGGTGATAATGAGAGCTCCACTACTATTGATTTTTTTTTAAACTCAGAGCTTTGAAACGCTGTAGATATTGCACGGACTTTGGAACAAGATAAGAAAAGGTAATCACATTTGCAGCCTCTCCAGCCCTTTAATTAATCTGGGCAGCAAACTCTAGCTGTAGTTTCAGGTTCGCAGAAATACTGACTGTCTCTTCGAGATATCCTTATTTTCTACAGAAATGCATAGATACTCAAGGTAAATCAGCACCTCCCTGGAATTTTAAGTTCTGACACAATTGATTTATTTTTTTTTAAATAGATTTGAGAATTAATTTCCTTAGTTCTGCTAAGGAGAGCTGCCTCTTCAGGACTGCCTGCTGCACAGCTCTGTGCAATGGGCTTGAAAGCAGAGAAATATTCACTAAACTTTACTAAAACAGTAAAAGCTCTCCCTTTCTCAGGGCAACCTTAAGATGGAGCAAAACCAGTAAAAACAAGCTATAAGAACCTTCCTAAGGGAAGGTGATAGACATCAGAAAGTGATAGGGTTGCAGCCCAGCCTGTCCAGTGACCTGATGCAGGAAAAATCTCTTTACTCCGGAAGAGCTCATCCCTGCGCGTCAGCCCTGGGCTGCCCAGCGCGAGGGTGGCCAAAACACGACTCCATGCTTTCACAATGCGGGACCCCCTTGGGCAAGTTCAGCTCCTGTTTCAGCCACTGGCAAAATTTTGCCTTTGAGTGGGTGGCACAAGGAGAGATGGCCTTCAGAGCTGCATCCTGTATAGCCAGGCACAGGGAGGATGCTTAAACAGCCACCCGTGCCTCCTGCACGAAGGGGATGGACGTGGGGACAGCACTGGTGTTTCTCCCAGCGAAGGGCTGCAGAGAGGCAGCTCAGCCCCATCCATCCTGCATCCATCCCCTCCTCTCCTGGTGCTGGCGCAGGGCACAAGGGCTCACGCCGCGCTGGTGCCACCAGCGACGCTCCACAAAGCCAGCTGGGGCCTCCCTGCACCTTCAGCGCCACCAAAATCGATGGGATTAAATGAGCACAAATGAGATGGTCGCTGGCTCCTGTGCTGCTGGGGGAAGGCAGCGGGGGAGCTGGCCTCGACACGTCTGTCTGCAGCTCTGCATTGAATCGCGGCTGACAGCTCCAATAACGATAATAGATATGGCCAAAGCTGCTTTGCGTTTTCTTTGAAGGAGGCCAGATGCCTTCTCCTCCCTCGCGCACAGGCTAACTGCGCTGCCGGCTCTCGTCTGTGATGAATTCTGACCGCTCAATAAGCAAACCACACTCCTCAAACTGCCAAAGCCCAAAGAGATGAAGAAGTATGATCTACGCGCACCACAGAGTTGACCCAAGCCCTCAGCTCGGTTTCAGCTCCATCATGCCTTCGGGAATCCTGCTGGGTTCAGCAGCCTGACAGTAGCAGACGTGGCTGGGGACACAAGGGCAATCCCAGGCTTAGTCTTCAATTTTGCTTAAAACTTGCCAGGTTCGGCATAACAGAGTAAATTAGACCACTGAGATGCCACAGGTGCCCTCCTTCAAATCTCTTCTCCAGGCAGATACAGCCAGACCCAGTTTCGCAGAGACAAGGGCAGCAATGCTGAGGACGCGGCGCGGGCTCAAGGACATGCCATGGGTGCAGGGACACGCCGCAGGCTTGAGGACGTGGGTGGGAATTGCTCCGCGGTCTGAACGCATGGCACCAGGCTGAGCCAACCTGCTGCTCCATAACTGCAAAGTCAAACCGCACAAGGGCCCAGCATGAGCAGCATTAAGGAAAAAAACCAACCAAACAAAAAACAACCTCCTCCAAACACAGGAAAGTTGAAAGCAGACTGGGCTTATGTCCATGTGAACAGCCACATGCCTAAAAATCACTTCTGCCCTGCAGGCCATCGCGGGTTAACCGAGACGGCAGCAACAGGAGTTCAGCAAGGTTTTGCCCCAAATCGCAGCGCTGGTGCCCAGCTCCACTCCATCAGGGACGCATCGCTGGGCAGGCTGCGTCAGGCAGCAGTGAAGTAGCTCAGGGATGTTTATACAACCAAGGTTGCAGAGGGCAGCCCACATGTTTGGGGAACCGAGGAATCGGGATGAACTGAGCTGCTTGCAAAAAGCGATACTGGGAGGCGTAAAGCGGAGGAGCAGCCGGGCACGCAGGCGCGTCCCCTCGCGGGGTCTCTCGCCTATGCTGTCTTCGCCGGGTTTAGGCTGGTGACTGCGAGCTCTCCTGGGCGTCGTCAGGTTTTATGGCTTGCACGCATTATTAGTGCTTCACAAGTAAATAATGTCATATTTCACTATTTGTCACTGGAAAGGCGCAGTAAAAAGCTAAAGTCTGAAAAGCACCAGCAAATAATTTATGTGGGAGGAATGAATTTCCCATCATGTCAAACTTGGGCCAGAATTTATCACCGTGCCCTTCAGTCTGGGTCTCTGTCCAACATTTTAAAGGTCTTTCTTTGTCACACATATACGCTCAGGGAAGCTGAAGGTTATTGGGAAGAGCGGGAATTGCTGTGGGTACAGGAGGAAGAGAGGAAAGAATATTTTCGGGGCTCCAAAGAGCATTCCTGCTGAAAAGCAGCTCAGACTTAAAGAAATTAGTTGCGTAGGGGCCAACAGCAACTATTGCGTTCTGCGTGGCGAAGGAACAAAGCGGAAGGAAGTTCGGAGACCTGCCGGGCTCGACATTATTCCTAGAATTCTTCTTGAATGCATAAATCGATGCAAAGGTGAACAAGGGCTGCCTGGACGAGCTGGGGGTCTGCGCTCAAAATCCGGGCTAAGAGTTTGTAGTTAAGAGCGCAGTGCCTCTGAGCAGGGTCTCATCCTCCTTTCCCACGCAGGTGAGCAGCACCAGTTACTCAGGCCGACGGCAGATGCCAGGATTCTTCACGCATTTAAGGATTGCAGGATCAGGCCATGAATCTCGAGAAAAAGGTTTTGAAGCCAGCCGCTCTCCCCATCTCTGTTTTTTCCCCTCGAGAGCCTGACGCGCCGCTGGGCACACAGGCGTGAGCGTCAACCTAAGGGAATAACTGTGTTTCAAAGCTGCTATTTCTGTCCTTGCCATTTATACCTGTCTTGTCAGATTTGCACCCGAATTCACCGCGGAGGCGGTTGTCTCAGGCAGCGCGTAACCGCATCCCCAAGGCGGCGGAGGCTGCACGGTGGGAGTGCGCCGAGCCCTGCTCCGAAACGCGCTCTGCTCCGAGCTGGCAGAGCGGCAGGAAGAGCCGGCAAAGCCTCCCGGCGCCGGAGACGCGCTCCCGGCTCCGCAACCGGCCCCGCCGGGGGCTTTGTGCCCAGCCACTGTCACCAGCAGAGCTCGGTGTTTCGTGTCGCTCCGAGTGCGGACGCAGCCCCCATCCTTTCCCACGCCTCCCTTAGAGACTTCCGGGCCCGGCATTTTGAAGCCGTCGAGTCACCAGTTAAATATCCAAGAAAGTAAACTGCAGGGGCAAAGCAGGTAACGAGAGCTGTTTTTACAGCTCAACAGGAGACCGGAGCTTGTGACCTCCCAAAGGACATTCGTTACAAAGGCCCGGGGCCAGATAAGCCAGTCTCATCGACACTTTGACCCGGGTCCACGCTGCTGGGCGCATACACTCAGTTCATTTCTCAGACTCACTTCTAATCTGCAATTGAGAAGACGCAACTTTTTTTTCCCCCCCCCTTCCCTTTCCTGTCTTTTTTGTTTTTATAGTGCAGTTATCTTAACACAAATGCATACTAATCAAAGACTTATCAAAAGCTAATTCAAACAACATAGCAGATAGCTGAGATGACCTAAAATTATATTATACAAGGTAAATATGTGAGCATTTAAGGACCCATTCTCAAAATAATGCTGTTTGCATTTAATGAAAAGAGAAGAAGCCCTGACTTTAAGCTCGGACTTTAGACACTGCAGAAGCACTGTTTAGAAAACAGAAAAGGAAGTCTCAGGATGCACTGTCACGCGATACAAAAATATCCTTAAGGGAATCCTTTTTTAACATTACAGATAGCTGGAGGCAGAGCAAGCAGCTGTCCAGAGGGGCAGGGATGGGGGTCGGGGAGCAGCAATTTGGAAACACTTGTATTTGTCTTGTTGGGTAAATGAGAAGCTTCAAACAAACAAAAAAAACCCACAAACAAAAAAACCCCACCCAACAGTGAGAGCCGGCGTGCCATGAGCCTGACATCAGCTACGGCTGTGCCCAAAATCCATTGTGAGACGCTGCCTCATCTATCTTAGTCTATCAAAGAGCGGTGAAGAAAACAAACACCACTAAGTCAGGCCACAGAGAAACAACTGAAGGATGAGGCCAGGATTCCCATTTCTCCTACTACGAATACATCAGTCTCATGCACCTTACTAACTAGTGTGACTATGACCGTGGTGGAACCGGACCTGCCGGGTTACAGTCAGAGCGAGTCATCCTATGGAAAGCTGGATTGATGGCTGGGAAAATGATGGAAGACATTTCGTTATTCCTGCTTCATGCACGATCTCATGCAGTGCTTTGCATAAGGAAATCCTAATAACTCTGGATGAGCAATTAGCTTGGTCACCCGTTGAAAAATCCATCACTTTAAAGGAGTCAAGTGCACTTGCTTCACCAGGCTTTGACACGCAAATGCAGAAGTTGGCTCACGGCAATGGCTTGCACAGACAACTCTTGTAATTACTTTCATGGCCAAAATTATGAGGTAAAAATGCAACACTTACTCACATGCAATCAAACCCATCAGGATATCCTCTCTTTATTTTCCAGGAAATAACATGATTTTGCGCCTTGTACCTGGTATATCTCTCTTCCAGTTTACACTTGTCCACGATTATTCCTGTTGCTCACTTTTGAGGCAGAACCAGGTCTTTCATTGCACCACAGGTAAGGAGTCACGTGGAGTGCTAGCAGGATACAGGTTCTCTCCTTTATTTATTCTCAACTTATTTTATAAGGCTTAATGGGGAGAACCTCGAAGTTACATTTGTATTGGTTTGGGTAAAAGAATATACTTCTGAGAGTTAATTAGCTATCCAGACATGATATAGCTTTTATAGCTGTCATTTCTTATAATGAAAAGGAATATAATAGTGTATTGTAAAGATTATGAAGGAAGATTGGTATGTTTCAGAGATATTACTGTAACTGAAAAGCATCTGAAAAATGTCCTAGTTTCTGTCTAGTTCCAAAGCTCAGAATATGGAACAAAACATCCAAGGGAATTAATTACTTTTTTGTTGAGTTTTTTAAATCCCAAGGAAATCTACGTACAGGAGGGCATCAGTCATCTCTACATAGAACTGTGTAAAGTACTATTACCCACCCCTCCAAATACATTGATTTTTTTTTTTAATCCAGCAGTAGTGTATCAATATTTTAACCAAGATGCAGCGTTCGTTATGAACGCATATTTTCCTGCGGGTAGCTAGACCATTGCTTATTAGGGAAAATAAACAGTTGTCTCCACACATATTCTGCCTATGCAGAAACTGCACTACTCACATGGCTAAGGCAAAAGAGCTTTGGTAAGACATTTATTTTATTCCTCTTTCCTCCTACCAGCAGCTATCTTATCTAGCCTCATTTTACATTATCTGAGCTTTTTTAACCCCAAAAGCACAACAGGAAGTCTCCTGAGCTCTACAGGCTAGGATCCTGCTCATTCCCAGCCTAACATTTATTCATGGCTGGGTTATACCCATTTGTCTCTGGGCGAACATCATAATTTGATTAAATAACTCATCTACCTGGCATCTACTCATCGCCCAGCAACCACCTTCCAGCCCAGCTATCCATTTGCCAAACTAAACAAATGAAGCTTTCTGGGGGCACGTCTCCGGGGTGGTGAGGAATGCCAGGTACGCTGGACCCCCACTTGGACCCCAGTGAGCTGGCGCGTTCAAACTCGAGGCGGCGCTGAGTAGGGCACAAAAACTAGCTTCCAGCCCAGAAGGTCATATGGGTGCAATACACAACTGTAAATAGTGAACCACAAAACCACTGGGGCTTTTTCCCCCCGCTTCTCCAAGCTTGTGAGCTTATTCCTAAAATCCTTTTTAATGTAGCTGCCTAGCCAGTTAGGTGTAGAGTCCATTCCTCTAAGTTTCTTCCTCATCAGCTGGCATACAACTAGCTAATAACATTAGCACCTTTGACTTAAAGGGCCTAGGCATAGTCTATGTTAAAGGCCCTGAGATGATCTGCTGGTTCATTTCATTAATTTGTCCTCTGGAAAAAGAGAACCTTACTTATAAGCTTACTTTTGTTCATACTTCCATTTACGTTAAACTAACTGTATGCTTTTCATTTAACCCCAGGTAATTTTGCTACTAACTGTTCTAGAATATCCTAAATCACTTAGCAAAAACTGAATCTAAGGCCAGTCCCACTGTTTGCCAGGTTGGTGTTTCTTTGGTGCAGAAACCTGCAATCTCTTGTACAGCTATTATCTGAGCTCTGCTGCAATTACTAGCATTTTTCTGATCCCTCTCTGCAAAGTTTTAAGTACTCCACAATGATATAATTCCCCAGCAAAGTTTATGTCCTAAGAAACACTGCAGATTCCCTGCCATAGCCCATGCAGCCCTGGGAACTGCCATCAAAATCGCAGAAGTAGCTCAGCAGAACCTCTTTTATGGTCATGCTTAAAAGTGGGTTAGATTTAAAAAAAAAAAAAAAATTCAGCCCTAACCAGCCTGTCCCTCCTTATCCCTCTGCAGTCCTTTCCATCATTAACACAAAATGCTACCTACTGTTTTTTTTTTACCCATAGCTCTTTCTCTTCTGAACAGTGCTTTCTCCTCCACACCTGTGTCCCAGTCATAATTGCTATTCCACAGTGCATCCATTACCCCTATATCATTCTGTTTTACAGTTTGTGAAAGGAATACATGTTCTTCTATTTTATTGCCCAGCCCCCAGCCATTATTACAAACAAAATCCCTCATGCTCATCAAACCTTGTTCACCACCTGGATTAGGAGCACTCCTTTCATTACACTGCAAATAACAATTCAGTATTATTTTGCTTTCCCAAAAGCCATTAATCCATTAATCTGAGCTACTTAGTAGCCTTAGAAGTAGAAAAGCAGCTCAAATCTCTTCTGGATTTGCTGCAAAGTTTGGCTTTTTAAACCTTTCACCTCAGCCTGTCTCTCTCCTGGAAGCACAGTGACAGTGCAGGAATTACCATACACTGCAGCAGCCTAAAGGCTTAGGGTGAACATTGCATATACACTTAATATTCCACATTATGTGTAATGTCACCCATGAATGAGACAAGCTCTGTCACTAGAAGTGCATTTCCATAGGTATAATTGCAATCTCCATTCAGGGTTGCAACTTTTCACACTGCAGAGCAGCACGTCTCTTCCAGAGGAAAGCTGTGTTGTCATGTTCACCAAAAGCTGTGACAAGATGCAGCGGATTTCAAAATGTCCATGAAAAGCAGAATAGGCCCAAAAGATCAGCGATGTTTAAGGAAGACGACAGGTCTAAAGGACCCGAATAAAGGGAAGGGACAATATGTGGGAAGGAAGAGAGGAAGGGAAAATCCCTGATGGAGTAAGTTCATTCAGTTCTCTTGCTCCCATAGTGAAGACTTTGAGAATTTTATTTTAATCAGAAATAACATCTAACATCCAATGTCAAGACTCTCCCTAGTTTCTGAAAACTAAAATTCTGCAGATGACCCTGCCTGAGCAGGGGGCTTGGACTAGATGATCTCCAGAGGTCCCTTCCAACCTCAACCGTTCTGTGATTTGGGGAGGTTGCCTTAAGCCTGGTTTTCTAAGGCAGTGAGTCTTGCCTGATGATGCTGCCTGTCTGTCTGTCAGAAGCTCTTGCATCTTCTTTCTCAAATAATTTTTGAACCAGTCAGTCCGAGTCAGATGGGATATGATAGAGATGACTGCAGTACTGAGTTTCTTTGGGTGTCAGGATAATAGGCCATTGGGTAGGGAGACTCTAGTTGTGTCCTCTCTGAGAGAGGGACTGAAAAGCACTAGCCCCTATTAGGCAACAGAGAATCCACAGGATAGCCCTTAGTAACTCAGCTTCTTTGGTCCTGGTGATCATGGGGAAACCAGATCCTGTTTTTCCTTGCTTTGTATTTTCCTCTCATTTTTTTTTTTTCTTCTGTGTCCCCTCTCCTGCCTCGCACCTCTTCCTTGACTCATTTTGTTGCTGGACGAGTAGAAGAGTAAACAACAGGGAAGACAAAATGGATCTTCTGTAGCTTCTGATTTTTGCTGAAAGTCTGGGGCACCACTGACCTTTCCTGAAATAGATTTATGAGTTTTCCAATTCAGTTATGAAGAAAAAATGTATTTAGCTGCTAGACTACAGGACAGTCTTTGCTTTGCAACTCCTCCACCTGGAGAAACTGCAGTGACAACAAAACCCATTGTGTGTTATTGGCATAAATCTCTACCAAGCTGCGAGACACATGCGGCTATGCTTAGAGAAGGATGTGCCTTTTGGAGCCTCAGGGGCTATCCTAAGATAGATTTTGGCTTTGCACCATATTAGCTCATGGATGGTGCAGCCCCAGGCAGGCAGAGGCCTCCAGAGGAAGGGGAGAGGGTGGACAGGGGTTTGGTGGTGTTGTCCTCCTCCCTCGTACTGTTTCTATGAGGTGAGGTTCAGTCGTGGCTGAATATGACACCAAAAGCTGGTGTTTCTCTTCTCTTCCAGGAACGGAGGGCAGGAAGAGAAGTCTTCCTTGCTCTCTGTTTGGAAGATGCCAAGCCACCTCTCAGACACGACCTGCCCCTTCTTTAAATAGCATGAGAAAGCTTAGCCAGGCCATCCTGCCTTGGCCCTCGATGCTGGCAGCTCAGATAGTGCTGCAATCTAGGATTAGGGGATGATGATTTGAATAGAAAGCCAGCTAGGGCATAAACTCAGCTCTGAACTGAACATGTGATGTGAAAGTCAGTCATTCATTCCTGGGTCATTGGCTTTCCTCTGGCATGGATCAGTAGAATCAGTTTGTTTATTTTTTGTTTTAATCTGTCAGTCTTCTGTAGGACTTTGTTTTAGTTTAAAAAAAAAAAACCAAAACAACAACAACGCCATGCACAGTCTACTTGCCAGTGGTCAAAAGACCCCAATTCAAAACCAGCAGTGGGACTTGGCACCTGTCTGCCTTCTTTCAAGCAGTCCCAGAGACTATGCTTACCCTTAAAAATGACTCAAGCAGAGCAAGGATTGAAGTTTATTTTTGCAGAGGATGGAGCAATCCTATAGCAATCCTTTTTTGCAGATAAACTGTATTACCTGTTTCCCAACAGGGTAGGTCATGAACATTTAGAGACTACTAAATTCAGATTTCAAGGAAACATCAAAACATACAAAGAGGAACTTTGGAAAAATAATCCAGAGTCTGTCAAGTGACTAGTGATAGGAAAGCATGTCTTCAGTCACATGCTCTTGCAATATATCTGAATCAAGCAAGGTAGGTGCCAACCCAGGCTTGCATAACTATGACATTAACTTGTCTATTCATGTCATAAATTGGAGCGGACCATGTTTATTACAAATTAATCTGCAACTCGCTTGTGCCTGAAGTTCAGGGCAAAGGGCAGGCAAAGGAGAAATGGGTACAGACGTACCCGAGATACGGTCAGACGCTGGCTCTCCAACTATGCCTTGTATCACCACACGGCTTGATATCCATGTATCAGTCAATACATCAATCATAGCAATATCCGTGGAGATAAAGGCACATGGTGTTCCTAATACTTGTATAACACCCAGTGCATTCGGTAAACTTCCTTTTGAGGACGTCAGCTCGGTCACTAGGAAGGGAATTACTCGTTTTAAAGTTATGAATGAAGCCCTAAAGATGTTGTAGTGTACCTCCATGTAAATCACGTATCCTCCTGCCCTGACGTTATGACCACTAACATCAGACACCATCAAAATGGCCAAGCTTTCTCTGCCACCGCAATCTTCTCTTACCACATGTCCCTGTCTCTTGGGGGCTACTACACTGCTGCACCATCCTTAGGGAGGAACCGTTACAAAGCTCTTGGTTTTCCCCTGATTGTGCCCTTTGCCAGGTGCTGCAGAAAGATTTTTTTTTCCCCATGAATCCTGAGCTGTTATTTTGGAAATGATAGTGCCATGGCCAAGGCCTGCTCTCAGTTGCAGAATAGCATTTTTCTTATAAAACGTCCAGCCACAAGCCAACAAGCAAGGTAGACCTCCAGACTCTTTGTAGCCTATTGCATAACTTGCCCCAGTCACCCCATTTGTTAGAAACTCTTTCTGATCACCACAGATGCAAGCAGACAGCCCTTTCTCTTCACAACACATGCAGAAACAAAGATATTCTAAACTAAATCTTAAGTTCTGCCACAGCTAATTCAGCTGCCAGAAAAGATCTTGTCATACAATACACCAATAACCTTTTCGCTTTTCTTTCCCTTACCCTTTTGTAAACCAACTCTGACACTTGCTTTGGGATTTACCTTTTCACTGTAACTTGGTTTTATTTGTTTTTGGTGTAGGAGCCCAGGAGCATTACTCAATGAAAAGTCAGTTATTGCTGACTATAACAACAGAGAAACTAACTGGAATTCCTGACAATTTATACATCAAATTATTTGAAGGTCCTTAAACATTACTGCCAGACGTTTATCTACAACAGGAAATATATTCTTTAGATTAACATACTTTGCTACCTTTGCCTTTCACGCCTCCTCCTTCCTGACAGAAGGACAGCCCCTAAATCATATGACTGGGCACAACAGATTACACATTGTGAAACACCCCTATTTCCCTCAGTCCTCAGACAGAGGGAGAGCCACAGCGTGCCAGAGCCCAGAGTGGGCAAGGGAAGAGCTGAGATGAACCTCCTTCCGTCCTTCTCGGTTGAGACCTGGGCTCTCTTGCTCATTTTCTTAGCTCTCCTGACATTGTGAGTAAAACGTCCTTTACTGGTTCTTTGCTCATGCCGTTTTCCTGTTCTTTTCATTGTTCATTTTAATGTAGCTAGTCTGCTGAAGCGCAAACAGGTAGGTGTGATTTCCAAGGCACTGGCAGAAGATCCATATGGACACGTGGTCTAAAGATCCATATGGACATGAGCTCTTCCTCCAAGACACAGAGATCTGCACTATTCCTGCGCACTGTTAGAAGCTTGCTTCTAAGCATCAAGGTAATACTGAATATCTGGCATTCTCCATTATTCAATTAACAGCAGGATGCAAGCTTCAGTAAGGAACAGGGTCCATTATGCAATTTTGGACAGAAACAGAGAGTCAAAGAAGTCTACTGGCTAGAAGTTGCCCTGTGCAGGAGGGTAGGCCGTAAATGATAATACTATATGACCTGCAAAGGTAGAGAGCAGCAGAAAGGCAGCAGAGAAAGAGAGCATTCAGAAGATCAGTTCTTACTCTTCCTGACTCCTTTAGTAGTGCCCAGCTAAGGCTGCTCCATGCACCAAAACCTGGTCCAGGTTGCTTTGCAGGAGTTAGACCTTCAGCATACCTACAGGAATATCACACCAGGGCTTTTCCGCCTAGCCCACCCTTGCTGATCAAAGAAAGGGAGCCCAAAGCAAGGCCAGCGCTCTCCTCCTAGGTTTTCAGACAAATGCTGTCAAGCAGAAACATACCTTGCTGCTGCAGAGGCTGCCATGCCCATGAAGAGTGCTTTTCTCAGCTTAGCAGATGCCATTCAGAGCGTAGCAGGGCCAGCCAAAACCCCTTCTGCTGGGACACAGCATCACCCCTAGCACCCTGCCAACAAGGCTGGGCTGGCAGAAACTTTGCAGGGCTAACAAGCCTTTAGGCAGGAACAGCATGTTTCTAGCCATAAACCTTAATGATTAATGCAATGCACATGAGCACAATCCATTTATCTGTGCTGGCAATGCTCCAGCCTCTACACTTCAGTAAGGTTTCTGCCTTCTGAAACTTTCAGCCCTGTTTTTGAACCCCTTCCTGTGATTTGGCTTAGGTAGTTTTGTGCCACTCAAAGACTTGTTTGGGGCAGGCTCTTTCCAAAACCTTCTGTTTATTTGACCCAAACCTTCCTGTCTCAGTAACTCTGTGGTCATGCCCGATTTGCCGGTTACCACATCCCTGCCTCCTGCAACCAGTTGCAGTTGCCTGCAAGGGACAAACCCCAGGAGCTAAAACAGAAAATTCACCGCTGATTTGTACTAGGAGGCTGTTCCAACATTTTTGCTTCTGTCTGGGGCAACGCTGTTCTAGTTCACAAACAAACAATTATCAGGCATTTCTGGCTCAAATCCAACTTGAGAAGATGTAATGACTATTCTCTGGCTTTACGCTGAATGGCCCTTCCCAGATTGCAGAAAAGTGTGTCACGTTTTAGTTGTAAGAGTGTTAGGCTGTACTGTCCTGGCTATATTTCAAATGAATTCAGCCTACTCTCTGTTCGTACACTGTTTCTGGGCTTTGTAACCAGCCAAACCTGGCTTTTCCTGGACCTTCTGCAGCTCCAGCTGCCTGTAAACATTACAAATGAGCATCCATAAACATTTCAAGTGGAGCAGTGAATTAAACCTTGAAGGAAAAGGTTAAAACTGAGGCAGGGGAAGTTTCAGGCCACATCAGAGCTGGGAAGAGTGCAGGCGTTCCCTTACTTCCCAGCCTGCTCCGTGGTCAGCGGCCGCATTCAGCATCAGAGGGGGCAGCGGTTACGCGGGGAAGGAGTTGCTCTGCAGAGACACAAGCTCTTGGAGCAAACGCAGAAAAACTGGTAAGGGCTCTGTGAACCGATTCCTCACCTGCAAACACCATGTAATGGTACCTCCTCTGTTCCCTAGTTTTTGCTTGCTCTGTTTGGTCTGTCAGAGGATGTTCAGTTCTGTGCTCAGGTCAAACCTGGGCCAGCTGGATTGGTTTCATTCAGGGCTTCCCCCAGGTTTAGAAAAGTAAACGTTACTAATTGCAAGGGAAACACCTCTACATCTCAGCCAGCCTCTTGCCTTGCAGAAAAGATTCACCAAGACAAGGGCGGACTGAGCAACTGCTTTGCACGGCCCACAAGATCTCCGTTAACATCCCTTTGTCAGACCGTAGCAGTTTTACATCCCCTCTGCAAAGATCCACTCACTTGGGAAGCTGCAGCTACTAACAAAAAAACAAATATTTTGAGGAGCTCTTTCAACACAGCCAAAGATGAGCTTCAAAGGGCTGCAGCCTAGACCCTCGTTGCGAAGCAGAAGGCCCCGAGGTAGAAGTAATAACTTTATAGCTGCCAAAAAGGGTGTTTCAGAGGAAAGAAATCTGCAAAGCTGTCAATAAAATCTAAAGAGAAAATCACCAAGACAAGACTTCCTGACGCACCACTGTGCTAACGCTGGGCTAAGGGGAGGGAGAACGATAAATGAAATTAAAGTGCAGCTTGACAAAAGCCCTGTTTGGGATATTACTTCTGGCACTGCTTTGATTTCTCTACAATAATAATATGTAAGCTTGATGTTCATTCTTCCATCCCCTCCTTTACTGCCTCTCCTCCGGTTGGCAATGAGCTCCTCTTCTGCATTTTGCTAAAGGCTTTAAGGTCCTCTTTCCGCTGGAGCACCTATTCCTTTAAGAAGCGATTGCTTTTTCCTCAAAGCCATCTCTCTGAAGATCTGTGTAGCAGCAGTGAGGCTTGCCGTGTTTATTAAGTAGTTCTACCGGGTAATATTCTTTTGGGCCACTTTTTTTCCAGCTCCCAGACCAACCTCCTCTGCTCTGAGCCAAAGTGGCATTGCTGCAGTCCTGAGTACGTTTTGGGGAGCTCACAGTCCCAGCCCCACGGCGATGTAGCACTCAGTTGCATCTCTTGTCTTACAGATACGGGATCTGGCCATTTGGTTTGTTCAAGAAGTTAGGTATTCCCGGGCCAAGGCCTCTACCTTTCTTTGGGACGTGCCTGGAATATCGCAAAGTAAGTGATCGAAGCCTCCAGGAACAGCTGCCTTTGCTCGTACAGCTGCAGCTAAATGGATACATGGCAATGATAAGTTATCTACAAACGGCAAGCTCTGCTCTAATGCTCGGGTTGTGCACAGGCTGGTGCGGGATGACGGCTCAGCAGTGCAGCCCCCTTCCCTGCCTTTGTGGCTGCTGCAATGGTCAAGCCAGCCCCGGTTCAGCAGCCCCCAAGTGAACGCTTGCCGTTACTGGGGTCCTAGCAAACAGGTCTCTGCAGCCTCCTTCTACAGAGGTATGATACACAGTTATGCTGTCCTCTGCAACGTTTTAGGAGAGGAGCAGAGTTTAGGGGTCAGCTCCAGCTGCCTGTCAGCTCTAGACACCAGTTTAAAGGTATTGCTCCCAACCCACATCTCCAGCATCAGCCTCTTCACTGCTTGATTTCATTTTTAAATTGCTTTCCACAGGGTTTCGTGGAGTTTGACAATGCATGCTTTGAGAAATACGGGAAAGTCTGGGGGTGAGTATTTGTATGAACCGGTGATCTCTTCTTAAGGTAAAACCAGAATCCATTCAAAGAGGAGGAAAAAAATGCATTAGGAAAGATCCCCTTTCTGTATCTGCAGGCCTATTGGCGGACCCTGGCGGTCCCGTGGCGGTGAGTACAGCAAGGGCAAGGTGCAGCGGTCTGCCTACATTAAGGCCTGATTGCAGGGCTGTGCCACCGCCGTGCTATATAGAAGTTAATTTGCCCTATACTATGAAAACTGTTTTAAAACATACGCAAGAGGCCCTCACCCCCTTCTCACAAAATTGGTAGCAAAGAACTATCTACTTAAGGGAGAGTTTGGAACCGGAAAGTCAAGTTCTTCGGGTTTACAGGCAGCAGAAAGAATGTGCGTGAACTCCCAATACTGAGAGGAGAAACAGATCCAAGGTCCACTGCCTTCCTTGTGTCCCTGATCCTCACCTACGACAGTGCAAAGTGTAACAGCTACCACCTCTATACCCTGGGCATTTCTTATGGCTGCTATTACTACTGCTATAACTTGGAATACAAACTTACGTGTCTTCTGTAATGCATCCATTGATTTCCATAGCAAATTTTTTTTTTAAAGTTACAAGTCTGGAAAACAGATCTTTACATGAAAGGGGAAAATGCGTAGATCCACTTAGTCTACATCTGTTCAAGGAGAGCGTTCAGAACTGGCAGTTGAAAAGAGACAAAAACAAAACTCAAGTTTTTATCTCCAAGGATGTTCCAGTGTTGTCAGCCCAAGTCTCCAGACACCCAATTCAAGAGAGTGGAAGGGGTCGAACAAGTTTCCTTCTAATACTGTAATGTGTTTAAGTGTCTGGAAAAACACAGAGAGTCAAGGGAGAAAGTGAAGACACTTGCTTCATTTAGTATCTGCCCCTTCGAGGGACTGAGCCCTGCTCATTTCCCAGTGAATGTGGGAGGTGTTTCACTCTCTTCATCATTTACAAAACCAGATGGGTAGCCTGGGAGCCCTTTTCCAGCTCTAATTTCTATATTTCTTCATTCAGGCATTTGCTGACTGGCAAGGCTAGTGACGGAGAAGCATTTCTTTACCACATGTTGCTTCCCGAACGTCAGCAAAGCCCTGCATGTCAGCTCTCCGCGTCTGCTTAGCTGTCTCCTTCCCTCTCCCCACCAGGTTTTACGACGGCAGGCAACCTGTGCTGGCTGTCATGGATCCCCAAATTATTAAAACTGTGCTGGTCAAAGAGTGCTACAACATCTTCACCAACCGGAGGGTAAGAGCAGCAGCTTTGCAATGTATCAGTCTCGAAGACATAAAAGTACAGCCGGAAACAAGCGCACCAAGCATGTTGCAGCGTTTCCCTCAGGAGATGGAGTGACTGCACTATTGGGATTACCGTAAATGGCCACTATATGTCACTATTCCCCTGCTGTACAAGAGCTGGGGGCACCCCAGATACCCTGGCTGGCGGAGGAAGCTGTTTGCCTGCACTTTGGGCAAATTCTGCTCTCACACTAGTAAATGAGGGAGGAATTTGTCCATCCGGGGGAGCGTGCCTGAGTCTATAGAAGTCCAAGCTGGAGCGTGTGCTGTCCCGCAACTCCCAGCTCCGTGCGAGGGCTCTGGGTTCGTGCGCTTAGACGTGCGCGTGTCCCCAGCTGCTCCGATGCATTTGGTTCCTTATTCTGAATAGGGAAACGGTATCTCCAAGCTGCTTTACTGCCAGAAAGTGATTATGTAGAATATATGCCTTAAAAGAGACTGTTTGTAAGGCCTTAGCCTGCTGCCAGTAATAACGCCGCAGAGCCACGGGGCAGGGAGTTGCATGCTGCATTCGCATCCGCTATCTTTTGCAGGCTTGTGACCTTGCCTTTTTCCCTCCAGCACGCAGATCTAGCAGGGCCGCTGAGCAACGCTATCTCGCTAGCTGAAGATGAACACTGGAAAAGGCTTCGTACTGTGCTCTCTCCAACCTTCACCAGTGGGAAACTAAAGGAGGTAATACACAGTGGATCAGGTGCAAACTAAATTGGAAAGTCAGTAGACAGAGTGTTTTCAGGTTCAGGTAGTCATAGGGGTCTAATTTCTTTAGTCAGAGGCTGGTGACTAAGCAGGCCTGTTTAATTTATGCCTCCTAATGTAAACAGCTTAAAAAAAGCTTAAGTTAAAGACTCGACAGAAAGATCTTATTTGTAAATATTTATGAAACTGCTACAGTCCTTTGTAAGCCTGTCTTAAAGGAGTAAAATGCACCATATTGAAGTGACTGGCTCTGGTTTGTTTTGCAGATGTTTCCCATAATAAAGCACTATGCGGAAGCTTTGGTGAAAAATGTTCAGAAGGAAGTGGAAAAGGACAAGTCTATAGCTGTGAAGGAGTAAGTAAATGCTAGGGGCAGCAGGATACGTAGCAAACCTTGTTAGCAAGTGCTGTGGTTCATTCGTTCCCGGCAACATAGATCACTCTCTTGGTAGACCAGACTTCTGAAATGAATAACAGGGCTAACTGAAAGACTGGCTGGAAATCTCAAAGGGAAAATTTAAGCTGGGATGTTAGTGAAACCTCCTGGAGGCAGAGACCCATGGAAGAGCCTTCTAAAGGGAATTAGATGGAGAAAAAGGTGCTTGAGCACAGCTTTGTGAATCCCTGCAGGAAAATCCCGTTTTCCTGTGCATACTCAGGATCTCTGTACTCTTCCTTCATGCTCAGCAGTATGCTGGGCTGCCTTGGTGCACATGAGACTCCCAACCTGCATGCAACCCTGTAGGACGCTTTTCCATCCCTTGCCACACCACCTGTGCTTGGCAGAGGGAGGAAGGCTGTAGTGTGGCCCAGGTTCTCTGTTGCCCTCATCTGCACCCTCTGTTTGGAGCAAAACCTGCATGTTTCACCTGAACTTCAATAATTCAGGTATGGAAAGGGCAGCTGTACACTAGCACTTACACATCAGCAAAACTCTGTGTTACCAAAAACCCCATAGCCTAAAGGACCATTCATACTGCCACATGGCCATGCTGGGTCAAACAAAACTGCTTCCATGGTGCGTTCTTCAAAGCAGCGTGTGTTACTGCACATGCCCCTGAGGAGAAGCTAACGTGCTCGAGAGCCACATGCTATCCTTGTAGTAACCTGTTCATGTAGCCACCTGCTGTTTAATGTCCCCAGAAAGGCTGTCTGCTTGCAAGCTGTGTGAGTTTGAAACCACAGCTTTAAAAAAAAAAAGTCTTTCATTACAAATGCTTCCCAGTTGCCACATATCCAACATCCTTTTCAATATTGGGAAAGAAGGCCTCATGAGAATTCCTTTTTTTAGTGGGACATAGGCATTATTCATGTATTCCAAATATTTAACCACAGCCTATCTTTTCTACCTTTCCTCAGCATCTTTGGAAGCTACAGCATGGATGTTGTCACTAGCACTTCGTTTGGTGTGAACATTGATTCCATGAACAACCCCAAAGATCCATTTGTCAGAGAGATGAAGAAGCTCGTCAAGTTTGACTTTTTTGACCCGCTCTTCATTCTGATATGTAAATGACTTTTTTTATTGAAAACTTCATTTTCATGTTGCAGAGTACCATAAAGGTGTGCCTTTAGCAAGGGTATCAGACGCTACTGCATCCTATACATTAGCCAATCAACTACTATTAGGTAACTTTACTATCTAGGATGAAAGTCCTGCCAGTCTTGGCTTCTCATTTCCCCACTGCTAGTCTCATGCTAAAACTCTGCAAAGGAGGTAAGATTGGAAGTCGGCTACTTACTATTTTTATCTATAATCAAATGATGCTGGTGAAGCTTAGTGGGCTGATCTAAATCATTTGGTTGATGTAATCCTGACCCAGTAACATTATCTAGTGTTACTGCTAGACGCAAGGTAACACACCTGGGAAAGAAGAGCTCAGTTGACATCCCCTGAAGGGGAAATCCTGTCCTTGAAATGGTGAAACATGAGCTGTAAATATAGTGCTTCAGGTTAAAGAGTTCCTGTAAGCTACTTTTTTTTTCCCTTTTTTTTTTTTTTAAAGCGGGACTGTTAAGCAGTATTAGAGAAGAGATCTTGCAACCTTAAATCAAGATTATATACCTTGCTAAAATACAGGGAAAATTGTAATCTGTGTGTAGAGGAGGTTCTAGTGCTGTAAATTTTATGAATCTATAAGCAAGCTCAGGATCCAGCTTCTGTGTTGAAGGAAATGCCCTGACGAGGGCTTGAAACTATTTGTATGAGCATAACAGAGCAGTGAACGGCCCAGCTTGAAAGGATTTCAGAACTTAAAGTATTTCTGTTTTGATTCACACTCTTGTGGTAGTGCTGTATAAAGCACAGGAGAAGTGACCTGTCCTTAGAAAACAGTGCCTTAGTATAAGCAGATGGCATATACTTTAGTAGTCTTTTAAATAAAAATGATACCCAATTCAGACATGCCCAGTTCACAGGAACTTGGAAGAGGGTTGTGTCAAGACAAACTAACCCGAAGAGAGAAAAGAGCACACCCCAGGCAGAAAAAGGAATCAAGAAGGAAAATAATTTAAGGAAAATAATTTCTTGGGAATGTTATTGCTTCCTTGCTCGCAGCCACAGCTATTTTATGAGATAAACTTTGTTTACAGTATGTGACTTCATTCTCGATTTATTTTTCAGTTGTTTGCCCATTCCTTATTCCTCTTTTTGCTAAGATGAATATAAGCTTCTTCCCCAAAGATGCTGTAGATTTCTTCATAAGGTCAATCTCCAAAATTAAGAAGAATCGTGAAAAGGAAACCCACCAGGTAAGCTAGCATGAACCTGCTTGTGGCAGAAAATACTTTCTTTCCAATAAGCCAAAGTGAAAACCAGTTAAGGTGACAATATCAAAGGTGAATCCAACATCCAATGACTCAACAAGAACCCAAAGCTGCTTAATTGTAAGCACCTGATTTTAATGTTGTAAGAATAAACTCTCACTTGACCAGTCACACAGAGGAGCACAATAGACTTTGTATATCCGTGATCTGATGCTAAATCCTGGTAAACGCTCCACAGAACTGGATTAAGCTTAGGTTTGCAAAACTTGTAATAAATCAACAGACTAAGACACTGATCTTCCCTGGAGAAGATTAGGCAGAGGAAAAGAGAGAAAAAAAAAGAGTAAGCGGTACAATAGTACAGGAACAAGAATACTGCCTTTTTCAGGATTGTGCCTTCCCCTTTCTCCTTTTTCAAAAAGTGAAGGTGCTTCCTGGCAAAATTCTCCCTCTTAATTTGGATTTCTTTTTGTGAAATTCATTTATGAGATAGTGCTCTGCCAGCCAATGTCTTCGTAAAAAACGCAGATAAGTTTTCAACATAAAGGGCAAGTGTTGGCTTTTACAACAAGGAAGTCACAATGCATTTTGGGGACCGTCTCAGTTTAAAATATAAAGTTTAGGCTATTAAATCTATTTATTCAAGCCATCCTTGACTACTCACTTGTCACAAAAGAAACTCTCCTGTTTTCCTTCTCAGGGCAGAGTAGATTTTCTGCAGATGATGATTGAATCCCAGAACTCAGCCTCTCCTGGCAGCAATGAAGTGAATCACACGTATAAAGGTAACAGCCTCCAAAAAATGCATCATGGGAGCAGGGGCTGTGGGGTGGAGGAGAATATGGGTAGCTGAGTTTCCTAGAGAAAGCCTAAATGGTTCACCACCCTCTCCAGGAAAAGCAGGAAGAACCAGCCAGCTCCAGGCAAAAGTCTGTCCCCTGTTGCCGGCGCTGGGGCTGTGGTGAATCGTCCAAGTCCTTTGCCAGGCCTTAGGACTGCGGTTTCAATCGTTTATACCTAGGAAATTGTCTGGCTTCTCTGATCAGAGGACTTTTCCCACACAGATGGCAAAACAACTGTGAATCTAGGCTATCAGGAAACAACCACAGCACAACCACAGACTTGTCGGAAACCCACCCCTTGCTCCCTGTTTCTTGCCACGACTGTTAATTCCTTTTCAGCTTAACTTCACATGTTCCCTTCCCTCACAGCCCTGACTGACACGGAAATTCTGTCACAAGCGGTTATTTTCATCTTCGCTGGATACGAGCCCACCAGCAGCACGCTTTCCTACCTTGCGTATGAGCTGGCCACACACCCTGACGTACAGCAGAAACTGCAGGAGGAAATCGATTCTGTTCTGCCCAACAAGGTACGGGACCCTTGAGAGAAGGCACGGATCGTCACTGCGCCGGGGCGCCGGGGCGGGGGGGGGTCTTCTTTCTAATTCAGTCGAGGCAATGACAACTCTTTAGCTAGATGTTCTCCTCTGGGATCTTCCAAATGCTCTCAGAGGTATGTAGTAGGAAAACTCAGCTCTGCAGGGATTTCATTTTGGTAGTTGAAAATTTACCTCCAAAACACTTATTTCAAGAATATTACATGAAGTTGCATTTATAAACTGTACCGTGACTCTGTCGCAGCCATGATCCTGTTGTGCTCTCTCTATCCCGTCCTACCTTGCTTTGTTTTAAGTTTTTTAATGTACATTGACTTCTTCATGAGAGGGCAGCAAAGGGAAACATGAGGTGGGGGAAACTCACTGCAGTCCCAGGAGGGGATGCACCACTCAGCTACTCTCACCTCTTTTCAGAGATGCTCATCACTGGGTGTGTGATCCCTCATGCTGCACAGATGTACCATCAGCATCACAGGCCACCCAGCTGCACGAATGCGTTTGCCGTACTTGTAATCCATGCACAAATGGCTATGGATTTCTAGTAATTTCTGTCCTGCAGGGACAGAAAATGAAACCAATTTTACTATTTCACACCTTACATTTTGTTCTTCGGGCTGTGGCACAGAGGGGGCTGGGGACACAGTGGTTTCAGCAGTCATTTTAGGGAAATCTAATCGTTACGCTAGCATACCGGGTCACCGTTGTCCTGCTGCTTGGCAGGCTCCGCCCACATATGAAGCTGTGATGCAACTGGAATATCTTGACATGGCTGTGAACGAAACTCTCCGGCTCTTCCCTCTTGGAGGACGACTTGAAAGAACCTGCAAGAAAAGCGTAGAAATAAACGGTGTGACCATTCCAAAAGGGGTTGTGGTTATGATCCCACCCTACACCCTGCACCGCGACCCCGAGCACTGGCCGGAGCCGGAAGAGTTCAGACCAGAAAGGTACAACTTATGTAATGAAAGGGAAGAAATATCATGCTGCTCTTTCTCGGATACAGTAATTAATTCTTAAGTATTAGCCTCTAATTAATAAACTCCCAGTGGTGGCTAATTTTTTTTTTACACAAACAAATAACGGCAGTTTGAGAAGTTGCAGGGTCATGGGAGCAGCATTTTAAGAAGATGAGCTTTGTCTTTAAAGTAGGATTTCAAACATAATCTTGTTGGGAGAATAACATGGACACCTCACAACATCTTGTATGAAATTTTCAAGCTTACTGACAACGTATGCCTAGCTTGTTAGAATTTTTTATAATCATAACTACTAGTAGTAGTTAATAATCCTCATAGCTGAGCCTGCCTCCTTCATGCAGGCTTCGCTACAGAGAATACCAGAGCTGATCTCCTTCAGCTGATCTCTCCTTGGTCTCGGTGAAGTTGTAACTTTTCCCTAGTTCGTTGCTTTTATAAATGGTATACGCCTGTCAAGGTTCCCATCCAGACTGAAACCGCAGGCTGCTCCTGACAAAGGTGACTCCTGGTCTAGGGACCACCGAAAGCAAATAACGGTCTTTTGGGGAGACAGCATGTTGCTCTCAATTTCTGATGTTCTGGAAGGCCAGTACTGCATTCAGACACTGAAGTGAGATCCCACCCCTAGTCCTGGGCAAGGGCTCTGACACAGTCGTAGATTGATGGGCCATGCTGATACACCTTGCTGATAAAAACAGAAAGTTTCTGTGGTGCACCAGCAAGGGGAGGTGCTCTCTAAATAGGTAAATACAAAGACAGGTAAAGAAGCAGCTTTTTCTTTTCCTGCTTCCTTCATTCTTTTTGCACTAACACATGTCATTAACCAGGTTCAGTAAGGAAAATAAAGAGGCCATAGATCCGTATACGTTCCTGCCCTTCGGAGCGGGTCCCAGGAACTGCATTGGCATGAGGTTTGCTCTCCTGACTCTGAAAGCGGCCATCGTCATCCTGCTGCAGCATTTCACCTTCCGGACCTGCAAGGAAACTCCGGTGAGGAACACGCACCATGTTTTGAAACTCACATGAGAAAAGCTGGGTGACTTGGTAATAGCTCGGTTATGGTGATAACTATTACCATAGGTACTAAAACCAGGCTGCTTTGCACTTCCAAAGAAGGTGGGTCCCTCTCTCCAGTACTGAGAGTTGCAGGTGGGTGACAGTGGAACCAGGGGAAGAGTCTGGTTTGCCAGACCTGCGGTTCTGTGCTCTGACAACTAGGTTGTATGGTCAGCTGGCAGACTGTAATGAAAAAATTTTGGGGAGTTTTTCTATGACAGAGTAGCAAAACCTAGAAAAAGTGGATTTATATTGTGTTTGAGTCCGACAGAGGGTTGCTGAGGACCTTCAATTTCTGCAGAAGTTAAGCAGCTCCCAGAAACAGGTGTTTCTCACCTACATGAGTTTTCTGTAATGCAGCTCCAGGCTAGGAGTAAACTTAATTGGATGGGTGCTTTGACGGAAGGTTAAGAGAATGTCTCATGTCAGCAAAAGTTTACCACTGTGGATCGAATAGGGTCCAGACTGAGGCTGGGTTTCTTTTCTTTAATCTCTACATATTTCATTTGTCCATCTTCACATGTTTTTTCCCCCCCCTCTTAATGTTGCAGATCCCTCTCAAGCTGAATTCACAGGGATTCTTAACACCCCAGAAACCTATTTTTCTGAAGTTAGTCCCTAGAACTGACACTACACCTGCCAAGGCATAAAACCCAGCGGAGTTTGCAACAGTCCTCCGGAGTCTGATGGATACTGTGTGAACAAGGGTTTGCATATCACAGGAAAGCTCTCACATACACATATGGAAGAGCAGCTCTAGTTAATTCTGGAAGCAATTACTGCATATTTACCCCAAAACATAGCTGTCAGAAATGTAATGTGGTTCACTGGGCAGTGACAATGTACAGCTTTCCTACTCGTGATTGCAGAAAACAGGAAATAAATCCAACTGAGGAACTGATCATCCGCTCACTTCTAGGGGGACTTCTCCATCTGGAGATACTGTCGCATCCAAGAGAAACAAGGTGTGATGGAAATGCAAATCGCTAGACCTAGCTGGGCAGGGACGGGTGATGTTCTTCTCAATGTCTTAATGCTTGAAGTGTTGTGTGTTATGCAATTGAGCCAACTGGTGTGAGACTATATCCTAGCTACCAAACCTCTCTTGTGCCATGTGTTAATTAAACTAAAGTGTGTACAAATATTGTCATTAAAAATATTTGAGAGCTGCTCTGTGTTGTGTATAGCAGCTGAGTGCTTCCTATTTAAAAACTGCATTCAGCCTCAACCCTTGAAATTATCTGTGTACATTGCTTTCCACTTAATTTAATGAATCTGATCCTTCATTTAACGCGATCAAACCCTCATATTGGTAACGTATTTTACAAACAATATAACTGCCACCTCTTAGTCTGATTAGGAGGTTGCCTTCAGCGTGGCGCTGTGCAGCCGTTCGCAGCTCTCACCCTATCAGCGAGCCCCCTTCCAGGAGCAGCTTGCTGCACGAGATGACGGTAGCTTCACGGAGGGCCGCTGCTCTTGAAGAAATTGCCTGGATGGGGCTTGTAGCTGCAGCCCGTTCTGGCTTGCTTCCTCGCAGAGCCTGGGACGCGGCCTGCCCCACGCAGCCCCATTGCCCAGCATGCCGTGGTGGCTGGGCACGAGTCACTTTGCTCCTCAACTGCTCAGAGCAGCCTACGGCTGACGCCCCACTTTTGGCGCAGCCGGCCGTTAGGGTGGTGCTTCTGCCAAAGAGCCCTATGCTGCAAGCGTGTAAACGGGAAACATCAAGACAGGTGAAATGTTCTACTGGCTCTGGATTTCTCACACCACATAGCACCACAATATTGCATCTTGTCCCGATGCCTAAAAACCAAGAGGGATGCTAGTAACATGGGAAAGGTTTGGAGGGGAGCCACAAGAGTGATCAAGTTACCCCTTAACTGTTTTTGATAAGCTTCCGGCAAGCCTTCCCTCCAAGGCATGTTTTCCAATCCTCTTATCTTTGGTAATAATTTTCTCTCCTAGCCACATACTTTTGATAAGGAGGTCTCTTTAGCCTAGCAAACAAAACTACGTGATCCAAACATGATAATCTGACATAGTGAGAGATTATGTAAGAATTCAAAGTCCATTCTTTAATGATGCTGCTAATTAACACTGAGAGAGGTCAGCCAACTGTGTGGTAGATTCATCATTGCTGGGAATCCTTAAACCAAAACTGGCCTTTTCTCAGGAGGACTTGATAAAATTCACGGGGCCTTAATTCAAGAGAGTTAGCAGCTTGCGCTGTCCCAGAAGGCAGATAAAACAATTGTAGTGCTCCCCTTTGATTCACAAACTGTGAAATATTGTTTGGATTCTGCTATATACACAAAATGGTGCTATTAGAAGTGCTGTCAGTAAAGCCCTCTCTATTGCTCATCTCTTATAAGAGGTCAAAAACCATTAGTGAGGAACTGTGTCTATCTTGCCCCTGCAGCGCTGCAGCATCAGCTTTGATGGGAAAAATGCAATACCCCTACATGTTCACAGAAGCTAAACAAAAAAATGCATTTTACCCTTAGAAAAATAGTGCCAGGCAAAACTAACTCCAGATTCAAGAAAGAGGACACCATCACAAAGAAGATATCTTTAGCAAAGGTCGCCTGTAGGCCAAACAGCTGCTTCAAAGCAGAGGAAAGTCACTTTGGTATCTCCTGAACAAAACTGAACTCCCATGCACGGTGCTCAGGACAAGAAAGGGTTAATCTAGCCATAACCCAATACAGGCCGTTCCTATACTGTGCATGGCATCTCCGGGAACGAAGTCATTAGGGTAACTGTACAGATCCTTCATTCTTCCAAATATGAAAAATGTGAACAATTCTCTGGCATGAGCCAATTATGACCTGCCAGGACTATCATAACAGCTCATAAATAATATGTGTAACAAAATCATGGTAATGAGTCTTCTAGAAGAAAATTAGATCCTCTGTGTCCTAACTGCATAAAATGACTTTGCTTATACAGGCTGCCTCCATCATTCCTAGCACTTTCCGTTGCTTCACTAAGCATCATCACTTTGGGCAATCCCGCAGAGCAGGAAGAGGTATATGATTTGGCCAGCAGTCTATTAGTCCTTGTAGCTATGCATTCATCACATTTATTTCCACTGTTTCGGATGTTTCCTCTTTACCTGGGCATATCACTGTCCAAGCTAAAAAAAACCCCAGTGCACACGCGTTTTGAGTACTAAGATGTTTTCGCTGATAAAAGATATTGGCCTTATACAGACAGTGTTGATTTCTTCCTTAACTGTTGATCTTTTTGGTACGTTAGTGATAGGGACATTGTATTGGCCCAAGATATCTGGGTTTTCTGTACCAGAGGAATACTCTTCCAGCTACAGCATAACCACAGAAGTTAATTTTGGGGACACTTCTTTTTCACTTTCCTCTTTAAATCCCTCTCAAATTCAAAGCAAAAAAAAAGAAAGGGGGGGAGAGCAGAAAAGAATATCCATGTTACATCAGCATTTTAAAAAAATTCACTTTTCTCGAGGATCTTTTCGACTCTCAGACAAGTTATTGTCCATGGGATAACCTCTATCACTGTGCAAGAGTACAGAAATTGTACCCTGATAAAACATTAGTATTGACCAGTCGTTCAGGAAGATTTCTATATATTTGCGGATGATTATACCCCGTCCTACTGAAAGGCTTGCTGGGAGCTTTCCAAAAGAGAGATATAGCCCATGATATGAGAACTGTTATTATATCAGTTCTGATGAAACACAAGAATGGTTATAACTGGGGAGATTTGTTTTCTGTTTCTCAATTAACTGTAACAGAGTAATCATCAACATTACAGTAACTTGCCTAAATGATGCAATTCTTTCAATTAATTGCAAGTGGATTTCAAGAAAAATAGATTTCCGGCTTACAGCAAAGGATAAGTATTTTGCATGCATCACCAAGTCAATTATTAAGTGTTTCAATCATCGGTCTGAGCCCTGACAGACAGAAGAATGGCCTTACTCTATTATCAAACTTAGTGTCCTTTAAGTATTGAAGTCCTGTGCAATTCCATCTTGCCCGTAAAGTGAAAAATAACATATTTTCAGCCATATTTCACCTGGAAAAAGGAATGAGGCAATGTTGCTCCTTCCCCTTGCTTCCTGTTGATACACAACTTCTCTATTGACACACTGGCGTTGGATGCCTACACGTTAAAAGAAGGTGCACAAAGGAAAAAAAAGTTGGCACGTGGAAATAGTTTAGTTTGAACAGTCCTGCCTTCCTGTTTAATCTCCCTATTAGAATGAACAAGCCAGTCTGGAGAATTACCAGGTGGTGACAGATAGTTCAGAAATGGGGAAAATCTGCAGCTGAATTTATGCACTTACATCACCTCTGTCTGTTGCAAGGGATAGAATTAGGCATATTGAATTCCACACCATGTAGATAGAGAATTTTGAAAACCCTTACCATTGCACAAATGTGGACAGGATATTTTATTTACTGCATCATTAAAGGTTAAAGAGAGTCTATGTTCTCCAGAGGATTCATTTTTTTCAACCCTTAATATCAATTAAAGCTAATTTCAGCTCTACCCTAATGATTAACATAAAATATGGAAAAAGCTCTAACTGAGCATTTCTGTTCATTACTTAGAAATTCTCCTGTGTTGCTAGGGCACTTTATAGGTACTGATGAAGCTTTATTTCACCCATGACACAGTTAATTTTACCTGCAGAGCTTTATTTTGCCACGTCTTCAACTGTTCAGTAACAAAGACGCACTGAACACCTTTGAGGATATGGATCAAAGATTTTATTGAACCAGTTCAAAGTTCATGATCAGCGGATGTTCTCTACAGGCTTTCCTACACCGCTTGGTCTCTGCAAATACTCAGATGCAAGCTGATTTCACTACATGACCAGCAGCCTCTAAATCATATGTATATATAGTCATGTATATAGGGGTATTCTGATAAATTTTGTACAGTCGGAAGTCTGCAAATGGAGTAGCAAAGATGATATCTGTTCAAGGCAGAATGAAAAACTTTGCTTACCACTTATGAACTGAAGCCAGTCCAGTACAGCTGGATGCATTACCTGTCTTTGCTTGGCAAAATAACTCCAGCAGCATACCATTGAGTGCCAAGAAAAAGAACAGGTTATAGTCCATCCCCTAGACTATGTCAGAGTTTTATCCAGCCCAGCTTAGAAGGCACAGATGCCACACAGTCCTAGGGCTGTCTTGCTGGTTTTGCCCTGGAATAATAGGTAATAGGGCTGGAAAACACTTATGGAAAATGGATCACATAGACCAACCTGCCTCCATCATGGAGAACAGGGTCTTGCACTCACTTGCCCCAAGCTTGTCTAACCTTTTCAGAAACTTGTCTCTTGTATACTAATTTTAAGGTATTGTTAACAAACACTAATCTAGGATCGATTTGTATCCAAAGGTCACAGCAAAAGCCAGAGGGAAGGTAAGGAGCAATACAGATGCTCCTAAGAGAAGGTCAGACGCTGCCACTCAGACTGCTCTCTGGTGGTAACCAGATGTCAATCAACCCATCAGCAGCATTAGCAACATCTGTGGAAGTGATCAGACCTCTGATGCTCCCAATAATTATAACTTAGACTTCAGTAGAAGCCAGCAAGATGTAAAAATGAGGGATGTACATTCCCCCCACAAGAAATGAGGCATGCTGCCCAGGTTGGCAGTTCCACTCACCCACTCAGGAGTCTGCAGGGCACTGCGCTGAGCTGTGCCAGGCTTCACAGACAGTTCACTGAACCTGCTTCTCTCTTTTTCCTCATCATTTCAAGATCGCAGGGTTTTTTTTTTTTTCTTTCTCATATTCTGAATTTTTGTGTTTAGCTTTCAATCATTGGAACCCATTTGGCTGGGAGTAAGTGAAACAGCTCTCTGTTAAATGGAAGAGGTACCTAATAAAGTTTTAATGGAAGATATTATTCCTGTTCTTTACATTACATTAAAAGCCATTCAGGAAATGAAAGCCCAAGAGGGTTAAGCATATTGGAAATACTCAGTAAGACATAGTCCGTTCTTCAGGGGCTTCTCAGTCTAAATGTTACCCTAAGAAACATAACATGCAGCAAACAGAATCAGCCTGTGCTAGTACAGACTTATCAAGCATATATATATATATATATATATGTGCATGTGTGTGTGTATATACACACGCATTCACCTAAAGATAAAAGCAACAAGGAGATTCCAAAGGAAAAGACCACGCAGGTGGTGAGCACAAAGGAAGAGAGGGATCTATTTTGCCTCTCGGGAGGCTCTGCAATGCCAGGTTTGTTATGCACTTGGTGCGATGGCAGCACTGCCCTGGGCACAGTCAAAACTTGTCTCCAGAGCATAAGGCAGCTCATATGCTCACACACATCCAGTCCCCTGGCAGGTGCTGCAAGCTGGACTTACTAGGCAGCCAGGCCCAACCTGTATTATCCTGAAGGGCTCACAGGCCAGAGCTGTCCTGGGAGAGAAACTTTCTGGAGATGCAAAATTCAAAACATCGGGGAAGTTGCCAGGGGATCTTTGTATTAAGACTACATCTACAGCTACTGTCATGGGCAGAGGTAGAGTAGCGCTAACGAGAAGCGTTTGGGGTAAGGAATTTAGTGCCTGGAGCATGGAACAATGCATTTACCTGCCACGCGCCACCAAAGTATACAGCTCCTCTGTGCCACTAACATCCAAATACCAAAAATGTTGCCAGCTTAATTTGTTTTTGTGTGATTTAAATCAAGCGGGTCAGTTTGGGCTCTTCATTGACTCACATCTTGAATTTCAGAAACCTTCTCACCACCCACGACTTCCTAGCTGTCATTGTCTTGACATGCCAAACTTCCCCTTGCAATGACAAGAGCAGTTACAGAAACCTCTGTTTTCTGGAGGAACAGTACAGAACTGAACAGCCTTCAGCCTCCCTGGGGGGCAGTGACTTTCCAACACGCTAACCAGGAAAACAGTTAAAATGGGTCAAGAGACCACTACAAATATTTTATTTTTCCTTTGAATTACTGAGCTTTGAGTTTGAAAAGTCTACCTACTGGCTGAAAGGGACTACATACAATTACTGATGCTTGAGATGCTTTTGTAACCGCTTAAAAAATAAAAGAAAACTATTCAAAGGGATAGATTATTTATACTGTCAACAATATTTGAACTGTAAGGTGCTAACACTTCAAAATTTCCCCTCTTGGTTAAGCAACCAAGTACTTTCAGTCTTATGATCTGTGCTGCGGCAGATCCCACCCATATACACACACACATCCTGTTTTCTCTGTTTTCACTTGAAAATGTCACAGCGAAAGCTCTGTCGCTGTGCTGGAGCAGCCCCTTTTGTAGAGTGCGGGGGCTGAGAGCCAGCACATGTTGCAGCTACAATCGTGCGCTCCTCCACCCGTCCTGGTCCTCTGCCGCTTCTAGAGGGCATTGGTCAGAGGAGCAAAATTTGCTCTACAGATTAAGTGGCCCAAACAATCCTGCTATAACAAGGATTGTCAGAGCCAATTCAAGTGATAGCTCCAGAAAGACAGGCCACCCCCCCCTTCCCTGGAGAGCAGGTAACACCCCAGAAGCATGTCTGTAATCGCTGCAGCTCTACACACACACATGGACACACACATGGACACATAGACATTTCCACTACGTCACTCAGCCTGACCCTTCCCCAGAGGGCAGCAGGACAGCTTGGTACCATTCCCACAATTTGTGGGAACACCCTGCAGAGGTTCAGCATTAAATCAGTGTTTTGCTTTCGTTGGGCCTCTTGGCCAAAGCAAACATGGGGGCTATATCAAATTGCACAAGCCCTATACTCACCTTGTCCTCCTAGCAAGCAGCACACAGCTATCAGGCAGGACTAGCCCTGAAGAAAGAATATTGAACATCTGGGCAGAGTTTTGGCCCAGCATTGCCCTCGGGAAATGTCCTGCAGGTTTCACAAAACCTGCTGTAGACTTGGGGCATCAGATGGGTGAATGATTTCCAGACGCTCACAAATGTATTTTACAACTTCAGGTGTCAGCATTCATCAGCACTTACATTTATGTGATGAGTGTCAACGAGAAGTAAAATCATCCCTTCTAGTCCCCTGTCCTCTTTCTTGTCCACTGCAAGGGGTCTTGATCCGAATATCTTGATCCAAAACAAGGATTGCGTGACAGAGATCCTGCCCCGGAAGTTTGCAACCACTGTCCCAAATCCAATATTTCAAAAGCTGTTTTAACATAGAAAAAGGCAAACAAAAATGCTGAAGCATAAATCTTCATAGGGATCCAGTAGGCCCCGAGGTGGAAGCAATAATGATACAAAGCGAACAGAAATCTGCAATGCTGTCAATATTACTCGACAAGAAAAGCCATCAGGAGGAAGCTATCTGACACACTGCTGTGCTAACCCAGGGCTAAGGACAGCAAGAGCAATAAGAGAAATTAAAATGCATGTTCGCAAAATCCGGTGCACGATAACTTCTGGCACTGCTTTGGTTTATCTATTACAAAGCCATGTCTGCTTTGTGTTGGGTTTTCTGCTTTCTTCTGCTGCCTCCTCTCTGCTAGCTGGCAGGAGGGCTGGAGCAGATCTTTGGCATTTTGCTGAAAGTTTTAAATATCGGTTTCCTTTGGAGCGCCTGTTCCTTTCTGAGATGATAGTGGTTGCCCTCTGGGTGCCCTCCCTGAATGTGTGCTGCAGCTGTACAGCTTACTGTTTACCACATTTATTTAATAATTTCCAGAATACTTGGGTTTTGGACCCTCTTGTCCATTAGCTTCTGCCTGTCCCAATGCATTCTCTCTATTGCTTCCAGATAGACTTTGAAACCCAAAAGCGAATCCCTTGGGCAGCTGTTAGAGCCATTTGAACCCAGGGGAACATTTCCGGCCTCTAAATCGTCCTGGGAACCACAAGATTGGAAAACAGACACATTGAGTGGCCTCCCTGTCTTCACTCTTGGTGTTTGTAGCTGAGAGAATAATGCAGTGAAGAGCATCAGGTCAGATCGCATGCCAGTGGATGCACGCACTTCTGTGCGTGATCTGCCCATGCCTCTGTCCCTGGGCAGCTGTTGCCCAGGCGGTGTAATCTCAAAAGTCCTAAGCTTCTCTTGACAAATCACTACTGAAATCGTTGTCCATTTTAGTATTCATCTTTCATTTGTAATTTCATTTTAAAATCATTTCTGCAGGGTTTGCTGGATTTCAACCAAAATTGCTTTTAGAAATATGGGAAAACCTTCAGGTAAGTATTTTTCCTAGGCAATCCTTGTCACTGCAGTCTCTAAAGTACAGCCAAATATCTAAATCAGAGGATGAGATCCCGGTGAAGGACCTGGCAGAAGAAGCAATCTTATGGGCATGTTATATGCACGGGAACTTGGCCTACCAGGTGACAACCCTAACTAGCTCATCTTTGACTGCTTCCACTAAAAGTCAACAATAAAAGTCTATTCTTGAGAGAAGTGGGGTCCAAAAGAGTTTATAACTCAGGCAGGCAGTTTTGTAGTTCGGGCTTTGCCCAGGAAGGTGTGCGTTTCCAGCAGCGCGCCGAGAAGCAAAGCAAGGGCAGCCGCGGCTAGCTAGAGAAGAACGGCATCTTCAAACACATTGCAAGCCGTAGGTGGGTTTTCTGAATGAGGAAAAAATTCATTAACTCGATGTCAAAGATCATGCAGAACTTAACAGAATCCCCCAGTAAAAGATGCTGGGCATTTCTTAGGACTCCTGGATCTTTTCTTGAAGATTTGCAAAGAAATGCAAAGGAACTGCTCTACTTTTAGTACCATGCTGTGAGATGAGATGCCATCCTGCTGTACATTCTCTTTTATGGCCCACTTTCTATTTTTATTCCTTTTATACTGTGGAAATGTTTGCTAATAATGTGTGATAGGATGCTTTGTCATGGGGGAAAAAAATAAACCTTGTATCATTTATCTGTTTCTGAAAAGAAATTCTCAGTACAAGCCTAATAAGGAAAGAAATCCTATTCTAGCTCCTGTTGGAGGAAAGGGATTGATTTATGGAGAGAGATGAAAAGCGCTAAGTATGTATTGCTTGGCAAAATGAGGAATTGTAGAGAACTGTCTTTCTGCATTTGAAGGCTGTAAACATCAAAGAGGCAGCAGAGCTATTTAGAGCATTAGGAGGAGGCACATCTAGGAGACAAGAGTTGAAATTAAATGAACATCTTTAACTTAAAAATCATACTTTGGCCTGCAAATCTATTTCCTGGTATTATTACTTGTTGCACTCTGATGAGTATAAATGAAGCTTATGGAAAAAAATATCTGATCTATTTTTCATATCTGGTCAGCAGAGTATACTGCAAAAAAAAGTTTATAAAGCCCAGATCAGCTATCCCTGAAATTGTGGGAAAGAGCTTCCTTTAAATGAATTTTTTTCTCCCTCCAACAATGGTTGTTCAGTATAATGGGTTATTTTCCCCCCTGCGCTTTCTGATTGCAGGCAGTCCATTTTGGCCAGCCAGGATCTGACCCTCATTAAAGCGGGACTGGTGTAACCCATTTTTTACTGCAGCAGGTGAATACGTTTCCAATCATTAGTAATCCTTGTGAAGAAACAACAGCGGTCTAGCTCACGCCCGGCAGGAAGCCCACGCGCGTGCAACGCGGTCCTCTGGGACGCGCAGGAGACCTGCCTGCAATTCAGCTAATTGCCCGCTGTCCTGGGCTACAGCATCAGGAGGAGGAAAAACTCAGTAGGAAGCAAGTACCTGTGCTCTCAGAGAAAGCTTTCGACTGCACTTCAAAAGCTGCTGAACATCATGCAGCCCGACGCTATACAAAGATCTCAAGGACAAAGTTTTACTCGCAGTTAAATGAGGTTTTGAGGCCGACCCATGCCGGGCTGCGGGAGCGCAGGCAGAGCGGTGCAGGGCTTTGCCGCTCCCAGGCCCGCGGTGCTTCTGCGAGGGCCCAGAGTGCGCCGCAGCTACGGGGGTCTCCGCGTGCGTATGCACATACGGAAGGGTCATACAGCTGGGGGTTCCCCCAGGAAAAATATCTTCTGGTTACCTACCTCCTTCTGATAGCTAACATGCAGCCCACGGTAACGACACGTGCCCCTTGCAATTCGTCGTTTCTTGAGAAGCGTTTTACAGCTGACTGATATTCGCCGTGACAGGTGAAGGGAGCATGGGAAGGCAGAGGATGACTTGCTGAATTCTCCAGCTCTCCAGAGAAATCCTCAAATCCTTCCAGAATTATAGATTTCTTTTTTTTTTTTTTTGCCTTTTCTCCCTGAACTTCTAGTGTAAGGGGGATGTTGAACTCTGTTCTCACATTAGCTGTGGAAAAGCAGTGGAGAAGAAGTTTCCTGGGCTCCTTTGCTGCCTTCGCCCACAAGAAAAGATGTAAAACCCAGGGGGTCAAATGCAACTAAATTGCTAAGTCAAAGCATAGAGACCGTGCAGGCTGAGACTCTCGAAATGGCCTGATCTCTTCTGTCACAAACCAATCATTAAATACTAATTCCTGCATGTAAAGGGGCAGAAAAAAGGAAGAAAAATGATTAAAATAAAAAGCTTCTGATAATACAGAAGATTCACAAGCCGAAGTGTGATATTTTAACCAGAAATGTGCATTAATGTATAATAAATTCCATGGCTGTAAGTGACAAGCACTGATTTCTATTCAGGGTGTTTCTGGCCCTAAAGCATCATAAGAACATTGTAATGAAGAAATGCTCAGAAGTAAATAGTAAAAGGATGAACCTCTAAGTGTAAAAAGTGAATTACACAACTTCTCAGGCCCTGCCTGGGGGCACCAGGATCCCAGGCTTGTTCATGTCTGAAAGTATCAGATCCTGCAGGAATCAGGTTACTGGTGTACTCACAGGTCTGTGGAAAGCCTGAGTGAAACCTCAGACAACGCCAGTAGGCTGAGGAAAACTTACCAAAAAGGTAGCTTGGATGCTGTGAAACTTCAGAATTGAAAAGGGAGAAACACTGGAAAATACCTCTATAAGGAAAATACCTCCTTCTCCTGTAGGACTTTCCCACTCAAAGCAGACAGCACAAACCCACTGGTTTTATTCCTTAAGCAATCAGCGACCTCTCCATGTTCATGCTAGAGAGAAAAAGGCCTGAGCTGCCAATGGGCCCACCTACGGCAGAGCTCGGGAGGACAGAGCCCCAGGTTGAGCTGAAATGGGCGCCTGGCCCATGGGCAGGGGGTGGTGCAAACCCCAAGTGAGGCTGGTTGGGGCCCGTGAGCAACCCTGGAAACCCCTTTGTTGGGGTTAGGGGTAAATAACTTGTTAATTTTGAGCTTACTTTTTCCTTTTTCTTCCTAGCAGCAAGAGGAAAAAATAACTTTTAAAAAATAACACTTCAGCATTCAGACAAGTAGGATGGACTTCTGGTGATCAAGTTCTGTGATTATTCAAAGATCAAAACTGAGTGCATCTGATAAAAAGCACATAGGAAAAATCATAGCAGCACAGTGGTTTAGCAGAAGCTCCTATGGCATGGGACATAAGAGACTGAGGAATATTCAAGAAGGTCAAACAAATGGAAGGAGATCTTTAAGCATTCACGATATTTTCATGCTGGGCCTCCTCTATCCTTTCATCTCCCCTGGATGCGAGTGCACCGTTCGCACTGTGGGCGTTCATCTGCTGTGGCAATAACTGGAGCAGAAAGACAGTAGCCTGTCTAAGGGCCAGCACGTAGCTGCATTGCCTGCAATAGGGCTCAAGAAGAAATTAGTCTGCTGTGACTTTCCTGATGCCATGGGCTGCCGTGGAAGACACACCATGCCAGTCTGCCTGGCTATGTAAGTGAGAGATGAGTCCATTTATTTCAGGAGTGAATTTGGCCTGGGGCCGGTGCTATTTAGGATGAAGTTGGAATCGATGACCTGTGGAAAGCACTTGTCCAGCACCTGGTTCAGTTAAGAGTCTAATCTGCAGATGGCAAAAGCTGAATTCTGCACCAAGCAGAATGCATCCAAATGCTGTCAAAGTTTGTTATTGAGGTTAGCGTTTTCCCATTTCTGAACGACATGGACTTTTTTCCTCAAGGCATCATGCCAATTTCCAAAGCATTTCACTGTCTTGTAGATGTCCATTCCTTAATGCTTCCCTTAAAGGACAAATCTGAACATCCTCCCAATAGTCTCTGAAATTCTTCTCACAATTAGTTATTAAAATAAAGCACAGGCACAAAAAAGAGGTCCAGGTGCGAGGCGACCACAGAGGAGCCAAGGAACAGCTTGTATTCAGTTAGCCTGGATGGAAAAAAAGTTGTGTCTCAGCACTAGAAGAGAAGCTGAAGTCAGATAATTCAAGAGAAAGCCAAAAATGTTTTTAGTTGTTGGGTTTTTCGTTATTTTAAACAGAATTAAATTTTTTTTCTTGAACTAAAATCCAGGAATAAATGCATGCAGCTGGGAGCTGAAGGGGAAGAGCACAGGAGAAAGGCGGAATGGGCACACCAGGTTAACAGCTAACAGTCTGGCTAGCAGTTTGGCCATGTGGTGCCTTTGATTTGCCAGCAAACTAGCTGGAAAGAAGATTACCAGAGAAGGGAACCAAGAAGCTGGAGTGGAGAGGTCCAGAGACGTTCCTGAGCTGAAAGGTGGTATATTGGAGAATATAAATGCCCACTAACATTCGTACTCTGATATTTATCCTGAAAAAAAAGAGGAGAGGATCATGTCCATGTCTGTGGAAGAGTATTTTCTCTCATCCCTATACTAATCTCTAGAGATTAGTAGTAGAAACATTAAGATCAGTGTAGTGGAGTATGAATAGGAATGTCTGTGTGCGCAAGCAGCAGACGGAGTGGCAGAAGAAGAGATAAAAGCATGGCATGTGCTGCTGGTACCTCTATTAGCAGGCCATTGAGATCATGGCACATCGACACGCAGCTTCTCAGGACACTGAGACCAGAAAGCACAGAACACACTAAAACAAGGAACAGCTCAAACTAACGAGTGAAGCCATTAAGAAATGATAGTGGGACAGCGAGGTAAAGAACGGAGGTAAAAATGTGTTGCCTAACGACTCATGCTGGGGGGTATGAGAGGTGGAGAGACAAAAAAATCCCAATCGCTGTCAGCTCCTACCTAACGAGTGCAAAAAACAGCTCAAGGTCACTGACCTGAGGAGCCCAGGAGAAGGCAAGGAGGACTCAGAAGCCAGCAGCTGTTGTCCTCTATGTCTCTGCAAGTAACCTTGGCTAGACCACCTGAACACGCATCCTGGTGCTTGTGAGTGTGTGGTGCTGAGAGTGTCGGTGAATAATATCAGGTGTTTTCCAGCAAATTTGCCTTCCCCCACTGCAAGGTCTAGAATGGAGGCTGGCCACATTAGCTGGGCGATGATTAATCGCTATGCAGAAAACCCATGACAGAAAGAGAACTTCGGACACTTACTTACTGTGACTGTGAAATTTGGGATGGGGATGCATGGCAGTATTGTTCAAGGGGGACCAGAAAGGGTTGCTTTGCAATCTGTCAGCGGCATTCAGAGATCCTCATGCAAATTAGAGTGCTGTGTTACTGCTGGTGACTGCTGGCTTTCTCTTCCCGGAAGGGAGTAAATAACTTGCAGCTGATGATGGACTCTAAGGGCTTAAACAGGAGTCACGAAAGAAAGAGACTGGATTCTTATATAAAAGTAACTTCAAAAAAGCCTTTATATCCAGGCTCCTGGATGGAGGGCAGCAGGTCAGCAATTGTTCATCCAGCTTGAGTGCAGAGATTGTTCCTTCGCAACGTGCATGTACTTGTGCATGAGATATTGTTATAAGAGGAGAAATTATATGAAAACATGTCTCCTAACTAAAAGAAAAGGAAAGCATGAGCACGTATGCCTCCTTCTGGTGTACATCAATCAGAGCAGACCAGTAAAAGATAATGGGCTGGGTAAACTCTTCAGAGGAGCCTCCAGCTGTCTAAATAGCATTTCTCAGCACTACTGAGAAACTCTTGCCCTTCTTCTAAAGGGACAGATGAAAGTGGGTGTCCTGTGAGGTCTCTTCACCCTCACTCTCCATCCGCTGGTGGGGTTCAGCAGCTGGCTTTCTACTCACTGATGAAACACAAACTGGGTTCTTTCCTCAGCACTAAATCTACTGACTTGGTAATACGCTCCCCTCTAGGCAGTGAGGGACAAATCTGAGATCCCAACACACCTATTTGTCATTTTAACCCTATTCCAATCTTGCACTAGATTGACGTTGCTTTCGGCATATAAAGATATGATGAATACAGCAAGGCTGTGCTTGCTGCTTGTTCATCAAGTCACGGAGATGTGCTGCGTTCATCCATCCCTTAGACCAAGAATGTTTCACCAAGTGATTAATTACATGAAGCTTATGCAGGAGATACAGAAGGATTATCTGGGTTTTATCATTATTATTGTTATAGAAAACGATTATATTGTTACTATTACAGACTTACAAAAATCACAGCAAACTTGGCAAGAGCTCATCAAGAGTGCAGTGTAATCTGCAGGAGCTAATTAAAAAATACCTCAAAACAACCATTTATCTCAGCATAGCCTCCTTTCCCCGCATCTCTTTCCCTGAACACATTGAGAAGGAACGAACCCCTCTCCTTAGTGTATGTATGTACTGTAATATATACTGTGCCGCAAGAAGCATAGACTACAGCCTGTACTGTTCGCCATTCGCCCTTTCCACCATTTTTTTTTTTCAAAATCACTACAGCTAAAGAGCTTCAGACCTAAGCAATTATCCTGATTTTCTCTGGATGTGAAGCCACCAGCTCCATCCTTGCCTGCCTGGCCTATAAGCTAACTGTCCAGCCCGATGTGCAGCAAAACCTGTAGGTAGACGCAGCTCCCTCCTTGCCTAACAGGCAAGCAGCATTAGATGCTCAGGGATTATCTAGAGTCACTTTATGAAGCATCTTATTCAACCAAGCCAGAAAAGGCTTCTTTAAAATTTTAAGTTATTGTCCCTGTAGAGTATCATAATGACGACAGTGACTCACTGCGCCTTTGTAACTCGCATGGCTGCTCTAAGAAATTCCAGCTCTGCCCGAGTTCTCCAGAGGTGAGCAGATATATCTTGCCTGCAAAGGCGTTCACTGTGTTTTTGTTAATGGTGCTTACCTGCAGGATCCATCCTAATTTCCCTGGGTCTTCTTGCTACAGCTATCAGACAAGTCCCTGACCGCTGAACCGCTATCTCCTCGTGCCAAAAAAAGTAAATATGGAACCACTGTCTCAGAGTAGCAAGGATTGCAACAGCACAGCTAATTCTCTCTTTTGTCTCTGCTTGTGTTAAGCCCACGAAACAATAGCAGAAATTGTCACTAATACATAAACCTGTGTTTTGCTTCAGAAGTTCCTCTTGTGTATGTCACATCAAAATCATACTGACAGAAGAGGCAGCCTCACTCTTGTCTGTCTAATGCTGCTGTTCAACTCATGTTGCATACGGGACAACGGCTGCAGCAAAGGAGGATGAAGGCAGAACACGAGAGGATGAAGCCTGTGAGTAACACTGCTGGAGACACTGGCTGGGAGATATGAAAACAGTATTAAAACAGCATAATAACATGGCCACTTGCATTACTGTGTTCAGACTCTTACAGAAGTTGCTGGTTCCTCTGGTGTCTCAGTTTCCAGCAATATGCTGGTCTGAACTGCTTACTAGAAGTACAATCTTTCCATAGACCAAGTCTGTATCTCGCCTGGAGGATTGCTCCTTCTATATGCTTCACAAATAACAACAAAAAAGGACACAGTTTCCAGTTAATCTGTGTTATTTGGAAAGATAAAATCAAGGTGGAATTCAGTTTGTCAACAGAGGAGTGAATGCTGATAGCAGACGGATGGGAACAGGCAAAACTAGTTATAGTATTGCACGACAAATCATTTCTCTCACTCATGATGCCTGGATGCAGATGGACATTCTTGAGATGGCATTAGGTGACGCTGTTTTCTTTTGGAGTATGAACAGAAAGTGTCTACAGAAAGAGTAGAGAAATAAATGGCATTGCCATCCCAAAAGCCATGGTGGTTGTGGTACCATTTGCTGTTCAGCACCATGGTATTGGTCAGACTGGAGGCCTTCAGAGCTGAGAGACACAGACTGCCTCCCTCTCCAGGGGAAGGAGGGTGTACTTATATTTCTTAATTCATGCCAAAATATCAGTCTCGTGGAAACAAATTCCTTGTCATGTTTAATCTCTGCACACATTTTCAATAAAGCAGATGGAGAGGGTGCTGAATAATGAAATCCTTGAGCCTGCTCCAACTGAAGGCAGATGTAAAGTCATTATCAACCTCCACAGCACTGAGAGTATACTTCAAGTAACAGCAGCATTTGAGTCTCAGGTCTATCAGTCTTCAATGCAACCGAGGTGATGCTCAGTTTGCTGAAACACTGCTCCTGTATGTGACAGTTTACGATCTCTTGGTCATCTAAAGACAGTGACATAACTGAGGAGCATAAACAAGAGAGAGTATCTAGCTCAGTAGCCTGTTACTAATAATGCTAGTAGCAGGTGCCCATGGGAAAACATGGGAGAAGGGTGAGCATTAGAGGTACTTCCCCAGAAATACTCTCAGCCGCCAGGGTTTTGTGGCTCATGGAGCCCTTAGCTATGCACAGGATGAGAAAGCACCTCTTCTTCTTTGCTCTGAATTTGCCACCTTCTCACTTCAGCTGATGCCTTTAGTTCTTGTGTTCAAAGTGGCAGTAAAAATCATTCCCTCTTCACCTTCTCATACCACTCATGAGGAACGTAGTGCAGCAGGAGACGGTGACTCTGGTAACGGCTACAGTCCTGGGCACAGTTGGACTACAGTGGACAGCACTTAGTTCCTCCGAAATTTATTTCCCAAGAACTCCCACTGATTTGCAGCAAAAACTTATCATATCCATGGAGAAGCTCACTGGACCCTCCACTCTGGGAGCTGTCTGCTGACCATTGCTGACTCTTGGTTCTCCCCCTTCCCAGCAATCATTGTGGCACCAGCTGATCACAGTTTTACCATGTTCCTTTGACCACATGGATTTAATGTCCATAATCTCACACACAAGTCAGAACTATTTTTCCCCAAACAATATGTTTTTATTGTTTCATCCTAAGGAGAACCTCTGTTAGCTCTCCTCTTATTATCACCCGCACATGTGAACATGGATGATTGGTTGAGTGGTGCCTACTCTTAATCAGCATGTACAGCCTAGCCCATCTGACAACTGGGAACAATTTATCTGAGCTAGTCAATTAAATCTCATCTCTGTGCATGTTGGGAAGGCCTGTCTAACACTTGGAAAAGAAAAGCAAGTACTGAAAATCCTGGCTTTTCCACAAAAGTGGTCTCCTTCCTTTTGAAAACAATACTGGAAAAATGAGGATTTTGTTCCTGAAACTTTTGCAAACTTTCCCCATTTAAGCCACAGCTCTGCCTGCCAGACTTCACCCTCAGATACGTTCCTACCTGAAGCTGTGTTGTATCAGCCATTCTCCCTGACATCCTCCGTTTTCGTAGGCAGTTTAGACCTCACAAAACATCCCAGCTGCCACATCAGAGGAATCTCTTTTGCAACTGCAGAAGTCATAAGGGCCTTGGTGGATTAAGTAGCCCATGACTCACCTCCACAGTTTCCCAGAAGATGCTGGAGACAGAGGCGTGACGTTGAGCTTGAACTGAGATTTCTCAACATAGCAAAGAGCTGAAGAGCTGTTATGTTATTTGGGTGAGCAAACATGAGTCATTTTTAAACTTAGATGATGCTTTTTTCCCTTTAAATCAGATTATCTGCTAAAACAAATATTCATGGTGAAATCAACTCTGGGTCAGTTTTCCTGAAACCATTACAATTAAAGTGAGTCATCATCAGGTTGCTGCAAAATTTCAGCTCCAGAACCTGAAATGTTTCCCTTCCCTGCCCAAAACTCTGATGAGAAATTATGAGCGTCATTAAGTGAGTTACATAATTTTTTCAGAATTAGCAGAGATAAACACAGTAGTATAAACTGCAACATAGGTTAAGAAGGACAGCAGTGTGATCTTCAGGATTTTTGCACATGTATTCAATGCATGCAGCAAGAGGTATCCTGAGGTATACAGTGGAAATCCTCTGAGAGGAAGAAAGCACCAAGGAGCAAGAAATTAAAAAAGAGAAAAAGAGGGAGGGGGATTAATCAGCATCAGCGATGCTTTCAATCACTATAGTCCCTACAGAAATTAAATTGCTTGACTCGTATGAAGTTGCACATTATCAATGCAAGCCATTGCTTTTGTTCCTCACTTTTCTGGGCAGGCTGAAGTAATGTGTTTGGGTGTTCATCTACAGAGTAAAGGGGTTAATTCACTCCAGCCCTCTGTCTCTCTCCGTAAATACAGCTCCTAAATTTGATGGATTGTTTTTTATTACAACACCTACTGTAGCTCTTCTGGAAAAGATACTCTTTGCACCAATACACTGCAGTTTTCCCAATTAATGTTTAAACCTCCTTCAGTTAACATAACGGTCGCAGAATTTTAAACCTTATGAGGAGGGCATTAAGCTATTATTGGCCACAGCATAAATGCAAAGTGTAAGACATGCAGATCTGAAATATAGAGATAACGTGACAAACACTCTCATAGCAGACCTTCCCAAGAATCAGCTGTTCCTTGGAACTGAGAGCCTGCCAACTCCAAAATGAGCTTTAGTTGCTTCCTCTGATATTGCGGAGGAATATTTAATCGTGACTTCTGATATTAGAGGGAATTAGGAATTGAAAGCATAACATACATACGTACATGTGTGTGTATATCTGCAATGTACGTTTTTCTAAGGATTGAAAGAATGACACACAGACATATATGTATGTCATTCAGTCCTTAAAATATATGTGTGCATATATATATAAAGCTTTATGTATGTATAAAAACCGCATATATATACATATACATAATATGTGTCTGTATATATGTGTGTGTGTCCATAAATACATATTTTAAACAGCCACAAAGGGTATCTGAGAAAGACACATCTCTGTTTTTCACTACTACCTGTAACTTCACCTGGGCTCATTACTCCTTTCACTGGAAGTAATGAATAAAGTAATAATTCTCCCTAAAAACCATACTGTGTATGTCACTGCTTGAGTACCAATCTGGTACGTTAATGGAGCACTAGGAAGGCCATTATAGGTATTTCGATCTCGGTATATGACCTAAGCTTTCCTGTCTACTTCAGACTAAGGAAAAAAACCAGCAGTTTCAGAAGATTTATGTTTATTTTTGTTCTGTAATTCAAACAAAACTGGAGTTGGGGTGAGGCTGTGAGCAGCTGGAGTTCTTCATGAAGTGGCTGTGAAAGCGGCTCTCCGTGCTTAGCACAAGTTGTAACTTGGCCTTGCGCTCCTGAATAGACCAGAAATAGTTTGTCCATAGGGATTAACTGACCTCTGTGCTCCCTTTCTAACTCTGTATATTTTATCTGATGGGCTTCAAGGGATTTCCTCTGATTATTGCAGATGCCTCTAGATATATATTCAGAAGGATCCTGAATGCCTGTGAAATCTCTCCCTGTGAAGTCAGCCCACAGAGCAGCCTCATGGAGGAGATGTTAATCGTGGGAGGTTTTATACCAGCTCCTCAAGCATCCATAACTCCTGTTTCAGCAAACACTTTCTATATTGCTCTGGGAGTGGGATGCAAACATGGAAGACTACTTTAGAATGCAAATACCTAATATCTACAGCTCTATATGATAGCCAAAAATGTAATCTCAAATACCTTTCCTAATTCTGACTGTATATAAAGTTATATATATGTACACACACACACACACACACACACACACACTATACACATATAGTGTCTATATATAGTGTATATATATAAAGTAAAGTAAAGTAATAGTGTCTCACTCACATGGCCATTTTCCATAAACTAACCATGGATAAACTCTCAATCATGCCCAGACTCTGGTGAGCTACCACGAATGTCGGTACGGTTAAATATTTGTGCCGCCAAAGTCTCTGGCCCTTTTCTAGCGGATTTCCTTTCTAAAAAAAAAAAAAAATTACTGTGCCGTTCAAGATGCGAAGGAGGTATTTGACTTAACAACAGGGATGCATAATGAATTTTAATGAACTGATAACAGAGGTAATACAATATAGATGAATAATGAAGGAGAGGGAAGAGGGTCTGGGTGCATGTTGATGTTTTGATCGCACAGGTAATTTTGGCTAGAATAAAGACTCGGACTGGTTTAGCTGCAGTGAGGTGATAGGTTTGAAACCTATCCTTTGTAACCTGACTTTTTTTTAAAATAAAGAATATCATAGAAATGAGAGGAATCAATACAAAGATGCCTTTGTGTGTGTGTGTTTTATGTTAAGACCCAGTTGATCACTTCTTGTCATTTGAAAGAAATGTTCAGCCTCAGCACTTGAAATTATCCAGCTGCAGCATTTTCTACTCAGCCCAATCTCCAGCTAATTTGATCCTTCATTTAGCTTGAACAAAGCCTCCTAATAAAAACATTTGTATTACAAATGATACACTTGATCAATGGGATAGCTTTAGGCAAGTATTTGATAATTTGAAGACTAGCTATAAAAGGTTCTCATTTAATCAATGTAACAGGCCAAAATTTGGAGTGAAAGCAAGCTCCAGATCAGTATATCACCAAACAAGCAGACTATAATTAAATATCAGGTTATTTGGAAGTTCTTACCAACACAATTGTTAGAATTGGCTAACAAAGTCCATGTGATATGAGCCCTAATTATTTTTTGGGTAACACGATTAATAGCTTAGTTCAGTCAAAGTGACAGGAATGGATTGAATCAAAATAAGAAGCCGACTGTGCATTGAACTATTAATCTTCTTTCAATCCCGTAATTCCTTTGGCCGGATCAATGAGAAAGACGTACAGACGAGAAAACCCAGAAAATTCTCATACACACACACGCACATGTGTGCGCACCCACACCCACACCCACACACGCCTGCACTACAGATACCAGCTTGACAAATCTGTCTTTTGATTCTGGGTGGGATATTTACTGCTATTTTGTCACAAGACGTACCAGAAAACTTTGGATTTGAGCCCTCTTTTCTGCATGTTGGGCAGTAACACATCAGAGTGTCACCGGTGTCCACATCTCACGCGGCTCAGTAGATAATATTATAGCTTTTGCTGAGGTCGGCCAGAGAGGGGAAAGGAAACAACTCTCGGTAGATGTAGAGTCCTGCTGCATTTCTGAGAGAGCGTTTCAAACACTCGAGCACTCCAAGGTCGCAGGCTGCTTCGCTACGGCTGGTATGATCTCACGCGCAGTCCTGAATCTGAACTAGGACACATCATCCCTCGACAGCCAAAGTGGATTTCAGCTTTATTCCCTCTGCAGTTACCCCTCGCTCCGGGAAGCTTTGGGAAGCAATCACATTGGCTGGAATTTTATGCTGTGCTTGTTTTCATTAATGTTGAGATCAATCAGTTGCTTTCCAAGGGTCTCTTGACACTGCTAAAGGCTGCTCTAGGAAAGCAAAGACAAATTCCAGGTTACTGGTCCCATTGTTTGCTATTATTATTTTTAAAAAGTGAAATTGTTTCTCTCTTTGCTCACATTTGTGCCCGAACATACTAAAAAACCTCTCAGGAGCTCCAGCATCCACTTGCACCATGGTCAATAAGCACCAGCTCTGGCCCTCTGATGTGGCTACTGACAGTTATATTATGAAAAAAAATTCAAATAAATTTTAAACAACATTCACAAGGCACATCTGGCCATTTTGTTTTGTTTCTTCATCCCTTTTAAATCAGCATGTGGAGACATTTTTTTTAAGGGCACACAAGGAAGTAGCGTGATGAGGATCCCCTTTTGTCACCCTGAGTTGCGCAACCCAACATCCTCAAATCTATTTCAATCCATCACTTATTTCCCTCTAGAAACTTTTCCACTGTTTTGTTCTTTGACTGTTATTTATTTATTTGCTTAGCTGACTTCAAGGGACATTCCTCCTGGCGCGATAAAGACATTTTGCAAGCAAATGCACGGAAACATTTGTGATAACGCTGCAGAAACAGCCAGCGCGCTCAGTCCCCATGGGCAGGTAACGCTTTGTGTCACTCAGCTGCCACCGCTCAGCTTGATTACGGAGCAGCGATTTTCACAGCTGGCCTGGCTGCTGCAACAACAGGCCCCAAGCAGTGGCTAGGACCAAAGTGGGAGGAATTAAAGGGTTGCACAAGGTTCCACGGGGCTCTAAAAACTCCCCTGAGGGCAATGAAAACGAATTAGAAAGGACTTTTTATTGACAAGGATGTGTTGCTTGTGCTTCGATACACACATAAAAGAGCATAATTGTGAGTGCTGGAAGGAACGGGCTCTATGGCTGAAACTATCATTTATACCCTGTGGAGAGCTAAAAAATCCATCAGGTAAGAACCTGGCTACAGTCTCTACCTCTCCTTGTGTTTTACAGGCCATCCCAAGCCCCAGATAGGGCTTAATAAATAGGCAGAAAGGAGTCATAAAGCAGCAATAGATAAAGAATAGTTTTTGCCTCATTTCAAAGAGCTCCAGATTTTACCCCGGTGCCCAGAGACACGGCGAGGGACGGCAAGAAGATGCCACCATCTGCGAGACATGTTCTGCCAAAAAAATCGCCTTTGGGCTGGTTGGCGGCTTCCAAAGGAGAGTAAGACACAACGCAGACATCCCTTCAGCATCTGGGGAACAGCGCATCTGCCTCCAGACCCTGAGACACTTGCTGGAGGGAGAAATGGTTACTCCAGCCGCAATACTTCAAGAAGAAGATATGTAAAGTGAACGGAACCCACACAAATGAGGCTGTTAGTGTAACCAAATACGATGTTTGGTTTTTCAAGAATGGAAAAATATAAGTAATTCCCTGGCAAGGCCCGGTTACAGCCTGCCAGCCCTAGCACATGGGTTATATCTGTTATGAAGTAATAAGATAACATTAATAAGATTCCTGGAAAGAAAATTATATATCCAGTCTCCTAACTGCATAAAACTGGTCCAGCTATTCCAGCTGTCTCCTGCCTTCATAGCCCCAAACTCACTAGATCTGTCTCTTCATCTTCGGTCAGAAAAGTCAAGGCCTAGGGGCTTTTAAGCAAACGGCTCTGAGTGGGAAATAGAGCGACAGCTCTGGAGGTGCTCAGAAACTCCAGGAAGCTGTTCTCTTTCAAGGAATTTCAGTATCAGACATAAAAGTAAGAATTACAGCAAATACTAACACTGTTCATGAAATATTACTGTAGATACAGGGAGATATAGGCAGCTATATATTGGGTCATTAACTTGAGTTCACAAGTACAATTCAGACACGTGCTGGCGGTGCTTTCCAGCTCTTGGTGGAAATGGGCTAAATAAACATCTTAGCCTTTTTGCCGGAGCCCCGAGGCACACGACTGCGTCCAGACCTAACTCAGGAGCATATAGCACCAGCAAGGAGCTGGGCCCATGGTCAGCCCCCCTCCCTGAGATACGTGCAGATGTCAGAGAAAAGAATATAGAAGAGAGAGGCTGTTTTACGTCCAGCAGGATATGCGCAACTACAAGAGACTGTCTACATTGCCCATGTCCTAAAGTAATTAAAAAAAAAAACCACACACACACACAGAAAAGACATATATGTAGTTGAGGGCAACGTCACATACCACTCAGAAGCCTGGCAGGATGCTGCTGTGATTTCCATCATCGTAACTCAGCAAGATGCAGTTCAGACACCGGCAAGGGAGGTCCAGCTCTGCAAGATCAAGGAGACATTCTGATACCAGCATTCACAGCCACTGGAAGTTTGGCAGGTGGCTAAATCAGCTTCACAGTCTCACCATCCCTTGACGAGGAAGAGAAGATGCAGAGTCTCAGCACATAGAGCTGTAATGAGGATTAATAAGCCATGCAAAGACGTTATGTAATTGTCCGGCTGGCTGTTTCCTTTGCACCTTATGTTATCTTTTATGCTTGTGCAAAGTGGCTGTAAAATGCTCCTGGTCTGATTCAATATAACTTCACAGACTCCTCATGCAGGTGTAAATTGCTCTGGGAAGTTCAGGGCAATGTCTAAATGCAAACTAATCTAATAATTTCTGTTGTCTTTTTTTTTTTCCCCCCTGAACTCCTTTGCAGTCAGTTGAACACTTTAATGCCTAATAAGCTGCAAAATATTGGGTATTCATTCATACACTGACTCCCCAGAAACTGCAATTGCACCTGTACTGGGGACAGTGCTGCTTTGCAAGGCTCCTGTTGTGGGATTGAAGCCTCCATCCCCAAACGAATCCTGCTCCCTTTGATGCATACAGTCAGTAGATGAGCCCAGTGCAGACCCACCACTGAAGTTCTTCCATTTTCTTGTAAATTTGTCCCTTTTACCTTTCAGTTTTTGAGAAGTTCACTAGGGGGAAAAAAGAAAAAAAGATCTCTGCAATCCCCTGAAGCTTTGCTGGGACTTAGGCTTTTGCCTTCCCGACTGCAAAACTGGCGGCCTTTTGGCCACAGCAGTGACCCCGGAGGAGGAACGGGAACATCATAAACCTTTGTGACAAGTGCACAGTGACCATGAGTCCAAACCCTGGGGGAGCTGTGAAAAATTAGGTAAGAACATGATTTTGGAGGGAATGGGGAGAAAAACAGTGCCCAATCCTATTGTCCAGATACAGGAGAAAACAACTGAAGACCTGTGGCAGCCATAAAATCAGATTGAAGCAAAACGTTTGAGCTGATATAAGGAGGAGTAACCCTTAAGAAGCAGACGGCTTTGATAGATGCACCCCTACAGGTATTTTCAATCCCTAGCAGCTGCAGTGCATCAGTAATGAATGTCAGGCTGCTGGCCAGCTGAGAGTGGAATAAATATCCATTCGCCGTCAGTGCAAAAAGCAGCAGTTTGACATATGACATTCAAATGATATGAACTTTAAAAGAGTGGGTAAATGACTGCTGTTTGACTTGAAACCTTAAATTCCGCAGGAACTGCATCACAGTTTACCTTAGCTCTGTGGGGAATTGAATCACTGGGTTTAAAAATGAAATAGCAAAGTGTTTCTACAAATTCAGTTCACAGTATGTAGTGTGTCTAGCTGACGGTTTACATAAGCTTCAGTGGTAAGAGGGGTAAATACGAGTTCTTATATAAAGAGTAGCTGTCATGTCCTTTGTCACTGAAGATGACTGCTGGTGGCGCAAAGGTGCGTAAGAAGCCCAGTGCACAAGAGGCAAGGCTTATACATCGCAGTGGAGGACAGCGTAGTCTACGCTTGCTGAATCTTCTCCTACTTCTAATGGGTAGCATGGGCTGTGAGCCAAGAGACTGGGCTTTTCCTCCCAACACTAACTTCCTTTCGCTTAGGCAGGCCTACTTCAGTTCCCCCGCAAAGGGGGGTGAAAATTGATACTTCTTAGAGCAGGTTAAGATCTATGGATGAAAAGCTATATATAACATTATCACATCTTTAGAAGATTTACAGCTGAGTTTAATGTGGACTTAGTACTTTTTATTCCTAACCTCAGAACATGGTTCTCATGGAGAACAGTGTCCTTCAAAAGAAGTCTTGGGACAAAGCACTGAGTGGATCCCTTGGCCCTTTCCAAGAGAATTGAACGCTTTATAAGCAAATCAGAGCCAAATGGGTCATGCAAAACTGTATGTGAAAAGGAGCTAGCAGTCCCAGACTAATTCCTGCCCTGCAATCCTGCGGAAACAGAGCTCGTACTGGAGAGGCACTGCTGACAGCTACAGGGAAGAGAAACTAATAAGCTTTGGGACCTGGAGCACTGTAAGCAGAGAGCAACAGGAATGTGACTGTGCAACAGAGATGAACTTCTGGGCCATGGGACAAAGCAGGTAAAAGGAACGAGAGGGGATGTACTCTACCTGTTCCTGTAGTCCAGCACCAGGACTTCTGGCATCCTTCTATCTCCTCCTTTCTGTAAAGCTAGTCTCCTGCGTGAGGATTTTCTGCAATTTCCCTTTCAGGACACCTGGTCAGCCTGCAGTGTATTCACTTCATCAGCTCATTTTTGAGTTGTCCAAGAAATGAGCACTGCAAAGAATTCACCTCTCTATTCTAGGAGACCTTGTTATGCACTTGTTACATTAGCCTGTCAGTTTAATACCAGTAGTCATAACACTTTTATAGCCTACGTGCTGAAGTGACTCTGCTCACAATCCTCACACTAAAACAAGAGCCCAGGACCAAAGCTGCTTCAGGAAAAATCACAGACTCCTGACCTATGGGCAGGCTCTGTGGTCTAATTATTCCATTGATTTTTAACTGAATGGAGTGTTCAATAAGGGTGTCTGGAGGCCTGTCTCTTCAGCAGCAGGTCTAGTACAGCACCAGCAGCAGTAACATGGACAACCTCTATGCAAAGCTGGGTCACGGTCAGGAAAGCTCCAACTACCTTGCCAATTGAAGCAGGCGTTGTCACCCTAATAGGGACCTGCCTGAGGACCTCCAGCTTGCTGGCTTGCACAGCCAGGGGAGAAGGCTGAGAGCCAACGAAGTACTCAGGCACATGTTAAAGCCCAGGAATGATACCGCTTCAATGAGTGAGTACTATGTTAAGTGCACCTGGGTGCTCTTATTGGAAACCAGCTTAAATAATTGAACCATGAGTAAATGAGGCCAGATTAAACTTTGCAGCTTAGGTGAACTATCCTTGTAGAAACTAGTGCCTTGCAGGAACTGTCGCTAAGCTGAATCTATGTTTGCATCAGGAAGAAGTGCCATGCAATCAGAGGAGATATGTAGAGCAACAGAGTTGGTGCTCAGGGTCCTATCTTCATCCTATAAGAACTTCTGGAGAAGAAGGGGACTTACCTCAAACTAGCTCTAGTTTGGTCCAGTGTATGCCCAAAAGCAGCTGGAGCAGACTAGTGAGCTCCCAGAGCACATCTGCATTAGTGTCAACAAGGAAACCCCCTGCTCACTGTGTGACCTTTCTGTGATGTAAATCACAGCATGGCACTAAGGTGGACATATGCTAAATCGCTCTATCACTAATCGTTTAATTTTTAAAACAATTTTACAGGCAGGTAAACTGAGGTTTGCTGCAGTTAAAGAACGCAGCTCTATTTCCCTCTAGCTATGATGAGCTGTGTATGTTCAGTACTTCTGGAAATCATATGAGAGAGGAATGATGTAGAACAACCTCTGAACTAGCTGCACAGGCTGGAATGAAGCCAAGGAGTCCTCGTCCATGTGCTACGCTCAAGTCGCATTTGTCTCCTGAAAAACTCACAGTATCCAAGTGATTTCCCTGCTGTAAGTTCCCATCAAGCCACCCCACAAAGCCTCCCTCTAATGGTGAAACTCCCTCTAAGGGGTCCATGAAAACAGGCTCCTTTTCTCCATTTAATAGCTATTTTTCCCTAATCTTCCTTTTCATCCTTGACACTTCACTAAACAGGTTTAGCAAAGGGATCTGAGATTTGTAGCCTTGTGCCTCATAGCGTCTTTTAAAGCTGATCTATACAAACCAAGATTTGTTCTCCTGTGCACAAGGCTTGATGTCCTGCTACACTTCTCCATTCAGTCATCCTGAGACACTCAGATGAGATGCTCAGATGAGTCTTCATCCACTCCAACAGCTTTCAAGATAGAAAGGTCTCCTAATTTATGTAATTGTTCCCATTATAACCCTGATACAACCATTACACCACTGAGTCACTGTCACCTCCCTCTGGCTGAATCAAAGACAGTCAGCCCTACCACCAGTATTGCAGGGAGGAGATTTTCATTTTCCACTGACGTGAAAATTAAGTTTTCTGGTTAACAAAGAGCACATACCACACTGGAAGCAATACTGCCCTCTTTCCTCCACTTTCCTAATCACATCCTTCCTGTTTCAAGGCAAAGACAAAGGCAAGGCAAAGGCAAAAAGCCAGATCAGTCTCAGCACCCAAAGTTTACTATAAAAGACAAGTGGGACACGGAAAAGGTGTGCAAATTCTGTTCTTAAACATGACTGAATTCAGTAAAATGAGCATGAAATTTGTCATGCCTCAACATCACTTTATCTCTTGCCAGAATTCAGTGCAAACGCTTGGCGATTAAGCAGCACAGTCCTGTGAGTTTGTTCTTAGTTTCTCCGAGGTAAATTTGGGCTGGAAGTGGCCACAGCTGCTTACTGGTGCATGCCAAGCAAGGGCAGGGGAGCAGCGCTGGGTGCCAGCAGAGGAAGATGCCTTTGAAGAGAGATGAGAGAGGCTGAAATTCTTTGACACCTGGAAGTGAACTGTATATTACTAAAAAGTTAAGCAGCTTTGTGAGAGATTATCCTGAAGGATATCTTCTGTAGCGTTGACATTTATATGTGATTGATTATTCCAACACAGGCATGGCATGAGCAGGCAAACCCCTTTGCCTGTGGGTTGGTCGCCTTCCTGCACTGCTGCTGGGCAAGCCACGACCTTCTGTCCAGCAAGGCTATGAATTCATTCCTGACCTGTGACACTGTGTACTGCTTCAACAAACAGCTTCGTCTTCTCGGTCACCTCTCAAGGCAGAGACGAGAGGATTTTCCATGCCACTTCTGGCGAACCACTGTGACGGCAGAGTCATGAAGGTCTGAAGGTCCCAAAAGGCAGCAGGGGAAGCTGTGGTTGCACACGTCTGAGCTGCTAGAATTTTCTAGCCATCTTGGCAAGTTCACTCTGATGCTCTAGAAAAAGAGCCTTACTCTTCTCCCAGCCCTCCAGGCAAGGGAGTCATAGAGAGGAATTTAATCCCCTGCAGAAAGGTTACTATGTCTCCTTAGGGGCTTTCTACTAAATTCCTCAAAAATGCAGTGATAGAAAAATCAAAGGTTTAGCCAGCTGCTGTCTAGCGGCTGAAGTTTCTAAACTCAGTTTTGCAATGGAAGCCACTTCGTGCTGTCAGTGACTTTGCACAGCCATTTCTTTTGAACGGGACTATACTAAACTCTGCATCTCTAGGCGCAGCTCTTACTACTGATGATACACATAAAGTAATGCCTTGGGTTCCTTTTCTATTTAATGAGTTTTCATCCCCCAGGAATCCAAGCATCACTATACATGGGTTCAGTATATATGCACATACAAATATTTTATCCAGCACCAACATTTTATGGTTTGGAAGCATAAGACATCCTCCTGTTGAAGGGTACACAAAAACAGGCGCAAGAGGTGTTTAGGCGAGCACATGGAGAACACTTTGAACACTGCGTGCAGTTAGCCAGTTTGTAGCGTGGAACAGGCACAAGAATCAAATCTCTTACTTTCACGGAAAGAAATGTGCTTGGCTGAGACTAGCAAGACAGTACATTCAGTAATTTGGATTGTTACAAAGGTCATAGTGAAAGAATTAAGTGAAAAAGAGGGCTTCTACCTTCACTCTGAGACTCTGATTTTTGAGGCAGAGGTACCTGCTTTAAAACCTTCCCACCTAAAAATGGAGAAGCCCCACTGGAAAAAGCAATGGGACCGCATCATTATCTGGCTAAATGCTTATGAGACCGACAGATAGATTCACTTGTGTATGGAGGAAAGAGCAGAAGCAGAGACTGGCTTCAGTTGGTTACAGAGGTAGAGATAAGCGAGGTTCTTATTGTAATTCACCTTCCATTAGTACTTTTTGGAGGAGTAATGTGAAATGAGAAAGTACATAGCATTATGTTCTCTAGAACATAAAAATGACAGAGTCTAGCAAGCTCTCCCAGCTGTCAATAGCCAAAAGCAACATCTTTCTTCTAGAGTAGGATTCTCCAGGACAAGTGAAGACCTCAGTGCTGCACCCCGCATTGTTAATTCAATTAAGTTGATGTTATAAAGGTAATACAAGTAAAAAACTAAACAGTCTCATGATAGCAGTGTAGACGGTGCTTGTGTTGACAGTCCCTTCTATGGGAGAAGGCTGCGTGCCCGGGGTAAAATAAGCAAACAATCAGGAAATACATGCAGTGCACTTCTCTCCCGTTCTGCAGATCTCCAGTCATTAAGGGTGACTGCTTGTCTCTGCACTCCTCCAGTTAACAAATCTGCAGTCTGAATCATGCAAAAGCCACCTAAAATCGCAGGAAATAATACCTGTGGCAAATTTTCTGGTGTTGATTTTTTTTAGATTTTCTTACAAGGCTGTGACCACTTGAACACGTCTGAGAGTCGCAAGAGTCTCACTGCACACAAATGAGGAAATAGCCCTGGACAACTCTGCGTTCCCAGAAGACATATAGAGTCACCTAACAGGCATTAGGAATAGGAGCAGTGGTAATATTACTCAACTGTGTGCAATTTGCTCTCCCTGTCTTGATTTAAATTACACCGCCAGAAAAGACTGACAGTGTCTGAAATCAAATTGCTGAGCAAAGTTCATCTTCAAAGAGAGAGAAAAAGCATCCCAATAACTCCAGTGCAAATGGTCTTGCAAAATTCCCTTACTGATGTGGGACAGTGTAATCTGGGGCTAAGACATTTTCATTAGGATAATGCTCATGCAATTATGCTGGGCCAAACCCTTAATACCCTGTTATGAAATGGGGGTTTGCACCACTGAAATTTGTGCAACATGCACATCAAGCTGTATCTCCTCTCAAGTGTTAGAGAGTGGAAGCACCACCCCGGTACCTTCTCTCTGATCTGTTCCAGCTCCTTTACTTCTCTAGATCAGCACAACCTCTGGGGACTGTCTTCAGGATGATGGGCTGCTTAGGTTGCATGAAACCTTGTGTGCCCAGAACCAGAGGGATCTTGAGCAGGAGGAAGAAAAACAGAAGAGCCATGTGAGCTGGGAAAAGGACAGTCCTGACACTGACAGGACCCCTACAGCCCACATACTTCTCAGCCACTCCTTGTTTTCCATGCCTGTCCTGAGTTTGCAGACATATGTATACCAGGAATATCACTACTTCTCATGTAATACCCATATAAACTTGGGTTTTAATACTCCTCAGCTCCTGAATGAATTGGTTAGTCAGTTCTGCCTTTCACACAGCACAGTTGGAAGAGCTCACTGCACTGATCAACAGGCTGGATGCGGAGGGAAAAGCATTCAGCATCCATCTGTGGAGCAGCAGCTAAGGAAAGGGCATGCAGTACCATTTTGTTTAAAGCTGAAATGTGCCAGTACTAAGGGGAGCTAAACCGTAATGGGAGCTGGAGGAGCAATAAGCTCTCTGTGAAGAAAGAAATTAAGAGAGCTGTTCAGGCTTAGTACCCAAGAGAAAGGTCCTCACGCAGGAAAGCGCCAGGCTCGCTTGGGCTGGGCTAGAAGTCTTAATAAAATGAACACTTAAAACTAGTGATGGAAGGAGTCATCTTGCAGGGGAGGGGAGAGCTGTTTTAGGTCTCTTCCACTGATTCAATGCTGCTCATATCCCTGCTCTCCTTCTCCTCATCAAAACAATGGCAATATATCCCCAACCCGACAAGCTGCACTAAAACCCCCATATCCCAATAAACTTTGTATCAGGAAATTTAAGCAATGTGGCTCTGAGCCCAGTGCGCCATCGGTGAAGGAGTGAGAGAAGACTGTAGCTTCCATATACGTATTCCAAAGAGATGTTCTGGGGTGATTTTTCTCCCCTCCTATTCTAATCTGATATAGATGATTTCTTCTTCTGTAAAAAAAAAAGGCTGAAAGAGCACCATAAACCTATGGGCACCAATAATACAATACATATTTAACTTGTCTCCCTTTAATTAAAGGCAGTTATAAAAAGAATCAATTTTATGGATTGCAGAGGACTAGAAAAATGTCATTATACTTGGGGGAGGGTGGATAGGTCACTGCATTGTTAATGGACTATTACAGTCTTTCACCTCCAGGTTACTAGTTGAGTTGCAATCTGAATCTGCAGAGATTACAGCAGAGAGCTTGTGCCAAGTAATAATTCTACGAGCGTTTTTCTGTTTCATACAACAAATGTCCTTTGAATATGCTTGCTGCCCCCTGTGCTCTGATTTCCTGAGCATGCCTCAAGAACAAAATATATTAATGGGGCAGCTTTTCACGGCCATGAGTGCAGAAAGCCAGGTGGAGACTGGAAACTGAGTGTCCACACCCAACAGTAACACCTTATTTAGTGTTACCCTCCTCTGAGTTGCAGGGAATTGTCTTGTTTTCATGACTCCTAAGGCCATCATCTTTACTCTGTGTCAAACAGCTCTATCTCCCAGCACTTGCAGAGCCTGCTTGCACCGTTGACAGGGATGCCAGGCAAAACTGGGAGGAGGGAGGGAGCCTATTCCCTTGTTTTCCTCTGCCTCCTAGGTCCTGCATAGCCTCAAAGGGGGACAGGGTCATTAATTCAAATTTAGTCTGTTTTGGGCTTACTTGAAAATTGTTACCCTTTAGGGACTGTCTGGTGGCCCAACAGAGAGGAATTTTGCTGTTTGAGGATCTCTCATGGCTAACATCCGTGGCTGTCTTACAAAATACAGCTTCAGAGCAGGGTGGGTGGGCAGGGAGGATACTAACTTTCTCCTATCTCGAGTAGGGTCTTCCTAGGCCAGGTCAAGCCAGACTGGCTGGGGACCATGGGGAGTGAACACCCCGTGACTTAGGTGTATCAGAGGCAGAGGACATCAGGGATTTCAGTCTAATATATTCCATCACCATTAAATTTGCTTCTGTAGAGGAAAAAATGTATCAGTAACTGGTACTGAAACATTTAAAATAACTGAGAGCATTTAAATACAGTCATTCCCACATGCCTCTCTAATCTACGGTAAAATCTTCCTCCATGATCTCTGTGTGAAGTAGTAAAACCCAAGTCTGCAGACAAGGTTCAGTGCTCCTGAAGCTATCAGTCTCTGAACTCCTCAGGGAAGAGAGGGATTTAACGTGCATGTGAGACAGTTCCCTATTTATCCTGAGATGTAGGCAAAAGAGAGCACACATGACCATTTCAGTGGGACTAGAGTGCAGATAATGAAAAACAGCAAGCCCATATTCGCACCGGAGTATCTTTGCAGGGTCTGAAAGAGAAGTTTTGCAACAGGACAAGCTCAGCTGCTTCCAGGGTGAGGAGAGCAAACCTCTTTCCTATGCAGTTCCTGGGGCCAGCCCCAAACGGCAGGTAGGTGTAGGGGTCAACAGACTCTTTGTTCTCTTTACTGAACCTGCTCAGAATACAAAAAAATAAACTTAGAAAAAGGAATGTCAGCTTTCAGATCTGAAGTGATGCAGGGTCTGGGAAGGCAAAAGGTTTTTGTGTTTCTGTGCATATTAGGAAAACCCAGCCAAGCCCCTTATTTCTTTCTCAATAGATACCTTACGCCACTGCCTTTATCCGGTGCTTGGAGTTTGCTGTGCATCTCCAGGTTCATCAGGTGAGCAGGGGAGACCTGACATATGCTAATGGTTTCATAGCGACTCTTCTCTCAGAACTCCTGTTCTCAGCTCAAAACCTGAACCCAGATCTCAAACCCTTAAACACACATATCTACAGCTTCATGCCTTCCCTTCAAATCAAAGGATTAAGCGAACACAAAGATGTTCTCCTCCTGTGTGACTAAAAGGAAGGTTGCTTTTGAGACATGCCAGCTGTTCCTCTCCTCATCATGAAAAACAGGGCAGAACAATCACCTTCACAGAGAAATCTGCCACTGAGCATTTTCAGTAACGCTCCTTCTTAGTGATCATTTGGTTTTCATGCCATAGGGCTTTTCATTCCCAGTACATGAGGTCTGCGTACAAACCTTAGTTATGTTAATCAGCAGTGAAGTATCTTGCTACTACTGAGACCCCAGCATGTTCCTCTGATCCACTCACAGCGGGACAAGCAGTCCCTAAAGAGTATCTGTCCAGCTACAAATGCACCATTGCTGTGGTGGAACGGTGTAAGGATCGAGCTGCTGGAGCAACCAATGTGAAATACGCCCATTGGCAGAGTACTTCCGTTTGGGTGGTTCCTTCCGCCATCAACGCAAGGCACCTGGGCCATAGGTATATGGTATGTACCGTATGTGCAGTCAAGGCAAAGTGCTTGGGCCATAGGGGTGTAGCACTTACATGTACAACCAACACAAGGTACGAGGGCCGTAGATGTGACTCCAGAACAGACCGGACAATATAATTGCCATCGCTGCAAACAGAGTCCAGCTGGAGGATATGATTCCTGCAGCACACACCCCCTTCCCTAACTTCTGCTTGATACTGCTGCCAAGTTTTGTCCCAAAGGTGACGACAGACCACATTTCCACTCAGGGCTTCGCTTCCAGGGCATTTGAACACCTGGTGTAAGGGCACAGATCTGGCCCTCTGAGCCACCTGACGGCCTAAGGGTCTCCCAGATCTGTCTTGGGCTATTGCCTCATTTCTCAGGGGCTGACAGAGACTCCTGAGCAAGGACTGTTTCATAACTAGAACTGAAAAATTAAATTTTATTTCCTACACGTCTTTGCCCTTCCAGTGCTGATTTGTATGGCATTGTGCCAGTCACCCAATGGCTCGTGTTTTAATATCTGGCCATAAACCCCTCAGTGTTGCAGCTGCTGGGAGCTGGTCTCGCTGTCGTTTTCTTCAATACAGTTAATTAAATTCCATGCACAGTTTATGGATGTAGATCATAAAACTCCCCTCATGGTAATGCTGGGACTAGATGTCAGACAATGATAAATTCCTAATTTAAATGTTATAATCATGCATTCCCCACTTTCGCTGCCATTTCTACTCCCAGGATTCAGGTAGAACGCGTGGCTATTTCCCCAGCCTGGGCCTCACCTCTCAGGCCTGAACTCCTCTGGCTGAGGCCAGTATGTTGGGTCGTGATGCATCACATAGGCCGGGATCATTATCACCATGCCCTTTGGAACAGTTACGCCATTGATCTCCACAGTCTTCTTGCAGACCCTTTCAGTCTGCCCCCCTGGGAGGGAAGAGCTGGAGAGTTTCATTCACCACCATATGGAGATACTGCATCTGCATGAACGTGTTGTATGTGGGAGTAGCCTCGGGAGGGCAGGGGAGAGGAAAGTCTTAGGTCAGTAAAGACTGCCTTGATAAGTGAGCACACGAGACCGCACCAAACAGAGCTGGAGGCAGAACTGCTCAACTTCATCCCCTTGAATACTGTAGTTATGTCAGTTTGCTCTTCATTAGTGTCTAGATCTTAGGCCCTGGTGCTCTTGGATGGTTTTGAACTTGGGGCTTCAACTCCACCCCAATACACACCCCACACTTCCCCTTCAGGCATCAGAGACCTGCTCTAGAAGGTGAAATTCTATAATTTCCACTTTGATGGATGCAGGTCAGCCTCAGAGACAGGGATGAAGTCACTGGAGGAAACGCTGCAGTTGTCAGCGTGTGTAGCTGGCGTCTCCTCCACACAAAGTGATTGTTTTGCTTTTAGCCCGGCTTTTGGCTCAGAGTCTACATGGCAGAGGTGGGAAATACCCTGGCATCTCCCACTCTCCTTTACCTTGTTGGGCAGATTTGCATCCATCTTATCCTGAAGTCGCTGCTGCACATCAGGGTGAGTGGCCAGGTTATATGAGATGTAGCTGAGGGTGGAACTGGTGGTCTCATAACCAGCAAAAACAAAGACAAGAGCCTGGGCCAGAATCTCCTCATCACTTATTACTAAAAAGAGACATAAAAACAGAGGCAAGAAGCTGAAACCTACAGCACGACCCTCACTAACCCTCAGGAATCCAGGATCCCACTGGTCAATTCAGGCAACTCTAATGATAACTACTTAACACCTAGTAATGAAAACATCTGGCTGACACACACCGAAAGCTTCTGGCACCCACGATGTGGTGTGCATGGCACTGATGTAATGCCAGAAAACTGCTGTAAAAATCTGCAGTGTGACATTGCTATCTTTAAGATAAAATCAAACCGTTGAAGTTACATGCAGCCTGAGCCTGATTTAGAAAGTCTCTGTTAACTGCAGTCTTCAAATTGTGCTCCCAGACCACAGCAGGTTAAAAAATATGGGCACAAGCCAGGAACAGGTAGAGATGAAGAGATGTCCAGAAGTTCCTCTAAGCTCTGAGGTGAACCATGCACTGCTGAAGGCTTAGTACCGCCCTGAACATAGCATAACAGTGGTAATCATAACAGTACAGGATTTAAGACTGCTACTGCAGTAGTGTCCAAGTGCCGTGAGGATGCAGCCTGCAATGCAAGATGCCGTACGAAAACTCTGTCCTTGAGTCTCAAAAGTTTATGAGCATCCTGCCTTGACAGAGGGAGATAGACTAGGCTATGCCTTGGTTGAGCCATTATTCTCCGAATCTAACAATTTATATAGGATAAGCAACACATGAGCTCACAGATGAACAAGGTATATACAGCATATGTGTTTTGTGTGCTTTATGAAACACAGTCAAACATCACTTGCCTTTGGGGAAGAAAAAGTAAGAAACAGCAGTGTAAGGAGACATTCATCCTTTTTGCTCTTTGTTGGACAAACAGCCCTCAGGATTTGTCCCAGGAACTTAGATATATTCTAATATGGTTGACACGTGGTAAGCATCGTTACTGCCCACTGCTGAGGGCCTGAATCTCCCACAGAATTAATGAATAAAATCCTCTCCCCTTCCTTCCTTTAACTATAGCCCTTTTCACTGCTGAGAGAGAGACAGCTCTAAAGACATACGTTTATATGAGTCATTCTCAGCAGGGTTGGAGCTGTCACCTGAGTTCTGCGAATCGACCATGAGTTGCAGGAAATCAACCTGGTCCTGGGGAGAGAAAGAGACAGTCAGAGAAGACATGGGTGGGGAGGAAGGCAGACCTTGTCCAGCACACACTCCTCTCTGACATGCCAGCACCTGCTCCATTCGCAACCCTAACGGCAGATTCATGACTTCAGAGCACATTGTGGTCAGATGGGGGACTTTTATGAACACACATACTTTCTCCCCATGGAAGCCCAGGCAGGACATATTTATGGCCTTCCCTAGGTTCAACAAGCAGGGAGCTATTATGGAGGATAGGAGACATGCTACAGCTCCTGAATGCCAGAACAGATCCTTCCTGTACTCAGAAAGAGAGTGAAAAAAAATGCCATCTGGACTGCACTCACTTTATAGCAGCCCCTTTGCTGTTCCTTCTTCATTTTACTAAAAATGTTGTTGAAGAAGTTCATGACTTCTGAGGGTAACAGATTCAGATTCATCTTCTCTAGCACTGGGATAATGAAGGGGAAAAACACTGAAAGGAAAGAAAAGAACAACATATTTTAGTTCAAAATTTAAGAAACTGAATTTGATAAATTTCTTAATGTTGATGACAAAGAGGTCACTAGGATTATTCATGGAGTCAATACTCACTCTGAAGGAAGTGCTGGCCACCACATCTGTGCTGTAGGCTGCAAAAGGGCTAGGTAGAGAAAAAAAAAAGAACAAATAGGATGAACCCATCAGGACTAGTGAACAGTTCCTTCTTGGAACAATCCTTGAGAGAGAGAATCTCTTTTAACCAAGGACTCAGTGTAGAGTCCTGACATAGCAGGTCGTGTCCTGGTTTGGCAGTAACCAGCATTATGTTTTTCAAAGCTTCCTCAGGTCCATTCATGACTCAATTTTTCTCGGCTTTGAAAACCTAGGCTATAGATGGAAACCATTGAACTGCAGCCCAGGGCAATAAAGATTGTATTCTGATTTCCATCTGTAAAAGAGAGTGTAAAAATGACACCCAAAAATACCATGTCTGCAGTCTGAGGGCCTTCTAGAACAGGTCTGACTCCTTCCTCAAAATGCTTCCCCAGTAAAATGACATGAGGAAGGGAGAAGCATAGTTACCCAATTTGAACATAGCAGAGCACAGCAAGCCCAAAACTGAGGAATATACCATGGCCATGACCGTGGTGGAGTTTGTCTTCAGGTGATATCCCAGGGAAGACAAGGAATCCACCCTGCAGCATGAAAACGGCTCTCCAAAACAACTCCTTCCCCATGCTGAATAAAGACGCTTTCCTCTCATCCCCACACAGTTACTCACTCCTTTGTGGGCAGGAACTCATCATTAGCTACTTTCTTCTCAATGTTTTTCACTAATTTCTCACCATAGTTGTTAATGATAGGTAACATCTGAAACACAAACCAAAGCAGAAAGCACTGCTGATTCTTTCACCTCCATTAAGCAAGGCTGGGTGCTGCTAGGCAACTCCACATTGGTATTTGTGATTTGCCAGCTCATAGTGATTAACTCTTTGGCTTGTAGAGAAAGCATTTCGAGGCCCCGGACATTGCTTTCTCTGGTCTTAATAAGCTGTTTGCAGAACTCATCTGGGTATGACTGAACAAGGGTCCCCTCACATGCATCTTCCCCTTCAGCTAAGCAGCCAGGAACAGCCCGTCAGTGACACAGACAGCAGACTGCAGCCCTCCAGACTCCAAGGCCAAAGGGCATTTGAGAGCCTCCCTGTAGGGCAATACAAGCCAGCTGCAAACGACTAACCTTGAATTAGTGGCAGGAAGCAAAGTGGTGGCCCAGAGCTTGGTCAAACGCACAAGGCAGTTTTTTCCAGCCTTGGGGAAGTGTGTTTGCGGTATGGGAAAGAAGCTATTGAAGCCAGGCCGAAGATGAATAGGTTGGGTACCATGCTGTGCAAACGTGGTGGTACTGATCTGGGTCCTGAACAGCCATCTGGGAGTGAACAAGGCTCCTGAGTGCATGGAAAATGGGCACTCAAGGTCTGAGTGGGGTCAGACCTTCTTCTTTAGGAAGAAGAAAATACAGGTCACGGGGTCACCAGCCTGAGTTTGTCATATCTTGTGTGCCATTTCACTCCCCACGCGCCCTGTTCCCAAGTGACAAAGCCATGATAGGCTGGACAGCCACCACGCTACTGATTCAAGAACAAAGGCGCTGCTGGACATGATTTTGACATACGGGGGTGACTTCCCCATTTGAGGAGAAGGTCTGTACTGACCAGAACTGCCCTAGTACTCCTCGAACTACTGTTGCAAAGTACCAGTGTCCTCTGCTTTACCTCTTTCAGCTTCCCACTGGTGAAGGCTGGAGATAGCACAGGGCGAATCCTTTTCCACTGCTTATCTTCAGTGAGGTTGAGGGCCGTCAGACCAGGCTTCCATTCAGACCAAAATTCTGCAGAAGGAGAATTTTAGAGCAAAAGGGATTTTGATATACAATGTGAGATGTGTGAAGGCTTCCAGCCCTCTTCCACATGACAGTCCTAGGGAAAAAAAAAAAGAAATCGGAGCATTGACTTGGCCCCTGAAGTCCTAGCAGCTCTGCCTCAACCAGCAACAGCTGAAAAGGAAAGGAAAGCATAAGTCATAAATGACGTTAGTTCTAGGGTACATCCAGACTAAGGCTACCAATGTGCCTGCCAGATTGGCCTCTACACTTCACCAGCATAGTTTCACCGCCTGTACTGTCAACAGAGGAACAACACAGAGTGATTACTTGCCAAGGGCCACAGAGAGCAGAGAGCAAGAATGGAAACTAAGAAGAAACTTTCTTCCTTGGTGCACGCACTCTTCACACCAGAGGGGAAAGCTCTGTACTAGGTACCTACCCAGCGATTGGTAAAAACTGTACAGCACTCCTTCACCAGGATGGTTTTGATGAGTACAGGGTCCAGAACGGCTAGCACAGGCTGCCTGCCATCAAAAAACCTAGGCCAAGAGAAACCCACAATCAATCTGTTGATCACAGTCACTTGGAGCAAACGCAGCTTGCTTTGTCTGTGGCCAGAGCAGTGCACAAAAATTGCCCAAGCCCAAAGGATTTTGAGCCAGCTGAGTCCTCTCTGACAAAACAGCTAAACAGATGAGGCTGAAACTCATTATGTAGCAAAACAGGAGAAAGGGAAGAAAGATGGTGCCAAACATAGACAAAGTGGGCATCTCTAGCTATAGTCTGCATTATTAAAGAACTTCCAAAGCAGTATGTGTTTTGACATAAGGCAGCTTTTGCTATGACTTTGATCCCCTGCATTTGTGCTACCTGAGCCCTGTTTCCACAACTGGTATCTGCGGTCAATAAATCCGCATAGACTGGCCTAGCTGTGAGGTAAAGAGACTTCCCTGCATGGCATACGAGGCAATGAGAGGGGAAAAACTCTATGTCTTCTATTTTTCAATCAATGGAGACAGAAACACTTAAAAGCCATGGTGTGGCCAAAGAGCAGGGAGCCGAGGGCCACAGCCGAGGGAAGCTGCCATCTTCAAGAGGCTTGAGAACATTTAATCTTTTAAAAAATGTGCTGGGTTTCCTGAAGCCTCCCAGGAATTCTGTGCAACAGTTTTGCTTCAGTTTGAGAGATTCCCAAGAGAAGCGTGATAAGAGGCCCAGCATCTGCCTGCACAAAACCAGTGCTATGCAGGGAGCAGAGACAGGTTGAAAGGTTAACTCCTGCTATGGTGCTGGGGGAGGCAGGGAACAAGATGAAAAACACTGTGGCAGCCTGTAGCTCTCTTTCTGCCCAAGACAGACAGAACAGGAGCTTCAAAGACATGTGGCTCAGTTTGACACTAAGCAGTTGAGCTTTCTGAGCAGGTAGCATGGTAGGAAAATGATTGGTGCCTTCCCTCACTAGTGCATCCAGAGCTAAGAGATGAAAGTTTGGCTGTACAGATTTGATGGGGGTTGGAGGACAGCAGGGAGCTGCCAGAATCCAATATCTGGGTTCTCTATGGTGCAAGTTTCTCTGGCCCCAGGGTCACTAACACCATTGTATGACTCTGAATGTTCCCCAAAGGAGAAGCACTGGTTATTTTCAAAGCTTATGTAAACAACACCCCCCCACCCAAAACTGGCTGCCATCATCCCAGTTTTACACTGTACTGAAATCCTAGCAGGCGAGGAGCCTTGGAGAGATGGCTGGAGAGATCTCCATTGGGGAACCAGGATTTCCCCCAAGACCCAACCTATCACTGCTGGAAGTAAAATGTTGAGACATGGCAGCAACACGCCACTTTGTATGGGTGTCACCATGACATTTTGGGGCTGAGGAGCACCTCAAATAGGGCATTTTGTTCTGTAGTAAGAAACTCACCCCAACATTTTATCATATTTTTCAAAACACTTCCGATCAAAATTCAGGACTCCCTGTAAAAGAAAAAAGGAGAAATGAACAGTTTGTAGGTGAACAGTGATCAAAGCAGGTCACAGCTTGCAGTTTGGTGGATCCTACAGACCCATTGTAAGTGGCAGAGGATGCATACTAGCTCTTAAGAGCCACGTTACTTAGGCTCTGGAGATCTGCACTGGAGGGAAAAAGGACAGTAGAGAAAGAAAACTGCATTTTCAACTTCTACTAGCCAACCTGAGCTAAAAATATAATGAAGACAAGGTATGACAGGGTACACAGTTTTAGCATGAGCAGACTGAGCAGGCAGAACTAGATCCCAGTATGCCCTTTCATTTCCAGCTCAACAAGTCAGAGCTGCTACTGCCTTTTCCTCCTGAGATCTTCTACTGCACTTACTGAACTGGCGTGATGATGGCTGTTTCGTTTTGTTTACATTAAGGTTTTAACTGATGTTACATGTAAGGATGTAACTTATAGGAAACATAACAGTCACCATGTATCAACTAATACATTAGTAAGAGACCATGTGCGGGCTGTAAGCCCAGCAAACACGAGTTTAAACACCTCTTTCTTTGAGGCCAAAGCTAATGCATTTCATCCTGCGTTTGCCCAGCTAGTATCTAGTTATTTGGTAAGGTCTGGTAACTTGATAATTGGTTTTATTTAGGAATCCGTTCATCTGGTTTAGTTTCAGGACAGTCAAACAGCAAGTGGCTAAACAGGGCATCTTCATGGTGGTTGGCAGAAAGCACAAAGTAGCACATAGTTTTCACAGAAAACAGCAGCCTTGGGCATCTGTTCCTCTATTTTTTGCTTGTTTATTTTCAACAGGTCTTTAGCTGCTGAGGAGGAGGTGGAAAGCTAGGGGGAAACTAATAGCTTAAATTAAGAAGTGTATGAAAACATAACACACCTCATCCTGGTCAACCAGTAACTAAAGGTAATTTTCGTGTTCTCTATGTCTCCAGAGAGTTTCCTAATTAGAAGCATAATTTCCATTAGACTGAACCAAGGGCAGGGGAAAGAGAAGGCCAAAGCACAGGGAGAACAGAGCAGGCTATGAGAAAGACCCTAAAGCGTCGGCAGAGCAGAAGCGCCCGCTACTCACGCGCTGGTACTCCAGGAACGTTTCCAGAAACCGTGGCCCAGGAATACCGGGCTTCTTGAAGGTCTGAAAGGGCCTTATCCCATAGCTGACGTACTAAAGTCAGTATGTGAGACGCATTTATGCAACGAGAGGAGAAAGAAGGTGGTTCATCCTGAGGGCAATGAATAGCTTAAATAGCTGGCCCCTGCTACCTGGAGAATACTGAAATTATGGACTAAGCAGCCAACATGCTAAGCATACTCTCTACCTGCAATAAATGTGAGATCATTTGGGGTACATTTCAATACAGGAGAAGAAGCTGCCATCGCATGAGTGCTCACCTCCCTCCTAGGTGAGGGCTGAAAGGAGATGCAACCCAACCTATGCAAACCCATGGGTGTACCTGAGCGCCCAGATCCTCAGCTCTTTATTCAGGGACCTCATTTAGTTGCCTGAGTCAGAGAGCTTAGACTCAGGTGACTGAAGAGAGGCCTCAGTGGGATTAAGGTCCCAAGTCAAAACCTGCCTTTGTGTTTGTCTTTGCTAAGACCTACTGCAGCGCTCAGGTGGTAGAGTTATACAAATACCGCAGCAAAGTACGGATATAAATTAAACTAGCAAAATTAAGTTTTTGCCTGTATAGCTCACTACAGCTCCACCGAGTGGCATAAGCAAAAGGACGATTTTGCCAACATAACTGTCTAAATGGAGACGTCTACACTGGCAGAAGTCACACACTCCCCTGCTCCCCACTAGCACACCCAAGCCAGGAAAAGTCGTCTAGGGAGACCTCCCCTCGCCCCAATCTCCTTTGCAACCAGCCAGAGTTTGCGACAACAAAAATGCCGAGGTTATTTCTCTTTGGACCTCTGTAGAAAAGCACAAAACAAGAAGTTCTTTCTTTCCCCCATAGCCTCAAACCCAATTTCCTTTTTCCCTCTTTGAGCTGACCTGGAAAGGGCACGGGGGGAGAGGTCTGCAGGCAGGTGTCATGGAGCAAAGAGCTCCTTCTCCTTATCCATCCCCTTTATTAGCTCTTATCTCTGCCTTCAAGGTACCTCAGGAAAGCCAAGGATCTGTTTTTAACACTGGCAGCACACACACTGCATCTGTTTTTGCGTGTCCTGGCCTGTGCACAGGCTCCAGGAGGTGCAGGGAGCTCCAGCTCCTCCCTGAGCACAGGCGCTTTTCCCCTTCCCCAGTCACCCCTGTGAGTCTGGCCTCTCCTTACAGGACCAGAAGGCTAAGGAATAGGATGAGGAGGAGCCAAGTGACTACGGAGAAATCTGGCAGGAAATTCATGGCGTCTCCCAGCCTGCTGTGGGAGCGCAAATCTGCTACAAAACCCTGATCTCCGCTAAGCAATCTTTCAGCCCCAGTTTTTAACTGCAGCCACCTTCGCATGACCCAAAGGAGCAGTGTCCTCGCTTGCTCAGTTGCTCAAACTTTAACCCTTGGGCAGGTTTCTCCCTGAACTGAGACCTTAATAACATGTCCAGCTCTAGTGACTTTAAACTGCTAAAAGTGTGTAATTGTCATTAGGGGAGGCATAACAAAGGGCTCAACCTTGCTTAACTCTTTCCTTCTCATCTTTTAGCCTGGAAATAGTGAGATTCACATGGGGCTGAGAGGGACTGTCCAGACACTTGCACTGGCTAAACGAGCGGCACTGCATCGAACCGCTGCTGGATTTGTTCCCCGTTAGCTTGCTCAGTCCTTTTCTGAACACACCGTTGTCTTCAGTTTCTGCAATATCCCAGGGCAAGGAGTCTCATAAACAGGAGCGCCGTGCAAAAAAATACTTCCCCTGACCGGAGCCAGCTGCCTGGTGACTTATTGGGCCCCAGTTCAGCTGGGGAAGGAGCCCCCTGCCAGGAGGGGTTTACAGCTTCCTGCCGTATCGCCCCTCGGACGCGGTCCCCTGTTGAGCTCGTGGCTTGTTGCAATCGGACTTTCGCTGGATTTGTTGCTTTTATCGAGGGGTACAATGGGGAGGGCACAGGAAATGTTGCCGTCTCCCCAGCCGGCCTCCTTACCCCGCAGGGTCTCCCCCTGCCCGCTGTCCCCTGGGGTAACTGCTGCCAGCAGCCTCTCACTGCAGGGAATGGCAGATTAACCCTCCCGGCCCCAGTAAGAGGAGGCGGAAGTGTCGGGTGCTCCCAGGGTGTTTCTGGATGTGTAGATCGCCTACGGTTCCTCTTATGTCTCCCTCTCCCAGCTCCATTTATCTTGTCTTCCTGCACCTCCTATTTAGGATACAGGAGGGATGGGGGGCCCCAAAGGGAGGAGAGACACTGGGGAGGAGAGAAACGCCTTGCAGGAGACTGCAGTCTTTTTGGGATCGTGCTCAGCAGGGGCTGAGAGGTTCATTAGAGCCGAGTCCTCCCTCTGCTCTGGCTTTTTGTTGTCCCCTCCTCCCCCTCTCTGCAGGTCCGTTCACCTCATCTTTGTCCCACATCCCATCCTTCCACCCACCTCCTCCCATCCACATCATCCCTCTTTTCACTGGCATCGCACCCTGCCAGGAAACACTTCCCAGGGCTGCAAGGGATCTGTCATCTACAGGCAAAGCCCTCTGGCCTTCAGAGCGCGCGGCTGCGATTCAGCAGGGAACAGGACCTGCCACCATCCAGAGGGTTCCCGCAGGGGCAGAATCCCTCGGGCGCACGCGAGCCTATGATGGTTTGACCTGATGTTGCCAGCTCTGGAGACATAGGCTTGCTGTAACAGCCACAAGTGCACAGTGAAGCTTTAACTAACTAGGTCACTTTTGGACCACGTTTGTGCTACCGATGTACCTCCCTGAAGGAGGACAGGGAACAGGGTGAGGATCACATTTTCCATTTTGCATCTGGGCTCCCCACTGCAGAGGCTGGGTCACCGCGGAGGCGCCGCATCCGTGCTCCCTGCAGCCCACCGCGCAGTTTGGGCGCTCATGGCTCTGTTGATTTATCCGCATGTGTCCTGGAGCCCTGTGAAGGCTGGTGAGGGCGTTAGGGCAAGAGGCAGCTCACTGGCTCCGAATCGGTTTGAAGGACCGAAAGAGCCCTTGGCACAAATAGCACCACGCAGGGAGGTCGGCGCACGCTCACGGTCCCAGACTCAGCAACAGCATTTCCAGATGGGTTCCCGTTTCATTTCTGCCCCTGACTTTCTGCTTGCTGTAGGGCCCAAGGACACTCGAGATGACTTTTGTTATTGTTTGTCTTCAGGAAACTGAGCGTCCCCCACAAACACACGCAGGACGCGCCGCTTTCTCCTGGAGAAACAGGGCCAATATGTTAGAAACGCCACCAGAAGGGACAGCAGAGCACCCGGCTGGCACAGCTGTTGCGTATTCGCACTCCCCTGGGCTGCTGTGGACACGCGTTAGGGCCTGGTCTATGTTGTGGCCGTTCCCTGTAGCAGACGGCGAGAGGGCGGCAGCCCACTGGGGAGAGCCGGAGATGTCCTCCTTGGCACGGCACAGCGCAGTCCCCTTCCCTTCGCCTCCCCGGAGCGCTTCGGCTGACCCAGATAGCGGAGCGACGCCAAGCCCCTCGTCGTACGAGTTCAACCAGCCGAAGAGCCGGGCCCGGGGCACCCGCACACATCACGCTCATTTGCACTGAGAACCGCCCTACTGTGTCTCAGCCATAGCCTGGAGGAAACCAAAGTGCTCATGCAATGAACTGCCAGTTAGCACAAGGCAACAGCACCGACAGATTGCATACGGCCATATCCACAGGCTAGGAGTATTTTTGCCTGGGCCCAAATACTTGTGTTTATCTCCTAAAACACAGCAGGTACCAGTCTTCCTGCAGGTGCAGAGGTCACCTCTGCAAACACCCAGGTTTGCGGGTGTATTTTTGGCGGGACAAAGTCTCAGATATCCCCATCTCAAGGCCATCATGTGCTCGATGATTCATGTAATCAGTGACTGACAGTAATCAATTAGTCAGTTTATGGAAGAGCGTGTCTGATTTCCGCTTCCCCCAGCTGCACAGAGTAGCTGAACACACAGCAGTTCGGTGCTGGAGGCAGCAGCCGCCCGTTCAGCGGCAGGAACGTGATGTCCCATTGTATTATGGTCTGCTTCTTGCAAGATCCCGTCACCTTGCGAGGCGGAGGCTGCCATATCCCGGGCGTTATCTTTTCTCTTTGCACCTAAAGCTTTATTCTTCCACAAAGTAATTATGTGATTATGGCCCAATACAATAAGGACATTCAGAACTGCAACTAGAGGCAGGAAGAAAAATTAGCCAGTGCTCAGTTTTAAAATGGCACCATCGGAGCGTACGCGGTGCTGCAGGCACAGCTGTAAATATCCCAGTCCGGGTTAGCTGCATTTCTTCCCCTCACGCAGAGCCTTTGATTTTCCATTTGCTAATAGCTGTTGTGATTTCTCGGCGGGAAGCTGGTTTATATTTCAGTATTTTCCCCTCTCTCTGACAGCAACCAAGGCAAAGCCTGACTTTGGAGGAGAAAGAAGGGGTTAGCCCCCACCGAAGCTAAATAAACCAGGTACCAACCTCACACCCAAGGAAATATTTCCCTTCCTGCTACATGGGTTTGAGTGGGGGCTACACTGATCTATAGGTGACTGATAATTTGAAGTAAGAGGAAAAAGAGGAGACTCACAGGCCTAGCAAACACGTAGTCGCTACATAGCACCAGCAACGGAGAAGGTGATGGGTCAGGCGGAGGGGTCAGTGACACTGCTCCCCCCCCCAAATCATTCATTCACCCCTTCTTCTCCCCACAATAGCATGCTCTGATAACTTTTGCGCAGCCTAACAGAGACAAATGAACCACATTCAGGAGGGGAAAATCACGCCGCTGGTGGTTTTGTGCGTGTTATCATCCAGGGTTCCTGCAGGCAAGCCTGGGAGCGCCGTGACGGAAAGCCGCATCCGCAGGGGTACGCACCAGCGCTCACAAACTTTTGTAAAGGATATAGCTACCTGATTTTTTTTTTTTTGGTGCACAGCCCTAATAGTGCTGTTGTCACCCTGGCCTGGCAGACTTTGAGAAAAATCGTACGCTTGCTCTAGTCTACAACAGTTACACCTCCTCCAAGATGCCCTTCACAGTCCGCTCCAGCATGGGCTCTGCGGTGCTCAGTCCCAGCCTGCGCGTGCCTTATTTTTGCTTTCCAGGTGACTGAGCGCAGCCTCCTCTCCTTCCCGCGTGGATTAAAGCAAAAACCTTAGCACTTCCAGTCTGTGAGAGGGATTGACAAGAAAAGAGAAACTGGCAGGAGAGGGTAGGATTTAGCCTGTTTTGCTATTTCAGATATTCCCAACCAAAATTGCCGCCCCCGGTCAGAGCTGCAGGTGGGGCAGCACTGGACTCTCATCGCTGCATAATTTTACACCAAATGAGAATATTAAGGCATATTTAATGCTTATGAAGCCCTTCGGACTGAATATAGTGGTGCAGCCTGTACCTACCACAGCTATTTTTTGAAAGCGAATGTCACTGAAACGGCACCCAAGAGGGAAAAAGCAGCCGGGCAGGTTCTCCAGATTACGTTTCCTGGCAACATTAAAAGGGTTTTAGCATTGTGGGCAAGCCGGCCACGGCGTTACAGGTAAGGCTGCTGTGGCACCCCAGCGCCTTGTCCACGAAAAAGGGAAAAAATTGCCCAAGTTTTGGCCGGGAGCCGTATGCAGCTCTTGCATCCAAGACCAGCGACTCAGGAAAAACAGAGCATTTCACGTTTAGAGAAGGAGTTACTTGCAGCGGGAGGCTGGCAACGGAGGCTGCGGCCGGCGCCGTGCTTGCAAAGGCAAAGCTCAGCTGGAAAACAGGCTGGAGGCGGGAAGGGAGAGCGTTTCGGGCGCCCGGTACGGGCGAGCGCGGGGAGTGCCCCCGCACGGCGACACAGCCCAGAGTCCGGCACTCTGGCAAGCGGCAGCGACGCTCTCTGCCCACCGCACTCAGACAGCAGACGTGCTAAAATAAACGCAAAACCGCCACAGCTCCCTTCTCCCAAACCCTTCTGCAAGCCGCGTTACAACGAAGAACATCCCCCCCCACCTTTATAAGGGGATGAAAAGCCCTGGGAGGGTGCATTTTCCCAGTTAAAAAAGCACACACTGCTGGGGAGGGGAGGGGGGACAAGGTCATCCTTGGCGGACTGACACGGCTGCCCCGGGAGCACAGACCTCGTCCCCCTGCTCGCGACCTCGTGAGTGCTGCCCGCCGGCCCTCCCAGCTCAGGAGGCTGCAAGGCGCCCAGCGCAGGCTGCTCCGAGGTGACTTCAATGCTCCTTCTAATTTCAGCGCCGCGTCACAAAGCTGGTGCGTTTTTCTTCTCTCTCATTTCAGATAATAACCTATTTAATAGGAAGCGTCTCTGAGACAGCGGTTAACCCCAGCAATAAGAGTCGCGCTAACGGCGAGCAGCCTCTCTGGTACGCAAGGCTACGAGCACTATGAGGCATTAGAGAACAGAGATGGTTTGCAGCCAAAGCGATGTCTCCAGGGTTAATTGTCTCTAACTACAGAGGAACTTGCATGGTCCAAAAGGAATTGCTTCCTTGGGGTTCACAAGCAGACGTGGCCTTAGCTCCTCCGCCAGTGCCCTTGTCCCCGACACCGACACAGCGCCCTTCCCTTCCCCGCTGATAAAGCCCCTGGACTCTCGCTAAAGAGACCCTTAGGAGCCTTGAGTAGTGCACAAGTGCTATAAAAATATTATACTTTTGTATCCTAGGGAGAAGAAGGGTCATGCGGTGTGAGACCCCAGGGCAGAGTCTCCTGTAGCGGCCGCAGACACCGCGGAAGCCGAGGGCCCGGCCGGGCTCCCGCGCGGGTCCGCCGGCTGCACCCGGGGGTCCCCGCGCCGCACCGGCACCGGCTGCGGTGCCTCCCGGCATGATTTCTCCTGCCACAAGCACTCTCGTTCAATATTAACCAGCCCACAACACTCCCTCCGGCTCCTTATCACCGCAAGGAAGCGGTGCTTGGCTTTCGTCCGCCATACGCCGTCTCGGCCTCTGCGTTGCAGTTTCCCAGTTAGGCCAGGGCAGAAGCTCGGCGGCGGTGGGCCTGCCCCAAGCTCTCCTGGGCGGAGGGGCCGTGGCCAGGCTGCCTCGGAGTAAAAGACAAGAACGAACTTTGCTGTACAGAAAAATCACATGCGTGAATTCACGGTTAAAACTCACCAAACTCTAGCTGGCCGCAGTCACAGGTGTTGTCATAGCGTGTAAAAATGGGCCCAGTACAGGAACAGGATGAAACGTCTTCAAGCAATCAGGGAGATGACGACTGAGCTGATGATGTTTAAAAGTCGCGCGGCACGCCTGACAAATGAAAACGTCCCTCCGTTTTTAAAACACACAGATAGAGCGAGGCCCACGAACTATTAACTGCCTCGAGGAGAGGCGATATTACTGCCATCTGGATGACAAGAACTGGACTGAACAGGGCCAAGTGGAGAGCAGTCCTGCATGGACACAGAGGACCAGGCAGAAGACCACCACCTGGAGACTGGTGCCCTAACTACATCTCAGGCACTTCAACAGCTGCATTGCGAAACATCTAAATTGCAGACACATGGGTTCCCCTTCCCTCCACACGCCATGGAAAAATTCCTATTGTAACACATGACAGTCTTCTAAGGGAGATAACAAAAAAACAAGCCAGCCTTGTTAAAAAACAAGCTTTGATTCACCGATTGCCCCATCTTTACGAATTCCTTCTGCTGCTCCTCAGGTCCCACAAATGAGAACTTGCATTGTTATTTTGGGCTCTTTCTTACAAACCTTGCTCTCAAACGAACCTCTTGAAATGATTAAATGAGAAAGCACCGTCTGTAACACCTCCTTGAAGAGCTTCAGCGGTGAGGGAATGACCGACGCTGGCTGCTGATTTCTGCCTTCCTTCTCACTGGGCTCAAAACCGAGCAATGCATCATGTCTGGATGCTTTTGGGACCTCTGCAGAGCAAAGCAACATGTTGCTCCTTTAACCCAGTAATACTGCTGAATGCTCCTGAAGCATCAGCAACTGAAATCCATCTTCCTTTCACCTACCCTATAATTTCCCAGCAAGAACGGAAAATTATAAGCCACAGCAAGAGTTACATTATAAACCAATTACAAAAAGCACAGAGGTGACGGTTCTGTGTGTGCTTTTAGTGTACTCCCCATGCTATCAAACACTAAGTCCTTCAAGGACAGTCTATCCTTTGCATGTTTCAGACACATTTTATACTACCGAATAACATGTCTTCCTGTTTTCAGCCCTCCCAGCTGGTAGCTCAGACTCACTTAATGAAGCAGCCAGTACTCTCCAGAAAGCTATCCGAAGGTGAAGTGGCATTGCCACGTTTGCAATGACCTCAATTTCTGCCACACCACTACAAAATCATGAGTCAAGCCAGGAAAAAAAAAGTGTGAGGTGGCCTTAAAGACATCAGTTCTAAAGATGCTACATACAATCTTTTCATTTGCTGACTGTTTTCTCACCCATCACGGACCCAGTCACAACCTACGCAAAGGGGCCTAAATTTACTTTAGAAAGAAGAAATTCAACCATAATCCCCTTATCTCCAAAACCATGCTGAGGATGACACATGTTAAAAACACACCATTGGCACCATACATTTTAGAGCCAGAATCTCTCCTCAGCCAGACCCTGCATTCAGAGCGGCATCGCTGCCCACGGGAGGAGCCTGGCTCATCCGTTTGTGTCTCCAGGAGCACTAGCTCCCGGGTTTCTGTTTTACTCATGGAGTACATCATGTACATGAACTAAAGGGCGGCCACTCGAGCGAGTGATGTAAGCTGTTTGGCTTGGGGTTCATTCAATGTCATTGACGTCCTATCAGTCGGTGCTGGACCCCAGCCATCCCAGCGTGTCTGGACATATTCCCATCTGACAAACCCAGCAGGTATGGCTGGAGGCTTCTCACTCAACCTCACAGGGAGAATTTTTTATAGCAACTAAATCATTTGGCTGGTTTTGAAACACACTTATCTTTTACCTTGCTAATTTCTTGTGGTGCAGAAACAGCTGCGTGGCTGAATGAACGAGTCCTCATCTATCAGCCTGGAAGGTATTAGCTGGACGGAGGACTGAGACGCTGAGTTCCCCTCTGCTGGTCTTGTCCCTTCCATGGTGGTTGGTAGATTGTTTCCTATTTGTATCAGGTTATGCCACATAAAGTTGTAGCATTCCTGGGGGAAAAGGTCTCCCAGCAGATTAAATCACTGTCTTATAAATCAGGTGTGGAAATTTGCCCCATTTCCATCCCAAATTTTCCATAGTTCAATTTCTCGGATTATGCTTAATTGCCCTGTTTCTCCCTGATCTTCCACCTCCGGGTGTTTATATCAATCAGATGCATTTGTACATGCATAAAAAAGAACCCAACATTAAAAAAAAGTTTGTATTTACAAGTTGAGTCTTGTACTCGTGGCATTACACTCTAATTAGGTCAGTCATGTTCCCCTGGTAGAGCATGAATGATAGTGCTGGAAAACAGAGACAATTCACAGAGACCCAAAAATAACTCATCCTGCTCTGTTTTGTAAGCAAGATGAGTTTTCTTTGCCCCGCGCTGAGGACGTTTGCAATTGAGGCCATTCAGGCGCACTTACGGCAGCTGCACAAACTGCGGCTTGGTCCCATAGGCAATGCCAGCCTGTGCCTCCATTTCCTTCTAGCAGAAGACGGCTATTAATCCGTTCCAATTTGACAGGGTTGTGGAGAGGTCATCCCGTGTTTGTAAGGCGTTTTATTACTCTTGGCACAAGGCCCCAGCCATATTACGTATGCCTCTTTTCACGATTGCCTTCCATTCTTATCTGCATATTCTGTTTGCATAGGCCACAAAGTGCAAATGTTTGCATGATATCATGTTATCAAGGATGAGGGTGAAAAACAGCAGGCCCACTCCCTCAGCTGGGATATGCACTTCTGCTAGGGTACATACAAGAGGCTAGCGATCAGGAGCGATGAAAAAACATGTCTTTGTGTTGCACACGCTGGGAAAGTACCTTTTAAAGATATCACGGGCGTTGCATGGGTTGCTTCACCCTCTGACACATCTTTTGCTGTCACACACTCATAATGTTCAGATTTATTATTTCTTCACAGAGAGGAGCAGGTTCACTGATTGTACAGGTGACTATTGGTTTCAGCCACCGCAGGCCAGCTCCGAAACTGGCCTTTTTAAAGCTTTGCAGAACGTCTTCGCGCATGCCAGATTCAGCTGACCTAGTATTATCCAAGTTAGTTAATGAAAGGTGCCAAGGAAAGGATCCCTTTCCCTGGGGCGCGGTGGAAGTGAGCAAAAATGAACAAACCCGTGTGTTCAGATAAAGTTCCTTTTGATTTTGTGGGAAATGAAGGTTCGAAATGAAAACAGTCGGTGAGGCAAGAGGAGGAGAAAAAAATATATAAAAAGCAAGAGGCAGGCTTAAAAAATGAAAATAAAAGGAGCGAGAAGAAAAACAAACAACCCTGGAGCAAAAACACAGGGGGAAGAGGAGGAAACAAATGAGACAAATAGCAGGAAAAGGGTCAGTAGTGAAAGCCCCGATTACTTGATTCACTCAAGCCCTTGCTTGTGCTGCTCAGGGCAGGGCGGGAAGCCAATCTGCTTTCTGCGGTATTGTTTAGGCTACAAATGCCATGGCAGATTTCCCATCGACTCTAGTGTTTATGGCCGTGCGCTACTCTTAACCGCAAAAACATGCGCGGAGGAAAGGCGGCCGGCGAAGAGCAAGGGCTGGGAGCAGGAGGATGATACACTTTGGAGCTGAATGACCTCAAAAAAGCACTTCTGCGTTTTTCTGGCAATTTTGTAGAACAGCATATCGTTCACAAACTTCTTCAGCGTGAGGATTTTTCATCTTCAAAATGCATACATTGATACCTCTGGGTTATTACAAGCTACCAGCCGCAGAGGGCTGCCTGTATTTATACAACACTGCATTATTTATAATATCCCTTCCAGGATCAGGAAAATAAGAGTTCTTTCCTTTGCAGCTTTTCTTTTCTTTTTTTTTTTTCCCTCCTCTCCCACTTGGAAAACATTGATTTTTCACCCTCATTTCTCCCAGCAGAGCTGTAGCCAATCTGACTCCATTTTGTTTACTTCTCTAGGCCAGATCCTCGGCTGGGGCAAGGAACGATAATCTCTCTGGAATAAACAGAGCTGCACGGACCTACCGGAGGTGGGATCTGGCCTCCGCCTCCCCAGCACCAGCGCAGTTGCGGGAACTCATTAACAGCGGCCACAGCGCTGCAGGGTATTTGCGAAGGGACAAAAGCACACCAAACGGTGGCCCTGTGGGTTACCTTGTCCTGAATGGGTTTTAGCTCTTCTGCATTAAAGATCGGGAGGGAGTTTATCACCAGCAAATAACAAAAATATAAGGCTAATCAAATTTGGAGTGTAAACTCTTTGAGAGTGTCATTTCAGCTGCAAAGCAGCAGGGGATTATAAGATTTTACAGTCCAGAACTAACAGCTTGGAGTTTCAGCCCGTTAACGTTTTCACTGTCCTGAGCTTTTTGAGTGTAAGCACACTGGCAAGGCACCGAGAAATCTCTCTAGGCCAAAAATAACAGAAGAGGCTCGAAAATATGCCCCCGCCCCCCCCAAATAAAGGTACCAAGGCCACACACGTTCAAAAAGGGTTCTTTTAATTTGAAGCAAGTTTGCAAAAGAAGAAGTAACTTTCTCATATAAAACAGTGGAGTGGTGAAGGTGAGGCTAACAAGAGGTGTGGAACAAAAAAACCAGGTCAAATCCCCAAGGAGACACTGAAGTAAAAGCAACGACCCGATCACCATAATACATCGAAGGGTAACTCTGAAACATAGCTGTGTAAGGTGGTCCTACCCCTAAACTGACAGCAGATACCAAAGAGTGGAAAAATGACTGGCTACAGACTCATCATACCTGGTCTGTGGGGTTTTTTTGCACCTTTCTGTGACCTGAGAGCTGCCAGCGCTGCCCTCACGGTTAACGTTATCAGACCGGCAGGACCGGTGCAGTGGCCGCATCGCTCTGGTGGAAAGGTATCATTTCCAGGCTTGGTTCTGGAGAAGCAGACATACCTGGGAAAATAATTCGCTATAAAGCTCTGTAACTCCGCTACAGTCTCTATATCCAAGGATTTAAACCCCAAGAAAGTTCACCGCCATCAAATAGAATCCAACCGAAGTAACGCATTTCCTGCCAAACCAAATCTCCTGCCGAATCTCGAGGCTCCAAGGCCATGTAAAACGTGCATGTGTCAGCCCCGGGACATGTGAGGGCTATCAGTGCTGGGGGTGGCAAACTTTACAACTTCACAAAGTGCAAGCCAAATTTAGTTGTCTGGGAGGGTTGGCGGGGTAGAGATGTGGGTGAGAAGAAGAGGAATACAGAAAGATGAAGAATTTCTGGGGACTTGTCCAATGAAGCCATTTAAAGCTCACGCCCAGCCCAACATTTTCAGTCTTGGGCTTAATGATGCTCCTAACTTAAGGGTGGCCTTCTGCAAGGAGGAGGTTTCAATGGACACTGTGCAACCACATCACCACGCATGTTTCTTCTGTGAACAGAAATGGCAATATACCTCTCCCCACGTGACCTCTAGTAACACCATGGTGTTGCATGGACTCCATACATTGTGGCAAAAACCTATAAAAATGACCTAGAAAATGTGACCAAACACGGACGAATTCAAGTTTGAATGAGGCTGTTTACAATGCAAAGGGCCTGTCTAGCAACTGTCCTGTGATGGCTTTTCCTCTCCAGATCCAACCTGTCATAGCTGGTACCCTTTTGGCTATTTTTGATAAAGGAGTTCTCTAAAGATAGGAGGTTTGGGGATTGTGTTCTCTCTACAGGTTTCAAGTTTCTGGGAACGCTGATTTCTAATGGCCCGTCCAAAGGTTTTTGTTCTTGCTTTTTTCTTTTTAAAGTTTCCTGGCAAATTCCTTTACTGAAAGGGATTTTCTGAAGCAAATCTCAGTCTGAAAACTGCAAGGAGAGAAGACATCAGTGCTATCTATGCATAAACAGCTATTTCTCCTCTCTTTTTGGAGAGCGAATAGGATAATCTTTGGATGACCCAACGGATTTCTGGAGGAAAGAAATGACAAGGATAATAAATGTATCCCCACATCAGGATAGACTCAGATGCTTATTCTAAAAAAATCGCTACAGCAGCTTCTGGCTGAGACCTGGGTGTAAACAGATAAAATTAGATCATGGCCCATCTGCAAAGCGTCACTGGCTTTAAGACGCAAAAGGAGGAGGAAAAAAGTCCTGTTGGATAATGGACCAGTTTCCTTTTTCAAATGCTTTTTTCCCTTCTCTCCCACAATGCTAAGAGTTTCCAAAAGCAGGATTGCTGACCACAGTGTGATTCCTTTAGTAAATGTTGCTGAAACCCTCTGCTCTGTTCTGCTGAGGCTTCTCCCTGCCCTCCCCGAGAAAGCATTTCCACCTGGTAACTCCCAGGGTGGGGGAAAAAGAGGCTGTCACTGATGCAAATAAAACAGTGCCCTCTCCTGTCCCTTCTCACTACTGCTGCTCGCACCCAAACAGCCAAGGTCCATGTGTGAAACAGACTTTTGGGGGGAACATAATGCTCCATTGAGAACGGGCTGGAACAGCACAAGGGGCCTTGGATGGCTTATTTACTCGTGTGCGCTTTTGCACCAGAGCAGGATTTATTACAGAGACAACCTGAGGTTCGGTACTCACTGGGAGTGCTGGTAGCATGCCTGACAGTGGTGGCGGATGTCCTCTCAGCCCTGGGAGGGGTGTGAAGACGTGGGCACTCTTTTCTGGTAGGAAACTGGATAGTTCCATGGCTATTGCATGAAAAATGAGCTCCTATTAAACCGCTCCCTGAAATGTCTCTCTCGGTCATTTCATGAGGCTGTTTTGGTTTCTTAATGAGAGCCATCAAGAGACCGGAGAAACAAGGGAAAGTAAATAAATAAATACAAATTAAATATCCTAGGAAGGAGTTTTAAATATAAGCCTTCATTTTTCAAGACTGCTCTGAACAATAAGATGAAACAAAAGTGAGTTTCATGGGTGAAGTTATTTTAACAGGACAGCTAATGTTTAAAAGTCATATTTCAAGACTGTGACTCTCAAAGACTACAGCAATGAAAGAGAGCTTTCTTGCTAACTGATGGGTGTTTCCTTCCAGATAGAACAATTTACCTGATACCTGAGGTAAATAAAACATACCTATTAATCATATTTTACGAATACAGCATGCTAACAACAAGGTACAGGCATCATGCATGTAGCTACACGAAGCAGTGGGCAGGAGAATACACCTCCTACTCTTATCTCAGGGGTGAGCAGGGTAGGGCACATCCACGCCCTGTGAATGCTTAAAAAAAAATAAACCCGCATGTAAGAAAAGCCAACCCCTAAACAAAACAAAACCCCACAGGGACAGTAGCGTGCACTGGCATGGAACAGAAATTCCTTTGTTCAGATCAACAGGTCCTAAAAGAATCACACCTGACGTTTTAGTTTGGAGGCAGTCAGAAGAAAAGGGCCGTACAGCCAACTCGGCAGGCCCTCAGCACGCTGGAACATTTTAGCTGCAGATGGCTCTGAGGAAGAATGGGTAATCTCTTCTCCTTGCTTAGTACAGATCTTGCTGTTCCTCATGTTCTTCTTCAGCGGAACAGCGCCGTGAAGTCCAATTCCTTTATTCTACGTGGCTTCCTTGCTTTTTGGCTCAATGCGGTATCACAATAACCCCAGGGACTAGCTGCACCTAACATCAATCCAGATCTGGCAATACCTGCAGGAGATGTGGAGCTATGCTTACCTTCGGAGCAAGCTCTTCAGTAGCTTGATCTGTTTTCTTCTAACCTCTATAGCTAACTTCCGCAGTGGTCCTTGGAAATCTTTTCCCGTAACACTACCTCTCACAGCTGTTGGATGAGCACCACTAAAACGCCAACAGCAACTGCACTGCTATGTCACATGTATAGAAAACAGGGTGTCTAAAATATGTAATCTGATGCAGGAAATAACAAGGGAGAAAGAAAACAAATCAGAAAGTCACACAGATAATTTTGTCTAAGAAACAAAAAACTCAAATGATAGACTGAGAACAAATTTTTGCCCGTTGAGTAATTAAAGCAAAGTCCATATGGCTTAAGAGAACAGTCAAAGTGCACAGAAGGCAGCGCTTTTTGTTTGTTTGTTTTGCGTTCCTCTTCACAGTAATCTCATGTCATCCTCTTTGGAGCCTCTTCTCCTTCCCACACAGATCCTATCCAGGTGCAGAAAAGGGGATGGCTCACAGGGTTTTGGCTCAAGCCTACGTCTTTGCAAGTCATTTGCCATCTAATGAGCTGTGGATCATTATCTCAAATTCAAAAGCCCTTGAATACACACACACACTGGAATTTTTGGTTTTGAACTTTTTCTTTCCGGAGCCTTTGGAGAGGAACCTCAATCCAGAATCAGTATGCACCAAGAGCAGCAGTGCTCAGAGGCAGTGCCAAAGAATAAAAGCAGTTCTGAGTTCGTTTGCCTTGTCACAGAGGCACTGAAAGGTGATAGCAGTGCTGAGCTTGCCCTCGGATCTCACCTGCTCAGGTGAGGTGCTAACCAGCCCTGATGGGCAGCAGCAGTAATCAATGCCAGGTTGGTTTCAACGACCTGCCTTGAAGACCACCAGCAGGCAGTGCCACCACTGTCCCACATCCCTCCAGAGAGGGTAAGGACAATTTCCAATAGTAACAATGCCCACATGTGCCCTGACGGGACATTAGCAAGCGGCAGGATGCCTATTATCCTGCCTCTTCTATACCCATCTGGGAGGAAATGCTGGATGCTGGAGTGACAAGGGCATGCCTACTTCCAAATCCCCCTTTCAAACACTTGCAGTAAAAAGTCCAGCAATCCAGGACTGTTCCTAGGTCCAAGGGCTGGACTGGGATTCTTTAAGCACATGACAGCTTCCTTGTGAGCAAAATAATTTGCTGCTAAACACAACGGACTCAGTAAAAGGATAAACTGGTTGCAGTTCTGCAGGGGAATAAGAAGGAAACAAAAAGGGAGCTGTACAAAAGCATGGAAAACAAACTAAAAATCCCCTCTCTTTCTTTAAAAAGCTGTAGCTGGAAGTGCATAAAGCAGCCTGTAAACGTGTACAAGATAATTCATGACCCTAATGCTTAAAAAAACCTGGTTAGCTTTATTTGGAGACACTTTGTTGCTTCCCTCAGACACAAAGCTGCAGAATCAATAAAAGGCACCTGTGGACACCAAAATTCACCCAATCTGTGTGACGTGTCTTTGCACTAAAAAAACAAACAAACAAACAAACAAACCCAGCTACCATACACTTTTTGACAGATCAGTAAGCAGTGCTGCAGAATCTGGGCACAAAATGAGGCTCAACTTCTATTGATAGGGCAGGATAATTTTGATGATCAAAAAATTCACCAATTAATGGACTCTCTAGCCTGTCACTGCAATCTTAATTGAAAGTTTCCCCTGGCCTGCTGGGTTATGTCCTTTGACTTTTAAAAAAATGTACAATTCAAATGGCATATGCAGTCCACAGGGGAGAATTAGGGCCACAGCAAATATAAACTGACCTTGCATCTTAATTCTTCTCACTTGCTTCACCCACTGCTGTCTAGGGCTCTCTTTTGAGCCATCTCCCCTCCTAAAGGTCCTGGAGTTGGAATATTTCAAGAATGCAGCAGGCCCCATTTGAACAAGAACGAAAAGCAGGTCAGCAATTCAGTACGAAAACACCAGTAGTGAGCCTAGAGCAGACAGTGACACATCTGAGCCTAAGTTAATCAGCCGGTGCTCCTAACGTGGGGTACAGCAATGAGAAGAGGAGAGAGGAGGTGCCTGCTTTTCATGTAGATATTTGTCCTTTCTCTATATTTTCCTACTTGACCCTGATGATGGAGAAAATCAAAAAAAAAAAAAAAGGAAAGAAAAAGGAACCTGGGAGGTCTCATGTATTTTCTCTTCAGATCACATCACAAAGTCACTCATTGCATCTAGGGAATTCACCTCCTTGTTTGGGAACGGGGGATAAGAGGGGGGGGGAGAAAAAGAAAAAGGGAAGAGAAGGATATGGGAGCTGCTTCCTGAAGCCGTGTTACAAAAAAGCAGTTAAAAAACCCCTACTATTCACAAGTGGTTAAAATTGTCACTTTTCAGAACTTTTTTTTTTTTTTTAAAGAAAGGTTCAGCTAGTTCAGCTCCATATTTTTAGAGTTGATTGTCTTCAGAAAAAAAATAGCCTCATTCGTGTTCCCATCCATTCTACCCTGATAGAGAAGATACCCACAGAGTTCACCGCACTGGTCGCACACACACAGTCACTGTGACGGGTCACTCGGAGCTCCGCCGGAGGTTCGGCTGTGCTGGTTCGTCCCCGCCGGTGTCAGACGAAGGAGGAGAACCCTGTCACTGGAGTCCGGGAGCCGGGCGCGGGCTGTCCCGTTGGGGTGTACACCCCTCCTGAGCTCTGTGTCGTGATGACAGTCTGGAAATAGGGTTCTGCCTCGCTCGCCGCGCACTCCTCATATCTGTAGGATGATGGGTGCTTCACCCCTTTCTGCTGGCGCTTCCAAGAATTGTAGTATGTGGGGTCACTCATGTAATGGTTCACGAAGGAGTGCTTTGGCAGCTCATCTTCGTAATCTGAGTCAGTGGCCTGGAGCAGCAGAGGAAAAAGACCAGCCATTAGCATCTGTGATTTAGCCTGCTCCACTCTAAAAGAAATTATAGACAAGTTTAACATCACCAGTTGACAAAAGCTGTAATTTTAGAGTAGGATGGTCTGCAGTCCAATTGCAACACACGCTGGACTACAGAAAACTGCTGTGCTCTGATTTAGCATGGCTTTGCTAGGAAAGTCCCCTGATGAACTCTGGCAATAAGAGATACAGAGAAATCTGTGCTAATTCACTGCAGAGCACCGCTGTAGGATTTAAAAGTTCCTGTTTTGACAGAAGATGCAGGGGAGTGTAGAGACGTCATAGGGAAATTAGCAGCTTTCAATCACACCACCAACAAGCTTGCAATTACAATTTCAGACAGGTGAAATGTTGATAAATGTTTATCAAAGAAAAATTTTGAGAAACTTCCTTCTTCCAATGCAAGGAAAGCAAAAGTGTCTTCCATGCAAATGTGCGGAAGTTACCCAGACCTTCTGTTGTTTACGATGGTCAGATCAGGGCACCTGCATAGTGCTCAGTGAGTCTGGCTTGTGAGCCCCATTAAAAATTGAAAATTAGTTACATCACTGAAAGGGAATTAAGCAAAATTACTGTTTATTTCAGCCGAAGAACTATTTTGAATATCTCATCTGATTACTTGAGGTATAACAGTACACACAACTAGCAGCAACAGAAGAAAACAGAATGCAAAATCTGAAAGAGAAGGATTGCCGAAATGGAGGAGCTGCTTTCCTGGGACGGCTCAGGCACTGGCCTGTATTCAGAAAGGATCTTACCCCTTGAAACATTTATGTGCACTGGCTGGGTAGCTAAAAGGCTTGTATTACTAGATGGAGTTGAGGAGCTCTACTGAGATGTAATCAGATATGCTTTTTGCATCTGCCCCCCCTCAAGTACTGCTGCTGTGCTACAGCTGGAGGAATCACAGAAGGCTTGTAGATCTCTTCTGAATACAGAGACCGTAGCAAAGCCTTGGCCATGGCATCCAAATGCACATTTTCTTCCTCTTCCCACCAGCGTTCCCACCAGTAACAGCCATATCCTGTTCAGCACACTAACATTTACTCAGTAATTTCCATATCTCACGCCTTCTCTCAGGATCTCTGGTTTGAGCATGCAAAAGCTTTTTTCCTTTTTTTTCCTCCTGATAATCTGCATAGGCAATCCTAAAGGCAATTAAATATCAAAGCAGTAACTGCCTACGACATAAAATAGAGAGATGGGTAGCTGCAGCCTGTAACTGTTAGTTGCCGCAATTAGTTTCAAAAGTTGATATCACTCTGATCTATGACACCGCACAGCAAATGCACATCCTCCTTGATCCTGCCTGCCACACAATTGGTCTCTCCTCCTCCAAAGCTCCTTTTTAATGCTCTATAAAGAACAACCCTCCAATGCCTTGCGAACCATCATTTGAAAAGGGCACCACATCCATCATCTCACTCCTTTGCTTAGATAGCTGCTTCGATACTATTTCGTGCCCATTTTCCAGCACAGATGGTGATGGACAGGGCTGAGACATTTTTCCTGGTGTCTTCTGAAACTCTGAGCAAAGCAGCTTTCCATAGGTCTGCAAAATTTCCCTTCCATTGTCAATCATGTTTTGGCTCTATCAGAATTATGTATCATTTTATTATTTATTTATTATTTTAAGAATGCAAAGCTCCAGGTGCCTTGACACATAATTAATATTACAACAAAACCCCACTGGCATTTAATAATAATTCCAGAAGGAACTCAGCATGTCTCTCAGCTAGGAAAACACTCCTTTGCACCAGCTGCCAATCTTGGGAAGCCAACACCTGACTGCCTCCAAAAGTCCTCCTGAACAGGTGCTTTTTGTGGCATGCTGGAATATCCTCAGATTTAGACTACTTCACAGGCAGCGCAGAGAACATGTCCAGAGTCTTGGCACTGCTACAGGGAACATCCTGCCAGCACTGCCCTAGCTATTTTGTAAGGGGATCGAACAAAAGTGCCTATGATGACTGCAGATGTGGCAGCATGTCAGGGAGGAGGAACAGCAGCTCAGACAGGCTGGTGTCCTTCTTACAGAGCTTACCAAGTCTTCCTGCAGACCCACAGGCAGCAAACATGCAACCCCAACCCCTGGTTTCCTCTGTTCCTATCAAACAACAAGTTGCAGCACTTTGCAGCAGCTTGCATCTCCAAACATTACTCTGCAGCTCCATAGCCTCATCTTAAGGTAATGAGCGTGCGGGGAGCTGGGCCATGGCTGCATCCCTAAGAGAAGTCTCCCAGCTCGCTGCAGAGGAATATGCTTACGGATCACTCACCAGCAGCAAGCAGCCAAGCATCATCTTATGGTGTGAACTCATATAGTTCCCACAGACGTGCCTCCTCCATCAAAGGCATGATGCTGCCACTGCCCTTGCCTTGTCTTCTGACTCCCTCCCCAGTCCATCATCAGTCTGACAGCTCTCAGACATGCTCAGCCACCTGCCCAAAGAAATGAGCCACTGGCTCATGAGGTGGATCACCTCAGCCGTTTTGAGATGTCACAGGCATGGAGAAAAAAAGAAATTCCCTTCCACTGGGTCCTTACTGATCTTGATGGCTGCACAGACATGTTGAAACAAAAAGACAACTAAAAGGCCAGAAGTTTTAAGAAGAAAAGCTGAGAGGAAGAATTAAGACCTAAGCCATGGGAGTGTCCCCATCCATTCCCACCTAAGACAGGCAATTAAGCAACCTGTGTCCAGTACTGTCCTTGGCTAGTGAGGCTGGGGACATATGACCTCTTTCAGCTCAAGCTATAGTCATGGAAGAATTTGCTACCCTCAGTTTCTTTTACCCACCTTTCCTTCTCCTCCATACGGCCCACCATCCTTCTATCTGGAGCAGTTTGTGTGAATGTTTCTGTTAGGCAAAAATCATATTCTTCACTTTGAATGTATATATTACAGACCTGAGATAACCTGGCTGACTTTGTCGGATACAAATCAGTACGTACATGCAAAAATGGATCCTTCGATCATGAATCCTTTGACCCTTTCATGAAACAGCAGTATCCTGAAGACCTCCACACTACTTGATAGCCATAATAATAGTGGCGCAGCCACTTGATTTCCATTCACTGCTAGGAGAAAAATACTCAGCCACAAAACTCATACAATTTCTGTACCTAAGCCAAGTCCTTTCTAGATTGCCAGAAGCCAACAAATAAAGAGGAGAAATATTGGGAACGCTTTTAGATGGGCTGCTGCCACTTGTCATGCAGTGTCACTTGGACCTGCCATGAACAGAAAGAGAGTATTTAAAACAACGCCACCTGCTGACAGCCTGGCTGCTAATTACTCCGTTATGCCAAATGGGAGACAATACCAATTTGGTATAAATTAAGAAGGGATTTTCATGAAACATACATAACTGCACAAGCCTCATCTACCTTTAGCCTTTTACCATTGTTAGCACTAATGCTGGAAAGGATAATTTACCTGTTAGTGTCCATACAAGGTGTTTTCTTAGTATTTCCTTCAAAATAGACACTATTTTGACTATTCTGTTCATGTGTGTTTCTAAAGTATCTTCTACAGTCCTGCTCCCAACCAGATACTATAACCGCCCTGCCCAGCAAGGAATTCTCCAAGTTACTGTCCGAGATCCCTCTTTGCCCTGAGGAAAATCAAGGAGTAACAACATGCATTCCATAATCTGCTCTGCACAATAATACAGAGAGCTTATACTACAGGATTATTTTTTTTTAGGCTGGGTATGTTATTTTTAATGCTTTTGAACTATTGAGTAAATAGAAATGCTGCAGGGCTTTTTGCTTTGTTTTTGGTTTTCTCCGCTCTGCATCGCCCTTCAGTGCGACTCTGCCTTTGTTACCTAGGAAACCTCCACAGGCTGGAGAGGGATTGGATGCACTGTGACATTAAAAGCTGTCAACCAAAGGTGCATGGATGCCTGTGAAACAACAAATACAGAAAATGACAGCCTAAGTATTTTATTGATAACACAAAATGCACATATGCTGCTAAGAGACAAATTGGGAACCTGAGTTGGCTAGTTTAGTCAAAAGGCCAGTATTGTAAGAAATTTGAAAATAGTTCCAATTATCAATTTTTAAAAAAGTGACAGGACAGGAAACAACCTTATGAGAGAGACTGTTTATAAAAATGCAGATGGCAGCAGCTCCTCTTGGTTGCCACGAAGGGAATACACTGTGAGGGAGACCAGGTAAGCTAGCAGGCTAACGGACTCCCCTGGACACTGGTACCCTTGCTTATTTAATGTGTCATCTGCAGCTGGTTTCCACATGGTACCTGACTTGTCAAAATCACTTGAGAACTTTATTGGAAACAAGTTAAGTCATATTCCATAATAACTGTTAAGTGGAAATTTATAATACGGTCATACAGAGCTGAGAAAGCAAAAGTCAGCTACATTGCAGAGAGCAGCTGAGAAGACCAGAGCAATGCCAGTAATTCAGCACTGATAACGTGTGCTATTTGTGAGAAGATGATCCTCTGAAAGCAGTTTTGGGAGACCACAGAGACATGTGCAAACAAACAAACAAACAAACAACCTCCCCCCCCCCCCCCCCAGCTTGATGAAACTGCTCTTCCGTGGTTGGGTGACATAGTCGATATATCATCAAATTTCTGTACAGAGTGAACTCAGAACTTCTTCAGATTAGCAGTCCAGAGCCTAGTCCACTTGACTCATTATCTGAAAGCCTATTATTATTATTAATCATTTGGAAATTACACTCTTAGCACTCTCTTGCTCCATACCTGCCAATTAAACTACTTTAACCTCATTAACAACACTGGTGCTTGGCTTTCACGATACGTACTAAGTTAACAGTTTGATTTATGAATGCTAGAGCACTGTTCGGTCTGCTAGATTTTCCCTTTGTCTCTTTTCTGCTCTCTTCTCTTTCAGTAGGGAGCTTGGAGGAAGTGCTCCCAGGCAGCACTGTTTTAAGTGCAGTCAGTCAGCCTGAGAGTTTCTTACAGGCTGCTTCACGTTCAGGAACCCCCATGAGACCTGAAGGCATTGAACTTCCTTCTTCTCCATATAAAACCTCGACACCTCAGGCTACAGGGGTACAACTAAGAAGCAACAAGATGACGTGTGGGCTGAAAGCAAAAGTGCAACTTTTGGCCTTGCCTGCCCTAATGTGCGTCGTATTAAGGGGAATTTGAGATGCATGCAAAGATGTATCAGAGGAAAACAGCATCAGGACCCCCTTTGCTGCAGAGGCCCAAAGCTCTAGAGAGGTCTTATTGAAATAAGATGCTTTAACTCTTCATAACATGGGAAACATCTCTGTCTGCTAAAGGAGACACGAATTTTGAAATCTTTGGAAAACTGAGCATGTTCTTTGAGATATCTTTTCAGAACAGAAACCAAAAGAACAGAAAAGACAAACGAGAAGAGCTAACAGGTTCATGAATGCTTGAAAAGAGCGGTCAGACTCCTATAGTCACCTCTGCCCCTTTCCACCCTCACCTCCTGTCTGCACCAACCAACATAAACAACATTTCTAGGCTGATCAAAAGGCAGCATCTCCTATTGCTACCTCTACTGGGAGTTTATTAACATTTCACGCCTAAAAGCACTCCCCACAAAAAACACAAGCATCAAAGACATTATACAGAAGGATTACATATCTAAGCCCCAAGGAAAAACAGGAGGTACATTTTGTTCACACACTCACACGCACACATAGATTCACAAAAACACTAGAGTCTTGACTGAGACCTTCAGGCTCTACTGCAATACACAGTAAATAAGCAATATTAAAAATAGCCTGGGAAAAAAATGAAAATCACCCTCCTCTACGTTGTACAAACAGTACATACAGAAGACAGTAATGACACTGCAAGTAGGTTTTTGTGCATTACCAGGAAATACCACACGGGGCATTGAAATTAATGTCAAAAGGTGTCAGCGCTAAATTCATGATCATGGTCAGCCAACTGTTTTAATGACAGGTTTAATGCTGGGTTGTTACAGTGACATGACTAAAGCACTGTGGGTTTAATCTGGAGGTAATACTCACACATCGCACAGGCAGCAGCTTGAGCTACACCACGGAAAGCTGCCTGCATGACGGGTTGGCCATAGGGCAGCACAACGTGGCAGGCTGTCCGTGGTAATTAACAGGAGGTGAGAGCGAGGTAGCCAGGGAAAGCAGCTGTAGCTGCAGGTGCAGAAAAGCTACAGATGAAAACTGTCATCTCCTTTCACTACTTGCTGCTCTTGATTTATTCTTGCTGGAAGGGTCAGGTTTGGAGTAGTTTGGCCCACTGCTCGCTTCTTGTGCTGTCAGCTCAGATTCATCAGCGTTTCAGTCGACAACATACAATTTTAGAGACAGGTTTACCTTTCTGTATGTTCCTCAAAGTCTGTCTTTTAACCTAGGGCCACTGCTGAGTTCCTACAGACCATCAGCACTTCATTCTTAAAGGGGATGTGAGACACAAGATAGAGCGCTGCCAGATGTATAATGCTGGCATACACCAACCTTGGCTGGAGAGTCTAAAGGCAAACTGAGCAGAAGACTCCTCTTGTGTTAGACTAATTCTGCGGACTGGGGCGTCAGGAAACCCGAGTGCTGGGCTCTCACAGCAATTGCTATGTGATCCTTGCAGGTTACTCATCCCCAGTTACTCCCTCTCTAACAGAGGCAGCAGTTATTGTCAGTAAAGACCACTCTTCTGGATCTTGATGTCTGCAGTAACTGTCTAAAAACGCGCTGTGAAAACTTCAAACTACACTTCAGTCAGTGCAACAATCCAACGTATATCTCGCCTGCGATCTCAGTCCAGACAGCAGCTGCAAGCAGCTGGTTATTTCTCAGCATATACACCTTTTCCCAAAAGAGTTCCAATTTGCAGCCCACCGGCATCGCAGGAACAGCCTGTGGGCTGATCCAGCAGACCACAGGATCAATAAGATGTGCAGCTATATAGCAGAGAGAGAGCATATGCTGACCGATTGATTGTGCTTTCCTTTTTACATAGCATTGGAAAACTGTGAAATACCCACTAAGGCCAGGTCTAACCTGGCTGGGCCCTGCTTGGCATTCTTTCTTGTGGCATTTTAATTTTGGAACAGAGCAGGTGATGGGAACAGCCAGGAGACACAGGCATTTTAAAGTCCCCAAGACAGACAAACAACGAGAAAGTAGTATAGCGCAGGTCTGGGAATGGGATTTCAAAGGTTTTCCTGGGTTCAGTGACGAAATGAGTGTCTTCAGTGACTGAGCAAGGTCTTGAGTGTCTTCAGTGACTGAGCAAGGTCTTGGCACTGTACAAGGCAAAGGAGCGTACTCACCTCTGACTCTGATACTTCCAAGGGCTTCTCGCTCAGGCCTAAGCCCTCGGTTAGCACAGCTCCATTGTACTTGTTGCAGATATCCTCATCAGAGTAGTGCAGCCCCCCAGGGCTTGGGCGAGGAGGAGACCTAGGAAACATAAAGGGTGAGCATATGGGATATTGTCATTTTGCTGAAATGACCACAGTCCATGAACAACATAGTGTTTAGAAGCCAGCATCACAGTCTAGGGCAGTGACTCAGACACCAGCCTATAGTCCTCCCTAGATCCTCCAGACAACAGCCTCTCCCCTTTGCCTCTTCAACAGCTGGCCTGAAGCTAGATAAAAAGCCATTTCCAAGAGCATGGTGTTCCCAGCTTCTTACCTGGTACCATTTTTCTTTGAGAAGGTGCTCTTGATGTTTAGGTGCCTGCTGTTGAGCTCCAGACCAGTGAAGCCTCCATTATCCAGGGTGACTGACTCTTCCATATTGGAGATGGTTTTACCTGGAGCCAGTTAACGAAAGGTTCAGCTGAAACAAAGGCACTTTACCCCCAAATGCAACTGTAAGAACCATTATAAACATGTTTCTAACTTTTTCTTCCTTTTGTTTTATGACAACTTTCATTTTCTGAACATCTCTTTACCTTTCTGGCAAATGAGTCCAATTAGAATGGGAGAAAGAGCTTATCAGGAGCGTGAATGGACAGAAGGAGCCAAAAGAGGTGAGAGAGAGAGTCGTGGTTACATGCACTTCGCTCTGAGGTAAGCATCAAAAATAGTACAGAGGAACTGTGCTCCAGAGGTGCTTACTTCTGTCTTTTGACTAGAAATAGAATCCAGGTGACTACTTCACATGGACATTGAAGACGTCCTAAACTAGGTGCCAGGAATCCCATTCATGCTGACTGGAAAGCAAGGGAAAGTAGAACTAGGAAGGGCAGAAAAAGAAGAAGAAAAAAAAAAGAGACAGGAAAGAAAGCAAGAGGAAGGTTCAGTGGGTAGCAACGGGGAGGAAGATGCCAGAGCTGCAATGATAATAGAATATAGATGTGAGAAATCACAGGATGACACAGGGAAGAGAAAAGGACATGGGACTGGCAGAAGAGGTAAAACACAGCAAAGTATATTTTATCTTGTGATCAAAGACAGCAAGAACTTATTCTTTCCCATGACCATTCTTTGTAATCCCAAAGGTGTGAGCTCAGCTACTGTCCTGGGGAGAAAGATGGGTTGCCTATTGCCATTTTGCAGCAGACAAGCACTTTATCCTTGGCTTCAATTTCAATGCTACATTAAGACTCAGTGTGAACACTGGTATTTGACGGTACAGGTTAGACCTGTCTTTTCATGTCTTTCCCCCCTAAATCAGAGCAAAACTAAAAAGATGAGAGATTTCCTGTGTGCTATGCATACAAATATACAATAGTATTAGCTCAGTAAAATACCATGTTATTCATACATCTTATCTCCCATGGGACTAAAATCTGATTCACTAACACTCGTTAAGAGTGAATTATACAGAAAGAAAAGATCTCCTCTTCGGGACTGAACTACTAAATACTGCCTGGAATATTACTTCACTACATTAATCCCTAAAAGAATGGGTAAAGCAAAGACCATCCACCTGCTTTACTCATCAATGTGTCTTTTTGGCAATAGAGCAATTTCTTGCTGGAGTTGGAGAAGGCTATCAGAGAAACGTACACATGAACAACCCTTCCAGAACTTCATTTCTGTAAGGGGAAGACAAGGTAAAGCAACATTCAGAGACCCAGAACAAGGAATCTGTGTTTCGAAAGGGGAGAATTTTGGCATTCATAGTTTCACAGCTGGAATGCCAGCACAGAGGATATGATCAGTGCTTCAAATGCAAGACATTTCTAATTCCTGCAGCTCCTGAGAGTGTGGGCACAGCATGGAGCCAATGTCTTACCTGCACTGCAGTTCTTGTATTTCTTGCTCTGGCCATGCAGGACCAATGCAAACACCACTAACAAGATGAGGATCAGACTAGAGAGAGCCATCACCAGCAGAAACCACCACTCCTCATAAAAAGGGGCTTCTGTTTGTGCTGAAAGAACAAAAAACAGATAATAATTCCTCTTTACGCTCCTTTAAAATTTCCACTTCTTCCCAAAGTGGAATGATGCATTCATGATGGCGTGCAGGACAGAGGGATGTTCAAAGGAGGTCATATATTCTACTAGTCAATCAGTACTTTCAAGAGACATGCTGACACTTCCTAGATGGCAAAGAGAGCAAGACTGGAGCATATCAAGGCTCCAGCATCTCCACAAGCATCTTTCGCACACTCAGAGCAGCACTCCAGAACGCCTTAGCTCAGAAGTCGCCAAGTAAAGACAGGTAGGTTTCTTCCCACAGCTCTGCATACCCACATTTTCTGACTACTCCAGTACACTTAATACTCCCTGGATACAAAGAATCATTAATATGTCTCTCATGACCCACAGCTACTCCACATTTTAAGAGGCCTGGGCCTCACCAGTGGCCTCTGTAAAAGACACAGCTGGTGCCAGGGAACAAAGTACGCTTGGGTCAGTGTAATTCAATACCTACACAGTTTATCTCCACCTTCCAATTTTCCCTCCGATTTTATACTGTTTCTCCATCAGCTTAGCCAAACCCAATGTGTAGCACGTGGACATCAATTCTGTTCCCAGATCTGCCTGGATTTTGTGCAATCTCAAGTCATTTCACCCCATTTGACCTCTATTTCCCCAGCTGGAAGAGACTCAAAATGATACTAGTTTTCCCATTCTAGAGTTATCTTGCCAGCGTTGGTTTAAAGTAGTAAGTACTGTTATTTTTTTGCTGTAGCATTCTCTTTGTCAGCATCCTCCAGCTTTGAGAAGAAATGCTGCCAGTAGAGCACAAATTGACAATTGTGCACAACTTCACTGCAGTCAGTAAGGTAGAGAAACACCTGGTGGAAATGGGTGATGCCAGGAGACCAACTGCCACAGAAATCCTCACTGTCACCAAACCCAGACAATTCTCTTTCCCCTGGCTGTCCCAAACCTTGGATTTATGCAAAAGCCTCTTATAAGCCTGATGATATGGGCTCAGATTTGTTCCAGATCACTGGGTATTCTGCAGCAGTGAAAAGTAGCCACAATCTTTCTTTGCTAGGAGGCCAGCCCAGGCCAATACAGCCCTAAAGGCAAACTGTGCAAGCCATGCTGGGCTGAGCAGATTCAGTGCAATTTATACCTTCCCGTGCTAGCTGAAATGGCCAGCCTAAAATGCTTTATACTTTTACGACTGTGAATCTCAATGGAAACCTCTTACTTTCATGCAGCAATTTGAGATGAACATTGAAGCATCAAACGGAGGTGAATTAAATAGTTCTGTTCAAGTGCAGAACTTATAAACAAGCATTTTATTTATAAAAAGCATCACAAGGAGCTGCATGCCCAGCTTTGGGGGAATAATGCCTTGCAGAAAAAGAGAGACTGACGTGATTACTGCTATAGAATGACCCTTTACTTTGTGTTATAGCCTCTGCGAAACCACAGATAAGAAAAACACTGACTCTTGGCGTTTGGAGTGGGTTGTCGATGCCCTTGTCCTGAAGGAGAAAAGCAAAGGTAGCACTCGAGCTGAAATCCATAGCCAGCTCTCACAGGCTAAGTGGTTAATTGTGTAAGGACAAATGCAGCCGTGATGGTGATAGCAGCATTTACTACTCCTGCCTGCTGGGTAACTGTTGAATGGTGTTTCTGCTTTTCACTCTAGGAGCAAAGAGATAAAAGCCACTCCAGATACTGGAGCATTGCCAGGTTCTCAGGACTCTCCAGAATTTTGAATCACAAAGACATTTTAGCAGGTTCTTTCATTCCTCTTGTCTGCCTTTGCTGACACAGCTAAGATGAAACCTATTGCTCAAAAGCAACTTGGAGCAGAACTGTCTCAACAAGGGTAAAAACTGACCCGAGCAAAGCTTTCACAAGGACAAACTTTCCTACTTCACAAAAGGCCATCAAACTCCAGCTGCCCAAACACTGCAAGCTGAGCTGAATTTGCCTTTCAAGGAATTGAAGTTCCTCCAGAAAGTGAAAGCGCCAGTTGGTTCAAAGGCGTGCTGGAAGCATGTTAAGGCTATAGCCTGTTTACTGGGAATAACCACAACAGAGCAGGAAGGACAGAAGAGTATGTGAGCACCACCAACAAGCTCTTGGGGTGCTGGAGGCCTGGAGGCATCGCCCTCTCCTGCAATGCCAGCACAGAGGATATGATGAACATTTCTAGGTAACTACAATATTATTTTTGAGAGCTAAATACAAAATAGCACAGAACCCTAGGAACCCTGCATTTATCACAGAACCCTAGGAAAAGAAGGAAGCAGAGTAAAGAAAAGAACTGCCTAGGAAAGGAGGAGGAAGAAAGAGCAAAAAGAGCCTTGGCAATTTATTTTAACTAGGGAATCTTTTTGTTCTTTTTTCTCTTCTCCCACCCCCTTCAAAAGAAAATCCTCAAAAGAATATATGGAAAACATATAACAGAATAGACAATTACCTGATACTGCCACAGAGGGAACGCTTGGCTCTCCATAGCCAAATTCATTGACAGCCACCACTCTAAATTCATAGGTCACCCCCTGCTTCAGCTTGTCCAGGCTGACTGTGTAGGAGGTAGCGCTGCGAGGGATATCCTTCACAAACATATCCCACAGTCCTTCATCTAGGAAAGCAGCAAGGAGAAAAATGGCATTAACAGTGTGACTTGGCACTCCCTTCTGCTCATCGAAAATTAATTGCCATTAATTGCATGTTTCAGCCACAGGCAGTGGACAAGCTCTCCTGAAGGCTGCTCAACTACATGCATATATATTAGAATACCCCGCAAGATTCACCCCTATAAAGGGATTTATTTATGATGGGAAGACTTATACTAGTCCAGATGGAAGTGGTCTCCTCTGAGATCTGCACTAGCACCCACAGTGATCTGAGCTGGCTAGAGCAGCCACTAGCCATCTGGGTGCCTCCCGAATACCTCCGGTGAGCGTATCAGCATTCCTGTTATTCGACAGAGCAAGTAAACCCAAAGCAATCTGATACATTAATCAGTCCTAATCACACAGAATTTGCCTGCTTTTTACATTGCAGAACGGACTTCATGATCCAAGCTAAGCTAAGCTTTGCAAACTAACGTTAAGAGTTGGGCTTGGCTGGAAGAACTGTGGCTTTGCATGAACTGGCGCCTGGCAGACTAGTGTCGCTGGAGTGCTGCTTCCTTCACGACACCAGCAGCGATGTCTTTAGCCGGTGTTGGCCGGCAGCGTGGCACAGCCCACAGAGTAAGCCTGCAGGCAGCACGCTTCTGCGCCATGTGTTTTTAAGCAGAAATGAGTTTTTGTTTGCATTGTAAAGCTACGGAAGTTGTTAGAAATGCAGTGCCTTCTGAATAACTGATGAGAACGGTCCAGCAGGGTAATCTTGGTTCTCAACAGCCATGCTGACATTTATATTGATGCGCATGCAGCCTTGGTACTGTTCTGGTCCCTGATCCATATCTGTAATCCTATATTCACTTGAATACGATGGAAAGAACTTTCAACAAGATGGATGCTGTTAGCAGTAAGCACAAAACCAACTATAATTAAAAATGCCAGTCAATAATTTTGAGCGTAGGACTTGAACGTTAATCTAAATGGACTTTTTTTGAGCAGCAGTCAGTACCCAGCACTTCCAATAACAAAATGACTGTCTACACGTAGGGCCAAATTCTCAGGTAGCCTAAGCCAGCATAGCTCTTAAGGATCTGACTCCACAAGTATCCCATTGGGCTTCTACTTTTAGTTGACAGAATTGTTTAGCGATGTCTTTTGCTCTGTAGGTCCCACAGCAATGGGAATCCTATGAGAACTTCTGCACCAATACTAATCCAGCATATGAGCTGCCTGCTTTGAAAGCAAGCCCCCTGCACGGGGAGACACTGGCATCATCATGACCTCTGCAGACTCAAGGTGTTATCAAGGGAATGATAAAGCAGGAGCCAGAAGCTCTACCTGGAGTGACTTGTTCCATTGCTGCAATATACAGCCAGAATCTGTTCTGATTTGCTTTATGTTCACCCAAGTGTAAGCCAATTCAAGTCACCACAGCAGTTCCAGAACTGTGCTGGTATAACAGAGTGAAATTTGACCCTGAGCCTATTTCTGTGCAACGGGGAACGACAGCAAAGATGGATTGATTAACACTGCAGGTGCATTTCCATGTGAATGTTTTAACTTTGGCATCAGTAAATATTGGCTCAGTAATTTGTAACGTGCTGCATGGCTAGCAACACACACAATGACTAACAACCCCCAAACTGCGTCTTTTCTGATCGTGAGGACCGGCAGTCTCAGTGGATGCAAAAAGCAGACTGAAACGTTACTGTTCTAGCTACGTTTGAGAAATGCTGAAGAACAGGTAATTCTTCTGTCATGCTTAAAATTCAGACCAATACATTATTCACCAGCATGATCAGAGTATAATGAAGTTATCATAATACACCATTGTTATGTATTAGTTGCATATTACAATGGCTATAAAACAAGAGATGAAATACTGACTTCCCTTTCACAGGGCAATATAAGGCTAGATTACTTCTACCATGTAAAGTTACAAAGTAATAAAAAAGAAGCTCGGGATTTAGTTTCTCTGAGGAGGGTGGAGTGAGGGATGCATTTTCAAATTTAGATTGTTGCAACCACCAATACTAAAAAGATGCATCTCAGACTATAAAATATTGTCGTAATTGCTAGAACTATGTGAGCTTTCATAAGCACATTTGCAAACAGCTATAACAGAATTTCAGCCTGTTGTGAATTGTCTGAAAAGCAATTTGTTTACATTGAGAAGCCACTTAAACGGGGAAGAAAAGGCAAGAATAAAAACAAATGTTCATCTTTCATTGCAACAAACGCAGTCCTTGCCCCCAACACGCACTCTCTTTCTCACTCATTTTCCTAAAGCAGCCAGGGTGCACAGCGCAGAATAGCTTGCAGACCGAGCAAGTGTAACTTTTGCCCCTCTTTCTAGATGTAGCTTGCAATCAGATGTATCCAGACTAAAAAGCCTTTTATTTCAGTGGCAAACTTTGCAACTAAATACCGTTGCCCACACTTGTGAAGCCATCCGTCCCATCTCTCCCCTATCCCTCAGCACCAGATTTGCTGTAAATGTTAGAAGTTCAGTTGAAAGAGAATTCATGAGAAGGTTACCTAGCACAGCACCAGATCAGCCTTTAAGTGCAGTAGAAAATCATTAGTATACTGTACACAGCATTTTCCACTCGGTTTGGGGAGGAAGGCACAGCAGGTATACCGACTGCATCTTAACTCAGAGAAACCCCTGAGAGCAGCAAGGTTTTGCAGCCGCAGACTCCCCCAGAGAGGGGAAGGGCGGCCGGTGCCGGGCGCTTCCCGCTTACTGCACGGCGAGCCGCAGCGCAACCGCTCACAGATGCTGTCGCTTCGGTAATATCTGTCCCTTCCTTCATCTCACGCTGCCTTTGGGTGCTCCAAAAGGAGGCCTAAACATCCAGTGCAAAAGGGAGAGCTCCTCAGAGAAAAGAAATTTGTCTTTGCTTCCTGGTTTTATAAACACCTCCCCGCACCCGGCCCCAGCCTCGCTGCCTGCCGACACGAGAGTCGAGCTTTCTCTTCCAGCCTCGACTGGAAGACCCTCCGATCCGGGAGCTGCACGCGCACGCGTGGAGAGAAGGTCCGAACGACGGGGAAGGCAGAACCGCCTCGGCCCCCGACCCGCGCCGCGGCTGGCGAGACGGAAAGCTGTCCATTATGTGTTTTTGGCCCTCCTCTCTTGGAGTAAGAGCAGGGCTGCGCCGTAAAACCTCCTCCTGATCCCGCATTAGGAGGTTTCTGAGGGGAAAAGCAGCGGAGAATTAAGGGCTGGCTAAATAGCGTTCCCGCTCCGAAGGACAGTGTTCACAGGGGGATGTGTTTGTCACAGGCGAAGGTCTGGATCCGATGCAAGCGCCCAAGAGGACGAGAATGGGAAGTGAAGGCTGACAAACTGTCAGCCCCTGCACGCCGTTCGTGAGCGGAGGCGAACCAAAGGCCCCATGGCAGATGCCGTCAATGCAGCTGCACCCTTCACTTTGAATTTACTGACTTCTGCTGGTTCGTGTCCATGGTTGACACTGCACTCCCTCATTTGTTTAAAAATAAATAGAAAAGGAAGAAAACACAAAAATGTTACTCAAGAGACCAGAAAGAAAACTGAAGAGAGATCTGCCTTTGGGGGTGTGCGAAGCAAAAAACCTCAGCGTTTAACCTCAGCGTTTATGGGAAGGAAAATCCCCGCTCCAAGTAGAAGGGTTCTTCCCCAAAACGTCTGCTGCCTTCATGGAACGGATCATTTGGGGCAACCAAAGAAAGCGTTTGCCTGATTTGCCTGGTGTCCCAGATTCATGATTTCTGGCTGATCTGAGACTTAAATGGCCTGTTCATGCCAGCCAGAGTGTTAGAAATATTATTACTGGAAACATGTTAAGACACAATTCTCTCCCACTGGGCTTAAGACCTGCCCTACTTGGGAAAAGCCAACAAACAAAACCCAAAATGCAGGCTGGGGGAGAGAAAGCAGAAGAGGAAATCTCTGTCCTCTTGTCCCAGGCAGAAGGCTTCTCCTGAGGTGCAACTCTAAAAGTCCTTAAAGCACAGAGGACAGAGAGCAAGCCTTGGACACTGCATGAAGTTGGGAGACAAAGGACAAGAGAGCTCTTCTCTGCTCCCTCTGGCAGTGCTGGAGCCTTGCCATCGCTATGCCTTTTTTGTTTTTTCCTCTGCACGTAGAAATAGAGGACACTATCTAACACCCATTTCTCAGCCAGCCCAGTTGATGCCTAGGGAGTGCTCGCTATGGCAGTGACAGAGGCTGCTTAACTGTAATGCCCAAGGAGCTGAAGTGGAATCCATTTCTCCAGAGAGAGAGGAGTTGAAGGAAAGGAGAGAACGCTTCCGTTTCTGTAATGCTTTCCTCTAGCACAGATTGCTCTGGAAAAAATCAATATTTTTTGTGTGCCTGTTCCACGCCTGTGTCGGAGTATATTCAAAATGCACAGGAGGTACCCAGTCTGGTCCCCTTCCACAAAGCCTGGAGAGAAACAGGAAGATCAAAGGAACAATCACAGTTGCCTGCTGCCACCACCACTAAACCCAGCAGAGCAGGAGGAACCCAGGGAGACACAGCAGGACAATGAAAGGGAAGTGACAAAAAGAGGGAAGGTTTGCCATTTATGACAGAAACCCACCCTCCTGCTCTGATAGAAGAATCTTGGCAGAAAGCTACAGCAGGGAAAATGAGATGATACAGCATTTAATGTTTGGGGTAATGAGGCCTATAATAGATGACACTTGAGATGTGAAATACTAAGGTAGTGGTATTGCATTTAAATACTGGCAACAAGCTGAAGCTTTTCATCTGTCTATTTAATGCCCCTTTTTGATCTCAGAAGGATGAATATCTTCTCCTTCCTTGATTTTATGTGAAGGGCACAAGTCAACTGCTTTTCTCTTAGACATCACCTACTTAAAAACAAAGGTTGCTCCAATCCTTGCTCTAATACTCATACAAATCACTGTGCAGAAGCAAATTCTTATAATTATATTAAAACAGAAGCTGATCTGAATGACCAACCCTGGCAGGAGGAATTAGTTCCCTGCTTTCGTTAAGCTCAAAATTCAGATTTCAAACTCCACTGTGCAGAGACGAGGAAGAAAAGCAGTACTGAAATGAAGCTGAAGCTTGCGTGAGATAAGCAAACGTTCCAATTAGTCCGTCTCCTCTGTTGGATCACATTTCACGCTTTCTACAGCCGCAGCCACAACTAAGGAGGAGAATCCAGCATACAAATGGCTAGTTCATTTACTACAGCAGCATGAATAGGATTAAAATAATCTGAAGAGGAATTAAATGCCTCAACAGTCAGGTTGCAAGAGCAGGAGAATAAGACCTCTTCTGTGTTTGTTTCCAGGATCAGTGGAGTGGCGCCAGTAGGAATGATCCAAGGTTAATGCAAGACTGTTTTCTTCGTGCTCAAAAAGAGCGGGCCACAAATCCTACAGCGCATCCTTAGGCACGAACTGTAAAACGTTCATTCACATCCAAAGGTGAGATGACACCTGACAAATCTGCGACACCGCCACTCACATGACAGGGTTGTCTTTTGCATGAGAACATTTGTTTAGAAGTTTTATGGCTTGTTTCACAGAGATAGGAGAATAGATTACAGTTTGTTATTTTTCCTGTTCTAAAGTAAGATGTGAATGACAGTAGGTTCACTGAGGTATCTTACAGAAATGTGTAAGTTAATGGAGCTCCTGCATTTTAAGTTGGGATTCTTTCCATAGAGCACTTTGAATTTTTCAGCTTGCAGACAATCTGTACATGGGGTACAAGTTGCTCTCTAAAATACTCTTCCTCAAAATCCCCTGCTTTTTGGGGCAAATGTAAGCTGGCTGGCAAAAGTCAGTGAATAAGTTTTGGTTTCAGTTGCTATCTGAACAATACTGCCCAAATAAAACAGGATATTTTGCGCCCACGAGCAAATAAGGGCAGGAATCAGCAAGCTGATGTAGGGGAAATGGAAGCACTGGATGTCATTCCATAATTAAGAAAACTCGATCGCTCTGGGAGACGCCAGTGCTTTGAGAAGGTACACATTTTTCTTCATTTTGCTTTGAAAACAACTGTCACATTAAATGACAGAAATTAGAAACAGAGAATCACAGTGGAGCCTCACTACAGAGCAAGTTCTAGCCAATATAGGAGCGGAAATACGCATCTTTAGTGATGATCACAGAACTGCAGCCTATGATTTTGTTACTGGTCTGCTTACAACTAATTAAAATCATTGGATATAACTGCAACCCTATATTCAAGACACATTGCAAGAAAAAGGTATGATCCTTTATATAACCGAACAGATAAACATTCATTTAATCAACACAAAATCAAGCAACGTGTAAGCACCTAAAAGTGAAAAGGAGAAGAACAATCAGCCAACAAGGATTTGTCAAATATAAATCATGTCTAATCTCCTTCTGCGACAAGGTAATAGACCTTGCCCTGTCTACTAAGAAAGAGTAGACATCATCTACCCTGACTTCAGCAAAGCTTTTGACACCGTGACATTCAAACATGGCCTACATGAAACAAGTATCTTGTAGTAGATGCATCACTGGCTGGAAAACTGTACTCAGACAACAGTTATCAACATTCACTGTCAGAGTGGAGGGAATTTATCAAATGAGACCCCACAGGAGTCTGGCAGTACTCAACATTTTTGTTAATGACTTAGATACCAGAAGATGGGCACTTGTTAAATTTGCAAAGTGATACCAAGCTGAAAGAGGCTGAAAAACAGGCTGGAACATAGCTGCTCTGTGTTCTAGTCAAACTGGGAAAATATTCTGGAAAAAGTACATCGCAATTCAGTAAGGAGGAATGCAAATCCCTCAAAGCAAAGCAGTTCAGGGAAAGGACCAAGGAAAACTCGCTGGTTTTGAGGAGATTCCTTTCACCCACCTCACATGCATCCTGCCAAACAAATGGGGAAAGCTATGTTCACACACTGCTAAAAGTCCAGGTCCTGCTTATAATAACACTGATTAGCTGCTGTGTTCTGCTGCACAAGGGGAGAGAATTCAGTCTGCGGTCCTGAAAATACAGTTTGCAAGTACTTAAGGGTCCTTGTGCCTGAAAGATGCTGTAAGCATTTAAGTGAATTTTAATTATTAATTATATTAGTTTATCAGTTGGATGATTTACCAATGATGTAGCAGAGGGAAACCCAGAGTGCTCAGTGTAATTTTCTGTGACTATTTAACAGCCAACAATCTGACATATCACATAATAAACTAGAGAAGGTGTAATACTGGATGGTAATAGCTTTCCCTCACAAAATCCTATTACCTTACCGGGATGATCAACAACCTCTTCCACTGCAGGGCGGGTTTCAGTTTGGCCTGAAGGAAGGGAATTCCTGATACCATGCACTCCATGTTTCCCACAGCTTACCTGAGGGCCGTGCCTCTATAATGTATCCAGTTGTGGGTTTTTCTCCTGAATCTCCCTCAGTCCACTGCAGCGTCAGTCCAGAAGCAGATTTTGTCACCAGAATTTCCTGAGGGGAGCCAGGAGACCCTGAAGGATGAAGTGAGAATAGCAAACAGTAGTGATATCAGAGACCTACTGCAGAATTCCTTCTTATGTCTACTGACACAGGAAAACAAAAGCCAGACGTTATCGGTCAGCATGTTAACATTACAAAACAGCCCAAACGGGCTACTGGCCTCAATTTTTCACTGGTTCTAGTATCGTCAATTAAATAGCAAATGCTGGGTTTTACTGGCACCTCTGTAAAGAAGGAAGGAGTAAAAACACTGTCATTTTAACAGTTTGCGTATCTGCAACATCTGCACATCGCCACTGCTATTTCTGCCTTCAGAGGTGGAATCAGCCTCTGAGTTTCAGAGAGTTCTTTGCTAAAGCTGCCTGTACATTCACTTGGGAACATGTCACTGCCATGTTAAAGAGGATTCATGGTTTCTACTGTCTATGACTGGGCATGATCCACTGGGCTACTATCCCAGATACTAGATAAAGAGGACACTGGGATAAAATCAAAGCCTGCTGGCACCCAGATGGGTGGAATCGCCAGATGTGGCCCGTTGATGGATGGAGCAACTATTTCCTTGAGCTGGGAAGGAAGCAAAAATAAGAATTGTGATCGTTGCACGAAGGATTTATGGTCTACTGGACAATCTAATATCACTGGAGGTCCTCTACCTTTTTAGATTATCTATTTATCAGAATCACTAATAATAATAATAAAAACTCTACTGCTTTGGCATACACATTGAACCAAGGCGGGAATCCTGAAGTTCAGCTTGCTGCTCCTCTCAGCATACAAGGAAACCTGCAGATATATTCCTGTGCACGAACCAAAGTGTCAGGAGGGTGTAATTCTAAATTCTTACTCATTTTAAATACAGGAACCTCCACTGATTTAGACAGAGTTTTTCCACTTCAACTCCAAAGCATACCAGTACAATCAGAACAAGGGACCATGCTCTCAGGCTGTATTGAATTCCCTGGCTAGCCAGTTTGTGCTATAATTTATTAACACGGCTTTGTTTATTCACATTAGCCTTTTAGCCTTCAGAAAAAAAAGAAACATCTTTTTCATGGACAGTTGTGAAACCCACTGAATCATGCCCTGAGGTCCCATGACAAAACTTCTCCTTGGCTTGGAACTACATGTTAAGCGTTGAATGCACTACTCACTGCTGTTGGACTGTGTTTATACAACTGGATCTAGCTTGCCATGTGCTTTTATGGTTCCACTTACCTTCTGCTGGCCCCGCTGTGACATTGGCTTGCAATTCAGGCCCATAGGCAATGGTTCTGGCTTGCACTTGGAATAAATAGGTCATGCCCTTGGTGAGATCTCGGACCTTCAGCCAGCGTTGCCAATTTCCTTTTATGTCCACGGTCACCACCTTACTCACCCCTGGAATAGCCACATAGATGAAAAATAAGAAAAGGTTGCAAGGCAAAAAATAAATCAAGTGGAGCTTATCATATCTAGAAAGTAAGTAGAATCATCTAACAGTTTGCTAAGAAAGTATTTCTTACAATTAGCAGGAGTTTAAGTAGTGATAATAGCCAATTTTCAGCACTGATAAGTATAATTAGAGTTTAAGCTTGATAAGTGGGTACTGACAAAAAGAAAACCTTATAACACAACTGGGAAATTACCAAGAGACTACAAGCAACTTCACTAATTACTCTGGGAAGAATGCAGGAGGTAAACGAAGAGGACTGCATGCTGCAGATTCCTTCCTAAGCAAGGATTTCTCTGCTGCTTCTTTGCCAAGCAACCTGCAATGCTGCTCAGGGGAAAAAATAAGGGCCAGCTTCTTTCCTTTTATCCTGTCCTGTCACTTCCACCAATGCTAAGTGAATACAGAATAAAGGACATACATCTCACGAATAACTTATGGGTAATAAATGCCACTGCAACGTGGGATGCAATCAAAGCATTATTTACTTGGACAAGGCCAATGTCATCACTTGTGTTTCACTCTTTTCAGCTTGGTGGAGTTTCAAGGTGTGCTAAATGCCCACACTGTAGACGTTGGTGCAGCGAGGGGAGCCTTAAGGCTGTCCTCCAAAGACCCTCTGAAAGCTGTACTACCCCAGAACAACTCAGGCAGAGCTATCTCAAAGTAACGTGCCCTCACTAGTCATGCAGAGCCTCCAGTTTTCTACAGTTGTGTAAATTGTCCTGGATTCTCTCCAGACCTTGAAGTATGACCAAGATAGCATAAAAGTGATCTAAAACCACTTTAGTGACCACTCAGCTCATCTTATCTTATGAACTCATACATACGCTTACTATTTTACTAATGATTCCTTGGGTTCAGACTGGGAGATTCTGAGGATTGAACTTCTTTCTCACTCACCAAGAATTTTTCTTATATAGAAGAACTAAAATTCATGCTATTTCCTTCATCAGTGTTTATAGCCAGTCTTACATTTAGGTTCTCAATGATTCTAGGTTGATACTGCACAAAGGGCGGCGTGGTAATGACTACTTTGAAAAAAACTATAGTTTCCATTGAAATTTTCTAAAAGCAACTTAATGAGAAGAATTTAAAATAGAAAATACTTTACAGAACTAAAAGTTTGAATTGAAAGAGTCCTTTTAGTATTTTCTGGTTCTGTAAATGTACGTAACACATTTCAAACCAAGAAGATTAGAAGTGAGAAAATGATTTTCCCACTAGAGAAGGGTGTTTGCTAGTTTGTCTCTCCAGAAAAATGCAAAGGAAGAAGTTTTCCAATTTGGATGCTTATTTTATGCAAATCAAGTTGCTTCTTTCAGTGTTTATCAGTTAAACAAAGAATAATGTCCAAATGATTTCCATTCAAAGTTTTCTTCCAGTTACCGTTTGTAATCCAGAGAATCTTTCCCTAGTTAACGAGGAAGCAGTAAAAGTGCTCCTTCCTTTCCTAGGTGTACTATTTCATTTCTTAGAGACAAATCAGGAAGCATTTGTCATTTCAAAGTAATGTTCCAAAAAAAAAAAAAAAGGAAACAGAAAAAAAGAGTAAAAAAAAAGGCTCTAGGGCAGTTTTGCTGTCTGTAATTGTCTAAAACATAACACAGTGTTAAACCATAAAAGGTAAAACAAGGAAAAGACTCTACTAGAAAACAAATCACTGTTAGAAAGTTTTGCAGAACAAGCAGGTTTTAAATGGTGGTTCATCAGTGGGAGGGCAGGAGGGGGTGAGGGGGCACAGCCTAAAGTCACAAATGAGTAGAAAGTCAAAAGATGCAGGAAAAAGGCTCCAATGGATCTGGTCCACCAGTGTGGTCACTCTGCACTGGAGGAATGTGAGACCTGGGGTTGGAAGGATCCTCCTGGATCTCACGCTTGGGCACCTGCCGAGCTTGGCATGCCTCGCGCTCTGGTTGCACTCAGAATCTTTGCATGCTCCATCTTAAAATGACTTTGGTTTGACCCTGCTCTCTAAATAAATGAGTATGGCTTTTCTATCTAAGAAAAATGATGGCTTCTAGGAAGGGATACTTACCACAGAGGGAGAATAAATATTTTTGAGGGGAGAAAAATGTTGGCAGAAGAGCAAATGGGTAGAAACTGGAGAATAAATGTAGGCAAACTTTTAGAATCTGAGGAAAAGCCCTCCATAACCTCCCTCCTCAGATAAGAAATCTTCTATAGAGAAAGGAGAAACAAATAGAAGCAAGACATAGCACAGGTAGGAAAGAGAAGAGAAGATGAGGATATGAGGATCATGTCATATTCTCACAGAGGAAATATGATTTAACACATCCCTATTTCCAGGGAAAAAATGGATTCTTTAACATTTTGTAGGAATATAAGGCAGGGAACGCCCACAGAACCCAAACATCCTATACACTCGCTCCACATTTCCCAGTCAGAATTATAAATGCTTTCTGCATTAGCTCTCTGTGCTCAGATCTGCTAGCAGTAAAGGACGAAAGTGCTTTTATTCTCCTGTTTTCATCCCTGGGTATAATTTTCTCAGTGCGCAAGACACGGATTTTCAAACTATATAGAATACCTTTATTCCTTACAGAGGAAACAAATACTAGTGATTGATATCCTTATTTCTTTGGAAAAGAGTTTAAAATGGATTGGCAATGGCTGACATTACTATCTGTGCTGTCACACTACTGAAGACGGACATCCTATTGAACTATTGGCTGTCTACCAAGAGCATAAAAATATTAATAAGACCATTCCAGAATTTTGTAATCTTCTCTAATTCAGCTTTGGAATGAATTTATATTTGTTTCCAGAGAAATTGCCAATTCCTTTTCTGTTGCTGTTCTGTCCAATTAATAAAGTATTTATGGCCATCACATTGCAGTGGACAGAGTTTAAATCTAGCGCTGAGTGAAAAATGCTGCTTAGAAACTCAGTATAAACAGATACAACTAAATCTCTAGGACTGCTTTTCTCCCCTGTCAAAAGTAGCAGTGCTACCAGTGATGACTAGCACATACAATGCCTGGACAATCTTTGCGATAACAGAAGTGACACATGATGTGATAAGCAACACAAATGAGTCTGACGACTATTCTGGGATGGAGCCCACTCAGCAATTTTAAAACACAACGCAGGAAGACAATCAAGCACTCACAGGCTGAGTTTGTTCTTCTTTCCGACAGCAGGTAACAATGGCAGTATAATGACTTTTCAAATCATACAGGAATATAGTTTGTGCAAGAAAATGAGAGAGGACAGACAAAAGCTATATTCCATGATATTATAGTTTACTTAACAGTTTTGGCAAAAGTGAAATTGTTTTACTTACCCTCTGCCACCTGGAAAATTGGGCAGAGATAAAACATATGACAGTGCTTTTCTGTCATTCCCCCATGAATATGTATGATCTTAAACCTTTCTTACCCTGGACCGGAGCCAAAGGCTCATAGACTACTCGATAACCCTGCAGGACTCCATTTGCAGCTGTCGGCTCGCCCCAAGATACATTGAGTGTTGTGCAAGTGATTTCGGAGAACGCCAAGAAGCTGGGAGCACTGGGTGCTGAAAGAATTACAAATATTTTGAATTGCAGTGGGAATAGTCAATCTGATATACATATCAATTACAAAACATTGGGTTTTGTCCAGCATAAATCTAAAGAAAACAGGCTGAGAAAGGGATATACCAGTTGTATCAAAACTTCTTGTAATCAGTCAGAAATACAGCTTGTCCTAAGAAAAAGCAGCCACTCAACTGCAAAACTAAATCCCAAAAGAAAGGAAGGAGATATAACTTAGAAGGAAAAGATCCTCATAGGGACACTGACTTGGGCCTTTGTTCTCTACTCAGTTGCTGAATTTCAAAAATCTTGCAGGAATTTCATATGTTTGAAATCCACTGTCATCTTTGGTGGAAACGGGCTGCAGACGCTGACATTTCTCAAGGTTAATTTCCTTAGAAAACTAGCTAAAATGCAGGGCTCAAAGACAGAAGGGTACTAAGTCCAAGTGCACATTTTTCCTCATACCCAGCAACAACAGCACTTCCCTTCACTCGGTGTTGGCGTGCTCCCTCCTGGGATCAGCATCCAACACAGAGGCAGCTCATTCTGACTGCGTGGCTTTTGTAACTTAAAAAAAGAGGAGTTATCAAAAGCACAATACTGCTCTCATTTAACCGGGGTTTTTCCAGTCACTGGAGATGAGTTACTCCAATTTTCAGATGTGATGGTAGAGGCCAGGCCAGACCTATAGTTTCATCATGGATCAGCTTCTGAAGAGATCCCTCATTCACCCAGTCTGGTCTAGTTTTTACAGTATTGTTCATTTTCATCCTAAAATCCTTTCCCAAATGGTTGACTTATTTGATCCACGTTTTTCCTCCAAGACCATTACAATGTAATGCCCTATCCGAAAACTAACTCTAAAATCCAATGCCACCTCTCCCCCTGCTCATTTCCCTTAGCCGCTCCACCAAGCCAGTGCTTTGGAACAAGAACACAATCTCATACCAGCCTGATGTGTCCTGCCCTGTGATGGGCTGCTCCTTGGACCATCTCCAGCTGCATTGAAAGCAGAAATGCAGACCATGTAGCGTGTGTGGCTGGTCAGGTTTTTGAGCCGGACTGTTGTCTCCGGGAGGAAGAGGACCTTCACTTTCTCCGTGTCATTTTGGATGTCACTCTCCCAGTAATAAATCTGTATGAACAGAGAGATGCTGAAGTATATCCTACACCTAGCTTACAACCTGAGTATTGTAGGCTATAAAAGATGGTCAGGAAGACGGTGTATCTTGCTCCAGACTCCTCCATTAGGTAGAATACTAACACTTTTTATCAGGTGCCCAAACTTTATTCTTCCTTTAGCAAATTCCCCTGAGTACAGTGACAGGGTGACTGAGTACATCATTCAAAAGTAGAGCACAGGTTGAAGAATATGGCCTAGTGACAGTAGATATGAACTTCCAGAGTTCAGTAATGAGAGGCCAGTTTTTAAATTCTCCCTAAAATGCTAGCTATCTGTCAGCAATGGCACCCTGATACACTATATCTATAACTCGCCTCTGTATGAACAAAATAGTTTCACCATTTGTGTTCACACATGGTATCCACATGGTTGTGGATAGCCAAGTCAAGCTTGTTATTGCCTTCCTGAAAGGGGTAATGAAGACTTTTCCTGAAGTTCCTTGAAGTACTTTTTCCCATTCTCTCCTTACATAATTTTAATCCTGATGCCATAAAATTAGGCTTCAGAGAAGATGATTCCAAAAGAAAATGTGGTGCCAGCCCTACTTATTGGACAGCCTGGCACTGAGAGCATTACAGCAGGCCAAAGCAAGCCAGAAAGTTGATGGAGAAAGGCCAAGGCAAGGGTCTACCTTGGCCCTACAAGCCAAGCTCTTAGAATCATCTATATACATGTGAAAGGAAAAGTACATGAATTGATATATAAGGTTGCTTGTCACTGCCAGGAAAGGATGCCAGATTATTTACAGTGGCTTGGCTTTTCTTCACTTATGGACCTAAATTCATGGAGGGGGCAGAGCCAGACACTGAACCCAAGCCAAGTTCCACTGTTTGTAGACTTGCCCATTTCTACTCTCTCTGAGGGTCCATTCTCATTCTGGAGAGGCTAGCAACATGCTTCTGCAACATGCCTCATCTCCTACAAACCAAATGCAATTAATACTATGATTTAATTTTGTTAAAGCTAAGGGAATGAAACGATTCTTCTGAAATCTGACCTGGCTCTGGCTTCTAGTCTAGAGAAAATTCTAGTTTTCCTGATGGCTTGTAACATTCGATAGACAGAAAGCTCAGTTAATTTCCTTTCTTTTTCTTCTTGCCCCTAGCTCTTTTGTGTTTGCTGCTTTTTGGAGCAGACATTGCCTGCATGAGTGGAGCTCCCACCACTGTCTGTATGCCCTGTTTCCCCATCCTCTCCTTCTCTGCAAATAGTAAGACACTCTTTTTTTCCTTTTCTCTACTTCATTTCATTTCTTCTGGTTTTGGGACACAGCACCATTTCCTTACTGCTTTCATTTGCCTTACGTATTGAGGGTAGCCATAGTTGTAGAGCTATCTTGCAAGTAATAGCAAAGCCAAGCAAGATAAATGAAACTACTAGAAACAGAAGGATTGCCTTGTAGCCTTGTATGTTCCCATTTTGGCTGTCGACAGGAGGGGGGTCCCAGGTGAGCTCCAGCTGGCTTGCGGAAAGGGAGTTTACTTGGATGTTCTGCGGGGCCATGGCTGGTGCTAGAAAGAAAGAAGGACAGAAGAATTAATACCGACAAGCAGAACTAGTTCATATCCAGGTTGCCATTTTCTGTTTGTGGAATGACCCAGGACAGACTCTGTTTACGCCACAAGTCAGCCAATAGAGTTAGCCCTGAAGCCATCTATATCACAGGGAAGTCTCAGGTATAAATCTGCAGCACACGTGGATGGAGGATCAGCCAAGCCTCTGGAGCTGGTCACATTTTCTGTCTCACACTGACTGGGTTAGACAATGAATAAGCCCAGCAGCTTTGGGGGCGGAGGGAAGAGAGAGAGAGAGAGAGAGGGAGGGAGGGAGGGAGGGAGAGAGATTGAGAAAATTCTTTATTCTATGGTAATGTTTCAGGCTTGCCTTTGGCAGTGATATGTTCCTGAATGACCACTCTTGAAAGCACCTGGGTGACCAGAAGCAATGCCAGTTGCCTCTTGCCACCATCAGCCTGGCCTTTCTACTTGGTTACAAGGCTTTGCAATGGCCTGTTTGCATCACTCCAGCAATTAGGGCCAAAATACCATTTGAAATTACCTCCAGAACAGGTCAGATACAAATCAGTTCAACTAATATTCCATGTAAAACAAGAAGGCTTTTAGTTTGGCACTTGTTAGCTCTGATTTCATTACACCTTCACACATACATACTGGACCTTCTCAGCTCACGATGGCATTTCTTCTTCTTCACACTGCACTGTACTAGAAAACTCATCTTTCCCTTCCTTTGAGTGCACCTGGGTCACGCCATCTTTCCTTTTTGTCATCATCCAACTTGGTGCAGGTGCATTTTCCTCCCCAGTGGCTAGCAAGGACGCCTCCGGCAGATCTTAACAAAACCGCGCATGTGCTGTCTGCAGAAAAGCTGCTGAAGCACGACCTGCTCAGACTCCAGAAGTAGCAAAGGAAAGGCAAGGCAAAGGGCACACTCTTCTCCTTTCTCCTAGTTCATGGTGCTGCAGCCTTTGCCCAAAATCCCTGAGAAAGCTACCTCTTTTCTCTGTGCCCACTTATGGGCCATGAATAGAAGTGATAAAACATCCACTACTCAAGTATGATAGCCCTGGTTATCTGTCCCTCTGGAGAGTTCTTTCTTTAGCAAGAATGACCTTCATAAGTCACACTTTTCCACCAATATTCCCTCCGCCCAGCGTTATGAAATAAAATAGTAATTAACACCCACTCAGCCTGACACCAACTATTTATTTTGTTCTAACTGTGTGGTTTCCATATTATCACTGCCCACCCTGCCGTTAATGGAAATGTTAATAACCAGCGCCAGGTTGTTGTGACAGATGCTTGGGCTCATTATCAGAAATTCTTATTTACCGCTCCATTAAACGACAGAACTGCACAAAAAAAACAATTCAATCAAAACTAACTGGAGGAATTTTAACAGCTACATTAATAATCCAAAACATAAATAAAGTTAATGTCTTTTGCATGTTTGCCATCGGCAACTCTATTGCAAAATTATTGTTCTACAATTAAAACGTGAAAGGCAAAATTGAAAATAGCCATTATCCTAGTGCTCGGTTAAAACTGTTTGTTTATTATATTTTTTGTTTCCTTTTGGATGGAATTGGGTGCAGCGAATGCACGAGGTGACAGTGAGCAGCAAGCAGAGCACAGCGAGGCTCATTCGCGGGGCACGCGCGTGTCTCGTCGCTGCCCCGTCTCCTCCGCGTCTCACGGGGGAACGAAGGCGGCAGCGAGCTGCATTCACGGCAATGCAGCGCTGTTCTCTGAAGGGCCGAAAATCTCAAGATTTCGAGACTTTTACAGCACACATCAGGGTGCGAGGCCAAACCGTTCACACAATACAAACCTGAAAACACGGCTCGGCGATTTGCAGATGATGACATGCTCGGGGAAACAGGAATATGCACAATCACGGAAAAAATGGATCGCTTTAGCAATGTGTTTTCTTCCTAACTAGTGACACTGTTCTCTGTCCTGAGCTGACAGCTTCAGAGTACTCTCAATATGCAGGTCTGAAGTGCCGTCTACAACACCGTTTTGACTTGAACTCCACTTGCCAGGCTAGAAAAATGCTTCAGAGATGCGACCGTCAGGAAGAGCTGGTGATACAGCCCGTCGCCGCACTCACCACCCTTTCCGCAACCCCTTCTGGAGCACGTCTAAGGCACACAAAGGTTAAAAACTGCCGACCATCATTCTCCACTGACACCCTCACTGCTGGAGCTGCACTTTTGCTGGCAGGGTGTTGGCAAATTTGACAGGAGAAAACAACAAAAAGATAGTGTGGAAAAAGCCATTTCTCTTTTCTACCCCAGAGCTTAGACGACATGCAAATAGTGTTTGGTTTTGTGCCCTGTGAGTCTGTCCCTCTGCTCAGCTTTCAAAGGCTGGGGCGTCCCTCCCCTGGTAAGCACAGATTTCATGTTGGTAACAAGGGACAGCAGAAGAGTGCTGCTTATGCTTGATGCTGCTCTGTGCAGACAGCACGTTAAGGGTGAAATGAAATACTGCAAAAGACGTAAATACATCCCTACAGACTCTACCTGTTTGAAACCCCATACCATTCGCCGAATGCATGGGGAGCCTGTACCAATAAAAGCAAATACCTTTGAAAGGTGAATTCAAAAGCCTTTTGCCTTCTAGAAATGCAGTTCTGAGCTTTCTGAGCTCTGAGTTTTTTCATGACCGTTGATATCACTAATACATAAAAGCAGGGTTAAAGCTGCATACCCCACACTGCTGTAGGTGTTAGTGACATTATCAACTACAGCAGGAGTGACACGGACCCCAGGGGTTCACTCTCAACTCTTAGCAGGTAGAAAGCATCTCACTTTCCCTGAAAAAAGGTATGCATTCATCATGTCTGAGTCTGTCCATGTATCCTGCATTGGCATCTCAGGCAGATATTTGCAAACATTTATTTTCTTACCAGATTTCAATTCACCTTTAAGGCTGTCTCTGAAATTCTCTCTCTGCCAAAAATTACGGAGAAAAGCCTGAGCAGACTGCACAGTAATTAGTAGAAAATAATAACACTGGGCTGGGATGATGTTGGCAGGACTGTGCAAAGACAACAAATCTATCTGGAAACACAACAAGAGGGAGAGTCAACATGTGCTCATGAATAAAGTTACACACCTAAATCCACATTTAAACATCTCGCTACCCTGATTTTTCAGTCACGTTGAACAGTGTCTGCTCATGCTGCAGCCAATCTGAGCTCGCAAATGCCTACAACCTCTAGAAGAGGTGCTTAAAATCCCGAGGGGCCAGCCTGCACCAGAGCTCCTCAAACTGCAGAAGGTTCACCTTAGTTTTTCCTGCCGCTTGCCTGGCACATTTGCTCTGTGGGCTGTGTGGCGCTGACAACTTGCCATCAATGCGCAGGTACTGCTGCGCTTCCATTCCTTTTCTTAGTGACAGTTGCTACGATGCTCTGTAGCACAGGTAGGCTACAAATCCTTGTGATTCATCGTCTAAACTTAATAACTGTTTTTATGAAATATTCTTTGCTGCTGCTATGTCTGCTCAAATTCTGGTAGCCCAGGAGTTCTCCTCTACTGATTTTCCTAGTACTATGTCAAGAAATTTAGAGACAAGTGGGGGTAAGACGCCTGATACTCAAGCCATTTAAACAAACATGCAGACAAAAATGAGCAGAAAGCTGCAGTGGATGAGACTGAAGTTTTTCTATGCATCAGCTTGATCCCACAGTTTCAAACAATCCAGGTAGATTTCTGTTTCGTAAAGACATCTGATCCTTTTCTATCTGGCAAGCACTTTCCTTTCAGTTCATCAAAGCACGGTTTTGTGAACATGCCTGCTTTTATTCCCTAGCAATCGATATATTTGCATTTTGGTGTTAGCACCTAGAGGCCAGAATCTCATTGCACAATGTACTGCATAAACACAGAACAAAGAGACAGCTCCAGGCCTGAAAAGCTTCTAATCCGTATGGCTACACATTATAATGGAGAGGTAGTTGCAGCATGTTCCAGCGTATTTGCAGTAATCTTATCTACCTAGCCACTAACGACAAGAGAGAAGACACAGCAATGTCCAATTTAGCTGGTGCTAACAATTAAAGCATGCACATGCAGCACCTCAAAAGTTTACACCCGGTTTTACCAATCATGGAAAAACAGAGCTGGAAAAGAACTTGGGAAGGGTCAAACAATCCATCCTCCTGCGTCATCCCGGGGAAAGCTCTGCTGGGCAGATCTTTGTGTAATCTTGATCATGGACCTCTTTCCAGACACCCCCCGCTGCCCCCACGCAAACTCTGCCAGCGTAACCCCATCTTCAATCTTAGCATTTAATCTTAGGTTACGTTTTTTCTTAATGCATTTTCTTTTTCGCATTTAAGCTCTGTTCCTACAGTGGACATGGAGAACTGACTGTTCCCTTTCGCTTTGCAGCAGCTGCCCTCAAGTTATGGCATAGATAAGCAATAGTTAAGTGGATTATAAAAACCAACCACAACAAAAATGGAGAGGTCACAAGATGAAACAGCACGACTACACTGATTAGCAGGGTGGGCACAACAAAAAGTTTTCTTGCAATATTGTCTCAGAGAAGTGCAAGGATGGTATCTTTCAAGAGCGAACAAAGAGGTATCTCTGCAGATGTTTACAATCACTCCTTCCATGGAGGAAAAGCTGCACGAGAGAAAACTGTTCAGTGTTTATTGGCCACGTCCTTTGGGTGTCTGTGAAAAGGAGGTGGGAGGAACTAACTCGGTCTCCGTGCAGCAACACCTCTGGATGCCATCAGGAAGCCGTGTGAACTATGCTGATTAATTCAATAACAATAAGTTAATTGTGCTTCAGAAATAACTACTGTGAAGCAGCCTTCCGCTGTGACAAAGCAGTACAAGTTGTATTTGGAATGTAAAAGATATTTCCCACCAACTTCTGGCTGTTTTAAGCTAGGCTACATTTTGTGATGAAAGTACTTTTTTTCCCTTTTTTTTTTTTTTGGTGCCTTCCAGTATCACTGAGATCTATTTTAGATGCAATAAGACAGACAGATCCAGCCACAGAGGATACATACTGACATCCTTAACCCTTCCAACACAATTCCAGTTGCTAACATTTGACCTGACTAGTGCTTTAACCACCTTACTCAGGCATCACAGTTTGGCACCAAAGACTAGTGCTCTGCCAGTTGTTAACTTAGACGGGTTCATGGTCATGCTGAAACCCGAAGCAAGTCTCAGAAAAGGAGCAATCTGTTCTCCTCCATCTTTGAGAAGCCCCACCTCCTACTAGGGGAGCTAGAACAGCTGCAAAAAGCCAGGTTTTAGTGGGCAATTACCTTTCTTCAGGGGAGAAATCTGTGTGTTGATTTACATCATAGCATGGATCAGGGTAAGAGAAAATGGAACACTCCCTAGTCTGCAAGAGACCAATGGACGATGATACAAGAACTTCTTGAATAACATCTCCGTTACCCTCACAAACACTGAGAAAGGGGGAGCACAATGTAATCTAAGGAAAAACAGAAAGATAGCCAGAACCACTCTGGCAGAAAAAAGAGGCCGGTCAGCAGACAGAGAATGGAGTATCAGGATGGGGCTTTTGGGAACCAAGCACGCCTGCTATTACTTTGCTTTGCGTCATATTGTCCAGACCGACTAACGCAGTTCCCTCCCTGAACATGGTGAGTGTGGAAAGTACTTTTGTTACATCCAGTTTCTAAGGGTATTACAGACATAAGAAAGCATAAATAAAAGTAGCTGCAAATGACAGCCATATGGAACACCCCCAGCTTCTCTCTTTAGTGTGGGGAAGCTTCCCAACTCTCTTTAGGGTTATCTTCAGCATTTCGGAGAGGTACAAGGAGGGGAGAAGGGGTTAAAGAGGGACAGACAGATCATACTCACCACACTTATCAGAAAAAGGCTGAAATGAAACAAGGATTAGAAATGGAGTATCCTTTCCATGGACCCAGACTCTAGGAAGTTATTTGCCAAAACCATTTTTTCAAACCAAAGAGGCAATCATGTTCTGAAGAAACCTCCACAGATATGACTTATTCATGAAGAAGCTTTATAAAATGGCAAACGAGTCAAGCAGAAACAATTCACACCCACTCGCTCACCTTCTCTTCCAGCAATGGTGAAAATCCTGTTGCTGTGATTACTAATCTTTGAATACAGTTTTCAGATATCCCAAAGAGCCATGTGCAATCCAGGATTTCCACAGCGCAGATACGATCCGAATGATGCAGAAAAGGTACCAGGTTTGCATTACAATGTCTACAAGCAAGGCCTGGCTACCTCACAGAGTAGTACTGCAAAACGGTTACAGCCTGCAGACAGAACCCAGACACTTTGCTGCTGCCAAAGCCCACAGTTCTACTTACCTAATAAAAGCCTTAAATAGACTATTACTTTGGATACGGAGACCATCCATCAAGTGACTGGGAATGTCCTGCCCAAAGGAGAAGCCCTTACAGAACTGTCAGACTGCCTATGGAAAGGGCGCACGGGTAGTTAAAACAGGAAGGGGGAAAACAATAAAAAGAGCTTTTTTCTCTATTTTTTATGTGTTGATGAGGATGCGCTCCCACCTAGGCAGGCAGCCGATCCGTCAGCAGAGCTGGACCCATGAGTGGGAACAGCAAGAGTCTGACAAGCATTAGGTACGCACAAACAAACAGGCTTAAACCTACGAGCTCAAAACCCCCCTCGCTTACATCAATGTAAATCAGGGTTGGCTCCACTAAAGCTAGTGGAGCTAAACCAGGGTGAAAGTTGTGTAACTGAGAGCAGCATTAGCTCTGATGAGTGCAGGATTTGCCCCCCAGGAGGTACTGAGGGTTGCTCAAGTATGCAAGAGATGGCAAAGAACTGCTGAGCACCTGCTACATCGGCCTGACTCCTCTCTCACTTACACCAGGAGGAGTGGGAGCAGCACCATGGGGGAAAGTGCCATTTTCAATTCTCTGAAAATAGTCTATCCACTAGATTGAGTCAAAGCTACATGCTTCAGACTCTCTCCCTGGGCGCCGGGTTCCCACGACGACTCCTCCTCCATTTATAGTCTTGCTCCTCTCATTATAACTTGCTAGTCCCCCACTCTAATATCATAATATCACAATGTCAGCAGTCAAAAGCACCCACTCAATGTTCACTAACGGTAACAGCAGCAGCTACTAAAGCCTGTATGAGCACCGACAGTTCCTTATATGCCACTAAAGTCAAGAGACATGTATCAGATAATTAGGGTGAATCTCCTCTGTATTTGCCATATCCCAGAAGTTAAAACCCATATAAAAAAAGTCAAACTGAGCAGGTGAGATCTGCCACTGAGATAACCTTTCTCTGTGGCTTTTGAAACAAGTTGGGTAGTCCACCCCCACGAGGGATTAACTTAGGATTTACAAATTGCCACGGTCAGGGAACCTCAGGGTGTCTACAGAGGACTGTGATCTTGTGATCCCGGGGAGAGAGAGAGAGAGAAAATTTACATCTTCTGGATTTTGAACGAGAAATCTTTGTTTATTTTTTAATTACAGACTTCCTGAGTTCAGTTCATCACTGTGGTCCCATACCCCAATTTCACCCTAGTGCCTGGAGTGCTGTGGTCATAGTATTTTAGAACATTGTTAATTCACCATTTCATAAAAAATGGCAACCTTTTTGCTTTCAGTCTGCAAGGGGCAACCTGAAAGGCCTTGAGTTCCCTGGCTGATGATGGATACAGCAAACAGATGTCAGAAAAGAAAACCTACTGTGCTTCTCTACAGCTGGGTTCACAGCAAAGCCATAAAGAGGAGGCAAAGCCACGGGAGCTGAGACCCAGATGAAAAACCTCACAACATTTTGCTCTTGTACACCAGGATGAATGAATTCAAGCAGTGTGTACAAGGACAGTACAATTAGAAGAAACAGATATTTGGCTGCAAATATAACCCTTTAGTCAAAAATACTCAAATTCCATCCTGTGTCTGCTGGAATATAAGTTATCAGCCAGGGGTTTTCTCACTTCTTTAACAGTGTAATTTATGGTCCATTTTGCTTTAACAGCAATTTCTCATGTATTTTAAAGGAAGGTTAATTCCTTTGCTTATAATGGAGTTGCTTCGCTGTAAGTTCACTAAGGCTTTGCACACACGATTGCAACGCTCAGCCCTCCGCCTTCTATGTCCTGTGCACGGATGTCCCTGCACTAAGTTCTTCACAGGCCGTATAACACAGCAGCAGAGCTGCTAATAGCCAATTTGTCCTAGCACTCCCACTACCGTTTGCACCAGCTACACAGCAAAGACAGGAGCTCTGCTGATAAATTCAAGCGTGGACAGCATCTCTGTCTTGGGCTCGAGTCAGTGCTGAAAACCAACATCAAATTGTTGGGTTTGTAAGAAGGAAGTTCATCATCTGGGCAAGCACTGCATGGCAATCGCAGTTCAATGCCACCTGTGCTAACAGTAACAGCCGAAGAGAAAAGTAAGCTCAGTTGATCAGAAACTGATTATATTTTTGCATGGACAGAAACATCTTTCCTACACTGAGACGTAATAAAAAGAGGCAATTAAACCAGAGCTAAACAGGAGCTGTTGCACTGTATAAAGCATTGTGCTGCACCAAAGGCTGCTTATGACCAATATTAACAATTTAATGAGCCGTTAATGAGGCACATATTCAGCTTTTACTTGCAGCATGAAAACATTGCAAATCATTTTAGGGAGCTTCTGGACTGCCAATGGAGAATTAAAGATGTCAAATAAGCCTATCAAATCTATGTCTCAATCTGGACACTATGTTCCAGTGCATTCTTAAAATTCCTTTTTCTATATGGTAGAATAACTTGCTTTGACAGCAATACAACTCGCACTTAGACTTTGCCTCCTTCTAGCTTGACATTAGATTTCAGTCTCCAGAGAGCTGCAGGGATGTCTTTTTGACATGTTGACATTAAGGACACTTCTTCCACAGACTCACACTGGCACAGTTACATTCCGCCTTACCGTTACCAGATTACCGTTACTGAGCTAAGCTACCAAATTTGGAGCTTTAATTATGAAACCTCTGTGCTCATCTAAAAAACAGATTAAGATCCTAAAGCTACCCTTAAAAAGTAGCCAGTCTGAGCAGGAAAGGGAGCTAAGGTTTATACAGAGAATTCATATCCATAAATCCCCAGCAGCGCAGCTCCACCAGTAACAAGCAGTGACTAATGCTCTAATGTAGGCACACTTTTGTTGTTATTTTTTACTGTCCTGTCACAGCCCTGCTGGATTAGATAATGCAACTGAGTGCTATCTATACTGCTATTACCACCAGTGGAGCTGCATTGATGGGAACAACACATCCAATTTGGGCTTGCTGTAGACAAGCCCCAAGTGAAAACCATGTATACAGCGAGTCTGGATGAGCTTAAAACCCACCAAGAAATACTGATACGATCTACCCGGTGGCTGATGCTACTTTCAGAAATGGAAGGCTCTTGGGGTACAGGGGTTACAATCGTAACGGTTTCCAGTAATGCAAGAGAAACTGAAAAGAGGTTTCTTTCCCAGTCCAAACAGGAAATGTCTCTTCACTCCTCTTTTTTTACCCTCCATTTTCCTACAGCTTTCCTTCCTTACTCTGCTCTCATCTGACTCTGCTCTTTTGGCACAGTGTTTGAGAACGTGGCTTGGATCTTTTAACTCTGAGCTCAGCTGAGGACCTCTCCTCACTTCGGTAGAAAGGCACTGGGGGCAGGACAGAAAGCCAGTGTCACTCCTGGAGGACAGTCAAGTGCTGGGTAAAAATAACTCTCAACTGAACACGATGCTGGAACAACTCTGCAGACTCTTTAGACTTAAAGGCGAGGGAAGAAGGAAAATCAGTGTTTCAAACATACCCTGTGATCCCCCCAAAAGCAGTCTTTTCCTGCTAATGTTCAGAAGTCAACTATTACTATGTAAATACCTCTTCAGATTTCAAAGGCTTGGTGCTTTTAGAGTATCAAGGAAGGTCAACCCCTTTGTTTATTGTTTGAGCAAATGAAACCAATAATTTAATATCTTTATTATATTACTTTCCAACAGCTCCCCTCCATCCTCTCTTGTTTATCAAGGGAAGATACTGCCAGTAGGCTGACAGGTTTCAGACTACTGCAATGCGCAATGGTCAAGTTAATCCTCTTCTTCCCTCCGCCAGTGGAGTCTGGGATGGAAATGCCCAACCAGTTCTCCTAGCGGTGCCAGCAGCAACGTGCTCCCTATCTGCATACGCACAGTCAGTCTCTGAGAGACACCACGCATGTGTCCCAAGCAGATAGGAGAAAACAGCCACGGGGGCCGCAGTAGACTGACTGAAGCTGCCAGCTCTCATGTGTTGAAATGTTGTCATTCCTCTTGCACGCTGTTAACAAGGAGGCACAGGGGACTTCTCTCCGTGGCATCTTCTCAGCTATTTTCTGGGCAGAGAAGGAGATAAAGCTGCTATGCTATAGAAGAAAGGGGCACCCGAGGTGGTGACAAGGGACTCCCTTCTCCAGAAGGCAAGCTAGAAAGGGGAGATGACACCGTGTAGGATATTTTGGATGAACATATGAAAAGAATGAGGCCTGTATAAAGAGACGAAAATAGTGAAGGGCAAAGCAGCCTTATACTGACAACCTTCTCCAGCATTAGCAGGAGACACCAAAGAGCATGACCTGAGCACAAATAACCAGGTGAGAAGGGACAAGAGCGTTTTGCTAGAAGCAGCTCATAAAGGGGAGTCAGGTGTCTAGACTCCAGTCTTTGCTTTCCTATAAGGCTGCTACCTGCTCCTTTTTCCTTAGCATGACTTCTCCTTCCTCATGCAGATGTTCAGCCCCATGTTTTATTCTCTCTTTCCCAGCTCTAAACTGCTATTTTTGGTCTTGGAGCTTTCCAGGTGGATTCAGCCTGCAAAATGCTGAAGATACCCAGGCAGCTCTGAGTGCTCCTCCCGATGTAACTGGCAGAGCAGAGCCTCCCACCCACCCTTCCGGTGCAGGTTAGCAGGCAGCTCCTGGCAAAAGAAAAGGGTTTTGGAACTCTAGGGACACCTGTGGTGCAGCGAGCAGGAGGGCAGATGAAAATAATTGCAGAAAAAAGTGAGAACAAGGATATTTGCTTTGGCTTCTGTAAGCTTTGCAAGAAGGGATAACTTCAAGTTTTTGAAGGGGGGAGGAGAACAAAGGAAAGAAGCAATTGTCTCTTTGTCCCACTCCTGCTCCTGTCTAACCTACAGTTTTGCATTGATGAAAGTGGTGCGGACAGGAAACTTGCTTTTCCAAAAGGTGATGTTACGTCCAGTGCAGCATTTCAGTGCAGGACTTCTAAGAAGTGACTCCGTCACCCAGCTTTTTGCTCCTTCCCTTCCCATTACAGAAATAGCTGTGATAGATTATTATTAAAAAGAAGAAGAAGAAGAACAACAACAACAACAACAACCCAAAAAAACTCAGCCTCATCAGTTCTTGTGAATTCTGAAGGTCACCAACATCATCATCAGTTATAATGTCACCCATCACTCCCCTCTTCATGCAAATAGATTTATCACCTGTTGAAAGACAAGTGTCTCTCGATGTGCTTCCCCCGTTCTGTTACCTCCTCTCTGCATACACACACTGTCCCTCCAGCAGCAGCTGGAAGAAATTATGAATTCCATTATTTTTCATCCAGAACAGCTTTGCAGTATACGGGAGAAGCACTGGAGGCTGCAGGCTCGTTAGCACAGGATTTGTATTACCACCTTCCATTTTATTCACCTTCTGAAATTAGGTGAAGCATGCCTGCCCCAAACCTGTGATTTCTGTTTAATTAAAATGCAGGTAGCAGAGTCTCCTGAGCTCCAGAGCCCACTGCACAATCAGATAATGATAGCAACCTGGTAAAATAATGCTCTTGATATAGCAGCGGCTCTAACGGAGTCCTAATTTCAGTCAAGCAGAACACCACCTCTGGCAGCAGCTGGTTAGGACTAGGATGAATATCAGTATCCCGACTCTCACTGAACATTCACTGCCTTTCCAATCAAAGCTGCATTCCCTGACAGCTGAACTGTTAAATGAATTAACAAGGCGAGTAGAGGGCTTGCCGAAGGGGCTGTGACTCCCTTCCTAATTTCTGCAAGTGGCGGCTTTCAATTTTTCTGTCATTTGTCAGGAGATGCACATGGTTCTCTAATGAGCAGGGCAGAGCTGTAGCCAGATCGAAACAGGCAACGTTACAAGGATTTTCTAGTCTGCCGAGGAAGCAGGTGGGGGGTGACAACACCGGCTTACCTCTGCTCGCAGCAAAATGACAGAGCAGCCTCCCTGGCACAGAGCACGGCTCTGTTTCGCGCGCTCCACAAAGAGTCCCAGCCCGCTCTCCCAGCATGGGCAATAATTGCTGCTCAGGTGAATGGGGTTTGCAAGCACCCGGACAGAAATCAAAGCAGAGCCTTCACCAGACCCTTTGATCTTATGGGAGAACACTACTGCAATGAAAAAAAGCTTTGCTCCACCTGCAGCAAAAAGAAACCAACCACTTGCACCTAGCCCCTTTATTCACCCAGGAAATCAGGATGCAGAGTCCAGTTGTTCATGCCTGGCATGTTGTCTGCCAGCGGGTAGTTCTCTCAGAGATCTCAAAATCTCTCCCTGCCCCTCAGCCAAAGGGGAGCAGAGCATCAAGACTACCCGAGGAGGACACAGGATGGATATGGCCAAGCTGCAAGTTCTCAGAGAAACATTCTGGTCTGGGTCTTTTTGTTTGATCAGCAAAACAGCCAGAAGGTTGTTTTTAATGCTATATTCTTTAAAGTTTGTCAGGGGGTTCCACTGCCTACTCAGGCTTTTTAAAAAAGCTTCAGCTGAAGGATCCAGATACAGTGATAGGAAAAGCTTCAAATCTAACAGGGGAGAGCACAAGAGAGAAAGGAAGATTTACAGATATTCCTCCTTCTGCACAGTTTATCTTGCTGCACCAGATGTAAAAGCTGGGTGTTTTAGTGTACTCATTCTGAACAGCACATCGGCTATTCCTATTTTACTGTGCCCCATGCTGCAGGACACAACGCCCACCTGGACCTGCTGGAATCTTGCTTGCAAAGGGCACGTTCCCCCAAGGGCACACGCTGTATATTCTCTTTTACAATAGAGGAATCTCTGTAGATCTGCCAGAATTACCACAACCCCTACAGCAGAATGAAACATCATTTAACAGTACTCAAAAGTAAATTATTTGGGGCCTTCAGAGCCGGGACTGGTCCCCTTCAGTCACCTTGTGTTTAGTGGTATTTCTCCCTAGCAGTGCTATGGCCAAGTCGTCAACATTTTTGCTTATTCAGAAGGTTTTCTCTACTTTTTACATGGCTGTCCCATTACCAAAGTTAAGCAGACCTGTTTTTCCCAGCTTGCTGCTTAACTGCCTTTACCATGGGTAAGAACATCAGGCAAACAATATCAAAAAGACTTGTATTTCCACAGCACACTTTAACTCAAAGGTGTCATAAATTAATTTAAAAACTTAAATTGCAATACCAGCTCCGATCACTTTACTCATGGTCTAATACACAGCCAGTTCTGGAGGTGGAAGCAGCAGTTATATAACAAAGCATAATAACTTCACACAACAGGTGTGAAAATCTGCAGGAAGATCCTACGTTCATCTTTTCTACAGCATGAACCTGAATTGTCCCTAAGCAGAGTTAAATCCATGATCTCTAAAAAACCCTCTGAGTCATGCTACAACTTGAGAAATGCCAGTCCTGACTGCTGGTGAAAGAAGGCCTCTCAGATATCTGAGCTTCCTCCCGAGTTTGCCCCTTCCATTCCCCTGTTCCTTGTCTGAATTACAATAAGGAAGATTTGGGCTGTGGGGTTTAAAGACATGATATAACAACATTTTCTTGTTTTCCCAGTTGAATTTATTTGCTGCGTACATGTATATAAATGTCTTTGCTGGCTCCATTTGCAGCAGTGAGATATTTAATTCTGAAACAAAAACACATTTTGAAGGCAGATACAGCTGAGTCCACTTGGGGCTTTCTTTGCAGTTGTTACAGGAAGAAGCTGGAGCAGCAGCAAAGTAGAAAAAATGTAAATATTGCCAACTGTTTCCCAAGAACCATGCTGCTCTGATTAATTTATGACTTTTTCATAAAAAGAGAGTGAATGCTATCCCATGAAAAGCTGAAGCAGAGTTTAAAAAAATGTGCTTTTCCTAGTTTGGAGCATCAGGGTATATAATGAACACTAATAAAATGAATTAGTGCTAAGCTTGAAAACTAAATTCTGCATTTTAGCCTTGAGACAGAAGAACAAAAGTGCAACCAGATTTGTTCAGGCTAGTAGACTGATCAGCAGGAGTGTTTGTGTCGCTATTCTTATTTTAAGCTCTAAAAGAAGTTGCTACAGCTTTTGATACTATAACTAACAAATATTTCAGCGCCAGTCTTTCTCCAGCTGGGGCCACCACAAATACGGCACAGTCATCGTGGCTGCCAGGAAGACATCAGCTATTCTAATCCTGCACTTCTCAACAAGAGATACTGAGAACAGAGTCAGCTCTGGGTTATGTGGGCTGTGCAAAATAACCTATTTCACCAAGCATTCAAAGCAGCACCTAGTTAACTGTCTTCTCCTGATTTCTGCTGCCTCCAGCCTTCCAGTGCAGGGATTTTAAATTGATTAGCAAGTTACACCTCATAAATACAACCTGGATTCATACTCTAGATCTATAATAAATAACAGCAAGAATAGTGCCACAGAACAACAACTTCTGAGGAGAGGCTGGATGGGGGGGGGTAAAAGAGTCTGCATTTTCTTGAGAGTACTGCCAAATGATCTGTGGCTCCAAAACTAACATTAAAACTAAAAAACAAGGGAGATTTGGAAAGCTAGTTCTTTTATTTTATAGTTCTCTGAGTAGAGATAGTGTCTGTGCATCACATCTTGCTATATTTTTATGCTGTTGAAGTCAAGAAGACATTGTGTTCAGTTTGTTTCTTTTCCCTTGTGGCTTTCCTATGCTCCACTTTTTACTTCTTTAACTTGAGTCAATTTTTCCCTCAAGCTCATTTGGTATGAGCAGTCATCTTTCTGAAACTGCAAAAACATTTTCTCTTCTTTCCTTTAAATGCACTTTCTTCACATATTCTCAGCTTGTAGATGGACCAGCTTTCAAATGGCAAGAGACTCTCAGTGCCAACTAACCTCTTCCAGCAGAGGACACTACAAAAAACTCTCAGACATCATAATTCTTGGAAGATTTTTCAAATCAGCCTTTTCCCAATACCTGAAGAATATTAAAACATGCTAGTACTTTTAAAAACATTGATTCATTTTCCTTTTACCTACCTGCTTCACCCACAAAGACTTCCACCGGTGTGCTGGTAGGGCTCTCACCAATTACATTATATGCTGTCATTAAAACTTCATATCTCTTGTATTTCTTCAACTCTGAAAAAGTAAATAATTACATTAGAAAGCAGACATTTTTTAGACTCCATCCCCTTTTTATCACCAGACTTCTCTCTCATCAAATACAGCAATAGACAGCGCACCAGTGCAATGGCTAAGTACTTCCATCCTTCCCTAATTCACATATCACAGCAGGATTTGCATAATTACAAGAGATCTTTGCAACAGAATGCCCAGATTTTCTGCTGGTTCCTCACTGTGTTGTTCCTGTAAGAGGGACAATTTCTGATAGGTAACTAGCAAAAGGAACATTTCTGGGTCATTCTTGCTGGCAGAAAAAGGAAGGACTTTGCTCTGAATATTCAACACGTGGATTCATTTTGATCTCTACTGGTAGGAAGCAATATAGCTTCAAGCCTTTCCCTAATCCTAGAGACCTTCATCCTGAGAGTCATCTAGCAGCTGCAGGGCTTGAGAGTGTCACTGCTGAAGCAGGGTGCAGAAGATGTGCAGCAGGGAGTCCGTAGTCCCATTTGAAGTACTGAACGCATATCTTTCTCCCTCAAAGCGATCACAGTTTGAACATCACTCACAAAGAGAAAGGAGAATTTGAAATCTGGACTCCATTTGGCCACCAGGCAACCAATTTATTTGCTGATATACAGAAACTGCACCAACAGATGAGATGGGAAAGTGAGAGCAGTGTGGAAAAAAGCAGGAAAACCCTATGCTATTCGGGTAAGTAATAGATGCAAAGAGGGGTGGAGTCGAATCATGTAAACGTCATTAGGGGAGGCCACGGCTGAGCAGCTTTAGGATTTGCATTTACAGGATGAAAGAATCAATCCTAACAGAAATATTTATCATCTAAAATATTTGACAGTGAAATTAGAGTACGAGAGAGATCAATAATATAAATTGCTGTATTTAAATCAGCACTGAACTGATTTAGACATGCATGGACAGGGGTCCAAATTTCTCCCTTTGCCAATAATTTTCTCTGCTATGTATGAATCACGTTGTACCCCTAATTCTGTAGCAGACAGCATATCATTCGTTTGGTAAGGTTCAATACAGCTAATCATATAAGTCCTTCTAGCTTCAGCTTCGTGGAGTGTTTACAATTGTTATGCCCATATATCTGACAGAGTCCAGCATCATTCCTTGCTTTCAGGTACACAGTAGATCATGCCTGATATATTACTAACTCTTTGCCAGCCCATGAATAAAACAATTACAAAATGTAAGATACAGACTTCTTGATTGGGATTACAGCACTGGACAACTTGTACAGAGAAACTTTAATTGCTGCCATCAAAAGCCACAAGGGAAATTTTAGTGCCAACTCAACGTGGAAGAAAATGGAACATCTGAGAGTTCATGCATGCAATTTCAGTTGGGATAGGGCTTCGTTTTTTTAGCCCATCACAATCTGTGACTCAAAAGCCTTGGGCAAAACCTATCTAGTGAACCATCATTACCACAAAGCAACTTGCCTTTTAACTCTGTCGAATGTTATTTTATTCATTTCCAAGTGAAAACACCTCTGGAGATGCATATAAATTCATTGGCCCCTCTCTAAACTGGCTTCATACTCATGGAACGCCTGAGCATCCCAATGCTTGAATCATAGGACTAATGATGTGATACAACTAAACTCAGATGGACTGCGAAATATGAAGGAAGCAAATCAAAAGTCATTTAGCATCAGTAATACTGGGATGTTACAGTCAATAATGTTTCACCTTCCCAGCAGCCACATTTTTACAACAGCTACCTACTTGCATCATCAATGTCTTCTGACATAGGAAAAGCAAAGGCTTAAAGAAAAAGGGAACTCGAGGAAGCAGAATCATTAATCTGAGTTAATTTCTGCTAGATCCACTGAGGGGAACCATAAAAGTTTGCCTATAGTGTATTTCAAACCATTACAAAGAGTCTCATCTAAAGGCAGTGTGCACTTACGTGTTAATTCATACGTTGTTAATGCAGAGCTGCTGTTCACTGTCTTGAAGCTGCTTTGGGCTATTCAGGGTAAGCAAAGCAGAAAGCTTGTTACAGTGCAAGGAAATAGTTATTGCAAATGATGTACAGCAGAGACAGAGGCAAATGATGCAGCACACATACACAGTTTGAGCTTTAGGACTATACCTTGAAGGGCAATAAAATCACATCACTCTCTTGTAACACATCAAAAGCATCTCATTCACACAGGGTTGTTTTATTTCCTCCTCAATCAGAAAATCTCACAAATATACAACACAGAAATGTTCTGATCCCTAGATTAAACAGAACAAATAAGTAAAAAGGCAATTTCTAGGGGGAAAACTCTTGACACTGTGCTACATCCCTTCTCAACATGCAGAATTTCAAACATGAGGGGTAAAGACCTGCAGCACAGGCCACAAAGAGAGAACACTTAAAATAGGATGGGACCTGCCTCTTTAACTGCATGTTAAATTTCCCACGGTTTCACTTTTAGCATTCAATATTCCTGCTGTGAATGAATTGTAATAACATGCTAAACTGTGCAAATCAGCAGGTCATTGTGGAACAGAGGTGTACTGAGGTGAGAACTGTCATATTATCAGGAGAGAAGAAGGAAATTTTTCTTGAAGTACTTCTGTCTCCACTTCTCTCTCTCTCTCTCTCTCTCTAGCTCCCTGGAGAAGTATGGCAAGATATTTTCTACTATATCGCTATCAGGAATATAGCTGCAGGGCCAGCCAAGAAAAAGGGACAGAGAGGACCAATAGGTTTTCCAGGCTCCCTGTCATGTTAGACTAGAGAGCACCCAAAGTCACCACTTTATGATAATATACACTGCCATTCTTTCAGCTTTTGCCTAGAAAAAACCTTTATGCACACCTATAGCTCTAGGATTGTTACATTTCTACTTCTTCCTGGCTGGAAGTCCGTTCACTCCTAGGACTTTCATTCAGGCCTGACGATGTAAATGAGGTTAGAGTTAGATGCTTAGGTTATATTTAAAACATCCACTTTTCCCACATACACAAAAAAAATCACTCTTTTTTTTTTTGTAGAAACCACTTTTATGGGTTCTGGTAAACACAGAAGATGATGTAAGATATTCACATAGTCTTCCTCAGCCATATTCTGCCACTCTCAGAGAGAATACTATTCTGAATATTCCACTGATGTCAACCAGGACAAAAGCTGGTCCCTCTGTGAGCGTGTCGCATTGCTGGGCCCAATCTGTCAGGCTCCTGCTGAGCACTCTCATCTTTGTCTCCCATCATCCTATTCTGCCTGTTCTTCCCTCTGATTTTCTTTCTAGTCTTCATCTAAAAAATCTTTTCATTTTTCTATTAGTTTTCTCCCTCTCCATCTTCTTTCCATGTGAGTCAAAACCCCAGTAACTAACAAGGCAAACACGCAGCTTAAACTTCTTGCTCGTTTTTGCTATTTTCTTCCAAAATAATAACAAACACTTCAAAATTTTTAAAATTCTATTTAAAATTTCTCCTCAGGTGATTTCTTATACTGCAAAAGGAAAAACAAAACATGAGTTATAAAAGCTATTAAAAAGTAGTAGGAAAGAAAACACATGCCAGTGGATGAAAATGCAGTCCCTCCCTTTTTTGTCTGAAGGCAGAATAAACCAGGCAAACATGAGACAGAAGTAGCAGACAGCAGGTACTCAGAGGCCACATGGAAGACAGAAGGTCACTTTAAGCACATTGGCATAGATTAGAAGTGATTGCTGATCATTACAAGTGATGCTGATCAAAGTTATTAGCCTTTTTCAGCATCTTCACCCTGATTGCGTAAAAGCTGAATTTCCCTCAGAACTCTTAGACACAATTCTGTGTCCTTTCCGCGGGCTATGGTGGCACTTATTGTCTAGCATAATGATGGATTACCATTCTTTGATACTACAGAGTCCAAAACACAGACTTACGTGTGAGCTCCGCTCGCAAAGCTGAGGGGTTCTTGATGCTTTTGGATTCTGTTCCAGATCCGGTGTCATAATCCAGCTCCCGATAGTAGATCCGGTATCCCAGCAGCAAGCCATTTAGACTCTCGACCTTTGGTGGCTGAAAAAAGTTCACATTAAGAATGCGCTTGTAAGGATGTGCATTGCAACAAACCTCCAACAGAGCAGACAGCAGGTTAGATGGACTCTTGCCATAGGCCCTGTGCAAAAGGACTAAGTTCTCTAATAAAAACAAGCATTATTAATATACAGGGTCAAATCCGTGTAATTTGAAAAACATGAGTCACAGGCAACTGATGATTTCATTCAGCTGTGGCAATTACAGAAGACTCTTTACTTAGAAGTCTGCAGCTGACACACTTCGCTAAGACATAAGCTCCTTTCCTTCCTGGTCCACAAGAACCTTGTGTGCGATAAAGAATATAGAAAATGCATGTTGCTGGCAGCGAGCAGTGGATTAGTAAGCCAGTATTTTACTTCTTCCAAGAAGACAACAAATAAATTATTTTGTCACAGACTAATTTTTTAAAGGCTATTTTCCTTAGGGACTCTTGTTCATAGAGCATTCTTCATTTGGCATTATTTTACTGAAAGATTGATGAGAAACTGAGAATTCGCATATTCTGGCTTTAATTTGGAAGATGAAAATAGGTGTTGTGGCAACAGCAAAACCTGTAGATCAGATACTGCCATTAGTTTTTAGCTGACTGAGCAAAACATTGCTCCTTCTTTCCACAGGTCACACGAATCTTTCTACAGCCAACAGAAGAACCCTTCTGCACGAGCCAGAAAAGCGTGATGGCTCTTTTCCACCTCTTTTTGCCACCAGAGGACTAGATCCACTTGCAATACTCATTCTGACCGAATATTGCTCTGAAGGTGTCTACCTTCTAGGCTACAATCTGCTGGAGAGGGTCAGTCTCACAGGCGAACCCCAGTCTTCACCATGACAGTTTGGAGCAGCAGTGTATGTATAACCATCGGGCTGTGGGTTTTTTTTCTGCAACATTCTGCAAGGTGCTCAGACATTGTACCTCAGCAAGGAATTCTTCAACAATCCCTCACGTCTTTCTTCAGATACAGATGTATAACCAGAGCTACCCATTCATTTTATTGAGAGGAGATTTTTGGCTGAAGGGCTTTTTGAAATAATCCAGGTAACGGGATGGGATTCTTGATGTTTGGGGGAAAAAAATGCCTTTCATGAGTCTAATGCAGGCTAAAAACTGCAGAGAAGAAAGGATGCCCTGAGCCACTTATCTTCTAAAGATCCTTGTACTGAAATTTAAGGGGCTGAAAGGATAAATGAGAAGGATTTTAATGATGATCTTGCCTTTAATCCAGAAAGAACCCTAGGTGTCTTGAGAACTTTACTGACAAAAAAAACCTTTGTCCATCATTAAAAAATTAACCACTGGTGTGAAACACTGCTACAGGATAAGGTAATACCATATGTAATTTTAATGAAGAAAGTAAGACGAATATTGTAACAGGAAAGTAGGCAGATATCTGGTAATATCTGCTTCAAGAAGTGACAAGAATCTTCCATTACTTTACTATGATAGCAAAAGCAAAGGATGTCTCTTTGGGCAAGAGCTGAAGGAATTAAGGAAGTTTATGGAAATCAAAGAAGAAAAGCCTATGCTACAGAGAGGAAATGTAGTATAAGAAAACTTCACAGCTACCACGAAAAGGAGCAGAAACTGTTCCTGCAAAAAGCCGGCTTCTTTTTCAGTTGTCCTATCTGGAGTCTGCTAAAAGCCATCCAAAGAGTCCCACGATCTTGCTGTACTTGCTCTGCATGGCTGGAGAGCCTCATTCATCATTATGAACCACATTCACTGTTCTGCTCCATGCTTTGGAGAAGCTCTGGCCGACTTTCAGTGTTATTTAGCATTTGCATTACAGAATGGCCTAGGAACACATAATTGTGAGAGACCTTGAGGACCACCAGGATAAGCCCCTCCTGACTGCAGGAAACAACTTCTTAAAATCCTTTTTACAGATAGAGCAAGCTCCATCAGAAAGCAAGCTAATTTTTCCGTTTCCCAGTACTCCTGTTGGAAGGCTGTTCCAAACCTCACCACTTGGGTGGCTGGAAACCTTCATTTAATTTCTAACCTAAATAATTCATAGCTAGTTTATAACCATTTGTTTCTGCGCTAACATTGTCTTTTGGCTTAAATTGCTCTTCTCCCTATAGGGCGTTTACTCCCATGATGTATTTTAAAAAGAGCAATCATATTCCCCCTCAGACTTCATTTTACAAGGAAAATAAATCAACCTCTTGTACAACAGCCCTCCTAGTCACAGATTGGAACCCTCTGTGCGAGGGACTGAACAAATAGACTAAAGAAACTGACAGCCTTCTCCACGTCTGGCTGATGATACGATCGCTCATGTAGCGGCTCAAAGGACTGTTCTCCTCTGCAGGAGAGGGAAGATGAGATATTATTTACTGGCAATTACAAGCATATCAATCATGATCTTTTTTTCTTTTCTAATCCTCTGGCTTTCCTCTTTTGTTTTCTATATGATACTGAAGTTGCTTTAGTTGTGTGTCCTACCAGAGAAGGGCTCTGCAGCATGGCAATATCATTGCCTCTCTCTGCCCTGGTAGGAAGGAATTGTAGCATAAAGCATGAGGACTGTTTTCTTCCTAGATAGGGTAAAAGGAGGCTCTGTCCTACCATCTCGAGTACATAACTGCAAAGGAGGAGAGAGGCTGTAAAAAAGCACAGCCTGTCTAGCACAGAAATAAACTCCACACTGAGAAAATATTATGAACATTAATTGGATCTGTGTTTCAGGTTGGATATAAGTTAATCATTATCAAGAAGGAAGGTACTCCTGTAAAGATTCAGTGTCTTTTCCTATTTCACTTTTTAATCGGTGAACGTGTAACAGAGCACTTAAAAACAAAAGATGAGGTTTCTAGACAAAACTTGGAGGTGGACTATCCTATAGAATCTTAAAAGAGAAACACTACTGAATCTAAGAAAGAGACTACTACTCCATGCTCTGCCATATAGCTAACTAACAGATACAGCTTAATCTCTCATTGTAGTACCACACTGATGTGATGACAGTAAGCATGGGGGGTTTTACGCCTTCATTTGATTCTCCCTTTTTTCCCTTCCCTAAATTTAGGATAGGGAAACTCAGAAAATAAATGGCTTGAAATCGTCTTGCTCCTCGCCATGGAAATGATGATTCTTTCCTGAAAAGTGTACTTTGCTGAAAGGTCAGGTCTTCCCCTTCCTATCCGTCTTTCACGGACGACACTCTGCTTTTGATGTAATGGATTATTTAGAATTTAGTATTTATTCAGAGAAAGGCTTGAGGGATTTGCCAAAATAGGTAAAATGATTATGAGTGGCAACCTATGACGTTGTACAGAGGTAAGAGAAACATTTTTGTGTTGTTTAAAAAGGAAAAAAATCTAAGCCTGAATAATTGCTGTCTCTGAGGTGGAAGCACAACAGTACATACTCCTGATGCTAACTATAGCATCATCCAGAACATCTGAAATAACCTTGCATTATTGATACAACAGACCTCAATGGAAATTATTTTTAAATTTAAAGTGGGAAGAAAATAGGTAATGGACTGATTGGACCAAGCAGCTGAAAACACAGATAGTGCATCTAGAGTTTGTTTTGTGAATTATTAACACAGCTCAAAGTTAAAAATTTAGCTTTGCTTGGAAATCTACTCTCCCATTTAGCCTGACTGCTGTTTTCAGTTCATATTATTCCTTAAACACTGCGGTGAAACTTCTTGTTAATTGTAGGGTATTGTGGGACTTAAAGATTTTTGTTTATTTGAAAAATACAGTACGGCTGAATTACCAGCACCCATTAATATATGTGTAGTAATGACATGTAATCACCCACAACCCCCTTGAGATGGCTCTGGCACAACAACTCCATTTCATTTTCAAGACATAAAAGGCATCCAATTACCTAAACAACACCTATTTCACATTAACTACACATCAATAACCAGTCAATTGGGGGAATGCTTATTTCTACAGTATATCATGCTTCACATCCTCTTTGTCCTCTCTTTGCATACCATTTTCTTCACTGTGGGCTTTATTTCGAGGTGGGGAGATTGATTTACATCTCACCATAATTCCTTTGCTAAAACTGTTCAATGTGTCTTCTATTTGTTCAACACGCTGTAAGCAATGAAGCTACTTAGTATTATGCTGCATGAACTTGGGCCAGCAACCCAGCAGTACAGCCAGGCATACTTCTGAAATGCTGCTGCACAGCAATAAACAGAACCTCATACATATATTTTTTCCAAAATGCAAGGAGCCCCATCTGTACTGTAAATGCCTATGTATATTTTTCACTATAATGCAATCTGTCCACAGCTATCCTTATTATGTGTGTAGAACATTGTCTCGGGAGCAGGGTGCGCAGGGGCTTTCCAAGATAGGTTACAGATAACTTGTAGTACCCCACTGGGTTCCCTCTATCAATGCTTACTCCACAAAAAGAAGTCTCAGGGACCGGGTCACAAAATGTTCTAGCATATCCCAGGAGGTCAGTATTGAATTTACAGATAAAGGAAAGCATAGGAAATGCTTATATAAAATGCAGACTTGCCACGAATACTTCACGTTTAACTCATTATGGTGATGGTGGAGTTACGGTGTTCTGGTGGAGTTATGGAGGAGAGCTGAAACTTGCTTCCCTTTACTCTGAAGAAATCTCAGTTTTTAGACCTCAAAGAACCAAAAGCGTATGTGGGTTCCTCAAAGGTATGAACAGGACCTCAGACCCAGCAAGTACTTCTGATTATTTCAGCAGCTGAAGGAGACAGCATACAGACAAAAGGACAGAGCTTTTGGTGACCTGATCTTCACCAGCACCCCAATCTGTTGAATGCTTTGTATGTACACATGCATATCTTTTGATATCAATAAAAGGACTGGATAATCTGTGAGAGGAAAGATCTTGTGCATCTCTACAGAAACTCCTTTACCTCCCAAGGCTTCTTTCATGGGGCATAAAGTAAGGGCAACAGCCAGAGATTTCCATCCATCACTAAAATAAATGCCCAGATCAGGAAAACGAAGAATTGGCTGCCGTCCTTTGACTTTGCCATAATACTTCCAAGCTCAGGAAAATAGTACCAGTAAGGCCAGCAACTCAAAATAAACGAAATTTGCTTGAGAAACAACATAATTTTTGCATTTTACCTACCTGCCACTGCACAAGGACAGATGAAGTAGTGTGGGGAGTTACTAACACAGAACTGGGTGGTTCACCTGGAACTAAACAAGAAAAAGAGGTAACCAAACCAATCATAACTAAGGATAGGAAATGGACAGGTTATTCATCAAATTCTCTTTATTCATTGCTGAACTTCCTATCCCGGCTACAACATGGTAGGTCTCAAAAGCAATGCAGTGGATATGCATATTGCAATCCAGGCAGAAGCCAGCTACTTCTCATGCATCCCTTGCTCCATCTGGCAACATGAGAAGGAATAAGAGAAAAGCTCAGGGCCCAAATCTGGAGCAAGCTGCCTTGTGCCAGCCACTCACAAACAATGGGATACGCATCTGAAAGGCAGTTAAACCAGCTGAGTGTCCACTTGAAAGCAGGAGCAAACTGCTCCCAAATTTTCTAAGACATTTTTGCCACGTTTGAAGCAAGATCGCATTGCTTTTAGGAGTTGGTGTCAGGTAGTCACAGATTATTTAAATTAGAACAGCTTGATTTACCATGGGTTAACCCATTCCTCTGCCATGGCCTACAACACACGCGCGCACACACACTGTATCAGCTCCAGTACAAAGAAGTGAAGGCTTATCAGGAGCCGACAGCCCTCCACAGCGTAATGCTCTAGTGGCAGCACCAGGTTTGCTCAGCAGAATAAATGTTCACAGTTTGTTAAGGAGGTGAGAAGCTTTCACAGTGTTTCCCCATTGTGTTGCAAGGAGGCCAAGCACAAGCCAGGATTCACTGTAGCCAAATTCAAAGAGAACTGAAAATAAAATTTTAAATTCTGAGACAGTGAGTCAGTACTGCCTCATTAATTCCAGTTACAACCTGCACCAATACAGCAGCTACTTTTCAAAAAGGTCCAGAAAGTCGGGATGTCTTTAAAAGGCTGTTAGACACATTATTTGTTTGAGTATTACATGGGTTCTAGTTTAAATTCAGATACGCCTAAGCTCCATCTCCCGGTTTTCTAATTTCAAGATCATGTTCTTTAAACACTCCTTGACAAAATTCTTTGCTATCTTCCTATCTTAATGGCGTATTTGACAAGTCATTCCCTGTGCAGCATTGAATGCTGTTTAACTCCTAGCACTGTATATACATATGTATCCTAGTGCTACCCAGGTTCCCAGTCAAAGGGTAAATACTGATGCTTTTTCACCCTTTGGAGAGTTCCTCTATCTGTTGGAAGTCTCATTCGAGACACTGGAGCTATTTCTGCATCGAGGCATTGGCTTTATACAATCAAGGAATCAGCAGCTGATCTCAAAGGCTAACAAAATACGCCTGGTCAATGTCATCCACAGTTTATTAGGCCCTGATCTGCCGGATTAAATGCTCATGTCTGCAGGAGCTTCACACTCCTCCTTACTTATATCTCAACAACTTTGCCATATTGCAGACTGATGTGGATTGTGAGTGAAAACAATTGAGGAAACTTCTTCAAATGTATGCATGGTTCTACATTTATTTTTAATGAACTCTCGTAAATTATTCAAATTCTGCAAAGATAATGGTTAGTGTAGAGTTTGGAAGCCAATCAAACAGAGTTTAATTCCATTTGGAGACTGAAAGAATGATTCATTATCAGAGGGCACAGCAGGACACTTAGGACTGCCTGTTATTAATTCAGCCAAATCTCATTACTACCTGTATCAATCTCCCATGAACAAAACTGTGTTTGATGTTGAATATTCACTCCACCCACTCCAAAGTCACAGACTGGAGTCGCAGTGGAGAACATCTTGCAGCGGGTCCAGCAAACCCAGGAGCACTACAGAGCACCCATTGCATGGGGATGCCTCCAACATGTCTCTTCTTCACGCTTACCATCCTGCAGAGTTGTGACTGCTTCAGTCTCTGCACTGAAGTCGCTGTCTCCAATATCATTAGTTGCCTTCACTCGCAGTTTGTAAGAGGTAAATGGGTTCAAGCTGTGAAATGTAAAAATACAGCTGAGGAATAAATTCTCCCCACATCACCACAATTTGCCTCAGAACAAGCCTCTACAAAAAAACTGCCCATTGGCAACTAAAGCCGTTAGTGTAGTTTGTCTCTTCTCCATATCACCTTTTCTTTCCAGCCTCTCTCACCTTCCTGATGACATGATAGTGTTCACACCCCCGCTGTCACCAGCATCTTCTCCGATTCCCTGCAGCCTGAGTTCTTGGAAACAAGCATGGATTCATAACTGAATCAGGCTTCAGAAAACAGTCATTAAGTAGCAATTCATGGAGAAACCTGTGATTGGGGCTTGCTGGAAAGCACAAGAAGTGCTGCTATTAGAGTTTTGCATGGATATGCAAAACACAGCTTTCAAAGTTCTGTGTAACCTTTCTCTAAGACATCCTCAAAACACATCTGTGGGTCAGCTCATCCTCATTTCACAGTAAAAGAGAAGGCAGGTGATGTTCCTAGAGTCAGGCAGTGAGTCAGTGCACAGCTGGCTCTGGAATTCAGATGCCAGCCTTCTGACTAATCCGCTAGACTATACTGTATGATCAGTGCATTTTATTCCTATTGAATTTCAAATTAATGCTATTACCTGGATTATTTAATAGAGACAGCAACAACAGGTTCCCTGCAGTTCTTTTATATATGCGGTGCTTTAAGATATGTAAAGAGTAATTTCCAGCTGACATAACCTTAGCAAAGCTATTTCTGGCTTGGCTTGGAAGGGAGAAGGTGTGGGGGAGGCTGCCTTTTGACTTGCATGCAGAGCCTAGAAATTCAGAGCTGTAAGTTATGGAGGATTTAGCTAATTAATTGGTAATGTCTAGCCACCAGCTGGCAGATGTAACACTGACTACAGGCCCAAGTAAAGCTACTCGTAAGGAATGATTAAACACCAAGGGATAATGCATTCTGATGGGCAGCACTCTAGTATCACGCACATGCTGCTCTTCTGGACTTTCACAGGAAAATGCTTTTAGCAAGGGAGAGAAGAAATGCTTTCAGTAGTCTGTCCTATTAGGACATTCACTTTCCTACAGCAACTTGAATTATCTTTCTTGAAATACATCTCCTCTGCTTTCAGTAATGACAATGTCGAGTCTAAATGACATAGCTGGTCTCCCTCATTTTAGAGGTTTTGAGATACTGGGTATAATTCAGGACATGTACAACTCCACCAATGAATCGGGTCTATATTTGTCCTATAACTGTCAAGTTTTCTTTTTTCTGTGCAGTTGGACAAAAGGATAGCAATGTATCTATATCTTCTGTCACACAACTAGTGAGCAGCCATATACCATAGCCACGGATGTTTTTATAACACACCTTAAAAATCTGCATCCGAATGCTTTGAACACTGTAGTCTCCAAAAGCCGGTGGCCTTTCAGAGGCAATCGGATTTGTACTAGTCAGTCAGCAGGGGGAATGGACAGCAAAACAAGTACCTTCTCATAGACATACAATTGCTTCCGCAGATGTTACAAGGGCTTTAATTACAACAGCATCGCTGAGGATATAATGAAGGCTGAGTAACAAAGTTTAAACATTCTGATGCTATCTATAAACTTCAGTATGGAAAATACAGATAAAAATGGTTCTCATTTCATCTGGAAGAGTTCACATAGAGATAATTGCAATGCCACAATGAGAGTGAATTGTAACATTAGTCACTACTGAAAGGATTTTTAACTAGTTGTTTTTTCCAGGGCATTGCATAGCTAGATATGGGTTTAGTCTGTGTAGCATTATCTACTGTGCTGAGCTTTTAGGAAGGGCTTGAAAAATATCCATTCCAATCCAACTTTAATTAGATATGTTGCATGACCTTCAAGAAAACTCTGAACTTCTGTTCCTAGCGCTGTCTCTAAAACCGGATGAGTGACCCTCATTTACCTGTATCACCCAAAGAGATTGTGAAGCTGAGTAAGGCTTGCTTTGGATTCCAAACTGCTTTAAGCGGACAGCGTTGGAATTTCTATGCTAGACTGATATGGTACCTTTCAATAATGCAAGATGTAGCCTCATGGCTGATGGATGAGGAGTAGGTTTGCCAGTCTCCATTTGGCAGTTCTCGCACTTGTACAGTAAAGTAGCGTATTGGTGAAGATCCATCACTTCCAGGGACCCACTTTAGCTGCAGACTTCGTGATGACACATCAGACTGGGGGGTCATCAGCTGCCTGGGAGGTGCTGGTCGTTCTGCAATTAAACCATAATTTGATACTGCCTTGAGAAGAAGTTGAAGTTAACATAAAAAGTAAGAGCTAAATGGATCTTCACGGTAGTAATGGCACAGGAGATTGCACTGGTGGATTTGCCACATGAAGGATGCAAGCCATACCTTTCCTTAGCCTTCTACTGCAAAGAGCAGTAAAATTGATTTTTATTTTCCTGTGGAAAAGGTCACCATTGAATAGCCATGTTCCCCAACAGCCCACAAAACAGACATTGCAACTAAGTGGAGGACACCTACACCCTCTCTATACCCTTTTCTAGAAGAAGATGCCCAAATCAGTGGCAGGTTAAGGAAGTATCATTAGAGCTGTAGGACCAGCAGCCAAACAGAGCAAGGAAGCCTTGAACGAAACTCAGGTGTGCTTCCAGCTGCAATTGCTCTTTTGACAGAATTTGCCTGTAAACTAGTACACGTTCTTATCCTGGGCTCACCGCTTGATGTCAGGGGCCTGCATTCTCTAGCTAGACAAGTTTATTCTGTGCTATGTAGCTCCCTCTCCCACCAGCTGCTCCTCCACCGTGGCATGAAGAAGAAGAGATGAGTTGGAAGAGGCTGATGTGTAGTGGAGTCCAAGTGTAGGAGTTACAGCAGATCCTGCATCCTTGCACCAGCTCTCTCTGGCAAGCAACCAGGAACCACGAGCAGCCCACTGCAGCTGCTGCATTTCCAAACCCCAGGCTGGAGTTAATACAGTGTTGGGGTTCGAGTGTCTGCACTTTCAGACATTCCTTCTTCCTCCCTTCACGTTGGTTGACCTTGAACTGCAAAGTTAAACCAGCCAGTCCCAGTGCTGAGAGACACTTCTCCAGAGTAATTAACAATACACCTTTAATTGAGGTGGGGAATGGAAATGCAGGTGTGAGTATGCCAGTCCCTAACCGTTTCAATATAGATCTCCTTTCCCCATCAGCGTGTCTCCGCAGTCCATCGATTTCAATAGAGAAACTCTATAGAGTGAGGAATAATTGTTTAATTGTTTATCATGAAGATTATTGATTCTGATTAAAATGTGTGGCATGTAATAAAGCAGACATTGATTGGAGACACTGCTGCAGTGACTTGCCTTTGAGAAGTAATTCAATTCAACTTCATCAGCACTTGTTTCCATAAACATACCTCTGACTGCATGATTCTTCATAGCTTTGAATGGTGAGCACTTCATTTCCCTGCCACCCCCTAAAAACATTCCCTGCATGTTCTGGTATTTCTCTGCAGCACACCCTGGCTGACATCAGTGCCAAAAGATTTGTAAGCTATTAGCTGTAGGAAGCTCTCAGTGCCAGCAGCATGTGATCCAGAGTACAATGCAAAAGGTCATTACACTGACAGGCTGAGACAGGTATTCAGGGTTATTCTATCAGGGGAAGTGAGTGTCTTGTGGGGATTTAATACTCTGCTGATAAGCTTTATCCAGCTTGCAGTTTTGGGCAGGTCAGATCTTGCAGTCAGTCTCCCATGACTGGGGTTCTGTCTGCTGCTAATGGGAGATCTTAAAATCTCCTGTACTACGAGATATATTTCCTGACTGTTTATACAAAAACATTAGTATAAAGAGTTTATTTGTGGGGGCTTAGCCACAAGCAAACGCCAAGTTGAGCTGTTTGTGCAGGAATGTGTGACTGCACAATTAATGGGGTCATATGGACCCCATATGACTCAATGGACCCCTTTTAATGGCAGATGGGATAATTTCTTGCTACATTTAGGTACCGAACGTTTGACTCAGCTCTGCCCTGATCACTGGTGCTAACTATCATACCGCTATGCAGATTCAAAGCACTGCTGAAGCATCTCCAGAGAGCATAGTTAGAATCCAGCTTGGGAACCTGTAAATTACTGGCATCATTGTAAAATATTTTTTTATTTTGGGATTATTTATTTTTGGATTATTACTATAAAAAATATATTTTTATTTTGGGATTATTCAAGGAACTAAACAGACAAAAGTGACCAGTTTCACTGTCTGCCTACCTTACTATCAAGTACTACAAGGATTTTAAATGCATTTTTATTAATGGCAAGTAAATATTTTTTTCATTCTAGAATATTTATTGTCATGTGCATAGAAGTCCTGGGTTTGTTTATTTATTTATTTACTTGTTACCAGAATAGCTGCACTGGATAAATGTCATTATCATGTCCTCATATCAGTCTTGCCGATGTGAGGTTACACATATTTCTCTCTCCACCCCACATATGGGATCACTTCAGTTAACTCTCAGAGCCTTGGGACTCAGTTCAGTAGCGTGCGCACAGACACAGTACAGCCATCCATCAAAAAGAGAAAGGGTTCATTTTACATTATGACTTGCCTATTCAAGATAACCCTAAAGGATTGATAGCAACAAGGGATCATTGTTCTCGCAGTGGAGCTGGCAGTTCTGCAGTGAGCTACTGCAGAACTGTTGTGTATCCAGCAACGGCCTGCGCTCGGCCTGGGAAATCTGAGCACATTCTATTGAAAAGGAGAGGCTCCTCTATGCTCTGAGCTTCTAGCATGCACTTTGTTGGGCATGTTGGGTTTTTTTGAAACTTTCACATGTTGGGGTGTTTTAAACTTCCACTTTGACAGCAATCAGACAAGGGTGGAAGAAAACTTGAGCTGATAAATCTGTCTGATGGATAGTACCTTTAGCAGAGGCACTTTAAGTTTCCTAAGACAGTTCTAGAGACTCTGTCTCTGAGGACTGTGCTATTTTGCACTGGGAAGACCGCACAGGACCTGGCGAGCTATATCAGAGGGAATTTTAACACCAACCAGACAGTCCAAAGCTAGTTGAAATGCACCCCACTGGTCTTCCCTGTTGGTGGTTGAATAACAGGCCAATGGCTTCTTTTTTTTTAGGCAATGTTACAGGAATACAATAAGGAAGACCTTGTGGGCAAACAGTGTGATAGACAAGCATGGGAAAGCCTTGCTGTTGCATTCATGTTGAAAGGACTTAAAATGAGAGGTTGCTGGGTAGTGACATTTTAAGAACTAAAAGGTAAATATAATTTGTTGTATTATAGTGCAAGACTGAGGGAAGAGCCAGGACCCAGGCACACAAGCTCAAACAAAAGTGGGAACAATAGCTGAAATGTCTGTGGGGGGCTGCTCTAGGTGTCTGCTGAAGTACACTTCTCTCTGAACTGTGATTTTATAAATCACAGAGGTTGCATGGTTGTAATTTTTGAAGGTGAAGTTTTCTTAAAGATCAATACCCAGACAGCACAATAGGCCAGAGTGGCACCAAGTCCAACAGTGCACAAGGGATTGATGCTGTTACCATCACCCTGGCTAGTTTTGACTTTTCCAGCTCAGGAGATGAGATACCTGCTCTGCAGTGGAACATGGCATATGGAACAAGCCCAGAGGAAAGCTCACACTTTTGTTCTCTACCAGTACACTCTATTTTAGTTCCAAATGAAAAAATTCTTTTACAAATACAAAATATAATCCTTCTAACCGGCAGCTCCGCAGATTCAGTCTAAGACTGGAGAGTCAAGCCATTTCTTGAGCCAAAGCATCAGCAAGAAATAACGATGCAGACCAGGTTCTGTAATACCTTACGCCTGTCATCTTTTAATATGTTTAGTATCTAAGCATCTGGATTTATTTACACACCTATAACTCCTGTTTTCTTCAAGTAGTTCCCCTACAGAACAGAATTTGATTGAGGATTCAAAACTTGAATAACCATTTTGTGGCTGATGGAAGAAACAGAAAAATTCTAGGCAATCCAGATGTAAATGCTCTGCTAGAGTGTATGGCAGTGAAAGGACAGAGTAATTACTAGCACGTTAGGTGAGAAGTGGGGTGCAATGGAGGATCTGTGTGGAGAAATCCTGCAACACCACCTGCTCTCATTTTGGCTTCCCTAATCAATATAATTAATTCATCACTTTCTTTCTCAAGATTGCAAACTTTCTAGAAGATGAGAGAGCTGAAAGAAAAGATCTGACTGCAGAAGGAGGCTGCATATGGCTAATATAGCGGCTGATGGAAAAATCAATCTTCAACAGCCTGGCAGCTTAGGAGAATTTTGTCTCATAAAAGTCTGTCTTGCTCACCAGGTTTCTAAAACCATGATGTTACTATAGTTTAGGGGCAGGTTTATGGGGTGAGAAGGAGGAGGTATACAGGCTGTAACCTGTTTTTAAAATTCCCCTAAGTGCAGCACAGGCTCCAAGGCATGCAACAGAAAGTACCTCAGCCTGTGGCTGCAAGCATTACCTCGTTTTTCTGTAGTGATCACCGTAGCTTCCAGTGGCTCCCCCCAACCCTGTCTGGTCTTGGCAGATGTCCGAAAGATGTATGCTGACTCAGGGGCGAGATCTGTTGCAGTGAACTGCCTGACTGTTGAGCCAACCTCTACCGTTGTGAACTTGTTAGGGCTGCTGCTGGCCAGGCGGTAGGCAATTTGATATCCTGAAATCACAGCACCAACAAAAGAGGGTTAGGATTGTTTTATATTTTTCTGGTAGGGAGAAAAGAGCACCAGAGCTACTAGTTTATCATAATTACTTATTTACCTGAGAACAAAGTAATTTGCTTCCTTTAGTGCTTTACAACTCTGCTGTACATCAGCCCTTCCCAGTCAGGTGCAGTTCCTTATGGGGGAAATTCTGGGACGAACAGAAGGGTCTACTGAACATTATCTACCACGAACCTTATTTCATTCTCCATCCTTCATACAAACAAGATACTAAAACAGTTTAATCTTTCCTGAGGGTGCTGGTACCCCAAGAAAAGGGAGAGGAGCAAACAGAGTCCATGCAATTACTCTCATCTGGTTGAGCTAGCTCAAGAAAACGCTCTCTATTTCAGTTTTCCATCCAACACATACACACACATGCATAATACATATACTTGTGCACTATTTTCCCCTCTCATACAGTTTCAGCACTGAATGAAGCTCAAAGTTTTTCAACTGCAGAGCAGCTGGATTGCCCACATTGCGCAGCATTCATACCACCTAAGTGAACAGTTGCCTCCGATTTTTGCAGTTCCCTTTTTCTCAGCTCTCCTGCTTGTCCGTAACTGTACAGTGCATGCTGGAACTGCCAATAAAAGCATCCTTCCTTTGTCATTTCACATTACTGCCCTTGTCTGCAGCCCAAGGAAGAAGCCTGCAAGCTTTGAGGTCCCCCTTGAACCATGCAGCACTTAATAATCAATTTTGTTGATGATTGTAAACAATAAGCTGCAGTCAAACCAGCCTGACAATTACGAGTTTACAGTTTATCATATATTATTAGTGATCCAACTGTGCAAAGTAGGGCTTCCAGAGCTCTCACGCACCACTAACAACAACTGCCCCCCAAAGAGGAGCTGCCAAATGTTCAAACTCACTTTCTAGACTGAGCAATTGAATCAGGCTCTCACTTCTGGAGCTCACTGGTAACCTTCAGTCCAGCTGCTAACTTCCAAAATCAATTAATATCAGAACTGGTGTGGGGCTTCACTGCCCAAGCTGAATATAGTGGTATGATTAAATGTTTCATCAAGTTATGCAGGGCAGAGAGCAGCCGACAAATCCAAATCAAAACAGCTGAATTCAGGCGTGCCATGGTTCTGCCAATGCTCTGTTGATCCTCTGAACTACAAAGGGGTCTGCAGATACCCAACACCATTTCTTCCTCTTGGAATTAATATCTCAGCCAGAGTTGGAACTCCCACCAACTCTTGGCTGTAAGAAGAACAGCGGAGCTGAACCTGGAATGCTTCATTCATGAAGGCTGGTGTGTGAAAACTAAGGATCTTATCTTACCTGTGCTTATTAGACAAAATGGATAGCATTTATTTTTCGCTGTGAGTATGCAACAATTGCCACATCCCACGCACAAAAAAGACACAAAGACAGTTCATGCACTGCCTAGAGTAAATGCTACACTCATGTGTGGTGTTCTCAGGACACCAGAATTCTCTCAGGAACACCAGAATTTAATTGAGATACCGATGGCGTTAGCTTTGTGTGATGATTCTTGCAGTGGCATTAATGATTCACTAGCACATCCTTACCTCTTTTTCTTCAGAAGCTGTTAGGGAATGTGGGCAATAGCCACAGTTGCCTTACATGGAGCAAACTTGATGGCACAGACACCTCTAGAAGCGACTGGGCAGTGCGTGTGACAGGCATGTTCTTGGAATAACATTTTCTCAGCTGGGTGGTTAGTGTTAGATTCGCGGATAAAAAGTTGCTTGACTTTCAGAGCTACTGAGCATGGTTAGATCCTGGCAAAGATTTACAGTCTTCAACTTGGATAATTACATTTTTCTACCTGCAAACTACCTCCTTTTATCCATTGAATCAACTCTCCCATTTCTGGTCCCATACACGTCACCACAGTATTTTTGTATCTTTAATGCTATAGTATTTTAATTCTCTTTTTCAAAGCCCACAGAAAGACATACAGCAATGGCGAGACAAAAGGGATACATTATGATCTTTCCTGTTTGTACGAATGTGCAGAAAGCAGAAGTGGGAACCCAGGCACAGGATCTCAGTAAAAAGGAAAAATAGTAAAAGCTAGGCACTGGGGAAAATTTTACAGCAGCAGGAAAGATGAAGGAAGAGCAACTAAGTTTGATAAGGGGACATAAGACATTAAGAATAAGACCTGGAGGAAAACACAGAATATTAAAAGAATAGCAAACTTGATTTACCTAGTTATTAAAAGATAAGTATGTTATCTGGGATATATCCTTGTTGAACAATTTCCTCTCTTTTCTAAACCTTTTAAAGCAAAAAGTGTAGTTAAAACGTAAGGAGGGAATAGAAAGATAACTATTTACTGCTAAATGGTGGTACTCATGCTGGAAAACCAATTACAAATATGCACAGATTAACCAAAGGCACACATATTTATCTAGGCCATTACAATAACTTATACAAGAATCATTGGCTAGTGTGAAAACTAATCTGGCCATGAGAAAGGGGAAATCACTGTCTCTCTGACAGGCTACAAAAACTCCCTTTCAGTGCCTCTCTGTGAAAAAAGCATCGCTGTACTTTCCTACATTTGCTGCGTTGGCTGACAGTCTAGGAAAGTATCTATTTTCCTGGGTTTCTCGGGAAAACTTTACACAACTTGAGACTTCACCTTTACATTTCCCTCAGTCTGATTCAAAGGTACGTATCAAACCTCCGCAGCTGAACCCAGCTCCCTTATTGCTACCTACAAAGCCACTGGAGAGATACTCAGTACCTTAATTTGGTCTCCTAGATCACTCTCCTCTCCTACAATTTGGGGCAGTCAATATATATTCTGTCATAAATAGCACTGCTTTTCTTGTTTCTGAGTGACACAGAAGATGCAGTACTTAAGGCACAGCTTGGATAATAATTAGGGCTAAGATAAGATCAAAAGGATAAAATTATTAGGTTGATGCATCAGCAACAAAGGATGGGAGAAGGTAGGAAATGCTGGGTGAAATCAAACAAGCCAAATCAATAGAGGTAAATAGAAAGCATTCAAAGAGAAATTAATGGATGCTCGAGGGCTATAAGAGGCAAAAAATGAGACTGCAGTTATAAAAGCTGCAGTTGAAAAAGGACACACAAAAGTAACACAGAAAGTCACAGAAATCTGTCTGGAAAGATTACAACATAAATCCAAGGTAGGGGGGGATGAAAGACGAATTACATGAAGTGAAACCGGTACAAAGAGGAGTCTTTAAGAGAGGGGTTCAGGCAGATTGGCTGGTTAATCTGGCCAGTGAAGACTCACAGGGGATGCGACTGCTGTCTACAAACACATCCAGGAGGTAAAATACACCAGGGAGGGAAGGGAACTGCTTTAATGAAAAGACAATGCTGACTTAGGGCAAACGGCGTACACTGGTGCAGAATGAAGGCAGGCTGGGAGCTAAACGGGTGTTTCTCAGTAACAGAGCAAGGAGATGCAGGAAATTCCACTAGAACTGCACATAAATTATCTACTTTTAAAATGGAGCATGACCAGTTTACACAGTGGAAAACCCAACAAGTCTGTGTGCGACAGGAGCAGCTGGAAAGGGGAAGCTCCTTCCCTTACTGGATTATGACAACAAGATGTGCTTTAGATAAGAAATCAAAGGCTATGAGTGAAAGTAAAATCTTTAAAAGGTGACCAGAGCAAACTATTTAGGGAGAGGAATATCTTACAGAACATTAATCCTCTGGATGATCGATCAGAAGAACTCATGGTGTTTTCTTCATTTTCCTACTTTTTTTTTTTTTTTTTTAAATATACAGCATTAGATCCCAAATCTCTTCTGTTACTGGGAGCCTTGCCATTGACCAGGCCAAACTAGCATAAAAAAGCCTGAAAGACCTACTCCTTTGGAGTTTATTTATTCACTGAAACATGGCTTATTTTTGCATTAGCATCTTTTAAAGTATTTTTTGCGCAACTGCAAGCAGCTTCATGAGCTATGCTTTCTGAACTCAATAAAAGGCAACAGTTTGAACCGCCCGTTAAATGTTAGGTCATTGCAACACAACCACTAGATTCCCCAAAGCAAACAGGCAGGAAGATGACAACAGACCATGAATATAAAAAAGCTTTCAAGCTCATCACCATACAAAGCCCTTCAGAACTGACAGCACCCGTTCATGCAGGCCATGATGCACCAGAGACACAAACACTTATTAATTTGTCACAGAACTTAGGGAAAGCCAAATGATATTGGGGGGGGGTTATGGTCTGCCTAGCTGAGCAGCAATCCGGTATGTTGATTTTACTGCTTATCTGTTTAAGGGCCAGCGGGTGTGCAAATGCAGTCTAGGATCAAAATATGAATTTGTAAACATGGATTATATCCAATTTTGGTTCTAATTCTCAGTGGAGTTCTTCCACTCTTTTGCAACAAGCTTCAGGTAAACGTTAAATACAAGAATACCATGAGGAATACTAACCAGGGCCTGGAAGGATGCCGAATGAGCTCTCGTTTTCAGGGAGAGCTCACAGATAAGAAGTGTGCATATGCACAGCAATGCATCATTTTTCTTCAATAATATTTGAAGGAGCTATGTTAGGTGCTAGGTGGATGGACCGCCGAAAAGAAGACAGAGTTAAGGCTCAGCTGGTTACTGTAACACTCCCAAAAGGGGACACGGAAATATCTAGCAGGCCTCCACTGTGAAATATTTAAACAAACAAACAGGTAGTTTTCCCTCTTGGTGCCTGCTAGTATTTCACCCTGCTAATCTCTCTCTGAAATGCTAGTACATGTTTTGATATAGATTACAAAAATGTTAGCTGCAAAGGTGCTTGTATACTCAGAGGATGAAGCTAGCAGAGCAGGAACACTGGTTCAAAGGCTCTACATATAAGTTGCTCTTGCAAAGCAGGTATTTTTTTCTTTCCAACCCCACCAGTGAATAACAGGGCACACCGCAAATTTATGCTAACTCATTCTTTCCAGTAATTCTATTTCAGTGCACTTGACTGAGATGGTTACGATTTCATTTTGAAAGTCCATTACAATAATAAGATTTAAAAGGTGTGCAGGAAAAAAAATAAACTTGTAACCTTTACTTAAAATGCTACATTGTTTATCATCTATTTTTTGAAATACTCCAGTCTTCTTAGAAAAGATTACAGAAATATCCAGCAGGAGTAATTTTTACTTGTTTCTTTCTGACATTGGCACCTAACGACTTCCTCCATGAATCTTTCTACTATCAAAGAAACAGAGGAGTGAGAACTGTTCAATGAAGACAACAGACTTCAAAAAGGTAGACTTAGGAATTGGTAGGTAAAGTTCCCTGGGAAGGAATTCTAAGGGAAAAAGAAATTCAGGTTAGCTGACAGTTTAAAAAGAGACAAAAAAGGTTCAACTATCCCTGTGCAGACAAAAGATGTCAAGAGCCCAATATGTTTGCATTCAGAGCTCACTAATGACCTCAAAATCAAAACCGAATTGCACAAAAAGCTGAGACAGGACACATTGCTAAGGAAGTGTATAAATAGCTCTAGCACACGGGAACAAAATCAGAAGGGCTAAGGTGCAAAGGGAGTTATAATTTACAAAGGACATCAAAGGCATAAGAAAGATTTTATAAATACAATAGAAATAAGAGGAAGTCAGAAGGATGACAGGTCCACTGCCTGGAATGAAGATGAGCACAGGACAGATTACACAGAATAGAAAGGCTAATAGCTCGGTTGCTTCATTTTCACAAAAAAAAAAAAGAAAAGAAAAAAAAGAAAAAAGACAAAAAGAGGTTGATATCGACTAGATATTTAACACAAATTAAAACTGACAACAATAGAAGTAGGGATGCAGGCTAGAATAGAGGACAGGTTAAAGAATATTTAGCCAAGCTAGATGTAATCAAGTCAGAAAGGCCTGATGAAATTTGCCCCAGAGTGCTTATGTAACCAGCTGAAGCAAGCTCTGAATAATTAGCGATTATCTTCAAGAACTTGTGGAGGACAGGTGAAGTCCCAGAGTATCTCAGAAGAGCAAACATGGTACCTTATCTTTTAAAAGGGCAAAAGAAATACCTGAAGAATTACAGACAAATCAAGCTAAACTTCCGTATCCAGAAAGATTCTAGAACAAAATATGAGTCAAAACATAAGCATCCCTGAGATAATAAGATGCCAAGGAACAGCCCATATGTATTTGCCTAGAACAAATAATAAACATTAAAACAACCTGTTTTCCATTTTGACAAGGTAATGGGCCAGGTGGAAATAATAGATATAATCTACATTGACTTTAAGTAAGGTTTTGATAGGTTCCCACATGGCCCTAAAGAAACAGACTGTAGCAAAAGTATTACAACACATTTAAAAAAAATAGTCAAAATGTTGCTATCAATAGTTTGCTAATAAATTGGAAGGATATATTAAATAAGGCCTCATGGGAATATATCCTGAGTCCAGTTCTGTTCAATGTTTTCATTGATGTCTTGGCTGAAGAACTGCCAAACTACTTCCAAAATTTGAGGATAAAACCAAATCATGAGGGGTTACAACCCTCTGAAGGACAAGACTATAACTTAAAGTGATCCTGATAACTAGGAGAGAGAGTCTGAAATCAGTAAGACTAAATTCAATAAAGAAACATGCAAAGTATCACACTTGCAAAGAAAAAGCTAAAGGTACCTATAGAACTGGAACTGACTGACCTGGAAGCATATTGCAGAAAAAGGGTAGGTGTTAATAGTGGGTCATAAACCTACTTAGTTACAATGCCACAAATAAGTCAAATCAGGGCAGTATCAAGTATCCTGGGATGTGATACTGGGAACGTATTATGCAAGAACTAGGAGACAGCAGTTCCCTCGTCTCAGCAGTGGCAGAGCTCTGCTGGCATGCTGTCATCAGTGTGAGGCATCAGACTTTCAGAAACATGAAAAGTAATTAGAAAAACAAAGAGAACAATGACAATTTTAGTATATATGGTGCAGGAAGAAAGGAACTATCACCCTTGAGGGCAGGACCAGAACTATCCAGCTTAGCTGGCCCCACGGGATATTTAAGCTAGATGTTTAGGGGAAAAAAGGCTAACTGCAAATTTATTTAAAGAGTGAAATAGATTAATAAGGGACTCTCAAAGTTTAGATACATGTCAAGCATGCTTTAAGGGTTACCTCTCATCTTTCCTTCCAACCCTATATTTGTATGCTTTTATCATCAACATAGCAGTAATGAGCAGGAACCAAGGAGGGGATATATTGCACAAAGCACTGTGCAAAGAAAAAAGAGAGTTCCTACCGCGCTGAGCTTACAGCTTCAGCAGATAAGGCAGACAGAGTGCAGCAACATAAGACATTGGAACACAGTTTGGATAGCAAAGTACCATTTGTACTTTCTCATCATTCCTAGCAAAAGAATTTTTTTTCTCCTTAACCACATCCTGTGATTCAAATCCCAGGCTCTACCAAGAACAAGCTTACAGGACATTGCTCCTTAACAGGCAATAAATCAAATGCACAAGAAAATCCAGAAGTCAAGCTTCCTTAAGCTGCAGCAATACCCTGCATGGTTCTGTCTCTGGCAGCTAACTGGTGCCAAGTTTCATGCAAACTCTTTCTTGGGCTCAGAAAACCCCTGCAGCTGCTGCCTTTGAATCATATATGATGACTTCCCTGCTGCTTCAGGTGTCAGGATCCTCCCCCCCGCACTTTTGGAAACTACACATCTGAGCAAATGCTTTGAATTCCTGATTCAAGATTTAAACACAATGCAAGGCCAGTCTTTTATTTAAAGGGATGCTACTAACACAGTAACAATCAAAGTAGGCCCCCTCCAGCCCAACAATGAATGCTATGGGGAATATTCCTAAAAGACTAAATATAAACTTGAACTAGAGCAGCAAAATTAGAAGCAGAAGGGTCTAAAAGAGTGAGAACTAAATGAAAAGCAAGAGTTTTTGTTTCTCCATTTTTAGATCTGAGATGAATCCTTACCTGCTAGAACTACTATAAAATGTGTTTAACATTAGCACAGAACTCTGAAGACAAAATTGCTATGTAACTATTAACTACTTTATTTTTAGAGGCATGAATAGATTCTTACATTATAAATGTCTTCATGTTTAAAGCACAAATAACCCTTGGCGTACGTGCTGGAAAGGCAACCCAAGAGTAAGGGGAGAAGGGAGGTAAGAAGGTTTTTCATGAATTTTCGTCATCCCTGGCTGTTCCTATTCCCCTTGATGGAAAGCCAAGTGTGAGATAACTCCTTGTGACCTGACAGATGGTATCATCCAAAGGAAGCAATAAAGCAGAAGCACACACAAAACTGCAAAGTTCAGCATGCCTGGCAGAGGGGAGCGGGGGGAAGGAAGGGAAAATGCAACTCTCCCCTGCTACAGCTTAACAGGCAAATTGCCCAAAAGCCAGCCAAACAGGTTACAAATCCAAACCTAGATGGAAAGAAAGATGACAATTCACATCGAGTGCCATGACCAAAATGCAGTTCCGACTCAGGGAAACACACCCAAGGGGACTGGCAGAATTTTACTCTTGCCGCAGGGCACTGTGTCTCTCAGCTGACGCTGAGATACCTTCTTTTCTTTAGCCATGGATTTGCCCACATGTGGTTTCCAACCCTACGAGCAAGAGGAAGGCAAACCCAACAGCCAGCGCTCTCCTCATTCTCCAGCCCTCTCCTCCCAGCCCCTGAGTTTGCTGCTGCCTCTCCTTACCCAGAATAATCCCATTGGGCTCCTCCGGTGGCTGCCAAACAATCCGTACCGACGTGAGCCTCACCTCGGGGAACACCAGCCTCACAGGTGGCCCGGGGGCTGGAAAGAAAAACAGAGATCAGCCAGCGGGCATTGCCCGTCAGAGGGATTACAGGTTCTCTGCTCACTTCGCGCAGGAGGCAGCCCAAGCTGCATCTCACCAATAAGAAATGGATGGCTAGGGGCGCCTACATCCATACATAACATGCATTTATTCTGGGGGAATTCTGTTTGCAGCTGAACGCCTCCAGCACCCATGAACACCAAATACAATACAGAAACAGAGCACCCTACAGTGTTTTACTGCTCCTGTAAAATGAGTTTACCAGGATGCTCTGACAAATGAGTTGTGACCTCCGTGAGAGTCATCTCGTAGCAGCATAGCGGGGAGTCTCTGCGAGCCAACCACGCTACCTCCTCATCTCATCACCAGATAACTGATTACAGACTGTGAAATGAGTCACTGAGCTGCCTTTACAGAGAGGAATTGTGTGTCAGCTTCATCCTCTCCATACCTGTGGAAATTGAGTAATATTCCTTCTCTGTGCCATCAGCCCTAGCTTCAAACTGCCTTGTGACTTTACATGTGCATTTTAAACACTTCTGTCTGAGCAGGAGAACCTGAGGCAGGTTAGAGGCACATTAATACAGATGGCTGGTGGCTGCACTGACCGTCCCAGGTTCACAAGGTGAGCAGATACGAATTCATAAATTTGCATGCGCAAAATTTCCCCTTCAGCGCAAATTCCACCTGCAATACCCCTGATGATACTTTTAATTAAGTCGAGCCCAGAGGAGACACAACATGTTTATATAGGGAGTAGGGAAATGGAAGAACAATTTGTATCATTTGCCAGCACGTACTTAAGGAGGGAACTGCTGTAATGGGGTTAATCTTAAACAAACAGTTTTAAATATTTCTTATTATATTCTGGTATTCTGCAATTCTGTGAGCACTTTTTTTTTTCTCCTGGTAGAGTTCTGCTAACAGTAACTTCTCTTTGTTCCCATGCAAAGAAAAGACAAGGCACCGCACAGGCAGTACACAGAGAAAATAGCTAACAAAACGGCTGGGAGTTGCTGCCCCTCTTCCCGAGGACAACGCACGCTCCTGCATGCCACAGAAAGTGTCGTTTTAAGCTAGAAATCTGAATGTGTTTTCAGCAAAATCACCTTAATGAAGTTGTTTGTAGAAACCAATGTTTATTCCATTTCTGTTGGGAACATTTTGATGAAAAAAAGAGAGACTAGTGTTTTTGTTTATTTTCACTGGGAGTAATAAAGAGTAGCCTCTTTACACAGACATTATCTTTCATTGAATACTAAAAAGGTAATGAAGCAAAAGGTAACTTCAGCATCTGCAGAGCCAAAAACATTTTAACAGCTGAATTAAATTTCCGTAAAAATCCACCAGCAGGAACACTCTGAGCACACAGCCATGTTCAAACAGAATCGGGGAGGGGGGGTTGCTCCAGTTCTTTCAACACATCAAGCTGCACTTAGGAATCCCTGTGCTCACGGGAAGCATTGGAGGGAATTACAAAGGGAAGCCAGTTTGATCATCTTCCAGGGTCAGTGTTTTATTCTTTTGCAAAAAAAATGAGACTGGAATACTGAAGTTGCAAATTCCATATCTCAGTTCAGTCCAATCAGACCCAAACTGGTATATTGATTCCAACTGTAGCATTTTTTTTTACAGTTATGATTGAACTTCAATAGGGATTCACTGAATTGGACTCTAAAAATTATCTTCAAATGAAATTGCCTACATTAAGCTTCAAAGCACACATATTTTTAGAATTTTTTCCCCAGCTGCGAAGAAAGAGGAAAAGGGGACTGTGGTCTTCAGTTTTTTTTCCAAATCCTCTGCCCATGACCAATGGGACCATGCTGAATTAAAGTAGCTATGGATCAAGTCCTTTAAGTTTAAAACTGTAAAAAAACCCAAATAGCCTTAGTTTGGGCTGTCGTCTACACTTGCATCACTTAAAACAAAAAATAGTGTGAAAAAAAGGTGAAACAAATAGGATATTTATTTTGTTATCCCATAAACTTACCATCATCCTTGGTTCTCTCTATAACTGCAGGAGAGCTGGGGACTCCATCTCCAATCCGAGTGAATGCTAATACCTGGATCTCGTAGAGCACGTATTTCCGCAAGCCAGAAAGCAGGAAAGACTGAGTGTGATTACCTCTTATTACTTGGTTCTTTGGTTCAGAGTCTAAATCTTTTGCCTTAAAAAGGATCTGCAGAATAAACGTATACAAATACAGAAAGAAAATGATTATACAGAAAGAAAACCATTATATTCCATGAGGACTGCAAAAAAGAGGTGTGCATTTCAGATTCCTCTTTTCACCAAATACAAAATGAGATCATATTCACCAAGCAGATTACCTGTTTCAAAACTAGCACATTTCCTATATCTTTTCCAGGTGAGTTATGGAAAATACTAATATCTCACAGGTGAATAATAAATAACAAACGCAAAAACATATCCAAGCAAGGCATTAAAAATCAAGTAAATGTGACACTCCAGTGGCATACCTTATAACCCAGGATGAGCCCGTTCTGCTCGGACTCGGGGACCGCGGTCCATGTCAGAAGGATCTGGGTAGAGCTCACCGCTTCGGCAGACACATTCTCAGGAGGAGCAGAGGGAACTGGAATCACACGGCATTACAGAAATCAGTGCTAGGTAAGCCTCCCTCTCCCTATCTGCTTAGGGTTGTTCTGTAAAGGCCAATTACTTTTCTCTTTCCCGAGCTATTTTTATACATCCCTTAGAAGAGTATTCTAATCCAAAAGGCCTGGAATACCTTCTAGACAACCCCTTCTCCTCTTGCATTCTTTCTACACAGTCTTTGATTTTTCAGCCTCCTCACAATTTCTTACCAGCACATCTCAGAAATCACAGTGTTGGTAGAGAGCTAAATATTCAACGCTCGTCACTGGCTACAGATAGACAATAAATACTGACAGACATGAATAAACTGCAGGTTCTACGTATTTGCAGTAATTAAAATCAAGTTGGGATTGGACTTCTACAGGAGTCTATTCCCTAATATTTCTTTCCTATACATTTTAATTCCCTGTGCCAAAAGCCAGAAATCTTTAATGAATGGCAATTTATCTCATGGTATGATCTGCTCTAACAAGTTTTATGCCACCTTGGCTTCCTATATTATCTCAAAGGAAATTATAGTATCTTGTCTAGAGTTAGCAGTAATTCCAACCACTGGATTGCGCCCAGCCCTCCCAGTTCAGAAAGAAACGCTCTAACCTCTGAGCCATCTGATTATGAGATAGTGCTCAGCATTTGCAATACATCAATTACAGACAGATACATTAACACAAGGTGTATTTTAAGGGACTGATACAGCGTAAATGAAAGACCTGCCTATTTCGTTTATGTTGCAAAATTGGCTCTTACGAAACTAAAAACATCATTAGAACTGATGGCACAGGAAGGCTGTAATTTTCTCTGACTCGAGAGAGGAGCAAACTTACATATTCTCATGCCATTAAAACCCTAACCACTGCAGAACAACCTCACGACAGCAAGCTTTTGTAGGCAAGCTTAATACCATGCGGTTACACAAGCAGAATTGGAGGCTATTTTTAAGAGTTCACATTTTATTCTGCCCTTTCACATTTTCTTCTGTGGCATTTCCACCATCTGAAGGGTACAATCTTTTTTTTAAAGCATGATACACCTGTCAGACCTCAGAGAACATTCACCAAGTTATGTTACACAAGCACTTATGGACAGTAAGGCTTGATTAGGTCCTGAATACATCACAAAAAGGAAGCACAAATCTCTGCCAAAAGTAATGCTTTCCTGGCTGTCTAGATGAAAGAACAGATCTATTGTTTTGAAGGCTAGCTCCTGAAGCTCCTAGCAACATGAACAAGATAATGAGTATGACACTAGAATTAATATAAGTTGAAAAAAAGAATACACCAGACCCGACCCTTGTGCACTCATGGTTAACTGCAGAGATAGTCATTTCTGAAACAATTTCCCTGTTACCAATCAACTGGGACATGAGAAACAGAGCATCATCGCACGACAATGCAGCAGACTAAAATCTGATTCTTTTCCTCCAGTGCTGAAGTGCTTTTTTTTTTTTTTAAATCTTCTCCTAGATTTATCCCCCACAAGGATATAATTATGTTAAAGGAAAATAGATTGCCAGGAGCCATGAATGTCTTTGGACACCTGCCATAACTTTATCTGTAGATCTTCACAAAGAGCTACTCCCACATGAATCATTTCTGGAGAGAGAAAGGGAGGAGGTGGGTCACAGGAAACCAGAATGCGTAGAGGAAAGCAGCCCTTTGCAGCCACGTTTATTTTCATTTTATCTGGTTCAAATCCTTTCAAGAAAGCAAGTTGCTTTATTTTACAAATATTTCTTTTCCTCTTTGATCAGTAGCCATGAGATTTCCCGAATTCACAAAAGGTCGAGGTTGTGCCTAGGCTGGCCCCCATGCATGCGTGCTCTGAGGCACATCTTACCATCACACCGCTGGTAGGGGAGCAGTGCTAACAACGGGGAGAACGGCGTATCTGAAGATTTATTAGTCCAGATTCCTCTTAGTCCCCAGCAACAGCCAAAGCAGTGAATGCTCCCTTCTCCCTGGAAAGGAATCTAAGCCCAACACTTAAAAGGCAGAAATACTCGTGTTCATTGCGTGTTTTGCTCTGTTTTCATTCCCCGATGCTATCCTCATTTTAGCATTGAGAATTTTATTCTAACAGGAATGAATGAGTTCAGAGTCTGCAAGTGATATTACGGATCTTGTTGTTACCAATCTGTTATCAAGCAGCAGACCTTGCTTGGTCCTTTAAGAACAAATTCAAATGTAACCTTTACTTCTCTGACTCCTCTCACATCTCAGGATATCTCGATTCAAAGTTTTGCAAGACTGATTAGTATCTTGAGTGAGGCATAAAGATCCCTCTCTTTCCTCTGCAGACTCCCTCCTCTAATGCCGTTTCCTTAACTGTTACATGGCAGAGATTGTTACAAGCGCCAAAGCAGAGTTCTCATTAGTAACCCTGCAAGAACAGTACATGAGCCAAGTAATGTCCAAAAAATCTCAGAGCTTTAAAGAACTGAACCAGAAATACTGAAACTAAATGATTAGCTAATCCAGCTGCCAGCTGCAGGATGTACTTTAGAAAATCAAACATAAGAAATTACAGAGATACTGGTGCTTTGCACTGGAACTATAATGAGAACTCAAGTTTTTAAGGTTATCCATGTTGGCATCTAGGATCATGCATCCCTTTTCTACCTCTGACATAACTGTATTTAATATAGAGCAAAGGATCTCTGTTTAGGTCTCTAACTGGGCCAAAATCAGCTTTTAATAAGCTGGTCTGTATTCTGGCTTTCTGAGAAAGCTAGATAATGTGATGCAGTGGTTGTCTCCATTTTCACAGCTCATTTTAGCTGAACAACCACTACTGCTTTTTCAAAGTAAAAATTAAGCTGGTATACTGATGTCAGTAGGAGGTGCAAGTTTAGAGCTACGTCTGTGGCAGAAGAAATATAGCTGCAGTATGCAGCCATTTTGCCTATAGAGTTAGATACCGCAGGCCTAATTCTCAGCTTGTATAAACTGATAAATCTCTGCAGTGACATTGGACCCCATACGAATTATCAAGCGATGCTTTATCTCACCACAGTAACTGCTTCATGAAGGTCAGTCTCTGAAACATCAAGAGATTGATCCTTGCCATAGATATGTGACCATGCTTGTGTAGTAGCTTATTTTATAAGACAAGTAGCTATGCACATTCACGTACCTGCATATTAGGAGCCCCAAAATATTAAGGCAGTGGGTTAGGTGTATTTGAAATGAACCGTTTGAAAATAAGAAGGTTTATATTTAAAAGGAAGCAATCCTGTCAAGATTGTTTTACTACATTAGAGGTTGTCTTAGCATTTTCTGGCCTTCTGTATGTTATACCTAAGATCATTTACAATCTATTGAGTGGAAACTGAGCTTGTTGTTCTGCAGTAATTTTACACTGTAAAATTAAATGACTTATTTAATTCCTAACATTACAAAAACATTTTGCATTGATAAAATCTGACCTGTTTAAAAATCCTAAGTCATTCCACTCTCTCTTCAGCTTCCTGCAACTGTAGTCCAGATTTTCCTTTTAGGGCTTCCCACCTGGTTTTTACAGCTGGGTCTATAAAACCCACAACGTTATTTATCCTCTCATAGTTTCTTTGGTTTCAAGACCCTTTTTTATATTCAAGCACTTCAGAAACCAGAAAATACCTGTAATAGCATGCTCCCCTACTGTTAGTATGTGTGCTCAGCTATTAGTGATATCACAGAATCACAGAATCGTTTAGGTTGGAAGGGACCTCTGGAGATCATCTAGTCCAACCTCCCTGCTCAAGCAGGGTCACCTAGAGCATATTGCCCAGGATCACATCCAGACGGCTTTTGAATATCTCCAGCGAAGGAGACTCCACCACCTCTCTGGGCAACCTGTTCCAATGCTCTGTCACCCTCACAGTGAAGAAGTTTTTGCTCAGGTTCAGATGGAACTTCCTGTGGTTCAGTTTCTGCCCGTTGCCTCTTGTCCTGTTGCTGGGCACCACGGAGAAGAGGCTGGCCTCATCCTCTTGACACTCCCCCTTCAGATACTTGTACACGTTGATGAGATCCCCTCTCAATCTTCTCTTCTCCAGGCTGAACAGGCCCAGCTCTTGCAGTCTTTCTTCATAGGAGAGATGCTCCAGCCCTCTCATCATCTTGGTAGCCCTCCGCTGGACTCTCTCCAGGAGTGCCATGTCTCTCTTGTACTGGGGAGCCCAGAACTGGACACAGTACTCCAGGGGAGGCCTCCCCAGGGCTGAGTAGAGGGGCAGGATCACCTCCCTCCACCTGCTGGCAACACTCTGCCTAATGCACCCCAGCATACCATGGGCCTTCTTGGCCACCAGGGCACACTGCTGGCTCATGTTTAACTTGTTGTCCACCAGCACTCCCAGGTCCTTCTCGGCAGAGCTACTTTCCAACAGGTCAACCCCCAGCCTGTACTGGTGCATGGGATTATTCCTGCCTAGGTGCAGGACCTTGCACTTGCCTTTGTTGAACTTCATGAGGTTCCTCTCCGCCCACCTCTCCAGCCTGTCCAGGTCCCTCGGAATGGCAGGACAGCCTTCTGGTGTGTTAGCCTCTCCCCCCAGTTTAGTATCATCAGCAAACTTGCTGAGGGTGCACTCTGTCCCTTCCTCCAGGTCATTGATGAATATATTGAACAAGACTGGACCCAGGACTGACCCCTGGGGGACACCACTAGCCACAGGCCTCCAACTTGACTCACTCTAGGATATGATCACATATCCTAGAATAAACAGAAGTGTTCAAGTACAGCTTTATTTTTAATAAAGAGTTTGGATTTTCATTGCACTGTCATTAGATACCAAGAGCTAATATAGGGCTTGGGCTCTGACTTCTTAGGCTCCTTGTACGGTCTAAAACCCAGAACTATTAGTTCTGCCACTAAACAACCACGTGATCTCAGATAAGTCACCTCTGGATAGCTATGAGGGATGTTAAAAATCTGCAACAGCAGTCAAAATAAATCTCTGTATCTATGAAATGGAAACAAATAATTGGGAGACTTGCTTGTAAAGTACTTTTAAAACATAAGTATGTAAGTGATGAATATAATTTGTCTCATAGTTCAGAAGAAAGACCTAAAAAAATTGCTTTGACTTCTTTCTCTGGCTTTAGATATCTTTTATTCTTATTTTAACCCAGTCTGACTGCGCATACAGGTTGATTGCCGATTCACTGAAGTTATTCGCTCCAATGCAGCATGCTACTATGCCAAAATTTCTTGTATATTCTAATTCTAAAAAGATGCAGCCAAAAGTCTGAGCCACGAGTTGCTACATTCCAGAAATTAAATGTTAGTATCAAAGAAAATACATGGAAAAAAAAAAAAGAGTCCTTATGGCCTAGATCATAGCTTTGTACTATTTTGATCCTGGTTTCAGTTTGCCTCCTATAATCAGTTCCAAGTCCACCTTTTTTTTAATACTGCAAGAGGAAATGCCAAATACACACATGTAACCTCTGATCTTTAGATGCTGAGCAAAAGCACTATAATCCTAAGGTTTTATGAAATCACTTAATCTTAGTATTTACTATGTTTCAAAAGAAGTGTTTGAAGAGCAGTAGAAAGGAGAAAATGGAAAATGTAGAATCTTTTTATTATGATACAGAACACTTCAGAACTATTTTGTCTGGGTCATATAATCTTTAACTCCAGTACAAACGTGCTTTGTTTAAAATACCTCTGGCAATAACTTTCCAATTACTGCTTCCCCAAAAACAACACTTTAATGGAGGGGGATGACTTTGTTCAGCTTTTCCTTCAGTCAGTTCAAAGGACAGTTATCTGAACCAATAGATCAAATCCTGCAGCGTATGGTGCATTCACATCTCGCACTAAGCGCACTAAGTAGTGCTGCGTGGTATAAAGTACACACAGACAAACACTTGTGTGTCTGCAAGTGCACATTAGGTATAGTATTAAATTTCAAAACTCTTTTTTATGAAGAAAAATATGAAAAAATATGTAGCAAAATGTCCAAGTTGAACCTCGTTTAACTACAGGTCACAAAGAGCTTTTATTATTTAATATTTAAACCATACAGGTCATCCATTTTGTTACTCACTTGCAGCTGATACCCAAATTTATTAGTTGCTTGTAGGGGAGGTTTGAGAAATAGGTTTTGTGGAAGTTAACAGCTAGACGGCAGCTTTTCAAGATCTCTCTTCAGTATTGCTACTGAACTAACAATAATTTACTGTTGCGTGAAATTCTGAGTTTGCTTACTTCTGATATTTGAAGGCTCTAGGGTAGTATACACAAATCAGCTAGACAATCCAGTACCTACATTCTCTGTATATATGAAGGTTATGTCTAAATAACCTTGTGCAAACAATTTTAGCAGACCGTTTTGAAAACATGTCATCTAAAGCTTAGATAATTACCTCATTTCCATATGGGTAATCAGCTCTCTTAAATAACTTGTGCCCTTTTAGAAGTATTTGGTTCTGGAAATTAATTTTCAGATAACCACAGCTGTCTGAAAATCTGCCCCAAACTAGAAGCAGGACAATGGAGCTAAAAGGGAGGGCGAGGAAGCAAGCTATGCGGGATGAAGAATGAGAGAACTGCTCAGTGAGGGAAGGCTGTGTGCAAGCTTCATCTTGTATTGCCCATACCACTGCCAAACTGGGGCAGGAGAGGGGAGAGGTTATTTTGTTTGCTTTAAAAAAACAACCTATCAATTTATATACGAAAACATGGTAAAAGTAGAATGAACAAATAAATAAAAGAACTCCTTCAAAATGTCTTCATGTCCTTTTGCCTTCAGCAAATGAACAGACTGCTTTTTTCACTTTAGATTTAATGGATCAACAAGCCAAAAAAAAAAAAAAAGCTGGAACAAAATGACATAAAATACTGACGTTCTTTGACACGTTCCTCACAGACATAATCCTTTGACTTACCGGACTCCCGTGTACGACCTCGCACTACTTCACTCCATGGTCCTGCCCCAATGGCGTTGAAAGCCTGAATTTGCAGTTCATATTCTGTCCATTCCTCCAGATCTTCAATCGTGTACTCTCTCTCCAACCGGTCGTTGATAACCTTCATCAGCGGGAGAGATTGCAGGTCCGCTCGCCAGAACTTTAGCCGGTACCCCACTGATTCGGGATTGCCATTATACTGCGTGTCGGGGAGGGGCTGGCAAACAAGACAAAGAAAAAGCACATTATCACACAGCACACATTGCCAATACTTTGCAAACTATACGCCAAGGTTATCTGAGCTCATATAAGGTCACAGGAAGGGAAGAAGTATTGGAGGGCTAGATTTTTATCTATACTTCATGAGCTCTAAATGTTTCTGTTGCTTGAAATATTCTTTTAATTTTTACCTTAATTTTGTATGAAATAGAGATGCTTACACAACTATGCCACTTGCTGTGGGTGTATCAACAGAGATGATACCAATACAACAAATTTCAGGTCTTTACGATTAATTATGGAAATGAATGATAAATTGCTGAACCACATGACAAATTAATTAATCGGACATTTTTGACTTTTTTACTGACTCTCTGCCTACTCATTTATCAGCAGAGACTTATTCTAGGATTCTAACTCCCCAAGCAATTTCACAGATTAAAAGATGAAATAATTAGCCTGCTTCATGAAGTTTCAGAGCTTTCCCCTGTAAAACTCTAACTGCATGATTCCAAGGATGACTACAGTTCAGCCCTGAATCACTGACAAAGTTTGATATACACTAACATTTCACAGCTTAGAAGACTATATGCCGCAGGCAAGCAGGGCTAGAAACGTGACCCTTATCCTGTTGGAAAGAAGGAATCCCCAGCTCCCAGAGGGACACTGGTTCACCTGTACGTCTTGAAAAGACGAGATTAAACATTTTCAAATACTGATGATATTAAGCAGGAAAAAGGTATGCTGGGTCATTTTTGGCCGCGGCTGTTGCTCTCCCTGAACCCTGCACAGTTTAACTCAGGATAACCAGGCTTCCTGAAGCACAGCAGGGAAACACACTCTTAAAAAGTTTTTTAAAGTCTCGAAAGGAACCTTGAGTTAATTTTGATGCAAGATAGACAGGTCTGCATAGAGTGTCTGAGGTTGCAATAGGATCCAAAGGTTTAACAACGTGGACACGTTACTCACATGGTAAAGCCATGAATGAATTATGTGAGTCCTATCAAACAAACTGCAAAAGTTTCTCTACTGATACTCAGGCGACGCCTTTAAGTTTGACGTTTTGGTCTCTCAAGGATCAGGCACAAGTTCTGCTTCCCTTTGAGAAACCGGAACTGTTTTTTTCTGATCGCAGAAAAACTCTCTTGTTTCTAGCGCGATTTCGACTGCCGGCCGTAACAAGCTTATGCAGAGAAAAGCTAACGTTTGGGCAAAAGGAGACCTGTGCTTCATCAACTTCACGCTACAGCAACCTCAGCGGAAAATTCTCCCCTTACAGGGGAGAAGAAAAGCCATTTTGGAGCAAGTTAATCGGCAGGCAAATCCCGGTGTAACGACTCTGCAGGCACCCGAGACCGTCAAAGGGGCACAGCAGTTCCATCAGTCTCCGAATCTCTGCAATTAATCATTTGCTTTTACATTTTATCACAGAACTCCCTAACCTTCCACATAAATATAATTTTTCTACATGAACATAACATGTGAAATTTTACTGTCTTTGGATGACAGCTACTGCTATTTGGTATCGGCAGGATGACCGTCAGCGGCCTGCGTGTACCTTCTGGGGGCCTCTTTTATACAAAACGGGCACCTGAGCCCTAGGAAAAGTGTAAATTGGCTACAGTATTATATTTCTGTCCCATATGTTGACCCAGAGTGTGGAACTAGAGAGTCTCAAAAGCCAAGGTTTTACACACAGGCGTATATTCCCCCGACGAGGTGGCACAGACAGCGGCAGAAGGCAATTCAAGTGATTAATAACGCACTTAAGGTAAGGCTTAGCTTTCCGACTATTTGGAAAAAAGGAAATAATTTCGCTCTCGCTTCTTCTGTCAACCGCAAGGCAAAGGCATTCCTGAACGCCGGACTCGTTACCCGGGGAAAGAGCCGCCCGTGCCGCCTCGGCGCCCCCTCCGCCCCCGCTCACCACCCAGCGCATCCAGAGGCTCGTCTCGCTGGCCGTGCGCACGCTCGCGCTCCCGGGGGCCACGTCCGGCGGCGCCTGCAGCGTCTGGATGACGCGCGACGGCTGGCTCGGCGGGCTCGGGCCCGCCACGTTCGCCTGCCTCATCCGGAACCTGAAGGAAGACACAGCGGACATGCCGAGCGGCTCACGAGGAAAAGACGGCGGGGGGAGGGAGGGAGGGAAGGGAAGCAAATCTTGCTAAACGTTCCCCAAGGCGCCTGCGGGCAGGTGCCCTTTGCGTTCGCTGCTGAGTACTTCGTGACGGCCGTTTTAAGATCAAAAAAAAAAAAAAGGGGGGGGGGGGAATCAGATTAGTTTAGGGTCTATAAGAAGCAAGAAATTTATGTTAATTAGGCCAAGTCTGATGAGGTTATGCTGGCAGTAGGTGATTTTTTTTCGCAGCACTTGTGCAACACGTTCCGAAAGGTATTAAGATATCAAACTTCGGATAGTCTCCTTCCCTGCCAATATAAAAAATATATTAGTGATAACATTTCCCCTCAGTTATGGGTTGAAAGAAGCTGATTTTTCCCCATGCTGCATTTTCAGTCTTCCTGCACAAGAAAGATTAAGTTATTTAATACGGATATGCTCCTCCAAAAATACCCGTCTGCTGGAAACCGTCTCCTCCACAACAGAATTCCCTACTGGGTCACAGCTTTAGAAAAATCTTTTTTTCGAGAAGTACAAAATAATTAAGATGTGCCGAGTATTTCAGATACTCTCACCTGTCATAAAAACGAGAAGATACTGCAATTAGAGGCATCTAATTCCTGCCCATAAATACAGGACCTGTTCCTATTAAACACTTCATTTTTGGACATAATGACTGAGCTTGCTAAAAGGTTCCATCTACTATCACCTACCTACTCTAACCTCCCTAGAAAATGCATTAAAGGAAATTCATTAAACAAATACAGTCCTTGGTTTCACTCTCATATATTGGCACAAAATATAGAAAAGAAGCTGGCTGATAAAGATGCAGTCTGATAATTAGCTCTCATGATTTATCTCCTCAGCGGATAATGACTGAAGCTGACTAAAGGACAACAAATTTGCCATTTTGCAGCAACTCTCTAGGTTTCAGAAAATTCTATAAAATTGCTCTACACTGAAATGAAAACAAAAAGCTCATCTCTGCGTTTGTGTGTGAGAGAGGAAATATTCTAGACAAAATTCAAGGAATGGCCTTATTGTTTAAATTATGATGAAAAAAAAAGAGAAGAACTGGTGGAAGTGAGAAAGGTACAAGTGCCAACTGGTGCAACTTGGATCACCTGAGAATTCATCGGGCATAGAAAATCAGTGCAATACTTCAGAGAAAGAACAGAGTTGTAGCAGTACAAGAAATAAACCAAAAAGTGCAATAAAACAAAAAATTCCCAACTGATCATATACTTCCTTGTTATTTGTAATCCCAAAGACATTTCTCCACGCACCTGCCAGGTGTGCAAGTTATACTCATTTTGTTTGTTGAAATCTGGTACAGCTTACACTTACAGCATCTGTTTTGTGATTCAATGATACTTAAATTGCAACAGAATTTGCAGAATTCACTTATGTCTTTTCATCTTTAAGGGTCCACCTCCATGAGGAGAGCAAAATTCAGCCTCGCAATCTGAAAATAATTTTCCTAAAGCTCTGTACTAGAAATCTCTGCTCAAGTTCTACAATTTTGAAATAGCTTTTAGTAAAAATCTTAGCTCTTAAAGTGAGGTGTAAAACACTTCACTGGAGATTTTGAGAGAAATCCAGGAAGTTTATGGACTTTTGACTATGAGAAAAAAATTTGTGTACCAGCACTGAATTAGCTTTAAGTGATGTGAACTTTACTTTTGTTGCATCTTATTACTTATTAGCTCACAATAGCACACGGGCAAGCTAGCAGGCCTTTCAGCCATAGAAAAATGGACTAAGTTCCTTGTAAGTTGATTTAACACTTGCTGCTCTATCTCCTTGCCAGCCAATCTTTACGTTAGCAAGGTATTCCATGAAAGCGTTTTTCATGACGATTGAGCATCTCAAATTCTCAAATCTCGTCCATATTAAAGCAACGCACCACTTGAATCATATTGATTTAAAAATCAATCTCATTTAACTGGGGTGCACCCATAATGTAGGTTCCCTTCAGTCAGGTTAGGCCTTCCATACATCTAGTTAGCTTAGTCTTGTAAATTCTTATAAACAAAGGTTTCATCTAACTGATGTTATTAAGCTACATCAATAAAAGCACCTTTAAACTGATGTTAATATGTAATTACAAGGTTGCACCAATTTAACTACAATTGATTTATTCCTGATTGTGTTACACTGGCACGACCTTTAGACTAGGGAAGCCTCAGGATATCAGTTAATCATAATACCATTCCACTGTGCACCTAGCTTCCCTTTTTTAATGTTATGAACTGTACTTTATGCAAATCCCAGATAACAATATCAGACAAGTAATTTTAAGTATAAACTATGGAAACAGTGAAACCTTTTCCCTTTCGTTCAGATTACAAAATACAGCCAGCTGTTTCTGATTAGAAAAGCTGTTCCATGCAGCCACTTACTCATTTATTCATGCTGCAGTTAATTACCAGCTGTTCTTACCTGTAATGAGTGTAAGGAATAAGGTTGGGTATCTCCAGCATCTGAGCATCAGGCTCATTCTCCACCTCACGAAGATTCACCCACTCTTCTTCATCACCCAGAACACCAACCTGTACATGGGAAAGACAAGAACAAATTCAAACCCGACAATACAGTATCCACATTTGCAATGTTTGTCATCTGTGCAGTCAACGCGCCAACACTTTTAAGCACATAATATATAGTTAATATTTATTTTTATATGAAAAAGTACTACTTATTGGTAAAATGGCTGCATAGCCAAGTGTCCTTTCATCTGTTCAATGTAGAATACTAGTTACGCATAGACACTAACTATCAAGGTACTTGATAGGCAACATAGCCCTAAGTATCCAAATAGAAAAACTGGTTTCATTCACTCTTTTTTTTTTTCTTTCCCCTACAGGAGAAGCAGCCTGATTTATTTACAGATGTTTTAGTACTTTGCTCACCCAGGAGTTGCCGTGCTGCATATTTATATTTGTGCATGAAGAAACGACACGAGGAAAATTAGGCCAAAGAAACAAGTTGTGCCTTGCATTCAGAGAGGGAGCTGCTGTGATCTCTCTAGCAGAGGACAGCTTCCATGGAGGGATATGCTTGCAAAGGTCTTTCAGTCTGATGGGTATCAGGGACACTGCCACACACCAAAGAGCTTATAAAATACATGGCACTGTAGATTACGGGCCTTTCAAAATTCCCAACCCCAACTGTGCTATAGAGATTTTAGTAAAGTTCATGGATACAGAAGCTTAATTAATCAGCAACTCACACAGGTGTGCAAGGTAAAACAGAACAGCCCTAAACTGAACCGCAGAACAAAGAGATGATAAAGAGAATTTTTTGAAAGAACTACATGAACAAAGAAAGGAGGAGTGGATTGATTTTCAGTCAGAGAGAGACAGAACACTTTTTGATTAAAAGAGTTTCTGATTAATTTTGTAGAAAGACTTTAGTAAATGGTTATTTTTGTAAAACTCCTCACTCCTAACAGCGTCACCTCAAAGTGCTGCAGTAATTGTATAGCAACAATCCATAGCGTTTCTGAGGCTGCAAATAATTTCCAGCAGTGAGTTAGAGCCCTCTTTTTACATTCTAAGAACAATAAGAGCTTTTAAAAATATTTCCTGCAAAAAGGACCACAGGTTTCAATGGATATGCAGCAGCAGGCAGGTCATTAATACACATTAAAGACCACGTGGTTCAGACCCAGAGGCCCACAGGGCTATGAACAATTGCCATTGCCTCAAGCTTGAGAGGTGTCCAAAACCTCCACCTGTTTTGCAGCTATATATTTACCAGCTGGCTGAGAAGGTAGAAATACTGAGAACCGTTTACTGATTCTCAGTTTACTGATTGAGAAGCAGCAAAAGCTTCTCTGCGCCCAAGATTACGGCAAGCCCCTAAAAAGCTATGCCAGGAGACAGATTTCTATTTTTCATCCACTCTGCTAGGGATGATCGGTACAGCCCAAGAGGAAACGGCAGACCCCAACCAAGCCGGGCATGTTGGTCATTGCCACACTCAGGAGCCAGCTGGTGGCAGGCAGCCACAACCTGCATTGGGAGCTGGGGGCCCTGGGCCGAGCCGCAGTGCAGACAGTCACAATTTACATCTTTAAGATCCATTTGCTGCCATGCTGCCAATGATGGGGAACAAACACAGGTCACAGATCTGTAATTCAGCAAAACTTTTTATGAAAAATAGACTAGAAATTTGCTAGACTCTCAACTGGCTAATGCTTTGTAACACTTCCAGAATTTGCTGCCAGTGCTTGGGCAACTCTAACTTAATGGATTTCATCTTACTTCTACTGAAATCAGTAGCATAACTTCAGCGTGCATTTCTGTGAGGAGGATTTTCTGAAGACAGAGGACTGGAGTTGTTCCAGGGAGGTTAGGTGAAGAGCCAGGGGCCTTCTGCAGGGCTTCTGGCTCATGGAGTCAAGGAATTAGGTCACTGCTAATCAAAGGAGGATCCACTTATTTAGCGAAATGGAGCTTGGAAGGGACCTTTCAATGATGGACCTCCATATTTTTACTTCTGGAAGATCTATATTAGATTCCAAGTTTCCAGCTCTTGAAGGAAGAGGAAATTATTTTTGCTGAAGCACTCTGATGTCAGATCAGAGGAAACCTATCAGCTGCAAAAATCAGAGTACAAAAGAATCCCCAGGAGGCAAAAAGAACTATGGGCTGTGGCAAGGATGAAAGGATCCTTTGTGGGACCAGAAAGTCCACTATGAACAGCTCTGCACAGAATAATGTTAATTTTGAGGCTTATTTCTTATTGCTATTTTTTGAATAACAGCGTAAGCAAACTTTAGAGAAAGATTATGTTTGTAACAGATGTACATGTATCCACGTGTGCATTGTTTTAGCAGAACACCAACTGCTTTTCTGTTACAATTGGCATAAAAAAACTCCTTAAGAAATGCACTCTGCATCTTAACAGTATAACAGGGCCACAGCATCCCAAGAGGCTGGGGGGACAGCCACAATAAAAGTACCTGTGTTCACCAAGTCACTGCATTTGATTCTCCCCGGTGATCAGCCATCACAAGCTCATTCCCTGCTCTAGGCTGATTCCTGGTGAAGTTCTCTACAAACTCACACTGTTCCTAAAGTGCTCAATAAAAGGGTATAACCATTTCTTATTACAGAAATGAGATCGTACAAAACAATATCGGAAGTGATATCAGAATCCTTTACCTCTCTATGCCTTAGTTTCTCCATTTATAAAACAGAAAATGATGAATAATTTGTAAAGGGATTTAACATCTACTGACAGACTGCACTACATAAGCAAAGTTTCAAAATGTTGACTTTAAAAACATTTCAACCATTTTTTGCAATGAAAAATCATTTTCTTGTTATTTCTTGTATAAGACAGTAAAGTACTGCTTCCAAATTTAAAAATAGTTACAAAGTACTAACTGCAGTAAAGGAAAACACAATGTTTCTGTACATTATAGAGGTACCCTGTGTTCCAGAGTTGAAGACATGTCAGAGTTTTCATTATAGAGGTCTATAACTCAGGGATTCGAAATTGCTTTGGGATGAAATTTGGTACACAGGATGTCACCCTGGATACATTTTTTTTTTCCTTACAAGAAAGTACTTGAATCGATTCAGCCATTTGTGATTTAAAGATTAGCAAAAACATAAAACTGTCAGAGCTTCAAACACTTTATTTACCAGCTCTGAAGTGAAAATGACACCAAGAGAATCACCTCGTACAATGGATGAATTCTAACAGGGCCACTGTCTTAGCTCACAAAACCAGATATATTCATGGTTAAAGTTACAAAGTCACAATGCCTTCCTCAACTCAGCTTTACAAATAAATACAGTGATAATACTTCAAAGTTTTTACTACTTTGAAATTCCCTTTTCCAATTCGCTAGTGCTCACCATAATATTCACAAGAATTTTCTCTCAAAATAGCAGAATTTTTAAAAGCAAAACCTGGACATATTAGCCCATAGAGTACCCCTGGCTCCACGACTTGCAGCCCCTCCTCAAAAGCGGCCTGCCGCCTCTCCACAGGTCTTCTGCTGTCTGCACAATAACATTAATCACCAGAAAAATCACACTCAGTAGAAGTTAGCCCAGCTTCACTGAGCAACCACTAGAATGCTTGATGTGGTGGGCGAAATATCTACCAAGGCACAGTAATGATTATGTCATTTACCTATTACTCCTGACAAAACCCCAGGAATAATTGAGCAAGAGAAAAAACAAGCTGAAACTGGATTGCAGCACAGAGGAAGTGCAAACATGAAACCACTTGAACAGCAGCTGGGTTGCAAATTGCCAGAAAAATGTCTACAACATACAGAGTATATACTAACTGAATTTGAGAGTTCAGGATGACCTGTGGTAACAGGAAGGGCGTACTGAAACTCTTTGGGGATGAACATGTTACCTGGGAGTGCCAAGACTACAAGGCATTTATTGCTGGACATTCTGAACAAGTGTCAGCAAAACCTTCATATTACATCAGACTCTCTTCCCTTTAGATTATACTGAATTTAATGGAAAAGCATTTTTAGATCTATTTTTCAAATGGCACTGCTACTTTTTTGTAGTTCTCTGGGAATCCACTTTGCTCCAATCCTCTGCGTAGAGATGTAAAGATGGAAAAGAAACAGGCTAACAATTTTTAGGAAATGTCTTCAGAAGAATGTAGCTTTAGCAGAAACACAGGGATGGGATTGTAACACCTGATATTTCAGTATCTACCAGGACTAAAATCTTAAAAGACCCGATTCTCTCTCATCTTCACTGACATAAATCAGAATTAGTTCCACAGTGGCTCCAGCAAATTTGCACCACAACAGAAAAAGCAGAAGCCAAGGCCAGATGTACAAAATTTCATGTAAACTGGAATTCCCAGCTGTGTTTTTCATCCAAATTGCTCACGAAGTATCAGACTTCAAAAATGGCACTTAGCCAAAATGGAATACTTGTTACATTTTCTAGACCTGCCCTTATTAACAAAGCCTTGTACCACATAAAGGAACACAGAAGAAAAAAGAGTTGGTGGCAGGTTGGTTGTGTGTGTGAATATAAAACAGCCGAAGTTTGTAAGACTCAGAGATTCACAGGGAACTCTATAATACCACTCATCTTAAAATCAGAGTACGCAAAAACACATATCAAATTTTTTTTAATTTAATTTTAAGGCATGAAACACAGATAAAGTGCTATTAAAAGCTGCACATGGGTCAATGAATGAAGGTTCCAGCAAGAAAAATCCTTACATTTCTGATTAGAAAATACTGTTGTAACCACTGCCCTTCAGCTTACGTAGTTCTAAGGAACAATTATGCTTATTTCTGCTAAAATACAGTGGTTACAACAGTAGCCTGCATCCCAGCATAAGCACATCACTGCCTAGAACAAAGTTCATGAAAAGTGTAAGTGAACAGAGGGGTTTCACTGGTTAACTGTTTCGTGAAAGCTTGCGTGTCTGAAAGATAGGCAGAAAGACCCATGAAGTCAAGAGGGCAGGTCCATGGCATGTAGATCCAAGTCAGGACACAGCACTCCTGCCCTCATCTCTGCTCCCACTGCCATGCTCTCGTCCCCTCCCTGGCACCGATACTCTTCAGACGACACGTATAGCCTGTTCAGAGAGCTGATCTGCCTGAAACTCACCTACACAAAATTCACTTGTTCCTGGCTGGATCAAGTGCTGGAGCAGCTCAGGGCATGATGATTGCACCAGGATCAGGGCAGACAGAAAGCAGGAGTAAGGAAGTGTTGCAGTGAGTGACGGGGGAGAGGACAAGCAATGGGAGCAGGACAACAGGAGCTCTGGTCTAGATTGGCTAAAGGTGCTGTGAAATCACACTTTAAGAGAGAAAAAGTGTGAGTGGAGTGCTGCCAGAAAGGGGCTATGAACAAGCATTATAAGCAGCTGTCATTCTGGAAACAGGATTTGCTATACCCTTAAGGAACCCCATTTCCTTGCATAACTGCAAAGATTTTTGTTAACCAGGTGAGCAAGACATTAAAAAAATTTTTTTTTAACTTTTTTTTTTTTTAATTAAACCCATTTGGACCAATATTTCCTGTTGTGCCAAAGCTAACTGACAAGGTATGGTCTAGAAGTTTTCAGAGGAAGCTGTGGTGAAAAAAACTCCTGCTCAGACTGAGCATGACTCTGTACAGACTCTGGAGCAGGAGCTGTGCTCCTGCCTCAAATGGAGCACATATTGGATCCATGATCTAACAGAACCACTAATCCCTTGACTTTGCTAGCAATGCATAAAATCCTGATGAGTGTCTATGGATGGCAGATATCCTTCCTTCCCTCCCTGCACATCGAGAACCCTTCAACCCCTATTTGTTCCCGGGGTGCTTAACGGATGCAGGTGAACTTCCTGGTAGTTATTGCCACAGTGTTAAAACATTCAAATTCGTTTCATTTCAATGGTGTTCCATAACTGATGCAGTTACAGAATTAACACAATATTAGCATGGTGCTCCAGGACAAAAATGCTTCTCAGAACGTGCCAAGCCCATCAAATTACGGCACTTCAGTGTTTAATTCTGTAATACGCAATAATGCGTACATAAATGGCACAAAATGTACCAACCTGTTCACAACAATCTCATTACCAAGTGAAGTGATTGTATCAACACATCTAAGTGGTGAGGGTGATTTAAGAAGTCCAACATTTGGTCTTAAAACCAGATTATATTATTTATAAAGATCTGTGGGTGGAAAGGAAGAAGCACACCTCCTCTGTCAGGAAAACAAATGAGGAATGTATAATTCCTTCAAGGCATAACGTCAGCAACTCAGAGGGACATTGTTTAAACCTGATGAAGAAAAGAATTCCTCCTATTCATATCTAGAGGCCTGGATAGAAAACCTTAGTATATTCAAATATACTCAATATATACTCAAATATACTCAATCTCATGAACAATAGGATCTTTACCGTCCCTTGTGATCCCTCCTGTACTTCTGTTCTGTGACGTAGGAGGTAATAACTCCAGGTTTGCATGCAGTTTGAAAATGCACATAACAGAACCTAAGCCTAGGTTTCAAATCGTTATTTTAAAAACTGGACTCAAGCTCTGGTGAATGGGCTGCTTAAGAAGCATCTGATGTTCTTCTGAACTGTAAAGCAAAGCTGCTTTACAAAAATCCACGTGAATTATTTAAAGGCTAAGCATTTCCCACATATATGTATTATATGTATTTTTCCTTTGTCCTGTGAAAAGAAGTTAGAATATTCATATCACCCTTTCTCTCACAGGCTGTAGCACAGACATTTCTCACCTAAGCTTCTCAAACTCCCTTGCGTTTCAGCCTTTCCAGGACCCTGTGAACAGTTGGCCCAGGCCATTTGCTGAACAGCTTTGATCCAAAGCTGACGAAAAACCGTGATCCAAACAGCAATTGCCTATCTAGATCCATTTTAACTGATTAGAAACTTCACTAGCAGCTTTTCACCAAGGACATACCTGGCCTTCAACTATCCACTTGGAGATGGAGGTTTTGCCATCATACCCTGGCCGGAACTGAAGAGTGGCAGAGCGAGGACTGATGTTGGAAATCACCAGGTTGGATGGAGCACCTGGAAGTTCTGAAGAAACAGGAGCATAAATGAGAGGCAGAAAGGCTTTTGATTTAAAACCCAATAATATGGGTTGATATTCAGTGTTGCAGTATATAAGGTACCTTCCTAACAATCATAATAGGGGAAATACCTGGGGTTTTTTCATCTTTGCAGAGTACTAAATACAGTAGTCCTATTTCACCTGCATTGAGCGTACACAAAATTTTAAAGACCAAAAGCAAAAAGAGAGCACCCACTACAGAATTACAGCTACTGTTTCAGAAAAGGTGCATAACAGAGACAAGGCATGGTGGCTCAAGCGGGAAAGGTACTTCCCAGCTCCAGATCTGCTAAGTCAGTTGTCAAGCCACCCAATTCCTCTCTGCTTCTGTTTCTTTACAATTAAATGACAATAACATTTTCCTACTTCTTCAGGTATATAGAGCCTTAATATAGTAATAACAGTACAAGACTGAAATTTCCAGGGAGTGTAAGGGGAAGATTTTTTGATTCTTATATTGACCTATAATCATTCGGGTTTTAGAGGGAGACGCTGATCAGCTTCTGACACCTGAGTAAAGCAGATGAATTTTGTTAAATACTTGTTGTAAATACTGAGGGTGACCTTCTGTGAGGAAAAATCTGGAGCCCAGATCAGATCTTTGCCTAACATCAGTCAAGCTTAGAGTGGAGTTTACGTTTTTAATATTATCTAAATTATCAACAAAAGCAAGTCCAGGAAAGGGACCAAATACAAATAAATTCCCACTAGTACCTGCATTGATGAGTGAGGAAAATTAGTATCATATAAACAGTAACCATTCCTAATGTTTTAACTGTGTGAAAATGCAACGGGCAAAGAATGGACGGCTTTTTGGCATAAATCTTGAATATGCAGAAATACACAATATTTCTTAATTCTTGTTTCACATTTCTGGGAAATAATCCTGCCCAAATAGGATAATGCTGTTATCTGGCTAACAACAGAGAACATGGCACTGACTGGTCTAAAAGTTGTCACAGTCACCTAAATTAACGGAAAGAAAGGCAAGTATGCTTCAGGATATATGGAAAAGTTCAAAAATACTGGAAGAGACCTGACATATCTAGGAAAATCTTGATTACCTCACCGTCAATGATGTATACTAACAGCTCCACCTCGGAAAATTCTACTTATACAAACTAGAAGTTAACTCAGACTGCTTTTTTGAGGTCTGAATTGGCTTTTTAGGTTGCTTTCTGTACTGGATGAGGGAGAGTGCAGAATTTTAAAAACCAAAAGCAAAATGCTAAATCTAACAAGTCCCCAAATGGTAAACTCAGGCACTGCAGTATTGAATTACCTCATCCTAAATCTTTCTCAGCTCGCCACACTGATTCTTGTAAATAAGATTTTAGTTTCATTATACAAATGTCTTCTCATAGGTAACATAAGTTCTCATGTCTAATCTCTACTTATAAATAGAAAAAAAACCCCTTCTTTCCTTTTAAGAGCATCCAAACTCTGTTTTCCCTCCAAAGCTATGTTTTTTAAATTGATTCAGGCTTCCTTCTTATGTTATTTTCTAAACATCAACAGATTCTGTACTGTATCCACTTCAGCACTTTATTTGTTCCTTCTGTCATCCCTACAAAATTTTTTTCATGTGTATCAAACAACCTCAACTTTTTGGCAATTTCAGAGAGTGTTTCATGGTAATTTTTTTAATGTCTTTTAAGAATTAAATGGAAGTTATGTTGTGCAGAATTTCAATGCTTTATAAATGAAAACATTTTTATTATTACTGAACCAAAGTAATTCATAACCTTCAGGAATACAGAAGCAAACAGAGTCACATTTTAATTTGTTCTGGGCAGTTTAACCAACCTGGGGGCACACCAGAGGAGATGGTGGAGGAAGTGACCCATCCGCTCCCTTTTGCGGTCACAGCTGCCACCTCAATTGTGTAGGTGGTGAGAGATGAAAGCCCCGTAATTTTGTACTCGAGAGTCATGTTGGTTAACATGCGGGCAAGACGAGTTTCATTCCTGCCATACACCTCCCAGGAGATCTGGTAGCCTGAAAAACAATTACGAGGGAGTCAGGGGGCTGTAACAGTGGTTAGGTCTAGTTTTTCTTCAAAAATGCAGTTATGCAATAGCCCAGACACTAGATAAATTGCTGCTTCTGCAAGATTTGTTCGTGGTCAATGGTTATGAATTTTTTCTTACTCTACTCCATTACGGAAACCTTTCAGAAAAAAAAGTTTATGTTAGTATTGGCTAAAATACCCAAGTACTCTTCTAATACTACTAATTTCTAATAAGCAGTTGATATAGGTACCCACGGGATATCATCTGCTCATCACATTACAGATGGGAGAGGACACAGAGTCTCAACAGTCTGTCTCTTTCTTCTGATAAAAACACAGTGTACAATATGAAATGGTTAGAAATCCTGGGAATAATCTCTCTCAGAAGGATGGGCTTTCATTTTGTGAACTCTATAAAGTGAATAGGAAAAAACACTGGGAAATATAACATCTTCTCACTAGCTGGAATATGCAATTAAAGACCAATCTACACTTACTACAGCTACTCCTTTTCGAGGGTGAAGCAGCCTTCACCGCTGCATGTTTAGAAATACTTACAAATCAGACAATAATGATCATGTAGGAACATTGCAGGAATCTTCTAGGAACTGAAAAATCTCTACTCCCCATTGCTTGTTCCTCGTACAAACCCTTTTGCAGGGTGAATCACTATCTTTTCTTTCAAAACCATCGTGCAGCCTATCTATTGTCCAAAACTGCACTCACCCTGACCTCCATATTATTCTTATATCGTGACCAACTTCTCATACCTTTCCCTTTTTATAACTTTTATAACCATTTGCCTTCCAAGAACTTTTGAAACTTTATACAGTCTGATTTCCTCAATTTTGCCTCCAAATCTGCTTGTTCTCCTCCTGCCTGTTCCTACTTTATTCTCTTTTGAACCCATCTGAACCTTGCTGTGTCATTCTCCAGAGAGCTTGTCTGAAAAGTTTGCTTGATTGCAGCTTTCTTTGTGATTTGGCTCCAGGGAAAAAAATACACATAGCTCTTGAATGCCTACGAAATGGAAGCGTGTGAAAAAGACTAGCAGAAAGAAACCCCATGGAGCAAACTGCACATGAAGCAAGCTGGATAGTGGAACTCCCTACTGGGTTCCTTTTCCCATCATCTAAGATGAGGAATTTAGACCAGTTGGAGTTTTTTGGTTTTTCTCTTTCTTGTTTTGTTTTTTAACCATGATAAACTGATTAACACATATAAATTGAAACAGCAAAATAACTTACGGTATTGATCAACAGGGAAACTTCATCTAAGGAACTGAAAGCATGGTCAGATAAACATTGCGACACAGTTTGAACGGTGTGAGACCTTATCCTCCCTCTGGTGTCAGCAGCCATCACTGACAGGGATTCACACTAACCCGCCTTTGCAGGAAAATGTGCTTGGAGTACTCACAGAGTTCCTAATCGTGTTTCAGGTGACTGGGCAGTGATAAACAGCTGAGGGGTGATACTTTCTTAAACCATTTCAACTACACTGCAACCACTCGTTTGACTGCACACTCCCAAGGGAAATGGGAAACAGAAACTCCTGGATGCTAATCTGGAATCAGTTTTAAGCAGGTGTTTGAAATGTCCCATCTGTAAAATGGGAATGAGTTAAATCAGTAATTTCCCAGTGCTTCAGAGACGCTATGGCATTCCAGTGCTGTCTGTGAAGGCTTGAGAATCATTTACTGGAGATGGCCATTTAGGTAGGACAGACAAGATTACAACCTGACAGAAGATCATCAGAAAACTTAAGGACTCTGTTGACTTTACTACTGGAGGGTGAACAGAAAGCTAGAGGAAGACTCTCCATTCTGTTAGATGCTCAGTGAAGAGGCATGAAGGAGCTATAAACGGAACGACCATCGCAAAAACCCATTTCTTTCAAGAGCTGAGGCAGCGATGCTTGTTGCAGACAGGGCAATGCGGAAAACAGAAGGGGTCCAAGGAAGCTGCAGCCGCGTGTGCCCCCACTTCCCAAACCATGGCACAGCAGCATGTCCGTGCATGGTCCCGCACGGAGCAGAAGCTGGGCAAGGGCCATGCAGTGGTTCATCTGTCTGCCCAGGAGCCATGGACAACCCTGCTATGCCCACTTCAAACCCTGCATGTAGGCTGGGAGAGGAATCAGGGAATTTCAACTCAGAATAAAACAAAATAAGTTGTTAAAAAAAAAGAGTTAGCAGATAAGCAGGGGATTTTAATGCTCTCCCTGGCTATGTGTGGCTTTCAAACAATAGACAGTTTTATGTATCTTGCACTGGGCGGTCTTGATTGAGAGAACTTCTCTCCCATCTAGATAAGCTTTGTGTATACATCAAATTTTGGTGATTATTCTCTGAACATTTTACATTTTCTCTGTTGTGACCACAGGGATGAGACCCAGCTTTCTTGCCCATTATGCACAGAGTCTCTAGGCAAGTATTTACAGAAGAAAATTTCACCAGGAAAAATAGCCCCAGCCTCCATGTAAATTGAGGAAAAGGCAAAGAGGCAGCATTGACTGTGGCTATTTCAGTCCCAAAAGCACAGCTGAATTCCAGTCACATAAAAATGCAAACAGCAAATACATACATATATACCAAACAGACACAAAGCAAAATGAAATCATGCATAACAAAAACAGATGAAAAAGTGCTGAAGGAAAGGAACATCATCAGCAGTACCCCCAAGCAGTACTTAAGCCACAACGACTGGCAGATGGGCAGAACTCTAGGACATGCGGTTGTTAAAAATGTGCTGTTTTACAGGCATGATCTCTGCCAGAAATGTGCATGGGGAAGTCCAGCAGGCCTGGGTAGAGCATGTTTCCTCTGGCTTTGGTAGGAGTGAGAACAGGAAAGGTGCCACAGAGCCTTCCCCTACACTTTGGCACTACACCTGCTCCATAAAACACTGCTAACAGAAACTAATGACCAGAGGAGCTTCAGAAATAATTTTCTGTTGATCTGGAGTAAATTCTCTACAAGAGAGCAGTACACCCAATCACAAACTGTCCGTCTACATCCAGGTACCCATAAATCAGAGTTTACAGAGAGAAAGAGGAAGATGCTAAAATTCACAGCGAGAGTAATGGGCAGTTTACCGCAGCAGGCTGGCTGCCTGCACCACCCCGTTTCCCTCCTCTTAATTCTGGGGCATGGAACAAGAAGTTACAGTAAAGATATCAACGAGAAGAAGTGACGAAGAAACGCCTTCCTAAGTGCTCAGATCTCCTTGTATAAACCTCTGAGCTCCTCAGCGGCATGAACAATTTTGCTCTTGTTTTCTTCTAGCCCAAATGCAGTGTGCGCCAGTAAGGAAAAACTCCCCTCCATAAATCTCACTGGGCATTTTTACACCTCTATTTCTTCAGGAGACATAGTGCTCCTGTTCTTTCTTTTTAAGACAATTTGCCCCGAGTACAACCCAGCCCATCGTCTGGGTTCCAGCCCAGCCAGGTAGGAGGCAGCTTGTTTCTAGCAGAGCAATTCTGCGACACTAAACATATCATTAGCAGCCTTGCAGAGGCCAGACTGCTAATCGCCATGTTAATCAGGGGCTTCTGTCAAAGCAACATGAAGCATTCAGTATCTTATATACAATCTTACGTTTGTATAGCCTCTTTTACACCTAGGGAACCTGGAATGCTTTACACAGGGGTTAGGATAATTAATGGTTGGCGTTAAAACAGCGGAGGCAAGAGAAAGGTCATGGGCTAGATTAAAATAGTAGAGATTCATACAGCAGACGTTCCCCAATATCAGGATGGAGTTTCCTTCAGGAAACCACTTATGCGTAGGGCAACTCTTTAGTGGAAACCTTAACGTAGCAGAAATGTTTATAACAGGAACTAAGAAGAATCCGATTCCAGTTCATAATACTGGGGAAATTTAGTACAGAGCATATTATTATTTAAATCAGACAAAGTGCCCAGCACTTACGAAACATGATATTATGTTTGTAAATAATTAAGCTAAAACATTTCTTTATAAATTTTATTTTTATACTTCAGATGAACTCAGATATACAATTAACTGTCTTCAAACAGTGAATACTAAAGACAACTATTGTTTTTACCACTCATCTTCAAGTTCCTGTCGCAGATCAACATATGCAAATCCTCACGCTTCAAATTAGGCATCCAAAGAGACAATTTGCTCTTGAATAATTACCTGTTTATTAACAGATTCTGATGCTTAACAAGGATGAACATTAGATCATCTTGCTTAGACAGCTAGATTTGGATTTAGGTGCCTAAATGTAAGCACTCAGGCTTGAAGGCTTTGGCCATCGTCTCTGAATCAATACTGCTCTGCTTTCAGAAGTCATTAGTTTTTGTTCTCAAGCCATTTAAATCAATGCATATTTCAGGAATGCTACCATAGTATAAAGGCATACGAAGATCTGCATAAGGGTTCCACATACACTATAAACAGCATGGAAGACACATGCACAAATGGTGCCATGTCAGAGACGCACAGAAAAAACACTGATAAAAGCAAGTTCTTTTAAAATACTTAGCCCTGACAAAATTAAAATGCTTCATAATATTGCACTGATATCACATTTCAATACTTCAATGCAAAGTCTGATTTCTACTCCTTAATTTTTCATTTTAAAAAAATTACAATATGCTTAAAAAAATGAAATGTTTCAATGTCAATGCTCTCCAAACAAAAAGCTTTGATCCGTGTAAAAGGTTCTTCTCCCTTCCAAACTATGATTTTACCTCTAGTAATTTAAAATCTGAGGGCTTTCTTGCACTTTGAAATTTTGAAGCCCTTTGTTAAAGGGAATGCCTATCCTGTGCAGTTGTAATACTTTTCTATCTGAAAACTATATGCCTCTGTTGACAAAAAATAGCATTTTTCTCAACTATTTACGGTTTCCTTTATGAAAAATAATGAAGCAGATGATATTGCATCCACATCTGACATAGAATATAAAGATAAATAGCATGGAGCAGTCCAATGGCAAGCTCATCAAAAGAGAAATAAGAGAACTCGGTACTGTTGTGATGGTTTGTGCAAAATTAAGTAATGACATGCAAATTCTGTCACACAGCCCCTCTCTAGACCACTCGATCAAAGACAAAGGATACCGCTGATCTGGGGGGTTGGTCTCGACTGCAACTTTTAGTAATGCCAATGTAGATTTTTCAGCTCCAAATTCAATATAGGAAAATCAAAACTTCGGTGCAAAGACCAAACAATGTCTCACAAAGTTTCAGAAATTTAGTAACACAAGCGGGGGTCTTGGAAGATGTAACAAGACTGGAGACTCACTGGGGAGCTGATTTCTAATACAAACTGCCTTTTTACCGACCACAGTCATGAGCTGCTGATAATTGGACCCGTACTTTCCGTAATGTGCCCTAGTTGACATTTCAATTACCCTAAAGAGGAAGCAGGAAGCTAGCACTCGCAGTAGCCAGTTCTCCCTAAATGCTCTATTACGCCAAAATTTTTTCACTGCAATGATACATTCCACCCCACATATACCCTTAAAAGAAAAAAAAAAGATAACGGCTGATACTTGCCTGTAATGATGCCATTTTTTTCTACAGGTTCTTGCCAGCTGACCTTGAGAGACGTGTCCAGAATTTCAGTAAAGCTCAGGTGTCCCACAGCTCCCGGCTCTGGCAATCAGAAAAGGAAATCTGTTAACAGGAGAACCCCACTTACTTTTGATCTGATTCACGTGGCAAGGTTAGGGCTGAAGAAATAAAACACTGAGCCAAGGCCAGCGGAAGCCTGCTGGAAACATCAGTAAGAGCTGCAGGGGGGAGGAAAGAATGCAAGGTGTTAAGAAGTACTCTGGCTATCATCACGTAAATTATTTTATCCAGTCATCATCCTAACTGTGCTGAGAACTAAAAAGAGATGCAGCGGGAGACTTGCACACAACTTGTTCTCTGTCTCTCTTCTTGATCTAATCTAATTAGAACAATCAGGCTGGCTGAATCCTGGAAGTGGCTGCTTGTGTTGTTTTCCCTCAACTACATCATGCTGCCTTTACCTGGGCTGCTGCAGAGGCTCTCATTTTTCAGGCCCCGGGTCTGCGATGCCACTAGCTGAACACTCATCTGCAAAGAGCCTTTTGCCTCTGCAAGGTCAGTGCAAGGTCGGAGTTACTGAGCCAGTGCTTAGGCAAACTCTTTCAAAACATCTCTAAAAATGTCCAACATAATGGCAACTATCTTCTGTAAAATGAATACAAGTGTGTGAAACTTTTAAAGGATTTTTATGATGTAGCTCAAGAGCTCTTAAAAACTTCAGCTCCCTAGTGTGCAATGAAAGAGTATAAAACGGAATGACTGTCAAGAATATGCCATTCTCCTTCAATTTTTATCTTCAAGGAAGACATCCTGACTGATTTTTGATCCAACTGCTGTTCTGTCTACAGTCGATGTACTGGAAAAAGGAGTTTTTGTTCACTTTATATTCACTGTGCTTCTGTCATTGGATCCCTGCCTGAGTATCCTCCAGCTCCACTGACATCAGTTGGCAATTTCTCGGCTGCAATTGCATATTTTGTTTCCTCTGCACTTTAGTCCAGTTTCCCATTCCCCTCCAGCTATGATTTAAAAAAAAAAAAAGGCCTGCCAGTAGGTTGACTGCGACCACATTTGCAATTCTGCAATCGTAGTGAGGAAAACTTCCAAATGCAGTCTGCGATATCTACTCGTCAAAGAACTATGGAAAGAACTGTTGATCTGGTAGCAAGCTCAGGAACAGCTAACAGGAGCACAGCAATTATATGCTACGCAGGAGTACGTTATCTGCAGACACGCTAACCTCACACCCTCAAAGCTCTACTCCAGTTAGGTCCTGCACTTGCAGACCAATTTTAACGTCATAATGAAAAACAAGTGCAGGTTACACCAAGCCAGGACACATCGCTTCTGACCGGATGTCAGATTATATTTGACTTACAGTTCTTCAGTAAACAGACTAGTTTGCACCAATTTTTGTTTTAAAGAAACACCTGGCTTTCCTATAAAGACAGGCAGAAAATTACCACCTGAGAACATGAATGACAGTCCTTTCAGATCTTTTTTTCCCACCACCTAAATCCTGAAGCCACTTAGAGTCACTGAGTTCTCTGCAAAGATGCATTATACCATACCACACTTATCTTAATGAATATCTTCCTAGTCATCAAAAAATCAAAGGAAAGTAATTCTGTGAGATCTAAATTAAAAAAAATACCTGCCCATCTCTGCTAGCGAACCTCCTTGCAGCATATAGCTAGATATTCTCACCTAGAAATACATTTAAACAAATAGAAGTTTGTCTTTCTATGTTTTTATGTTTCATGATGGAATTTTACCCCCTAGCTTCCACAAGGTCTCTAATATAAAAGGCTCCCTTCTGCAGCCTGTCCCTCAGCAGAAATACTAACTCTTTCCTCTACCCCGCTGACTAATCTTCACTAAACCTGAGTGGTCTTGTATCTTCAACATCTCACTCTTTGGGAAGTTTCATTGAAATTAGTCACTGGGTTCAGATGTTGTTGGAGGGAGGGAGAACGACAGATCGACATCAATGGCCTGATCTGCAGAAATACTGAACTTCAGCACTGTCCTCAACCTCCACAGGACGTTCTCATGCTCAGTTCCTGAGAACATCAATTGATATTCATTTGGATGCCTAAAAATGGATTTAACAGCATAAGGGTTCATAACACAGCTTATTGTGTGTTAGCTGAACCAGACTATGGTGCTTTCAGCTTCTGATAAACGTAAGAAAATTCATCTAGGCCTAGACCATAAAGGAAAAAAATATTAAGTGCCTCACACTTGCCACAGGCTAAAAGAACAACTGCAGACAACTGCCCAGAGTCATCTGATGCTAAGCTACTTGACAGGATAGGATAACCTGATTTTGAAACCAAGACCCTATTTTAAGTGCCCCAGTGTGAAAACTCTGGCCCTTATATGCAGCCAAGCAAACTCCCAGCAGGGAAGTTCCCTACCAGTGCTGACTACTCACTGTCTTCAAGGGTGCGCAGGAGGTGGGGTGTACTTCGTGGTCCATCGCCAGGTGTGGTGAAACACAGAACAGATGTATAGTAAGTAGTGAATTTCTTCAGGTTGGTGATGTAGCCGCTATGAACACCATGAAAATCTGGAGCAATAGTGACCACATTTACGGTCTCTGGTGCATCCACTGGCCATGCGAGAAGCTAGAAAATATAAACATTGATAACTCTCACTAGAAGTTGTGCCTGCCTGGAATCCAAGTACGCTTGACTGCCCAAATCATCTTAATCTGACTGAAAAAAACAAGCAATACTATTAAACTATTGTCAGCTCTGACCCTGAGCAGATGGGTGTAACGTTGCTACTATGTTAACTGGAGGGATGTGCACAATACTTGTGAGGGGGGGGATGGTACTGCAATTCCAAATGTCTGCTATTGAGCAATGCCAAAATTATTGCGAGCGGTTATTTGTATGACATGAATCTTTTGTTCCTCTCTGGGCTGTTCTGACCAGCCCAGACAATCTCTGGCTCTGAAAGGAGGATGAAGGAAGAAAGGAAATTCCAGTGCTACTCCGAGCGACATGCTTTGTCTTTCCTTGGTGCTCCCTGAAAGATCCCACTGCCTGGGGAGGGTAACGGGAGGAAAGAGAGAGGAAATCCTCCCTGACATCCTATTGCCTGACCTTGCCTAAAAGGCTAAGATTATTACAATGTCTGATTGGTTTATGGTATCCATATCGTGAATGATTCAAACAGTTCTGGAACTACTGGAAGAATAGAAAAATGTTGTAAAAATGATTACTACAATTTTCTACGCCAAGGTCACAGAAGTTAGACTCCTGAAGACATTCTCATGGATTATAAGTAGCCTGCTTGTCAGATGAACTCAGTTCTTCCAGATTTTTTGCTGATCAATATTCTTTAAAGTAGAGGATCTTATATGTAGGTACCTAGAGGAAGGTACCTAGATTTCTGGCAAATGACTTTCAAATTTTGAAACAATTTTTAAAATCATCTCAGTGGGTTAGGAATCCAAAGCTTTAAAGGGCTTATGAAATTTTTATTTTGTCTAAAAATCCTTATCTTGTGACTCATATAAGCACGTTAAAATTCTGGGCCTTACTCAGTATCTCTGTAAATCATGCTACTTTCATTGATTTCAGGTTCATAAACATGAATAGATGCCTAAAATTAATGAGCCTTATATAACACATTTAACCACTGTCTATAGTTTCTGGTAATCAGAAAGCACAGTTAGAGGACTATAAGGAGTAATTTTGTTAGGAGTATTTCATATTTGAAAAGGTGCACTTTACAACTTCTTGAAATGCAAATAAATTTCAAAGAAAAGATAAAAATGGAATAATGGTTGATGGAATAGTAAGTCTTATTTTCTTTTCTAAATCACCTTTGTGGATTACAATTGTCATTTATAACTTCTAGGGACCGCACTTCTCCTTTTCTCCCGAATATTTCATTGTGTATACTTCAGAAAACATGCAGGAAATAAAGGTGAACAGTTCTGTCAGCCAAAGGACGTAAGGAGTTTAACCCTTTTGAAAAAGGAAAGACCTAATTTTGACCACTAATAATTTATAAATCTTATAAAGAAATACGCAGTAGAAGCAGTTGTGACAGAAATGTTCTCACATAGTCTTCATAATACAATTCAAAATCTCCATGAGGAAAAGGAATGGTAAAGCTCTCGCAGTCTAATGCAGTCAAAGAAATCTGAGTAAAGAGAAATTTTCATCATTTCAGGACAGTTTTCACTGACCACTGACAGCTATAAATCATGATTTTAGCTATTTTATACAATCGCTAAAGAAATTCAGACTTAAATTAGAAGTAGCTATGCAATGAAAGTAAGGATCTTTATACTGAAACACTGTGTTTGAATAAAACAAAGAGTAAAAATCTAAAATATGACTTTTGGAAATCTGACTGAGCTCACCCTATTTGGACTTTAACCAGAATAATACACTGAGTTTCAGCCCAGAGAGTCCCTAAAATGTTTTTATTCTCTAGAGTCTGAGCAGAACTTGGCATACACGCTTGCAGTTCAAATTCCCTATCAATCACCTTGTCCTGAGAGCTGGGTCTATCTCCGGAAAAAACAGACAGCTATACATCTGCATGTATATTTTACTTCGGCAGAGGGATTCTGAATCCACCACTGTTCTTTATATCTATCAGCATGAGAAACATACAGCTTGGACAAAAATATGAGAACACGCATGCGCTTCTCTGCCTCAGCTTCCTCATCACTTTGAGGCATTCTTAGATAAGGATCAAGTCGTCTGAAGCACCTAAAACCCACCTAAAATCCCACAACCCACAGCTTGCCTTCTGAACTACACCTTGTTTTCAGCTCAGCTAACATTCCCCCCTCCAATGGCTAACCCAAGCTTCCTCCTCTCTGCTGATAAAACATACTTGTCTTCCCCTTTGCTGGTCTGCAATTCCTACAAGATTTTTCTTTTGTTCTATGAATGTTTTTAAGCTCGCCTTTTATCAAGTCCATACTGATGAACCATTGAAGGAATTTCTATTAAGCAATCCTCCCTGAGAGACAGAAATAAACCACTCCAGCTACCTTCTTAGCATACACTCCACCAGTCAAAGTACCAACAAGTGCTTTGTTAAGCACACTCTGCTCTGTGTACGGTAATAGATATTGCCAGTTGTCCCAACAGCAGGGACTGTTCCTGCTAACTCAATGTCATCGAGCATGATTAATAAATATTACATTCTTCTATCTCCCAAACGATCACAGTGGAAAACTTAAAACAAATATTTATTGTGACATCTTGGTTCCTAATGAAATGAATGGGAATTTTGCGTTAGAGTCAATAGATTTCTCAAGGTTGATTTTCAATAGCACAACATATCCCCTGTGCTGACTTTCCAAACTGTTTGACAACGAATTGCTTTCTGTGCTTTGGAAACTCTCCAAGTAAATGACAAAGGGATTAGGACTTGTAGCCCATGACATATTTCCTTCTCCTCTGTGAGAACTTACATAAATTGGCAAACATTATGTTAGGAGCAACAACTGCTCCGTTTTCTCTTCATTTTACTTATGTAATATACCCCTGATAACAAGCAGTCACATTGAAGACACACAGCTTATTAGACTCAAATTCATTTTGTTATATACCAAGACTGTGTAAAGCAAATTTGATTTGAAGTTATAGAAAACTTGTTTCCATTTACCTTGTATCCTTGGTTAATACCATTGATGAACTGCTGGGGTGGAGGGCTCCAGAGGAACTGAATGGTTGTGGAGTTCACAGCTTCTACTTGCACGTTTTGCGGCGGAGCTGTAGGCACTGCTCCCAGGCAGCCAAGGGGAAATCAAAATAAAACAGAAGGAAGGAGGGATGAGGGGACAGAAGAGAAAGGCGAACACAGAACCTACTCACTGTCACTTATGAGGCACAAAGAAACATCAACTTTGAGAAAAGGACGCGTTTCTTGTGATATGGCAACCAGCAATGGTTCAGAAAGAAAGGTAATTGGGTTATTTCCCATTTTGCACTGAAGATTTGTCTAAGGAGAGGGGATGAAATGATTTCTGTAATTTATTATGCCACAGATGAGTTTCTCATATAGACATGAGACAGAAGCTAGGTACAGGTGGACACATCTCTCTCAATTATCCATGACTGCACGGAGAATGAATGCTTTCACCACAAAATTTCTCGAGTCCTTTAATTCCCCAGAACAGACAAGTAAATATGAAGTTTGCACAATTAGAAACCTAACTGTGAATTATAATCTGCCAACAGCATCTGTTTATTATTTACTGCTGCTTAAAAAAATATGATCAGTCATATCTGACAGAGATTTTTCCTGGAAATTGAAGACATTCTCATTTTATCTTGATATGATACTCATCCCTGTATATTGGTTCAAAAAATACATTCTAAACCAATACATCCTCAAATCTACTAGAGGCTGCAAAAACATTTAGGTCAAGTATTTAATTAAACAGATATTTGTTTCAATACAAAAGAAAACATGGAACATAGAGGTACAGTGGCTTCAAACAAAGAAATAACATCAAAGTATTTTGCCAGTTAAGATAATGTCTTTAAAATATCTTCCAGGCAGTTTCTTGAACTCATTGCTTTAGGATGTCACTTTTCTAGTTCACAGAGGAAGGAATACTAACAGTCAGGCCTATTTTTCTGAAACTGTAAAGTTTACAGTAAGCTTAATCAGAAAACTTTATTTGAGCATAAGGAAAGGCCTAATATCCTTTGAAACCTAGAAGTTTAATAAAGTTTCAGAAATATTACTGTTGGCAGCCATGTATATTTGTAGTCTATGAAAGAGGAATAAACCACAAGTCTTGCTGAAGCTTGACAAGCTTTACTGCTTCTTCTTCCAAGGGAAAATTTCTAGCAAACCCCAATGATCTGTGTTTCTAAAAAGTACCGCAGTTCCCACTGGGAAGTGGTGGTTTGCTACACGCTTTTCAAAAACACATCAGAAGCTTTTAAAGTTTCCAGTCTTGTGGAAGATGAGTCTTTCTATGGGGAAGAAATCAAGACACCATGGTCAAAATGTAAAAATGCCCCTTTGTCCACCAAAAGCTACGTTTCTTTGAAAGAGATGGAAAGAAGCATCATTCTTAGCTGTGTAGAAGCTACCGGGAGAGTGCAGCCAACAGTGTTAGGACAGTGTCCACCAGTCAAAGACACAAAGATACCAGGTTTGAAATGCCAACAACTTCCACTCTCATGCACTTTGTCACTGAAACTCCTCGATGACTACATGACTTGAAAATTTAGCTCTGCATACTTTTTTGCTCAGAAACTGCATGTTATTCAGAATTCTCTTGCCCTAATCTAAGACCCAATGTCACAATTTATGAACTGTACATAATTATTGAGTTCTAAAAACAGAATTTAGCTAATACTACTCTAAATTCTCATTAGAATCTGGGCCCTATTTCCTGCCAGATATTATAATTCCCTAAATGCTTTTGGAAGGTTACAATTTTATCTTAATGACCTATAGCCATCATAAAGTTTTTGTGGTTAAGAGATTCACCGAATCATCTTGATATACAGTCGTATATATTAATGTCATTATATAGTCATAATGAGCTGCTTTGGCTACATTCCCCCACTAAATATATTTTTTTCTTATTCATGTTCTTATTCATGTTCTGTTCGTCATGAGAGCCACAAGATGTACTTGAAGTTGCTTTGGTGTGCAATACTTTGTACAATTTATAGCTGACATGAGAAGACTTTGTATAATTAATATTTATACTTTCCTGCATATTTGGATATTCTCATATTGTATTTGCCAGAGATTTGCTATAGTTGGAGAAAATAGTATTAGAAGGCTTTCAGTTAGGTTTTTGTCAGAAAATCATCTGGCTATCATTGGTAGATTAATCTCCTTCTGTCATGAAGGGTAAATCAGCTTAGCATCATCCCCCTTCCTCTCATTCCTCTTCCTTCTGCTGTATTGCTACATTGCAACGATATTTATTGGTGCTACGTTGATTTTCTAACATGTAATAATAATATGGAAAATCTATACATAGGGCAGATGCTGCTGGACAACCACACCTAAAGAAATGTGTGACTTCAGCAGTGATGGGAAGTGTCTTGTTCATTCATCCAGGTGACCCATTACCTGAGAGTTAACAGTACAACGACTCTCAACAGGACATTCCTACTGCCTTCATCATTTCCCTAAAATACTAACATACACACTGCCGCCTTTATTTCTGAGGGCATTGTTTTCTTTAGTGGAGGATCCCATGGATGCTCTAAACACAATAGCAAATTTCCAGGGATTTCGATAAGGCAAGGATTTTTCCTATGAATCTGATAGGCCTTTTAGCTATGTGGACAGTATCCAGTTGAAAATATTGCAAATTTTTTAACAGAGGAAAAAAAAATCTGTATCAGCAAGCCCCAAGTCTGCATTTATAATCCTTACTGCACTACACCTCAAAAAAGCCCAGATAAGCATTTTAGGATAGGTTTACCAAAGTTTTAGAAAAGTCAGTAACCAAATGCATTATTCATTTCTTTAAAAATGTGAAATATTTTTCTTTCATTAGTAGGTAATTTCCTGAAACAAGCATAAATCATCATAGCACAAAAAGTACCTGCTACGAGAAGACAAATGATAAAAATCATGACCAGAAAACATAAACCCCTCAGAATGCTGGAAATCATGATTTATATTACAATTCATCTTTGGACATCTTTATTGCAAAATCAACATCTGCATCTCAACGAATGCATTTAAAAGATGGAAAGAACGCGGTCTGTCTAACATGCATAAGCTTAATTATACTGCAGAAGACATAGCATAATACATTTTTATATTTCTATCAGTAAAATACTGGCATTATAACCTCAACTTTACTTCAAAGTGCCAGTACAAAGTTCTCTTTTTTATGTTCTGATATTAAAGACTTCCTTGGGTATCTGAACAGTTCTGCATTTAAAAAAAGAAATTGGAGAGAAGCTAAATGCTATATTTACAGAGTTGACCTTCTGGTTTCTTCAAAACTCATACTTTTCCAAGAACATGTTTAGTAACTTGCTGAAGCTCCAGCTGGCCACATAAAGGGATTTCTAATTGGATGTACTATTTAGCAGTAGGTATCCATCCCTCTTTCTACAAGTTTCTTGCTGTCAAGCAGTACAGACGCTACTGATGTCAAAAAGGTGTTTTCAAAGTAATCCCTAAGTATTTACATGTTCATTTCTTAAATCTGCTCTTCATCATGTTTGTGAGTATTCCTGAAACATCTCACACTAGAGTCTCATTTCAAACTTTATGTCCCATCTGTCTCTCATTTCTGAATTGTAGATCAAATTGGTCAGGCAAAACCAACTGCTTGCTCCACTGTTCCTCCCTGTAACGCTCACCGGGCTGGAATCTGTCAGAGCTCGGCTCCCTGACCAGCAAGTTAATGCCCAACAGCCTGAGTAGGAAAGGTCATGCAAGCACTCTAGATAAAAGCCATTAAAAGGGTTTGGTCGACAAGATAATTGAGAGAAGAGAAGGTATTAAGGTTAAGCATGTGTACATGTAATTATTCTGTCTCTAGCTATGTGCAAATAGCATGTAAAACCTGCACAGATTCCGACAGCCAGACTACCGGTTTTAAATATAGCTCTTCAACAAAGGCTTGTCTCATCCTCTTCCCCAGCTCCTGACCTTTAAGATGCCAGTTTCCATGTCTCAATAAAGCAGGCACAGAAAACTGTAGGTTTTTCTCTATGTGAGGACTCAGTTGTGCCTTAAAATGCATTAGCTTGAGGAGCAAAGCTGCACAGCCCCGGTGGGAGCTACGGGAAGAGCTCTGCCTCAGAGGCACACTATTCTCAGTGTGAAGCATATTCCCCTACGCACCTGGCCGACATCCTCTGCTGTGTTTTGAACTGAAGCAGGTGCACAGAAAAAGTGGTCTCCTCAATTCTACATATGCCAATATTTGAAATTCAGAAGTGCCATTTGGCAGTAACTGACGAGTTTGCTTCCTGCAGCTGGGAAGAGCCTTTTTTCGTTCTCATGTGCCTCTCACAAGGACAAGACGTTACCTCTTTAGGAAGCAGGATTTTGCAGCTTTCCCTGAATTTTGAGGTCAGTAAGAGCCTGGGGCCAGGGGCTTCAGTGAGACCACTGCCAAGGCCACCTTTGTGAAATCATGGAAAAAAAAAAAAAGAGAAAGAAAGAAGGAAAGAAAGAAAGAAAGAAGGAAAGAAAGAAAGAAAGAAGGAAAGAAAGAAAGAAGGAAAGAAAGAAAGAAGGAAAGAAAGAAAGAAGGAAAGAAAGAAAGAAGGAAAGAAAGAAAGAAGGAAAGAAAGAAAGAAGGAAAGAAAGAAAGAAGGAAAGAAAGAAAGAAGGAAAGAAAGAAAGAAGGAAAGAAAGAAAGAAGGAAAGAAAGAAAGAAGGAAAGAAAGAAAGAAGGAAAGAAAGAAAGAAGGAAAGAAAGAAAGAAAAGGCAGTAGATGGCAAATGACACCTAACAGTGATTGAACTAAGAGTTATAAAATCCAGACACTACAACTGCAGCCTGCTTTAGCAGCAAGAGCAGCTGGCCAGGGATGCTTCACTGCTGTAGGTTAAATTCCCCATAGGCAGTGAATAAGGATCTTTAAGTTGCTTTTGGCAAGTAAGTCTGAAGGAAAACTAAGGGAAATTTTGTGTTTCATCTAGATGAAATTGAATGCCTGTAGAGGACGTTGATTATTTAAAGATTTCTTCCTCAAAATTATTTTCTGCTTACAGCAAGACGTTTTCAATTAACAGGGACAGGTAACAATTTTTTCCAGTTCTTTAGTCTCACATCTTATGAAGCTCTCTGCTTCACTTCCTACTGCCTGAACACCTTTGGACCTGGCTGAACAGACTCACCTTGCTTTTATTCTTCTCTCCATACCATCAAGACTCCCTAGTCTGGTGAATCTTTTGATCAAATTTTCCTAGCTTTTTAGCGTGTTCATCCACAGCATAATAGGGAAAATAAAATGTTAATAAACTACATGTTGAGGCCTACGAACTTCAAGATTTATGACTGGTTTTCGGGACTCTCCTGCTATCCGTCAAAAGAAAGACACAGCACCCTAAGTAGATGCAAAAGTAGGCTAATGCCAATGCAAGGAAGCTAATGAACGTTTTATCTCTGCTTGAAAACCTTGCTTTGCCTAAATCTAAGGAGTGGTAGGAGTTTTTCAAAGAGAGAGAAACTCAAAATTATTCATACTAGTGAGACAGAAGGGACAGACTCAAGCCAAAGGATGGGAGATTCTTCTCTCCCAAATCAACCTGCAGGAAAAGATAAATTTGTCCAACAGTACAGAGCAAAAGACAACATCATTACCATCCAGAAACAAGTTTATATGTCTCACAGAGCTACTCTTGTACGAAAAGGTATTGGAAAGCTTCAGTTTTTCATATGGCAATGTAAAGTCATGTAGGACACTGTTCAAACAGGTAAAAACTCTCTATGCAGGAGGCTGGCACAAATCCCTGTAAAAAGTAACATCAAAGTAAGGAACAGCTGGAGAAGCTCTGATGAAAAAAGATCTATATATACAGAGCATCAAAGCATTATGCTGAATATCACTCTGAAAAGACTCTGAAGATTCAGAGACAGTTAAACTGTCTGACCTTAGTAGTAGGATGTTCAGTGCTTTGCCAGGAAGTCTCCCTGACATTGTATCTAACTGACATTATGTGCCAGTTTCTCTACAAGGTTACATCTTCCAGCATCTTGCAAGCTTGGCTACGTGCTAGAAATTGGTGTTTTTCAAAGAGCTTTGAGTAGTTTATTAGTTATTAGTGAGCTAAAGCAACATCAGAGCACTAAAAAAGGATTAATGAAGTGGGTTCTGGTATAAATCCACAGTTTACATAGCCAGTCAATATTCACCATGACAAAGATGCCAATGTGTTGATCTGCTCCTGCCAGTGGGTTGATCTGCTCCCAGTGTTCATTTCCTGCCAGGCTTTGACTGCAGAGCATACTTGATTAATATGAGGTATTTCAGGTATTTTTCATCTGCAGATAGACAGGCTCTTGCCAGCATAGCTCAAATCATTTAATGTATGTCAAAACAGAGGTGGTGGAGGTGGGAGTAGGGGAAGGGAATGGACGGGAGTGTGCGTCTTTGACATTTATCCCAGATCATTTTAAAATCAGAATACGATTTACAAGGCCGTTTTACAGATGGCTATTTTGTACTCCTGTTGGTTTGGTTTAGGAAGGACATTCCACAGCAAGAAACTGCCACTGGCTTTTCCAGTCATTTCCCAACCACAAGAAAGATAAAGGAGCAAGGCTTAGGACAGGCGCGCATTACATATGGAGACTTGATATTAATCTAGTTTCAAATTATACTGACATGAACCAGACTCCCTTCTTTTCAACTCTGAATGTAAAAAGGCTTCAAACTCTTTCGAAACAGACTGTATGCCCTAGGTGATTTGCACAGAACCCCAGCAAGGCATTCATTAGGAGGTGACAGCATCCACTAAGTAATTATTTACTACTATTATTAAACACTAATTTAAAATAAATAAGTAGTTTTTCATTTATGTCTAACCACCATCAAACAGTTTAGGATTATATAAAGATGAACAGGTCTTTGCAGATTGTCCTGCATTCTAAACATTCTCGCTTGTTAATATGAATGCAGGATTGACTTGCACTTAATTTGTAACAGAGGATTTATACCCTTATAAATGACAACAGACAGCCAATCAATAAAGGATGATATTAACAGCACATAATACCAAGGGAAATTAGAATCAATTGCAGGGTTAAAGAAAAGGAGTGTGAAGTCAGAGCCTGAGTCTTAATAGAGGGAAGGTTAAGGTACCATGATAGCTTAAAATGTCCAAATAAACAGTGTAGTGAAATTAGTGAATTATGAGCATATGCACAAAAGAGATTCAAATTCTGTGCGCAAACTAATTCTTAGCGGAGATCTGGTCTTTTGCGGGATACAAAACATTAACCCTTACTGCAAGGAAGAGACTATAAGTAAAACATTTTGAGGTCTGTTGTAAATACTTCTGGAAAGAGGCAGAGTGTGCCTAGCCTTCTCTAAACTGTGAGGCTTTAGATGTCCTAAGACAGAATATGCACAGCTTCCTTCTTTAATTGTTGTCGTTAATTAGTGCTGCATGTGAATAATCTTATTTTAAAGATCTCCTCACAACTCAAACTGTATCTAATCACATTACAATGTACTCCTAGAACAATTAACAAACAAGTACATATTCTTCACTGGTTATAAATTAACTGATGTACTATAAAACTGTAAGTTTTTAAAATAGTTTGTTTTATGACCAGTAAAGTGGAGATCATGTACTGTCCGGCACTTAGAATTCAGCACAATCCCGTAATTATGGGAATATATGAAAACTCTAAGAGCCTGGTAGTTAATTATCCTAAGGATTTTTATAACAATCTAGAGGCGTAAACATGCCTTACACTGGTTATAAAATGTAATTACATATCCTTTTGTTGAGGTAATTTATACTCTTCTTAAAGCACTTACCAGAAAGGTATGGAGGAGTCATAGCATGAAAATCAGGGCTTTAAAGATCATTTTATCTTCCTCTTGGAAAAGTCTATATCATTCCTGAAATGCTACAGAATCCTCTTTCCCTAAAGGCCCCATTTGTTCCCTCTTTCTAAAACAAACTCTTTTGTGATCAGCTGAACTGTTGACACTAGTACTCTTGGCATTTGTGTCCTAGATGGCATATACGGCCTCTAACCACCACAAAGCCAATTCCTGCTGTATTCTCCATGACTCTCCTATCAGAGCACTCTCAGCCTCTGCCCATCACACATCCTTTCAATCCATTCCACAGAACCTAAGCTCTCTTCAGTACCTCTTCTCATAACTTTTGCTGTGGTTGATTCTGACCTACACGTGTGCTGATATGCTGTCCTGTAGGTCAACAAGAATAGATAAGTTTTGAATTCACCCACAGCTTTTTCCAAAACAGAGATAGTAGCAGAGTCTCTTCTCTTGCCTCTACATAGGCATGGACTTGCCTAAAATTTCTAGGTGTTTCCTACTTCTGATACCCCAAGCCCTCTATGAGATTTGATTGAAGGGACCGTTCATTTCAAAGGGTGTTAGATGAGACCATCAGAAAGCGCATCTGCTCCTTAGGAAACTGTGCTATAAACTGTGATTATATGTGATTTATTGTTCTGATTTGCTCACCTCCCTGTAAAGTGTACTCTGCCACAGGTCTGCTGAATGCTCCCAGCCCAGCTCCATTGTAAGATGCCACCTGGATTTCATACTGGGTCCAAATGATAAGGTCTTTCACTAAGCAGTAGTTAATTTCGGCACTGGTGATGTTCTTATACTGGTATTCCCCAGGGAGCCCTGCCAGGCGATACCTACCATATGGGAAGAAAAACTTGCTGTTAATTAGATAGTATCAATTATACCAAATATCCTGCCAGCAAAATAGCTTCCTTTTGAAGAGGCAATATCCAAACTTTTACAGTAGAATTATACAAAAAATAATAAAAAATTAATCAGAAACAACAGACTAACTCCTGATAAGACCGTATCTTGTTTGACTGCTATAGTATTTATAACCTGATCTCACCGAGGTTGCATGCTCAGGGCTAAACAAAACTGGTATTCTATCCTGTTTTGTGGTTGTAGAAAAATTACAGCTTTTTAAATGTGACTTGTCTAGTAAAAGCTGTGATTTAGTACAAAAAATAGCCCAGATGTGATTTTTATCAGGGCACTGCTGTAAATCAGTTTGAGAAATGCTTTTTTCCTTCGCCTCTGAAATCTGAAAAGGAAGAGCTCAGAGGGCTCTGACCTTCTAGTCCGAGGCACTGCCATCTCTGGCTTCCACCAGGATTCACGTCGCAGCATGAATAAAATAAGGACTGAATATATTTGAGGTTGAACGAAGGGCTAGAAGTGGAAACTCTAGGAGGAGGGCTGTACCAAAAAAGGATTAGTGGTAAACATTCTGAAAACTTTCTGCTGAAAGGTGGGAAGGAAAACAACTGAGTACATTTTTCCCTGTAAAAACCATAGAGAAAATAGAGCCTTTTTGATGTTTCTCTTCAGGCCAAAAAACTATAGAGAAGAAATAAATTATAGAAAATAAACAAGCCTTGCAATCCTACAAATGTGAATAATACTGTTCGGTTTTCTTCCTTTAGGAAAATGGTACAATGGATGCTTACAACATGCTAATCCACGAAAAATCAGAAAAACATAGACCAAGTAAGGGCATGAGGCACTACTATTTCATGAAAAGACAAATACGGGAACATTTAGATTTTTATTCATCACACAACTTTTATGCAGTCTTATTCATCCTTTGCTTGCTAACAATCACCAATAGCTTATTGACACAGAACAGTTTCATTTGTATCTTATAGTGTGATTTTAAATGCATCTAAGTTAATCTGGTGCCATTTCTACAACTAGACAACTTCTGCAGGTACTTAGGCAACAGAGTTTGTTGTAAAGTCTTCTTACAAAGAGATCAGTTCTTAATCACTGGCAACCTCTCTCCTCTGCAGAAGAGTTGCTTGCCTGACCGTAATGTGGTGGACTTCATGTCTGTAACATTACTGTAGTGTGGTTCCATTTATGAAACACAAACGAAAATAAAGAAGTATCAGCCTTCAGCTGAATTCATTGAATGTCTTTCTCTGTTGCTATTTATTTCTACCTTTTCTCTTTTTTTTGGCTCTCGTGAAGGTTGTATGAGTGTTGGCAAAGTCAATTCTTTGTGCAGTACTGTTTTGTCTCACACGTTCCAGACAAGGTGTGGAGAGACCCTGCGATCTAATCTATTACGCTGTTAGCACGGCACTCCTCTAAATGCAGCACTGCCAGTGAGGAAAAGGGCAGAGGCAGAAGGCCAGTTCAGAAATGTCATGTCTTCACGATTTTTCTCACCACAGACTTTGATGTATACTCTATATGACTTGTGCAATGCACCTCCACTTCTAAAGATCAGCTGTTCCATCGTTTTAGTATCTTGCATGTCTTCAGTGTTGGGTCTCTGGGTTGCACTTTGGTTTTGATTTTGTTATATGCTAATTCTAGCATGTGCAGGAATACCCTTTTTCTGGGCGCACATTGATTTGGAAGAACAGCTTGGTTTATTACCTGGGACAGTTGTGCTTTTATATGATAAACTCCTGTCAAATAAATGCTTTCGCTGTTCTGTAGTCTAGACAAAGCATTCAGACCTCAAAAACATTCACAGATTGAGCATAATGAATATGATCACTCTCTGTTGAAATGGAAAGTGATGTTATAGGGAGGACAGGGATCAATTATGCTAATAGCTGTGGTAGAAAATGCTCAAGTTAAACATTACTGAAAATGTTATACGGAGAAAGAGAATAGAATAGATTGCCAAACGCAGGAGGCTATGGGACTGCTTGCTCAGAGGAGACCGTGCCCAGACAGGGTAAGAGTCATTAGGAATAGCTAAGGAATTAATCCTATCGTTCAGTAGACTGCTTTGAAGTAAAGAATCGTATAAACAACACTTGTACCCTGTGTAAATGGGAACCCAGATTTTTTGACAAGATTCTGGCTATAGGCAGAAAAGCATTTTTTCCCACCTGTCACATGTGACTGGCACAGCTTTCAAACTGTGTCCAGCTCTTAAGACCGCGGGCGCTTGCACAAGCGGCTCACCGCTATAATAGGCTCTGTGCAGGTGACAGGGAGATTAACAGACTTCAGCTCTGCCTGCAGAGAGCAGGAACTTTCCAGCACTATTTTGGGAACTCACCAACACTCTAACATCATAAAAGCAACTCCATGCATGCCAGCAAAAGCAGGAGCACAGCATGAAGAGGATGTTGGCATTTATACTGTACCATTTAGTTATCTCTCAGTAGGTCTGGAGCACACTACATTAAAAATGTCAGCAGACTGACTACACCATTGGTTATAACCATCACTTGGAGATATGTTAGTGGTGGGGTAATGCTTGGGAGTTTCCCACAAAAAGTCTAATTTAGATAATGTCTCCGCTTACTAAAGGCAAGGCCCTAGCTAGCTCCTAGCACTGCAGGATACGTAGGAAGCCAAGGAAGCAAGTAAGCTGTAGTTGCATTAGGTAGGAGTGAATAACTGATTCCCAAGAGATTAGAAAAGCGTTATGCTCTGCAAAGTCTCTCACTGTGGCAACAGTCTTTCTAACAAAATAAATCCTGTGAAAGCAGAAAGACTGGATATAAGGATTCTCAGTTACCTGTCTGAATCTGCTTCTCTTTAATAAATACAGCTAGAACTGAAAGAATCTCACTCAGCTGACTGATTTGCAAAACCAAACCAAAGCCGGCCATGAAGCAGTTGACCTGTGATTCCTTCTCCCCATTCTGTTTGACACAAAAGTGAAGTTTACTGCTCTTGCTCTTCCATAACGCAGCATCCCTTTGTTCATGGTGCCTTTGGCAAGATAATTAATCTTTCTAGTAGGAAACTTAGACTATAATAAGCAAATATACATCTGCAATCCATAAGCTGCACTCTACTAACCCGTGTAAACACTTCAGCATATGGTGCTTCACCTCCTTTTGAAAACAGTTACCTGGACACTGAGACTCTCCAAAGGGAGCTAGTCCAGGCTGTCCATTCAGAGTAGCTAACAGAGTGAGAAAGAGCTTCCTGACTCTCTAGTGTAGATAGACTAGAATTTACATATCTGGACTTCTGTCGCCATTTAAACAGAGGCCTTTTCTCATCTGTAATACACCAGGGCAGGCATGGCATTTGTAAATAATAATTACTACATTAAATAAAATTGGGAATAGCCTTTAACACATGCTTGTATCACACTAAATTAGCAAATTCCCCCATGCACACATGGATCTAGCTCCACAGTTGCTACATTAGGAACCAAATAGCTCACCTTAGGATGTACCCATGAAGAACTCCATTATGTTCACTTTCAGGAGGAGGTTGCCACTGGACCATGATCGACTGATTAGTGCGCCCACTGGCCACTATGTTTTTAGGCGGGGCGCTGGGAGGCTCCTCAGGTAACATCAACCTGAACACAAAAGAAGGTGATGGAGGTGGGTGTTGAAAGAAAATGACAGATAACATTTCTATTTTATGTATCCACTACATGTGAACCACTTTTGTTTATCAAAGTCTGATGACTAGAAAGAAATATAATGCCGATCAAACTGCTGAAGACATGCATGAAATAGTTACAACAAATCAACATAATAGGAAATCAGTTAAGCAAGCAACAAGACAGACAGCTGAGGTAACCTTATTCTCTCTGAATCACCCAGGCTGCTGCAACTCTTTGAAAAGATTACAAGCCTGAATGAGTTAGAGCTCAGGTCCAGTATCTGTGACTCTTTCCAAATTGTTTCTTTCAATATTTTTCATATCAAACTCCTACATTTTGAAAAAGCCATTTAGAGTTCAGCTGTTCTGCAATTCAAGCTCACAGCAAGCTTTGGTTCACAGAAGAAAGGGGATGCATTTGAAACTAAATTTGATGAAGCCATCCTTCTATGTCATATCTGGGTGAATTCCAGAAGTGACATTGCAATGACTGGGTGAAAGCTGCGCTCCTTCCAGAGCTAACTGCTGGGGCTTAATACAATAGGAAAAAATATTTAGGTCGCATATACGCTCTTTACCATCTTCCAAGATGATGTTCAACTGATATTCAGGAAACATGAAGGCACCTCTCTCCCAGTGTATGTTGATACCCTGCATCTCCTAATTGCCATTAACACCAATTACTGACAGTTCCAGAGCATTCGCCAGAGGCCTGGGTAATGGCTAACTGCTCCATTCCCCAATTACTGTGTAAAAGATAACTTTATTGTATTTGTTCCAAAATAAATCAGCAGATTTCTCTCCCAGTAGTCCTATAAACGTACAATAACTTGTACGTTTACTACATAGGGATTTTCTTTTACTGTACCTGCTGGTCTCAGAGCTGTACTGGCCCTTTCCCACCTGGTTAACAGCACACACCCTAAATTGGTAGGTTCGAGCTGGAGTTAGTCCCCTCACAGTGACACTGGTCATCTTTGGGTCAAGATTTGATAGGTGGACCTTCCAGGGAGAATCTGTTGGAATAATTCAGGTTTGAAAAAGATTGAGGTGTTTGTTAAAACCCTTGCAGAAGTGAGAAAATGCCTTTGAATGCACAGAGCTCGTTTTCCTCAGAGGAACTTTAGCAAGAAGTTTCTTCTCAACAAAAGAAATCTTCCTGTCAGCCCACACAGTTCTGCAGATTGCACATTTGTCTACTGGAAAGTGATGCTGCACATGTCATGGCATAATAAATAAAAACTATATTCATTAACATTTTAATAAAAGAGGAAGCAAGCATGATAAAGACAGATGGGCTGTGTATTTCACAACCCATCTGTTTGGCAGTCCATTACCACACCACACCCCTGAGTGGCTCTGGTGGAAGGGCTGTAATGAAATTCACAGTCGGTTTGGAATATCTTTCTACCCAGCTTGCAAGCAGGTGTAGAAGCGTGACTCTCTCTTCCAAATCAGCTCTTTGCTGTAAGACTGGAGAAAGTTTCTGCTGCATATTCTGCGTCTGCATTTTTTTCTAGAGATAGCATACGGTATTCAGTCTCCTCATTTCCTAGGAAGTTTTCCTGGTATGCACAGCCCTGGCAGTACCATTAAACCCCTGTTATCAGTTCACATACTTCACACGCCAAGCTCCTCTGTTGCTCGAATTACATTTTCGAGTTTTCAAAGAGGTCAGAAATGAAACATGTTGAAAATTAAATATCCCGACTTTTTTTCTTCCTAGCATGGTGTCATATATTCTCCCCAAAGTCACGGCTGAAGTAGTCAAGGAGAGGTGACATTTGGTCTGTGCTGCAACAGTGCAGCTACGGCGTCAGCCAATTTAAAGATTTGTTCAGTTTTTAAATAATACCAGCTGTTTTCATGCTCCCTGCTCAAAATTACAAACACTTCTGGAAATTACCGAGGAGCTAGCTGTAGATTTTGGCAACGTATCTGTGCATGTTGCTCAGAAGTGCATTGCAGTTCCTGGCAGGTCACCTAGACGTCTGCCTGAAAATGAAGATGAGATGTCCCAAATGTGGAAAGCTGCTAAACTTCACACCAAGATATAAATCACTAATTTAGTGCTTTTCTGGCAGATTCCTTAGCAAGTCTGAGTCCTCTGGAGTGAGATGCCAGTTGGGCTATAAACGTGGCATCTTTTAATTATTCAAAATATATTTATTCCAGTAATAGCTTTCTGAGAACAAAGTCTTTTTTTAACAGGAAAACTGACACAGCAAAATGGGCGTGCTGGAGAGGGACAATTGCACAGCAGTCAAGTTCCATCAGCACCAGTTGTTGATGATTTACAACAGTCACTTTGGCTGCAAGATCTTGATGGCAATTTATCTTAACAGAATACTGAGCTTCTTTAAGCAGGCACTCGGGGGAAGCACACCTGCACTAACTAGGAAAGCACTGGCCAGGAGCTTTTTGCCCCCTTGTTCCTTCCGAAGTTTATCAAGCTTCTCTTGAGACTTTCCAAACAACTGTTCACCTTGTTATACGCAGAGTGCATGAAAACAAATCATAGAAAGCCAAAGTTAAGGTATGGCTGACTTACTAAGTTGCCTAAAGCAGCTTCCTGATGGAAAATGGGAGAACAGGCACTCCCAGGAAAGCCAAACGCCACCAGAGCCCAGCTGATCGGTAGGGGTCCATTTCCTAGAGCAAATCAGTCTTATTTGTTTACGGCCAGTGTAAACACCACCTGAGCATGTTTAACCCAAGCAGCTCAGTGTAGTGAGTGGTTTGATTCAACAACGGGGCCTGTTAATCTCTTCAGCACCTCGGGGCTTTGCTCTGTTTATATGCTGCATCTGTAGGATACTTTATTTATTCTTTTTCCTCTCCTGGTGGAAGATAAAAGATCTGGCAGGAAGAGAGATTAAACTAAAAACTAATATAAACGAACCCTATTCATCTCCTGGGCACTCTGACTTGTAAAGGAAAGTATTCGGGGAGGATTTGCTTGCTCATGGAGCAATACAGTGAGTTTGCAGAGTATCTTTAAAATTTAAATGTCAAGCTTCTTTTGACAATCAATAAACTAAACGTTTTGAAAGCCTGTTCTTCCATCTTAAACACATAACAAAACCTAGAATTGTACAGAAGCTTGCTGCCCTGTGCAGAAAAGCAATTCTGGCATCAGAAACATTCCATAAAACTTTCAACACTCCCTCTCTTCTCCTTCAGGGATTACTGTCACTCTCCTGCCCCAGGAAGCCTAGAGAAGTTCCACGGTGACAATAGACTTGTCAGGTCAAACTATTAAATAAACCTCTGTTATATTGAATAGACTGTGCTAATCCTTCATTTAACTTAAACTGCCCAGAAGGTACTCTGGGCTTTGCTTGCTCATTCTTCCACTTTCTGAAAAACTTCCATGTTTAGTTGTCTGTCTCCTTAAGGATATTGGGTATGTTGAATCAACCCTGATTGCACCTCCAAGTTAATTCAATTGAAACTAAGAATCTCATGGGCTACTCTCTTGCTTACTGCTTGATTTTGAGGGGTTTAGAAATTGCTCCTGGTCTATCAAGAATTTTTGAATGTATTTGTGATGAGCTTGATAAGCATGTGAAACATGCAAAAATTATGTTAGTGCAAATGACAGTAATGCACGCTACTGTTTGTTTGAAAATCCTATTCCATAGGAAGGCTCACTTTCCCAGCTCTGTGTGGGTAGGAATACTTAATGACTGTGTTTCCCTGGAACTAAGTTTTTCAAATTAGATTATAAATTTGCCCCCAAATGTTTGAGGCCATATGTCTCAAATCGCCCACAGGGTGATTCCCATCTATTGGGAATGCTTATGATTTGAGAATTATTCTATTGTGCCAAATATACTCATTTTAAAGATTAGATGACTTGGTGACTAGAGTCATTTGTATTTCCAGCAATTGATGTATGCGATCTGCCATTGTTTCTTCTGCTAATTAAAATGAGGTTTTTACATCTTTTTACTGAATTGCTGTTAATGAAAAGGAGTTTTAATCCATGCCAGGTGGAGTGACATGCCTCTCTTTAATGTAGCTAGTAATTAGTCCCTTGAAATTTATACTTATTATTTTGAACCCCCTTCAGTTAGTTCTGTGTAATGGATACTGTTATTATGTATTCATTTATGGTACCTGCTTCAAAATGTACAATGGATGCTAAAACTATTAGGAAATTATTCAAAGCAAAACAACCAAAAAAATGAATAAAACCATGCTACATTTTGGCACCTGGAACTGCAAAACAAAACCCACCTATTAAAACTTCATATAACCCAGTTTTCTGTGAAGCATTGCTAACTGAAAAATAATCGGTAATTCTGAGGCCTCTCCCTAACCTTTACATATATATAAAAGCAAACTCAGATTAGGATGTTAAGCATATTGCACTGCTGCTGACAGCGAAAGAGCTACAAACACAAGCGAATGAGCTTATAGGTGGCATATGCAGAATCTTTGAGAGCTGCTCCCTTTGCAGCACAAACAGGACTGACAGAACACCTGAATGAAAAACTTCTTTGCAAAACAAAAAGAGATTCAGCACAGTCGCATCACACAAAACTACACCACCATAATAAGATCACATCAGCTTCATTCAGGAACACCTCTGAAAGGGGAGGTGGTGTGGGGGGAAGTAAGGATGCTGTTTGCCATAGGAGCAAAAGGTCTGTAGAAACTAAGTATAAACCACACACTATGGAGCTCAAAATAGCTCTCAAAACCAAGACACTCCAAGCAAATAAAAACAAAATGAGACAGTGACACTGTCCAGAAATTAAAGTCATCTATGCAAACCAAAGTCACTGTTGACATTGTTCCACTATTCTGCTGACATCTGTAAAGTGGAGCAACAGAACATAAAATATGAGAATAGTAACATGTGGAATATTCAAGGGCTCAGATTCCTCCCTGTCCTATCTCTATGAGTGATCATTTAGAGATGGAATATAAAAACAAAATAAGTAAAATAAAGATGAAAACTCAAAGGACAGCAAGATCTAGACTATTTCTGGGAGTTAAGATGATCATTTCGCAATAAGTCTGGTCTGTGTTTGGTTTTGGCAGCTGCAAGCTTGTTGAAGTACATATACCTATGATTTGTGATAATGAGACTCTCTCAGTGGTAGATTGCAATGCCATCAGCCAAAATTATTGGATCTATCACAGAATGAGAGAGAGTTCACAGGATCCTGTGGAGTTCTGAGGGACTGTTTGCATAATTTCTGTAGAATTATTGTTGATTTTTGCAGAGCCTTCTACAAATATCAGCAAATGAATTACAGCATTTTCCAACTGATGGCACATTTACCCCATTCCCATACCAGAACAAGGGCAAAGCATCCTTGCTTGAAAGACACTTAAAGACCTTTCAAACTTCACCTGGCCCTGAACGAGCTGTCTCCTTTCTTAGGGACACTTCCCGATGGACACAGCCCAATGCAGGACCCAAGTGCATACATTCTGCCAGCTCTGCGCTGTCTCTGTATAAATACTGCTCTAGTATCTTTGCATCATGTTCCCAGACTGGGAGTTTTTTAGCTTGTCTTCACCAAAGCTACCGGGAGAAATGGAAACACACGGGTAACGACCTTGGGTGACAGAACAGGAAGGAAAAGAAAAGCAAAAAGGCAGTTACCGGAGGTCAATAGGAAGGGAAGCAGAGGCAAAGGAAAGAGGAGAGAGGAGAAGGTGGTGAGAAAAAGGCAGAGAATGAGTACAAGCAGTTGGATCCAGTGTGGCGCAGAACACTGAATTTCTCAAAGTTATTCTGTTACAGAAATATCAGGAGTCTTTGCTCTAGAGAGCTGTCTTAAGGACAGCAGTCCTGGGCAGGACTTCAGAGCTCTGCTAGGATTAGAAAAATGCACTTGCCTCAACAGCTGTCAAGATCATCAGTTCTGGGACCTTCATATCTGAAAAGTTATGCACTCCCGCTTGCAAAGCAAAAGGCTTACGTGTGCTCTGAACTCAAGCTCTCCATGTGGCAAAACAAATGCTACTCTCTAGATAATCAGGAATCAGTGCTGTTTCACATTTAGTTCTGCAGTGGCTAATTTCCACTTTTCAGAAAAAAGTGATGTTCTTAATTTTTCCATCTAAAATCAATTGTTAGGCTTGGATTTCCAGCTTTTAGGGTGACAGAGTTTACAAAGTATTGCCAAGGTGACTGATTTCCATATAACCTCATCTTTCACTCAATTCCTAAAGAGGCATTAGCAGTGTCCCTGAATAACCTTGCAAACTGAGAGCCATAAAGCACCAGACCTACTGAAGAGGAAACAGTGAGAAGTGGCATTTTACAACGACCAGGTTTATAATCTATGAACCCAGATACTTCTGTATCTCACAGTTAAGTATCCTCAACCACCTACTTAAAGAAAGGTGCAGAATAATAGCACAGGGAAAGTGAAGAGAATATATGAATCCATATACATGCATGACAGTAGCTCCCGTTACCAGAGCTGTAACCTGATAACAGATCACAGGTTTTGTTCCTCAGACAGACCATCAACTCCTTGCATTATCATATATATTATCATGTACTCTTCAGCTGAAATTGAGCTCTAATTGTATTAGGAGATCTATGAACCCAGAGGAAAAGACAACAATGGGAAGAAATAAAATACAGCTACTGCCTTTTTACAGATGACGTTTAGCAGCACAGAGAGATGAACTAATGTGCTTGAAGTCAGGCTGGCAAAGCTGAGGGAGGAACCAAGGCTTTTCTGGCTAACCAGGTCACCATCTCGGGCCTCCTTCTGCTATTTAACTCCTTCAGCATGATAACAGCTGAATGTAAAACCCAGGACTTCCCATTCCTGCACACTATCTCTCATCAAGGAAATAACAGGGTTATGTTGTTGGTAGCTCTGGTAAAAGCTAAATCTAAAGGAAGGCTGAATAATTAAGAGGAATGTGAGGCTGAAACATATTGGACTTTACTCACTGTTCTCAGATAGCTCTACCATGTAGTAGAGAACAGGGCTGTTCCCGTCAAAGGGACGCACCCAGGAGAGCATCACGCTGCGGCTGTACGAGGAATTCAGAGTGGCCAGAAGATTCTGAGGGGAATGAGGCAGTTCACTATTGAGAAAAAGAGAAAGGGAACAAAAAAACAGCACAGAAAATCAATCTACATTTCATTCAGCTACAATCTTACAGGCAGTTAGACGCGTACATGGCATCAGCCTTGCATGATCAGAGATATAAGACTACCAGCAGCTATTGCACAATTAAATAAATGAAAGATATCTCTGAATTATTCACAATTTTGTCCTGTTTGCTGAAAGTCTCAAGGCTGATGCTTAGAACAGCTAATGGAACTGTTACTAAATGTGGAAAAGAGCCAATTTTCCTGTTGTTTTTGAATTGAGACAAGCTGGTCAATACATTTCTCTCTCCTACTTTTTTACCCCTCTCTTACAATGACATTCTCGCAATTGAACAGCAGTAGTACATACAAACAGTAAAACATATGAGAGGTATGATTTAATACGGAATTTTTCATACTCAGGAAAGCAGAAGACATTGACACCAGCCATACAGAGTCGCTAATCAAAATTACCACATGTATTCTTAGGCTACAGAACAGCTTGATTTACTCGTGTATGCAGGCTTATCCTGTCACGGGTAGAATCTTTCCTTCATATAATAGGGATTTTTTGGAAGCACCCAACCAGAAAATGCAATGAAAATGCCTGCAGAAACCCAATGGAAATACTAAATGAAACATTAAAAATAAAAAGAAAACAGCAGCTCAATTAAAACACGTGATTTCTCAAAATAAATGCATCCATTTGGGCTCACTGTCTGAAAGTCATTGAGGCTGCACAGTGCAGTGAGGAAACTAAATTCTGCTACATTCCTTAAACACTGATCTGTAATAAGTGATAAGAGCCCTCTAGCCATTATATTTAAACCTGGTTTCTACTTCTTCATTCTCAAGGTGGACGAGGATATCTGAAAGTGAAGCAAAAGCCAGATGGACCAGTTTTCTCCCATTTGATCTACCGCTTCTGCCCAGGAAAGCTCTGTGGTAATCCTTCCTCAACATACTCTACTGCTACATGGCCAGAGCACAAAGCCACAAGGCTACCTGCCATCCTTAATTTAAAAATGTACTAATTGCTTGCTGTGATGTGTCATGCTCCTGAACTCTTACAGTTACTAAAAACCCACCACTACTTAGCCACTCACAAAAGTAAGCACAGACTCTGGCTTTAAGTCAGAACAGTATGTTCTGGATTCAGATTTCTTCTAGAAGACAGGGGAATGTACAGAGAACCAGGCAACAGTTTTATTGTTTTTTCCAATTAAAACTGTTTACATGTTTATAATGGCTACTTGCTGCAGAGCCAGTTCGAAAGAGGTTGCTAGAAGAGTAAAACAGGAATAGCAAGGAAAATACATAGATAATGAGAAAACATAACTTGAGGGCTATCTCTTGCTCACCTCTACCTAGACTAGAAGGGTTAATGCTTCCTAAGGCTAAACCTGAGCTCAAAGTCTCTTCTCATCTCATTTGACTTTAAACGCCTGACCCAATCACAAGCACAGTCACCCTGGGCACCTTCTGTAGTAAACAAGGAAGGACACCTCCGGGCGTGATTTGGATATTAACTTCATTAAGTCACTCTCTAAGGATGCCTTGCTCTCTCTCCATTGATTATACGGAGTTTAGGCTGACTACATGCTCATTTGCAGAATGCCTGCAGAAACCAGGCACCAGACTTTTGATGCTAAGACACAGTCACTTTGGGGCTAGAGGAAACATGGGGCACTGGAATGAGCATGTATGGAGCCCAAAGAGAGCAGATTTAGAGCAGAGCACTGCAAAATTTTTGACAAATAAATTGAATTATTTATTTATACAAAAACCTGCTTCTGTACCACTGCAAATTATTGCTACTCACATGTTCCTGCAGGCAACTTCTCCAGGGGTTTTAGCTACTGTGTATGGGATTAAGTTTAGGGAAGAGAGGGACCCGGAAACAAATGAGAAGGGTGGCTGGACTGCAAGACAAAATGGAAGAGTAAGCCTGTCATTTGAAAAGTATGGACTTGGGGTTTAAGATATGGTCATTTACCCAGGCACCATGAGAGTTTGTTACTTAATTTTGAATGAAACATCAAATTATAACAAACATTAAACCTCTGCTACAATTTATCTCTACCTCCTGAGCAGGCTGGGTGGAAAAGTGAATTTGCAACTAAGCTGGCAAAGGAGATTACTGAAGGGAAGAGAGCGAACTGTCGTGTTGTGACATGGCTCACAGGAGCCCCAGTCCCCTCTCCGTTTCTCACTACGCCCTGCGGGGAACATCTGGAGACGGGCTGTGGCTTCGGTGGCTTCCAGAAGCCGATGCTCACACAGGGAGCGGTGCGCAGGGGATGGCTGTCGGGGAGCTCACGGCAAACATCCCCAGGTAACTCCTTCTGTGAACTAAACAAACACCACCGGAATTTATTCAGGATATTTGGAGGGCAGATATTTACTAGGTAGTCTTGTTTTCTCATACATTTAGAAGGGCTGAATTAACAGCTTATTTGAGGACAGAAACGATGGGACTAAAAGAATTTATAGTTTGGTCTCTTTTTCTCTGGATACGGCACTGAAACATTTTTTGGAGGAGACTGGATGTTCCCTCCTTCACTCCTTTTAACTACACATTGAGCTATAAACATGCTTCTTGCTTAGGATCTGGCTTTAGTGATTATTCTGTTAGATTTGCACCAAATAGTAATCAGGCAGCGGCAAGAGGGAGCTGGAAAAGCACGAGCTGCAGCAGCCCCGCAGCACACGAACATCATATTCTCTACCCATATGTATCCACCTCAAACACCAACAGATGGTGCTTACAGGTTTGAATCCCTCAAGGCAGACATAACAAGTGCCTAAGAAACACACCTGGTCAGAAATGAGTATTTAAAAGTACAAAGAAATTTCAGCACAGAAGTGTACTGCTCTCCTTGTAGTACACAAAAGCAGAGATTAATAAATCGTAATTCCTACCGCAGCAAGCACTTACACTTTGTCCCCTTCTCATTTGCTACCACATACTGCAAAGAAAGGATGATAAATGAGACCTGTACCACCACCATGAATATTTGTGTTCCCAAAAGAGGTTATTGCTTCTTTTTTCTTTAAGAGAATTACTTTTTCCTGCTCCTAACATCCGAGGAGTCACGGAACGGTAAATCAAAGCCTTCCCCAGGCTGAGAAGAACCTCAGACTAGCACTGCTCAACTCCTGCTACACCACGGAAGTGAACAAGGCTCGGGAAAACAACACACACAGCACCTAACTGCCCTTGATCAGACACTGGCCATTTAATTCTAGCATTATCATCTCTTTTTGTATTCGCTGAAGCCCCATACAGGAAAAATATTAACCTTTTTGAATACAGGATATCTTAGACATCACTTCTCTCATGCTAAAGAGATATGTGGAGTCCGGTTTTCTGTAACTTCCCTTCTATGATAGCAAAAATAGTATTTGGACACTTTTAAATCCAGGGTTAATGATAGGGCCACCAAGGTGACCTGAGGGGACTTTGATAAAGCAATTAAAATAGAGGATTTGCAAGGAAAGAACATGAAGCCACTGTGACAAGCCAGGAGAGAAATATTAGCTAGTTACAGATGATACACGTTCAAAACAGAAACCCTAATGTTTCCAGTCAGCTCATCACTGCCAGAGGGTACCTGAAAAATTTACTCTGCAAACACATACAGTGTTTTATAAAATTAGCTAAAAGCAGACTATTTGCTAAGGGAAATAAAACAGACATGGTTTGGAGAGATTTCTGAGAAAAATGGTCCAACAGCAGGTAATTAGAAAGACCGTGACTGAAGACGGGATTACTAAAAAGCCAAAGGAGATTAAACAAGTCTTCCTTCCTGTTAGTTTATAAAAAGCCCTGCTCCTACCTCAAAAATGATTTCCTAAATCAGCTCTCCATATACAGAGGGTTTTCTCAAGAGCAGGTGGCTCATCTGCTAGACCTGATAACTTGCTAGGAAGTTGAGGCAAGAAGTCTAACAAATCACTTAGCCCTGATGGCTTTGGTCATAAAAGTTTATAATGTTTTAAATTAAGAAACAGGCCATCTATTGCTCAAGACTTTCCAGTTTCTATTGTAAAAGAATTCTCTCTAATTTTTTAACATAGGAATGATTCTCACAACACATCCAGTAGTAGCAAGGCTTTTTGCCTCTTGCAAGCCTACAACAAGGTGGCACTTCAAAAATTAAACATTTGCTAAATACCAGAACACATAGATTTATTTCCCATTTCATTTTGGCACTCACCTCAAGCTCAAATCTACAGAGGACATCTACAGGGAAAGACTTTTGAATTTTATGCTTTCTTTTTGTTAAAACCGCTATATTTTTGGTACACATTTGACAACAAGCAGACACAATTGCTTTTCTGGGTGATTCCCTCTAGAACATCAAATGCATTTAAACTAGCAAGGAACCTTATTCCTTGGTTCTCAATATCCCAACAGAGAGCTTGGAAAAATAAAACTACAACGTTTCTTTTTAGTGAGGAAGGAATAATATACTTTCAAGTCTGATGTCCTTCCTGCTTTCACCCCCTGCAAAAGGGAAAAGAGATGGACTATCAGAACTGAGGCACAGGGGATCCGTATGAATGTAAGCTTGCAACGAGATGTCATTTTGATTTGTCGGTCTGCATTGCTCTTCCTGATTTTATTTTTAGCAATCAAGCTATTTGGTTATGGCGCACATTTGAAAGAAATCAGAAGCAGTAGCACTTACAAATACCTCAAGTAAAAACGTTATCTGACGCTATGTATAAATGACTGACAAAGGCAGCGCCGCTGATTCTTGGCACCCTGTTGGGTTTTGTTATAGGTGGTTAGCTCACCTCTCCTGCTTTTGAAGAAGAGACAGAACAATAGCAGTTCTCTGTCTGGTGGAAGAGAACTGAAAGAGAACTGCTGCCAGGAATAAATTGTCTATTTGTGTATTACATTGTCCGACCCATATTTCTGTACAGAGAAAGGGTCTAAAAGATTTCACTGTCTGTTGTGACATAACCGAGGCTTGCACGGGACTTTGGTTTCCCAACGATGCAGCATTACCATACTTTTCAGCCACATTCATCCAACAAAGAGATTCCTTAGTATGGACTGCACACAGGCAGATATTGAGCAGCTGGCATCATCAGGCACAGAGAGCCGTATTTCTGCATATTTCATATATACTGAGAACCCTCAGGATACTTTTGAGTTGGAATCAGCAGAGTTTCCTGTCAGGAGAGTGATACACTGTGGTAACTCTCAGCTTATTCAGCTTTAGGAATAAGCATTTCTTTCTCTGTATGTATTTCATTCTTTATGGTATTTACAGGACTATAAAAGTAAGCTAAATGAAGCTGGGAAGTTTCATTACATGCAATTATTTTCAGGATCAAATCTTATGACTTGGAGGGATGCAAGAGAAGCACAAGCTCATCACCAAAAGACCTGCAAACGCTTCTGTATTTGCAGCTGAGAAGCTCTGCTAGAAACACAAATAAATAAGTGCAAAATTTAAATCTATTTCTTGCAGGACAGAAACATCACTGGCAAATGTTTTACCTCGTGCAAATCAAATGAAGTTATGCATATGAAGAATAAACACATTTAGAGGAAAGACAAATGAATGAATAGAGTATCTTGACTAGCAATTAGTTTCTGTGCCCAAGTACCATCAGCGCAGAATTGATGAGCAAGGTAACCTTTGGCTGCACTTTAGCAAGTTCTTCATTAGTTTTCTGGCTTTCCTTTTCATATATTTTACTTCTTTCACAGACACGCTGGGGAAGATGATCCACCTTGTTTGCACCAACTAGGTGTACCACGTAGAGCCTCATTCTGCTAGCACCATATTTTCTTCTAGCAAAAAACACTATCTTCTTCACAGGCCTGTCTTCTAACAAGGGAAGGCAAAGGAAGAGAAAGTTTCGTTTCCCTGTTTTCACAGATTGGAAAGCAAACCACTCAAGAGACTAAATAACTGAAGGTCGCCCTGAAGGTCAATGGTTTTGAACTGAATGCCTTTGAATGGAAATGAGTAACACTGTTATTTGCGCCTCTGGAAATCTCTCTTTACATGCCCAGAGACAGAGAAGGGATATGCTGGCTCCTGGGGGAAAAGAGGTGGTAAGACAATTAGAGATGTCAGATGAAGCTAGGTAGGTTACGCTATCATCTGTTAGTAGACTGCTCTAGTCTGTAATTGGCTGAGATGCCTCCTTTGAACATTTGCCTGACATTAGTGCTACTCCAGGCACCAAAGCGTAAGTGCTCATAGAAGGGAGGAACGTACATGCCCTGTTTGTTAATGTTCTGCACAAGAGAATTATCTGGGAGAACAGGGAAGTTTATAGATCTGTCATTCGTATACTAGCTAGAATTTAATTTGAGCTTTACTTCAAACATTTCGTTTCCACATATTTTCTTCTCCATCTCACTTCTCTCCTTGTATCATGTATCTCTGTATCTCTCACTGATTTGGTGCCATTGAGCCAAATGATAATGATGAAAGCTGTAAGGGAAGGCAAAGTTTTTGGCATTCTTGCAGCACCTGTACTACTTTGAAATGTCACAATTCAAGGTATGATTGAGTGACTTAACAGTTCCTGAAGTCCTCTAAAAGAGTGGTATGTACTTCTTTAATTCCTCTGGGGAAAGAAAAGGTTATAGGCCATCAGCCACAGAACGTCAGAAAGAGCAGAGATACAGAGCCGGTGACATGAAGGCATTAGGAGCCAGCCAGTAGAACTGCAGGAAATTGGGATGCAAGGAAAGGCAGCCTCAGGAACAAATACAAAAGATGTGCTTCCCTCAGTTAACTTGTAGCATGAATTGTATGGACTATAAAACTGTTCCTCTCTGGTCAACAGCAACCTGCAAGTAAATAAACCTGCTGTGCTATTCTGGGTTGCACAGGACACCTTCTGCTTTTTAGGATTAAGAAATGGTCAGAGCGCAAAAGTGTTTAGCACATATTTGAAGCTTTACTTCAAAGTCCAGCTTATAACATTCTTTACAGTCTTTATTCCATAATTTTCTGCCTTCCACTCAAAAACAATATATTCTGAATTGTCTTCTGCTCTTGGATTCAAACCAGCTGTAAAATGCACTCCGGGAGGAGAGCTGAGGAGTGCTTAATTAGAGAGAGAATGTATGACCACTCTCTCAAAATGGGCATCTGATCTAGCCTTGGCACTGTCAGAATAATGCTGTATCAAACAGTGCTCTGCATAGCAAACCTCTGAGGTGAACTCATTATACTGTCAGCAACAGAAGTTGCCATCTTCTCAGAGAGATCAGGCATGACCAGCAGAAACGGATGCAAATTTTAGCTAAATTAAAGCATGTGGCACTCCTTAAAAAAAAAACAAAAACAGACTGCATAAAACATTACCTTCTCATGCATTTGATCTGCTCCACACATGTACCAAAACCATAGCTCTTGCTTTTAGTGATAAAAATAAAATGCTACTGTATTTCACTCCAGTGGAATGACAGAAATAGAAAATATGGAACTCCACAATGCCGTTTTCATAAACCTTTTTCAGAAGTGAACTGGACTTTGACAATTTTTTTAAACATCCTTAGGAATAAAGAAAGGCATACATACACATACTTTTTTCTCTTGGAAAACTGCGTATAAAGGAAATGTAAGAATAAGCAATGCCTGCCCAGGGACCAGCTATTTTGACGTGTGTTCAACAGAGGGAAACACAATACTAAAAGGAGAAAAAGGTTCTCCTATAACCTTGGTATCAAAGCCCAGCACCTGGGCTTTATGCAGACATTTGACAACATGGCATCACGGGATGATTCAGGCTGGAAGGGACCTCAGGAAGTCTCCAACCTCTGTGGGCAACCTGTTTCAATGCTTGAGTGTCCTAGTGGTTAAAGAAATGTTTCCTTATATCCAGGCCTGAACCTCTCCTGTTCAATTTCTGCAGACTGAACAAAACCACTTCCCTCAGCCTTTCCTCACGGGGCAAGCGTTCTAGTCCCTTAACCATTTTGGTGGCCCTCCACTATACTAGCTGCAGCTTGTCAGCATCTTTTTTGCATTTGGGAGCCCAAAACTGGACACAGTGTTCTAGGTCTAGTCTAATGAGTATCAAGGAATTATGTCCCACAACCTACTGGCTCTGCTCTTGTTAATACAGCCCAGGATGCTGTTAGCCTTCTTCACTGCCAGGGCCCACAGCTGCCTACCAAGACCTCTCAGCTCTTCCTAGCAGAGCTGCTTCCCAGCCAGTCAGTTCCCAGTCTATATAATTGCAAAAGGTTATTCAATTCCAGATGTGGACTCTGCATTTGTCTTTTTTGAATTTCATACGGTTCCTGTTGACCCATATCTCCAGCCTGCCTAGATCCCTCTGAATGGTGGCCCTGCCCTTGAGTGTATCAACTGTTCCCTCCACTTTTGGTACCATCTGCAAATTTGATGAGTGTGCGCTCCAACACTTCCTCCAGATCATTGATAAAGATGTTAAACAGGACAGGTTCCAGTATAGTCTTCTGCAGTACTCCACTTGTTACTGACCTTCAGGTAACTAAGACCCATCAACCACTCTCCTCTGAGCTAAGTCACCCAACTGGCTGGACATGCACACATGTCTATCCATAAAAATGCATGGACTGCAACTGGCATAGCTGGCTTCAGTTACTTGGAAATTAAAGCAGCATGGCAGCATGCAAAAGCAAGGATATTTCAAGGTAATTTCATTAGCAATAAAAACTGGCTTTATTTCCTCTAAAAACCCAAACATCCAGACCCCCCAGATCTCCTAGAATCTACTAGAAAAATGTTCAATGGTATTTGAAAAAAACATAGCATATCTTTAAGTTGGAATACTCACATCACTTCTAGTCGAGCCATTCTGGAGTCATTTCCTCCAAAAGAAATGACCTCGCAAGTATAGTCTCCGATGTCACCTGACCATGTTTGGCTGATGAGGAGGGTTCCACCTTTCTCTACTGTAATCCTGGAACTGCTGGATGGATTTATTACAACACTGTCTTTCTTCCAAACATACCTAAGTATCACAATGTTTCAGTTAGTAAATACTAACAATAACTTTAAAATATATTTATTTGAACTGCTCAATAAGATACTAGCTTCTGCAACTATACATTAAAAATGACAGGCCCCTAGAGCTGCTTTCAAGAACAGTACCTTTTACCAAATCTTAGTTTTATATCAGTGATCAGAATGAGAAATGTAATTACACTCAGGATACAATATATTTCATAAATAGTATTACAGATTTTACATGGAAATAGTGAGTTACCCCTAAATGACCAAGTTCGTAAGTCTGCCTTCATCAGCAGTTTAAACTGAATCATTAAACTGTGAAGTTAATGACTGAGGTGTTGGCCCGTGTCTGCTAAGGCTGTAATAACCTTAGACTGCCATAATCAGTAACATCTTAAACTACCGTGGCAAGGTAATCTGTTAAAACACATTCATAACAATACATCACAGAGAAGTATAGACTCCATGGTCCATAATTACTTTTACATAGTATTTTTATACCTGTATTTCTCTTTTTTAATTTCTTTCTGCAGTTCACCATTCTAGCACCTTCCAAGCTGTTCCCTGCATTTTCTTTCATTTGTTTTGCTTTCAGAGTATATAAATTTTCATGTTAAATTTATTTTTAAATGGTGAGCTTCCTTTAAATGCTCTAGTGCAAAGAGATAACTTTAGACAAATTCTGCTTGCCTTTACACTATTGGAGCAGAATGTAGCCCCTAGTTACTGAGCTTTTTCCAAGAACATGGGCATTTCTTGCATCATTTTAATGCATCCCAATGTAAATACTTCTGAAATCCTTTTCCTTCTCTTTGGCTTTTACTCTCATTAAGTATCAGCTTCTGACAAGTTGGTTTTATTCATAGTGTATTAACCTTGACAGTAAAATCATGGAAGGCTGTATTGAAGTCATGAAGTGCAACACAACTCATTGTAAATAATACATAAGGCTGGAATGGAAGATGGGATTTATGTGATTAACGGTATAGTGTACAACCTTATAATGCAAGTATCAGGGGTGTGGTGTTAAAATCTCGGGTACTGAAACTTTTCAGCCTATTGCTATTCCCACAGCTTATGAAATTAAGCTCAGATAAACCACGCAAACAAGAAGTGACACCACCAACCTGACTGAAATTCGAGGATCATGAGTTGCCTCACATCGCAGAGTGGCTGTGGTTCCTTTGATCACCGTGCTATCCTCGGGAGGGTGAACAATAAAAGTCCGATCTGAAAAGAATACAAGCTGCAGTTCAGGTGAAATTACAGCATTGTGACTTGGGTAGTCACTCTGAGAGCAGACAATCGAACGCTTATCATTCAAAGCAAGCAGGCCGTCTCTCTTCATGTCTTTTCTGCAAAGGCCCCCCCACCCCCAACGGCATTGTGTCGGGAGGAGGTTGTACGCTGCGGGGCGCGCAGAGCTGATGGCAGCACAGGGCACGAGCCTGGGCTGGCAGCGGTCTGCGCAGGAGGAGCGCTAACGCTGTACTAACTTGCGCTGTGCTAAGTGTCTTTGGCAACTCCCTAAAGTCATAAAGCCATGTGTATGTTTATAATGCTAGGCGAACACATAAAAACATACATTTAGTCAGGAAATAAGGCGTACTGTTTTGAGTAGGGGAGACAAAAATAAACAAACAAAATCTGGGCAAAAGAAGAATATTCCCGAAAACACTCAGCAAAAGGAAAACGCAAATGGCACCCTAGAATCTCGTCAAATCTATGAAAGAGGACAAAGGAGGTGGAGTTGCTGGGAGCATGAATTTTCCATATAAGAAAGACATGCTGTTTACTCAAATGTTGCAAAACATCTTTATTCAAGCACCTCCTAGAGACCCAGAACACAATAATTGCCTGTAACTACAGCAACCAGATCTAGTGTGAAAGATCTCTACTACGCTCAGCACACCGTAGCGGCAGCAGATAGCATCAGATGAAGCAGCTAGACAACTAGGACAAGAATAGAAGATAGGTGGCTAATGTTAATCAGTCCCAAATCCCTGCAGAGATAACCAGTAGCTACTGAGATATTGCATACCCGCACAAGAAGCAATCATCAGTGAACTCAAAGGCAAACATGTAGAGATACCACCAATGGCTGTATCTAACATCTGTTAATTTTTAGCATTATTCCAGGTGTACCTGTGTATGCCTTCTAGCTTCATAATGTTGCTAAACAAGTATTATTAGGTTACATTCCATTCCTGCCCCTCCGGTCCCCTCCCCAGTAGCACAATGAACAGGAGCTACCTTTAATAGATATTAGCACCATTCCTTTGAGACTTAATAATGTGGAACCCCTTTGTACACCTGGATAGCAAACAGTTTGCAATATCCTCACACATACAGCATCTTTGTTTTGTCAGTATGGCATAAATATGATGGCCATATGACACGTGTACACTACTTTTACTGCCAGTATTGTTTTCAGGTATTCTCAAGTGCAAAGGCAAAACATTGCTGATGTAACTTGGACTGTTTGGGGATTAATGGATGTCAAATACGCACCATAAACCAGCATCATAATCAGTCTCAGGGGCTGTATGTCAAGGAGATTAGAAGAGAGAGGGCCTCTGCACTTTTATATTCATTACCATTACTGTCTTCATTATTTTTAATTATTTTTAGTCTCAGCTCAAGGATTGTTATTTCCTACCGTTAGTAGCAAAAACCTGTTACGCTTTAACATCTTGGCTCCTGCTCTGGATTAGTCACATGGAACCTGTATTTTACCTCTCCCATATGGCAGTGTCACTTAGGAATAACACAGGTGAAACTAACAGAATAGATTCTCTACACTAACAGAGAAAAATCAAGTGGAGATGAAGGGCAAACGGTGAAGAGCAAAATCTTTTCATGGGCTGCCCTGTGCCCTGGCAAGCTGTAGCAGGAGTCTGCTGTACTTTGCTTTGGCTTCCAACAATGCCCAGGGCCACAAAGAAACACAGAGGTATGAGGAAAATCATATCCACAGTAGCTGGGACCACAGCCTTAGCAACAGCACGGGCCGATCTACGCTGTCTGCAGGCTCCTGGAGGCAGAAGTCACTGCAAACAGCCAAATCTGCAAGTTACAGGACTGACGTACAGCGCAGGCCCAGTGAAGATTCACCAAGGTAAAAACCTGAGTGAAACGGTAATTATGATCAGATGCTCTAATTTATTTAAATATAGTTCCCTTCATAAAATATACAAGTTTATATGTATAACTTTACAAACAAAAAAGATACTTCTGATCGGTTTCCTAAAAGAGATACATTATTCCTATTAAATTATACAAGTATCTCTACTAACTAGAAAAGCATAACTACGTATGAAAATTTCCTGAGCATACACCAAAAACTGATTAATACTCGATTAAAGTTAGACTTTAAACAAAGTATTATCCTTACTCCACACTGTCAGCAGCACAAAGGCATTCAGGGCTCCTTCAGAATTGACTGCGTAGCAAGTATAATTGCCAGCATCCTGAAGGAAAACGGGTGTTATCTGGAGCCCTCCTGATTCAAGAAGAATGAACCGAGGAATCTGCACTGAGCCGCTGGCTAAGATCTGGTTCCCTGAAACAGAGAAGGAAAAAACCAGCATGACTGTTGTCACTTAGACGGCAAGGATTAAGCACAACAATCCCTCTGCTCACCGAACCAAAGAAATCAAGAAATACGTGCTAAATGGATCTACAGTATCTCCACAATAAGAATGGGCAAGAAAACAGCTTTTCCACAACAGCATGAAGCTGGTTACCTCTCTTCCATGAGATGGCAGGTTTTGGAGCCCCTGAAACTTCACACGTTAGCACTGCAGTCATCCCCTCGGTAACAGTAGTATCCACTGGAGGCTGTAGAAATGCTGGTTTAATGTCTAGAATCAAAAATTTTAAAAATTCAATGGATCAGCTATCAGAAAGATCTCCGACCTATTATCATGGACCGTTTTACATCCACTTTTATAGAGCTGATCATGGAGAAGGACATGACAATAACACATGAAAACCTTTCAGCAGTGACTAACCTTTCATTATTCATCTCCTAGGAATTATCTAACTCAGTTTATTACCCACATGGAAAATAGAAATCTATCAGTGCTTGCACATGTACAAGTAAGATAGCTTACAGATAAAGAAGGATAAAGTACTAAATGAGTGTTTGGGGGAAAGTTGAGAAATCTAGATAAACAAAACTATTTTCTTTCATCTTCGTAACCCAGAGTTCTTTAAGATGAAATGCAACTTGAGAAAGGCATTAACTTTCAAACTTAAATGTCAGCCAAAAAAATTCAGAATCTGATTCCCATCCAAGACATTTTCCAAATTTCATCCTCTCTTATCCGCCCCCCCAGGTGCATTTTATTACATTTTTTGCTGCAGTTTCCTACATGCATATTGAACTGGGGCTGTTCTATTTTCTAAGCTCAACAGGTATTCTGGTCAGTACTTGTAAACTGCCCCAGGGTTAAGTATCAGCTTCCTGAAGATGAAACATCATGGCCAAAATCATCTATGCTCTCATGGAGTTAAAGTATTATGGGTATACCCGTTTATAATTGTTTTTAAAAAGAGAATATTAGTACTTGGAATTTTTCCACAGATAAGAGTACTTGATTAGCCAAACCATTTAATCAGACTTTTTGGCCAAAAAAGATATTTAACTTGGATTTTCTTTGTTTTCCTAACAAAATGTTGACAAAATGCAAATAAAATGATAGCATGCAGAACTATGAAGCAGCAACACAAATTCAGAAGAGAATTACATTAGAATAGAACTAAACTATTTAAGTATAAAGGATAGAGAAAAATATTTCACAATTAACTTTTCTTTTTTTGCACTATATTTCTCCTTTTGTAGAATGAAGTAAGAGAGCTCATCCCAACCCACTAGTGCCACAGAAATATTTTCTACAGGCTTCAGTACACTCTGTTCAGGCCACACAGGGAATTTTGGGTATGTGACAGCTAGAACACCTACACTTTATGAAAATCAAAGTTGTGTGAACGTGAATGGAACGCTATAAGCATAGAGCAGTGGAGAAATCTAACTGATTTGGGTCCCTGTCATTTTATATGATAGCAGAAATGACAGCACAACTCGTGACTCTCTGTTGTAGCTCCTTACTCACTAGTTACATCCAGGCAGGTGTACGTCTGCATCTCCCCAGCTTTATTACTTGCAAAACACTGGTAGATCCCAGAGTCCTCAGGCTGCAGCCCGTGAATCCGCAGCCCACCGCTCAGCAGTACTTTGTAGCGAGGGTTCTGCAGCTTGCTCAGAGGAACTGAGTCCTTATACCAGACCAGGGTGGGAACGGGGACGCCTATATCACAACAGAATTTCATCGTTAGTCTATGCACAATGCATTTTGTGTAGTCGAAATACATGGCATTATTATGGTTATATCACTGGTATCCCATCCTTCCACACCAATTATTTATATTTCTACAAGCTGCTTTTGATAAATGGATGCTGCAACTTGCATTATCAATGGCAATAATATACTGTAGAACACGTGGGAATAAAACCAGCAGTGAAAGGGGAAACGTTGAGGAAACATGTTATCAAATTACTTTGTTCACCCAATCATATTTCATGCTACCACAAAATAAGATTTAGAGCAATTTTATATTGAAAGCTAGAATCATGTTACTTAAGCAGCAGCAACGTGGTAATACTGCAAGTCTATAAGACTGTTCCGCCCCAAATACGATTCTTCTCTGCTACTGTAGCTAAGATGTCAAAATAAAAAGAAAATGGCAAGTTACACGTAAAAAAATGAAGTGCTCACACGAACATATCCGAGTCCTAATTTGGCGGTTCACTTTAGCTGATGTGCAAATACCATGTTGTAAACAATGAGATAGCTTTAAATTATTATTTCTATTTCTCAAGCTTAATTTGTTTTTGAAAAATGCAGATATTAACAGAAACAAAACTATTACATCTATTCTGAACACAACTTATTGTCCCATTTATTCCTGTTTTTTTTCATGTGCATGTTCTACAAACACTGACACAGTTATTTCAGTTCTGCTGCAGTCACATCCCAGTTAGCTAGGATAAAGTAACTGTACATTTAGCATTTACAATTAGTGTAGGATTCCCATTTCTTGGAGAGTCATTAGGGACGCAGAACAGTCACATATAGGTATTCCTATCTCACTCCCCCTATCAGACACTGTTTTGTCTTTACAGTCTGGAAATCCCTAACTCTTCCTGATCAAATGTTGGCGGCTCTGTGCAGGGGTCTGAAGTGAAGTAGGTACTTTGTTCTGCGATTGGATGACCACAGGATCAGAAGGGTTTCAAGCTCATCAAAATACAGTATTTGCATAATTGGTAGCTATTTTTAACACATATCACTTAAAACCTTGGTGCTTCACATTCCCTTGTAATAAGGTGAGAACAGCAGTCACCTGTATCATACTGAAACTGTGAAGTTTTATTCATCGGTGAGTGAAATTTGCCCAAATAGGGTGGAGCACTGTATCACGGAAGCATTAAGAATGGGATGCAAGCAATGAACTGACCATGTGCAGACAATGAATTTCACTGTAATGTCGGCAATGCCTTAAGGTCCTTAGAGGCAAAGCACTACAGGACGATCCATATTATCACCATTATTATTTTAAAAGTCCCAGAATTAAATACTACTATATTATATGCATCTGTATCTCCTTTCAATTTACTTGTTCTCTGTACACAGACAAAAGCTGTATTAACTCCTAGAAAGACTGTACAAACAATATAAGGAATGATTGAAAAACAACACTCAATTCCTGCTGTTATTTTTATAAACATGCGTCATTTACTACAATCACCTCTGAAGCTTTTGTTCTGTTGATAAAGTAAAACGTACTCCTAATCTAGGAGGTAATCATCTCAGGAAGAAACTCACTATGTAGAGCGCGTTGTCTGACAGAGAATAGACGTAGTGCGGTAGCTTGCAATACACATAATTTAAATTTCATACAACAGCCCATGTACAGAATTAGTGTAAATTTCAGTGTTCACAATTCTCGGTGAGAGCGTTATTCATCTCTTGAAAATCCTCCTGGGCAAATACAAATTATCACCGAGTAATGAAGAAACAGATGATCAAAATGGGATAGTTCTCTGGATGCAGAGGAGCCTGGAAATGATGTCAAGTTTAAATAATCGCAATTCCATTTTCCCACACATCAGGCTTGGTAGGCACCTTGGAAATAATGAAATCCTGCATTCAGTACTTCAGACCTTTAACACTGGTGTCATTCCATAAATCCCATTCTACTAACAGCATTAGCAAACCTCCTAATCCTATAATCACTGTGAGATGCACCTTCCTATCACCAGTGCAGCTGACAAACTGAGTATTACCATCTCTATTTTTCTACATTTTGGTTACAGATATCTTCCTCTGCTCAAAGTTATGAGTCCGAATAACAGGATCTTATCAAAGCATGCTGGAGCCTGTCAGCAGCATTCATTTGGGCTTTCGTGATCATCCTAGAGAGATTTGTCTTCAAAGTTGTACAAATTTTCTATTTTCATTTTGCTACCTCTTTAGCTATAAATATAATTAAATCTAGTCTCTTCTCTTTTACCCCTCTTCTAGTCCCCCTTTCCCTTAGGAATTTTCCTTCTCTTTCTCTCTAAAGCCTTCTGGTGAAAAAATGAAAAGAAGAAAATACTTTAAAGACCTGTTGCACTACACCTTCTCTAACTTCCCAGCATGTATACAGTGCTTTTCATTTTTCAAAGAGAGGCTGACAAACTAATCTAGTGTTACAGAGGAGACTGGAAGCCGGGAAACTGAGACTTTGCTTCTGGCTCTGCCATTTTCTCCGTAACCTTGGGCAAGTAATTTATGCAGTCTGAGGCTCAGTTTCCCCGTCTGTGAAACAGATGCTTGACTCTTTGCCAATTTTAACTTATTTAAGAAGCTGGATAAAAGACTCTAAATACTCACAGTGTCATTTTTGTTATTTTTTTATTGCCTTCACTAGCTCCCAGTGGGCTACTGGGGAGTCCCAAAAGCATCCTTCTTTGTACTTGTCTAAACAGGTAGAACTAAAGTCCAATTAACTGTGCTCCCTAGACACCACCACTGCCTGCAGCTCTGAACTTTCTATAAGCAAATAAGAAAAGCATTTAAAGGAAACCCAATGAAAATGCAGGCAGCATCAGCGAGTGCTGAAAGATATACAACACAGCATGGTTACAGTGCAGTCTGATACACTGAAACTCCATTATAGGCAAGTAAAAAGCTAGTCTGTGCAAGCTGCAATTTTATTTACAGTTAATCTCTGCTTATATTGTGAAATTAATCTCTCTCTCACACATTCAAAGCGCACAAAGCCTGAGCAAATGGGCTGTGTGCACAAAGCGCCATGGGGCTGGGAGAAATGCAATCCGCCTTCCTATTTGCAGCGAAGGTGCAGGGCAGCCTCGCGTTCCCCTAGAGCTATTACTCTAGCTCCTAGCTTGGAGTAGGGGGGCGGCAACCTTCACTTATCCTTTTCTGAGTGCAGATTTGTGTAGTAATGGATTGAAAGGCCCCTATACTTAGGTACTGTATGGAGCTAGTACCTGCCCCTTACAAGCCTGTGATGTAGACAGTTAGTAAAATTATCTATGTGAAGACGAGTTTCCATGCTCCCATTCATCAACAAATTAGAGGTGCACTGAAAGAGTTCAGCAGAAATAAATTATTTGGCTCTAGTAAGGACTCCCATATCTCAAATAAAACCTCATCTACTGAGAATGATTATTACTGCCCTATTAATCCCCTTGGGAGCTAAATTGCTCAAAAGACAAGTCAGAACAGAAGGCAGAGTTAGAAATCACCCTCTTATCTCCCTGACCTCTCAAGGATTTTTTTTTTTTTAAATAAATGAAAAACATCTTAGACAGCAGACAGCTTTCCCACAGTGATGGTGAAACAATCCAGAGACTGATCACAGTTATGTACAACTGAAACATTTTTGGAAAAAACTGAGAATGCTTTTTTAATTCAATTTCCCTAATGATACAATATTTGGTTTTAATTCTGCTACTTGACAAATCTTCTCCAATAGAAGATGCCAGCATGTTTGACATACACATGCTGAAACATAAAGATGGTAGTACATGGCCAGAATAAATGCCTATCTATTCATATACCGTTCCTTTGAAATTGGCTTGTCTTGGATGCTCAGGCACAAAATGAAAGAACAAAATAAGGACGGAATGCTATTTCCACTTCTTCAGCTCCAGTAATCTGTGCTTTAGCTACTTTCTGAGCCACGCGTTGCACACACACAACTGTGTTTAACAGTCCTTACTAGGTTTTTCTTCCACAAATATATTTAATTTTGTTTTTCTAAACTATTTGTATTTCTGATCTTAACTACTGCCTGTAACAATGACCTCCACAGTTTACATGTTTTTTGAAAAAATATCTTGTTTTTTATACATCTACTACCTGGAAATGTAACTGAGTGCCTCCTCTACGCTTGCAGTAAAAAAGAGAGAATCACCTTTTTCTAATCACCTTTCCATATGGTAACCACCATTCACTGATCGCTTTCCTGAAGAGTTCCAGTCTATTTAATTTTCCATTATTCAGGAACCACCTAGACCTCTAGTTATACTATTCCTACTTTTCTGCACCACTTCTAGTTTTTCTATACCTCTTTCTCCAACGGAGCAATTAGAACTGTGTAAAGTCTTTGAGATGGGGGTGCCCCGTGGTTTCACACGGTGCTGCAGTGATATTCTCTGATTTTTTCTATTCCTTTCTTCCCAGTACTTAACATTTTGAATCATAGGTTGGCACTGAGCTGATCTTTCCAGAAGACATAGCTTTTCTGAATTAGCAATAGCTAATTTCATCTCTGTCATTAATTCCACCTGCAAGTTTACTGCCCAGTCACTTTGAATCATTAGAACCTTCTGCGACTCATCTCCAGTCAATTTTAATTTTGATTACCTTGAATATTTTCATATAATCAGCAAATGTTTTCATCTGACTGTCCACCTCCTTTTCCAGGGCATTTATGCATATGGTGACTAGCACAGGTTCCAGTTCCTGGGGAGCACCATTGACAGCAGGTCTCTGCTTTGAGAACTGAGCATTTGTTCTCTTTAAAAAGTCATTAATTCACAAGGAGACCTGGTCTCTTATAATTTGATCACTTAGTTACTCGAAGAGCCTTTGGTAAGAGACCTCAAAGGCTTTTGAAATTCCATATCCACAGGAGCACCCTTACACACGTGCTTGCTTACTGCACTGACAGATTTGTAAAGTGTTGACTCTTTCCTACATGGAAAGCACAAAAAATGCTTAAATCGTAATGGAAACAATATAATCATGCAATAAAGAGTATTTTATGTGGCCCTGATCCGAAGAAAGAATGCAGCCAAATAAACTGTCAGTGTTGCAGAGTGTTTGTTTTGGGTTGTTTTGCTTGTTGTTGTTTTTTTTTTTTTTTACAAGACTGCGTACTTTTTACCTAAGGATTTCAAAGCATTTATATGCATACTGCCTATTAACCTCAGCATCTGGAAAACTGAGGCACCAAAAGGCTAAGTAGATTGCCAAAGTGACATGAAAATCCATTGAGAGAGTCAAAACTTAATATCCAACTTTATTAACTTTTAATTATCTGCTTTAATCACAAGACTACGATGCTTCCTATTTTTCAGAGCGCTAAAATAGGATGTGCTTCTATTTCTATGGAATTAATCTTAAAAAGCATTTTATTTTAGGTGGAATTATAAACATTTGAAGGCATTTATGTTATTAAAACACCTTCCAATTAAAAACTGCCTGAAACAGTCCTTCTGCAGCAATCTAACTACACTTAAATATTACAGCTACTGACATTCTACTCAGTGTAAAAGCTCCACAATTTTTACAAGGAAGCTGAAACAAGGAAGTTTCAGCTACTGAATTCACTGACTGTTTGTATTGCAAATGATGGGTTCCAAAACCATACCTCTACCTCAGCCCATTTACCGCCTCAAGACACTGATTCTTGTCAAGCAACGAGAACTACGAAGTCAAGCTCACGGAAGGAAAGGAGCAGGCGGTGTCCTGCCCAACAGACAAACATGAACGTGCCTGCCTTACACCCATCAAAACTAAACTAAAGTAAAAGGACTGTCCATTTTCCCAAAGGCAGAGGACATCCTTCTGGCAGAAGGAAATTCTACCTTATAATCACCAGACCAGTGATAGTTAGTAATTATATACAGGCCTCAGATCATTAGAAGTTGATATAAGATGCTTTCACCAGTACAGACTATGCACCTCTCTCTCATGCAAGCTTCGGTTCTTCTGCACACTCACCCATAGCTTGGCACAAGATGTCCACGTCTTTCCCCACTTCAGCCAAAATCCGACTCTCAGGCTCAGCAGTAAAATATGGTGGTTCTTTAAGACCAGGGAAAACAAACAAAAGTAAACAAAAAACAGAGCAATATAAAAAATGGATGTTGATTCAAAGAATTTCATATAATCTCTCCACAAGCATTGCATTTAATACAGTGTATTACCAACAGAGTAGTTTGTCTCCTTTTGGGAGCTCTTTTTTTTTTTTTCAGTAGTAAAAGCATCATAAAAAAGTCAACAATTATTTGCTGTGATGAATATGAATTTCAAAGAGAGGCAAGTCAACGTCAGGTGAGATTTAGGGTTTTGCACAGCAAATTAATACTCAGAGCAGGGGACTACTTTTCACTTTATAGGTTTGAATCATGGAATGTTTTAATTCTCAGTTCAGAAGAGCCTTCCCGAGAGGTTTATAAAGGTTTATATTTACAACATAGGATTTTATAGGATAGTTTGCTTCAGTATCTAAACTAAACACCACCTCATGAAGGCATGAAGGCATGAAGCATGTCAAATAAAGTGCCATAACTTGTCAGAGAGCCTATATCAGAGGATAAGTGCAACATAATTAAAAAAATTCTCCTCAACAGTTTTATTTCTTGAAAGCAAACAGATTTAATGCTTTAATTGAAGTTACAGTAATAACCACAAAAACCCACACTTTATCATTAGGACTAAAGAAAAGATATTGGACGTTTAATTAAACAAAGACAAGATTCCAGAAACTGTAGAGCATGCTGTCATGTAACTCTTTCTTCTATGCAGCATAAGATTGAAGAGCATCATGTCAAAATCCCACAGGCATTAAGGTTGCAGTCATTATCACGGTAACTAACAACTGTCATAGTCTGTTCAATGCAATTATCATTTGAGTACTGTTTTTAGAAGCATTTCATTTGATTATAACTACAGTTCTATTGTAGTCTAGGCAAACTGACTGTGAAGTTTTAAAAAATACAGACAAGGCAATATAAATGGCTTGTAAGAACAAGTCGCTTGTATTTTCATCTTAAGGAATTCAAGTAGATTGGAAAAAAATGTAGCAAGCTCAAGCAAGATCCAAGGTCATCTAAGATGATCTTTTCTCAAAGCTCTTCACCAATCATACGTGAAAACCACACGTGTTGTTTGTATTATTGATAGGACATAACTTATTTTCACAAGTGAAAATAAAATCACATCAATTTATCCTGCAAATATCCTGTTATTTCTCCTGCTATGACCTGTAGTATAGCAAGCGTTGCTATCAGCATTTCACAGAGTGATTATACGACGTGCCAGCAAGTACACAGCGGTAACCACCAGGACTACGACTCCGAACGCACTCACAGCATGCCTTCCCGCTAACTACAATAAAATACTTGCTTGAGTGCACAGAACTGGGATCCCTTTTGGGCTTGGATGGATATTACAATTCTGTATTCATTCCAAATAAAGTCAATCAATACTAGTCTTCAAAATCTTGTGCAGAGGAGAAGGTAAGGTTGCAAAATAGCCTGGAATATGCTTTTACCCAGCAAAACCATTAAACCAAGCTACATGATTTATTATATTCTAATAATATACATGTGTTAACATTATTGATCCTCACTGCCTAAATATAAAGCTATTAATAAACATACATAATAAGAGGTGATTTATTGCACATGATCTCATGCATTAATCTAAACAACAAATTGAAAAGCTGAACATTTAATTGAAAGTCACTGATGGAACACAGTGTTTGACATGTTTGATCATCTAAGTTGCTGAGCCCTCTGCAATCCATCTGAGTCCGTGTCTGGGTATCGTACACTTTTCCTTTTTGTGCCCCCTCCAAGCCACATCTGATGCTTTCCTTGAGCTCCAGTTCCCAGAATTTTATTTTTCTGGTTTCCAAATTTTTAGCCTAGTGTCCTTACTTATCTATCTGTCCACCTGGCTGACCTCTCTTAAAATAAATTTTGAACCTCTTGTTCTATTTCAGTGTATTTGATTGTGAGGGGTAAGGTGGCCAAAGCAGCATAGAAGCAAGTGAGCACCCAGGCACATATCCCTACACCCAGGCCTTCTAACTTTGCGCTTCTAGCTATGGATGTCTTTTCTGTCAGTGAGGCTCCTGCATATTTTCCTCTTTTTAGGGGATTACTGAATGTACCCCTTTTACCCTCCCCTTTCTATGGCACTCTAACCTCAACAGGCCAACTTTTAAACCTGGCAACCTTCAGCTGCCAGCTCTCAAACTTTCTCCTGGATCAGCAACATATTCACACATCAGCGATAAATTTGCAGATTTATCTTCAACATGGGCCCGCAGTCCAGCTGCAGAGCAGTTAAGGTGACCTCAAAGATGCTAGTGGCTCCATGACCACTACTTATGAACTACTGTTCATAGCTGCTGCAGATACACTTGGCATATTTATTTAGCCTGCTTTCCCCCTCTTCAGCCTGTGCTCCTTCTTTTAAATACCATACAGGTTGTTCTGCTACCCTGGAAGAAACTGATTATAAAAAGAGATGTTTAGGTGAGCTGGCTATCAAGCAGTGAATTACTGGAGAAGAAACTTGAAGTCACTGATAACTGTTGCCTCGCAAATGGGACTGTTATAAAAGGACGATTCACACCAGCTTTTCTGAAAGAAGCAGGAAGACACTGCAGCAGATAAGACAGAGCAGTAGATAAAGGTCTTGGGTCTAAAGGATACAGGCCAACTCAGAGAGGCTATGCAGGGCGATACCTTCCACGCCAACGGCGCTGCTTTTCCACATGCCTGTCTCTTACACAAGCAACACCAATAGGTCCTTTGCAGGCTCCATTTTACCTGCCCACTGCACTGAGTAGTGAGGGTCTACAGCTTCAACAGAACTGAGACTGCTGAAGAGATTAAACAGAAAGGGCTCCAGTTACAGATCCTAGAAAACTGAAAGCTAGGCTCCCCACGTCTAAGAAGTCAGGCATATGATCGGTATACGAGGGGTGTGCCTCAAGGCCTAGAGACCTGTTGCAAGGGCAAAATTCATGGGACCTGCCTTTGGGCGTTGTATAACGCTTGCTGGATATCTGTCAGGAAGAGGCCACAGAAAACAGCAATATTCACAGGGGTCAGATAGCATTCTAAAGGGGCACTCTGGCTTTGTATATACGGCTATACTGCATATTTGTAAAGCTTGGTTTTGATCACACAGTGTGAATGTGAACATTTATTGTTGTAGGCAATAATCATGTGTTGAAATTTAATATGTGTGGTGAAATTACAATGTCTTCCAAACTATCTAACATGCCAGACACAAGCCCCCGGACACAGCTATTTCAAGGAATGACAGTTCCCTCTTGGTATCAGGTCAAACATTTGATTTAAATTATAGAATCACAACGGTTAGAGGAGGAAGAGACCTATTATATCAAGTTCACCCTGCTGGCAATGCACTGTGCTGTGCAACGAGAGGGGTCATGTCTCATATTAGACTGAAAGAAATAGATACTATATTGTTCAGCTATCGTATTGGTGTTTGCCTGATCTTAACTAAAAGGTCAAGAACAAGCAAAGGGGAAAAAGAATATCTGAATATAAATGCATGCTTTTTATAGCTGTTGAGGGTTTGGGGGTGGGGGATGTTGCACTACAGACATCATTGCAAAAACAGCCTCTCTGCAAAGCCCTTGGGAGCCTGCAAAATTTGACACCGTTCTAACTTCTCCCACACAGAGTTACATGGTCACTGATTTTAACATTCAAAAGACAGCAGTCAGCATCCATTACATACCCTTCAAGCTGCATTGGAGATGTGTGACTGAATCCTAGATACCTACGTGAAAGTCAGACAGAACAGAGAAAGCCTCAGGGACTCCTCCAAAGCTGAAATTCCTGTATCACTCAGAAATTCAGGCCTGCATATTTAAGAGGAAAACTGAGCCCTAAACACGGAAGCCTTTCTCTGACATCAGCATAAACTAAGTTATTTGGTGAATACCCTGTAAAGAAGGTGGAACGGAAAACATGAGAGCCCCTTATAGGTACAAAGTCTAACTCCGGACAGAAAATCAGAGTGTGTTGGGAGAGTATACGTTGTGCACCCAGATATAACAGATTCCTTGAAGCAGGGCTTTTCTTTGCATGAGTATCAGGTTAAAACAGAAACAGATGAAAAGCTACCCTCAGTCTCTTGTTTTGAGCTTTGCATGCTCTGAGTCATGGGAAAAATCCTTTTGTCCTGGGAACAGCTGCTTTCAAAAATAGATCCCGTTATCGCCTCTGGGAACCTATGTGGTAAGTATGACAAACCGCCCTACTGCGACCTGCACTCTAAAATCCTAGAGCCCAGGGCACACAGCTTCTGTCTGCAGAACCGAAAGAAGGGGAAACTTCCAGTGCATGTCATGGGCCAAACTGGACTACCCGGAAGTCCTATTACTTCACTGGGAGATTGTCCAGGCTGGGTCCTGTGTGCATTCGGGTGCAAGGGGACACTGATATGTCAGTCTCAAGAACTTCTGTGGCTCACCAAACCAAAAGTAGTAATGATATAATGAAAGCAAAAAAGATTATTAAAGGGCTGGTCTATGAATTTCAGATAATAGTTGAACAGCTTTCAAACTCATTTCTTCCACATAACTTTCTTTTCAACAGACTACCTCATTTTTCTGCTTTGAGCCTCTGCATGCATATTTAGACAAGTCAAAAGACATTTTATATATAAAACAGCTTTCTTGAAAATGCTCACTCTTTTCTTATGCACAATACATAAACACAATCATCGCAGAAAATTTCCTTCTTCTGCTTTCAAGACATAGCGTGTATGGTTTCTGAATATCTGAACTGAAACTGTGAGGACTACTATATTCAGAGAGCTGAGGGCAAAGAACTAAGGTGGCTAGCAACAGCTTAAGACAATTTCTGTTTTTATCAGCAATATAAACACTTAATGGAAATTCATGAACAATGGCAATGCACAAAGAAGGCCCTTCTGCATCTCCACACTTGCTTCCGGCGAAGTGGAGTGAAGGGGGAATAGCCCTATAGATCATCTCAGCTTCTAGCCAGGTTGGTCCTCCAAACTAATGCTATTTATGTTTCTGATGTGTTCATGAATCCCATGACCCCATGAAGCTGTATCCTTTGTATTTTATGAGAATCAGAACAAAGAGATAGACCTACAACATTCACCTAATCTCCTGTTTTCAGAAAGAAATATATCCAGCTGGGACGTAAAAGTTCTCTCTAGGAAACACTGAGATGAGAATAATACATCTATTAATGCTGATCAGCGCTTCCAGGCACAAAACAGCACCAAAAAAGAAAGGAAATCCTCTACTGTGATTCTACATGATTCCATCCTACTCCTTTGGATATGCCAACAGGGCTTTAACATTCAGTTCTGTATAACATCCAGTCATAAAAAGCCATTCTTATTGTTTTTCTTTTTTCCTCATTTTGTTCAGATTTTACTTTCTGACTGCACCTGCTTTAAAGAGCGCTATAGTTTTCATGGTTTCACTCCTTATTCCCTTGTGTGCCTACAATTCATAATTTCCCATAGAACAATCACTTTAAAAATGACTACTGCAATTTGTTGCTACAGGAACTTGCAAAATTGGAGCAGAAGAATTTAAGATTAGCTCCGTTTGCAAATTGGTGTGCTCATGAGACGATTCTCTAAATTATTTAATCTTCCACCAGTTAGCGGTAAAACAAATGCACTCTTACCTAATCTGCAACAAATCTTCCCCAAACTGTTACTCTGCCAACTGAGGAACATGCTACCCTTTAAAAATTTAAAACAATTGCAGCTAATAAAACGAGAGTTTGGAACCCCCTCGGTTTATCTTTGCTGGAATAATATAAAGATGTTAGAAAGCTCTTTGCCACATTCAGAAGGAAACTGTACCGCAACAAAAGACTAGAGCACTTTCTTCTTGCTCATGCAGTACTACTCCGTTAGATGTTCAGATTTTTCAAGTGTTAGGGTGATCTTCATTTACAAACAGGAGAGGTACTGTCAGAAATATTCAGAAATAATTTCTGAAATACTACTGTAGGTCACAAATAGGAATGTAAGCTGGGTATGCACACCTTTGTACTAAGCTCCATCGCCTTCTACTAGAACTCTTGTCACCTTCTGAGCACACGCTCAAGTTGTGTGACTTAGCTGGGAAAAGCAAGGACTGACGTATTTGTAAAAAAAAAATGGCTCTTATTAATTCAACATTTGTGATATCTTTGATCATCCATCTTTTTATCACTACCTTTGTTCTACCTGATAATAGCAAAATAATTTTTCTATCAACCCACAAAAGCTCTCATTGCTGTACTATGGAATGTCTTATTTGGTTTATCACAAGCATTTTGAAAACAAACTTGTTCCATTAACACAACTTCCTTTACCTGTTAGTCAAGACCCCTTTCTAAGCCCATGCTATATTATCCTCCCAAAGAAGCACAGCTCATTATCAGACACACTATCAACATGCACACACTACAAATATCACATACACGCAAATGGACAAGCATACTTGAGTCTCTGTAAATGCCACTCCAGTCGGTTAGGAGAAATATATCACAAAAATCCTTAGAAAATCCGTAGAATTATTTCATCAGAAGAAGGAGTAAATGTGGTTTGAATCTTTACTGTGCTTTCTTCCAGAACCTGTCCCTTTGCTAATTAAACAACAGCCTGATTCATCCCAGAATTCTACGTATGAATAAAAGTCATGAATTAACTACTAATCCTTTGATTCAGCTTCCTCTTTAAAATGAGAGATCCATCCTCCAGCTCAAGAAACTCATAAATAAAGAAACGTATCAGCCTTCGATGACACATTCAGTAAACACCTGCACCTGAAGTGTCTTGTTCCATCAGCACAAAATAAAAGTAATTGGTAACCAATTTGTTTCTGCTTTCTTTCATCTGCTTGTTCAAATCCACAGGCCTTTTCATAACTTCATTCCCTGACAGCCTCTGAAAACTGCACAAGAAATAAATAAAATATCTAAAAATAAGAGTAGATAAGCTACTAAAGAAAGGCAACTTTGCTATTTTAGTATGATCCCCCTATGACTGTTTCTCATTTTTATTGTAACTATATTTAAGAATCTTTTTACATTAACCAAGAGGCTGCTTTAAGTATTGCACTAGGCTAGACTTGACAGCCCAAAGCAGCAAAATTAAGCTAGTTACAATAAAATCTTATGAGTGAGGATGAGTTTAAATCAAAGCCATAAATAAGTGAAATCTGCCTCTGCTCCTTAAAGGGAAGGGCAGCTGTGCAGTAACAATTCTAAGAAACAGAGTACGAAGAAAAAGACTGCAACCAAGCTAATAAATGTAATAGAGACATAGCGGTACAAATGAACCTGGAACTGAGCTTTGTACAAAGAAGAGCTGTTTTCTTATTTAACATGACTGCTTTAAATCGCTTTAATAGAATAGAAGCCATACAGTAGAGTCTTAAAAACTGTATTTTTCAGAAGGCTAAAGGAATGTAGACAATTGTGTGCTGAATTCTCTCTGCAATGTACTCCGGAAATTCATGTATATGAATTCTGATCAATATGAAGAGCTTGCATCATTGCCAGAGCAATAATCTGTCCAGGACACCTACACGGTTACCACTGTGACTGTTACCTAAGACCTAAACTCATATAATCAGTGCTGGCTTATCATTCTAAAACTCCACTTTTATACTAAAATTCCTCATAAGCTTTAGATTGAGTCCAGTGTGCTCATTTGCATGATTATATCAGGCTATGCACACTAACTACCATGTTCAAACTACAACCTCCCTACTACTGCAAAATTCTAGCATAACAGCGATGGCAGAAACAGGCCAGTCCCTCCCTGAAAAAGGGCTGAAATGTATTCATGCCTCTTTAAAAATATTAAGTCCAAAGCTTCCCTTGTGGTCAGAGGTCCAGGACGTAGCACTGATGCTAATCTTACTTCCTTCTCCCTTTTGTTGCTTCAGTAATGACATCTGCCTGCCTGTGCGCTCAGGAAAGTCCTTGGCCCCCCGACCGGCTCTTGCAAAAGACAACGCACAGAAGTGCTCTTAAAAGGCTTCACTTGGAATTGTAGGCACTTGACACATTAAAACTAGATGCAAGCAAGCTGCGAGTTAATCAGGATTTAAAGTAGCTAGAAGGGAAGATGTGGAAACTGCCCAGTAAGGATTTTACTACTATATTTCCCCAACTTTTCATTAAATTCATAGTTTCACAGGGGATTCAGAATCATATCAGTGTTTTAAAAAAATCTATTTGATAGATTTATATTCATAGAGAAGAACAGCTGAATTAATCTGCAAGATAACCCCCTTTCACCTCTTTTGTTCCATTCAACGATGAAAGGTTCAAATCTAAGGTGGATAAAATATTAAAATATCATTTTTTTTTCCTACTGTACCTCAGTCAAGAGCCTGTTTTACTAAAAAACACACTGCCTTGAGAATTACCCATTATAGAAAGGAAGGCTTTCGCTCCTGCTGGTTCCTCGGTGCTGTCTCTCAATTTTGCTTCACAGAAGTACATCCCAACGTCAGCAGAGGTTGGGTTGGTGATAGTGAGACGTCTCCCAAAACTGCTAATTCCGCTGGTTATTTTTATTCCATTTCTCTTCCAAGACATGCTTAGTCTCTCAACAGGTCTTCCAAGTTTAAAAAAACAAAACAAAACAAAACAGAGCCACAGCAATAAAAGAATATCCATTACAGAATAAACTTACCCGCAGTTATATAAATATTATAAAACTCCTCTAACTCTTTCTCTGTCCTAGATATTGGACATTTAGAAGTTAATCAAGATGTAAGTTCTACATATCAAGACCAGAGACTACGCAAACGGCATTATGCAAGCACAGCTAATTGATACAGCAATAGAACTTAAGGACTAATAATTTGATTTTTCCAAGCAAAAGGATATAATGAGTAAATACTGCTATGGGAATCAGCTGCATAGGAAGTGCTTTCATTATAGCTCAATTACCAAAACAATATTAACTGTATCAAGAAAATCTCTGCCCTGAGGGGAAAGTAAATCTATTGGACTTCTTATCATCCCAGGACCTCTGCTATTCACTTCCCCTAGAATTCAATGCTGTTCCTACTAGGCGGAAACTTAGCCCCATGTGCAATAGGAATGCTGCAAACTGTAGCACGTTATACATAGTAGAGCAATAATCAGTGTAAACTGAATCTGTAATAAATTACTCCACAGAGTAGAAAGTAGAAGGACAGCCTTCCTAATTTATTTATCCTTGTAACCCCGCTGCTTTGGTGATACCTGGCACTGGCCACACACTCCAGCGTGACATCACCGCTGCCGGCTACAACGCTCGTATTCTGCGGAGGGACTACGATGACAGGAGCCACCGTGTCGGATGGGTCGCCAGCACCTACGTAGACAGAAAAAAAACTCATGAAGACTCTGGACTTCTGCAAATAGCAATGACTGAACCACCCCAGGCAAAGGCTCTTGTCAAGTGACACCGCTGCAAATTTCACTCTTCAGCCTTACCAGGGATCTTATTCTCCCGGTTAAGAGGAGATCTTCAGCGTGGCCATTTTCAATGGCTTTCATTATCCTGCACAAACACACTGTTTCAATATACCCAGCTTGGTATCATTCAAAACACATAACTCAACAAGAACTACTCCCAGATGGAGTGCAGAGGCCATTCTCAAACAGAGAGCAAATAAATTAAGCATCCTAAAGGTTTTCTATTGTCGAGCACTTTTATTTTTATCAAACACTTGCTGACTTACGTTTTTTAAGACCTTTTCATGTTTTGTTTATTCTTGCCACTTCCATGGCATTTCAAAAGAATCTGCCAATACCCGTGTTAGTTCTTTAAAAAGATTTTACCCACTGGGGAGCAAATAAGAAATTAACAGAGCAGCATATCACAGCAACTTCAATCCTCTGCTCTTATCAGCAAAGTAAATAACCCAAATCTGCTTCTCTTTTGTGAGGCATCATACTGTAAATAATTTAGCTTATGCAACAGTCAGCAGACACTTTAAAAAATGGCTAAAAGGCTGCTTGTAAATTATCACTGTGTACATTTAATAACTGAATTAAAATACCCATGCATTCATGGGTACTTTGCTTCAAGCAATCCATTTGGGAAAGAAAAATTGGCTATTTTTAAACTTGAATATGACAGTAATAAAAATTTCTAAAGATAGAGAATCCAATAAATGAAATATAGAATTAAAAAATGAAAATAAATCTAAACTGATGCAAATCTGGCCCAGCTCATCAAACGCTTTCTGCAAAGGAGTCTAACCCGTGTACATTATGGTAAGAAGAGTGGCAAATTGGCAAACGCCAGGTATGAACCCTGATGTCTCTTTTAAGGTATTTCCCTAAAGAATAGAAAATGGAAAGAAAAGTCCTTGTTTTCTTCTTTCAAAGCAACTGGCGTGCCAAAAGCTATTTGCCATGCTATTTCACTCGTTGGCTAGACAAAGCTTTGGTACTGGGGCTCAGACACTTTACAAGGTGAGTAGAGAAAACAAACCTATTTTGCAAAACAAAATTCTGAATTATAGAATGAAAAATGAAAAAATATTTCCATTTTGACAGTTTCTCAACTGGGAGCAAATAATGGACCGAGGGAGAAGAAAATTTGTACTAAAACTCGTTCTCATTTGCAACATATAAACATAACTTATATGGGATCTCACAAATCTAAATTTTTAGTAGGTTTTAGCTCTGCTCCACAACACTCCTGGAAAAGATATTATTGAGTAGCAAACCTCTCCGTGGTAGTCTTATAGGTATTCAGGACAGGAATCTCCCAGACAGTAATTGAAGAAAATAAAAAACCACTGCCAATCAGTTTAGTAGTTTGTTACTGATGAGAAGAAATAACCTCAGAACTGGGGTTCACCGCCACCCCTCTGCGCCTGGTGAAGGTTTACAACAGCAAATACTAAAAGATCAACAAACTAGGCAAAGACAAAATAGGGTAAATTGGGCAATAAACATTCCTTATCTCCATCTGTAAAAGAGGAAAACCACTTGTTCTGCTTATCAGCTCCCCTGGAAAATGGCTCAACCACCCGGAAAAACAACCCAAGGAGAGAAGCCAGCTTTGTTGTAACCTCTAGGAGTTTACCAGATGAAAAAGGTTCTTTGTGCAGTAAACAGATAAGCACAGGAAATAAAAGTGCACTTTACTCTCCCTGCAACTAGGAAAAACCTAAGGAGGTTTCTCTGACTTTATTACTAATTGCAGCAAGAACCTAAACAAAGAGTCCGCACTTATTTTCATATCATACAATCCCTAAAACAAACCTGTTAAAAATGGTCTTCTGATAAAGATTTTGAGTGGGTGAGTTAATACAGCTGTGATACAGAGAGCTCATCAAAATGCTTAGTGCTCGGATTCTGCGTACTGTATCTAGAAATGCCAGTTGCAGAAATAACAAGAACTATATATAAAACAACACAGTTTCCAAGTATTATCTAAACAGTTCCTAGGCAGCATACATATTCATATTTCATATTCAAAACCAGTTTAAGTTTCCATTTGCAGCACAAAGAAATCACTTGCCATAATTCACTTGGGTCCCAATCCTGCCCGATAAAACTCAGTAAAGACATTCCCAGGGATCCTTCTGCAGAATGGCGCTTGCAGTTTTGTTTTGTGCCTGCTGAAAATGTCAGAGGAGGAATTTAGTCCTGCTTTAGCGTAAAAATCTCAACATGGCTGCAATATGGGTTCTGTGTGTAAACGTCCACCACATCGTTTCAGAACTTTATCCTTTTGTAAGAAAACTACAGGTTAGAACCCAAGAAAGTAGCCAAGCTCCTAATATCGATAAGAAGTGTCACTGCGATTTTGTTTCAATGATGTGATACAGCAAATCAGATTGCAGTCTGCCAAGGAGGGTAGAGAGCTATTTCAAACAATCAGGTAATGAAAAACTACCCAGACTTTCTAAGTTTCCTATCTTTCCAGTCAGTAAACCCATTCAATCCCCTTCCTACCTCCTCATCTACTACACTGGCACGATTCTGCTTGACCAGGTGCTCCACTACACGCCATGCCGAATGCCGGTATTAGCAAACAGACATTTTCCTTGTGAATCCTTTGTAGAAAACAACTGACGTTTTTCTCTTCTTTGCTGCTCCTTTTTTTTTCTTCATCAGATCTTTTCTTGCCCCATCTTTCTAGGTCTTTGTCTTGATGTTTCCGTCTTGCTTCTCTTCATCTCCTCCACCTCTGCCTCCCTGCATGCAGGCAGCCTCTCTGCATTACTCGCTGCTTATTGCTCCCTTCCACAATCCCCTACAGATGTTTCACATTATGGAGAAACTGCTCAGTCCCCCCTGTATCCTAATGGCTGAGCTGCAGTTTCTCTGACTGTCATTTATGCCCATTAGGAAGAAATAATTATTAAAGATATGGAAATGGGAGAGCAGTATGAATGCCCACCAGCACACAAGCCCAGCAAGATGAACCTGCAAACGGAGCACTGCCATTCCCACCAGGCTGCTACCTTCTGAGCTAGAGCTGCTTTCCGGACCCCTTCGCTCAGCTAAGAAAGGGAAGCAACGCCAGGGAAAGACACTGCCTCCAGAATTGTAGCCAAGGGATGTGTAACTATTAGACATAAGTCTGTGGGAAACTTGTAGGAAAGCTACAGAGACTAGGCTGAAAGGCCCTGCAGGTCACTTAAGAGCTATGCTCTTAATTCGATTCTCGTCCCTAACAGAGGACTGGACGGGAGGACTCCCGCAAGCACTAGACTCCACCAGCCCTAATCGACGGACAGTTTTCTCCAAACAAGAACTGTTACTACTTTTTTTTACTCTGTATCTGTTTTAGCGACAGCCCTCACAGTATCTGCAAGATTTCCTTTGCTCATCAACCCAAATATTCTAAACTTTGCCTTTAGACACTGTCTGAATTGCTACTGGCATCTAATAGGGCCTAATGGCTGCCGTGCCTCAGGACCAGCCACAATCTTCCTTTAGGCCAGCATATCGTAGACCGAAGAGTCTGATTCACAAGCGGACGGAGCTTGCCCTGGCGCCGCTTGCAGTGCTTCCACCCTCAGCTGCTCTTGCAGCAACCGGTGAACTACTGCAATCTTCAGCCCACAATATTAGTGAACTGGCACCAACATTATTTTTCCACACAAGAACAAAAAGAATAGAAAAAAGAGACAAGAAAAAGGAATGAGACGATCTGTGGCCTTGCTATCCCTGATGTGTTATAGGAAGAGAGAAAAAAAAGAAGAGGAGAGGGATTAACGACTCCTGCGTGGTCTATTCAGTTTTATCACCAGAGGATGTATATGAGTGCGCAGGTCCGATTTTGGATCTTTTTTCCTCCTGTCTGACCTGGAATGAAACCTGTCCCAAGTGGCTCATAGCACTGACTTTTTTCTACTGATGAGCTGTAGAATTCTTAATCTTTGTTATTTAAATACAATAATTACGGAGACTGCCCTACCATCTCTGAAAAGACATAATCAGTGTTTTAATCTCTTCACGTATATTACTATGTAACGTACAGGGAGCTTTAAATATCATTTACAGATTACAAAGATCACAGACTTTGTCAAAGCCACTTGGGTGCTTAATTTTCTCAATGAGGATGAAATCTCACTCAGGCCATAACACTGAAGACGGGAAAGGTGCTTTCCCCTCATTCCACAACGTATAAACATCAGCTTCTTTCTCAGGTCTTACATTATGGCATGAAAAGTTTATCTACATCTGTGTGTTTGCGGTTCAGAATATTAAGAGCATTACTTCATGGATGCTCAAACTCATCTCAGAGAGCGGCCGTGCAAGCCAGCCTTTATATAAGGTGGGAGAAAGTGTTTATCTCCAGAAAAGAAGTAATAGCTTGAGCTCAGACCTGACAAAAATGACAAATCTTACTTTCGGAGCTGAGAATTTAAATTGCTTATAGGTCCCAACCCACTGGTGATACTTAATAAAAACAAGATTAGCTTAAGCAGGAGGAGTAAGAACTGCCTTAATAATCAGCAAGATCACCCTCATTTACTCAGCATGGGTAGAGCCCGCAACGCAACGCTGACTGCTAGTCATTCCTACCCTGAGCCTTAGTCTGCACTCACTTCTCTGTGCCCTGTTTTCAGCAAAGAAGGAAATCCCAAAGGAATCAGTATCCAAAAATGGATTTACTTCTTTATATTGTGAAAGTTGTTGAAGAGAAAAACGCTATGCAAAAAGGATCACCATTATGCTACCCACAAGCTAATGGAGAAACTGAACACTTCAGCACAAGTCTGAACCTTTTGTAAGTTAACCTGGAAGAAAAAGGTTAGAAAATCTTCATTATAAATGTCCTACAGACTTTCAGACTTGTACAGTACGTAGAAATGCCTATTCAATTACTATGCAGGATATAGACAAAACTTAATGTTACAAAATTATGGATACCTAAATTAGAAAAAAAGTACAATGGGAAATAAGAGAATCAGTCCAATACAAATAGCAAAAATATTTCGTTCAGCATTATAGCATCAAGAATACGCAATTTGAGACTATGTAACACGGAATCTGAGAAAAAAGGAGAAATAAAATTCACATTGTGTCTCAATATGGCTCAAGCAAAAGAAAAACAAGGATCTTACAAATACAAACTGTGTAATGAATACATTTCACTTTTTCCATATACAACCTGCAGATGTTTTGGATTATCAATCCATAATAGAGTAATTTCCCTTTCCCTGACAACCACTTGTAGACCCAAGAGAAAATAAGGGTGCCAATAATGAAAAAAGGCATATTTCTCAGTCACAAAACTCTATCCTAAAACATAGCTTTTCTATTTGTTCCCTACTAATTAGGCTGCCTGTTAACAGATTGCAGAATTAATGAGTATTAAGTTACCATTTCATTTTTGCTCTTATATTAACAGCAGGTGCTGTTCATTTTCGAGAAGAGGAAATATGTGATGTTGCTGAACATTATTATGTACTGTACCAGACTCTGCTCAGATTCCTGAAAGCAAAGAAAAATAACAGAGACTTTCCTGCAGGGATGCTTCGTTCTTTCTGAGTTTGGCTCTCAACGTCCCCCAGTTTATTACAGCCATAGCCAGTCCGTGTTCCTGATTTCTACTAAACTCACACAATAAACTCCTAATAATCTGTTCTATCAGTTGTACTCATCTGTGTGACACTTCCTCAAGGTACTGAAATACTACAGTGGGAGGAACGGGAATCTCTGAAGGATACTACTTTCAATGAGAAGCATGCCTGCATTTAGATCTCTTTTTGGACCTCTGTATTACTTTTACAGAACTGTCCTTTTGAGGTGACATCAAGCTGTGGGGAATCTAGTACAGTATGAGCAATTGATTTGGTTTCATGGACAACATTAAGGCTCCAGATGGAGTTCTGGGAGACAAAAGTATCTTATTTATGAAATAATAAACAATCTAATGACATAGAGTTGGTGTATGAAGTATTATTATGACTTTTCACTTTGCCAGGATATCTTAGGCCCCTCAAACACGTACATATTAAGGAAATTTCTGACCTTCTGAAGGAAGGAAAGGAAGAAGGAAATTTTCAACCTTTGAAAAAATAGACTCTAGACTCAAAGATGCAACATAAAAACTTTGGAGACATAAAAAGCTTTGGGGATGAAATTTATAGTGAAAATGACCTAGTTGTTTGAATCAATCACAGTAAGTGAATTCTTATGTATACAGTCCTTGTCTTGATCCAGACATCAGACATCATGACACATGAATAAAACCCCAGATATGAAAAAATGAAAAAGGTTTACGAAATGCAATACAAGCAAAACGAATGGTCTAGGTCACTTATATTTATTGACTCAACATGCTCTTCTCAACGTGACTAAGCTTTGCCCACAACAGATCAAACACATGATTAATTTCCACTGCAAGTAAAACATAAAAAGGGTGAATAAAAGAATAAAACCAAACAAAATAAAGCAAACAGATCAAAAATTAAATACACATTGTTTTACAGGGGTGGTATGGCAAAGAGAAGCTATTGCAAAAGATTTCATCAATAACTGCTTATGAAGCCCCGCATAAAATAATCTTGGCTGAATCACCCATTTGTAAAGCAGCCAAGCACCTGAAAAGCTGTGCTCCTTTCTTTCCTGCTCCTCTGTTCTGGCCCGGTGCAATGTTGCCATAGATGTTACACCAGTACCTCTGACATGTGTCACTTTAAAAAATAAAGTTGCCCAAAGATAATGAAATTATACCAGCAAAATTTTTCCCAGTCAAATTTACAACTCTGCAAGCAGTTCAAAATGCACTTAACTTCGGGCTTATTGTTAACCAGTTTGAACAGAGCAGAAATACTCCTATGCGTAAATTAAGGACATACATAATTTTGCAGAAACAGAGCCTTAAAGGAGAAAACAGAAAATATATTAACTATGCAAAACTGTAGCATTCATCCAAGAAGATATTTTATGTGTATAGAGCTTTCTGTAAACTATATTGGGAACACCTAATAGAAAGCACCTCTTGAGTAAGTCTAAGAGGTCTCTCAGACATCACATCATACAATCACATTTATGAATGTCTGTGGTAAAAAGACTGAGTTTTTTGAATTCTGTATTCCTGGTTGGAAGGTTTCCTAGTGCTTTGTTATTCAGACTCTTAGAAACACTCCTAATTTCCAGCTTAAATGCGCCCCATTTGTTCTTCTGCCAATGCTGTCCTTTAACTTAAATAGCTCTTTTCTCCCTCTGTGATGTTTACATCCTGAAGTATTTATAGGCAACAATTACATTCCTTCACAGTCTTAATTTTACTAAGCTAAACAAGTCAAACTCTTCTCATCTGACAAGTTTGAAAAGATTCACTGAAATATATACAAACAAAACATTAAGAGCAAGAGTAAGAAAACAGCTAGCATCAGGCTATAAATGTTTCCAAATGTTTAAACAAATAGCAGTCACATTTGTAATAGCTTTTCTTCCTCCCCCTTTTGTAAAGACTTTCACACAGACTGTAAAAGCGGTTAGTTTTAGCCCTAGAGAAAGATTAATGGAGAGCTCGGCTCTATCCACAAGATGACTTGTACCCTTTTGTGTGTAGTTAGGACAGCAATGAAGAGCTTTATATACGTTATTAGATAAAACAGAGTGTAAAATACATGCTGAGAAGCTTCTGAAATCTTGTAGAGAGTGTTTAGGTTCTATCTCTCAGAGTAATGAAAGACAGGAACCTACACAGAGTTGATTCACGTACAAAAGATGTATTTCTGTAAATCACAGCCCCCCACTGGTAGTGTGAGGTTGTGTGGCCCTAGGAGCAGCACCAGAGCCTTTAAGGTTCACAGTGACAGTCTCTCCAAGTCACCTTTCACCAGTTCTGCTCCACACACTGGGACAGGGATGGGACACGTGCCTTCTTTCCTGATTTTGCCCATTTTCGACAGGCCATTAAGTGCAGGCGACCAAGGACTGCTTTGTGAACGAGCCCTCCACAACCTAGACTTGCTTCTCCTCTTTTCTGCTACATAAGGACTATAAACTGGGTTTATATTTTAGGACTATTTCAGAAATAAATTCCCAGTATCGTCCCATGTAGTTTTAAGGAAATTATGTCACTACTTAAGTTACATAGCTCCCTGTGATGACTCAGCAGCTGAATTCAAAAAAAGATCAAATTTCTGCCCAACACTCTGAAATTCCCTTCTCACAACTCCTTGTGCAAACAGAGCAATTTAGAAGTTCAGTCTCTGTCACTGACCTGACCTTTCCCCATGCACAGTGAGGGGTTTCTTTTTGCCTAGAAACTTATCATCCAGCACATCATTAGAGCTTTTTACATGAAAAAAAATATATAGCCCCAAGCTATTCTAGCTAAAGAACACTCAGATGGCTTTTTAAGCTATCAGATAGCTTTAATATCAGGTACGTAAGTGGATAGAGCGTGCAATCTTATTCAACAGCAGTTAAAAGGAAAAAAAAAATCTATGGTCTAGCAGTGGAATCTATTAGCCTCCGAGTCATCTTCAAAGCAATGCAAGAAGCAACAGGTAGAGCAGCCGCTTGCAGCAAGTCGGCAGGGTGAGTGTGGCCCTCTGCAGCATCTCTGCACTCAACACCCACAACCTATGGATTTTTAATGGCGTAATCTGAAACATGTCTATGGTTGAAAAGATTTTAAAGTAACTGATCAGTGGAAATATTTTTTAAGAGGTTGTACATTTTCATGATGCACTGTACAGCACTGTAAGAAAAGCATCCTTTTCAATACAAACAGGCAGGCACTGCGGAGGGGATCTGGAACGGGGCTCGGCTGCCCGTGGATTCTGCACTGGGCAGCAGGAGTCGCTTCCCACCAAGGACACAAAGGATCTTTTCACTTCTTACAGCCCTGGCAACTTCATTTCTCTGGATATTTACCACCTACATTTTTAATAAAAGTAGATTAGTTTAATATACCGCACATCAGTACTGGGATGTTAAATAAAACTCATACTAGAACTGCCAGTGAATCATACAGTCCAGAAAGGAAAGATTTAGTGGTGAGAGACAAAGGGAGGCAAGAAACGAGAAAGCAAAGCTGAGCTGGGGGCATGGCTGAGTTAGGAGAATCAAAGAAACCCTGGAAGTTTAGATGTTGCAATTCTTAACCAGCAGATTCTGGTTTACTGTCAAGCAGCAGGAAAGAAAGAGAAACGGCAGACAATAAAAAGCTGCCTTCTATTTTCAATTTGTATCTTCATATGTGGCTTCATCTTTATATCAATGCAATGCATTTCTTAACTTCTTTCTTTGGCAAGGGACAATAAATAAAATCACATAAAAACTGACAATCCAGTTGCTTCTTTTCCCACTCATTTGCAACAAGTTTAAAAACTCTTTTGCTTAGAAATGAAAGGATGGCAACAGACATTCCCATTTGTCCTTTACTGAACTTAGAAACCTAAAGCCCAGGGATAAAGAAAAGCATCTCGGGTGACTGCTGGGCAAAATTATTGTAGTTTCTAAGATCTACTTTTTGTAGCGTCTTTTTAAATGAACCTGACATTGTGATGCACTATGCTGGGAGAACATGTTTGTGCATACGTACTGATCATATGACAAGCAGCACCGCTAAGGCTAAAATTAATACTAAATTGCAGTTAGACTCCCGTTAATATACAGCGATAAAACAAAGTGCTACTTTGAGGTTGTTTGCATTTACATTCAATACCATTCCACTGATTTTTAGGAGGATATCATATCAAACAAGTCGTATTTTTCTAGTATCATCTAAGTTTCAGGAGAATGCTATTAGATGCCTGGCAAATACATGAAAATAATAATTATTATTGGATTTTAGATCCTTCCTTATACCTAGGTTTCTACTGCACCTGGTTGCTTGTTTAAAAATCTGGGATCTTTTTCTGACAGATTAAATAATAGAATTTAAAGCTGCCCTCATCGAGGATAAGCAAAAGATGAATCTCAAAGTATCCCATAATTGATTTGTTCTTCTCAAGCAAAGGAAGCACTTGTTTCATAGGATTTGGTGCCAGTAAATGCATTTAGGCTGCCAAATTGGCCACCATTATGTAAAAAGCATGTACAAGAATACTTATACAGATCTGAACGACACAGTCATTCAGCTAAAGCTATGCAAATACATTTTTGCAGTTACTGGATAAGCAAGGTGTTGATGAAAGCTTTCTCCAGAAAATCCACTCTAAGAAGAGTGATTAAAATTATCTATTTAAACATTATTTGAACTTCAAAAAAAACCACCCAGATTTCAAAAACTGCCCTGAGATCCTACATGCATGTAAAAATTCGTGAAGGCTTAAAGGATAGCTCCTCTACAAATATTTATAACATTGGACTAAATAGGCTATTTTGTTCTTTGCTGAAACTACGTTCAAATCAAGATGCTCTGAACAGCATTTTAAGCTCAAGGTCAACTCTTGCTGCAATCTATTTATATAGTTATATGGGAAACATGCTCTGAGATCCAGACTGCTACCTTGCTCCCAAGGTCTGTTGTTTCCAAGTTGTTACATAAAAAGAGTAGAACTGAAAAATAAGAAGATACCCCACAGCCTTCTTCCAACAGCTAGCTCAACCAAACATATGGAATGACTTGTCAAAATAATATTTTGAGAAATAGGTTACCAGGGGCCTCAGGTCTACTCCATATGGTCTGAAGTTCTCCACCCCCCTTGACCATATCATGCTACTTTTTTCCTTTCTTCTATAAAAGGACACAATCCTTAATAAAAGTAGAGTTGTTCAGGTCACAGAGATCCAGAAGCAATAAAATATTTCATTTACTTATTTAGTGTACTATAAAATATAAAAGCAGGTCAAAATCACTCACACAGCAGAGCTCGGAATCCAAAGAAATATTTTTCTATCAAAAGAAAGAATTTTTCTTCCTCTTTAAAGCACAGATGTTCTTCTAAATAAAGTGAGGCTTTTCCTTTGCAGCCTTTGTGATTATCAATCTTTGGTTATTTTATAATATAAGGTTGCCTCACACCTCAGCAGGGAGAAAAATACATAGTCCTGTATTTCTTCTGTAGCAAGAACAAAACAAATGTGAGCAAAGAAAGCTCCAAAAGAGCAAACAATAACCCAGCTGAAGAAAGTCTACAAACTTATTCATTCAAAAATAATTCCACAGATGGATAAGCATTTAATTTTCTGAAGTGAGAATAAAACAGCATCTCTCTTTTCTGGAGGATGGAATGGGTTTTTGTGTCTGCCTATTTATATACAGTATATAAATGCATGTTCAGAGAATACTGCAAGTACTGTAAAAAGAAATCTAAGGGGAAGTTATTACTCAGTGCTCTTTGTTGGTATTTCTGCAGTACGGGTAGTGTCAGCATTGTTAAAAATAAATTGGTAGCGAACCTTGCTTGCCCAGTGCAAATGCTGTTTGCATTAATGTACTGCTGCTCCCAGATAAGACAGGAGTTTTAAGAGCAAGATGTCTTTTCGATCTTACATCAACTTCTTACACTCTCAGAAAAGCACTGGCTCCTTGTTTTCAGCTGTAGGGATGGCAAACAGCCCTCTCCACATACGACAAAGGACTCCTTGCTTCAGGAGCTGACAAGAGAAGCTTATTACCGTGCGGTCGTCTTCTCTCCCTACTCACCCCAAACTTTCCATTTCAGGCTACTTCTCATTTGCAGTTGTTATTATCCTAATATGGCACTAGGATGGCACAACAGATTTAGAGTTAAGTAGGAAAATTAGGGGGAATAAATGAAAAGTAAAATGAGAAATGTTATACTTCCTTCCTGTCTAAACCACAAATTTGTGTCTTAGAAAGAAAGAAAACTACCCCTACGTTTAGAAACACATAGTCACTTCCAAAATGTCCTTGGGTTATCAGTTTTAAATGCATTGGGAATGTGTGATTAGGCAGAACACAGCAATATTGTTTAGTTTTAGTCAACACATTTTATTTAGATTTGCTGTAGAAATAACACTATCAATGTGATCCTGCTACCCGGCTGGCAAAGGGCGGTAGTAGCGCAGAACTGTCAAGCGTTGGAGCAAGTGAAACCATCAGAAAACGTTGCAGGGTTTGCTTCATAACAAAACACCGACTCTTGCCTTCTCTCGTACACATACAATCTCCTAAACGTATTTATAGACACTGGATGAAGAAGGATAAATCACTTCACTTATATGCACACACGAAATGCATTTGGATACAGATTAAAATTAGACTAAGCAGCTAAAATAAAACTGGAAGCCACGATGGGAACAGCCAGCTGTATTTACAGGCAACGGGAATCCTCCAAGGGATGTCCCCTAGCCTGTGATACCGAGCAGTTTTTACCTTGTTCCGCTCTGTGACTTCTGTCTATTTTCTCCACTTCGGTATTAGTTCTGTAAGCTCAGTGCAGCCATACCTATCCTCAGTGAAAGAAAACAGTAAATGCAGAGACCACACGTGATATCAAAAGCTAATGCTGACCTCTCTACCGGCTATTGAAAACACCCAACAGGGTCAGATGTAATTGACTTATCTCCCCTCCCCTCCTTATTATAAAGAGTAACTATAAAGAAGAGATTAGCGTGCCAGACAGTTTGCCTATTCAGGAGCCAAAAAGATTTAAAATGTAGACCAAATTTAAGACAGTAAAATGCATTACATACTGAGCCACAAAGTATCTGAGAAAACTCAGACATACAAACAGCTTTTCCAAATAAACCATACTCTTCCCCCTCCTACTGCCTCAAGAGCCTGTAAACCAAACCCCCCAAAACCTCCAGAACAAAACTGAAGTGATATATAAAAATAAAAGTATAACTGAAGCATTTTTGACACTTCTCTATCACTCTTAAAAATAATAATAATAATAATAATCCTGAGCTATTGAAGTGACTGAAAAAACCTAAAAAAATCGATGCATTTTCACCTGGTACTTTTCAAAAGAGGAGGAATACTGGGTGTTTCAGCAACGTGGTTTAACACAGCTTCGTAACAGAGCCCATCATAACTTACAAATAACGCCCTCGACAGCAAAATATTTCACCGTACGGTGCTGCGCCCAGGACTCGCCAGCCCGAGGAGACCCAGGCAGGACCGCGACTGGTGCCGCACAGCGGCCCGAGCTCCTTCGCGGCCGGCAGCGCGCGGCACGGGCACTGCTTGGCCTTTGGCCTTCCCTTGCTTACCACCTCGCAAGCGCGGCACATCCGGCAAGCAACGATGTGCCAGCTGAGCGGGATTTTTATGTGAAAGGAACAATTTATAAACTTCAACTCCAGCACGTACCCAAAGGTTTGGAAGTGTTGGCTTTTCAGTGTTTCTCTGTATTTCCCTTTTTTTGGCAATTCTCGGTTTGTAGCTGTGGTCAGGATAAAGTTTTTGATAGAGATAAAGAATCTCCTGTACGTACTTCTAAACTACTCAGAACTGTCTGTGAAAGAGGCGAGTGGTTGATCCTTCCCTTAATCTGGCAGGATGGATATAAATTTGTGTTTTTTACAGGGAATTATAGGTCTTTCTCAAAACAGCTAATAGTGACAACCAATTAAAAGACAAAAAGAAAAAAATAACCTTTTGCAAACAAACCTGTTTTTCTCAGCTCACATAGGAGAACTACAGTCTCCAAAAATGATTTTAAAATGTTTTCAAACACCAAGAAATTTCCCTTTGTTTCTGTTTCCTCTCTACGCACAGATACACATGAAGTGTAAAACCCAACAAGGAGGGGAAACGGAACATTTTAAATAGTTGATTTAATTCTGCATAAAATCTTTACTCCTACCATTAAAAAGTATAATTTATTACCACTGAAAAATGTAAGTACTAGAAAGTGCTCTTGAAAAATAATAACTGCTTCTACCAGCACACCAGAGACCTCTCCAGAAGATGCAGGAATCATTATCTCCATTTTACATGGGCTGAAAATGAAGCGAGGACAAACACTACTGAAATGAGGCCACAGGAGGTAAAAGTCTGACCTGTTTATTATGCCCTTTCGGCATGCGAGGCTACACTCAAATCCAGGATAGAAAACTTTTTTTGTTTTTCTTTCCAAACTCCAACTGCAGGAAGAAGCTGCTATACAGTACCCGGGGGCGTCCTGCACGCTCTGAAGCCGTCTCTCCTTCTCACGCTCCCTTTGCAGCATCGATCTCAGCTGAAAGACTTGTTAATGCAGTGTGGCAATTGAAATTAAATCCTGGTGCATGTTTTCAGATGACACAAACTGGACAGTTATTCACAGCATTTGTGGTCAACAGCAAACCAGGTGGGTAAAAAAAGATGGTGTATTCTCCCCGGTTTTATCACAGGCAATGTCAACATACGGATAAAACAGGCAATTTACATTTCTCAGAGTTATCATTTCAAACTGCTTGCAGACTCTGGCACGTGTCACCACACCAGTTTAACTGAGCTTTAGCTATTGGATCAAGCATTACAGATGAATGTCTAAACCTCAGATCGTAATGTGTGTTAAGATCATTTAAAGAGCAGGATACAATCTGGTGTTAAAGAGCCGCTCTTCTGCTCCCTTCGATCCCTACCATAGTTGCACCATATCTTTCTCTCATACTTTTTTTAAAAGAAATAAATTGTATATACTCAACGTATTTCCAAATAAAAAGTGAATAGGAAAAACAGAGTCTGCAACATCACTGGTGGGTAATTTCACTTTTCTGAAGTACTTTATTCCCTGCCTACCCTGCCCTCTGACCAAGACAGTAAACGTGCCCAGGGCAGGAGGGACTGCTGCTCTCAAGCCTTTGCCCTGACTCCTCACAAGATGCGTTACAGCAGTATTCTTCGACTTCCCCATTTTTCCATCAACAATGATGTGGTCAGTGTCAAACACTCAAAATCTGCTCCTGGGTGCTTTCTACATCCACAGAGCAGTTGGTGCAGTATCAATCCTCCAGCTGGAGCAATGGGCCAATGCCGCCAGCAGGCCCGGGCCAGGGCCCGAGCGCACTGCCAGGCTCTGCGACCGCTTCCTCCCACCTGCGGTCCAGGTCAGCTCTGATATGGCATAACTGTGCAACCTTGGATCAGACTGCTGTGAAAACTGCTAAATTGTAAGAGCTATATGAGAAAGAGCTGTGAGAAGCCTCATCTAGGGCCTCTGCCCATCCACTCAGGAGCTGCATTTAAGCTCAGGTCCTTGGTCCTTTCCTGAGCTACCTTGTAGGTATGCTGTACTTTGCTGACCCTGACTTTCTACCTTGCTGACTTGAATTCCTGGCTTGATCTTAGACTTGCCTTATCACTATGAACTTGTCTGGTGATGACTGGACTGTTGGCTGAACCTCACCAGACCAGCTCTGCTCTTCTTGCTCAGAGACTGTAGGAGTCAGCCCCTTAGCAATGAGGTCCCTGGCCCTACCTTGCTTCCTCAGCTCCTGACTCTCCTTGTCTTCCAGAACAGCTCACTCTTGCTGCTCCCTGATGGCCAGCACCCAAACGCTAGGCTCAGGCCTTGAGACATTTAATGTAAAAGCAAGATAGCTTAATACATTTCCTGAAATCTGAGGCCTTACTAAATTATTTCTCAGACATAATCCTATATGTAACCACTTGAATTAGAAGCCCCAAAAAATTAAGTGCAGATGATGAAAGGAAATACAACAGTATCCAAACAAATGCATAAAACTAAGGACCAGCTGCCTGCTCCCTGAAAGCCTCCTAAGGCTGACCCTTGATAGCCAATGGCAAGTAATATCTCTCACCTCAAAGAGCATTCTTCTGCAAACTGGAAAAGAAAATGATCAGACTCCAAACTGTTCATTTTCAATCACTTTTCCAGTCTCTGCTAGTCAATGTAAACAGTGATAGACTACAAACTGAAAGGTTAAAGGACGCTCAGGGTAAATTGCTGTTGTTTTCCTTATCTTTTCTGTGTACCACTGTCAACAGCTGGATGAGCACACTGGATGTAACACAAATTAGACTGATAGGGCTACAGGTATATCTCTGGTGAACTACATGTACTGGTGGCACTACATGCTTGGAAGACAGCTTGTATTAGAGAAGTCTCCTGAGTAGCAGTTTTTTGATTTGCACATAGAAATGTCTTCTGAGGACATAACTTAGGATGAGTTTGTTTCTCCATGATCACTTGAGTACCACAACCAAAAGTTGGAACTGGGACAATAGTACTTAGCTTAAACGACAGATGTCATCCCATTTCTGAGAGAATGTTAAAGGATAGTTGAGAAGTGGGATATGACTTTCTGCTTAGAAGGAATGAAAAATAAATTGAATTCTCTCCCAGTAACCTTTATGAATCACAGTTTCCCATTTGTCTATGGTGACAGTTTCCCATATTTCCCAGAGAAAAATGTAATTTTCCTAGAAGAAGGGGAAGCAAAAAAGAAGGTGAATGAAAATGCTTTGCTGCTTCTAGTTCTTTCAGGGATCACATTCTAAGGAAGTGACTTAATGAATCCATCCATGTGGCTGTCCTTGTCCAGGGGTCTCATACGTAGATATGTATCCACAAGGTGGGCTTAAGTCCCCTAAACCACTTGAAAGAAAAGGGATACATATACATATGACTAGTTCTTTCAGGGATCTTTGAAGATTCAACTGAGCAATCTGTGAAAGAGCTACTTCTTCAAATGAACAAATATTGACATGAATTTGGTCTAGATGCTCTCCAGCCATCTCCATCCACTCTTCTGGCCACTGTTATTTCTCTGCCCACTGAGAGAGTTCATACTGAGCTATCTCACTGACCCACTGTCTGTTCACATTCAGGCAGTTGGGGTTTTTTTTTCTGTTCTGTTTTGTTTTTCAATCAATCAGCTTGACCAAGTACTAAGAAAACCACATAGTAAGCAAAACCTTGAATGCTGGGGATGCATAAAATAAGCTGCCTGGTTTCATAACAACCTTTCGCCTTCATGAATACCCCTGATTTGGGGGGGACAAGTCTTTTTAAAAGACATATTATTAACTTACTAACTTTTATAAAGAAAGCTAGAATCCTCAGTCCTTCTTACAACGTTACAGGAAAGGTGTCCAAAGATGAAAGGGCACATTTGACAAAGCACACATATATATTACCATTATTTGATGATCAGCTTCAGGTTAAACCTGCCTGCCATGAGACTGGAGATTAATAGTGATAGCTTCTTTTAATGACTGCAGAAATGCCACAGAGCCTGCCAATAACAACTCGAGCAATGAACAGGTTGCTATAGAATGTATTGTTTATGCACCACTGACTGCAATCTCTATACAAAAAATTTAATAGACCCTCTTTTCCCTCTCAGCAAGCTCATCTGGTTGGGGATTTAGAACTGCATTATTCCTTATGACCTGACTTATTTATCATGTCAATCATAGTAATGATGTGTCAAAATTATCACAGTTCTGAAGCCTTCCCTTTATCATCATTTTGAGAGTGTTCTTTCTCAGCATTATGAGTACATATGACAGAAGAGACGTCAGAGGAATTGATTTCATGCATGACACTAACAAAATCACAGGGTTAAATAGCTACTTCTAGAGCCAAAGCACCATGGAATAACTTCTTTCATTTTTCTAATTCAATTCCTTGTAACAGCAGCTAGACACATAGCTGCAATTGCAACTAAGGAGAAAAGATGGGGAATAAAACTGCCCAGAATCATTTGTCAAAGGTCAAATTAAAACACTGGAATTTGCAGGTCCTGACCCACCTCACAGCATGCAGTTGGCCCTCTGATATCGCCAGTCAGGTTCAAAATTACAACTATTGCAATTAGTAAGACTGAAGAACTAGACAAGTAGGTTTCTTATTGGTGAGACTGGCCTTCCCCATCTAAACAAAAAGCTTTGCTAGGGACTCAAGTGAGGCATGGGAAAACAAAGTAGACGGAGGGACTTAGTAACTGCTGAAAGAAAGGTATTGGACAAGTGTGCGTGCAAGGTCGCAGTCGGGTGGCTGAAGGTTATTGACTCAGCAATTCAGCTGCAGCATGAGTAGGTTTCTGAGCAAAATACTGGATTGCATCAACACCAGGTTATTGACTGAGGGAAATTAAAGGATGAGAAATAGTTAACAACAGGAGTTCTGTCAGAGGTACAACATACCTTCTTTAGGTTCAATTGACTATAGCCTGAGGTCTGAAAGAGATGGAAGCCTCTTCAAAAGGGTCTGGAAAGCATTCTAAATTTCACGTACCATAAGTTCCTCCCCGTCACAGAAGATTAATTCTCCATTTATTCTGCAGGCTAGCAAGAACTCAGGAAGCAGGTTGTGTACTCTCCTGGAGGAGAGACAGCAAAGCCCCGTTTCCCTCCGGGGCTTGTAACTGTGGCTGGAACCATTTTTAAATGCAGTTACAGTCACAGAGAGTTTTAACAAGTTTGAATGCACACCTAACATTGTTACAGGCTGAAATACAGATTGTCTAATGGGTAGTCTGTGTTGTAGCATAATTTCTGCTACAATAGCTGTCTGAAATGATATTAAAACCGAGCTAACTATAGATATGTCGGAAAATACCTGTCAGGTATTGTTCCAGCAGTGTCACCATGAAGCCTATTTGAAGTGTCAAACCTATGGATCAGCAAAAATATGTAGCTTAATAAAGACTAATAAAACAGAAAATAGGTTGTTCAGTGAAAACATTAACGGAGCTGCAGAACACTTACTGCTGAACAACAAAGGTGAGTGTGCCTCGAGGGACTGTAAAATCAGTAAGAAGAAAATGGATGCGGCCCTCCATCTGGTAGAGCTAAGACAGACAGGTCCACAAAACGAATTGACAACAGCCTGGAAGAACTGCTTAATCAGGAAAGGTAAGCTCTAAGAGCAGTTACTCAGTGGAGGGAGATTAAAGTTAAGCTTCACCTTATGTTACTTCAAAAATTTCTGAAAGGTAAGCAAACTCTAAGAAAAAAAAGGATAACTAAGAAGATAACTATTTATTTCTACAGAAGTTAAGATTTAGGTTGGAACAGAATGAAGATTTCACAATTTAATATGCTGAGTACATGTGCTGAGACTTTGGGGTGTTTCCTTTGCAAAATAAGTTATAGTGTAACTGCAGTCTGATGCTGAGGACTCACTGGACTTTTAAGTCTTTTAAGTCTTAAAACCACATTTTCATCTCGCGAAAACCCATCTTCTTAGGACACTTTGAATACTTGGAATTGTAAACCTCCAAAGATGCAGACTTGGGTACCACATCTGCCTACCCACGCATTAACAAAAAGTTTAACATATTCATTATTTTAGTGTCTAGTAAAGAAAATCTTGAAATTGCACTTCCAATTCCTTATTAGAAGACAGATTTCCAAACCTGCACAAAATTATATCCACGCTTAAGTGCAGGCACACACCCTCATGCACGAGCTGAAATTTGTGCTGTGTCTGTATACAAGTTTAAAACCTGTATTATAGTGTACCTGAACTACTATATACAGGCATAATGGGCCAGATCTTCAACGAGAATATTTGTACAGATCCATTTATTTCAGGAGACAGATTAACTCATTTTACCTTAGGATTTGGCTCATATCTACATCTGTATATAAATCCAGTCATGCTAGCTGCAACTCATAAGGAAACACTGTCATCCAGAAGTGAAGAAGTGTTTTGCTGAATGAGTAATATCTGGCAGGAAAAAGCTGTGTTCAGAACATGGTTAAAGAGCAAGCCTGATGAGCAGTCATGCTTGGTCAGAGTTCTCAGGCTAAAATCCCAATTGCATGCTTCACTAGAGAACAGTTCCAGTGGAGAAAAGCTGGTGAAGATCTGCAAGACTATCTGCAGCATAAAGGATCACATTTTGAATACAACAACAGAACCATTGAAGCCAGTACATAGCACTACCGGTCTTATATGTTATGGAACATGTCCAGCTCCCAAAGAAAAGGTAGCCCTTTCTGGCGCAGGACTTTAGGGTAGATAAACTTATTATATTAGCTAAAGGATGAGAAACAGAGATCTGGAGAGGATCAGCTCACTCTTGCCATGCAAGGGAAAAGGCGAAAGGGAAAGGAATGGAGGAGATGGATCAAAAAAACATGGTAGAGCAGTGAAAAGTAAGGTTTTTTATTCTTGCTGCCTTAGAAGCCTCAGACAGGTGGGCAATCCCGTTGCTGCTCACGTGAGGGCTCACCAAAAGCTTACCTAAATAGCCCACACCTTCCCTCAATTTTCAGTATCAGCCACCAAACTTTTTCTAAGGCTTCATCACCCCTAAAAGTCTGCTACCCTAGGTAGTTAGCTACTATGCCCATACTTAAGACTTCACCATGCCTATGAGAATCTCCACTGCCATTCACACCTACATGAAATAAAAAAAAAGATAAAACAGAGTTGGAAGGGAGATCAAACTAGATCTGCCTACAGCAGTTATTTGCTTTCCTACTGCCAAAAGAGTTTGAGAATCACTGTTACAGTTATGTTAATTATATATATATATAATCTCTATATACATGTATATGTAGAGAGATATATACATGCATAAAATTAAAGTTCAGTTCATCGTTTTGTGGCTAAGAAAAATATCAGCTGGCTGAACAAATGAAGAAATGCATTTTAAGCTGCTTCAGGGACACCACGCTAAACTCCTCCCCTCTTTCTTTATTTTGGAGATGTTCACTAATACGTCAACAAGCTTCAGTGATGGTAAGGAACTAACTGTGTGATAGCAATAGGATCAATTTTCATTGCTGGTGCCAAGATTACTTTTCATTCATTCCCTGTGAGGACTCTATCGAAAGGAAAGTGTTTGTAACACGATTGCTGTACATTTGTGCCTTCTTGGTCAAAAATAGCAGCTGGAGAGTTAACTTCCAACATCAATTTTCATTTAAAATTTGTTATGGTAAATAAAAAATGTATTCTCACTGATTCAATATCTTAACTGAGAACTGATAAAGTTGAAACATATATCTAAACCTACTTAAATAAAAGCTAAAATCAGTTAAAGTGTCTGCAGCAATAGAATCTGTAGCACAAATTTCATCTAATTACTTTCCTACCATTGGAGGGTCCTCAAACGTACTTCGGTGTCTCTTGTTCTGTTCTTACCACACACTCCAGATTAATCGCTTAAAGATAGAAGTGCTTTGGTGTTGTGTTCAATATAGGATATCACAGTGAAATATAATGACCTGTTCTATACAGAAAGTCAGACAAGATTGTGGCATGCTTTCATATAGCTTCAAACTAAGAAATCTGTCTGCAAAGGAAATGCTTCAATCTCTATAGAAACAACTCTACAATGTCCTCACCGTTTAGAGTTACAGTCATTTAGAACTAGATTGAGCACAACAAAAGCAAGTGGCAAGGGAAGGTGCCACATCTAACAATTCAGCCCTCGTCCAAAGCACAGTCTGGAGCAGCGTGGGGAATACTCCGAAACGCCTGTGCTGTCCCTAGAGGTACATCATACCAAAGGAAAGCCTGTCATCTTTGCTATGCTCCTGTGGTGCCAGGAGTGGCAAATAAGCTATATAATATTTCTTACAAATTTCCCTATAAAATATTCTCTTTATTATGAGCTCAGTGGATAATAGAAGTGTTAAACACGGCATGAAAGTAAATTGTAATATATAAAATTCACAAAATAATGAAAGCTTGACAGCATCCCTAACATCATATTGAGTCTGAATTTGGTTTCATGGTGGTTTAAACAATATGAACCCACTTTAAAAAAGTGATAACATCATCTTGAGTGACTTAAATCCACAAAAGTGAAGAAATTAGCCAATCAGGTTGTATGGATTGTCTCTCGGCAATCCATTTAGCTTTTAATTACCCAATAGACTGTAATAGCTCCTTTGGAGCTGTTACACTCCATCGTGTCAATTTGGCTGCTACAAATGCACAGCACAAAGTCCTCAAGCTAAAAACCATTATGAAATTATTGTTGAAAAAGATTGTTGGGCATGTGCAATAACCAGATTTTGAACTTCTATGTTTTACAATTTCTGTTTTATAAATAGCTAAAGCAATTAGATGCTGTTATGGAGCAATTCAAAACCTTTCAGTTTTGAGATTCAAAGCATTTCTTGAGTCATAGAAGTGTAAAAATTCAGTTAAATTGGCAAACTTCTGTTTGCAGTCTGTCATAACCTCATATTTTTTCTTTATCTCTGTATACAATCTTTTCAACCCATATTTTTATGTAATGTTCCATCAGATAAAGCATCAGAAAATGTTTTAGAAAGTAAATGCAAGAAACCCTCTAAAAAAAATTCGGCCTGCACTAAAAGCTACGCAACACCAAGAAATAGATGCGTGTACAGATGAACAAAATAAATTCAAAGCATTAAGGAGTGCACATAGCCTTTCTTGGACACTAAATTAAAAAGGAAAAGAGAGAATTTAGAAACATTAGAATGATAAGATAGATGAGTCTTAATTTAAGTCGCAAGCGTAAAATAACAAGGAAACTGCTTTGGGGGGATTTGCAGAGAATGAGCAACTAAGTGATTTATGGATTTGAGAGAAAAAAAGCTGTATATAGATGAGACATACTTTCCCACGTGTGCTCCCCCAATCATGGAAATTCCAGCTTGAAGCAGAGAACAGACTTAAACTGGAAAAGAATCTTGTCATGTACATGGACCAGGACTTCACAGAGTCAAGGGTTCTTCAAACAAAGATCAGACAGCTTGTCCCTATCTCAAAGATCTTGCAGTGCAAATACGTGATGGAAGACTCCCCTCCCAAAATTACATAGCCAAACAAGAAAGCAGAAGGAAATTACTCAGCTATATCTGACAGCATATCAGCTGCTGGATCACAGTCAATTTTCTGGTAGGCAGCCCAGCACAGAAAAGTTTCCTTGCTGCCTCAGGGATGAGAAAGAGGTCATGAAGGTCTTCAAAAGTGGGGAAGGGGAAGATAACTGTGGGACACAAAACATGTGTCTAAAGGTCAAAGCAATAGCCAAGAGCAGCTTTCTGAAGTAATACAACCAAGGTAAGACCACATTTGCTTAGGCAAAAAAAAAAAAAGAAGAGACATTGCAGTAATTCTAACATGAGATGCTGAGAGTTTGAACAAGAGTTTTAGATTTACTGGAAAGGCTCTGTCATCAGAGGAGTATTATGTAAGAGGAATTTGTAAATAACAGATGCAACATAAATGCAAGGATCTAGAAAGGAGACAGAGTAAATGATGTCTAGGCAATGACACCCTTTGGGACAAGCAGCATGTTTGTGTTCTCTGTGGGAATCAGAAAAGAATGAGAGGAAGAGGTGCGGCAGGATCTGGAAAGACTACTATGGTGAGATAAATACATGAGTTGTCAGAAGTAGCTGATAAATAGTCTCTTCTACGAAGAGAAAGGGCAAAGGACACCCCAAGAAAGTTGAAATAGTATAAGGTGGGAGTTCTCTGAAGGATTGAGTAGACTGGTAGCAACGAAATCAGGTGAGGATGGTGTCAAACAACAGAAGTGGTCAATATTTCAAGGAAGACATGCACAAAAATGTCAAAGAAAATTACTGCTCCGTGAATTATCTGGAGTAGTGTTAAGGAGCAATAGCCAAAAGAAACAAAGTAACGTGCCTCTACACACTATCAACTTTTTCATAAGATTTAGAAAATTAAGTACCTTGGATAAACTGTGTACTTATAATGTCAAGAGGTTTACAAAAGTTCCCATTCTTGGTCCAGTATTTTGAGTACTGAGAATACCAAGAGGAGTATAAATGGTTAGAAGAAAGGTAGAGAGCAAGTCCTTGAAAAGACCTGAAAAACAGGACAATTCTGAAATGGATGCAAAAATCACAGAAGAACAAAGCATCGAAGGTACAACAAGACTGGGTGACAGAGAAACTTACTGGGAACGCCTTCATTATACAACCTGGGAATGTATGCTTGAAAAAATTTAGGAATCAAAAGTTTTCATTCCTATAATCTTATACTTTAATGAGCCAAACTAGCTTTATAAGATGCAGATATATTACTAACAAAGTCAGTTCAGCAACAAACAGAGAAAGCCTTTGTAGGCAGAGAACAAGTTGGGTGTCTCCAATTCTGCTGCGAAAACTATTTTTGTGTAAGAGGGGGCTATGAAAGGCTATTGTTGAAGTAACAACCCAGTATGACGGTTTATTTTTGTTTTGTTTGTCTTTAAAAATGCAAGAAAAAGCAACCCTGCAATTCTGCACACTGTTTGCTGCGCACAGACACAAAGCCCTGCACACCTCCACTGACAGCTGCTGATGCAGCACAGTGCCAAAGAGCCATTCATACAGTTTGGCATTTCGCTTCAACACAAAAAGTAACAGTTCTTCCACTGCTACTTTTAGGAAAAATTAACAATGTTCTTGGACCGATTTTCAGCCTCAGAATGCCTTATATTTATATCTACCAACCTCCTCTTTTATTTTTTCCTCAAAGAAATTCTACCTCCCAACTCAGGTAAGTATGATAAACATAATTTAGGGCGCACGTCTCTGGAGTATCTACGACCATGGGTAAAGGCTTAACTTCTATCTGTCATTAACAAGTAAATATGAGAGAATAAGAAAAGGTATAATAATATCCCACAATGTAGTAAGAATCCATATTTTGACTATTAAGCTTGAAAAGATACACAACCTAATAAAATGGACGAACAAATTTACAGCACATGAGATATTCAAACCCTCATTATGCTGAACAGAGAAGCGTTTTGAGTACAAATGGGACATCATATACTTCTTTAAGCTTCTACTCTCTTTAAGCAAAAGTTATTACAAAAAGGTCTTTGTCAAGATGGTAGAAAAACATAGTCTTCCTCAAAAATTGCTTCCTAATGCTTAGCTATCGTTATTTAAGATAAAGATTGCACAAACTGTTCTTAAAAATGAAATGGCCTTTTTTTGTTCTTTCATAGAAGTACAAAACAATACATGCTCTCACCATTATTATGGCCCTATGTCTGTCCCCTCATGCAGAGTTGCCAGTATACTGAGGTGTATACGAAATTTTCTGTTTGAGGTGACCAGAAGAGTCTCTTATGTAGTTCTATTCTCAGGATCAGGCTGAAGCCACAACTTCGAACTGATGTACACTGAGAGGAAGAAGAATCCTCTTCTCACTCTCATGACTAGCTCAGGTCACAGTTTTAGTCTGTTGATGTGGGGTGTTTTGCTAGCAGCCGTAAATCAAAGATTAATCTTTCTTTCCTAGATTAACACTGTTAGCCATATCCTGTAAACGTTTTCTTACTTTATTTCAATATTTGCAAAAAATAACGACAATTTTTGTGCTATCAGACCAGATTGGTAAGTACATTATTAGTATTAACCACAAAGATTAACACCAATCACAAAGACCCAATCCCACTTTTCTTTTGAAGGAATGCACTATATTTTAAAGATTTGCATGACAGAATGAAAGAACATCTTTCAGAAATTCTTTATATAAATAAAACCCTTCAATACTTAATCATGACAAAAGGCATAATAAATCTTACCATTGTCCACCTAACTGATGTGAAAAATCAAACACGACTGTAGCAATAAGGTAGCTTAAGAGATTCAGAAAGGAATAACCAATTTCTTTCAGAATGAGTACTGAACCCAGGCCCTGGATGCTATTCTGGGATCCAGGAAGTACAAGCTGAGAAAATGTCAACACAGGATGCAGTTTTAATTGTATTTGCCACAAGTTTATTTGCTCTAGCACTAATTTTTATAATTATATATTATGCATCTATTTAAAAGTCCACACAACAGTTCATTGAGGTGCCAAATCTTTTTTCACTCCACCCTCTGAACTACTGTATGGTTTGTTATGAGCCAGATCACTAAAAATATCATTACAAAAGCACCTGAACTGTACAGCAACAGAAGGTAAAATGTTCCCTGCACATAAGCTTGTAGCACAATTAGGGCACTTCTAGTTTACAAGTGATATACCCCTATAATACAATAAATAACGTGCATAATTTTTAGAATAGCACTGCTGACAGCATGCAACTCCAGCACTGCTGTAAGACTCGGATCTAACAGCAATATAACTGACTGTAAGCCTTTTGCTTAGTTGCCATCTACAGAAGAATCTAATTAGACTAAGAAATACTAAAATATTTTTAATGGTTAACATAAAGCTTCATAAAAAACAATCACCACTAGATCAAGGGGACAATCAATAGCCTTTAGTTTGAAAAATATTGTGGTTACAATTATAGTTAGACTGGCGTTCAATCCATCCTCTCTCCTTTTTCATAAAATCAGTATCTTGAAGAATGTTCCTATGGCACTACATGCACTGTAATTTTTCACTCTTTCTCTAAATCTTAGAAAATGTGCTGTAGATGGCCCCAGGAGCAAACACAGCAAAGATGAAGTAAAACTCGAAAAGGAGCTGTCTAGTTTAATCTATGAATGTTCACAGCAAGGGCTTCGTGTAGAAATTTGTAATCAGGATTTTCACAAATGATGGTGGCAAGGTTTCATTGGAACGGGTGTTCTTGTCATCTGTAGGGCCTATCACATAATAACCTGCAAACATTTGCTGCTTCTCTGACTCAAGAATCCCCAAGCATTATGTTTCTCCCCAGTGCCCAAACATACATACTATATCTTTTCGTTTAGAAACCACCCTGGCTTAATAGCTACACATTTGTTATGTGTTCTGCAGGGAGAAGTGCAATATGCACTCCAACAAGCTGATGTAGTACCAAAATGCTAGCCAAAAATCCACCACATTAAACCTGTCCAGCATACCGGTCAGCATGTCAAGAAGGAGCAATCTCTTTGAACTGGCGACGGGTGGGTGAGGGACCTGGGGAACCTGGGCAGAAACACCAGGCGCCAGAGTCCCTAACAAACGGCACGCAGACTATGCATCTTGCTTAGTAAGCACTTCTGCTGACTAAAAACCCTCAGAAATGGGAAAACAAAAGCAATCCTCCAGCTATCCCTTTCCTCTAACATGACAACCAAGTCTCAAATCTTTTATTTATCAGTTAGCTTCACTGTGGTTTGCTTTACAAGTAACAGGGCAGAAGTTTCACACAAATTTCTATTAGATCAGTGTGCTTCAGCATATCCACTGAATGGCAGTGACTTGTTTTTTTAAAAAAGCATTATTATGGGACCTACACTTACTCATGGTCCCATAACAGAATCACATCCTGATGCACAGTACCAAAGACAAAATGCACATGTGTGGTTTAAAAGCTACTTTTCCTTGCAGTTGCCAGACCTCCAACTACGGCTAGTTCAAAAACACCTGCTATCAAATGCAAAACTAACTCCAACAAAGATAATCAAGTTGAATTTGTACAAGAAAGAGGACAATCAGTTACTTGCTATCCTCTTTACATCAACCAAACCTTTCAGTTAGTTTTCCGCCTAGTTTTCAGGGATGTTTGCTCAGCTTTTGCTTCCATTCTCGTATTTGCCTGGCGCCCAGCCTGTATATGAACACTATATTCAGAATCATGATGTCTTAAAGCAGCTCTTGTTTACATTAACAAAGCATGTTCACTGCAGCAGGCTATTTGCATGTCTTTATCCAGAGCATCATCTCACTCAACATCTAAGGTAATTCTTCCCCCTCCTCATATTTATGAGAGGCTTGAAAGTTTGAACTAGTGGTAAGCATTACCATGAGATTATCGCTATCCTAAGCGTGTATGATTCTCAACAACAGCCAAGTGCCAACACCACTGAGACATCTGCAGCCATGCGTGCTGCACTGGATTGCTTGGCCCCCACCAGTAACCGAAGCAGGATGTCTCTCTCCTGTCCCTAGCAAAGAGCTAAAGCAGGAAGGAACTATAATTCTGTGTGGATCAGTGGGTCCTAGAGCAGAACCAGGGGAGGAAAGGAATTAGGCTGTAACATGAAAGGTGGCTGGGACTGGGCTGCAGCCTCTATCATGGGGCAATCTCGGCTTCCTGAGCCAGATCAGACCAGCTGGGATCAACAGAGGAAAGACACAGATGGACAGCCTCTCAAATCGAAGCGACCTCTTGCCCAGAAGATTTAATATTACCACCTCGTGAAATACTTTAACCCCACTACCATGACATATTCAAATTATAACAATTATCACCAGTTTGAAAGGTTGACTGAGGTATTACTTATTGCCTTTCACAGGTTGCTGATAACACTTAAAATTTGAATGTGTGATTAACAGACAAGAGGAAAAGTCTGTAAAAGGATTTGACTATGTCACTAAAAATAGCTGTCCCCAGGTTTCAAACTAAGAGACTAAGATTTGTATGCGTTTTATTGTTTTATGCTAACAGGAAACGAAGCTAGATGTGTCTTCCCTTCGCTAGCATCAGAATAAGTTGTTCAAAGCTCTTTAGGACACTACACTATGTTCGGTGTTCACAGTTCACATAAACGTTGATAATAAAACATTTTCTGTCGACAGTGAAATATGCGAACAAATTTTTTTTTTTTTTTTGTAAAGGATTTGACTCTCTCACTACGCATTTCCATAAGAACGCCTAACACACTGTGGAACCACTGCCAGTGCTAGGGATTCCTGGATCAAAGAGAAAGTTTGGGGAGAAAGGGACTGTTCCTTCCAGAATACCAGATGTTTCTTGATGTGCCAGGAAGATGAGACTAAAAAAACTTCAAGGTACTACGTTCTAACAGATCATGTGTTCAAATTTCACTGATCACCTAGCATCAGTACAGCTGATCTTGAAGTTTATTACCCTGATCAGGTCACAATCAGTGCTGATAATCATCTCTCAACAGACCAGTGCTGATCTGTTAAGGGCTTTTGCCTTACTTTATTATGCCATTGTCTCCTAAAGATGACAGATGCTGATGTATTTTTTAATAGGAATATTTGACACAGTTCTTAAAAATTCTATGAAAGAATTATCCTTGTGTATAGGAGTCAATCTTGTTTGGTGAGAAGACCACGGGACTGGGAATTACAAAATCTGACTTCTAACCTTGTTTCTGCCACTGATTCTAGCTAAGTGATCTTAGGCTAATCACTTTTATCTTTCTGTGCATCAGTTTCCTCGTTTTGATATTGGAATTCATGACATGCACCTTTGTAAAGACTTTTGAGGAATACTGATGAAATGCATTAGATATGAACCAGGCTTTATTATTAATAATAATAAATTGCTTTGGGATCCTTGGATGATAAACGCTATTTAAATTCAAAGAAAATATTAGTACTTTAATTGCTTCAGCTTTCAGATCTACCCCAGTTTTAGTTGCTCACATACTGACAGGTAAATTGAACTCCAATTACTTCATAGCAGATACACAAAGTTATAAATATAAAAAAGATATTAAATTCATTCCTTATATTATTATTGTCCCAGCTTGATAGGCTTTAGAAAATGTACTTTAGAGTGCTGAAGGTCCCACATGGCATGCCGCTTAGCCAAATTTTAACACTGCTGTAGGAATATTCAGTGTTAACGGAACCTTTCTCATCCATTTTGAAATCCCTAAATTACATCAAGAGTCAAACTTCAGGCCTCCCATTCATGTAAAATTTTATCAAAGTCATTACAACTGTGATGAAACTGCTATTGTTTTGAAATGATATGCTGAAGAAAATGTCATTATCAAGTAGTTCCACTGAGAGAATGGAGAACAGAGCCATAGTCTATTAATGTATTGCCATTGATTTATTCAGTCATGTGCCCTATATTTTCATCTGCAAAAGCCCTTCTAAGATCCACAGTGCCTATTAGCGCTATTATCCAACATAACTGCTCTGCAGGGCATGGCTCATTATGCTTCGTTGCTTTGCGTTTAGTGCTGAACGCTGCCAATAACATCCGGGCTACAAGAGATTTGACTTTCGGATGTGATGTCAATACGAAAACAAGCACAGTGCTGGCTTCAGTCTACTCAGAACAAGGACTTCACCCACTGTCTTCACAACAAGCACTCCGGAGAAAACAGCTGTGCAATACTATTATCTGCTCAGCAGTACCCAGCGACAGGACAAGAGGCAACGGGCACAGATTGAAAAAACAGAAATTCTGTTTAAATGTAAGAAAAAGTTTTTTACCCTAAAGGTGATCAAACACTGGAACAGGTTGTCTAGAGAGGTTGTGGAGTCTCCATCCTTGGAGATATTCAACACTGGACAGCCCGGGCCTGGGCCTGGACCAGAACTGCTCTGGGGCAACCTGCTCTAGTCGATGCTGCTTTGAGCAGAGCATTGGACTAGACGATCTCCAGAGGTCCCTCAACTATGATTATTAATTCCAGTCAGATCACCAGGTTACTGAAGGGTGACCTGTATTCACTACCGGAAATCAAAGAAAGAAGCTGCAGTTGGAAACCTGACTGGTTATAAGAATAATATTTCCCCTTACAAAGCTCTGCAGAGAGAACTTTTTTTCCTGTTTGCCCACGCTTCATCTGAGTGAAGTACAGCATAAACATAGCTCTTCAGCCACTCTAATTTAGGCAAGACAAACACAATAGACTTAATTACCAATCATTTTGCACCAGAAATTATCAGACAGAACGAAGGGTGCTATATCACTCAGTTTAATACCGCCAGAATTAAAATTTTTCTCTTCTCAGAAAAATCTCTGCTTCACCTCAACATTATCTGGCAGGAAACCATCACCTGACAGTGGTCCCTTCCAGGAACATTAAGTCTTCATTATAACCCGGATTCCAGGTTGCAAATGAGAGTCAGAAACCTTATTGGTTACTTAAATGTATATTAATTATTTTAAAAAATCCTTGCCCGCCCCAGTGCCATGTCTAAGCAGCTCGTCTTCACTGTCCTCAGCAGCAGTGAGAACTCCATGGGAAACAGCAGTAAGCTCTTTTTGCTTTGTTAAATAACAAGTGAATTAGACCAGCAAGGATAGCGTTGGCTGTGGCACTTCTGGGGAAAAAAAAAAAAAGGGATTGGCATTTATGGTCTAAAGCAAAATTCCCTGTTTAGGTACCTGAACCGTAGCCTAATTTTCAGTCGTATTTGTTTCTCAATGGGGGAAGAAAATGAGAAAGACTAAGAGCAGAAATCTAAATTAAGTGTGTGTGTGTGTGTGTGTGTGTGTGTGTGTGTATTTCCTTTCACTGAATAACAATAATTAAGCTTCTTTTTGTCATATATGAACATTAAGACCCTAGACTGAGCTGCTGCCACTGCTGTTCAGTGTAACTTCTGGATTTCAATGGAAAAGATTTTGGGGTTCAGGAATCGTACATTTTTACAGTTTAAGGTTGTGCTACAATATAACTAGCAATTCAAATACAGATAATATTCTGTTTGGGGCTTGCACCATATGCCCGAAGACCTTGAGTACTGCTAACATCCATTTCATTTTCCAAAACAAATTAAAAAATTATATATATGCTGAATTTAGTATTCAGTTTCCTATGGAAGATATGGACACAGAGAAGTGAATTATTTAAAAAACAAAAGGGCTACGGTTTAGCTATAGACAGGTATTATCAATATTTCAGCAAGTATTATAATTGAGTTCATTTAAAATACTATCTACTCACAGAACATTACATTCAAAATGTATTGTGTAGAGTCACTACCATTTGTTTTGTTCACATCAAAATATCACTCAAAAAAAATTAAAGTCTTTTTTTTTGGGGGGGGGGGGGGTTGTTATGCTGTAAAATACCATTTTCTCTCTGAGAGAAAAAATGATGTTGTGGAACATATAATTCATCTTGCCCCTGAATAAAATGACTGCTACAAAGAAAAAAATCCAGCTTCCACAGCCAAGATAAAACAATGCACGTTATCTCAAGAAAATCAGGAAATCTAAGTTCTTTGACAGTAGCTTATGTAAACCCAATGGTTAAATCCCCAATAGTTTCTTTAATTATGATTTTTCTTCGCCCTCCTAAGAGAGAGTCAAGTTATGTAAGGCAAGTATTATAAACCTCTATGATTTGCAGAAAGTAAAAATTTATGTCACCTCAGTGCTGAAAGCTTGTACTTTAAAGATCTCATTAAGTATCTCACGCAATTGCTGAGCTAACTGCTCTGCCCAAGCACTGCAGCAGTGAGCACAGCGCCAGCACAGATGTGATCTGTGTGCTGCAATAGCATTTGGACATAACAGAGGAAACTGGAATCAAAAGTCTTTTCCTTGACATTTTTGGTTTTTGAGAATCTTAACAGGGATTATATTCCATTCTGCTATGTTTTTTCAAGTTGATTTTTTTTTTTCCTGTGATAAGTTAGTAAGAAGGGAGACTGGCAGGCTGAAGATTTGTACGAAATGGAGTTCACCCACTGGAGAAACTTGCTTCGTTTGCACAGAGATGTCAGGGTATTCAGTGGTTCTTTTTTTTTTTAAATCTCTCCACTGACTTTAAATAGGAGACTTCACGGTTCTGATGCTATGGATTGCAATGTAACAAAAAACAAAAGTCAAAAGCCAGTGATTCCTATCAGATGCTTCTTAAAGAAAGGGTTTGCTTTGCAGAAGGCAGAAGTGTCAACATCCTCTGCACATTTCTTAACTTTTAGATGTTATCACTCATGAACGTGAGAAGCAGGAGCAAGGAATAACCTCACAGGATTAACTGAAATGTTGGCTACCGGGACAAAACTGAAATCCCATAACTTTCTTTTTCCCCTTCAATACAAATACGGTGGATATGATAGGATTTCTCCTGAGAGCAGCCCACTGTTACTACGACTAAATTCCATACCGGTGTCAGGTCTGCCTCTTTAGCACTTTCCGACTGCAGTCACAGTGACAGACGTATCTTTCACCATCTCTAATTTTGAAAGCAGTGCAGAGTTAAGTTAAATGTGATGGTAAGCAGCACTATTTACAGCGTCAGCTTCTTCAGCGTTCACAATGTCAGCTTTTAGAAAATAACTAAAAAGTTTTTTACCTTCATTGAGAAATAGCCACAAAAAAAAAAAATCAAAACTACTGAAGTATTCTTTGAGATCTAAAATTGTGACAGATTGAAGTCACATCAGAAAAAACATCCTGGGGTCTAGCAGTATCTCTCCAGTTTGTGTGCATATCTTGGGCATGTCATACCCACAGCAGCACCACAACACACAACACACTGCTACGTGCTCTTAGGGGGAAGAACGTGGACCAGAAGAGACGCTGTGTATTCGTGCCTCACCTTGCACCCACAGGAAGGAGACCCAGCGATAAAGGGCAGTACGGTTCCACCGCTGTGTGCTACTACCCTCCTGCCCTCTTATTCCCCTGCTCATGCCCCGGACCAACTGTCCCGTTGCTGTTGTACAAGCCCTGGCTGACTGGTGGCACTGTCCTACAGCATTTTCCAATATAGCGTTTGCCTAGTGTGGCCATCCTGCTGCCCTGACCAGCTGTTAGAAAATGATCAAAATGGGCCCCTTATTACTTCAACCAGGAAATATTCTTCCGCCAGGAACAAGAAATTCTGTTCCATTTGCTTCTCAGAGCATAACCAGTAGAAAATCCACACACACATCCCTGCCCCCAAAGTACGCAAGGAAAATTATGTTCATTAAAAATCTTTTTGTAATGACAGCCTTGCTCTCAAAAGGCTCAGGGATGATTGACCTTGGCATTCAGGATTAAGCCAGCATTATTTTTCTTGATTACGAGCAGCAGAATAGTGGGGAAATTACAAAGCCATTGAGAGGATTAATACAGCCTTGATCTCTCTCTCCTGGCTCTTTATCTCAAGCGATTAAAATTCTCTAGAAAAAAAAAAATGGTCATGTAGCATACGCCTGCTGCCATGGACAGATACAATATCGACTCCGCGCATCAGCTCCCCATGACAGCCAGGGCAAAGGTTAATTATGCATGCTGTATATGGTTTTAATCACTTTAATCAGATCACCGTTCTGCTCCATCCCAGGCTACAGGTTTCCAAAAGCAGGAGAAGCACTTGAAGCATGGCAATGTTTGGGTTCGTTCGTGCATTTTTTTTTTTTTTTTAAGTGGCAGAGGGAGAAAACAAGCTACATTAACCACCAACAAAAAAAACAGTGCAAAAACCTATGGACTGAACAAGAAGACTAAGCCTGAGCATTTGTGTGAACAGGGGCAGGATGCACAGAACGGTCAAAGAGACAACATAAGGTCCTTTTCCAATTTGGAGACCTACCCAGATAGCCTTCTGAGGCTCTGGAACAAAGCAGGTTCTCGACAAACGTTTGAGACTTCTCTCTACCTTTGTCTCTGCTCTCAGTAATGCCAAAGAACAAGAGAAATAATTGCACAGTAGCAAAAAAAGTCACGTTAAAAGAGACAAAACCAACCAGTTGGAAATCAGAGAAGTCACAGTCCTCCAGTCCGACGTTAGAACAAAGGACTGCTCCTTTTAAAACTTCTGTTACGATTATTATAAGCTCTATTCAGTGCTTTGCACTTGCATTTTATGCAGACAAATCTCCCATTTATGGACGTTTGGCTTGAGAAGAAAGCGCTGAATAGAGCTCTCTCATTTATTAAAGAGTATTAGCCCTCGGGACGAAGGGAGGAACTGCCATCTTTGGAATGAAGTGGGAGAGAAAAGCCAGCCTTTGTTTCCTTCAGAGCATACAGAGGCATTGTTCTGTTCTACTTAAATATTTTCAAAACGGGTGGAGTGAGGAGAGCGTTTGGGCATCTCACCAGCAGCCGATATTTATTATGACATAAAAACGTCAAACATGAATGGGTTCTGTCTTTAACAATATGATCTCTAAGTCAAACTTATCCTGATTACAAGGCTCTTCCACATCACCAGGCAGCACTGCAATGCAAGGGCATGTTATGCCTGCCAGATACAGTTTTCAGGGTACTTTACTTCTATACTGCAAAACAGAACACCAGGAATATTATCTGGCCCCAAATAAGCTTCATTTTAGAAAAATATCCAAAATACATGACAATGCTTGTAGACTCCAAGCTTCTCCAGTGTTTTATCAAGCAAGCAGAACCCTTAACGTTAATTTATTTCCCTTCATTTCTTTGCAACCCATCAGTTCTCCATATAATGCTTTGGATATACCTAGTTACCAACAGGGGTCTTTAAAAGTGTGTAAAGATAATTTATTCATTTTATTTTTAAATTCAGTCATCTGGAGCTATGAACACATTTAGAAATTACATAATAAGTCCAATATCTAACAAAATCCTTCCACAGCTGCCCAGAGGAGGACTCCTTCATCCAACAAAACCACCTCATCCTTAATCCTACAGCTAAGACTACCAAGCCCTGTTTCGGCTAGTCCCAGCTTTTCCCCAGGTGATTTTGCTTACACAAGACCACATTTGAATGCCTTTTATTTCTACTTTTTCTTCACAATGAAGGACCTAAGCATTTTACTTTGAAAAATGCCTGGTATGGTTCAAAACCATCATACCAGTTTTGGGGAGTTAGGGTAATAGGAAGGGGGAAGGAGAGTTAGATAACTGGGTAAGAAGTCACTCTTGTAGTTTGATTCTCCTTTTAATCCAGTATATCTCTTCAAGTACTACTGAAAACCCAATACAATAAAAGCTGTTCTTTCAAGATTCTCTATTTCAAGGCGACAAGAACTAGGCAAGATCTTTATTTCATAAGTTTTTTTAAAAACAAAAGCTTCTGTGAAATCTCACAAGTGCCAGAGATTTCAGAACCATCAATTTTGAATAGAAACATCTTGCAAAGTCACCACAGAACAGAAAAAAGAATCCATTTAAATACAAATACAATAGTTAAGATAAAGCATCAAGAGGAAAAAAAAAGGTTCACAGTTATAATTAAAATTTGACAGCAGAAAGACCAGTAGTTCTGATCAATCACTTCAGTTGCTGGACTGGAACTTGAGAGACCCTACTGAGGCTTCCAGAACAGACAACTGACCTTTTCCATGAGAAAGTAACTTTTACTGACTCAATTCCTACATATAAACTGGGACTAGGACTTCTTTCCTCTCAGTCTTCTGTATTTCTGTCTCTGTCTTGTGAGCTCCTAGGGTCTTTCCATCATCACCACATAGCATAATGGAGCTCTGAGTCTGCTTGCAATCTCAGTGTTACCATAACACACAAGTTTACAGGAGAGACAATTCTGCTTCAAGTCACTGCTGCTAACCTGCATAACATGCACACTGAACCCTCTTCCCATTACAGGAAAAGAGAAACAGTAAGTCCAAGCTCTTCTGACACAACCCTGTGTGTAACTGCTGGGATCTTCAGGCAGGAGGCTCCTCTAGAGGGACCTGAGCCTGGGCATCTGTCCCATGCGATGCCAACACAGCAATGTACCATGCTATAGACCCTCTATTTTGAGCATTATAAAAGCACAGAAGAGCAAAGAGCTCAGGATATTGATTAGAAATTGTGGTATGTCTAAAGAAAGGCAGCACAAAAGCCCTAGAGAGGGAGGCACTTATTTTGGTAGATTTGTAAAGCATATATCCAGCTCCCTACTTGCAGCAATGAAAGGTTTCACAAATCAGCTGAAACAAATGCACTAGAGAAATTGCTAATTTTCCTGAACATACTTGATTTCAAACTGGTGAAATATTTACAATGTCTTTGCCATCCTAGTTCTCCTGTTTTTCAGCTTGTAATATAGTCACAGAACCAAAGGGTTTTTTCATATGTGTGTGTGTGTTTGTGAATGTATATTTATACACACACACACATATTTTTAATATGTATTATATATATACACACACACATCTATACACATATATGTCTGTGTATGTGTACACAAACTGAAGAACTACTTATTCCAACAAGGACAATATGCAGACAAAATATGCATAAATTTCCTATGTCTGTTTCTAATGACTAGTTAACTACCGATCTCTGACATAAAGACCTCATAGAAATATCTAACTCCAGAAGAGGACTGTTTGGTATTACATCCTCCTGTGCACAGATGGAAAGGGGAGCGAGTTTTTTTCCAGTAGCTGCTGAATGAGAAGCAACCAGGCAGCAAAGGCTGCATAGAGCAAACTATGTCTTCTCACTGGCTTACCGAGTTTACAAACTGATGCCAAGAAAAGCAGATGAGTATCTATTTTTCTATAGAGGAAGATGCCACAGTTATGGGGTGACAAACTCTGGATGGTTTAAGAACAGAGTTCTCTTTATTCACCAGTATAATTCTGAAACCAAATATCTCAATCAACTGGAAATGGAAGATTTTGAAACTTTTTTTTCTGACTTTACTTGATAAAACACAAATAAAATATCTGACTTTAGAAAGGAAACAGTATGATGATAGCATTAGTCATATCCAATGTATGGTGGAATTTATCTTCAAAATATGATGGAGCTGACAGAAAGATAATAGGATAATTTCAGGGATCTCAAAACTGGAGATAATAAGGGCAGGGTTGATTCCAAATGCCACCATCTCTTTATGCAACACGCAGTATCGCAGTTCCAGGACAGAAACTCTCTCACCCCAAAGATTTTGCAAGTTGATATTATCACTATCAGAAAAATCACTTTAGAGCTTAGCAAGTAACGAAACACCTTCCAAAACTGACTTAAGATGACACGAGCTAAACAGCTTTGCTTCTCAGGAAGATGCTGTTTTCAATAAAGACAGCAAATGGCAAAACAAAGCAAAACAAAACCTACTGCACAGAGAATGACCTTTAAAGAGAGTCTAACCTTATTTCAGTGTAAAGGAAATTAAAGTCTGTGGTACTGATGCATACACAGTCAGAAGTGTCCCGTGCTGGTAGCAAGAATTCCCATTGCTGCTTTTCTCTTGACCTTTTGCATCTAATAGAAGAGAGGAAAGAGAAGGGAGACCATCTGGACTTCCTGTGGAAAAGATGTCTATTAGCATACATCATGAACCAGCTGGTAAATAAAGATACTTTATGATATTAGTGGAAAGAAAAGATCTGTACTGCTCACAGTATTTCACCAGGTGAGGTAATAACTTTGCAGATAGTTCCCATTCTGAATAATCTGCTCTGTGCCTCCCGTGGTAATCACATTTAACATTTATTTGCCCTTTGGATACTCAAGGAGCTAATTACTGCAGACTGTCCCTTTTCCCAGGCCATTAGAAAAGAAGTTTTCTAAGTTTGTTTATCTAAGAAGCTTGCTCCTTTATTTCTCATTGTGACATACTTCTGAAGTGTTGTTTTTCAATCAATACAGGAGAGGAAGCTAGTTCTGGCAGAAGACCCTTCAAGTTGCCCTATCCATGCTGGATTGTCCTACCCTCCCACGAGTTCACCATCTACTGCAATTTGCTCTCTTACAGGAAATACACATGCTAGATATTTTTTTGTCTCATGCAAATACCTTTTCCCTCCACACTTCACTCTGTCCGAAACGCTACCATGACCAATCTGCTCAAATTTATCCTTTACAGGAATCATTTCAGGATGCTATGAAAAATGATAACTGCAGAAAGGAAGAGGAATTTTTGGAATCCCTTCAAGATAATTTTGATGATTTCAAATTCCAGACCAGCAACCCAAAGAAACACAACGGATACATGCCTAAAGAAACTGATTTTTTCCCTATAATTAGAAACTGCATTGACTGCTAGGATAACGTTAACTAGCTTCCTCACAGAACAATGTCACTACAACGTATTTATCTGAAAGGTGCAACACCTAAAGGGGATGTTGGATGAGGCTAAGATAAGAACGTTACCAGGGTCACAGAACCATTTTCCCCCCAGTAAGCCTATGATACTTTCCTAAGTGTTCATGGTGCTTTAGTCAAACTCATGGCTGATGCCCTGTGCTGAAGTGGTCCAAGAACAAAGCATATTTGTGCTGTAGACACTAAATTAGGCTATAGAGCCGAAATTTTCTTGATTCTTCAAATACATCAAGAAATCTCTATCCAATTAGACCTCAGGATGCACAGTGAGGGGATGCATAAGTTGTCAACAGCACTTAAAGCCTCAGAAAAATCATTTAAAATATCTTGCACATTCTTGCCTTTAAGAGAGTAAAATACAATTACAAAACAAAGGTATACTATTGTGTTTTGTAGTGCTGTCCTGTATTCTAATCATGAGAGTCTTATTTGCAGGATGCGTTTATGAACGCCTAGAGATTCATCCACAGTCTAGTTGTTGCATCTTCAATTCTCTACACGGCTCTCCAAGAATGTAACAGATTCTCGATTTTAAACAAGTGCCCTGTTGCATTTTGTCACTGCGTGAGGAAACCAGGCACTGATGATTATCTGTCCTGCTGCACTTTGTAAGCTTATGTGGCTAGAATAAAGCAAGTTTTCATTTATTCTACCTGTAGAAATCTCTGACATCATACTCTTTAGAAGACTAAAGTCATTTTCCCCTTTCTGTCTAGCACTGGGCTGACTTGGGGACTTCAATGTCTCCAAGGACTTTTCCTTTTGTTCCTGTTGGCAACTTTCCTGAAGTAGGGAGGAGACATTTCTGGCTAACTGACCCCTCTAAAGAAAATGGGGAAACCCAGTCGTTTTCTCACTAAGCAGACTTCTTGCCTCTTGAAAGACGGGTTTTTTCGTTTTGTTTTGTTTTTAAGAGTTTTCTTCATACAGCCTGCCAAAAGATTGAGCTCAACTTTATCTCAGTCCCAGCAGTGAAGCTGCATTTATGAGAGCAAAAGTCCATCTTAATTGGTATCTATAGATGGATGATGTTTGTTTATGTCCGTGACATTCCCCACCTCCTCTTTTTTCTCAGCACAAGTCAAAATTACCAAACAGAGCTACACAGAGTTCCACGCAAAATTCCATTGTTATAAAGTAGAGTTCTGCAGCCAAAGTTAGAAAAAAAGGAAAAAGAAAAAAAAAAAAAAAAAGCATGTATTGCTGGAAGCTATACGATGGTAAAGCTAGCAAAAGAAACCGGTGAAATACATTACACAAAAAAATGGTTAGTCCTTTTTATTTACTGGTTCCAACACTGTGGTGCAATACTTTGAGAAGTTGAGGTTTTTTTAGACATCTGATCTTTCACTCACTGGCTTGCTAGCAACCTCTCTGTATGACAACAACAAAATCTGAATACAATGAATGCTCCAAAGGTCTGGTCGCTTCTCTGTCTTTCTAAAAGCAAACATTGTTGCTTAATCAACATGGAAAAAGATCAGAGCTGAAGTCAATACAAAGCTTTCTAAACTAGCCCGGCCAGAATTAGCGGCAGAAATTCCAAGACTATGGACCACCTGAAGTCACTTATTTCAGAAGGACCATCCAATTGCTGAACAATCTAAGAATTCCAATAGACATGTTTTTTAAAAATAAACAGTCATTGAAATGACAGTTGTTTTAAAAGCGTGTTATATTTCTTAGCTCAAGGAATAGAGATAATTAATATAGCTTGTTAAAAGTATAAATTGTGCTAGAGGTTAAGCAAACTTTAAACTTAGTTCAACCATCATGTATCTTTCTGCTCACAGAAACTGTTATATCCAAACAGATCTAAGCCACAAATCTCTTCTCTCAATAGCGCTCCAGATTCCTTTTCTAAGGAAAGGCAATGTACCTTTCACCTTGACCTCAAGAGGCAGAAGAGGCACAAAGTTACCATGATCCACGTGCTACTGTAAAACTTCCATATACCGCACATTTCTTTTTCGTATCATTTCCCCCAGGTACCTGCTGTTGTAACTTTTGTTTAACTGCAGATTACCATCACTGCAAATTTTATTTATTCATCTAACCAGACTAGGTAGCAAAGGCAAATAACGTAAGTATAGTTTTTTCTCGTCTCTGAAGAGGAAGGTGGTGTTCATAGATGAACCTGCCAGAAGCAACTTAACCCAGCAGCTCTAGATAACATACAGTATTGAATTAGGAGAGTATCAACACTAAGGGTCCGTAGGGAGCCTCATATAGTTCTCTCAAACATACCTATCATTATGGATTTTCTTAATTTATAAATGAAATGCAGAAGACAACACCAGTGATAATTACCTTTATGATAATGCCACAACTCATTTTATTGCTCTGAAAGTCAAATATATTTATTAAATCTGCATAAATTACAATATTATTAAATTCTAATGTACGTAATACAGTGTAAATGAGAAACAGGTTGGGCCTTTGTACTAGTATGTTCTAGCCAGCAGATATAATTGATATTTGTACAGCTGCTGTACTTTATTTAATAATTATGTAACTTAAGTCTCAAAATACAGTAAGCCATTAATTGAGTATCACCAACACTATAAAATCAACCTTCTGTAAAAAGTTGATGAGGTAGCCTTATCTCTTGCTCCTTAAATAAAGTTCAGTTTTCTTATGCAGACAGTTTTAATCTCGTTAGACTGAAAATTTTGTTCGACAGTGTTTAATAAACCAGTTCTACCAAGAGACACGTACTCTATGCAGAGATACCATTTATGGGAATAAGTTATAGGGCACATTTTTCAGATTCAGTGATTGGTGACAGGCTTGTTTACTGTTCATTAATTAACAATAAAGGTATCACTCTAGCTGGATAATACCAAGCTTACTTGATTACATTTCCTTCTAATTACTGCAACTGACCTATAACTCACCAGAGTTTGGGGCATTTATTCTGGACTTTGCAGAGAACGCCGCAGCAATCCTTCACTGGGGCAGCTAAACACGTCAGGAATAACATTCTGCTAACTATTCAACCAGAAATTGCTCTAGAGTTGTAAAGTAAGGTTTTATAAGAAGCTTTATGCCATTTGTGAATTCTAATCAGACATGGGAAGATATAAGGAGAAATAATAATCTGCCACAAAATTCATCTGTCTGTTAAGCAGAAAATAGAAGTCCTACCAAACGTAAAAATATTTTTTGAGAAAGATCCATATAATAAATTTGGTATGTTGCTATAGGTTCTTCTCATTTTAAGTCAAGACTAGAAAAAAACAAAAAATTAAGATCACAGGCAAAGGCATGAAGTAATATTTCCGAGCTTGCCCAGCACATTTAAGTAATAGTTAATTCATCTTTTGTTGATTTTTAACCTATGAATTACAAATTATTCTGTTTCTTAGCTCCTAACCAGTACATTACTCTACACTGTAATCCTCACTAGTAGCATTCTATCAGAAATAGCATTATACATGCGTGCACATATATACACACATACAAACAACACTTACAAATACATATGTATTACACATATACACAACAATATTTTTTTTGGTGCTAGCAGCAGACTGTGAAAGTACCTTCATTTGTTCTTAAGCTTTTGTCACCACAGTTATCTTCTATTTCTCCACCTTCTATATAGCTGCAGTTACACAGCTCTCAAACCCAAATGGTGACCTAACTTGCCTTGGTGTCTTATATCGATAACTCTAAAACCTAAAATCTGAGTTCCAGTATTTGAGAATATTCCTTCAAGAATATTATGCTAGCATTTCAGACCAGATATGCTCATGTGTAAATCAATCCTGAAAGCCAAGTTTAGGTAAACAAACTTCCAAACAATCTCCCTACAAGTTGGCCAAACTAATAACTGAGAAAAATACTCCATTTCACTTCCAGTAGTTTTCCAGAGATGCATCGATTTAGGCATTTTTCCTTTTCTTGGCTGAGACAGCATTAATAGACTAGGTGGAACACAGAATTTCATGTTAACTAGGTACAAATTATTGTTAGACCAAGAAAATATAAATGTCATATAAAAGGATTTAGCGTATAATATATACATAATATATAATTCATGTGTGGTACAGACATGTATTCTGCATTATTCAAACAGGAAAGCAATTCAAGAGTTGCATAGAAACCACTGGGCTGCTGAGCATCTTCTGGAGCCCAAAGACCATTTTCCTTTCCTGTGTAACAGGTTGAGGTTGATAGACTCAAGTCCCCTGTTAGGATAAGCCCTAGGATAATAAGAATACTTCAATGAAGTATAACTGCGTAGTACCACTGAGATGCTTGACACCGAATAGAAAACTGCTAGTCTTCACGCCACAATTTCAATATTTTTTTCCTGAAAGTTTTTTTTTTTCTTTCATGAAGTATGGTATTCAAACACTATTTTGAAGCCACTGTTGGAATCAGAATACCAATAACTTAAAGTTATCGCACCTGGTAGCAGGAAACACCACCACAGGATGGTCAGACTGCCAATTCAATCACGAGATGCTTTTCCCTCCCTACTTTCTAGAAAGGCTGTCATCATACGGGACTCAAACATTAATTCCCGGCTTCTAGAAAGTGCAAAAGTTTTGTGATGACCAAATATAAATTTGGCTAATGTTTGGTCAAGCAAAGGTAAATGTGACTCTGCCTTGAAAATACAAACTTGCATTAATGAGCTTCATTAACCTGGTTAGCAAAGGCTGGAAAGGTACTCTCCACACTAGATTTCCTGTAGCGCGATACAGAGCTGCCAAGCAATAGCCTCCAAAGCTTGCTGCGCTGTACTTTGTATTGCGGTCGCTGACCATAAACCTCTTCCTAAACTGTCTCATCAAATGTCTACATTGCACCCTGCAAACCTTGGCAATTTAGAAACTGCCTCAAATTGTTTTTCAAAGCAGATTTTCCCTTTTACATAGGGATGGAATAAACACAAACTCCTCTAATTCAGTAATCAGGACAGATAATTACATCCCCTTAATTGTTTTCTTTTTCCAGCTTAGGTTCATGTTGATGGGAGATGGTAAAATTAGTCCACCAGCCATCTGAAGTTTGCCACTTGCTGATTATAGCCTTAATTAATTCAGAATGTTTTACAAATCAATCTGTGAATTACTTCAGGATCACGGTGGCATACTGTAAGAAAGAATTCACCCACACGCACCCACTGCTTTTGTGAGCGAGGATCACGTTCCCATAAAGGCATAACTGTATAAATAACTTTGTTCTATGCTTTCAAAATTCACTGGCAAAACCAAAGCAGAATACGGCAAAATGAGGATTAATTACAACAGTAAACTGCCGTGACTTATAGAGGACTCTCATTCTTTCCTAAACTTCCTTCATAATTTGTGAATGGATTGCATGCGATACGTTCTTTAAAATGAAAAAAATATAATACTGTCCCCATCTTCTGAAAGTCTCATGAAACAGATCTACAACCACTGTGCAACCACGAAGTGTGTAAATGCTGCATTAAGAGACTGAAGTCACCAAGGTTGCTTGCAACATTATCAGATGAATCTGAAATGAAATACCAGACCGATACAAAACTAAACCGGGATGACTGCCTCATTAAAATCTAATATTTTAAAGGCTTCGGTGGGGGATTGTCAGCTGACTTCATAAACCTGTACTTTAAAGGCGCAGTATTTATTTCCAGATAATAGCTTTATTGTTTTAAAAGTAGTGAAATGTAGTTCTGAAATGAAGTAACCTGAAAGAAACAGTGCTTGCAAAGGCTTGCAGAAAAAACTGCTTGGTCATTATTCACAGTAAAATAATAATTTGTATGTTTAAAGTTTCACAGCTTGGAAATACGTAAACAAAATTAAAAATACCTCATCTGGCAAACGTGACAAAAGGATGAATAGAAAGGTATACTACCTATATGCATTTGCTAGGAATAAACTACTGATTCACCTATGGTTTTGGATCACTCCTCCTCTTAGAAGTTATTCCAGATAGGAATCAGGGTTAGGAGTCGTTGCAGATAAACGGTGCTATTTCATCCCTCGCCTTTGGGAACACATACAGCACAGCAGCATGTCATACTGCTGGACTAATTAGGGTTCTCTCACTTTTCCATTTTAAACTCCCTTTGAAAGCATTTGCAACAATCTTGTACAAAAAGATTTACCTGAATTTTTAAGTAATACTTCAATTTTTATCTTAAAAACATGAAAAAAGTCCTCCTCAAATACCCAGCTGACTGTCTGCAGGACTGGCAAAGGCAACACATCTGCAACATTACAATCCACCACAAAAATGCCTAATTGTCTCAGACTCATTTGTCCAAATAAATTCTGCATCATACTCCAGAGAGGAATTCAGTAATCGCTATCAAGTACAAAGAGGTCTGCCAGATTCCACAATATTTCTCCACATTAGCCTGTGAAGTGCAAATTGCTCTCTTCGTCAACGAACACAATATCTGATCTCTCATCCACAGTTTAATCAAAGGGAGTCTTCTCCTTCTCTCATCACATCTAGTGCAATTCTTTGTTTTTGCTGGCAACATGGTCAATAGTACTAGTTTTTGATGTATCCCAGGCTTTCACGGTTCCAACATACCATACCAATCATATATGAGTAATCAATATCCTTTCCATGAATCAAACTTGCAGCTGATAATCCAAATTCTATCAATGTCTTCACTTTTGAACAGTCTGTCACATTCACAGTGCATTTCATATCACATTACTTTTCGAAGGGTAAAGTTTGTATACATAAGCTTATAGTATAATTTACTAATTTGCACTTTGCTTAATTGAAATTGTATTTAACAGGAATATAAACCTATATCCAGCCTATATTCATCCAGGGACATTCCTTTGCACTCTTATACTGTATTGTCATGGTGCTAGTTCTTACTGAATAGCTTTTACAGTCAATTTATGCACTGAAGACAGTGCTAGCTCCAACGGCAAGCTAATGAAATCCTAGAGATCTACTCTCATCTCAAAGTATGTAGTTCCATTTAGTAACAATGTGATTACGCTTTTATACCCCAAAGCAGGTTCTTTAATTTGTATCATATTAGGGAGATTGGCATCCCATCCCATTAGAGTCATAACACAGCTGAGCAACCAGTGCAGTCTGTGTCAAAAGAATCACTGGCTTAAGCAAGTTACTCATGTAAAAGTTTTTAGAATCAACCTTCCAATAGTTACAGAACTACTATCTACAATGTACTTCAAATTCTTTTCTATGGAAGCACAAAATTAAGATCTAACAAAAATGCAGCTATTTTCCTGAAGTTCTACATTGACTTTAAATTCCTTCAAACTGAGGAAACAGATTTTCCAGAGCAATAACTGCATCCAAAACGCAACCTTTCTTTCTTATTCTAATACGACAGTAAAGATCTTCGAAATAATTTTCCACTGTGTTTGTAAGATTTCATTCTTACATGTGTGATGATACAAAATTTAGTTTGAAGTCTCTTATATTTAGCTCAGTTAAATTGCAAGACTGGTCCCAAAGAGTTGCTAGTTTCCAAAACCTCACGCGTTACTTCAATGGCTAAAATTTACATTATGTTTTGAAGGTGGAGAAATATAATATTGTCCAAGTTCAACACATTGCTTCTTAATGTTTTTATTAACAAAGTTCCTCTTGATAGAAAAAGTCTCATTGTTTCTTTTTGTTCATTCCTTTTAATTTCTTAGGTATTGTCTATTTGTATTAAAAGGTGAAATTTGTCTCTTCACAGTTAAACAGAAGTGCTGAGCATCTGTTAAAGATGAACTTGCCTGCTGCAGTGACATAATAAACATTTAAGTATTTTTTAAAACACTGTACAAATATCTTTGTCAAGAAGGCCATAGATGAGCTCGAACTCTACGCTAATACAGTTAGAGACAAACGTTATTGCAGTGGAATACCAAGGGAATATCCACAAATGAAATAGTATTAATTTGCATGAAGAAACAACGCACAGCAGAACTGCTAACACAACAGTGACCACAAAATTCAGATAAGCAGAATAATTCTCTAAAGGGAAAAAAGCCCCTCTAACAATTAAACATATGATTCCTGTCACATCAAAGGTAACAAACAATAACCGCACAATACATTTATATAAACCTTCACAAAATATCCCATGGTGTTTTACAGTTCAAGAGCAGATCAGATAGTCTAGCATGAAGTTTGAGATCAATACCATAATTCTATGTTGCTGAATTATAAAACAACCATGCAAAATTCTTCTATTTGAAAGCATGAGATTGATCAGAAAGCACTGAGTCTATACTCACAAAACTCACAACAAAATACTACCTTAGCCAGTAAGTTCACAAGCTATTGAGTCACACATACGTGAAAGCTCTCTGCGCTCTTAATATAATATATTTATATGTATGCATGCATATAAAGTTGAGCTGGGCTGAACATTAAGACATTTGCCTATTTCTCAGCTTTCTCTTCCTTCTGTCAAATGTTTTTATCTCAAATTTCCATTTTAAGTTATACAACAAAATTAAGCTTAGATTTTTCAGCTAAAATAAGATGCCTAAGAACTTTTGCTTTGAGAGATAAAGCTCCCAAAATAAAATTAAGCCACTGCACAGTAATTCTTGGCAGTGCTCCAGGGGCAGGGTTATATGGATAGGAGCATTTGTCATAATCATTTAAAACTGCAAAAGAACAGAAAAAAGACCACTATTAACTATATAGCATTACATAAATACATGGGACTTTTCAGTCCTATCGCTGCTCAACATTAACAGCACTGGACCTGGGATAACATACTATGTAATAGGTAGCTAGATGCAGGAAGTTCTCTGTCCAGAGGGATAGAGATTTACTCCAAAAAGGCAGATATTTAGTTCCACCTCCTTCGATACAGTGGGTTCATCTGAGTTACATGTTGCTTTTTGGGGTTTTTCACTTGGTTGGTTGAGGGCGGGGTGGATGAGCAGGGTATGCTCATTAAAATGAGAACGCAATCATCCTCTTTTCTGCAATGATCTTCAGCGCACTTACTTTTCAGTTCCATGAAGCTTTTCAGCTAGCTTTTACAGACCTGATTTAATATTCATAATCACCTTGAAATGGCCATCTGCAATTTTAATCACTCATTACCAATTACTTTCTTTAATAGCTATGACAGTATCACTCACAGTGATCTGATAAATCCACAAGGATAGGTGAAGGCAGCACTGAGGGTGCAGTTTCTATCCCAATCTCTGCAGAGGATATAACCTTGCAGACTTTTAAAGCATTCGCTGCCTTTACTAAGTCAGGTTTATGAGCACATGGTTCTGTAGAGTGGATCCAAATATAGTGAACAATACAGTAAACAAGCAGAAGTTTTTGTCTCTCCTTAGTAGGCAAAGAAAGAATTAAAAAAACGTACACACAGACACACAGAGAAAGAAGCTCTTTCCCATATTTCTTTCTTCTTGCAATAGACTGCCCATCGCAGTATTTTCCCTATACACAAGAGCAGTAAGCTGATTGTTCTCAGCTTGTAAACATATTTAACATTTATAGCAAAGCAAATCTAGCAGGATAAAAAAAACAATCTTGGAATAATAGGTCCTCAGAGACTAGGACATTGCGCCTGCCTTTCTGGCTGCTAGTCCTTTATTTCCTATCCCAGGAAGCTTGCAGTTATTAAGAGAGATGCTATTTTGCAATGATGTTCTCCCAGATTATAGCAGGTGTAACTTTGTTCCCACATTCAATAGCTGAAACAATTTATCCACCATAAAAAGGGGACTGTGGATCACTTTCAAGAGGTTAAATGTGTAGATACAGATACAACATAGTCTTACAATACAGTCTGTAAGGAAAACGTTATTTCCCGAGCAACTGCAAACATCAAAAAAAATCAGAATCTGGATTATTATAATTTTTAAAAATTGCCCAAATGCAAATGACAACATGTGACACTAAGCAGTATGACGATGAGGGAAAGTGGACTTCCTGGATGGTCAACTTACAGCTCCTACACTACAATCAAGTGGACAAGAAATTGATGGTGCTTTTGTATACATCAGCTGAAGCAACCCAAGTTACAGGCAAATCCAAGTTTCTTTTTCTATCATAAAAGGGGGAGGGAGGCACAATTATTCTAAATTACTTCAAAATTCAAGGCATGCCTGTACTAAAATCCAAACAAGTCTAATATTAAATTATTTATTTATTTTTGTTTAGAGTTTGGATCAAAAATTGGTCAGTTGTTTCCAAAAACAGTTGGTTGCAGATTATGTTTGTTGTCCATATTTTCTAGTGAATGAAACAACAGTACTGATGAAGTTAAATGCCTTATCATAATGCACCTAATACAAAGGAGAGGATTTAAAGTTGTGCAGATGACACTGAATCTTGCACGTACTTACACTAAAGTGCTCATTTTGCAGTTTTAATCACCGCTTTTTTCATTTTTGTTCACGTGCAGGCTCTTTTATGCACTGTGCAGAGCTACTTAGACAAATCAAGTATGTATGGCAGAATGATGACAGAGACATGTTGGGTTTCTATCCTTATTCAGTTTTCCTGTTCCATGATGTACGTTGAGAAAATATTAGAACCATCTTTAAGAGTTTTAAAAACCATGTTTATGAGAGAACAAGATGAAAATTAGTTTTTGCAAATATGCTGGGCAGTGGGAAGGATTATTTGCCATGCCAGCCTTTAATACGTGTAAGAAAAGCTTTAGAATATCTTCAGGCTTTAGCAAGGAGTGCAAGAATTGTTCTAGTAAACAATATAGATAAGGAATAATAAATATGCTCAAAATATATGTTTATCGAACATTTTAAACCTGCCTAATATGATGACAATTTAAAAGAATACTATCAAATATCTCCTAAAAGGCTTATTTTCTTAAATCGAAGAGTGATTGCTACTCCAGTGAATGAAAATGACATGCTACAAGTATATCCAATTCATAAGACAGGATGCTCGCTATTTTGCTAAGCAAGCACTTTGTATCACTATCCTAGCTGCTCTGTGAACCACAGGAAAATGTGTTTCATTACAGAAACACACAAAGCTGTCACAGCCATATGTTACAGGGAAATTTTTCTGAAATGTGACTTTTTCTTAAAATAGCATGTTTAAGATAAAAATCTGTTATTTACTGAAGAGAGCTTTTATTTTGTTGCTAAAGCATGATTTCTACTGTGTCTTTAAAAACCACTGAGATCTGAAGTTAGGTGGGAACTTCTCATTTTGGCTTAGCAACTTTAAATAAGTGAAAATTATATTTTAGCTACATCCAACTTTGTAAGGATTCAAAACAAAGGGAAGGATTTCAGATTACCTACTTAAAATACTACAGGAGAATGGCAAAATAGGAGGACTCAAAAGTTCGTAATATTAAAAGGGAATAAACTGACAGGCGACACTCCAGTAACCTGCAGCCGTTTGAGCAAGCAGCTGCTGGAGTAATGTCAAACAGCTTTTTCTCCCTGGTGGGGGTCAGACTACAAGAGCCTTGACAAAAAAACAAAACAAAACAACCCACCTCCTCCCAATGCACACACAAATGCCTCTGAAACAAGCCTGTAACTTTAAAAAAAATTTTTTTTTTCCTCTTCTGGAAAAGTGTTATATGTCTTGAGCGTAAACGGTAACAAAGAAATTAACATTTCTAGAGGAGAAGATTGGTCAGTTGTATCGTTCCAGGAAGTGGTCAGCTTATAAGTGGGATGTTGCTTAGCTTAAATAAGCCTTCAGTGCTATATTATTTCTGTTACTGTTATCATATTATTACTACCTATTTACTAGGTAAGAATTTTTGCAGTATCATCAGTACTCATCAAACAGCTTTCCAAAGATCCCAAAGCACTTCTTAAACTATAGGTATGGACAGGAACTATTCTCTCATGTCAAAAATTGAAACAACTCATGAACATAAAGGAATTAACAGGAACAGCAGAACATTAGTTCACTCTCTAAACTGGAATGAAATACTGGAAAGACATTTCAGAGAAATTTGTTCATGGTAGAATGTAATTAAGTTGGAACTGGACTATACTATTAATTTCATCACCTTAGCCCAGGAAAGCTGGCTCAATCCATAGTGACCAACGTCATCTTTTCATGCCTGATCAAAATTGTGTTTTTTCCAGCAGTTTCTTTTCATTTTATTCCACGCTGAAATACCAGCACAAGACTGACTGTGAATACACACATCAAAACTTTTATTTTCTTTGTGAACTATGGAATGTTATTATAAAAACGGTAGGTCAATCAGAGGAAAAAAAAAATTTGTTGAACTAGCAAAACTTGCCTGTCTTAGGACAGTTTTCTGGCATTGCTCTTATGTTGATCTTTCAACAAATCATCATAGTTTGTGCAAAATGGCATTTTGCTGGATGGCATGTATAATTGATGTATGTCACATTTTATAAAATGGTTGTAAGGTAAATTCAATTTTCTCTTTCCCTTATTTGTGTCCTCTAAGAATCTCTTTTCTCCACATATCAATTACAAAGCAGTGATGGAGATAGGAGACAAATCTCTCCGATGAATGTAATAGCAACAGCGATTAGAGATCAGGAGAGATTAATTGCATGTGTCAGATATAAGTAAAAGGCTCAGGAGACAACCCTTGGTTTTGTGACTGTGCACGTATTCCAGATCTCTTACTGACACAAAAACCTATAAACAGACAAGTGCAATATGAAACTATGATAAAATAATGAGTTAGATTCTAAAAACCTCAGCATTTGCTCTTTTGTCAGAGCAGTGTGTATAACGTATGCATGTCTGCCAAAGGAACATACGCTCAACTGGAGTGCATTTTCTTAGCTTTACCAGCTAAGGATGGGTCCCCATAACAACAGGATTGTATTAGCTGCATTTAGGAAAAAAGGAATGAACTCTTCCTTCTTTTATACAATTTTATTTCCTTATTTTCATCGAGAGCTGAAGAGAAAAGAAACAGGTCTAACCTAAAAAAAAAGAAGAGTTATTTTGCAAATTTGCTCTGCGCTTAAACCTCTTCTCTACATTTAAGAACATGCATATCACAAAAATCAAGCTGCAAATATTTAAATGTTTTAAGCTGATTTTGGCAGTTAAAGCTTTCTTCAATAGTAAGACTGACAAAAATATTACAGGAAGTTTATTGTATTTTCTTTCCATCACAAAAAGACATCCTCTTCTATTAGGACTGACATATTTAAACTAATATAATGAATCTGAGAAAAGTCAATCAGAAGTGAAGTTCCCCTAGCAGAAGAGAAGTTAGCTGCCTGGGACGGGACAGTGCAGCAGACACAGAAACAAATGGAATATGTGTGGTGAGAAATACCATCGAAAATAGTGCAAAGAGGAAGAGACTTGAGACAAATGAATCTGCTGTTTATCAGAAAACCCACTGATGGAATATTTGGATGAAGCCAAAGCAAAGCTCAAACTCCCACAAAACTTTCTTCACTAACATTTATTATTCCTGCAGTTCAGCTATGTGTGTTCTCAAGCACAATTTTCCCACTGTATCACTTGTGTTAAAAATGAGGAGAGTTTTCCTTTAAGAAAAAGAAAGGCAGAGCATTATAGAAAAGTTCTGGTTGAATCTAAATAATAATAATAATAATAATTTTGGAGTCTAAGGCTGTTGTTAAGTCCTGAACTTAATCTGTTATTTCTTTTTAATGTATATAATAGATTCTACACTGCAATACAGTATCCCTTTCTCAGTAAGCCATTGACAATATCAGCCTTCAGCAAATTTCCTAGCTCTGAATTATTAAAGCCTAACTTAACATTTATTTCAAAATTTCTAACACAAATCTTTAATATTAATTCAATTGGGTCCTTTTTGTTATAGATATAATTGCTATAGCTAATAAGTAGTTGACTTTATAAACACATAGCCCAAAAGCATACTTAAGTTGCAGTCAACCCATAATAAGAACCCAAAACTGCTGTTTAAAGATTTATGTCCTTTTGTATTAGAGTTAAATGGAGCACACAAACTGATGTTCAGAGCATCAAGTAAGACTGTATTTTGCAGGGCATTAAAAATGGCAGACATTAGCCTTACGGTTCAATTTCAATTCCTAAGCACCTCTACGGCCTTCAAATTCACTTGTTGGGTGACAAAAGAACGTTAAGCGATCATCAGACCAGAAGGCATGCATTTACTCATCATACTGCACATGACACAACCAGTACGATCTCTGTCCTGACAATTCTCCGTGACAAAGAGAAAGCAAAGCTTGTGCAGAAAACAGAGAAGGAACAGATTAAAATCAGTAGAGGTCATGGAGGGCTGACTGTGCTACCCTGGACTTTCCCCAGCATTTGTTCAGAACCCACAGCATGTAAAGTACAATCGCAGCGCAGAAACGCAATTTCACTTCATCCCATGTTCCTGTCTTTTTCCAGCAAAAAAAAGTGTCATTGAGGCATTAGTTTCGTCTCAACAGCACTGATCCACAGAGGCTAAGTGAAGTCAGTTCCCTTGACACGGACTAAAAACAGCTTCACAAGTTTATAGGACTTGTGTGAACTTGACCTCGGAATAGAAATATCTGCTCTCTAGGAGGTCCAGCCCATTCCTTTTTTCTGCATACACCTAGCTATGAAAAATGCATGTAGTAGTATGTTTCAAACATATCCATGAAGGATCCTCAACATTTACTTACTTGAGCAAACCTTGACGGTGAATATGAGAAATTATATTTGAGAAATGCTTTCTTCCAGAAAGGAAAATGACTGCTTAGACTCTTCTGAAGACTTATCTTCTTAACAAAACTGACAGAAGGCTGTCAAAAATAATATTGTATCAACTACAAAGACAGGTAAAATGGCACTTTTGCACTCTCTCCTAACAATGTAAGAAGTATTTTATTTTTATGGACACTGAGAGCAACCTAAACATCTTGTGCTATCATGAGAACCTTTCTTGAAAGATGAAAAACAAACAAATCTAAGCCGTTGAGGGAAAAATCAGTACCCTGCTGTTCTGAAATTGAACTCTTTCCTTCTGTAAATTTTATGTTTTGATAAATTAAATTGAAAAAACAAAATAGGCTTCAACTAGAGGCAGTCAGGGTCTATTTAGCCTCATGCAGGTGACTACCATTACAGACTAAAATGTCTTCCTGTTGCAAGTAGAAGCTGGGCAGAATAACCTGACACCCTCATACTTTAAATTAATTGCAATGCAACCAAGCCAGGAGCTTAATTTTTAGTCCCCAACAGTCTGTCTATTAAAAAAACAAAACAAAACATTCCCAGTGCTCAAGGGAAAAATTCATCTTCGTTAAATGATAATTGGCTTTATTATCTTTGACTCTTCAGAAATGCTGGCTGGCAAGGTTTTTAAAATTTCCATCAATCTTGTTTTTTGTTTTTACAAAGTCTGCATCAGAAAAAGACATCAGTCTGCAAAACACTCCATATCTCCTAGTATTATGAATAGGTCTTGAGACTATCTAATTTACTAATAAATCTATTGAAGCATCATGCATCTCAATATTTCACTGCTTAACAAGAAGGTCCAGAAGCAAGACCCTGAATTGCAGTTCCACATGATTAGCACTGCAAAAGCAATTGAAGCAGGAGCATCTAAGCTGTCAAAACAGCTTACACACACCCACCTTTTGCAGACTTGCCATTTAAATCATTTACTGGGGGACACACTACTTTTTCATAAAATGCTTCAAATAAGAGCTAAGATAGCAATGCATGCTTGCCTACTGTTAAAGCTTCTATGACTGGGCCAATGGTGCTCCTACCTATAGCACTCCGTTGAAGTTAAAAATAGAAAAATCTCAGCAGCACCTTTTTGGACTTCTCAAGTGGCACCAGAGTTTTGCCTTGTAGTCATGTCATAAAGTAACAAGGACACATTGCATACATTGCAGTGAATACTGCAGCCAATTCTTTACAGTAATAGAAAGCTCCCTATGAATCTGGTTATTTCTATTTTTTTACACTTCTAAAATTCCATTCTCAGATACGATTTACCATTCTTCTTACTTTCCTGTGTTCCATATTACAACTGAAAGAAGCTTAGGGAAAAGTTTCACAGAAATTTAGCTAGTGTACAGAGTATGACCCTGGAGGAAACAGACTTGTACTATGGCCTTACTGTAACGAACAGTTTTATCTTTAACTGTCCTGCCAACACTGGTAAGATCCAAAGCATGCCATTTGATCCCCCTGACAAACCAAAGTCTTTGGGAAGACCATCTGCGCTGAAGTGTATGTCTATCTGCAGGAGAAAAGCCAAGGCAAAAAAGCCTAAATAATTAAGGCTCAGTTTAAGACACTGTCACCAAACCTATTGCTAGATAGACGGGAATAAGAAAGAATGATAAAGATGTAACTTTTTTTACTGTAAAATAATATTTAAATCTAATAAATGAGTAAGCTTGCCACAGTTCAGTGATATATTAACTCTCACACCTCTCTGGTGGAGTATGGAATTATAGCCAGTCCACCCATGGAGTTAATGGTGAGATCCTCCAGAATACAGCCGTTGTGGATTTTCAACACGGAGTAAAACTGAGCTTTGTTACTATTCTCTCGACCTTCAGTCTTTTCTAGTCAACATGCTGTTTAATTTACATCAAAGCTGAGATATACAGTTAAAAAAAAGGCAATATTTTATTTTAATATACAGTCAACTGTTTTTAAGACATTTTAAGTTCAGAACTAATTGATGAGGTCTCACTTTAATTTCAGATGTGGAATATTCCCAGCATGCTGCCTGTCAGACATAACTTAATTCATTGGAGTTTATCTCAGACAATAAAAATATTAAACCTTATCAGGTCAGAGAGACTTGAGGTTTTAGCTCATCCTGGCTACCACATTTTCAGTTATTTCTATAACCACTTCTTCTCTATAAGTATATAGCTATGGCATCTGTCACCACAGTATCTAAACTCATAAATCTCTCCTCTGTCACCTCAGGAATGACCTAATTCTCTTGAAATCAATGGAAACGTCCATTTAGAGGAAACGTCCACTGTTTTCAAGGATAATTGCATTGGGCCTTATGCTATAAACTTAGCTAATACGGTGACTTGAACTTTCAACTTAAGATGCATGATTTTTAGAAGATAGGCATGCAGAACACCAGTGCTTACCAAGCTACGAACTCAGTTGTTAAGGAGAAATAATTCTGCTCGAGTATTTGGGCTAAATTTGAATCTTCCCAGGTGTTCACCATACCCGTTGGCTAATGCATCTCCACTGCAAAGCATCATGAAGGAATGAATTACCATATAGTAATGCACTGGGGGTTCATACCTAAAAATACTAAGATTCCCTAAAGCTCTGCTCATTTCCATTAAATCCTGACATTCTCACGCCTTCATTTTCAATGCCTGACCAGCCTCAGAACGTGAGCAAGAGTGAGCCCAGACATAGCAGAAGCAACACTGACTGGCTAGAAGGATTTCTTCTGAAGGTGTTCTATACCCGCCACGCACTGTGCTTATAATCTGGGAGCAATGGGTGGATCAAAGGGTTTATGCTTCTTGGGACTCAACGAGCTATGGGCTGTACTGACACAAAAACCTATATTTAACTACCTTTAATGCCAAGCCCTAGTATAGAATTCCCTGCTACTGTGGCTTGGAGATTGAATTTTTGAAACGCGTTCTACATAGGATCATCCTCAAGCACTCTTATCCAACAGGTACAGCCATTAATGAAAGGACAGTTTAGCACATTTTCCAGAAACCGTTCAAATTTTCTGCTTAGTTCCAGTCACAATTCAACATGTTGACTTTAATTTGCAGTATAAGGCCCTATAGCTCATGTTCTGCTTACCTCACAGACCGTAGCTTTCTCCTAGTATCAGTCTTGCACTTGGGACCAGAACAGGCACTGAATCTTAGGGCATTCTCAGCTGTCAAGCTTTGACACTGCAAATTTGCTTTCCTAAAGGCTGGAGAGCACCTAATTCTGATGCCCTTCACGAAATAATAGCTTGTGCATCTCGCTAAGAGTGTGTTCAAGGTGGATGACTGCCATGGGAATTATCTGTAGTTTTTTTCTTCTGCCCTTGATAAAAGTGGTAATGTGTGTGTTAAGTCACGTAGCTAGATTGCACTCAATAATTTATATATAATCTACTAAGATTTGATATACCATTTTACTTGCGATATTGTTTATTATAAATTGACTTATTTTGATTTTAATTAATCTGGTCTATTAAATTGGATTTGTATTGATTTTGATTATTTTATATATATCCTAAAGGAAACTGACTTGTGTCATTACATTTAACACCTGGTACAATTCAGACTGTGTTGATTCAATGTAATATTGTCCAGACTTGGAAGCACGCTTAAAAACGATGTTTCCAGTCACTTGCTGGAGTTCATTATTACTCCTCCAAAACATACCATTTTTCTGCAACCATCCTCTGCGTACTGCTTCAGGATCATATTTTGCCTGCTTATTTTCTGTTATTGGACCCAGGAGGTTCATTCACTTCTATCTAATGTATCACTTATGTTTCTTTCCTCCTCAGATCAAAGTTCAGAATGATCACCTTAATCTCATTTGCTTTACAGATACTGCAATGCCTTATTGCCAAGTGCCTTTCTTCAACATACACATAATATTAATAATCATAGCTATTATGCAGGCAGTTTAAAACCTCATTGGCTACTAACCATCCTAACAAGCAAATCCATATCTGGCTTTCCATCCTGCCTCATTCATCATTTTCTTTTATCCATTTAATCATTTCTATTTTTCACACTCTAGACAGACTTTGCATTCATGGTGTCAAGTCTGCATGCATTTAAAAGTCTTCTTTTCCATACGCCCATATTACCTTCTGTTCTGCATAGCACTTGTTATGCATGCATGATCACAGACTACTTCTGACATTAATTAAGATATGGAATTAAAGTGAGAAGTATATTATTGGTCACATAATACAAACAGTACAATGCAAGCCTGTTTTATAAATGAAATTACTTAAATGTTCAAAACCTATTCATATATAATAAGAAATAATAACATTTACAATCTACATGCCACAGTACAGCCAGAACTCACAAACAGATTTAGAATATTTTCCTTTCAGAAAAGTAAACAAAAAAAACCCTGAAAAGTTCTTGTTGCCTACTTCAGTTGTTTATAAACATACCTGCAAGAAAACACAGCCTTATCTCTTCTGCTGTCTGTTGCACCACATCGATCGTGCCCTAAGGGACTTACCACACAATACATCCCACATCCCACTAACAGAGCTTCCATTGGTTGTTTAAGAACAGTTTTCTTTGATATTTGGTTAGGAATCTTATCAGAAAAATCATGTTTTGTCAAAAATGAAGTGTTTCAGAGGAACATCCTGCTTCTGATGAATTATTAGCATATTCCCAACACAGATTTGCTAGATTGCCTGCCTAGAAACCCAGACTCCCAAGTTTTGCTATTCTAAGGATGCAGCCTCTCTCAAATCAAATGATGATTTCCAAGATCAAAAGGTCTTGGGCATCTCATTATGCTGACTGCTCCAGAGCTCAGAATTTGGCATCTTCTAGGAATCAAAACCATTAGAGCAGCCTGTCAGAAATGCTGCCAGTGTCTCAGACAATTTATCCAATCACCTCTTTCTTATCTCAAGAGTCAGATATCTAAGGGTCTCTATACTGGCTCAACAGACTAACATAATCTCTTCCTCACTACTACATTAAAAACACTTTTACCGAAATGACCTTAGAAAAGGAGTCAAACCATTTTATATGTTTAGAATACTGATTTATCATACAAACACATTTGCTGAATACTTTGCAATAGCTTGCACATGCACATTTTTGCTGAATAATCATGTTGATATATTTAGCGTGCAGTCATCCTTCTGACCCCATTGCTCTGACGATTCTTGTTTTCCTTTGCTGTAAAAATCTACTCATGGAATGTTCTGCAGTGTTAAGCGTTAACACAATTTTTGCAATGTAAAATAATAAGTAATAATAATGAAATGCATGTTCCCTGAGACTCTGTGATAACTGCAGGTGAAAGTAACGTCATAGACTGGGAATAGACTCATTAATAAAATTTCACTCAAAAGAATGACTTGTTTACTTACGCACAATGGAAAACAATGAATTATAAAGTCCTGCATTAAAAAGACATTATGATCATTCACATCAAATCTCTAGGGATACCATCATCTACCTGAACTGCACTAAACAAACCACCAGACAAACAGCTTTGAGGCAGATTTATCAAGGTGCTATGCACCCTTAGGTCTCTTTGACTGCACAAGTTGTTTAGTGTACTCCAAACCAACCAGGAAAAGTTGATCTCCTCTAAAGATCTGTCTTTTGCAAGTAAGGCTCTTTTTGAGGGGCAGACTTTCATGAATACCTTCTGTGACCTCAGTACCATAGTGTATTTTCTGGGATTTGGATACTCACTTGCTACGCTGAGATGAATAAACGGACTTGTCTTGTTCTCACCATTCTTTTCATTGACAGCTTGGACATAGTAGCCTCCTGCATCTGTTGCAGACGTTGCAAGGATCACCAGCTGATTCTCCATTGTTATGGCCCTATTTAGGAAAGTAAAAGATTGCGTTAAAAACAGAAGAATGGTATTCACTTAGCAAGAGTTGTACATCACTTGAGACCTGACAGAATTGTACAATTTTCATCAGTTACCTAGATCGAGGTGCTTGGGTATCCAAAACAGCCTCCCAGTTTCAAACACATTCACAAATAATATTTAAGATCTTTGACATTTCTGTGACTTCTCTCTGTTTAGATTGTGTAGGATTTTTAAGGTGACACACAGAAAGCTACAACGTATGAAATAAAAATAATTTAAATGGCAATAAGAAGTTATACAGGGAATGGCAAATGACACTGACCTATAGCCTGCAAACTGCACAGTTATGGGTTGATGATCCTGACAAACAGCAGTTTGCTGCAAAGACAGCTTTACTGAAAGCTACCCTATTAAAATCTGGAGCTCAGGGAATAACACCTAGCTCAGTGAAAAAAATCAAAGGCAATGGAACCTCAGAAGGTAAACTTTCTGTATTTATGGCATCCGTAATTATCTCAACATCACAGACAATGAACACAGACAAGTAAAAGCCTAATTAATATACACAGATGAGGAGTTAGGCATTGACAGCAAGGGAAGAGTAAAATTATTTACATTAAAGCAGGCAGGAAAGCACAGTGCCATGGTTGGCGGTATGGGGAAAGAAGGAGATTCGGGCATTATTCAGTCTTTCACAGGGAGTTAACAAAACAAGGCCCTGAAGGAAGGAGCAAGACAACACTATAAGACAACCAGATAAGGAAGTACCCAAATAAGCCCCAAGAGAACAAAAACAGTGGATAAACAGGAGAGAACTACTAGAACGACGGCTGAACGAGCCTAGTTAGCATGATAAAAAAACCCACCCAGGAGCAGGGAAGCCCCCTGCTGATCAAAGCCCTTCCCCACAGAGCATGCCTAGTAGAAGAAGAGGATACTGTGACTATAAATGAAGCTGAGAGCTAGCAGAACCCATGGGAACAAGGATGACTTAATGTAGTTGTAAACTGTACTGATAACTGTTGCTTAAACTGCATAAAGCGTAGGCTGTGCAGTAATCAGGTGTGCTAGCTTCGTGGAATCACCACCTAGCACCCATCTCTGGGCAGAAACGAATTAAACCAATATCTCGACTCCGGGTTTCTCGGCTCATTGCGCACCGGGTGAAAGAACGCTTCTCTGGGACAACACCATGGTTAGTGTTGGTGTAGCACTGAGGGAGCCAGTCGTCTTAATGATGTGAGAAAAAAGTTTAAGTCCAGAGGCAACATGTAGAAGTTTCAGGGCTTAACTGGACATGACACAAGAAGCTCAAAAACCACATGAGAATAAAACAAGAACACATGAAGTTCCTCAGAAAGCCTATGGAGCAAGTAGCTGACAGTTTAACGCTGACTGGGACAGGCACAAACTTGGTGATCTGAATGCAAGACTTGAGGTAAGAAACTCCTACCTTTGCTTACATTACTTGATGAGAAGCCCCACTGAGTTCAGCTGGGCTATTACTCATATCCTTGAGCATAAGGTTGAAGCATAACGTGTAAAATTATTGTACAGGATGAAACAAGTTTGTACATCGACAGTGGTCAGAAAGAGTTGAGGGCTAAGTCACCGCATTCATACACCAGTGAGTCAGTAGGGACACTCCTGCATGTCTTCCTCCCGCTTTGGCATTGTGTGGTTACGTTAATAACTCACAACTATCTTGCTTTTGAAAAGCATTTAAAGCATTAGAGAAAACACACATTCCTACCGTAGCATACTAGTTTTTATACATAAGAGATAGCATATAAATGACAATGAGAAGATAACAGCCTCTACTTTAGCAGTGTTCAAATGCTGAGTTTGGTTTACTCAGATCACTTTAATTTTCTAATGCAGGTGCAAACAATGCTGAACTTTTATAAAGCTATCAGTAGCTACCAATGAATAAAAAGCTCCTGAAAAACCTACAAGGCCAGATTTTCAGCTCTGATAACAGTACAAGTCTGTTGAAGTCAGTTATTGTACACTAGCTGCAGATCTTGTTTAATTTATCTCAACTGACACTTTTTATTAAAACCTATAAGGAATACACCAGTATGAAATTTTCTTCCTTATTGAATGAACCTGTACTGGCTTAACTGACTTAGAAAATTAATCAAAGAAAATACGTGATAGACTTACAGAGTGTGTGAATATAAAATGTAATTAATATGACATTTGATAAAGCAAATAAATGTAGAATTCTGATGAAGTGCTAATAATTGAATATTAAAAGACATTGACTTTTACATTTGTTTCTTAGTTCTAAGGAAAGTAGCATTAGAAAGATTCTTTGAAAATACTGAAATGTTTTTCAGACTGCTCTGATGCTAGCTGCAGCTGTACTCAAAAGTTTTAAGGGTGTTCTGTTAATATTAATGAGTTGCACACTGTTACTCTCTGTATTAAATTGTCTAGAAACTGAGAATGAAACCATTGTACTCATTATGTACTATTGAAGAGCAAAGGGAATTTTAAAATGTATTTATTAAGACTGCTTAAAATTAAGATGTTATTGAATTATAATATGCAAAAATATTCATCGGAATGTGAGTAAAATAAAGTTTATGGGTGAAACGTAATGAACTTTCAAAGACTACATGAGCATAAGTATGTATATCTGAACTGAAAGAGATCACTGCAATACGGCTAAGCATTATATGTTCCATGCTCAAATGAGCATGAAAAGTTTAAGATTTATTTGCAGGAAAAAAACAAAAAGAGTTACAAGACATAAGAAAGAAATTACGGAAGACGATTCTTTTGGATTATCAACTACATAGTCAAATTAACGTTAAATTAAATACCAAAACTGAGTTACCGATATCTTTTCAGAATTCTGAGAAGAATTCAGTGTTTTCATTTCAGTTACTAAAGATAGGCAGAAAGTGAAACACTTGAGTTTGGAGGCTGCAGACTCTGAAAGTTCTATTTAGATCAAGAGCTAAAATGGCCCTGTGCATCAGGAAAATGAATTATTCACGTTTTGAAGACTCACTAATTCCAGTGTTTCTAAACCATCTGAAGATTCACTGCCCAACCTTTATCGGGGTTACAGCCACTTTTTGCACAACAGCTGCACAGACTGCCCTCAAATTGGCTTAACATATTTTCCTGGATTTATTGTTTGTTTTCATTGTCTGTTGTAACTTTTAAATTATGACAGCACCACACTAATGTTCTAAGGAAAATCTGATTCCCGGCTGTTCAGTTTACTAGCAGATTTGAGGAAGACAACTGCAGCAGATGGAGCAGATCTGCTGGTAATTCATACCCAGTATACAATTTATGAAAAACATAAATATTGCTATTTTAAAGTAGTAACGAGCTTAACTCAAATCAACAATTTCAGGATTGGGGTAACCAGCAAGTTCAGTAAGCAGACTGATTCTTCAGGGTTCCTTAAGCATAGGGAAAGGGTCATTTTAAAATCACACATTTTAAAAGAAGAACTTAAATCTCCAAGCTCAGTGGAAGCCTGCAGAGAACAGCAGCCAATACACAAATAGCAACATACAAATCTGTGAATGGTAAAGGAGTTATTATGGTGGATTCATTGTTACGATATTATACCAGTATTTCAATGGTATCTTTAACACAAAAAGTAGCCACAGGCTAGAATAATTGATCTGAAGGCAAAGGAAAGCCAGGCCTTCGAAACTAAAAACTACAGCGATGACGACGTAAAGAATACGATCAAATAGGATGAGAAAACAAAGCAGTGATGGAGATGAAAGAACTGGATATGTCAAAGTACTTCATTATCTGAAGATGCAGACAGGTACCTAATGAGGTTTTCATGACTTCCATTTATTTCAGCCAGAACTAAGCACTGAGGTACGTTCTGGGATTTTTTATTTGCAGCCTTCTGAACTGTCAGTGTCCAAAAACTTTAAACAAATCTGGTGAAAGTATTTTCTCTAAGTTTGACCTAAAGCCTATGGAAATTATTGGGAACACATTTCCCAAAGTGGGTATCTTCATTAAGGCATTTGTGATAATATTTTTGCAACTAAATAAACTTTTCCAGCTCTGGAAATCGGATCACTTATTAAAATACTGTAAATGAACTCTGCAGTACCTTAAATAGGTGGATTTCATAAGAAATGCCATTATTAATGGTAAATATCAAAATCTACTCTATAGCATAAAGCAGATAACTCAAAAGTTAGATATTTCTAAGGTTATTAATTACCAGATTACACAATAAACAGATAACACTAGGTTACAAATGCATCACTGTAATAAAATGAAAATCAGAGTAACCTGCTTAAGCCTCCTCTTGAAAGACAGCCATCTGCTCATGAACCAGTGTGCTACATTCGAATAAAAAGGCCTTCACAAAGCCTCTTCTCCAATGTTACCTCCAGCTAATACAACTATCAAATCCCTCTTTAAAAGATATATGTACTAGCAAATCTCTGTTCTCCTTTAAAAATCTTTTGTTCACATTAGATAGCAAGAGCCAATCCTTCCTCCACAAGCCAGATATCACACAGTAACAGTGATATTATTAGGAAATAGAGAGATTATGGAGTAATGACAGCGCAATTACTAAAGGACTTCCCAGATGGATTTCCCCCTTTAGAAAAATATACCGCTACATCATAGTTAAAGAATACAGCTGTTAAATGAAATCCTGAATCTAGGTAGTGAAAGCTTGGCTTAACAGACTGAGGACTTCACCTTCCATGCATCTTCCAGCTCTGCCTGGAAATTATTAACCAAAGTTTTGTCTAAATACATGTCTTCTGCTAACCGTCCATGTTTCTCAGAACTCCTGGAAGGAAGTATTAGTGTATCTGCTACAGTACAATATGATCATAACAACAGAGCACTACGCACTGTGATTGGACATCAGTTTTATAAAGTTTGTATTAATAGTGAGCCGGTTTGCAGTAATAATATACTTGAAACCTGAATAGTATTTTCTGTTTGCACAGCTGATGAATATTAGGTAAAACTATACAAATTGATGCCCTCATTTTACAAACAACACTAGTTTATACTCCTGCTTCTCTAACTACACCATAGCATTGATTCCAGAAAATGACTGGGCTTTCTAGTCATGAGAGCAAAGCAAGTTTAAACAAAAACAAGAAAAAGTTCTAATTGCCAGGCACAGGAGGAAGACTATCAGAGAGTGAAAGCACAAGAGCTATCGACACATTCAGATAAAGCTAACGGTTAGATTCTGGTAGATACGTTTCCAGGAGGAAATGAGAGAGCTAGGTAGAATTTCATTTTTTAAGTTTGGCTTCCTGACTTTCGGCTCCGATTTGCAGCCTGTGAGATCTTAGTTTAGCAAGACTACAGACATTCTTTCTCATGTTTCTTCAAGAAAGCATTATGTAAGACATGTTCTAGATAGACTAAGTGTAAGACTGCTGCAAAAGTGGACGGAAAACCATACTCACAGAATGATCCATGATCCACTATCAGGCTGGCAGGCTACATCAGGTAGAAGTCTACAGGGATTGTCTTTGATCTGGTATTATTTAATATCTTTGTTAGCATTTGTTGACTGAATATAGATTTCACTTACTAAATCTGCTGCTAATGTCACAAACACTCCGGAACACTGGATTAAAATTCAAACCGGTCAAGACCTATTCAAGACATACTCTGTAATACTGACTTTTACAATTGACTACAAAAGTAATTGACTGCAAGAATACAAGATGGAGAATAACAGCGTTGGCAGAAGTCTTAGGAATGGCATGATATCAAGAGTCAATAGCATCCTGAATCTATTAAAAAAACCCACAAACTTGGTTTGCAAACAAAAATATCATTGGAAGACTTGGGAAATAAGCAAGCATTAAAAAAAAGCATGATATACATGAGAAGATTAAGAAAAAGCTCATTTGGAAACAGAAAAGTCATGAAAACTGGCTTCATCTATGTATATAGCTGCTGCAAAGAAGTATCTCAGATTTAAGCGGAGCCATCAGCTATTGAATCTGGTTATGAAAATATTAGCAGTCCACCACTGGAAAAGCTAACTTATTTTGTGGAGTTAGAGGTTCCCAAAATGGACTCGCAGAGAATCCATTGTATATCCCAAATATATATTTAAAATTATTCTCATATTGAGTTATTGCTGTTCTAGAGACAATGCTGCTAATGCAGAAGCAAGTGATGTGAAATAATTATTACCAGAAAACTCCACTCCTTTGTTCTTTTATTAATTTTAAGCAACAAAGGCTTGGTCCAGCTGCTATAAGTAGTTGTCATGCCTGTGCTCAGGTGTTATCTTACTGAGCCACGCTGATGGACGCCTGGATGCGCCACTCTAGCAACAGCAGTCCTCAAACTAAAAGGACGACCCAGACTTTCAAGATAAAATATAAATCTCTGTCAACAATGGAAACTAAGGATTCAAATAAAATAAATCAACTTTCTCAAGTCTCTTCTCCTTATAAAATTGTTAACGCATTCAAGATATTTGTGTGTAAACAGAATATCTATTTTCTTCTTCTCCCAGTTTATCACATAATCAAGACATTGAACTCCACTTGCAACATCACTATTTGTTGCTATGGACATAGCTAGCAACCACTGGAAAAAAGGAATACTAAAAGTTTTTAAATATAAATGGCTTATTTAAACAAAATGTTGCAGTTAGAAAGTATTACAGGCTGTTAATCTCCATAGCTGACTGACTTCACTGACAGCAGGCACAAAGGTTATTTGTACTCATTTAGAATTTCAGAGTCCAATTTTCGGATACAAATAGACATGAATATGGCTCTACTTTATTAATAAATTCAAGAAAAATATCATAAAGTGTTTCTTTTTTTAAGCACTGACTTTTTCCTCTTCCTTTGCTGTGCAAGGAATACTTGGGTTGTTATGAAATTGCATCTTCGCTTCCGATAAAATGTACCAGCATAATAGCATGCAACGTTATGGTTTGTAGTCAGGTATTAAAGAGCTTCCTGTTGAAGAATATATGCTCATATCATTATTTCACTAAGATATATGCTTGAAACAAAAATGAATGCAAGCCACGATGGTGAATTGCACCAAATAGAAAAAAAAATTAGCAATGGCATGTCCCTGTAACAGGGCGACACACTGAAAACTTAATTGTATATTCAACAATGACAGAAGAGAAGCTTCAATCTCTTAATATATTTAAGAGATAATTTTATATATGCTGCAACTTTGTCTATTTGGATGCTTCCAGACTTTATTTATTCAAGTTCCTGAATCTGCTTTCAGCACCACTGCCGCATTTTCCTTTGCCTCCACACATTCCCCATTCAAGGCTGTGGCCATTTTCACACAGGTGTAGCTGAGAATAAGATTTTGGCATGGCTATTCTTCAGAAACACCTCTAGTCTCAGTGACTTGAAAATCCATACCATAGCAATTGAAGCATCCACACAGTTTGGAACTAAATTTTCAAACTGCAGAAGGGTCAAAGCAACTCTCTCTTTCCAATCAGTTTGGTCTGTTTTCTCATCTGAGCCAAGTCATTCTTCTACAGCTATGCACACGTACATAAATGCATGCAAAACTCATATATTGATACATTAAGTAGGCAGCGCTTTTTGACAAAAATCATCTGGCTGTAGTCATGAAACCTACTGGCAGCTGCACATCAGTGAAGATGAAATGGTTACATTGCAGAAGACCTAAAGAGGATGGTATTTAGAAGTAAAACGAAACTATTGGCTCATCAATTCTAATTTTAGAAAATATATATTCCTCCTGAAAAAATTACACACAAACTTATCCCAATAGTCCTGAAAGTCAGAAAAATGCTAGAAGAGACAACTTATCTGTTCAACACCATTAGGTGACCCAATATACAAACATGTTAAAATAAATGGGCAAGTTTCACGGAATGGGAAAATTTGTACTGCCATAACTTATTACACACTTGTTTTGTGAAAACAGTAGTGGATGTAATGCTCCAAAATTAACATTCATTATTTTTCACATGCATTAATTCTCCTTCTAATAGTCCCAAATCCTTAAACAAAAGCCAGGGATATGGTAGAACATAATAAGTGACAGCAGCAGTTGGATGCTTGGGTCATCTGTATGAAGAACGCTAGCAGTGGGTAACGATAGAGCAATTTATTCAGATAAATTTTACTATGAAAGATAATTAAAGATAATTTCTAAAAAAATAGAAAACTGAGCAAGATATCACAGTGGCATTTTCTGTTATGGTTTTTATCCATAGATGATTTCCCATCAACATTTTGGGAGTAATCAACTAGAAAATATTTCTCTATTTGGTTAAGTCTCTTCTACACCTTACTAGTTACAAAATAATGCAAGCTTAAAATTACAGGAAAAACAGGGAGAAATACCTTTTATGTAGGTAACGAGGGCAAACAGACATGGAGCTGTGGCATAGTGAAGCCACAGAACTCTAAAAAGTAGGAAGCGACTAAGTTAGGAGGTGAGTTATGCAACAGGCTGAAAAAACAGCTGCAAATATATCTAAACCTAACCATTTAACCATCTCTTCCTCCAGCATCCCAGACAACATGTCAGTACATAGTTATCTGCATATAATGACAAGGAGGGGCTTTCTGTAGCCATATGTTTTTAGTGAACTTATTTTCAAGATTTCTTCTTCCCACACAAAGTATTACTATGCATATTAAAATCCATGAAACTTCAATGTCTACATTAGCATCTTTTAAAATAAAATATTCTGGAAGATAGCCTTTAGACATTTGCAACTAGAGCTCCCTTTTGGGATCCATTTGCCTTTTGTATTTGAAACCAGGTTGCAGCCCTTGACTCTAAAAACCCATAAAGGAAGAGTTCAGTAGCCAACCTGAATGTAAATAACGCACGATTAAAGGGGCAACAGGTCATAGAGATTTTTTGCTTTCGACTTGTGCAGTGTTGCCAAAAACAAAGATAGGTATCAACTATCAACTCCGTTTATTTCTAAATCACTTGCGATCAATACATGGGTATGTTCATATGACTTACTGCTTTTTTGACTTCTGAGTCAAAAGACACAAACTTCCGTGTGGTAGAGCAGCAACACACATTCAGGGTTTCTGGTTGTAAAGCTTATATAAGTCAGAAGGTCAAAATCCTACCGATCCTTTGGTAGACTGACTGACAGCAGCTTTACTTTACAAACACTCCCAGAGGTAACATAGAAGGCAAAGAATTTCAACTCCCTTTCATCCCATACGGGAACTATAAGCGTCATACATTGCCTCTAAGGAAGAGCAATAGAGAGCACGCCTCCTCGGCGAGGCTGCCTTGTTTACATTTGCTGGCTGATCCGTAAACACTATGCCTGTTGAGCAGGCAAATGAAACACTGAATTGTTGTCAGTAGCTACAGTTTTGTTTCTTTGATTTTATGGCTACAATATGCTTTGCAGAGCATTTTTATTTTCGCTGCTGAAGAAACACTCAGCTGTAAGTTACATGGCAAAAAAACTCACATATCCTGAGAAAACTTGCATGCAAATCACCAGCTCCAAATCACGGCTTCCATTTCCTGGGTTGTGAACAGCATGCTCAACATCTTGCCAATGCAAGTAATTCTGCATAACAGTTAGAGCAGAACAGAAAACCTCTGATGCCCCCGAAGTCTTTACTGCAATCTGTCTTCACATATTTATCTCTTTCCTTGCAGACATTTCTGCTGCAGAGATTTTAGGGATTTGCTCCTGCAACACAGCAAAATGCTGCTCCCTGTGAAACCCCTCATCTGCAAAAGAGGCGCTATTACTGAGTTAACGGACAGTAGACACAACAGTTCCATCACCTTCAGTTACTGACTCTTATTATCCACTTCACCCTGTAATGAGGCGCTCTACTCGCTCACATTTACGTAACAGCAACATCAGCTATCCCCTAATCCTGCAACACACTAAAATGGAAGGATAGATGCTGGAAAACATTAAAATGCCCTTATCACTTGGCTGCAGGCATATAAACTTAAAATAGGGGATTGTTTTCCCATTGAAAATAACCAAATACATACATTTACTTAATTATCTTCTTAAATAACTCTTATAAATGTTGAAAGGAACCTTTGATTATTACTGTAAAGATAAACAATGAAACATTCCATTATATCTTACTTAGGTTAGATAGAAACAAATTCAATTCCTTCCTGTACATATTTTCCCCAGGTGCATTAATACACTTCACATTCAAGAACCAGTTTTTATTACAAGCTGAGCGCGTGGGGAACAAGGAGATAGGGAAAGTGAACAGAATGCTAATGAGAAAGAAAAAAAAAACACAACCCCTTCAGCCAACCCCTTTAATTAGATGCACTTTCAGATTTCTAACTTCCAAGTTCTCAATCCTGTTGTCACTGAACTCAGAAGATAATGGAGAACAGAAGCAATATTCAAATAAATGCTGCAGACTACTTTGCTCAAGGAAATAGGAGTTAGCAGGTTAATTTTGACAAGCAGAAAATCTGATACAGAAGAATGACAGAGAACGGTCATACAGCTGCCAGAGCAGATGAGGCCAACGCTAGCAAGACGTACGAACATCAGAAGGAAGTCTTAGAAACAGACCTAATGAATAGGAGATGGAGAACAAGAAAGTTACACAGGATGGTTAGGTAGACGGTTTTCATTCCTACATAATTTGCAAACAAAACTAGCAGCTAAGTCATGAATTCGGCTGCTCGACAGCCCTTCCTGAATCATATAAAACTATCAGAGAAATTATCACCCACAACAAGTATAATTAACTTCACAGTAATAATGAAGTAAAAAGATAGTTATTTCAAATTAAAAGATGTTTTAATGCAGGTTGTTAGTATTTAGTAAGCTAAATTCTAATTTGCTAACAGAACCTTTGTGCAAAGGAAGAAACTAAGTTTAAATAGTAACTTGGTGCTTTGAGGTACCCAAAAGCACACTGTGCAAGTGCTTGATATTTACCAATTACTGCTCAGCAGAAGCTGAACATCTACCTAGGGCCTGCATTCTTTTTCTTTTCTTAAAGCTAAAACAACTGCAGAGGTATACAAGCTCAGAGTTATTCAATACATGTAAGTTTACACTTTACCTCGCAAGGCTTTGTGCGAAGTAACACAGGCCACTGGGGCCACATGGCATGGCTCATTTTAAAATGAGTAGTGGTGTATGAGAAGGAGCAGAAGAGATGACACACACCCACACTACAACATACAGACAGGCGTCTCAGGAGTTACGTCAGATCTGCTTGTTGATTGATCCCTCTGCCAACTCCAGTACTGAATTCCTCCCTCAGCTCATCCAACAGCCTGGGCTTCTGAAGAAGGTATTTGTTCCCTAGGGTCTCAAGCAAGTTAGTGGTGCACACGTGAAGACAAGGATTGCCATAATCACAGAACCAAGTTTTAAGACCTAATGAGACTGCTGCATAGCTAATTTCAGAGTTCTTGTTTCAGATGCATTCATGATCTTTAAATGAAATTACTGAATGCCTTTTCCTCCCTCCGATTTTACCCTTCATCACAGGGCAGCACCAGAAGAGGACTCCTTCAGAGAAGGATGCAAGTCACCTAGTAAGAGCAGAAGCAGCACCAACACCACTGACACTATATCAACACTATCCCCCCACTTTCTGGGAGTGAAAGAAACTCTTCACTCAAATACTGCAGAAAACTGAAGGAAAAAATTCTCCACCACAATCAAACACTTTAGTCCTGGAAATTTTCCTACATAGCTATTGTTGTTGAATAGGCAGAATCTTAGATGTCTCAAGGACATCGCAAAATAGTATTCTGGCATTTCCTATGGCAAGAACAACATTAACAGAAAGAATATTCACAAGAACCTAATTTATTTTATTTTTTTTTTTATTTTTAAACAACCAAGCCAGGCAGTTGATCAGCCTAGTTGAGCCACCTGAAAGCCTCCTCTTCCAATCCCAAGATCATTTCTGGGTATGCACACTTCCAGCCAGTGGCACCGCAGTGCCTCTGCAACTGTGCAACCCACGCTGCTCAGGCCGCGTTACATTGTCCCAAGCCTGAGACAAATCGTCAGCACACCCGCTTATGGGAGCCTGCAGCAATGTGTGAAGGATAACATTAAGGTGACCTGTGAAGATGGATGAGTAAACCCCACAGCTCTGAATTTCAACGCTTTACTGCTTTAAACCGTACTTCATCCACTTAATGTAGATTTAAAGCAGGTCCCTAGGATTGTTTTTAAACAAGAATCCACTTAAAGAAAAAGGACATAAAACATTTGCTGAAGCACAATCGTAATTCTACATTCCTAACACTTCCAGATTTGCATTACTTTCTGCAAACATCTACTTACAGGACCAACAAATGCAAAATTATGCACATGGATTGTTAAACTGAAATTACCTGATGGGGTAAAATGCTGTAGAGGCCAACTAGTCAGCATTAAAACAACAGTTGCTCTATTACACTATACTTCAGAAGTGCAAGTATAGTCTGTGCTGCAAAGTAGCACCTGACACTAACAAGATAAACATGCTGTTCTCTGAGTAGCAGAACTAATGAGGCCTTTTCTCCTACAAATTTACATCTTGCGTTCCTGAGATGTCATTCCCTCCCCACCCCCCACAAAAAAAAACCCCTAATCTTCTCTGACAGCTCACTCCACAGCCACACTGCCCTCCTTCACTACCTCCAGCCCTAAAACGTTCAGCTCCACCTTGGGCACTCTCATCAAGCAGCTTCTGTTTTCCAGCTGTGGGACCAAATCCTCCCAGGACACCCAACACCATTTCCCCCATGCTCTTTTCTTACCCACAACACCTCATGCTTCCTTAAACCCTTTGACCATGTGGCTGAGCAAGCAGCAGCACCTGCAGCTCATCTGGAGATACCTGCACACTGCTAAGCTCAGCTCAGCTGAGCCAAACTGGCTTTCTGGCAGCAGGGTACATGTCTGGGGCTCTTTCCCCTGCTTCCTGCAAAAATGATGGGAAAGTCTGTCTGAAAATTCTACCCTTTTGCTCAGTGTGGCTAAAGATTGGCCCATAGGTTCAGAAATTATTTGCAGGAACGAAATACAGGCAGACATGGACAAACAGCACAAGCAATTGTGCTTAATCTTTTACGAGGAACCTTTGTAAAAACGCCCACGTCATGCCAGAATCCATTTATTGCTTGGTAGCAATACTACTCTGCACAGTGTTGCATTGTGCCATGCAGATAATGATCTTTTCAGGACAAATTCCAGGGCTCCCATCTTAAAGCAAAAAGATCCAGAACTGAAACATTGTGCTTGCATGACTTTTCATGTCTGGATATAAGTTCCCACATGCTTCTGTTCCCAAGATACATATTCTATATTCATTTGGCAAATGATAACGCATTCTCTAATGCTGCAACACCTTGCTCCATGTAGGCAGAGACCATCAGGTCAAAGACCTCATTTCTCAAACCACTGAAGATACTGGCTGATTTAGGTATACCAAGAGATTCAGTACTAGGTCTTTGCTAAGAGAATAGCAGGCACACGTGTTTGCTCGTGTTAAAAACAGGAGTCTTGAACAGAGCTTTAAATGACTTTATGAACTTCCTTTAAACCTGGTTGTGCAATGGGACATTATTAAATTGCTTTGTGCACCCTTTACAGAAACCGTGCATTTTTTTCTTTCATGTGACTAGCTATACATTTAATCTCATATACCTACGAATATAAATGTTAGATATGTACAGATTTATGCAGCTGCATGCACGTAAAGTGCATTCCTCTATAAATGTTTCTACAAATACCTAAATATGTGAATAACCTTTATAATATTCTTTAACCATTGCATATATCTTCCAAAAAGCTACTTCATACTCTTTCCAGTGAAAAGTAGAAAGCTTCTGTAAAAATATACCACATTCTTTCCTTTTCAAAGCCCTCCTTACCTCCAATGTCACGGACACATTAGGGATGTTATGCCTCTAACTTCTAGAGCACTTCTCAGGTACAGAAAGCCTTTCAGTTAGCATCTAAACTTCTGTGCCTTTGGGAAAGGAAGCCCTGCAGCTCCACTGGAGCTGGTTTTTACTGGACTTCTAACTTCATAACAACTTTTTCATTATCAGTCTTTCAGAAACTTTAAAAGTGCCTGAAATTCAACATATGAGATTCTGGTTTTTGCAGCTAGGTAAATAGCACGTGCAATGAAATAGGACAGTCTTTTCAGAAAAATCAGCTTTTTGAACCAAGAGAAAAGGAGTGTTTCATGATCCTTCAGTCAGAACAAAAAAGCAAAACTTGCATACACTTCTCTGCTGGCAGCATTACCTGCATTGGTAAATAATGGTCTAGGCTAATATTGAGTTTTTTCTCAGGACCAATTTTTTTTTCTATCTTTTATTCCCTTCTCCCAGAGACCAATTAACTCTTCGACCATAACAAACAAATGCATTGCAAACTGGGTCACAAATATTTTTCCTGAAAATAATACAGAAGTCTGTCACAGCTTGTACTTGAAAACAGTAAGACAACTGGTGACCACTGTTTATTGCACTAATACATAGATTTTATCTTGCTCTTATCATATGCTATCTCCAATTTATTGTACTCATTTGTTGTCTTTCATCATACAGGAAAATAAAAAATTCAGGGACTGTCTTTTCACTGTTGTGAACACTTATTAACATAATATAAGCTTGATTCATAATGGCGTCTCTGTGAATCATCGCAGTATAAATACTAAATAAATCAGTCATTCATGTGCTTAAATGTTTACAGGGTTAAAAACTGTAACAGCTTCTGAATTAAAAATATCTACAAGACAAGTTTTAGTTCAGAGGTTTGAGTTGTGAAAACTATGCTATGCTACTGTTAATTAAAAAGAAACCACTCAAACTATAATTTAATCCAGTCTTTTTATTTGTGTTCTTACCCTGCCTGCATTTCATTCTTTAAATAATCAGTTGCTTCAAGAACACTAAGGGGAAGAAAAATGTATTACCACTGAGGATATGCCTGCTTTCCCATTTAAGCTTTAAGCTTTGCTTCCAGTAGCCAAATAAGTAGCAGGAAAGTGGAAGGTTAAAAACTTTGCAGTTCATCTCTGCCAAAACAGTAAAAGAAAAATGAGATTGCTGAATAGCTGACAATGATGGCAGAATCAACACAGCAGTGATCTGCCTATAAGCTGCAAAGGGCAAAACTAAGGCATCTGCTTAAAAGCTTATACCAACTGAGGTAAAAAAAAAAAAAAAAAAAAAAGAGTAAGGAAACCGCAAGAAAACGTAATTATTACAAGAGCTATAATTATGGCATTATTCTTTAGGATATTTAATGTTGTGCACCTTAAATGTTGTACGCTGTGAATATTTAATAATTATATGCTTACTCAGAGCTCTTAATGTCTTAAAATACAGGTATTTTTCATGCATTAAGATGAAATTACACATAATTTTTGTCCTAAGGGTCTGCAGTTGAAAGAGATGGACACCATTCGGTGAGTCTTCTGCAAATTCAAATCTCAAAGCTTTGGAAACTGTGTGTGTTTACAGCTACTACATAACAATTTTTTGTTCCTTTCAATATAATAACTTTGACCAACCATCACCTTGATGTCAGGAAAACAAAAAAGAAAAACCTTCTAAGGGTCGATTGCTGCTATGTTCCGAATTATCAAACTAGAAGAACTCCTGATAAACAGAAACCTGCAAATATACTAGTTATAGTAGATCTTGAAGAAGTCTAAAAAGCTTCAGAGACATGCAAAAAGACTTCATTAGTAACAAGCAAAAAGATGTATTGCTACAATAAGAACTATCAGAAAGAAGGGTTCACTAAGTGTCAACATAGCATAAAACATAGCAGTTTCGACTAAACTACTTTTCCATAAACCACACAGCCAGCTAGTACAAAGAAGATAGATTTTGGTATATATAGCAGTATAAAAGGGGCCAAGTATATAGTTATCAGTGTGGTATAGGGATACAGATGTAAGATAAATTATGAGATTTTTCCATGAGGTATGGAGGCTTTAGTACAGTAAATATTGACAACGGACTTATTACATCTTGTGCATTGCATCCTTACCTGTATGGAGAGCACAACAGCTAGATATAGATGTTTTTTATACTAGAAAAAACTGACATTTTAAAGCAGTTTGTTTAACTTTTTGTCTACAGTTTGGGCTACCTTAATACTGTTTATGGCTAGACTTAAAATTTGCATCTTTGCAAATACTAAACCCACAAACTTAAGAAAGAGGAAACAGCTTCCCAGGCTGCTGGTTGGCTCATGGTATCAGGATGAGAGTTCTTGAAGATCTTATAAAGCCTTTCACTTCAGCAGTGAACTGCCGATAACGTCTCCACCCGCATGCAGTAATTGCTAACAGACCATGCTTTCTTATGACTTAAGGAGCAGTATCAAAAGCTGTGCAGAAATCAAAGACACATGCTCCAGTCACATCCACAGAGCCTGCTACCATAACATAGAAGGTTTAATACACTTTTTTCCTGGTAAATAAGTATTTGAACCTTTTTTGCTGTTTAGGAGCTTAGAATTAGTTTCTTTGGTTGCTTATTAGAGTATTTCCTGGGAATGAAAGGTAAGCTCACTGGCATTTAATTTCCCAGCTTCTTTTTCCCCTTCTTAAAAACAGGCATTACATTTCCTCTTTTTTGGTTTCTCAAACTCATACTCTGTACTAATTCCCAGGCATAAGTGCTAACAATGCCAGGATTATCTACATACCCTAGATAAACTCTGGCCAATTGATTAAGAAATACTTAAGGTATGACATCAAGTAAGAGGGATGGTTATTTATATAATAAAGTTGAAATATTGCTTGTTTTCAAAAGCACTACGATGTTCTCATGCTTTTTATTATAACTCATTTCCATTTTATTATCCCAGCAACAATGAGCGCTCTAGCATTCCAGCTCGCTGGAGAGCACTTCTGATCCTCAGGATATGGTTTGTGGCCTTGGAAGGATACCGAGTTAAAAAGAAAATAGGAGCTAAATTAAGACCCTCAATGCATACCTTCCTTTTTTAAATGGAAGTTAAGTCATGCTTGACAACACTTTCCCAGATGCCTCCCACTGTCTTCCTTATGTCTCTGTGAGCAGTTCAGCTACGGGTGCTCTGAGCATTTGCTGCCTTCTCTGCTGCATCTGCTCACAGTTCCCTTTCTGGACGACTCCGATACTTCGAGAAAAATCCCAAGGGGTACCTCTGACTCTGGGAGCTCCTGGGAAAGCAGTTAAGGTGCTTGCTTGAATACTTGCTAAAAATAACAGCTTTCTTCATCCCACATTTCATAACACTCCAGACTGGGAAAGAGGGAATGAAAAAACCAGTGGGAGCTTTCTGCCCCCAGCCTAGTCCTTAAAGCAGCCAGGCCAGAGAGCCAGACTCTCTCCTTCCCTGGTCTAGGTCATGCGGGGAGGGAGGGAGACACGTGAAGAGAATTTGTGATTGTTTTCTGTAGTTGTGGTTCAACAAAGCAGAATACGGCAAAGAACGTGCTCCACAGCACTGGCTGCGGGCTCCCGACCATCAGTTTCTTACTCTCAAACTGGAAGGAAAAAAAGAAAAAGCTTAATGTTCTCCTTTAGAGTTATGAAAACCATTAAAACATTGATAAATCTCCTCTGTAGATATACCCAGAAAAGGATGTCAGCAAAGAGCAGCACAGGAGCAACACTGCCCTCCAAAACAGCTGGGTAAGTTGTAAACTAAACACCAATGCAAACTCCACACGAAGAAATGCGCAATAGAGTTACATAACTAATTAAAGTAACTAAACACATATAGAAAGACCATTCGCCAAAGCCTAGCTGCTTGTAGAATTTCTTCAAATGAGATTTCAAGAAAGTTGCAATTGCACTAGGGCCACGAATGGGAATTCTTCCGCGCTAACAAAGGGCTGTTGAACACAGCGCCGAGGACAAGCTTACTCGCAAAGTCTCGCTGTTTCCCAGTCAGCGCCACTGCTTGGGGGCACAGAGGTGGCGTTTGTTTGGTAGATGGATTTTTGCAACACAATGAATGATTTAAGATTTAACAGGATTTTACAGTCTTGTAATATTTGATCTGAGCACAATACATGGCCTTCTTGTGCTCAATATTCAAAGGTTTGCAGATAATTGTGGAATATTTTAAATAATATTTGGTAATGTGTGTACCATTCATAAAATATGTATTGCCTGGTGCAGTGTGTGTACCATTTATAAAAATTTAACTTATCTAATCATTACCTTAAGAAGCACAAGAATTTTATTACATATTTATGCACTGATAAGCACTATATACTATCCTTTTGTACATATTTGTAAATGAAAAAGAATGAAAGAGGGATATTTTTAAGTCATACCTTCGACAAAGTAATTTCATCATCTGTTCTAAAATACTTTGTTTGTTTCTGTAAAACATTTCCTTATACCTCACAGAATGGCATAAATGTTATTTTAGAACTCTAAAAAACCTGCTATTTTGAGACTAAAAGGATCTAAAAATATCTTTCTTATCAGGGTTTTCCAGGAAGCAGATATATAAAAGGAGAACTAATTCTTACATTATGCAGCACACTGATATGAAAGCCATTTGATTAAAAATATAGAAAAACTATTTTTTCACCAAACCACACATTTGATTTGTTTCCTTCCCCTGATTCTTAAACCAAGAGCTCCAACTTGTTGCTTCCTTTCAGCCGATTTTATCACCTGTCCAAGTCTAATGAAAAAGAAATCTATAGTCACCTAAAATACCCCATTTGTCACCATGCAGCATACTGCAGCCACTCAGAACTTGAAAGCATCAAGATAGACCAAATTGGGATCCCTCTTTTTCAAAAGTGCTGGCTCCGTGAGATAAGCAAATCTTCATTAGCTGCTTGCTTTATGGAGACAATGAATCAATTAAGCAATACTGAATCCATGCAATAAAGGGCAATAATACAAATGTATACACTAGGTAACTAGCAGTTGTAAAACTTGGAAGACTTCCATGGTTTAGATATTGCTGATATTAGAATTGGCTGTATGATTTTTTTTTTTGTTTACTGCAGACTTTTGTACTATTACTTTTATTGAACAGTAATAATATGTCCATAATCCAGACTGCTTGCTTTGTCCTTCTAGAGGTTCTCAAAAATAAGGACTTGGATGAGTGTGTGTGTGTGCGTATGTGTGTGTGTGTGTGTGCGTGTGTGTGTTTTTTAATCAAATATTTCACAGATGAGAAAAATTCAAATGATATACAGTAAACATTTGCATTCCATAGAAAAGCATCTCCTGTGATAAGACTGTTCTTCGTTTTCATAAGTGGCAGCACTCCAATTCCCTTTCTGGTGTTTGCAATTGAGCTACTGAAAAGATAGTACTCAAAGATTGCTAGTGTGGGAAATAAATTTAAATAGTTCATTCTCTGTAAGGGCTTAAATAAATAGCTTTCTTAGGCATTTATTTTTTAAAATTACTTAGCATAATATAGTCAATGCCACTGCTTTGTTGTTCCCTTTTTAAAAGTATTTTTAGCACCAACTTACACACAAAGCATTATGACTATAAAATCCACAGACTGGTTCAACTTGGAATTAGGAAAATGCAATGTTAACAATGGCAAATGGAAGGATATTATTTTTCAGTCACATACAGACTGAGGAAAACCAAACTGCCTTAGCAAAGTCTAAATTGAGATATGATACTGCAGTTTTCAGTTACATTTTACAATATATATTAGCTTTAATAAATATAGCAGTACAGTGGAATCATTAGAAATCTCAGGGTAAATGATCTATGTTCAAAGTTGACCATGTGTAATACTGCAGAAGTAATTCTACTTGATGCAAGTGAAGCCCTTACACCTTTGCAAACTTTTTCTCACAATTATTGCTCCTGATTAAAGGTACTAATTTCAGTTAGAAAATCCAAAGACAAAGAATTCCTGCATACCTCCTGGAAGCATTATATCACCTAATGCAAAAAGAGGCCATCACTGAGAATTTTCCACGGGAAAGGAGTTAACCTCTGTGCTGTCAAGCTTTACAGGAAAAGCTCACTTAAGTGTGATATAAAAAGTTATTCTAGAACAATAATACAAGAGATAAAGTCTGTTTTTCTAACATGGAAGAATAATTATTTTGTTTCTGAACTCTGAATCTGAGTTTAGCACCTAATAAAGCAGTAATTTTTGCTCCAAAAGAGAGTGAGCAAGCATATGATTCAGTGTTCTGAGCTTTTTTGCCTTCTTTCATTATTCATACAAGCTGACAGCAATATGTGTATGTAGGCAGTCTATATACGATTGTATGAATTAATCTACTCCCTAGACAAAGACATAAATAAAAATGGCAAACTGAAGTTTTTTCTTGTCAAGCAGGGAAAACAGCAATCGTGTCTTCTCTAATTAAAGACAAATTTTGGTTTTCCTAATTGAAATTGCCCCAGCTTTGCTTGACCACTGGATACACAAGTGAAATTCAAAAGATTCAAACAACTGCCTAAGTAGGTCTAAGGTGTGACGTGCATGTAAGTAGACATTTTCTATTCTTTGCATAAGTGTCAGTTTTCTCAGGAAAAGGCCTAATCTCTTTATTACACCTTCTTTCTTTAATTATTTTTTTCTTTGCTTCCACTACTTCAAAGAACTTTTAACTTTTTCAGAAGTCTTGAGAAATGTTTTAACAGTTGAGCTGACTGCTGCCAAGATTGTAGATGAGAGGAAGACAGAACAATCACACGTTCTACACGACACGAAACAGGCCTGCAGCTAGATGTGAAAGTCAGCATGTTTTGCTATTAGGCTGCAGAAACATCCAGACAAAACACAAATCTCCACCCAGTACTTTCTTTTCAAAAACTAATACTGCAAACATACAGAATGTCATATAGAACTTGGTATTTGATAGCAAAAATATAAGTTGTAGCTATATGTGAAAATCGGACTACTGATTAATGAGGACTTAAAGAGAACTTCAAAATGTGAATACTACAGGTTGGAAATTCTGTGGAAGTTGACCTGCAAAAGAAAAGTCCTATACCTCTATGAGAAGAGCTGAGAGACCACCCACATCTACATGCTGCCACTGCAATACAGAGTTATTAAAGATGCTGAGAAGACTTCAGTTGCAAGACTGGAAACAGAAATATCAGGCATGAGAGAGGATTTCTGTAAAGAGGCCACCTTGACTTCAAGATATTGATCTGAGCATGCAGGCGAAAGGCAAATACATCTTGTCTTAGAGACAAGCCACAGTGTTACTACTGTAAGAAAAACAAACTATCTGCCTTCTCCCATTTAATCCAAGTACAGAGCTGCATGGATTCCACCAATAACTGGAAGTAAATTCTCTCTTCAGTTTAAACGTAGGATTAGGCTCATTCCTGAATCAACTCACCTTGCCTCTGGAAAACCTCGAATGGCTAAGAATTTAGAAATTTATTCTTATAGATGCAGAATTCCACAGAATAAATCCCCTATCACACCTTCTTCGGTTGCTAGGCATTTTAGCTTTTACTTTGAAAGAACGCGGGTCATGAATTGCAATAAGCCAAACTTTCCATGTTCTTCTAACATTTTATTTTTCCATTACCGTTGTTTTGAAACTAACTGTGCCCCCACAATCCTGCAGTTAAAAAGCCTGTCTGTCCTCTGCAAATATATGAAAAGCAGAACTCCTGCTTTACTCTTAAAGGCAACTGGTCAGGCTCACAGTATCCTAGAGGTATAGTTAAATACACTGTAGAAGAGGACAGGACTGGGAAACTGGGGGTGGGAGGCATCACTTCACCTGTGTCTCCCCCTGCTCCGTATTTCGGCTTCTCTCAGGTATATATATTCATGCCTTAGAAACACGGAAGCGTAAGGAACTTCCTGGTGCAGTGTTGCTGCTGACAATGTATGTTTAAATATGCAGTCTCCATACAAAGCCTCCCTCAGTAGAGGTTGAAGCTGCTTTAAATTGCATTAAATTGCTATTCCACTAAACAGTGCTTCCCTGAGGCACAGCAAACGATCTTAACCTAACTTGCAGCCAGGGTTCCTAGATCACCTTCCGGTTTCCTGGCATGTTTCAGAACAAGAACGCCTTTCCAGTCGCCATCCTACTTACCAAATCCATTCATACAACAATCTCAAAATTTATGCAGTACACACACAGTAGACAGCAGGCAGTGGATATTGTGTGTGTACATTAAGTCTTCTAAGAACAAGGTGCAAGAAGAGAACATGACTGGTTACAGACAATAAGTAGTGAAAAAGATATGGCAAAGGAGACTGAGTAAACATAATATTATCCAAAGCTGTCTGTAAATTACCACTCTTTAAAAGTATAATTTGACAAGAGTTCTGAAAATGTTGTCAGATAATTAGAGGCAGATCCTGACTGATGTTTCTTCTTATCCACAGACCCTCATTCAATAACTCCAGAATAGTTGGACACAAGAGGGCAGTTGCTGGTAGCCTTCTCACACTGCCATTTATGTCTAGATCCTGGAAATGTAAGGTTTGATGATCTAACGATGTCTCCTTTCCCTTAAAATCATCTCTTATTATTTCCTATAATAACCTTTAATATCATTCAACAGTAACTTATACAGCCAAATATAATTACAATTCAGTTCTATATACTAAAATAGCATCTGGAGATCTACTTCCTTTAAAATAAAAAGATGATATTTAAATAAGCAATCCAGTAGGAGTGGAGAGCTGGGACATTCTTGAGGAAGAGGTAAGTAATGAGAAGGATGGATTTACTACCTTTAAAGGTCTTTTGGAGAAAATCATGCCAGTATGCTTCATCCTGCTCTGATCACCTCTTCCAAAACGTATATGGATTTTAATAATTACTTTTTAAAATCGTTCCCCCATGTGCTAAGAGTATCAGAAGCCCCCAGTGGTCACTAAGTAATTTCCAATTCCAAGCAGCAAAATGCAGGCAGAAAAATATCCATAATTTGTTTGGGTTAAAAATTAAAGGAGAAAGAGAGAGAGAGTGAAAGAGAGAGAGGGAAACATCTGAAGTGGGGGAAACCTTAGATGTTTATGGGAAAATCACATTTTTTCCTCTATGTAGCAGAGGAACGTGAGAGGGCTTTTGGAATCAGTTCCTTCCGTTTAAAAACTCTTTTTGCACTGAATCTGCTGAAAAAGCTCTCACTGATGAGTTATGTCATCAGAATGTGGTATTTTGATTATGTGTGATAAAAAGTCGTCACCCTTTTTGGTAGCACAGTAGGGAAATTATCTTAAGTAACACTGAAAAACAGCTCACTTAAAAATATTACAGTAAGGAAGTCCTATATGGAAAATTGTTCTATGTGCTTTTATTTATTTTTACACATTATCACTCACAAATGTTAGACTGTTCACTGTTTAATATAGGCTAACAACTGTTACTGAGTTCACAGGCATCGAAGACTTGGGGAATTCCATTTCATGCTTCATCTCTTACACATAGTAGCATTTTATAATAATGGTGAAACACCACTAGTAAGCGACTATTGTTTGATTATCTGAAAAATACTAGAATAATGCCTTCAAAAATTTCCATTATTATATACTATTCTTTAAGAACATAAAAAAGAAATATTGCTTCTAGAGATCAGCTCAAATCAAAAAATTTTCAATATACTGCATTAATACTACCAAAATCACCAACTACACACTCGTGATAACTACAAAGCAACTGATGTTATCCCTACTTTTTTCCCCCCCTCAGGTTCATTTGTAATCCTGGAAATCATAACACAGAAGATGGATTTGACTACAGCACTCACCCACATAAGAACAGGATTTATTACACGTTCTTTCTAAACCACTGCAGTTGTAAAGTAATTGACTTCTGCAGTCCAAGACAGACAACCTGGGAGTCTTAACACCTGTACTCTTTCTGTTCAGGATCTATTTGGCCAATGGATGTCAAACTGCATCGCAAGATAGACTGTATGTTTATTTTATAAAAAAAACAATATACAGGATAAAAATTCTTTGGGCAGAAAGACAGAAAGGAAAGGGAGGGGAGAGAGAGACCATTAATAATTACTGTCTCTGTTAATTTAATATTAATTCGAGGTATTCTATTAAGAGTCTCATGTATTAAAAGCACCTCTTACAATGGGATCCTAAATTCTTCTCAGTGTCAAGGATGCTAAGCCTACAAAATAAACAGATGCCTTTGTCTAAGACCATTTTGCTACTTTGCATTCATGCCTACTAACGTCTCATGTGAATTGTTTTTTAGTGGTAAAATTCTGTCTATCATGTGCAGGCATTGCAGCACTTTGAAGTAATGAAACCCAATGGACCCTTCAACCTTATTCCGTTTATGTTATGTAATTATAAACTCATTATTTTTACATAAAATGCCATTCTAGTGTAAAAAAGGATGCTACAAGATATAGCAAGCATGTCTGTAAGCCCTGAAACCAAACATATATCTGTCAATTACACTCTGATGACATTTGCTCAGTTTGGAAGGGAAAGATATATTTATTTTATAACTGTGAATATCAAAGAACCTGAAAATTAAGCTCAGCTTTCTATACACCTCATTTTCATGTTCACTAGCAATAAACATCCTGACACACTAAACTCTTCTTACTTACACCTGTGGAGTCTCACTCCCTGCACAGTATGACCTAATGAACTCTACCACAACCTCTGAGCAAAACAGGAGGGATATCACAGGTCTAGCAAACTGTATCATTCTGCACATGTGGAAGAAAAACGACTTTTTAAATTTACATGTGTTTAAACCATACCACATCTATTGTGGATTTGTAGAGAAGAATGGCAACACTTCCTATTTTGCCTCTCCTAATAATTCTTAAAATTACAGTCCTGAGTAGAGAGCTCCTATTTTAAGGGCACTGGTTACTGTCCTCCTTTCTATTAGTAGTAATAACCAACTTTAAAGGCTATCACAATGTATGCGTTCAAATTATTTTTCCCCACATGTATTAATTTTCATTTATGTTTTAATATATGCCGCTCATAAGCATTTTCTATGTTATTTTAGCCAAATTAGTGAACAAAAACTCTAAAGATCGTGTTTAAACCCTTTTATCTCTCCTCATTACAGTTACTGTTAGAAGAAAGAGCTTTGTATTACTGGGATTACTTATCAATTGTGTAATCTTACCAGAAGAATGAGTCCAGATTTGTTGCTCTCTGAAGATGTGCTCCTTCTATAAGCATAGCTACTAATATGATTGACTTGATATCTAAGGCACCCATCATTATGGTAGTTAAGCATCAAGACAGGAAGAGTCTCAGTATGCTTTAGGTTTGTACTGCATAACAAAACAGATAAAGAACAGAATCTGCATGCATATCAGTGTATTCATTACTGTACGGCATCAATGGTATAAGGCATAGCAGCTCTTGGAAGTCTATTTTCAAGGCAGCTGGACTCCCACATGTGAAAACCTTGATCATTTCTGTCAAGCAAAAAAACATTTGTATTGTGAATCTTCAGGAAACTGACAACTACTTATGATGAAGCAGAGGCTTGTCTAGCAGTAGATTATATACGCAGGATAATAACACAAAAACATGGAACTTAAATTACCTGTTCATCACTACTATGATCAACACTATTTTTTCTTTCACATTAAATTTTGAGAGAAATGACTATATCTTGCTGTAAGTATACTGGGCTTAGTACTTTGTACCAACATCATATGATCCAGCCATGTAGCTGTTCCATTTAAAGCTGCTATCAAAGTACATAGATAAGTAAGCATCAGTGAAGAAATAAAGAAAAAGATATTGTTAGCCAACAAATTATTTCTCTATTTTACTATTTCTGCTCTTAAAGTATTTTAAAGTAGTTTATTTTTATGCTGTGTTATTTGCTCTGTAGAATAATGCTTCTGAGTTGTCCCTCTTCACTTCAGTTAATATAGACTAATCCTGTTATACAATACTAGCCTGTATTCTCCAGAGTTTCAAAGTAACAGCTTTTCTGTTCAGGCTCCAGAAGATATTATGTTTCCTCTGCTACTCTTCACACTTCCAGCTGCTTTGACAATGGTGGTATTTACAACTGGGAAAAAATGGTTAATAAAATTACAAGCATCTGCTAAAGAGGGATTCAGACAGTAATGTATTGCCATTTTGGTCTCACCGACATGGAAGAGTCATCCTTCTTTCTGAAACCAATGTCCTGAGGGAAGTGAAACTACACAATTCTGCCTGGCTTTCACATTCACTCTTTATACTGTAGATACGGTTCTTCTTTAAGACAGCACGTGAATCAAGTGCAGGAAGTATGTGATCGGAAAGAACTGTCTCACTCTCACAATTTAATTAATCAAATTTCCATTTTTACATGATGTCCCCAGGTCCTTTTAATAACGGCTGAGCATCTGAAGGTAAAAGAGTTCTTCCAAACGCATCATCGCGTTGCAAGCGTAATAGCAGAGTTCTGCTGCCAACGTCATGCAGAATTGTGTTCTGGAGATTGCAGCAATTTGCATTAAAGAAAGTATGTGTGGGACATAAAGCAAAATTAGTCTTTACTGTCTTCAATCCCAGATAAATATAATTCACGCTGTAATAAGGATATAAGATGTATTCATGTATGCCACTCTGCTTGTTAAACACTCCAAGCCTTTTCAAATGGATAGCTCTAGCAGAGGGCCCAAGACCTGGAACAAACATTAAGCTATGAGGACACAAGATAAAATATCTACTGTCTCAGTAGGTAGGAGAGACCTCAGAACTAGGAAAACATATCCTCAGTCTTTCCCATAGTAGCTTCAAACAACTGCATATAGCTAAATCTAGACTTTAGTGTTTGTGAAGAAAATGAAAAATCAATGCAAGAATAGAATGAGAGCTTTAGCTGGAACTTCACTTTTCAGTCACTGGATAAGAAGTTTGAATCATGCTGGTACCCATAATTGCAATATATGTATATATATGTATAATATCCACAGATAAAAATATGTTGGGACATATAACTATTTTATACGTTTGTTTTATATATGTGTCAACATATTTTATGTAAAGTTTGTTGCATATACATATACAATTCTGGGTACACGTAATTAGATATTTAAGTCAACTTTAAAAGCAAGTGGTCTTTTGCCTCACTTTAACACTCCCACTGAAGACTACATTTCTAGTTATTACCGTGGATTCAAATTTCTTTCTCTTTTTTAATACTCACAAAAGCAGATAATAAAGTTATAACATGTGGCAAGTAGTGTGTCATAACAGCGTTAGTGCACCTGTATACTGTTTCTGTTCCTAAGTTCAAGTAAAAAAGAAATACGTTTTCAGTCATAAATGTCATAAGTGATCCAGCGTCTTGTTCCCTAACTAGTCTTGTTGTCACATAAACAACTGAGTAGATCAAATATACATTCCAGCCATTTTTAAGGTTGCTTTCTATTTTGCTTGTTTTTGGCAAACAGCTTAGCACTCAGGAAGATTTCTAAACGACCGCAGTCATGGAGAATGACTGCTTTAGTGTACATGCTTCGAATCCTAAGAAAGACTAAGTTAAATTGACTTGCCTCTCAACACTGTGGTACCTACCTTCCAAAGTATTATTTCTGTGAGTTTGTTTTAGCCTGTAATCTACATACTTCCAGTAATCTTATCACTGGTGTTTGGAACAAAAATAGTATCTGGGGCAAACTATGTCTCTTTAGACAGCCTTAGTTGTACCAACTCTCTAGAAAAAAGGGGTTCTACTTATGAATAATAATAATGTATATGCAGAGATTTATACCCTGTGCAAATAAAGCATACAGATATCACAAGAGAAGACAGAATCAAGAGCTAACTAAAATAGGACAGTTAAACCAACTTTTGCAGGGATGCTAAAATAACTACTGATTTAAAATTTACTTATTCTTGAATGATCATTTCTGAATAAATTTTTACCACCACCAAAAACAGCATAATGTATTTACAATCCATTGAAAAGGTAAAAGACATGAGCAGGGTATTAACTGACAGCCCATCGGAACTCGTACTACAGAAGACTGCAATGTATGCAGGGAAAGGCTTTAACAATAGGAAAAAAAGGATCTGTAAGGTTGAAATGAATATCTGAAGATATGATAGTACATCCTCAAGAAGTTTCTGTATACATATTGAGGCCTATTTTGTCAGCAAAGAAATGCATATTAAATAAATATTTTCTTGGTTCTCCTCCCCCCTTTATACACAATACACTTTTGCAGAAGCGGCTGCAAGAGCAACTGGCCACCGTTAAACCACTCATGTCTAGTAGGTAGGTTTCAAACTGGATCAAAACATTAAAACAAACAATTGAGTCAAGTAAGCAAACTTAGAAAACTAGAGTGGCATTTCCCTTGCAATAAAGATGACTTTGATGTGAAGTATGGAAGAAATCTAGCATACTATATCAAATGTGACAACGATTTACAATGATAGAAGAATACAGAAGTACTGTGACTGAACTTGTGAGGTCACTGTATCTGCCATGTATTAGTGTTCCAGCTCTGAGAAGGTAAAGCAGAAAAAAGTTCAGAGGATAGTCTTCTATTTCAATCAGGTAATCAGAACAGATTCATTGAGTGAAAAAGTAAAAATGATCAGTTCTTGGAAATTAGCTCTTCTATGCATAGCTGTACACAATAGCTTTTGGACAGCAAAAGTGAAAGCACAGTATGTTTCCTCAGCTTTCACGTTGGAAATGAAATTACATATTCATTTTATAACTAAAGCTCTAACACGGATTTGAACTTTAGCTTCTATCTCCTGAGAATTCAGAAGATCTTCCTGAGAATTCCCAAGAGGAACGATGGCAGGTCCTCCTTCCAACCCCAACACTGAGTCTCTCAGAGCGCAACACTCCAAAGCAAAGATGCTTTTCTTTCTGGTCTGCATTTGATTTGTGAGCATTTAAATAATAAAAAATAAATTCTCTGCAAATAAAATAAACTCTCTCTCTGCCATTCTGTTCTCTGTACTGCCCAAGCTTCTTTGGACCCTATGTAAAAAATTTTAATTCCTAAGAAAATCAGACATTAAACTTGGTCAGAAGACCAAAAAGATAAGATGTTTGCATCTTTTCTCTCCAGTGGTTTACCAAATAGCCACCAGGAACCAACACCTAAAGAACAGACTACTTTGAATCCAATCATCAGATTTTGAAAGATCTGATTTTTTTAATGGGGTATTTTTGTGCAAAAGTGAAATCGAAGAAAGCACAGTTAAACTCCTGGGTCAGACATTTCTAGTCTCTTCTCACTGTGACTTAGATGAGCCAACAGGAAGGCAGTTTGCAGAAAGAACTGATTCTGAAAAAGCTTTTATCAGCTGCACCAGGAAAAGTTGTCTGACTTTCAGAAGAAAATTTTTCTCAATCCCTGCAGCACCAGCTCTCTAATCTCAACTCTTTAAAATCAAATATCCAAGGAATAGGAGGACATGCAATATTTGGACTGTATGTCTAAGATTGATCAGATTACTGAAGTATGAATTCAGAGAGCATTCAAACAGAGAGGGACGAAAAATTAGTTTGCATATTTTACATCACCAATGTATATGAAACAGAGTAGGCAAATCTGATCTTATTACACAGTGTCAGTATTTTCTGTACATGAGAAGCCTAGTCAGCTTGCTCACACAATGCAAGATGCCAGTCTTCGAGTACAGAAAGTTAGCTCTGTCACTGAAAAATGGGGCAATTTGTCAGGAATGTCAATCTCTGAACATATATCACTGTTAGCATCTTTTATCTAGACGTTAGAAGCCTAAGAGGTGCCAAAAACCCACAAGTCCTCTTGAAGTCACGTCATTAAACTACGCACGCAGACTGAGCTATGGCTTTAGTCGACTAATTGTCAACTGATGTGTTTATTCCTTGGCCTACAGAAAATGAGTAATGAAAGAATTTCTTCAAGGTTTTTTCCTTTGCATTTCATCTTTGAATATTATGATTTTGTAAGTAAAGAGTGAAAAATACTATTATGTCAGAAAATGTTATAAAAAAGACAAAAACGCGCTTATCGCAGTCTTTAAGAGCTATTCAAGTTTTACACTACTATAAATGGAGTTACTTCATGAAGTTTGAGAATCTGCTCTTGAGTGTCAAATCTGAAAACTAAAAACTATTCTAACAAACCCATCTTCAGCAAGCAACTAAACGATGGGAAGAAAAATACTGAAACTCAGCAGCTCTTCTCTCTCTACACTAAAATACTCCGGTAATTCTAATAAAGAAAAGATCCCCGTTCATGTATTATATCACCTTGAACATTACCAAAGCACATAAAACACTGCATTCATCTGAATGAATAGAAATTAAAGTCATTCATCTGCCACTTTACCATCAACACTCTAAAGAGACTGATCCACTTCCAACTTAGTGGAAACAGTGGATTCCTCTCACAAATTACTTTTTCTTTTTTCATAAACAAAGCAAATAACATGTAGAAAAAATAGTCAAGAATCTTAATTTGGTCTTTCTCTTTGTTACACCCCAGAAGCAGTCATTACTACACTTGCATTAATTAAGAAGTACGTTTTTACAATGAGAAGTGACGGCCAACACTGTAACGGATGTGAGGTATGGCTATTTTTGCTGAGTTTTCTAAAAGAAGTTACTTGATACCGTCTTTCTTCCTGCTGGCATCTAAGTCACTTGAGAATGGGTTTACACAGTGTAACTAAAAGAAGTTTTTCTAAGAAAAAAATCCAGATTCACTAACTCTGATTTCTTTTTCAACAGGACACAGACAAAGACGACTACTAATCATTAATTAGTTGGGATAACCTAATATATCCTTCCTGATAAGTGTCCATATGCAAAGTTTTGACAAATACTCTGCAAGGACAGAGGTAATTTTCATTCCTGCCTAGCAGCAGAACTACAAAATACAGTTTCTTTAGACTTGACAAGTAAGTTATAGGTTTTCATGTGAAACTGAGGGAACCTCTTCTCCTTCCAATTTTCTTCTGAAAGTATATGGATAGGTTAACAGCTAAATTTTAACTATAGTAGGATGCTCATGAAATACAGTTATTTAACATCTGCTGAAAGCAAGAAATAAATGAAAACATCATAAATGTCTTTCTAACACAAAAAGGTAAAATAAACTTTTAGCATGACAAACTGATTTTCAAAAATTCCTTTAAATGTTGACAGGGGAACATGAAAAAATTAATGCAAAAAACAGTATTTTTGCCAATTTTAAGAAAATAGCATCGTTATGCAACCTCATTTCTAATGCTCCAGAAAAAATAATTATCATTATCTTCTATTCTAACACTCAAATTGAAAAAGGGAAATGCTATGTAAAGTCCACACATGCCCCCAAACATACAAACACCAAACACGTAGGTTAGAGGATAAAGAAACCTCCTGCATTCTACACTGTCCTTTTCGTACTCTGAAATGGAAGAGCGTGTGCAGTAGAGGTAGGTATAGGAGAGTTATTTTTGCATTTCCTCTGATCAAGCTGTAGTATCACATATGACACTTTGGGTTGTTGCTTTTTCTAGAGGTAAAACATGACGGAAGACCTGCCATGGGGTCATTATAAGTTGTACTAATTGGTGAAAAATCACATTTTTGCAAAAGGCATCTGTTACGTATCAGTTCCTAATGTACCAGTGTCAGAACATTTTACTGTTCACCTTCCTGAGCCTTTTGCGCTGCCAGTGTCTAATTTTTGATCACTTTAATTTCTGGTTGTTCAAGAACTACATTTTCATCATTGTTTGGTAAAAGAAAACATTAGTTTTGGATGTACAGAGAACAGAGGAAAAGAGAAAATATACTAAAGTTGAAAAGAATAGTCCAAGTATAGGTAACAGGTTAAAAAGCAATAATTGCCTCAGTAAGGAGGAGAATTAATGAAGCCTTGTTTCTTCTCAATTTCTACCTTCAAGCTAAGCTTCCACGTTGATTCTCTAATGCCTAAAAAGGGCTATAGCTTCTCTCTGATTAGATGCACTATTGGTCTCAGTTTAACTTCTAGAATTCAAGACATCTCCCTTGCAGTTGAAATCAGCCAAGAGCTTCCAAGGGGATTCTGGAGGCCAACAGCAGACAGCATCAGAGAGTGAGTAGAACAAGAAGACTTTGGAAGTGGGTTAGACCAAAAGGAGATGACAGAAAACAAGTAGGGAAGCAGGAGGTTTTAGGTTCATTATTTTTGTATTAATGCTTTTCAATTTTTTTTTTTGATTGTTAATTCCAATTTAACATTCATCTTTATCACTGAAAATGTAAATCAATTTACTTACTTTTCCAATTTCAGGTTTTGTAGCTAAAGCAGTTTTTCCTCATTTACCTTTCCTAAATCAGAGACAGGAAGGGAGGTGAAGTGGAAAGAGATGATAGCCCAAATTTCCTTTTTCACTTTTCTGTTTAACATATATTTCCACCCTACATTTGTTTTGCAATTCACTGCACTACCTGTTACTAATGTTTTCATTTCAGCTCATTTTTTTCCTTCTTCAGTTTAAATTTATCATTATCTAAGTGATTAAATAGATTAGATTAGATAGATTACAACTTCTGAATGCAGTATGGTACTTTTCACTACTGGTTTATTTCCTACATATCCATAACTGTTAGTATAAATTTAAAAAATGCTTCTTCAGCATTATCTACTAGAAATACCCCATTTTATAAACTCATTTATTATAGTTAACTGAATTGTCAGCACATGTAAATGATTTTAGCTCAGGGCCCTGATTAGGCTTCAGTGAGTGCCTAGAAGTTAGATGCTCTCCAAGCCGCTGGTTCCTAAGCCAGTGAGACATCAAAACTCTGTCGTGAGCCATCCAGCTTCCCCACCTAAATACTATGAATATTGTACTGCTGCTTCCTTCATTTTCATATTATTTCCCACTTTAATGTACCGCTCCTGCTTTATTTCACCATCTAAATATTTCAGGCTACATATTCTGCTTCCCCACTGAGCTGCTCCTGTAACTTCCCCGTCTTCCCGTTCCGTCTGCTATACCCTGCCTTCATGTTTCCTTCTGCTTCTCCACATTTGAATCTTCTCTCCTCTGCATTTGCTCCTCTTTTGGGTCATTTCAGTCCCCTCTGTACATGTTCCACTTCTGTACTGTTAGATACTCCCCTTACTCCTCTTTTGCATTTGTTCAGTCCAGAAGATTAACAGTTTTACTAATCTCCAATGTAAGTGTAAGCAGTATCGCTCAGCAGGAGAAAACTTAATGTCCCAACTAACTAACGTGACTACAGCACTGTGTAGCACACTGTGGGGGGAAAGCCACTCACTGCAACTTTTGGCCAACACCACAATCATTTTCCCGTTACACACTGCAGTTTTCGCACAGCTTATTACACCGCACACTGCAAAAACGCCTGTTTACTCCACAGAAGTAAGTCCATCCACGCCTGCCACTAGCCACAGCCGAGTACAGAAAAAACAGTCGGAACAGGGATAAAATAACAAAACACAGCTACCAAATAAATAGCAGACATAACAACTGATCTCTGAAGAGAAAACTAGTGACGGCTCCCTGAGCTGCGATTCACTTTCAAAGTCACAAAAACCCTTTTGAACTCCCTGTATTCCCCCGACTAATGCCATCATTATTTCAGCGCTGGCTGCTCAGCGCGGCACAGGTGCTATCTTGTCAAACGCTGCTCTCCTCCTTTCATCAGCGCGCAGTTATTCACTGCGCAGCACCACCGCTGACAAGGGTTTGGGTTGCCTGGATACCGGGGCATGCTGATACAACTGCTAGTGATCTCTGCACAACCACACTTTTTCGGTGAGAAGTAAGCGAGGGGAGGAGCAGTGCGCAAGAGAATCGTTTTATTCCCATACGTAGGCTTCCCGGAAAAGGAAGTCCCATAAGCTTATCTCAGAGGGATAGGAAGAAATTAATGATGGAAAGCTTCCAGCACCTGATTGAAATGATTCACTCTGTAAGAAGCTAACATTTCTAGTTTCATTTCTAAAAGCTTTTCTTCGGCACTAGTTACAGCAGTCTGCCAGATTCCTAAGTAGAAGAGAAAGATTACTTCGTGCTAAATTACCTGATGCAGGTTTAAAGTTACTCTGACAGAAAAGTAAAATAAAGTTTGTCCAAGGAAGCAAAAAATGTAGTATTCCCTCGTCCTCCAATTCAAAATTCAGTCGCAAATGATACATGAACCATCAGTGTGATCCAGTCCAGAGAAATATTTTAAAGCAATAATTTCCTCAAAAAAGTGTTTAAGTTCAGTTGAATCAAATTTTTGTCCTGAATTTTCCTTATAGCTCTTATCACAGACGGTTTTCAGAAACGTGTTTTCCAGCCATACGCTTGCCTAAACTTTCTCCAAGAACTTTTTCTGTAAACGTGGTAAATGTACAAAGACTGCTACAGAAGTTTTCTTTTATGCTAACTGCTTTTTATTTTTGAAATCAGTAATTAAACTTCTACCTATTAGGCATCGTTTTCCATGAAGATGCTGGAGGCTCTTAATGTTCCTTTTCTGGGACAGGAGTTTTTTTGACAGTACCACTTTAGATAGAAAAAAGCCCGAACCCTGCCTGTTAGCTGGAATGACACAGGATGCTGATGACAAGAGAAGGAAACTCTGCAAAAATCTGCCATTTCCTGCACAGAGAAGTATGACTGAATTCCCCAAAACAACTCCTTTTCTAAATGCTTCTGACTTTCAGAATATAAAGTGTAAATCTCCACACTTACAAAGATATACATATATATAGATATATATACACACACACACCAAAAAACTCCATCTTACTCAACGGCACTCACCCTCATGTAGCCAGATAAAAAGGTTTTCCCCTAAATAATACACCTTGGCAGCCTGCTCAGGCATATCAGTTGAAATATTTCAGTTGGTTGAAATACAACTCAAGCATTTAATGTTTTAAGCTAATGTTATATGGGAACGATCATCTATCATGCATGAACTTACAATAAGGTAGACTTAGCTAACAAGTTTTTCTTGGATGAGGCCCTCATGATTTTGAGCAGGCAGGGTTGAAGTCGCAAAAACTACCCTCTCTTCAATAGAGCAGAAAATGTCTGGACACATTATTAATTAATCTTGCCTGTTAATTGAAAATAATCTTCTCAGTGTGTCCAAGAAAGTCATTATCAAACACAGTGACTGAAAAATGTGGATAAATGCTCTTGATCATGACAGGCAAAAAAAGAAGATGCAGCATGAGTATAGTATGCAAGAATTAAAAACTTGTTTTAATTTCCAACCAAGCAAAAGAAATTCCTTTTTACCCTGCGTATCCTAAAAAAAAACCCTAAATTTACAACAGATATAAAAAGGAGCAGCGCAGGAGCAGTGGAGGGAAGAAGCGAAGGGATGGAAAGGAAAAAGAGAGCTAGCATATGATGGAAAGGGCAGAACCTGAAAAGGAAATGATACAGAAAATGAATTGAAATAGATGCAATCTAAATGCACTTATATAAGGAACTTGCTAGGAAGGTAACTGTATGATTTTACTAATCTGAATCCACACTGAATGGTTAACTGTTTACAAAGAAGTATACTTATATATTTTTATCTCTTCAGTGAAACATTTCACTATTTCACACAAAAAGAGATGTCAAACTATAAAAGTTTGTGTCAAAGTTACTGTGCATAATATAATGTATCATAAATCATACGGAAAGAGTTCAGGCGACTTACTAAGGCTGGCATACTGTTGGAAAACTAAAAGCCTAATTAGGGAAACCAGTGATGATGCAACCCTCAAGTGGAGTGATAGATATTTTCAGAACTGAAAAGAACTGGGTGAAAAAAAAAAAGGACAATGTACACATCAAGTGATTTCCTGTCCACTGTGAACCTATGACTTAAGTACAGCTGAATACATTATAGGCAATACTAATAGGCATGTAACTAGTAACACTTTTTAACATGTATTTTTTATTTAATACACTAGAACCACAAATGAATAATGTAGTAAAGTGATAAGTCTGACCATTCAGTAAATAAATATGAAAATGAAAGCAATTAAAAGCTTTACAAAAAATACGGCCAAAAAAAAAAAAAAAGAATTTGAAAGTCCTTGAAGGAATACATCACAGAAAAAATCTACTAAATTAAGTAAATTGATTGTAAAAATTTACTACCCTATGCAGCACAGAATAAGTCTCTCAGGAGGTAAGTTACCAGAGTTAGTTTCAGCCTTTCAATCATGAAAAACCTGTAAAGCACCTCATAAACTCTTATCAATAATACTGGAGAAGAAAAATAAGAATTTCCTGTATCCTAAATACCTCAAGCAATAATCTACAAAGTACCCTACTGTATTGCTTTTTGCTAAGTGTTCCTAGCTTGTGTATTTCTATTAAACCCAAAAAAACCAAAATAAAAAATATATAATTCTTCCCATGCACATTTGTTCAGTTCTCCTCAGAGTTTGTGAAAATTCCTATATGCACCTTCCTAAATTTCCTATCCAAACATTTTGACAAGAGACCTTCCTATATGAATAATAACTCATTCCTCTTAATCATAGAACCATGTTCATGAATCACAGAACCAGCTATTTCTATGGCAATCACAAAAAAACCATCCAGATAAGTCCTCTAATTTAAGGCAGGACCACCATAATACCTAGATCATTCCAAAGGGAGACTTGTCATATCATACTCTTAAAAATCACCTATGAAGGATACTTCGAAAACTCTTCTCATAGAGAGGATATAGGGTTTAATTTTTCTTATATTTAGAAAAATCTACCTTAATTTAAATCTTCTTCTCAAAAATTCAGGCTGAGTTTCTTCCCGTTCCCCACCAGCTCTACAGAAAAACTGATCATTATCCAATTAAAAACATGTAACATATGCTGGAAAGCATTATCATCTTCCTTCTTAATCTTCTAAACCTAAACAAATCCCATTTCTTCATCTTTTCATCATCTGCCAGTTCTTCCGGGAGAACTGCTAACTCCACGGTCACAATGACTCCCATCTTTGGGGAGACCTGATCTCATTCCAGCTAACCCTGCAACAGATACAATGAAAAAATGTCCAAGTTCATAAAGCTGATGATCATGAAAAGCCCTTCAGTCAATGCTTCCAATAGAGATGCTAATTAACACAGATAATCAGTCTTAATCAAATTAATTCCATTACAGACTAAAAGGTATTCGGAATTTAACACAGCTTCTTGTACATATCTACATTACTTAATGGGGACCTTAAGCAGCAACCTGGAATATATATGTTAATACCTCCCTTTAAAGAATTAGTAACACATAATTTAACTGTGAAATTTAAAAGACAAGAAATAAGTAAGAACCTGTCATAGCTTTTATGATTTCCCCTCTTCTTTAATACTGGAGGGGGGGAGGGGGAAACCCTGACAACTCTGCTAAAGATGAAGGTATTTCTCAGAATTATTGACTTCAGTCTCAGTTTCTTGTTACCGATCCCCTGAATGCGTATGTCAGGCAAGCGCAGTGGCTCAGAGACACAGGGGAGCTGGGGGGAATGATAAGAATACATAACCTGTTGCACCTGGGGCGTTGCAGCTTGACTGTTGGCATTACCTGCACTACGGCACCTACGTATCTTGCAGCTTCAACGTGACAGTGACAAGATCATTTACAGGAAGATGGAACCAACGTATTCTAGCAGAAAGGATTGAGTTTAACTAAGCCAGTGCAATTAGGTCTGAAGAGGTTCCATTCTGTATACTACTGTGAAGGTTCCAGTGTCCCCAAAGGAAGCAGAGCGACATATGATAGACATTTTTTGCTCTTTTGAATAGCAGAAAATATTTTATTGTTGAAATACTTTAATTTTTTTTTTTTTATGTTTTAAAACTTCACAACAGGAAAGGTTAACAGCAGCAGTCAGTTAATAAGAGGAAATTTTTATTTTTTACTTCACATTCCTTTGTCTTTTGTACTATAATTAACCCTGTTCACAGCTCTCACTGTCCATCCAGACTTTTTCCTCTTCAATTCAGCACTTCCTTCTCACCTAGTATCTACCATCTCTCAAAATGCCCTGCAAGTCTTCTTATAGGAAAGCTAGCCCTATGGTGATCCTTAATTTTAATTGCATGAAATAACCATCTGTGCTGGGAGAGGTATTTTTTTTCAGCTTTCTTGCAAAAATCTCTCTACTCCTTTTAGATTGCAACCTTTTTGCTGTCCTTATTTCAGACACTAAGTGGTGTCTCTCTTTTTGACCTTCTGTACCAGAGCTTTATATGAGGCGATCTGATTAAGGTCTGAGTTGGGGAACAAAGAAACTATGGTCTATAAAATATTCTCCTTATCCATTTTTTTTCCTTCTGTATTAAGTTTTCTTTCTTTTGTCATTTCCACAATAATAAATCTCATGACCAGATCACAGTGTCATTGATTCCAATAAGTTTCCACAGTAAAGGAAAGTAGGAACATAAAATTGTTAAACGTCTATGGAAGTGATTGGTCTGAGAAGGAAAATAATTATAATTGCCACCCTCACTTTGTCTTATAACGTCATTTTGAAATGCATTAATTTAACCACATTTAATTACAAATTACTTGTAAACATTGTAATCTGCATTTTCCATTCAAAGAATAATAGCTGAAAATGACTAATGTGCCCTGGCACTTTCACCCTAACAAACAGTACCTCTGACACAACTGCTACCTGTATTGCACCTGCTTCTGTGGAGGAATACATACGCATCCCTACGCCTGAGCTCTCAACCTCCCCAAAGACAACATTACACAAACTCAAAGAGTTTAAATGCCTCAACAGTAATGAACATAAAGATATCAAAAATAACTTGGCCTCCAGCCTTTTGTATCTATAATCGTTGCCTAAAATGACACAGATGAGGAAAATTGTTTAGTTAGCTATTATTACATTTGAACAAGAAACCAATATTCTAGGTCCCAATTCCGCAAGAGAACAATTAAACCTTCATTCAGTGTTCGCTGATGTTCTTCTACACTCCTACATTCATAGGGATATCAGGTCCTTGTTTAAAACAAATCACAACTCTCAACATCCATAAATAAATACAAGAAGTTGGTCAAAGATTCAATTTAGTCACATAATATACTCTATCGATTTGAATTAGAAATGGATGATTTGTGAGCTGTCAGTCCACGCTTTCTTTATACACTGTGAGGCCACAGAATGTTTAAAACTTCAATTCAGTATAAGCCCTATACTAGGAGATAAACATTATTTTCTACAAACCAATTCAGTATCCTTAGGCACAAATCAGAGGTTATATGTAACACAGTGTAAATTACACTCGCTCAGATTTACTTAAATTTCCTTAAATCTATCTGCTCCTTGTGAGGTGTGCAAGAGCATAAAATGGTTGTAACGCGGGACATTCATACGTGAGTCATGTTAGTTGCAGACTCAATGACTGACTAAAGAAGTTACTTCTTTCACTGTTTGTTCTCCTCCTCTTCCTTAATCAGCTTCTTAATTGCTCGCTTGTCAAAACTAGCGTGGTAACAGAATACATCTTTACCAGCTGTAACAGGAGCTTATACTTCTGTATGTACAGGCAGACACCTGGATTTAGATTTCTTAATCTGTTTTAAATAGATTTCCTCCTGGGACTTAATTTACTTGCCTAAAAGCAGGCATTGAGTGCCACGAGAGGTGACCTTGGACATGCGACAAACCGCATGGTGCAGCAAACTCAATACAAGACATAATGGAGACCCAAGCCCTTCTGGAGCTGCGGCTGGAGGCAAGTGGGACAGCGTAGCTTGTCTGAAATGGTACTAGACACTACATGTAGACAACTGAACCTCGATCTGAGTCATGGTTAACGCTCAACCAGAGAAGCTGGAAATAAATAGCGGGAGACATAAATTACAGAAGAACTAACAGCTACATAGCTAATATTCTCCTAGGTGTCAGATAAGATCACATAGGCTTCCTCAAATAGGGCAGTTAGAGGGCAGGTTTAAGTCTAACAAAGCGTAGAAGGGATTCCACGAGTAGGAGGGAAGTAGTTACAGTCATCATTTCTAAATTGTATCCTTTCATGTAGTTTTTCCTGTAAATATATGCTACATATCTTCTTAGGCTTTTACAACAAGTAGCAAGATTTATCCAAATCCTATTTTCATGTAAGAGTTCATACATTTATCTGTCTGTTAAAAGAAGTCTATCTCAAAGCATCAGTTGAAATGTTTTGCCGGGCTGGAAACATTCTTATCCTATCCTTCCACTTGGTTAAAAAGGCCTCTGGCTTGAACATCCTTGTGAGCTAACTAATGTAGTCACAGTTACTTTCTAACAAAACTAAGAATATACTGTTATTTTTTCTTTCTTTTTTCCTCTATTACATTGATACAATATCAAGAAATAGGAAAGACTTTATAAGAGAACGCTGGAACATATGCCTCAAGTTAAAATGTAGCCAAATAGCTACAGGCAGCGATTAGAGGGCCTAAAAACACTGCACGCTCGCAGACACTCCTATATTCATTGTGTGCGACCGGGAAGTACTCGGAAGAGTGATGGCTTCTCCTGGGTTTGGCTGATTTCACTGAATACACCTCTTCCTCCCCCAGTTGACTCTCATCACCTCCCAGTTAGGGGTTATTAAACCACAGGTCAGCTCTCCACTTGCTGCAATATCAGTTCAAACTTATTAGCTCAAATCTTTCTCTGAGGTTTAAACTAGGATGACAGACTATGCACTGAGGCAGCTGGGGAGCATTCTTACTGCCAACTCTACTTTAGGAGGTAACCCCCAGCTGAGAGGGGACAATGACATCCAAGAGGTAGCAACTTCTGAAATCACATCAACCTATTCAAAGTGAACATAAGCCTAAATCCTAAGTGACTCTGTCACATCTTCTGAAGTAGTGTTTGCTCTCTTCTGTTCAATGGGAATCTGGGCAGGAAGGTGAACCATCTGTCCTTCTCTAAGGAGCCATATTTACCTCGAAAAGTTATCTCAGAGAAAGGTCAGATGTAAACTTAAGTGTAACAACCATTTCATAAAAGCAACCCATAAGAGCGTTCCTATTTTAAGAGATAACAATTATTCTGGTCAGCTGCCCCTTTTATACAAGCCCTCAATTTTGGAGAGTAGGGAACAGCGAAAGAGAGATCTCCTATGCCAGTTTCGCCTCCTGGGCGCTAATCCGTGGCTGCAGTCAAATTAGCTCTTGCTGATTATATTATTTGTTGCTAGATGTAACTACTACAGTATACTGACCTTTTTATTGGTATAAAGCTTCATGTGCAGAATATATTTCCCATTATCTGACATCATTACTAATGACCTATGGTGTTACCCTTTTGTAAGCCAGAGTAACCCTACGAAAGGTATTTTACTTCTATTAACCTGATTAAGAAAGAGTTTGACCCGGCAAACTGCTAAGTTCTCTAAATTTCTAGATGGAATTGAAAGCACTCAATAGTTTACAAGACTGGCCTACGATGGTGACTGGCCTACCAGATAAAGATTGGTAACTGCCCTGCAATTACTTCAAACTAGCAAGCACTAACCTTAAGACCAGACTGCAACCAAACTGCCTGGTGCAAAAACAAAAAGACTTTTAAAAGATGTAACAGCATGTAAAGGAAGCTGCTGTTAAACACAGCCTCGTTAATTACCATTCTACTGAAAATACACAGTAAAAAGTAATTTTTTTTCCCCTTATTCTGAATGACAATCAACGTGTGGTTATTAAGACTCAGTTACTGGTAAAAAAAATTATCACCCCTTCCCACAGGTCATGAGTCATTAGAGGAAAACTAACACAACAAAAAAAAATCTGCTTTAATCACTACATCTGATTACGGTTAAATTAACCAATTAAAAAAAGTAAAAAGTTTATAAAATTCAAAAAAGTTTCTGTATTTTTTCGCATTAACAAAAGCACTCAAGTCATACTCCTAACTTACCAGTAATATCTTCTGAGGAATATATGTATTTAAGCACTTTAAAAGAAAGGCAACTCTCATATTTCTGAATCCAGTATGGAAAGCGTTAACTCTTACCAAGTCGCACTATTTGTAAGCTGGTAATATTAAGTTTGTGTAAGATATGGACTAAAGGCACGAAATGTAACGAGTAACAGATAGATTTTACTATTGCCCTTTTTAATGTAAGCTGTATTCTGAATCAGCTATCTCTTCTTACACAAAGAGTACCTCAGTCATGTGAAGAGTCCTCAAGATGCCATGAAATATACCTAAGGCTACCTCAGCCCCATGTCATAATCAGTCATACTTCTTTTTAGATGTTAATGTAACTTGAAAACCATTATTTGTCATAGGTTAGCGACAAAGTATCGGAATTGCAGACAACACCATCATTCTCCTTTGAACTCACTTTTGGGCTTTCTCCTCAACCTGCATACAACCCTGCCAAGCCTATGTAATAAAATAATTAGAAAACTTCTTAGTACAGACATTTTATCTCCACATTCTCTTATTTAGCTCATCTAAAGACACAGTGTTGAAGTGATATTTATATACTTGTGATTTCTATCGTCTTATTGTAGGAGATGACAGGTTGACTGCAAGATGGGAAATTTATCCACATAAAGCCCTTCGTGAAAATGCATATGAAGGTGAGTATCAGTTACAAACTAAATTAAAATGTACTGCTTTTGAGCACAACAAAATCATGACTGAACATGTCAGAATATGCAAAGGAAAAAGCAGATCTGCCATCATGACAACTGTAAGTTTCAAAGAGGTTTCTTTTCATTTCTTCCTATTACTTTAAGCATCAGAAAATGAAAATGAAGTAAGAAATTCTGCAAATAGTAAATACTCTGAAGAGCTGATAATGTTTAAATGAAGCAAATCGTGTCACATTGACCCCTAAAACAGACTACTACAGAAGGCGGTTGCCTTCATTTCATTCATGGCTCATGAATGTCCTGTAACATCTGGTAAAGTCACTTGCATTTTGGCCTCAGAACACCATAAACTTTGAGGAGGGATTCTGTTTTCTAAGCATACCCAATAGAGTTCACAAACATACACAATAAAGAAACTGAAATAGCCTATTAGTTTGGGATAATCTTTCAGTAACATTGGTATAGCTGCCGTAGTTTCTTCATCTTAACTGATATATTCACATTGATATACTTAAATATAATCTTATCAGTACAGTTGACTTGCTAGTTGTTGTAATTCTTCAATGAAAATATTTCAAAAATAAAGTGGGATTACTCTGTTTATCTTATACCACCTCCAGTTACTAGAGCTCCAAAAAGCCATTTCACATGTCATTATATTCACATTGTCATCCTGAAACTTCCATATTTATAATTCCAATTTCAGTGGGACAGTCCACAAATCACTCAGTATATGGACAGATGATCGAAAGTGTCAAATTACTGAGATTTAGAGAATTTTGACTAGTCAGCTGAGCCATGACAGCTGGTTATGTATAGCCTTCTAATCTACCCTATTTACTAAGCAAAATATATGAACTTCGCTATCTTCAGTGCAGTCACCAAAGGCTTACACTTATATATAACAATATTTTAAACTAATATGTTTTAGTTTGTAATTGGTGTGAGCAAAGAACCAACGTATAGTTCAGTAAATATCACAACAACCTTGAGTTTCTATTTCGTATTTGTAACCAACAGAGTCTCTCTCATACAGTTCTGGTTTTATTCTTTCTCTAAAAGGAATGTGCGCTCACAGTTTTGGCCTCAGACAAGCTGAGAGCATACTAAAATGAAAACTTTTCAACCGATGTCTCAGAAGTTAAAGAACACTATATCAGAAGTGGTGCTGGTGCTGGGATCTACCCAAATGGACAAGCAGAAGCATTGTCTACTTCTGTTCAGGAACCGATAATACACAGGTGTCAAATTAGGGCACAGAATGGGCTATCCCAAAGGCTGAGAAGCCACCACCGGAAGACCAGCAGCCCTTGACTGTGTCATGGTGTTAATCTGTCTGCAATGTGAATTGAGGTTAACGAAATAGCTCTTGAGGGATGGTTACTTGAGGCCTGCCCTGTAAATCCAGCTGTGCTAACTCAAGCAATTCCTCAACTCTACAGTTTTGAGAGGCTTTTGTGTCTCACTTTTCAGTCAGTTAATGAGATCAGCTGAGCCATAACTTCAATGAAAATACTAGTGAACTGAAGTTTCAAAAAAGATAGAGACTACTTATTTTTTTTAAACATAAAAGCTTACATTCTTTTCTGCTATGGAGCAACACAGTTGAGGAATACAGCTCTAAGGATAAAAGCAGTCTTCGGGGAAACAAGATGATTAACAAAATAACTGGAACATCAGTACTCAGGTACCACAACGATGAGTACTCTTATAAAAATTGAGATATTCAGTTTTTCTTTTGACTCTGCAGAAAAAAAGCAGTTCAGGAAAGCAAAAATCTGTGCAAAGGTACGTAGCAAAGTCAGAGAACTCCCTGAAGAACTGCGGTCTTTGCTTAGATTATTGTAAATATGATTTAACATATAGGAAAACCTTCTGCAAGAAAGACTCCTTTCTGGGTCATGTTTTAGAAATAGGCAGGGAAAGACAAACTGAAGAAATTACAGAGAGAAATATAAAGAGATACAGAAAATAAAGCAAAGCATATTAAGTAAAATTGAGATAGGAAAGAACCAACAAGGAAATGATACAGATTTATGTAAGGAGGTTGGGGAGGTGGGGGGAAAGTGGAGACTATTTCAAAAAATGCAGAACTCTAACTCAGCCCTAAAATTTAGTCTGCTTTTTTTTGCTAAACTTTTCAGTATTCTCCACCTCTTTAAAGTCTTTCTAGCAAATCACCTTCCATTTTAATTCTGGGCTTTCCTCCTTAAATGCAAATAGGTTTTCATCTGTTCAACTGGATCGCTCATCTCTTTTAGACAGTTGCTTGCTTCCAGTTCTTTATTCCTGGCTGTAACATTCTCTTTCAAGGACTTTTCTGCATTAGAAGAAACTGAATGACAATTAATTTAAGGCACTTATCACATTTGTATAGGCTAGACACTCACCAGATTCCAGAGTAGAAATAAGTTTGCTCTCAACCAAAGCAGAACCACCATTTTTGGTTAAATAGGAAGAACAAGGTATATAATAAGGGAAAATTATTCCTAGGAGATAAAAAGCATGCGAAATCGGTTGAGATGGTGAATTCCTAAAAAATTTACTGGAAGTTCTGTTTTTCTCACTGTAATTCTGTGTCACAATTTAAGTGGGAATCTGACTCTAATGCAAACATTTACAATGATGGAAGTATTTAGATGAAAACTCTGTAACAGACATTTCTGACATGAAGAGAAGGTGTAAAAGCCTTGTTCACCCACTATTTAATGGAAAAAATGTGACTATATCCCGGTCACCAGATGTTTTAACTTTCAATGGCTATTCGGTAAAATTAAAGCCTAGTTTTATGTCACAGTTCTAAAAACAGATCTCATACTTTCTCCTACTGTAAGATAGCATATAATGGGATTTACTGGGTTCCCCTTTTCCATGATTCCGATTATACATTAGATCTGTACACACAAACAGACAGGAGTCAGATAAAATCAATGCAGCAACAAGGTTCCCTTTTAAACGAAAAGTATCTCAATTCTCTTTTGCCATGCAAACAATCATTGCATGGTACTTTTTTTCAATGTCTATTTATGATGCAAGCCAAAATGAAAAAATCAATGCCCTTCAACAGAAGGGAACATCACACCAAAGTAAGTGACCCATTCTCCTTCCTTATCACAGCCATGTCACTCTTGTAAAGCTTAAAAAACACATCCTCATGAACATCAGTCAGAAGACAACACCTCCTTAATGATCCTTCTCTGAGAAGGATGCTGTAAAGCTTTTACCACACAGTCTTACATTCCATTCACAGATTGAGAAAATCTCCCACGATACTGATTGGTTCATTTTATCAGAAAGCAAAATGTAAAAAGTATATAAATAAAAAACCACATAGATATTGCTAAAATTCACTGAAAATGTTATCTCTGTGCCTTTTTTATTTGTATTTTTCTGAGCTTGATCAAAAAATTAATCCTTACTTCTAATAAAAGAAGAGGTTTCAATATATCATTTGAGACTCTTTAGAGACTTTGAGAGGAGCAGGAATAAAGATGCTTAGGATATCTCATTCTAACCAAATTTGTCCAACAAATGTTGCTTTTGGTGCTTAACAGAAGCTATAAAACATATACATTTGCCACTGATTTTAAGTATTTTTGTTGAAAATCTTGCTAATCTTGACCATATTTGTATTGAATGGTGTAAACCCATCCGTTTATCTCTAAATTCATGAACTATTTAAGACTGTTTAGAAAACTACTGGGAGTGTTGGTAAGATTAAAAACAGAATCAGTTAATTTAATTTTCAGCAGTAGCATAGAGTGCAAAACACAAAATGAAGAATGAAGGGTTAATTTACACTAGTACAGAAGCCAAATAAGAGCTGACACTTAAGCTAGGAGATCATTTTCAGGCTGTGGAAAAAACACAATATATTTTCTCATAGCCCTTAGAAGAGCTTAGAGCTGAAATGTCTTCTCTGATCTTATTATTTCTAATCTGCATTTATTATCCTCCTCGCTTTCATTTTGCAGCTAACATACCCCTGCAAGACCCTTTTTGTGTCCAGATGTTGATTCGTATTAATTTTTTTTGCTAAAAGTCTTCTGGATCTAAACCCCTTTTCATTCCATGCCTTGGTAATCATAGCCTTTTATATTTCTGCTGTGAGCATAAGCATAGTCCTCCAAGGAAGAAAAAGCAGTAACACTCACTGCAGTTAGGTGTCACACAAGTAGATTTTTTTGTTTGTTTACATGATTTTGCAAATATACTTCATTGTGGCATTCTGACTGGCAAGCAAAATGTAAAATTTAGAATTCATTCTACTCTATTACTGTTGTGCAAATACATTCTAAAGCAGACCCAATTTAATGTTTTATGAAATAGCAGTTTGACTGCTGTAATTTCAGATGCTTAATTTTAATTACAAGCTCTGTTTTTGAAGAAACAGTCATTCAACAGAGTCACACGGTCCAAAAGGCTTCCTCCTGAAGAAATTAGTAATAATATTGCCCAGAAATGTTTACTTACTATCATTCTTAGAAGTCTCCACTACTTACCAACAAAGATGGTCAATTAGTCAGAGAAATATTGGAAGTATTCAATGCTTTCCTCATAGGGAAAGTGGCATTTTGCTCAGTTTTCTGTTGTCACCTACTCTCATCAATAGTCCTCATGCATCAATAGTCCTCATGGCTGACATTATCCAAATACACAGGAAACTGCTCGAGTTTGGAACCTCTTCTCCTGAAGAAGCTGGTGAACTGTGTTTTAACCCAGTTAAATATTCCCTTTTATCTTTAAATAAATTTTCACAACCTTTCCTTGTTAAATATAGCTATATAGTGTCTTTTTTGATGGTTCACATGGCATTGCTATGGATTGATCCACTAGCTGATTCACCTCCAGAGTGGACTGTCTTTACAGCATATTAATCCTTAATCAGCTGAATTCAGCGATGATGAAAGATCAGACTGTGAGGCAGATTTTGAAAACGCTTCAGCTGGTGTACTGAAGAATAAGAGAGTTCAAGAAATTTCTTCCGCTTGCGTTAGTAAGTGGAAGTAAGAATTCTCACTAATGCAGTAATTTCAGTTTAAGGCATTTCTCAGATTTAAAGGCATTTCTCTATCAGCAAAAGCCACAATGCATATGTAGTTATATCAGCAATATCTGTATAGGGTCTGGTGAATCCTAACCCTGAGGGAAAGCATTTTTTAAGTTTATTCCAGGTTACAGGTAGAAGCATTCCTATTTTACTAATGCACAGCTATATCTATTAAGAGAGTCTGTCAGCGTGACACCCAGGAAACCTTTTCTAACCTTAGCCCTTCCTGATATAGCCTAGAAGAAAGGATGAAAGAAATGAGAGAAATACGTATTGCCCTTTTGCTGAATCAGGTTTAGAGAGTCAAATGAACAACCTCAAAGGCCCTACGAAAAGATTTTACATTTTTTCCTTCCAGAACTCCTGAAAGTATTTGAGATCTGTTGTTAAACTGGGAAAGCCATGGAGGAATAGTTTATCATAACTAAGACTTAAACCCTCTGTGCTATCACTGGGCAAGCTTTTTCCTTCAAGTTTCCCTATTTCAGTCAAACATCACCTTCTCTAATCTCTCCAGATTTGTTTGCATTATTCCTTTAACATTCTACCTATTTAGTGTAATCTATGAATGTAATTACAACTTCAATGCACAATTACAATTACAATGGCTCGATGTTTATTCTTTTTTATATAATTTGTACAAATATCAAATAGCAATGATATTTTCATAGCTCTTTCTCAAAGTTTATGCCATATTTTCTTTAAAGTTTTCCACCAAATCTAAATTTTTAAATTAAAAAGCATAATGTTGCGAATATGCTACCTTCTCATTGCGTAAGCACACAAGATACACATAAACCTTTTCTGCTCACAAATCTATAACATTTACTATTTAATCTATTATAAAAAAGCATATTTGTGATGACATAAAGCTCCATAATAATTTTTAACAAAGTTAATTGGTGAATTTATGGAGGCAGACAACATCAGCAAGTTCAAAAGCGGACAGACAACAAGTCTATAACCACATACTAAAAGAACTTGGCAGAAATGAACCCTCCAGCATCCCTAATTCAAAAATTCTTGATGCTTGGGGAGAAAAAGGGGAAACAGCTGAGTGCTCTCTCTAAAGATCATCTTGTTTTGCTAGTGGCAAAGAGAGAATACTGGGCTCGATGGACCATTAGGCTGAGAAATGCCCAACAGGGCATTTCTTATGTTCTAATGGAGAATCTAATTTGTCTTTTCTAAAAGCCAATTATCGCCATAAAAGACTGATGATATTATCAAGTTAGGACAATCTGTAAATGGAGTATTCCAAGTTTGTAGCACTTTGAGAAATATAACTCATGTTAATTGAATGCTAATTATATGTGCAATTATTTTGGATTATACTGAGCAATAAGACACAGTGCTAGGAATTAGCCTTCAATGCAAGTCCATCATTTGTAATTTGAAAAAAGTAAAGGGATTAGATTTCCCTTTATCCTTTTATATACATCTTTTTCTTTAATGTTTTTTATGTTGTGTGATACTAGGTCATGTACAAAACCTCCTTCCCATGATCTATATTTCAAGGAGAATAAAATATAATAGTTAATAGAAAGAATACTAAAAAATGTGTTCTGACAACGGACACGCAGAACTGGTTGCTTTTTATCTGGTGGCACTGCAATGCAGAAAACACTAATGAAGTGGAAAACATGTGAGGCATATGGTTTGGGATATATATTAGTCATCCTACTTCAGGTACTATTTTACAGACTTACCTGAAACAAACCCTAAAGTTCCTGACACATTGCTCAGAAAAATGGAGCAAGAGTCTCAGGATATTTGAAAGAAAAGGGTCAAATTTCTGAAACTTTCATGGTTGTGCAAACATAGCTTCATCTAGGGCTAGATTAAAAGACAAATCACTTGAAGCCTGTAAATAACAACTCAGATCCTAAAGTAATAGGATAAATGTAAATTTCATGACATGAATCTAAGCTAGCAAATTTCTAAAAATTACCAACACAATGCAAAATTTGGATTTATATAGTAAATAAAGAGACCCTACACTTCATATACTGCAAGTGAGATGGAAAAGGGAAAGAGTGAAAGAAAGGCAAAAGGAGACAAAGGAATGAAAATTACATTTAGTATTAGAATTTTCCTTGTTTTTCCACTGTTTAGTGTTTTACCTTTTCTAATCTATATCATTCCATGAAAGCTGGTTTAATGGACAATATTTACTCACTTTTGTGTTAACTAAATTTGCATGTCTGAGAAGTTATATGGGATTTCCTCGAAGAAAACATTATCCTTCGCACACCTTACTGCTATTTATGTTAATTTTGTCTTCGTTTAAAATGGAAAGTATCAGGTCAATCTATAGCATAGATATCCTGGAATTAATGTTGCATAAGCCATCTTTGCAACTTTTTTGTAAGTTTCTTTGATCTGTGTTTGTGTCCGCGGAAAAAAGAAACGACAAAGGCTTTAACTAAAAAACTGTTCAGATCATTCAAATCAGGCATTATCATAAGAGAAGAAAACAGTTACTAAAGCATTTAATTCTACAGAAAAGGCAGAGCATGCAAACCAAAAATGTTTCAGAAGGGTACATTTCAGACATTTTCAAATAGCTGCTTCCCCATTTCTGCTTTACCCATAGCAGCAATGACAGAAGCAATCCATCTAGGTACTAACATTTCCAGAACTATGTTGTCTAATTGTCTAATGTCCCCACCTTAGAGTTGGGCCAAGGGAGACTTCAGAGGAAGAAATTTATCTTGCATTGCCCAGGTCCAACAGAGAAAATTGCAGTGACAACAACATATGCTTTATTTCCAATACCAACTTTTTAAGTAGATGCCAAATTCAGGCAAAAGTGTCAGGAAAAGAGGGGAGGAAAACCTACCCTAATATTTCCATACTCCATTTTATTGGCTGAATCTGAATAAACAGAAACAAAGCTCTGGCAGAACCAAATCAATAAGTGACAATTTAAAAAATGTACCACAAATTTAAATTCTTTGTTGATACAGCTCCAAACAAGCCATTCAGTTCATTTGCTGAGGACTGACCGGATTATTGCTATCTGAGTCATTCTTTTTATGTTTTTAAAGGACTGGCATTAAACTGGCAGTCAAGAAAGCCTTTGGATTTACCAGGTTCAAAGATGTGTTAAAAACTAAAATTAGTAGGTAAGAATCAATTGACTAAGTCCTTTAACACACCTGTTATACATTACCAGGGAAGCCTTCTATTTCATCTTTTTCATATACATGTATATCTCCATCCTATATTATATCTATATCTCTCTATATATATCAGCATATTTGTTCCAAATAGAACACCTTTGCCTATTATGAATGACTATTTCCAGTTTGCATCCAACAACAGATCCGTACCTAATTTAGTTCAACATTGCTCCTACTACATTTTAAAGCTTTTGTATTGTCCAGTACTTTGCAATACAGTCAGCTTTTAGTCAAGCCTGTGAACTTTCTCCTTCATTAGAGCCACCAGTTTGCAATTAGTATAGCGGAAACCTCTTTTCAGGTAATTCAGTGGCACATCAGCAAAGATTCTAACGGCCTGTGATTCTCAGTCCATTTTTACTGAACAGTAGAAAGAGAGCAAACTAGGTCAGCATCATCCCTCCACAAGGTTCATCCCTAAGTTCCCCGAGTGAAAGCTCAAGCACTAGATCAAAGCCACATCTAGACTGACACACTCACAGATCCCGTTAGGATGTGCTTCCTTGCAAAAAACTCTTGTTAGGTTCCATGGCAGCTTAAAGCCTGTACAAATGAAACAGGAACATTTCCTTGTTGTCATACTTTACAGCTCCTTGAAACACGCTGTTATTCTCTCGGAAGACTGTAATTGAAAGTTATAAGTTATAAAACCTGATTTATTCTTGCTGAAGGACTATTTTAAATGATCTGAACAGAAATTTAAAGTTTAAAAGCCACATCAATAGTTCTGTCCTCAACATTTATTTTAAAAAGGCTTAGAACAGAGAAATATGATATAATTTAAAAATGAATTCAGCTGTTGTTTTTGCTCCCTTAGAGAGCAGTTATTGCCTGTCATATAATTAAGTGAATATGCCAGTGACAGAATACACAAAGCAGCAGGGAGCACAGAAAAGTACAGAAGCTTCTTCTAGTCTGTAAGCCTTTTGGCTTACCACAGTGAGAAAAACCTGCCTTATATATTAGAAAGAGAATTAAAAGATATGATCAGAAATACAGGAAATTGCAAAAGAAAAGCTATATCAGCATATTACATACTGGCTATGACTCAATTCAGATGATGCTCTGAGAATTTTATGACACATTACAAAATATGATGTTGCCCTTTATCTTGCATAAACATTTCTTTAAAACTGATAAAGTTAGCTGAAAAATAATACTGCACCTTGAAGAGCTATGTTGAATGAATGAAAATGTTCAAGTAGCTTCAATCCATACTGAAGATTATAGTATCAAAAGTTCATCTACTCCATTTCAAATTAGCCTAATGGCGTTATGTTACAATGCCATTTCGACATATTTTTGGCTTCAGTTATAAGACCCTCTAAAGGAAACAGAAGATTCTTCCTTATCTCTAGACAGGAAAAAAAGTGAAGTGGAAGTTTTCGACGAGAGGATTTTGTGTCTCATACAAATGTCTTCATAAGTTATCATTCTAACTGTTCAGATTCCTCAATATAAGAGGAAACGTTTGACATCAGAATGACAAAGAAAGGAGTCTGTTCGTTGAGATGCAGAACTGGGGTGAGCATGCCATATTTTGGATACCACAGCAGTTAGCAGATCTTCCAAGACTATTTATTAGCCGACCTCATCTTCACCATCATCAGTCTGGTGACACCACAGTGGCAACGCCTAAGAAGCTTCACCATCAGATAACACTGGGTATTTCTTCCATTGTGATTTTGCTGTGGCTTTACTATGCAGTCCCATATTTTGTAGTTAAACTTGTTGAATCTCTTTTTTTTTAATCTATTGAAATTTATGAAGAAGGGTTATGAGAAATGCTTGCAGAAGTTCAGACTAAAGTGACAGAAGCTAAAAATGAAACCCCAGGATAAAATATATAGCATGAGCAAAGTCAGTAGTAACACACTAACCACTTTTCAACAACAAACACTATTCTTCATGTTCTCGCCAGCGGAGATAAGGACAGTCACAGAGAACTGAACTTTGCCACCAGTCTAATTGGGCCACCAAAGTCATTGCTGCTCTCTGCATGTGGCCATGTTCCACTGCTGCAGTATCTAAAAACAAGAATATATTTTGAATAAACAGATGGTTACTGACAGAAACTGAGGTGCGCTTCCTCAGACGTGAGCTGCTGTTACATTACCTGCGTTGAACTCCATTATACAGAACCCAGAATCAATTAGTAAATTTTGGTCCCGTGAATCTTAGAGCTACACACAGCAGCGAGAACATTTTTCTGGAAGCTGCCAATTACCACAGAATTTTGCTTGGGGATTGTGTATGCCATTGATTAAAGATAATCACTAAGAGAAAACTATGGCTACTAATTGTTGGAAGTTGTAGGGGAATATATTGAGATGATTATCAACTTAATGAAGCTGGCATTGAAATGTATTTTTCCGATCTGCTTACTCTGTGTGTTGTCTTCTAACTGAATAATACGCTGTGTTTTTACTCAGCCTCTGTAAATAACAGACTGATCTCCCTTGTCTGCGAATGACAGCAAACAGAGTTCCAGGAAAAATAATAAAACAAATAAATGCAACACCCAAGGCAAAAATCAACCACTTCAGTCTCAGTGAAAATAAGCATTATAGGGAAAGCTTGTTTCAACATACTTGAAACTTGATGTTAATTTGTACTTACAAATCTGACTCTGAACTATTCACCAATTTAAAATAATTTAGGGGTGTAAATTTCCTATGGATGCCTTTGTTTAAGTGCAAATCCAACACAGATTAATTTGCAAACCAAGTTATATGCACCTAAAACCATCAGTTGAAAAAGCCCTCCCTTCCTCTGATCGCAGTAAAGGTTACTATACCGGAATGAGGTTTTTAAAGCATTTTTTCTTGTTCTACTTTTATTTGCTGTGTAAACTACGAATAACTTCTTCCCTTGAACAACTGCACAGGAAAAATTTGCCAGTTTTGACCTTGCACCACAAATCTACCATCACTATTCAGAGACGTGCCTGCAAACACCCATTATTTTACTTTATGCATATATTCCAACTTCACTCCTCACCTTTCTCATATAAATCCTCTTTTCCAGACTCCAGAAATTTTGCAGCATACATCTTAAACCATTTTTGATCTTTTGATGTATATGTGCATATTCTTGCAAAAAAAACAGTGAAGGGCCAGAGCCCAAGCTCTAGACTACTATTTGAAGATTCCTAGTTATCTCAAGTGTGACTACAACACACTTCAAAGTGCTTTCTGGAGTTCAGAAGGCGGCTATGACTTCATGCGGACATAGCCAAACTGGTACTTCAGGCTGTGCCATGATGCGCAAACTAGGCAGGACTAGTCCCTTTCTGTTTTTAAGCATTCTAAATTTCTAAAAACACTCCAAACACGTTACCACTCTGGTACAAATGATCTGTCAGTAACAAATACAGATGACAAAAAACGCCTAATGTTCTTCTTCCTTTGTACAGTACATGCAAAGATATTAATGCCAGAGTTCCACACATGATCAGTCTGTAGCAGTACATAGCAAAACTTTATAATTTCTTGTGTTCTAAGTACTAAACACAAAATATCTGTGATGTAGATTGGTAAGTATTAGCATATGCCCTGAAGCATGAGATCTGATTACCTTTACCATTATTTTATCTTTCATAAAGATAAGGTTTAACAGTGAACACAGCACGATCCACAGGAAAAGTGGGTGGTTACTTGCGGGTAGAGCATTTGACTTTAAAAAATCTTCTAGGAGTACTGATATTTCAAAGGTTGAGTACAAATATACAAATAAACATTTCTGTAATTTTACTGAATACATCAATGATACAAGTCATTCAAAAGAAAAAAAAAATTGATACTTTTTCATCCTATCTTTCATGATTTGAATTCTGTGCTCAATAAAGCTTTCCTAACACCTTTGCAAATGGCTGTAAATTCTATTCCAATAGCCAAGAAGGTAACGAGGATGCACAAAGTATAAGACACGGCAAAACTGTCTTTCCTACTTCTAATAACATTAGAATATTTTCATCATTCTTTGGGTTAATTCTGTTTCTGTCTTCTCTATGTTAAGGGAATATGACCAATTATATTTGACCACTCTATATGAGTATATGTAAATAGCATTATAATATTTTTTTTCCTTGTCTTAATATCAAAGATAATATGAGGTGCATTAACAGCACTACCTAATGGGCAGGAATCGACTTTATAAAAGAATGAAATGAAAATATAGATTTCAAATTATATGGGTCACTCTTACTCAGTATTATGATTCATGATGCCAGCTAGTTAGAAATGATACACAGAAAACAAAGATGCATGGTTCCAGTTTCTGAAATCTTTGAGAATTCTGCACAGAAGGCACTACAGAAATAAAAATTATTAATGTAGAAGCAGTTGCATGAATTTTATGAAAATATAAATCTAATTTTACACAACGGATATTTGTAACACAATGATTTTCCATACTGGAATCTTAAAAGGAAGTTGACAGATTTCTGTATACTTAAAAACCCCTTGAACGTCTACAATTTACCATTGAGAGTACAGTCAAGTGAGTGTGCCATAAATCTCTAAAAATCCAACCGCGTTGCTTTTACTTACTGCTTAGGAACTGTAGGACTCTAGCATATAGGAATGATCTTTTGCAAAAACTGCTCGTTTGAGCTAAACAAGGCTTAGTTAAATATGCTTTCAAAAATCTTCAGGCAGAGATTCAGATCTTACACATATTTATGCAAAAAAATGCAATAAGTTCATTCACATACTTAAAAGAGAAGTATATGTTTTAGCACTGACCCATTAAGCGCTATACAAGGATCAAGCTTTTTGTATAGTAAGTAAAATGATGCAAGGACTCATTTTTAAGTGCCTAAGTGCATTTTCTCCTAAGAATACCTCAAAAATTGCCATGAGAATTTTGAGTTTTCAGCATAATTAAAAAATGAAATAAACTTACATTAGCTTCTTATTAATCTTCCTAAGTTATATCAATGAAAGAGTGGATGAAAGAGTACTACATGGCAAACTACATTAGAATTTTCAAAAACTCTAATAAGCTGGCATTAAGAAAATTGCATTCTCATAGAATAAGATCCAAAATACTGATTAGGGCCTGGCTGAAGTAAAAAATAAACATCACGTAATCAATCAGTTCCAAGTTTGGTAGAGTTAACTCTGGACATTCCTAATGTTTTTATTATTGGGCTGATGTCGAATGATGAACCATGTGATATGGCAAAAATGCAAAGGACAAAGTAATATTTAGTTTACTCAAGACTAGAGGAGGCTATAGGGAACCAACTGAACAGTCAGGGTCAAAAGGAAAAGAAAAACAGTGTCAACTAACGTAAAATACAATGCAGTTTTGGAAGGAATAACATCGAGCACACACATACCAAAACGCCTTAGAACAATTCTGATATAAATGAACGGGCAACTAAAATTTCTCTTCTGGCTTGCTCTATTTTGAGGTATTCTACAAAAGTTTCCATTTTTATTCTTTTCCTTGCATTACAACTGATTCTTCTCACTGCATTCATGTAAATTAAAATGTCACTGATTCCACAAAACTGAGACCGACTCAGAAGTTCTTTATTTCTCCAACATTCTCCTGAGAAGCACCTTCTTGCTATCCCTCACAGGTCACAGCGTGGGGTGGGGAGGAAACAGTGTTCTCTGCTAAAGATTCTTTCCCCGTCTGAACATACTCCAGCCACTGCATACCTCCCTTTCCCTTTACGGCTAGCACAGCACAGGGGACAGTAATCCATGGTAGTTAAAAGATTAAAGAAGTACAAAGAACTTCTTAAGCATGACTATGTTAATAGAACAGGGAACTCTGTTGGAGCAGAGAGTAATTGTCAAAATGGGAGGGTGAACCTTCAAAAGCTTACCCAATGTACTACACTTAAAAATGTAAATTTAAAAAGCCTATTAAAATACTAGATTTTATATTAGCATTTACAAAGTACAAGTTCAGAGTCCTTTCTACAATTCCGGTAAATCCCTTTTGCAGTTTAATAAAAGAAGGTATTCAGCATTTGCATGACAGTAAAGACCCAATGGACTTTTTTTTTTTTTTTAAGGTACGCGAGTAAGAAATGCTGCCCTTTGGAAGTACTTTGATGTTACACAAAGAAAGGTTTTTATTATTATGTTATTTCAGAGGGATAAGTGAAATGTTAGAGAATAAAAGATTTGAACCATTAGCAAATCATCTGGCACCTAGCTGGGTAGCTTAGTCCAGCTGTCGTACTGTTTCACCATTTTACATCATGCATATGCTCTTTGTATTACTTAAGCTATATGTAAAACAAAATACTGCAAATAAAATGCATCATTTGTGCTATTGGTTTAAAATAACTTGCTATCCAATACATACCTATCAAAACCCTCCAAAAGTACTGCACTTGACAAATGTGCATATTTTACTATAAAAATGATTAAAATTCATACCTAGATAAGTTATTAGAACAGATTAAGTGAACATCCCATTGGGTACAGCAGGCTTCATAGTTTGTAATAGAAGTCTCAGAGCCCCCATAATTCATTACTGTCTCCCAATGAGTAAAAGAATTCTAAAAGGTGTTCCACAATCAGTAATTTTTCTGCTGATGAAATGATTTTGCTTAAATAATTAAAAACATGGGGAATGATGTTCCGGTTCTTTATTCATCCTTTATGATGACACCTATACCCATTGCTTTCTCTCATAAAATGTGTATTTTACACATTAGGTTTTCTTTCATGCTTTTTTTTTTCCATCCCATTTGTGGAATTGTTTCCTGAATAAGCGTGGCTTATCAAAGAGACAAGAGGATGACAACTGAAATTCTACCTTTATGAATTTTGATCAGTGTAGCTTCATCACCATAAACTTTTTACTCAGTGAAATTCACACTGACAGCTATGGATTAAAAGCTATCAGGCATTAAAATATTAAACCATCATTTCTCTTTTTTTCACTGAAGTGAGATGATTTTGCAAACTTTTTTTTATTAAATTATCAGTGATGTATTAGCTTATTTCTTCTATTGGAATTCTAAATCACCAACGTACAATAAGGGCCTATTTACAAGGTCTCTTCAAGGTATCTTCACTTCTGCTATTAAAAGATTTCTTTAAGTAATTTACTCTTCGGACAATGCTGTTGAAACTACAGCTGGATCCAGGTTATACTGGATCTAGCACCCAGTAAAATGGTTGCACAATAGCCTCTGTTCACACTCTCTTGCTGTGTAATCTTATTTATCAGCTGTTTGTCATTTTCCTCACTGCAGCACTTCTTTAATTCCATGTGCGTATGTAGCAGTAGATAGATCCAGCTCTTCGAAAATATATCTTGATTTGTTCATAGTTACTATAGATATGAATAACTTATTAATAGACAAAGCCAATGCAAAGACGTGACATCTTATATTCAGTTTTACAAAGCAAGGAACTGTGTCTCTTTACTAAGGACAGCTAATTTATCTAAGCCTTGACCAAGAAAGATCCATTGTAATGGCAACTGAGAAATGGGGCTAGGGAATGTTTTTGCTAGCCTCTGCGTTAGCTTTATGAGATGGTTCACTTCAGTGGAAACGCTTTAGAGAAAATTTGAGAGCCTGGAAAAATCAGGATTTCTCCTCTTGCACCTCAGCTCTAGATGGAGCATCTAAGAATTTCCTCTCTCCTTCTATTTAACGAGACAAAACATTGATAATGTTTTTCCCAGCACACTTATTAGTGCCTATGATCTATTTTTCCCCAGAACACCTCCTTGTGAGCCTACTTCCAGCTGTGATGAGAAGACTAGCATTAGGAAGAAGGGAGAAGATGATAGCGTTGTCTCTTTGGTATAAGGTCTTGTAATAGAACAGTTTTTCAAGAGATCTGAAATTTGTCTTAAACGACTCTGCCTCACTTCTCGACCAACATAATGACAAGCAATAAAAGAGCTATGGTTTTCATTCTAAAACAAGTCAGAATGAAAAAAAATGCTGAGTAGGTACGCATGTTAATACTCCATATAATTAAATGCCCAGTTCTTCTCTTTGATACTCAAATACTCAATATAAATTTACAGTAAAACAGCATATTTGAATCTACACTACTATTGCTACTACTTACCAGTTTGGCAAATGGGTGTTATAAAGAACAGTGTTTACATGAATACCATTTTTCTTGGGTTCTCCTTTTCTTCCTCACAGACTGTGGTGAAGTATGGACAGCGTAGACTCTGTCCATATTTGTAGTTGTCTTCCAGAGCAGAAGCAGAAGCTTTCATCATGTAAGGTGCCCCAGGGAGCAGGGTGCGCACACCTAGCCACTCCCATCAATCAGAGAATAGCAGTACAGGCAGAGGCCAAAGTATGGGGCAAGGAGCTGCAGCAGCATCTGAACAGGAGCTGAGCAGCAAGTAGTAGATCCCCGAGTCAGGGGATCCTGTGCAGAAGGTGACAGGGAAGGTTGGAAGAGGTGGGTAAAAGATTTGCAGAAGGAAGAGGGCAAGATTTGGGGACTTCAGGAACAACTCTGGTGGGAGAAACTGGCAGTATCTGGAAAGGTGAAAGGCATGTAAGCGGAGAAGTGAGGAGAAGGGGATATGTATGAGCTGGGAACAGCCTGACAATTTGGCTGTGGGAGACAGGAATAGTTGGGAGGCAGGAATTACAGATAGAGAGGTCTCATGGAGCTCTGTATTAGCAAGAATTAAAAGCTGAGCTTTGGAGCAGGAAGGTGAGCTGCAGGCTTAGTGTTGATAAATGGTGGTTCTGGGGCAAAAGATGTAAAGAAAATAGGACTATGAAGAGCAGGATCTCTGGGTTAGGGTTACCAAGGGACAGCACTACCCCGATACCTTTATGTCAGACCGTCTATATACCTTTTGCCTCCTCAAGACAAGACATTTTTTCATTCTCTTCTACCATAGCCCTAGTTAAGTAATAGTAACAATTCTTGCTATGGATGTATCCACTACTGATCGCAGCTATTGGAAGTTATTGACATTGTACTTCTTCTTGATCATAAAATTTCAGCTAAAGTTATGAAAAAAACAAATAAATAAAAATGAAACGTACATAGGATTTTGAAAGTGTATTAAGAGCTTGTTGCTGCAAGACCTATTGGGAAAACAGAAAATGCAGCTGTCTAACAGCAGCCATTGAAATTTGTAAGTACCCCAGTAAACTCTGCTTCTTGTAGCTGCTAAGGCCTGTTTCAGTTCCCACAGAAACAGATGACAGATTGACAAAAATGAGATTTGACATTTTAAAATAATCAGTCATTTGAACTAGTGATTATTATAAAAGTATTGCATTCTTCTTCCAGTGAACAAGTATTATTACACTGGGAGAGGGAAGAAGAACACATGGCAGCTGGCAAACAGCAACAGAGTTGTTAAAATTCTTGCAAATGGTATTGGTTGCTTAATGACAACAGCAAATGCAGTTTCTTGAAAAATCATTGAGCGAAATCTATCAAAACTGTTGTTTAAACAGTGAATAGCCTTTGAGGTTTTGGAGAAAACATACAAAATGTTGTACAGATCTTATATTCAATGCTTTCAAGTGCATGTCACAAATAAGGTCTCCCTCATACCTCTTTGGAATTCAAGCAGCCAGGAATATACACGCTAGAAATTGCCGAGTCTAGAACCTCAGACCTTTCTGTTCTGGCTTTTGAGGGCATGCTGTGCTTTTTTTTTTTTTTTTTTTTTTTAAATCAATTACACTTCAGGTTCCAATACTGCAAACAGGCCACTACAAACACCAAAGCAAAAAGTGGGCAACGTTCAGCTTTCCAGTGACAGAAGAGATCCAGAGAGGGAGGCGTATCTGGGAGGGGACAGTGGCATTATGGGGGACTATAGTGGGATTTGAATTGAGAGGGTCAGTAAAATTTTGGATGAATAAACTACACAGGTGAGGCAGCTCAAGGAGCTGTAGGTGGAGGCTTCCCTGATCTCTTGGGGAGCCAGCTTTTGCTCCTATGGGACAATAGCATTTTCTCTGTCATGTGAGTGAAAGCTGAAGACCACCGTTTCCAGATCATGGTGTTCCCAAATCTTCCTCATCCCCCCTCTCCCTCTCCCAGGGTCTGGAACCCATTTCCCCAGGCCATGTCATCTCCTGGGTTCCTCTCTCCCCCTTTTCTTTCCTCCATCAGGGCTGGACAACACACAACTCATCTCTCTCCCAGTACCCACACACATGCACCTGCCTTGACCCAGCTAGAGTTTTCTTCACATGTCTGTGCTGACAGCATATATTAGTCAGATGGAAGAGGAGGAGAGGCATGGACTTTCTCCAGCATTTCCTTTCTTATCCTTTCCCCTTGCCACTGCTATGATGAAAATTTGCCTGATGATGTATGCTTCTCTTTTCCTGCCCTAGCAGCAGGAGTTTAAGGCTGAAGGTAAAGAGAATGAAGTTCAGGGAGCAGCTAATGACTGTGGTCACCCCAACAAATACATCCTTCTTTGTCTATATCTAGAATTGGTCCTGACATTAAAATGCAAACCAATAGATTTTTATGAGATTTTTTTTATACGTGTGTGTGTGTGTGTGTGTGTGTGTGTATCAAAATATCAGAAGAAAAGGAAGGGCTAACATGCAGCAGTCAAATAGATTTTACAAGAATATTTGCAGAGTTTGACTGTTTTTTCTTAATTTTAATTGCAAGATGCCTTTACCAGAGTTAAAAGTCATGCTTCTCATACAGATCAAATAGACTCAAGAAACATCAGACAGGGCATTTACAATCCATTTAAATTCATTTGGAATCTGTTAGATGAAGGCCAGACACAAAACAGCTAAGGATTCCACTCACAACTAAGGATCAGAGATAAGCCATAGGCAGGCTGCCAGTTTCTTCCTTTCTCTGCAGCATTAATTAATGTAAGGTCTGCTTCACATTTGCTTCCATGTACCAAATTCTTTAAATGCAAGCTGAATACTGTTAACAAAGCAGACTTGATGCAAATCAACCATTAAAGCCACGACATATCCCCAGTGTGCAAAGTTATGGTTGTTTTTCTGAATAAAATGAAAGTTTGCAATATGAAAATAAATCTGCCAAAACAATCGGCTCTTAAAATTATTCAACATAAATCATTATTATTAAATCAGAAACTTATGTGTCTTAACACCTTTATATATCATTACAAAATCCACTAGAATCTTGAGGAAAAACAGGATTTGTCTGTTTCTGTATCAAAATAAAATTAATAACCCTTCATAATATGCAGTCTGAAGTACTCACAAATGCATTTACTTCAGTCAGTTTTGATGAATAAAAGCCAATTGGTAAACACAAGAAATTACTGGCTGTAATATTTGATAAGTCACAAGGGTTTTGCATGTATTCCTATAAAAATATAGGCCTGTGAAGGTCCTGGTAGGGATTTGTTCACAGGGATCTGGAAACTTGCCACTTTTTAAGCAGAAAGCAGGAGCTTTATTTTGCTTATTTCCCCTTTAGTGACTGCAACACTTATAAGCACACATCTATCTTGGTTACATAAAAAAATAATTCAGTTTATGGAAAGAGCGGTTCAAAGAGACAGAATAACATTTTCAAAAAACAAAAAAACCTCACCCACACACATTACTTGTTAAGAAATTGATAAAGATATTGATGATTTATTCCTAATACCATAAATAGTTCTGGAAACGCAGCAGATTCAAGGAGTAAGTTCCAAATTACAATGACAATGAGTCTTCATATCTACCCACCTCTACATTGGACAGCATTTTCAGAAAAACTTAAATTGCAAACCACCTTTCAGGGAGTAAAACTATTATTAATACCTTATTCACAGTTCAGACTTTCTCTCTCAAAGTACATCAGGCCCCAGAAAGCAAACTCATAACTCAATTTCCTAGCGAAAGCAGTGATAACTAAATCATAGTTTAAGCCAAAAGGTTTCTTTCCAGGGACGCTCCCATCCCTTCCCCTTTGTTTTACAAATTCTAAATCTATGATTAATGAGCATGGTGACACAAAAATGATTTTGCTTTTCAAACATACTTGTCTTAAAAACCAATATCTAGTAGCCAGATTTTCTCTTAGGCAGTGATCTTTGAACTTTTATTGATATTTACAGCAGTTGAAGATTTGCACTGAGAGATACCATGGACAGTTGAGGCCCCTTATAACACAATATTACTTCCAAGTACCTACTCTTTTTCTCTCAGGAAATACAGATTTTATAGTGCTAGTAGAATAGCAGTAACTTCACTAGCTTTATAAAAATATATATGCGTGTATGTGTGTGTGTATATATAGATGTATATGTGTATATATATATACATAAACAAATTATGTTTTGGGACCCACATTTATAAAGAAACAGATAGGTCAAATCCCAAAATGCGACTTGCATGCCAAAGCGTACCTCATGGAAAGGATCCACTGTCAAATAAGCCTTGCTAAAAAGCATGTTCTTTGGCAGCAAGCCTGCTCTACTGTCTCTCTTCCATCCTGTGATGGGCTGTGTCCCTGTTACACACTCATCTCAGCACTCGCATGGTCCCCAAACACGACCTAGTCTACCTCTTCACCTACCCAGCATATGAGGTTGTACCCTGAAAGTTGAGAGGTGTGAATAAATTTGAGATATGTATTTAAAATCACTGGTGAACAAATTCTGAGCAGAGAGAAAAACAGTGTGTTTGAATCTTGATACGTCGAACAGCTTTAGAAAATAACCCTGGGATTTGTTTGTGCTGAGGTGTTAATGTTTTCCTCTGCTGAACACAGTAGACGTAACAGTACTCAAAACAGCCCACGGATAGTATCCAGGACTCCTCAAACTGAGTACTTGAGGAGATGATGGGAGATTTCCCTGCAGTTTTTCATACACATATGGGTCTTGAGGATAGCAGTAAAATGCCAGGCGAGATGTTTTCTAGTGCTGCCTGTTTGTTCCTTGAAGTTGAAGTTACTCAGTGCTTAAGTTTGTTTAAATAAATACTTGGGTGTTAATGCACCTCAGTTTAGGGAAATAATTTAATTCTACAAAATTTTCTTCATTCTCAGGTACTGAAAAGGTGATCTTAAAATTAATGTGATGCCTGTACACGGTCACATACCCACAGGTACTGACAGATAAAAACAGTTTACAATTTTCTCGTCATATCTCTTACAGATGAGAGGTGCCACTCCAGTTCATGCTGTTAGCTGACACGAGAGCTGTGCAAACCCTTTTTCTTTAAGGTATTGCTCAGCTAACACACTACAGACTTGACAGTCTCCGAATTTATTGTTTGCTAACGCTAATCATCACAATTTTAATTAAAGTATTATCTGCTATGTGTGAAAAGTAGTTATGTGCAACTAACGCAAGTTGTATGACAGGATAGAAGTTGTAGAGAAATGCATTGTTGGCACTGGAACTGCTCATAAAAAAATGACGTGGTGTTTGTTTTAAAAGTGAAAAATATACACATGGAGCATAAAGTGAGGTGTTACCATCAAGGCAAAACCTAATCTAATACAAATAGCAACCCCAAATCCAATATATTAGTTCTGTACCTTTTAGATTTCTCATCTTTTAAAGAACACTCAGTTGCAGCTATTGTTAGTGACGTTGCCAGTAATATATTTACAATTTTACCTTAACATAGTTAAAGTAAAACTTTACCTCAAGTGGCTAGTAAATCTGCACGAGCTTTGCTTATTATGTCATGGATGTCCAAAAACACAGCAGGTCCTGTGTAAGAGTTGCTTGGGCCTAACATACTTTCATTTCACAGTTTGCAGCACATTCAGTCTCCGTAAGAGATACTAAGGACCACGTTTGTTCACATGTATAATGAAAAGTCCTTATTACAAAAAAAATGTATTAGACTCATGTATACCTAAAGGCAATGAAATTCATCATCTGTCTGCCAAGACGAAGCACATTTGGTTCATTTACAGTTAACTGCGTGACAGAAGTCCACTTAGCTTTAAGGGCCACCACTCCAACAATGTCTTTATATGACAAAAAAGAAATTCTCTGTGCTGTGTCAGATAGAACTCCACCAGCAAAAAGTGAGCTAAGAAATCATTTAATGCTTCTAGTGAACTAATTATCAACACAGAAGCTGCAGAAAATCCTAAGAATAAATTTAAATCACAGAGAAACCACATCGAGGACATAAGTTTGACTGCTGTTACTTCTGGAGACAGTGTTGGTTTAAACAGCCACTGCTGCTTGCTGCCCTTTAAGTTATTGGAGCCATTTGGTGAACTGGAGAAGTACAGTAACAATGATATGCAACCAGCAGAAATGCTCATCCAAGTGCAGCTTACTAGGAAAAGAAAGATTTCATGTATGAATTGGCTTGGAAGTTGGCTTGGAAACATCATTATCAAGTAGTTCCCACAATTCTCAGTGCACATAACCTATCACAAAACAAAAAAGGCCCTAAAACTGCACACTTCACTTTCTACTTGAGGGACACGAGAGCACCTCAATATAACACTAAATACTGTCTACCTTAAAAATGCAAAATGGGTGATCATTTGTGAAAACAATGTACAACTGTTGATTTCTGGGCAGTATGATCAACTTACAATGCTGTCACTTAAGTTGCTGAATTATAAATATCTCAGTGTAAATATGTACTAACCTCTGCAGAAAGGTCTTCTGCATTCATTACACCTAGATGCAATAAACAGTCAATAAATCTCACTACTGAGCTATCAAGACAGAAAAAAGTTACTACAAGATTAGGCACATCAGTTTTAGCACACTGATCTAGAAGAAAAAGTACTTTTAACTGCAGAAAATTACTGAAGACAGTAAAAATGTCTTTACAGTCTAAGTTTTTTTCTTTAAAAACAAATCAACAATAAACGCATCGACTGCTAATGTGAGTCTTTTCAGTGAAAAAGTCCTTCACTTAGAAAAAGGTAAAAAATACTGTAAAAGGACTAAAGATTTAATTCCTTGCTATCACAACTAAAAGGCAATTGTAGACTTTGGTGGTGCTACTGTCCTTTGTGCATCTCGAAGGTACTGTGCACGCCCCATGCAGAGAGAAAGTCAAATGCTCTCTGCTTTTACTCTGATGAAGTACACCCAGGCAAGGAAAGCTGAAGACTTGACATCTCAGGGTAGCAATCTCTTTTGACACAGTTACCTTTAGAGGGGCTATTGTTTTCTGTAAGACGTGAAGGGAAACAGGTGGAAACATCCCATCAGTCAATTCACTGGAATACACAGCAGTTCTTATTTCACATTAGTCTACTGGTACATTTGGAAAACATTTTTACATGTAGATGTTATGCAAAGTCTTCTAAAACTCCTTGCGAAATTATCATTGGACATAATAATAAAAAATATCACAGATCCTAATTCCTCTCTTTATTTTCTTTTGCTGTTGTTGATAATCTCTTGCTCTTTTCTCCTAGATTCTCAACTTCACATCTTTCTAGCATGTATATAGCTTCCTTCTGACGATCCACAAACAGCCCTTTAAATTAACAAATTGAGACTTTGGTGAAAGAAAATGCAGCAAAGCCAAAATGAATATATAAACCCACTGTACTAAGGGGAGGGGGAGAATTTTAGGTCTTAAATTTTTAAATACACACCGTCATGCCGTAACAACTCTGCTGCGGGTGTGTTAGTTGCCCTATGTCAGAAATTATATCAATAACCCCATGACTACATGTAGGCCATTTGCTTCACATGCATATACTACAGAGGGATTTGCTCACATCTTCACATCAACCCACTCATTTAGGAGGAAATTTTCATTTTTACCATGAAAAGCTTATAAAAATAACAGTCGTTTTCCTAATTTATATTTGGGGGCTTTAAACAAATGTTAAGGCATCAACACAGCTAAAATAGGAATTAATACCTAATTATTCACTGCAAAGTTGAATAAACCTTTCCACCAGGAGTTACACTGCCAGTTAAATTAAACAGAATATGCACTGTGCGAGAAAAAAAAAATTACCAACATCTTAAAAGGAACTTCCTCTTACACAACATCACAGCTGTGTGCACTCACATAGTAGGAATACCATTTTGACTTTTCCCTTAGAAGACACTGTGAAACCTAAGCTATTCACAGAATCAAAACGTTTTTCCCCCAGCCTAAAAAACTGACACTCTTCAGCCTAACAACCAGTAAGAGAAATAGGAAATTGGTCCACTACATCTGCTCGTCAGGATTCAAGAATATCTACTAGAACCATCCACTGTGTTAAGGTGCATAATTAACACAGAGAAGGCACAGAACAAATAATAGTCTTATTTCATATACTTGTAAGGTATCTTCAAAAATACATATATATAGTTATGCCAGAATTTGTTGACAATTCAGTAATGTATCTTTTGCTATCTTAGTTCCCTAGAAGCATGCTATTATTGGAATGCTGAATAGCTTTAAAAGAAACACTGGCAGAGCTTCTCCCCACCTGCCAAACGTCTGTATGCATTGCAAGACAGATATCAGCATTCACCTCCTTGAGAACGCTAGGTAAATCCTACCAGCCACTTAAATGCCGCTCCGGAAAAGAGCGTAAGCATTCTTTTTTTTCAGAATTGCTCCTTACTTTTCACCTTTCAAATTTCTCAAATAATGACAACTCAGCACACGTATCCATCTCAGTTTCTGCATCAGTGAGATGAACTCATTCTAAGGGTGACAGCAGCCCTGTACTCCAGTCATCAGGATCATTAACACCTCTCACCTTAGAAGAGGTCTAAGAAGTTGGGTGCAGTGCTAAGTATCTGTAAGTAAAGGTTTTTGCATTAATAAGAGTCTACTTGACCACCTACTTGAGCGAATTGTTTTCTTAAAAGTTGCTACAGAAAAAAAACCATGTCAGTGCCAACTTTGTCTGTATTCAACACGCGCTGATGAAAAATTATTGTGTGCCATAACTACCTCTACTGTCTTCATTTTTATCACTGTTTATTTCCTCAGTCTGCATACAATGCAGTGATGTCACTCTTAGGAACCATTACTTGTGGTGGTCCTGTTCCCCCCCCCCCAGAATGTAATGGGTAGACCTAATAGCCTTGGAGCTGCCCTGGCATTGACCCCAAAGAGGTAGACCTGTTGTCCCATCGACATCGATAGGAATCGGGAGAACAAACCCACGCGGAGGGAACACCTGGCACCTGTCAATCAAGGGAACAGCCGAGAATACGCCGGAACCATCGCGGGCTTGCTGGAAACATCATGTGATAATAGATGACTACACCCCCAGTTTGACCATGACTATATACAGGCGGCCGCAAACATCTGGGCTTTGAGACTGCCTGAATGGAAGCAGCCGGCCTGTGAAAGCAACGTGACAAACCGTGACATTACTATAGCTGAGTAGCTGATTGATTTGGCAATCAGGATTTTAAAACCTTTATATTGATTTAGCAACATAAGGTACTTTTAATCAGTTTAAAGAGCATCCATACAAGGTGGTTGCCTCAATCTAACCGGATCAGTTGCTAAAGTGATCAGTTAAATGGATGCACCTTTGTGTGCACAGAAGGCATGACCTGAAATGCACATCTTGCTCATCAGAGAAGAAATAGAGTTCCCACGAGAACGATATTTTTCATTTCTAACAGTTTTATGCCTAAATGTACATCCTCTCTGGGTCTCAGGTTTCATGTACTTCTAGGGCTGCCATGTTTACTTCCAGAATTTTACAGACAGCAATATGTGAGTTGGTGCTGTATGTTTTTTCTAATAGCTTGAGGAAGCAGTAGACCTACTGCACATAGATTGCACAGATGACTGGTATGCGCAACATAAGTTTGGAAACCGACAGATTTATCAGGCTTACCATACTACATATAAACTTAAAAGGAGGTTCAAAATTTCAGCACCTGTACTTCCACTGCAAAAGTGTTCAGAACTTCCTCTGCAGCCTAGATAAAAGTCCTAAAAAAATCCTTTTGGACAAAATATCAGAGTACGGAAATAAAACACATGGGGGAAATTTTAGATACATTCCAACCCTACCATAGAACAAAGTTTCATAATTCTCTCATTGGTAAACAGTGCCATAGTGCTATGAACTACCGATGATTTTGACCTAACAATCCCAATAGGGTAGGAGTAAGAGTAGGATTGTAGATTATCAAATACACTTACATATATGGCTATTAGAAATTTTCCTAGACTGTAAGGGGACCTACATTGAACTCGTTTCCAGATATTGCAAGCAGGCCCTTGCCTACATCACTCTGTTGCCCACTTATACTTCCCAAGCAGCAGTCTGATACTTGGATAACAAGGCTTCTTTGCAATTTTTTTGATTTGTGTATTGCCAGCATTGACAAAATAAAATTTGTATCATGTCAGGATTGAAGGAAGTAGATTCTTAATGGTTATTAACTCAGGATTTGTCTCTTAGGTCTCTTCAAGAGATCAGCCAAAAGAACATTGTTTCATTCTCCAGCTTGCTTCCCATCAAATTACTATTAAACTATTCATAAATTACTACATAGTTGTTTCACATTCTTGCAATACTAATTTTAGCAGTTTCAAGGAGCTTAGCTAAGATACTAGCTTTTGTGTTTAAGAAATGCATGTGAGAGGCAGTAAAATATACAGTACGGATTAATAAAATTAAAATCCAAGAAGTTTTCTCTTTCTTATATAAACTCTAAAGATTCAGCAGTCCTTCTGGAACTTAGCAACATCTGAGTACCATCAGTTCCTAGCATCTCTATCCCTTTGAATATGTGAAAATGTAATTCATAGAATTAAAAAAAATTTACAATTTTATTCTGAGGAAAACAGTATAAGCATAATTCCATGTAAATATTCAGCCCTACCTGTTTAAAAACAAACAAACAAAAAAAAGCACTCAGTATTCATTAAGTTAGCCCATTCAAGTAAATATAATTGAGAGATGAGCATTCACTTTTCCAAAATGTACCATGAAAATGAATAGAGTGAAGAGAGGGCAGACGTTCTGCATATTCATTCCCTTATGCTGCACCAGGAACATTAAAATCACATGAATTATTTTGTCAAACTGCTTAGGAAGTTCATAGCTGGTATTAAAATAGACATTTATCTCAAACTTAGTATGAGCTATGCTACTTTATTCTCTTTAAATCTTAATTAGTGTACTTAAAATGTAAGTTAGGTTATCAAATGTAGTTAATCATATCTCAGGGTGGGATTTTTTGTTTGTTTGTTTGTTTTAACTTTACATCAACTTACATTCTGCTGCTTGGTATAATCTTGTGCCCATCTCTAAACCATGTCACTTGTGGTCTTGGATAGCTGAATATATGCAGGAAGTTTAGAACTGCAGCTTGTCCTTCAGTCACTGTTTCTCGCTGGTTTGTGTCCATAAAATTTCCCATATCTGCAAAGAAAAATTATACTAAGAGTCACAGAAGTTCTTGTATCTCGCCCTCTTTCTTCTCAGGGGTCAGAGAAAGAAATAACTGTTTTACAACAGTCATTAGCATTGCTATAATTAGGCAATATGACACAACAGATCATGAAACAGCGCTGATTAACACAGATTTGGGTGAGCAGTAAGGCATAAGGCAGAGTCAAGTGCTGCTAGCGCACACAAGAAGTGCATCAATCAGCAACACTGCATAGTCTTAGTGATCTTTTGCAATATTTGAGTCTGTTTTTAACTGAAAGCGACATTTTGATAGGGAACTTTTTTAAATATATCCTTGTACCACATAAAAGAGCTTATTGTGTGATGCAAAGGAATGCAAATGGTATATATCATTTTATCAGTTTTTTTAATCATGATATTTTTCCTTCTATCTATAGTTACACACATAGACAAAGCAGCTGCATCACTTACAGTCAAGCCAGTCTACAGTCCGATCTATGCAAGCAGGTCATAAAGGCCAAATGGATATTAAAATAACAAGGCTAAAGTTATGTCGGTATCTATTAGTTCTTCTATGATGTAAATAGTGCATCTGGATCTTTGACATTTACAAAGGCATCAGTAGTATTACACAGTAGGTTTTAATAAGTATTTTAATGGAAGAAAGAAACCTCTACAATGGCAGAACCTCTGCCTCTGAAGAAGTGTTCATTTCATAGACAAGTTCATATGTCTATGGAGTCTTTGTTAAAAATTCAGTAAATGCTTTTCTCTTGTTTTTCTTCTGCCTTTTGTATCTTATTTCTATTCATTAAAATAAACAAGTAGGAGCCTACAGCCCTATTCACTCTCCAAAGAGCTTGTATGCATTTTAATTTGCTTTAAACTGAGAAGCTGACACACAGAGAACTCTTCTGGTTTCCTCCATTGAATTCTTCTTTTGTTTGTTTGTTTGTTTGTTTGTTTAGGTTTTTTTTTTGTTTGGTTGGTTTTTCTTAGGACCACATGAATCCTCACAAGTTCTCTAGAGCAGAAAGGGATGCAAGGGAGATAGATGCATACAAGTCTACTATCAGGTCTGTGGATGGAAGGAGATAAGAAGAGACAGAACAAGAGCAGGAATTAAAAACACATGGTATTTTAAAGAGGCTTTAATCATCTTTGTGATTTTCAAGTTATTTATTCAGACATAATCAGCACTGTACTTCCTTTGTTGCTCCATATTTCTCACAACTGTAATCGGATCACCTACTTGAAAAGAAGTTTCAAACCGTGTAGGTGGATCTAATTAACTTCACTGTCATATCATTATTCTAGTCTTCACAATCCAAGAATTTTTAAGCCAATTCTGTAATTAAGATTTACTCAGTAGTTTTCTTATAAATATCTGTTCCTATTCAGTTAAGTAATACTTTAGCATGGGTTGAGAACATTTTTTAAATTATTTAACAAGTTTGCTGCTGCTTCAGAGATCTAGGACATGGTAAATACCTCAGATCTTTCTCAATGCACATTATACTTGTGACTTTTGTATTTTCACTACATATCTTAAGTTTTTTAAAGTTTATTAGGAAACATTTTATATCTAGTGGAACAAAGTACCCATATAGTACCTAATGTATAGTTCCCTGTAACTCTGAAGGACTGGACAAGATGACCTAAACCCTTTGAATTCTGTTTTCCGATATATTTTTTAAGAATACAAAAGTAAATTATGGTAAAATATGAGGTACTTCATTATGCCCATATAGCTTAACACAATTTATTTAGATAGAAAAATGTTAAAATATAGAAAATAATCATAGTAGCAATAGTTATCCCAGATAGAAGAGAAGGAGGATTCTTAAAACTCATAGCACATTTCCATCTGTGGGGAAAACAGGGCAAGTCTGAGTGCTAAGTTTCACTATAGGAACCATACAGGTCACTGTAGGACCAAGACCAAGAAGAATCTGCCGTCTCATAAGATCTTCTTTACTTTGTCTCAATATCTTTATCAGTGAAAATAAATTTAAAAAAAAATTCTTAATTCAGACAGAGAAGTCTCAACAAACAGTTCTTCAGCCTTGTTCAGCCATGTAGACGTACAATTTAAACAGGAAAAAATTAAAAAACAAAGAAAAGGAAAAAATTATAATTCTTTCTTTCTCAAGAACAGCCAAACACTCAAAAGAAAAATCATGGAAAAACAGAGTGCTTTACTGCAAATCTTTCCCTCATGCAGAAGGGAAAAAGGCTGTCTTTTCAGGAGACAAAATCCCTTAGCAGTGTTATCAAGGTAAAGTATTCCTGTGTCGCCTCCTTACTAAGATTCCCGCAAGTACTTCCTCAGAAATTGTGCCCTCCACTGTGCCAGTACAACTGCATGCATAGCAGCGTAGGGAATCTTACTGGGGGTAACAAACTATTTTACCAAACCCTACAAAATAACTGTTGCTTTTCAAAAGCTGTTGGATGAGTTTCCCAGTCCACAGCTGCATGCACAACTTCTCCTGCTCAGCCTAAAGGGATAGCGTGCCACACTGCAATACAAGAGTGGGAACACTTGGTGAGAAGGAGAAGAAAATGGTTATATGTCACTCCGGTACTGCTGCCAAACCATTTGTCCCCTGAAACCACACCTGTAGATACAACTTCAGAGGCATCTAGGCTGATCCACTGGCTCACTACTGCAGAAAACGCAACGTCTCACCCTCACCTTGCCCTATCCTTCCTGCTCCCATCTTCCCCTTCTGACCTTGTTAGACATCCACCCTCCCCTTCACAGCTGTGCACCCTTGCACCAGCTTCCAGTTCCTTCTCGCTGGCTTGGTATAATTGACTAAAATAGAAGAAAAATATTCAGAAAAATATCTCTGATGGTCTGACGCACATCAGAGCAAGCACAAGATCAGTAGGAGGAGTCCACAGCAAAGGCATAACGGGTGGGGGAAGGCAGGGGAGTTAGAGCAGGAAATGCTCTAACTCCCCTGCCTTTTGGCAGCAGTGAATTTTTAGACTGGCTCCCAGCATCTTTGAAACAATATCACTGAGAGTGCAAACATTTAATTATTGATATAGTCACACAGTTTACTTCAATATAGGAAGCTGGTGAACATGAGATCAAAACCTTTACAGTAGCATCTGTAACTGTTTTTATTTTAAAGTGCAGAAAATTCCAAGTAACTTCCTTCATGACATAGTTATTAATTTTCATCTGTTCCTTGGAATTGGTTTTCTAGTAAATAACTCAGTTTACCTCCTAAATTCCACATATGAAGTGACATTTGCTACTACTAGTTTTACAGATATTGACCCTGAGGAAGATCAATCTGACCATGTAACACATTGCTAACCTGAAATATATAAATCTCTCTTTTTAAAAAATATATGTACTTCAAAGAAAGAATAAAGTCTAATTTTCTGATGAATTCTGATCCAAGTTATTTGGATTATCTTTTCTATACATTAACAGAATGTTAATTTTTTAACAGAAAAAAATGAAAATAAGACTGGACAACCATTTACTACACAATGCAATTTAGCAGTGACACTAGAGAAAGTCATTTTAACATTTCCAAATGAAAGTCAGATATCAAATTAGATGTCAGCTCCAGAAAATCTTCCACAGTCCATACTGAGGCGGAACAAACACTGGAGAATTTGGTTCAGAAAGGTATTCAGAATAGACTCCTAAAGTTTGATCAGCAAGGTTTTGGCTGTGAAACAACTATTAATTTTGTAACATAAGAATTATGTTCCGAAATCTTCATAGAGCTACTCCTCCACGCTGTTTTCCTTCAGATACCTTCTCCCTGTCTTTTGGGCTTTTGTTTTCTTTGCCTTTGTTCATCTCTGTGTCTTCAAGGAAGGGTATAAGAGTTTTCTCTTTTCCTACAGCTGTCTCCAAACAATCTCCTCCTGTCTTGATGGCTTTGAATCGTTCAAAGCTTTGCTGAAAACTTAACATTGCACCACTCTGAACTTGTTTCCCAGATTATAACTATATTAAATGTGAAATTTTCTTGTATTTCAATAATTTTCAAATATGATCGCTAATAAATTTTCAGATAAAAACTAGCACGTTTTATTGCTACGTTGTTTTTGACGTATGAAAAAATCAGTTAGCTAATGAAACACAAAATAACTTCTATTCGAACATACATGCCACTTGAACTTCCGATCTTCTTTGCAGCAATGCCCCCATCCTGTTTCGTACAACACACTGATAAAAACCAGCATCAGACCTCTGCAAAGCTGGGATGATGTACCTGTAAGACACAAATACAGAATTATACTATGTCTACAAGCAGATCAATGCTGCTTGATATAGCATTTCTTACTTCTCCTCTACTAATTTACATGCAGCATGTCATCACTGACCTCAAGCCACAATATTTGCTGTACTATATTTTAGAAAAAAATATTTGAATTGCATAAAAAACCCTTTCAGCTTAAAATCCACATTTGATAAATACTGATTAGTCTCCACAATTTGCCTTGACATATGCACTTAAACGTTCTCCTTAATTTATCTACCTCATTCATAAAGTAAAGATACCTTATATTTTGCCCAGAGGTGGCACAACAAAACTACAATCTAAATGTAGTCAACAGGAAAACTTACAAGAAACATCAAAACTCTCCAATGAAAAAAAGATGTTTAGTAAGCTGTGTGACCAACTCAACTCAGAAGAGCACTGGAAAAGACATAGCACACTGTACATTGCATTTGTTTTGCCCCTGAGTATACTTAAAAGGTCATTTAGTCCACTAAGGTTTGCCTTCCTCATTCAACTATATCTGATAGCCCAGCTTGAAAATGAGCTGATAGGTACAGTTTTAATGTGAACAAAACATAGAAATAATATAGATAATCCTGCATTAAACAGACATTAATCGAAGTGCATATTTCCCCAAACACCTTCAGAGACCTTCTGGTAGGATTAATGAAAGTCTTTATGAAAAGATATGGAAAATAGTATTGCTGAATTTTAATTTTCAAAATTTTATTCTACTACAGAAGGCTTCTCATCTCATACTTACACATACTATACACACCCACATACACAGCTAATGTGTGAACAGAATCAGATGGTATCAAAATGAAACTAGATTTCTTCCACCTCCTTAAGTGACAAATGAAGCCTATAATCACTGCATTGTAACTATGACCAAATACACAATAGAAAATAGGTCACACAACCTGAGACCAGTGAATTAGAACACCAGTACCACCAAAAAATTCCCAGAAAGCCCTGACTTCCAAAGTAGGCAATTGTGTCACCTGTTTGTCTCTGTGCATCCTAGCCTACTCCTCTGCAGCCTGCTTTGGAGCAACTGGCAAATTTTTCTTCCAGGAATTATGACAATTTCTAGCAAATTAGACAGGGAAGACTCAAAACAGTGCCTTCTTCACCCTCCCGTTCTCACTAAACTTAGGGAAAGACAAGGAGGACACATCAGGTAGGACTGTTCTATCCGGAAGTAGTAAATGAGATGATTAGCACACAGATACTTGCTGGCCAACTCCGACTTGGCCGTGCTGCCTCCTGCCTGATGAGTATGCCTTAGGTGAAACAGTGAGAAGCTAGATGACTATACAGGGCACAGGACACACATCAAGAGAGAACTAGGCTTCCTTAGTTCCTTACAGGATTCTTTCTTTACTAATTATATGACTGCTGCAAAACTTCACTAGTCAAAAAACCTGACAAAAGATATTGACAATTCATTTTTATAGCTAATTTTACTAGAGAGTTTATAGCTTTATAAGCTTTTCTCCTTCCCCTAACAACTCAGTATTGTACTTGGCTAACATTTATTTTTCTACTTGCCTATTAAATGGAACCAAAATTAAAGGCTCTTTGCTTCGGTATTCTTCTGTACTAAGACAGTAACAAACAGTTAGTTATTCTGCCGTTAAAGAGAAAACAAACCTACTACATCAGAAGTGTGCTACTTTGGTTTTCTTCTCTGACCTACTCCTATTTCAGCAGGGAAAGATTCTTAATGTGTTGCCTACAGAAAAGACAATCTTTTAAAAATTTACACTGCACATGTCATCTACGTTGGAAATTCCAGCACAGCCCATTCCTACCAAACGGCTGGCATCTCAGCGCATCTACTCGGCAACAGTCTGCAGGTAAGGCAAGCAAATGGGCACCGTGCGGAAGACGAACGTGGAAAATGCATGATTGATTTTTTTCTGGGTAATACTGCAGCAGGATACACACAGATTGTGAGTCAAAGAACAAAGGCAGGAGTCTGAAAAGTATTTTGGAAGGGTGATCTAAGAGGTAAGATGCAACAGGGAAGGCAGGAAAATCTGAGGGAAAAGTTAAAAGGAAATGAAAATGGTTTGGCTGGTGCATTGCCTGCAAACGGGACAGGAGAAGGAAGAATGCTAAACAAACTGAAATACAAATACGATGGCAACCTTATCACATAGGACCTTAAGAGAAAAGATATGACTATAAGCTGATGCAAAGCTCCTCACAGACCTAGGAAAGTGACCACTGATCACAAGAAACTGAAGTTTTTGCCAACTTCGGTTACTCAGAGCTTGTTTTAAAAGAAGTTAATTGACTAGACTTTTCAGAACAATGTTCTGTGAAAGCTTTTGAAGAGCATACACTTGTTCCTTCATAGAAATATCTTCTCTTTTTCTGACAAAAACATCAAAGAAAAAACTACATTGGAAGAAGAAATGGATTCAAATGTTCTAGTTGCAAATTTCAAAATGTAATCATAAAAGGAAGCCTAATATCTGGAAAGGTCTAACATAGGCTTACTACTTTTTAGGTTTAAGCTTACAGTAAAGATGTTAATGGAGTCTCAGGCTTTACATAGAAATCCTAATTTTGACATTTAAGGAACAAATCCTATATAGAATCTAAAATTCTACTAAAATTAGGAGAATTAAATAATGAAAGTAACAAAAGAGGATAGAGAATATATTTATATTATTTGAGACTAACTGGATAATACGAAAAAATGGATAAGAGATAAATAGATATTGATTTAATTTCTAATTCTGTGTTTACAATTGTAAGCAGTCTGCATCTCAGATGTCTAATTTTTTCCTTTTTTTTAAACATACTTTTCTATTCAACCCACACTAAAATACTGCTTCCTGTGCTAAGCTTTCATAATTCAACGTGTTTTCTGATAGGCAAAAAAGAGAGAAAAATAATTCTTTCTAAATTCAAAATAATTTCTTCCATGGATTAAATGTATATCAAATGTAACATAGTTTTTCTGGCATGTGTGTGTGTGGTTTTTTTTTTCCCCAGTGACAAGACATCTATTTGCTTTAATTTTATCTGTGCTGTAACTTCCAAGATAGAAGAACTTTCCACTGTCAAGATGCCAGAAGGCCACTAAAGGCTTCTGGGGACTTGTGCAAGTAATTTAGAAAGTCAGTTGATTTGCTTTGAGTGGTACAACCAACTAGAAACTAGCTGTTTAAAAAGTTTCCACAGAAAGATGCAAAGCGACACGTGTGAAAGAAAGCTTCAAGGGAAGTCCTCCAAAACATAAGTAGTGCTCCATCAGAGGTATAGCGATGAGCCAGAGTTTAAGGACGAAATGTTATTGAGCACCTAAGGAAAAATGCCAGCAGAAGCTTTCTTACAACTTTCCAATGTTTTATTCCTAATTTTAAATGCTGTCAGAGTTGAAAATCAACCTATAGGATACAGGTTTTCAAAAGCCCTGATTGTGAAGACAGTAATGAATTAAAATTAAACATGTTTTCTTAGCTAGTAATATAGGTTAGTATCTATTCAAATATTTTAACAAGGGAATTATGCATCTGCCGATCTAACTTTTTATACAGGATAAAATTACAATGTGCCTAATTTTAAAAACATATATTTAATAAACACACTTCTTTTTTTTTTTTTTTAAGTTGTTTGGGAGAAAATTGTGCTACTGCTTAAACATAACTTTGGTTTGTTAAATTCAAATAAATTAATATCCTCAAGGCCACAAAGTCAACTATGGAAGCCCCAACTAATCTAGAACTTGCTTTCAAAAAAACAGCCCCCCCCAAAGCCCCCAAATGAAGAAAAAGTCACTGTCTTAACTTCAAACACTCTTAATTTATACTAAATAGCCAAAACAACTACTTCAATCAGCAATATTAATTTGTTTTTCAATACAATACATGTATCCCAGACCACAGCGAATTTAAGGTTCTTTCATAAATATTTAATACAAACTAGTGTATGCACAGTCACTATAAAAGCTAGGCTGTGCATACCTAATCATCATCTTTATACAAAGAAGAGCCATTCGTTCAGGGTCACCAGTGTCAAGCAATGGTATGCAAAGACTCCAATTTGTTCTTTATTTGTTTGGTGTTTTATAATAAGCTTTGAATATTTTCATCCTGTTACAATATAGGCATTACTTTAACTAAGAACAATAACTAATATCAATTACTGGAAATCTTTGATTGATAAATCAACCTGCAGCTGAAGTCACTTACATAAGAAAGATTCATGCATTTAAACAAAACACCTACCTACCTAAAAGAACTGCAGAACAAACTATCACGGGGTCCAAGTTTAAAGTTTGCAACTGGAATTTTTAAGTCTAAGCACATCCTTTCTTGCTTTCATTCATCCTATGTCATTTACTCCTTTTTGGAAGACTACATGCCTGCTAAAGCAGCAAAGCTTAAAGCTTTCTCTTCCTACAGAATCAACATCCTGTTTGGCTTATCTTAGACCGTGGCAAGGAATTACAAATTAATAATAGGGCTGCAATATTTAAATTAACATTTTCTATCAGTGTTAGTGTAATTATTATAAGCTAATATTTTCCTATCTTCTTAAGCACCTCTGTAGCAAATGTTTAATTAGAAATGGAAACAAGAGCAATATAAAAAATGCAAAATGAATAAATACGCCTTGCATCATGACCTGAAATTCACTAGAGTAAATTAACTATACCGATAAGAAACAAGGTACTGTGTGTACAGATATGCATGCATACGTACATACAGCTTGGGAAAGATGTTCCAATACACTGATTCTACCTCATATTGCAATACACAGTAAAATTATAACTTTAGGTCCTGGTGAGTTTATTAAGGATGTGCACATATCTAATAAATGCCTCAGCATTCTGATCTTAAGTTTCAAAATGTCATACATTCTCAGGTTTCTTCCAGTATCATAAAACGTTAAGTCCCTTAGCCTGCCACATCTACAAAGCTCGAGTTTGCTTTTTGTTATCATTTCATGTTCTTGCCCTCCCATAAGGTTGCTTTCTCTTACTTTCTCAGCATTTTACATGGATAAGAGCTGTTGTCAGCTCCTTCTACCAAGAAATTCCAATAGACTTTGTTCTTGTTGATCAAAACACTGGTATGAACTGCAAGTGATGCTCAAACTTTCTGTGAAGAATTGTGCTATTAGAGACTTCTTTTATTTCTAGAAAGACTCACAAATCTCTTCTATAAACTGAACGTTATGATATGTGTATGGCTCAAGATATCGGCATATTTCCAGGCTTGAACATAACAGTTAAAGTAAAGACACACCCCTTAGAGTTTCTGAATTTGAACAAAATTTGAGAAGTGCAGAAGTTGCATAGATATTAGATTTCTATATCCCAATTAAGGCTCCCAACAAGGAAAATGCAGACAAAACTCAGCCTTTTTACACTTGCGTGCTTGGCCAGCCATCTACTGCCTATCAGCAAAAATGTAGCTCTGATTAGCACAGCATGTTTTTTCTCTTGCCTGATGGGTTGCCTTGAAGAACATGGAGGGAACAAATGAGGTCCAGGGAACAAACTACACAGATCCATAAAAGGTTGTTAAACTACAGGATTAATTTTCATGTTCTCAGAAGTGAAACCAGAAGTTTTTTATTTTATATATATAAATATATATCTAAGTGTGTATAAACATATATATAATACAAACTAGACCCCATTCTTGTATTTCTATACCTCCTTATTGAAAAGGATGCTTCCATTGAGCTTAGTTCTCTTTAAGGACGAGCAACAAATCAGATATAACGTTTATCTAATGTTTGCTCTGCTTTCAAGACACTATAGGTGGTAAAGAAGCAAAATACCTAGAATAGCAGACAAATATAAATTAAAGTGACAGTGCACCCTTTTTCTTTTGATTCTGAACAGGAAAACCTTAATCGTTTCGACACAAAAAACATCAAGGAATATGCCCACTCTTTAAAATAAATTTACATGAGTTTACATCTCCCACAAGAAAGGATTGTTGCTACTTTGAAGTTTTTATGTTAGGACCTCTGTTTTGGAACATTAAATACCGTTTTTAGCAATGGAGATTCTCCTAGATCTTCTCCATTTACTACAAACCATCTTCCTTCATAATAAAAAACACTGTCAGTGTATCAGTGTCTACAAAATTGTTTAAGGTACTGTCATTCTTTTTTCAATTACGCTTAAAGAAGACTGTTATATGGCTTTTATTTACTTATATTCACTGGAGTAGTTGGTTATTTCACTGTCATTGCGTAACCACTTAAATTCCAAGGGCCAGCTGCCTTCAGCAAGGCACGTCAGCACAAGACGATTTCCTTCCAAGTGTATCTGGGGCAAGCCTGGCTCAGTCTTGAAGTACGGTGCAACATCATCTGAAATACAGCAAACAGTTTTAAGTTATTTAAATGAGTACTAGTAAATCTCATGCCAGCAATATTTAGCACATTTCTTCTCAAAATGGTCAATGCAAAACAAGCACAGCACGTCTCAGTACTTAAGGTTAATGTTGCTACATTTAGAACTAAGTTTTATCTTGAGAAACATTAAAAGAAACATTAGAATTAAAAAAAAAAAGTCTTGATAACCTCTGGTCCCAATGCTTATTTAGAAAAGAAAAGCAGTGCCCACTCCGACATCCTTTGGTCTATATTTGCTGCTTATACATATCAGATACTTCAGTATTGTCTACTGTGGCTGGCAGTAACCAGCCCTATTAGGTTTTTTTTTTTTTTCACTTTCACAAGAGTTAAATTCACTCACAAAACTTTTCTTTAAAAAATAAAAAAAAAGCAGAAGAGTAATCTTGGATGGAAATGATTATCACAGCAGGAGAAGTCTCAGGATAAGTGAAAAATTTTGATGGAAAAAACAGTTTAGAACAAAACACCTTACAAAAGCACAAGATTGATTTTTTTTTCAATATTATTGCAAACCAAAGTGTGTTAAATTGTATCACCTGAAATCAACTACAGCTTTTGAATTAGGATATTTTAATAACATGCGAGGGTCACGTACATTTTCAAACTCTTATTCTCCTGTGGACCACAAATGCTTAAAATACTCCAAGCAGCAAAATTATAAGCAGAGGTTGTCAATATAACCATAAAAGATGTGCCTTTTTCATCAGGAAAAGCGCTAACCCACAGAATTATGAATCATTGTATGCCCAGTCATACTCTCATTGACATCAACAGGAATAGGATTCGGCCACTAGTAAATAAATGGCCCACTCAAATTACTTATAATCCAGCCACCAAAATTCTATAAAGTAGAAAGAATACATTGCGGGGGGGGGGGGGGGTAAGGTTTTTCTTTTAGATGTTCTTAGATTCTATCTGAGCTCCTGTTTGGAAATAAATAAATTTTTGACACACTCACTAAACATCCCATCGATATTACAGAACCTGGTTCAGTAATCGGTACCCATTTTTGCACAGAATCCATTTTCTATTCTAGCTCTACCCTTTGTAATATTGGGCAGGGCACGTATAGATTCACAGCTAGTAAACTGTCATAGGCCCACTGAAATCTAGAGCTATTACAATTTTGCATCTGTTGGGAGACCTGCCTCTTAGCCAACTCTAGAAAATCAAAGATTTCATGTATTACATCTCAAATTTCTACTAGAAGCTGTGTAGGAACTGTAGATTGTTCATCTGAAAAGCCTACAAACACTTTGCATTGTCAATAATATGTTTATGCATATATGCATTACATTCAAGATTAGAGTTTTAATATAAAAATGGAGTAATATTTAATAGGTCGACCAACTCTGATTATTTTTATACAGCTTTATGAATTTGCTCAATCATGTGAACACCCCAAAGTTTATTGGAAGAAGCTGTGAGCAGACAGGTTGAGGAATATTACAGAAACTTTATCAGAACTTTATTCTCAAAAATGCTCCTGTTGCAAAAGACTTTTCCTGTATCTGATGCATAAAGAAAGTAAGGGTACTTGAATAGAAAATAGATATGCCATAAAACAGAACTTAAAAGTCAAAGAAAGCTTTGGATACAAGAAAGAAACAAGTCACTGGTAAGGAGAAAGGACCGATCTGACCACATGGCCAGCCAAGGACAAGGAAAGCCAAAAGATGGTCTAAACTCAGGGACCCAGAAGGGAAGACATGAATAAAAACACATGAAAGATGACAGCAGGGACACTATAAGGAAATAAACACTCCACAGTTATGGGGATGTTGTGGGGATTAACCAAAGCAGAGATTACAATATCTATTGTGCTTAAAACCATTATTGGCAATAGTCAACAGAAGCAGCTCCCAGATATTTGCTAAGAAGGACATATGCGCAGCTGGAAACATTTGGCTATTTAAACATTTACTATTTAATGCCTTGAAGTATCTTGCATAACACTGGAGTTTCCCACAGCTTGGGAGCCCCAGCTTCTGGGAAAGTGTTGCTCTGTGGTGATCTGTATGTGTAAGGTGGTCTCTGACATATCTGCAGCCCCAGAGTACGCTTAGAAACACTGTTCCCTCCCTCAAACCTAATTTTTGTATTCACAAAGGAGAAAATAACGTTCACTGTTATTTTAATCCTCTTATTGTGCAAAACAAAAAAATATTGAAAGGGTACAAGTTAAACCGTATCCTAAAAGTAAGAAGAAGAGGAAAAAAATCTGGACGTGATTAAGATAATTCAGTAACAGCAAGGAGATTTAATTTTCACTTGAATTCCTACATTTTACACTTTTGTCATCTTTCCCATTGAAATTCTGCTAAGGAAATAATATTTATTGAAGGAGAAAGAAGATTTCATTTTTTGAAGTGGCTATACACATAAAAATAATAGTGAAACAAATATTAATCTGATAGCTTGACTAAACATACCTACACTTCTATATTGCCCATTTAGAAAGTACAGTAACTTAGCTATCACTTTTTCATCTGATCACTGAAGTCCTCTCTTGGCTTGCTTGCTTTCTTTTTTTTTTTTTTTTTTTTAAAGTTTCAGTGAAACTGAATCTTATCTTGTTAAAATAACGACTTGATATCGCATATGCTTACAAATAAAATTTTATATACTCTCTACACAGAGGCATCTGATAGCAGTAATGTATTTCATAACCTCTAACAACAATTAAAAACAAACAAAGAATAAAAACCCAAAATAAGGCGTGCCTATAGCTTACAAATCATTCAAAACGCCCTGGGTAAAGTACCAACAGCATTTATTAAGCCATCATAATCAGCACCATCAATCAGGTTACAGTCCAGGCAAGCACAGATTTGAAATCTCTGTGTGAATGCAGCAATCAACTGAGGAGGACATTTTATTACTGCACTCTGTTTTTTAGACAGCTGAATTTCCCAGGGCAACTAACCTTTCCGTTTAAATTGCTAATCTTCATTTCAAAACTTATTTTAGATTAAGCTCAGGTATTTTTATACTCAACTGTTGAAAGAGTTTAAGCTATCTGTTACATTTTATGAGGAAATGACTGCATTCACTAGTTAAGGCTGCCTGAACTTTCTGCATCCAGAAGTCACGTACCATAACCTTTAAATAGTTGATAGCCAAACGACAGCAACCACGCACATTAGGGAGGAAGCAGCTCAAGGCTAGGGGAGATAGTGGTTTTCAAGGTGTCCCACTGTTGCCCTGAGGATTGGGACTGAGGAGCAAACACAGCTCAACCCAACAAGGTCAACCTCGCCAATCCCTCATCTTCCACTTTGCCTCTTATCAGGGAATTTCTATTATTTAGCAGACCGCATGGCAGCACAGACTCATTATCAGCCTAATGTTACAGTCCATGGGTAGCGGCTGCACTTCAGCCGAATACGGTCAAGGAGTCACAGGGTGGCTGTCACTGAACTATTTGCTACATCTCCAGTATGTGAGAGGATTACAAATTCCTGTTTCTTGCTTTGAGAAAAATAATTAGCAAGATTTACTTGTGGATAAAACTGGTTATAAAGTTGAGCATGAGCTGCATGCATGTTTTATGACTTGTGCCGATAAGCCGTCTCCCTACTTCTTAAAATTTAACCTTGGAAAGATATAATAACTTCTGCAGAAAAAAAAAAAGTCAAACATGTTAAAGCAATGAACAATTTTACATAAAATCTGACTGTAACTTACTTAACAAAATAAATGAAAAAAATGCATTTGTGCCTTGTTGTAGTTTATAGCATTTCAAATAATTTATTTTTGAAAGTGTTTAATGGCTACTGCAGGTCAGTAATACTTTCTTTAAATTGAATATACAGAGGAAGCTACGACAGTTTTACATATGACAGACAGAAGCAGTTCCAAAATGGCAGATACTCCCAGGCTAGCCAGGGACGGTCTGTGCACTTCTCCACTATGTTACATACGTGAGATGACTTTTTTTTTTTTTTTTAAATAACTGTAAATATTCTGAAGAAGTCTTATGTCAACGCCCACATTCTCTTAACTTATGAAATCAACCAACATTTAAAAACTTTATAAATAAATATTTAAAGTAAGAGTCAGACAACATTAGTATGACATATGGTCATTTCACCTAGAGCAAAAAGCAATTTTCATACAGCTTTATCTATTCATTTACAGTTCTCAAAATATTTTACATAATATAACCAATATTGGAACAATATCCAGGCATTTTTTAAATCCTAAATATAATTTTTACAAAGAGATTTCTAATGAAGGAAAGAAATGTTAAATCCCTTCATAGGCTTCACGTGTATTTTTGGGAGTCTCTTCAATGAGTTAGGAGATAGACGTTATTCTTAATAATGGTACACTTGCAAGATTACTTAACGGAGTTGAACTTCCTTGTGGACATGCAAAGTCAGTGGCAGACAGCTGGAGAATAGGTTGTAAGAGAGTGCCACAGTCCAACTGGTAAGGCAAAATGTCTAGCGCCGACTAATTAGCGTTTGAGGGTGACTGAGCACTGGAACAGGTTGCCCAGAGAGGCTGTGGAGTCTCCTTCCCGGAAGATATTCAAAACCCGCCTGGACGCGATCCTGAGCGATGTGCTCTAGATGACCCCGCTTGAGCAGGGGGGTTGGACTAGATGATCTCCAGAGGTCCCTTCCAACCTCAAACGTTCTGTGATTCTGCGACTCTCCTGAAAACAACGACGTCTACCTGCTAGTATAAAGAGGCTCATGAAATGAACTCATTAAACAGCTCTTTCCTGAAGAAATCTCTGAGCCATCCAGCAATATTAACTCTATGATGAAACTGGTATCTGCATTATAAATCAGCACCCAAGCAATTTGTTGAACCTCTTTTCAGTAGTTCATTCCAGAACTCAGACGGCATAACAGCCTTCATCATTTCACTCACAATTATCCATTTACCCCTTCTAACTCATCTCTTTACAAGAGCAAATGATTTGGAAGAGAAAATGAGCGAGACTTGCAGGCAGCAGCCTGTCACACCTTTCCACCTCAGACAATTCCAAGCCCGGATGCTGCAACCTCCTCAGGGCTCTTTCCCATTTACGGTATCACAATCAAGCTGGTATTGTATGAAAATGGTTCTCAGAATTCAATGCAATTCTGTTAGAAGCTAAAATTTAATAGACCTACTAGAATATTTTTCAAAAGAATACAGCATGCTTTATACATTAACCTGCTTCTCTGGAAGATTTACTCAAACCCTTGAAGTAATTTTATCTTTTAATCTTTTATTCTTGATTTTCTCATCCAGCACATAGCATCCGTTTATCAAATTCAATTATGTAATCAGAGCTCACTAAAAATTCACTGAAAGCAAAAATGAAAATAAAATACTGAGCAAAGATTCCATAAAAAAAGGTAGCAGAAAAGCTTTGATGACTTTGGCATTTCTACAGTACTGTACTGCTTGCTCACTTCTTAGACATATGATTAAAATAAGTACTTTTAAAGCAGGAAAGAAAGGCAGAATTTTAAACTGGATCAACAGGGACAAGTTTGGTTGTTCCCTGTGGTCTCAGAGAAACAGGGAAAGTGGCAGGAAAAGAAAAGCAATCCCATCTCAGGAAGAAAACTGTAGAAAAGGATGAACTGGTGGTGGGGGAGGGGGACAGATACAAGCGAGTCATTTAACACACGTGAGATACTTGGATTTTATTAGTTGAATATAGGAAAGTCTCACCTAAGGCTGAAACCTAAGGCCACCCTTGGCCAATCAAGGCTTTAGAAACCATGAGAACATTTCTTAACTTTTGCATCCTTGAAAGATGGAGCAAAAAGCTAAGAAAAAGCCTATTCCCAGTTCTACAAACAGCAGCAACAGAATACTGCAATTCTTAGCTAAAAGAACAATTATCAGCTAAAAGAATTTCCCCCCCCAAAAAAACAAGCCCTAATGCTATATAATATTGCTGTCTTCTGAACGCTCTTTGCCTCTTCAGCTAGACTGACTAAAAAAATAAAAAATAAAGGAAATTTTGTCTGAGATGCAAGGAGGGGTGATAGAATAAGGTGTTTACCTGTTGGAACATACAGCTTTTCCAAATTTTTAGCAAGTCTCCATGCCAAACTCACTACCATCTGACTAGTATCCTTAAGAGAGTGGTGTAGATTTGTTTCTATGGAAATCTTAAGAAAATACAAGAGAGAATATGCCAAAATTGTCTTAAAAAATTACTGAATAATCATGTCTCATGTTTGGAGACTTGCTCCACAACCTGTCTGCCTTGCTTTTGCACAGCATTAAACTACATGACTTAGATTATACTACCATCATAGCCTGTCTGTTTTCTTTCCTTGGTACATGCAGAGCTTAGATAGATTTTATCTCACAATATAGTTTCAGAACCTAATTCAACATTGCACATACACTTTTCTTTGGATTGATACTGATGTTTTTACATAAAAATGGTGCTGTATGCAAACGTTATCTTCTTGGAGCTTCTTGAGTTGAACGCACCTATACTGATTTCAGTTTACCAATCCCTAGCAAAAACATAATGCTCAACCATCTTTTTTGATATATGTGTCTTAGGTTATAACCAGCTAACAGAAAAAAGGAAAGAACTGAATATCTATCAAGCATTTTCCAGGAAAATGAGACTACATAAATTACATATTGAGGCTGAATTACAAGTCTATGAGAAGAGCAGCAACATAGAACTACTTCTGCACTCATTGTTTGCTAGGAAAAGGGATGTGAGCCATCTTCAGCTAGGTTAATGATAATTGATGCAAAAAGAATATTTTAAAAGACCTGTCTCAAGAACTGACTACATAATATAAAATTTAGTTAAATTTTAAAAGGAAATTAGAATCAGGAAAACCAAACTCAAGGCAGGAAGGGCATTTTCAGTGATCCAAAAGTATATAGTGTAAGTGCAACTATGGGGAGCAGAATCCCATCAAAAATGGATTAAAATTCAGCTGTGACATTCACAAGCTGATGCTTCAGAGTACATACTATTGAGTATGAGCGGCTCTGTACTGGCTGACAGCTGATAACTGCAACCTTCTGGGGAATCAGGATCATTTTCTTCTTATTCCCGAGTGGGATATGTGGCAAGCTTTTTCTCTTTTTCCCTTTCAAAAGGGAATCTGATCTTAATTCCTGACATGCACGCATACATGTACTAGCTCTGGAAGCAAGGTGTATTCTCTTGTGGAAACAGACCTCAGTAGCTCATATGGCATAAGATTCCAGAAAAATTACATAGTAAATCTTGTGGAATGTACCAGGAAGTCAAATTGCACTCAGACGTACTTGAATCAATCTTCTTTTGAATTCAAACCTTCTAAAAGGCTGTGAAGGTTAGTATATGAACTACTCCCAAACTGCTAACAATGTCAAATGTGCATTAAAGCATTAAGTCACTCTAGAAGGCTACTCTATCCAAAATATTGGATATTTCAGATCCAGGTTATCTTGGTTGCAAGTATGACATAAATCACTAAATACATAAATTAAATTAAAATTGCCTTTTACTACCTTTGAAATCCAGGCTTATCATGAGGACTGATGCATCATAGTGAATATTTCATTAAAATATCAGGTTATTTTTCAAAAATTCTGCCACAGTTCAGAACTTTCACACAATAGCATAAAGCATTCTCCTAAAGTAGATTTCCAGAACTCTTATCAAAGATAATATCTGATTTCATACTGGAGTAATACTGAAGCAACTGTATTTAAATCAGTCCTGCTCTTCCTCAATTCCCTAAGTATAAATCAAGTAAATGAACACGCATTAACCATTTTTGTCCTGCTATACATAAGAAAAATAACTTGCTTGTTGAATACCTCTACTACAATCTCTGACTGTAAATACAGTATCAGCTAAAGTTGATGGATAGGACTTTTAAAAGCTTAACTGGAGATGGAATTAAATTGTTTTAGCAAGTTTTGTAAGGAAACATATATTTCTAGGATAAGTGACGTTAATTGCTCCTAAATGCACAGTCGCGGAAAGACAAGATTTCAATAGGTAACCTTTTTTCCCTTTGATTGGGTCAAACAATAATTGGCTAATTAGTTATTGGCTAATTGACAATCCTTTGTTTGATTTGCATGGAATAAATATTGAACTTAAGATTATGTACGTGTTTGCACACTATCCCAAGAGCAAAACCAAAACACTGTTATGTACATTTATAATTAGCTTTCAACAGCTCAGTAGAATAAGTCCCCAGTGGCAAGAAAGAGCATTTCATATCAACAGTTCAGTAGATTAAATAAAATTCCACTTTTTTACTTGAAATATCAACTCTCTATTTCAGAATTACCTGAATAACTGCAAATTCCATTTTGCCTCTGAGTTTCTCACTTCTTGATGTAAACAGATCAAATGTTTTTCCTAAAACTTGACTAGTATGCAATACTGTTAGGAAGAACAAACAAGACAATTCATTCCCTGAGCAACTTATATGATTCTAAGATTGTAGGCACAAGGGAATGAATTGCTACAGGAACACCTGTCTTCATATTTCCAACCTTTCTATCTTACTTTTTAAAAAAATTCCTGTTGTATTTTTTTAATCTTCTCCCATTTTTCCCTGCAAAATGCTTGTTAAGATGAAACTACAAGAGCATCTCAGCACAATCTGCAAATACAAGAAAATATTAAAAAGCCACAGCAGTTTTTGAGTGATGAAAATGAAACAATATTACTCCTCGCCATCTACCTAAAAATTCTTACACATAACCAATTCTTTGAGTTCATACCATTCACTCCCTAACATTGAGTCACTTGTTAACAAACATCATTTTAATCACTCCAGATTTCTCAAGGAAGACTGCTTTTCTCTTTTGAGACAAGGTTTCTTGAGAGGTTTCTTGCAATGTTTTATTTAAAAAATTCAAAACTGAACTGGAAGGAGGAGGGTCACAAAAGCACAAAAGAGAATGCTTACAGGACCTAGACTCTGAAAGAAAAAAGACAAAGGCCAATAACAAAATTCTGTTCAAAATTCAACCTAAAAGCATCTTGGTTACCCCCAAAGACTCTGAGAAAGATTTTTCCACATGCAGTTGTACCTTTTTTTTTTTTTTTTAAATTGATGTCTTTAGCAGATCAGAAAAGGAACGAGCTAATATTATTTTAACCGAGGCTCAAGCAGTTCCTTATGCACCAACCTGAAGTTCAGTTAAGGTTTCCTATCTGGTTTGTTAGTTTCTCCATCACACATTTTAGATTTTCTTTCTGACCATCTGTAGTAATACTGCACAGCTAGGCACAAACAGTCAAAGAGGTTCCTGCAGAGCATTGATGATAACTTCTTAACCCAGGTTGTGGAGATGCCAACAAGGAGAGGTGCGCTACTAGACCTTGTACTAACAAACAAAGCAGGTCTGATTGGAGGTGTGAAGGTTAGGGACAGCCTTGGCTGCAGAGACCATGAGATGGTGGAGTTCAGGATCCTGCGAGGAAGAAGCAGGGCAATAAGTAAGATTGCAACCCTAGACTTCAGGAGAGCTAACTTTGGCCTCTTCAGCATCCTACTTGGAGGACTCTCATGGGGTAGGGCCCTTGAAGGAAGCAGGGTACAGGAGAGCTAGTTAATATTCAAGCATCACTTCCTCCAGACTCAAGAGCAGTGCATCCCTCTGAGTAAGTCCAGCAAGGTGGGCAGGAGACCTGCACGGATAAGCAAGGAACTACTGGCAAAACTCCAACAGAAGAAGGAAAAGGGGACAGGCCACTTGGGAGGAATATAGAGATATTGTCAGGGATATTGTCAGAGTATGCAGGGATGCGACGAGGAAGGCTAAGGCCCAGTTGGAATTAAATCTGGCAAGGGATGTCAAGGACAACAAGAAGGCCTTCTTCAAATACATCAATAGCAAAAGGAAGACTAGGGAAAACGTGGGCCCGCTGCTGAATGGGGCAGGTGCCCTGGTAACAAAGGATATAGAGAAGGCAGAGTTATTGAATGCCTTCTTTGCTTCAATATTTACTGCTAAGGCTAGTCCTCAGGAATTCCAGACCCTGGGGACAAGACAGAAAGTCTGGAGAAAGGAAGACTCTCCCTTGGTCGAGGAGAATCGGGTTGGAGATCTTTTGTCCAAACTTGACATCCACAAATCCATGGGCCCCGATGGGATGCACCCACGAGTGCTGAGGGAGCTGGCGGATGTTATTGCTAGGCCACTCTCCATCATCTTGGAAAGGTCCTGGAGATCAGGAGAGGTGCCTGAGGACTAGAAGAAAGCCAATGTCACCCCAGTCTTCCAAAAGGGTAAGGAGGAGGAGCCAGGAAACTACAGGCCTGTCAGCCTCACCTCCATCCCTGGCAAGGTGATGGAACAGCTCCTCCTGAAGGTCATCACTAAGCATCTGGAGGACAAGAACGTGATCAGGAGTAGTCAGCATGGATTCACCAAAGGGAAATCATGCTTGACCAATCTGATAGCCTTCTATGATGGGATGACTGGCTGGGTAGATGAGGGGAGAGCAGCGGACGTTGTCTACCTGGACGTCAGCAAGGCTTCTGACACTGTCTCCCATCACATCCTCCTAGGGAAACTCAGGAAGTGTGGGCTAGATGAGTGGAGAGTGAGGTGGATTGAGAACTGGCTGGAGGGCCGAGCTCAGAGGGTTGTGCTCAGTGGTGCAGAGTCTAGTTAGAGGCCTGTAGCTAGCGGGGTCCCCCAGGGGTCAGTCCTGGGTCCAGTCTTGTTCAATATATTCATCAATGACCTGGAGGAAGGGACAGAGTGCAGTCTCAGCACGTTCGCTGATGACCTGAAACTGAAAGGAGTGGCTGACACACCAGAAGGCTGTCCTGCCATTCAGAGGAACCTGGACAGGCTGGAGAGGTGGGCGGAGAGGAACCTCATGAAGTTCAACAAAGGCAAGTGCAGGGTCCTGCACCTAGGCAGGAATAACCCCATGCACCAGTACAGGCTGGGGGTTGACCTGCTGGAAAGCAACTCTGCCGAGAAGGACCTGGGAGTGCTGGTGGACAACAAGTTAAACATGAGCCAGCAGTGTGCCCTTGTGGCCAAGAAGGCCCATGGTATGCTGGGGTGCATTAGGCAGAGTGTTGCCAGCAGATCGAGGGAGGTGATCCTGCCCCTCTACTCAGCCCTGGGGAGGCCTCACCTGGAGTACTGTGTCCAATTCTGGGCTCCCCAGGACAAGAGAGACATGGTATGACTGGAGAGAGTCTAGCGGAGGGCTACAAAGATGATGAGGGGACTGGAGCATCTCTCCTGTGAAGTGAGGCTGAGAGAGCTGGGCCTGTTTAGCCTGGAGAAGAGAAGACAGAGGGGATGTCATCAATGTGTACAAGTATCTGAAGGGAGGGTGTTAACAGGATGGGGACATCCTGTTCCAGAAATGGGGACATCCACTTCTCCATGGTGCCCAGTGACAGGACAAGAGGCAACGGGCACAAACTGAACCACAGGAAGTTCCATCTGAACATGAGGAAAAACTTCTTTCCTGGGAGGGTGACTGAGCACTGGAACAGTTGCCCAGAGAGGCTGTGGAGTCTCCTTCCCGGGAGATATTCAAAACCCGCCTGGACGCGATCCTGAGCGATGTGCTCTAGATGACCCTGCTTGAGCAGAGAGGTTGGACTAGATGATCTCCAGAGGTCCCTTCCAACCTCAAACATTCTGTGATTCTGTGAGTTAGGGAATTCTAACATTTTTAGGGCTTGCTGTGATAAGGCAGTGCCATAAGGAAAATATTTCAAGAGCTGAGCTTGAAACTAGTGAAATATGCTTCATTTTTAAAAATCCTTTGTCATTTTTCTTTCTTTGGTATTCGCATTTTCTAATTGTCCGTTTTGATTCTTCTATGACCAGAATTCTTCCATGATTTCTTCTGAGTACTACACAACCCTATAAAGGGTCAGTATGAGGCATAGCTGAATAGGTCGTTGAGGCTTCTCCTCTTAGTAACTTAGCAAGAGGGTTCCAATGCATCATAGTTCTGCTGAGAATCCATCTGGAAATATATTTTGCCTTTTTATAAAGCTCTTGCAGCTGCCACCCTGAAAACATGCTACACTCTACCTTCTGCTGCTCTACTGTCAAGTAAACCCCTGAAACATCTCTTGATAATTTTAAGCTGCACCTCCATGAATCTCAGCATCCAAATAGTAGGTTGATAAACACCACTATCTTCTTTCAGTATTTGGACAAATATACCTAATTAAAATCCAGATCCTATGAAATAATAGTATCAATCATTTTTATATCCACATTTCTAAACCATCTTGTTAAAGAAAGCACTAGCTTTTCTTCCTTGCAGCAGTTAAAGCTAGTGGCATAGCAATATTTTTCTGTGTCAAACAGCAACAAAGAGTATAAAGGTTAAATTGAGGCATATATCTAGGAAGATTCACAATATTTAGAAGCATTTTACATGGATTTCATGAGCAATTTAAAGTTGCGATAAAAATAGGATGATTCATTTGTCAGAATACAAATCCCAGCTCATATGGCCCCCAAAGAAAAACTGTGGAATTAAAGTGCCATTGGAAGTCACAGAGCTCATATAAGGTTGTTTTCATCAAGCGCTATACAGGAGAGGGCAGGAAAGAAGTTCAATATAAGTACTATATACCAAATGCTTTAGATCGTTTAAAGGTACAAAAGTACAGCCAAAACCCAGAAAAGTATGTTTTCAGCTATAAAATACGAATTTTCAGATAAGTAACCTGATATGCTCCAATAGTTTTTATTTAGTGAGGAGCAACATTCGAACCTCTATAAAGCACTGGCATTTAACAAAAAAAAACATACCCAGCCCAGTAAGTGTCCCTGCTATCTCAAACTGCTACAGTAAAAGCTAGCAACAGGGCAGTTCAGTTTCACTCATCTCTGCCTTAGCTGTCTGAAACACAAGGAACCTAAGTGAACTTCTATTACCAGTCCAGAACAGAGACAGACGTGCAGAACATGTGCTATATAAGGGGTGCCTGAAGACATCACTGCAGTATTTTGCCAGGGCTGAGTTGGACCATTCATGGAATTCTAAAGCAGTCTTTAAAGAAAGTTAAAAATGTACTGCGAGGAAAAGACAAGAATATATGAAGATTACATAAGCAGATAAATAAGAGAGAACCCATTAACTTTCAGCAGACAAACAAAACCTCCAAGAAAATCTACAACCACTCTAAGGTGAACTTTGTAGTAAACCACGACTTCACTGCTTTTTCATATTTTCTTAATATCTAGTAATGTTTATGAGGACTTGAGGAGTTCTCAAGGGGGTAAATTGTTAGTGTTTAAATCTCAACAGACAACAAGTAAGAGGAAGAATGCATGACAGAAAAAAGAAAAAAATATGAATATTACAGGATTTCATTCATTATCTTAACAGCAAAGAAAGCTACTGTTGCTACTACATAATTTAAAATCTCCAACCATTGTAGGGCTATATATCCATTAAACATTCTAACTAACACGAGGATGAAGCCAAAATGAAATCTTACATTTAATGTAATTGAACAGAACAGAAAAAAACATAAATGTACTTTTCATAACTTGTCCTTGGTAGAAGAGGCATTTTCAATTGATTATTTTGTAGAACAAATTAAATCAAAAAGTTGAACAGCTGACGAGCATTTCAGCATCTGAAAGTACCAGAACAGAAACATTAGCTCAGCAGTAGGAAACAATGGCGCAGCGAAGGCGCTGCCAGACCTGAAAGCCATGCAAGGCCGTCTACTATTTCAAAGAGAAAAATTATTTCTAAATAGCAAAGCAACTATGAATATCCATAAAAGATACACATTTCTTCATTAAAGGTGCTAAAGGGGAAGTGATTCATGCACAGAGCTTTGCTAAAAAAACACTCACTCCATACTGCTACGGTTATTTTATTTATAAGTAACTTGTAATTTTCTTTTCTGCCCTTCAAATTTGAAAAATTTAACAGTTTTTTATATTGGACAAGGCCTGCCTCAACAAAGTCAATTCTAAGTATCTCAGTAGTGTTATTGAATTTAAGGGTCATAAGCAGACAAGCATACGCTATACTGAACAGAGATGGGATTATTCATATCCTCCAGTGATGTTGAATTAGGACCTAAATGCAATTAAGACACAATTCTAAGTTTCACAGAACTCAGTGGAAATACTCCCATCGTCTTAAGTAAACTCTGGAACCTGGGACCTGGTTAGCACGTGAGTCAGTAACAGAACCATACAGTGATCCTTGCAGAGCCCTGGAAGCAAGTATCTCCTTGCATAATTTGTGTAGACAAGTGAATAATATGTTGCAGCACACAAACACGGAGAGACAACTTTGGATACTTTTCATGCAGAAGAGCAGGCATTAATTAAAGGACAGATCAAAGCTCCTCTGAAAACCTGACATAAATTGGCTACCTTAATCCTCCCTAGTATCATCACTTATTTCTGTGTCTTTTGCACTAAATCCTTTCAGAACTAGCCAAGTGGAATTCTTTCACCACCTCAGGGATAATACACGTCTTGAGACTATAGAATTATTTTCAACAATTCTGACTAAACATATAAAATTTCCTCTTGTCAGAAGCTGGAAGAAATGTATCACTGTTCTTGAAATGAAGCTGGACATATCTGAAGGGAAAAAAGAACAGTACAACAGTTTATTAATCTGGATATTTTATTTAATTGAGGGGGGTTATAAATAAGAAACAAGTTAATACTATTTTAACTTTTGACAGTTCTATAGTTAATTACATGTACTGCATTTTATAAATCAATATTTCTTACACAGAGTGTTATTCAACTTGTCAAGTGTAGCAACAGATCAATACATTTACTGTTCTTGCTAATGTTGATGAATGACATACATCAAAAAGATATGTAATGGAAAAGTAAATTGTTTGCAAGTCAGAGAGGGTTAAATTCTACTTAGGCAGAGAGAGAGAGAGAATTTAAATAGTGTTTTGAAAATGATGTCATAACTTTATTAAGGTTTGAGAGGTTTTCTTTTTTTCCCCCTCTTTTAATGTCAAGGCCTGAAGCTATCATAAGCAGATTGCCCGGTGTACAGGTCTATTACATTAACTATATATCTTTCAGAATGTGAGTGTAATGAATTATAGCTCCCAATCTAAAGGTGTATTTTTATTAAAGTATCATAATGCCTTGTTCAGTATGCAGTACCTCTCTCTAAACATACTACCAGGTGATCAAAAAAATAAAGCATAGTTGATAACTACTTCACTTCTTGAAAATACATTACACACTACAATTAATGTGCTTAAAATTTTAAAGGATGTACAAGTAAGATTTTGATTATAAATCAGCTTTAAAGATTGCATTCACTGAATCACAGATTGTAATAAGGGAAACGACTCAGTGTTAAAAACCATTCTAAGAACCAGTACTTATGCACCCAAAGGTCTTGAAGGGATAAACAACTCAAGGTATTAATATTGATTATTGTTTCACAAAAAAAATAATTATATTAAAACTAAGAAATACTAAAGAAATAAAAGCTATTGCTGAGTACATACTAATACTAGATCAATAAAATCTTGGTTAAAACCCCTTACCATTTACACACAGAATGTAAAATAATTTACTGAAATAAAAGGAAAAAATGTTTTCCTTCCAGCATGGATAGATTTCTCAAAAGTAATAGCTACTCAGTATATTCTGTCCAAAACCACAGGAGAGAGGAAAAGCTTCTTTTATACAAAAGATAATCAAAAGCTCCTCCTGATGATATGCCTTGTAAAATTACAGAAAGTTAAGGAATACAAACTTGAAGAAGTGTTACTTTCCTTGGAGTTAAAAAAAAAAAAAAAGAAAGAAAAAAGCACTGCACCATTATGTTCATGTCATCATTACGTTTTAGTACAATACGTCTGACTGGAGAATAAACAAACACCTCTATGTTATTTTACCAAATCTTTAAATTAAGCAGAAGTAGGCTCTACCTGGTCCGATCTATTTCTTCGGACAACAGTCATGAAAAGCAGCAAGCAATGACTACCACCTACTAGCCATGTTAGCATATTCACAAAATAGTTAACAAGTAGTAGTAACTGAAAAACAGAGCGCCAAGTTAAGCTAAGGAGAAAAGACCATTTAGAAACGTTTCCATACACTAGGATGGAAAAAGATTAAACTTGATTTAATCAAAATTTTAAAGCAAAAAAGGAAAGCATTTAGTCTACAAGCTAAGGCATGTATTGGAGGGCACTGTAATACCTTTAAGGAGACTCTAATTAACATAGGCAATGCCAAGGAATTTCTCATAGTTTTTGTTTATTTTGCCTGAAATTATTCAGCAGAAAATTTCCCCACCAAAAAAAAAAAAGAAAGAAACTATCAACTAGTTAAAAGGAGTACGTATATAAAACGGAAAATGGTCAACTGCTTTAGGCAAAGCTCAGTTTTGTAAGTTTAGTAGAATTTCATGCAAGCCCCAGTCACCTTATTAAAGAAATGAGAGAGAAAAAAAAAAGCCAACTGAAATGTGAGAACGCTGCACTCAGCCATAGCATTCTGTCCAGCTTTAAATTGTGAGTCAGAAGGCAGGAAGATCCATAACTGACTGGCTGGAAAACATAATAAAGAACACTTACTTGTAGAAATACAATACAAAGCTTAGTTCCCATCTCACTGATGTATAACATACAAGTTGTAAAAGATGAAAAAACAAACACTTTCCTATCTTCTACTATACTGTAATCCTACTTTCATCTGATAATTTCTACTGGAGCCTAACGAAATAAATATATGTATATAGCCTTGATAAATCCTGCTTAACAACAGTAAGCAAATGAAGAACAAACCTCCACTGCTTCCTTTGAACCTAGACCTCCTGACAATAACGGAGATGTATATCTGAAAGGCAAGTGGAATAAGCCTGAATCTTGATTCACGCAAACTCCTGTATCCTGGAGGAGGCAAGCGCTGGGCGGGTTTACACGCTGTGAACAATTGCACACCGGGGGGAACAATCTGCTGACTGAATTCTCTGCAGGATTTCACAAGCCCCTCCAGCCATCTCTTTCTGCTGCATAGGTTCACATACCTCATCAAGCTGACAATTTAGAAACTGGACCAGATGGATGTGCAACCCAAAACAGAGTTGTTCGTTAAATGTAAAAGCTATTAATCAAAATAATTTCCTTTATTAAACTCTGTGGGAGAAAGGAACAAATACAGTCGACATATTACACACATTTCCTGGGACTGCATCACAGTACAATCCCAACTGAGGTTATTTTCATCAGGCCACACCAGAGAAAAATACTGACAGCAGAAACGCTCTTCCCTAAAAAGTAAATTGTAGGACAAAGGAAGCGGGAAAGGGCATCAAAATGCCTTCCTTACATAGATAAGGCATATTATTCTTTTTTCCACAGAGGAAATAGAGTTGCCAGTCATTTCAGAGAATGTAATTAAGTTATTTAAAAAAAAAAAAAAGAACAGTTCTTTGTCCAATATGAACGCTAACTTCTTACGCTAACTTCTTTTAGCAAAGCAATGGGTGGGGACTGTATTAGAATTCCAGTGAAATTTAACTTTAACTTTCACCACACACTTAATGCCAATCCAGCTGGAAAACAACCTGGATTACTTGGGTAACAGAATTCACAAAGAAAGCTCATTGCTCCCCTTTTTCTGAATCTGCAGTTCCTCATATATTTAGACATAGGACTAAAAGATATCCATGCACAATACTTGTTTTTCCAACCTAAAACTTTTCAATAAGATCATTATCTGAAACACGTATGGGAATATTCTGATTATAACAACAGAGAAAAATTTTGTACAAACAAATTGTAGGAATATCTAGAAAATAGTTTCTAAAAATCTCAAAGGGGCATTCAAAAAAGAAAGGAAAAGCCTATAGCTACTGCATACCAGAAGAAAACATAGCGTTTTATGTTCTGAGACTAACAATTTTGGAGGATGCCACTGAATCAGAAAACAATCAATACTGCAATCCTGTACTAATACTTTGATACGTTATTTACTGCAAAGAAAGCTCATTTTACAAATCGTTCTAATTGTGAGGCAGAACGCACATGTTCTGGGACAGCAGAAGTTAAAGGGACACCAAAGAGTGAAGGCAGTGGGCAGCCCTCCGGGCACTTCCATTCTTTCGCTTCCTCTTACAGTATGAGAGAGAGAGAAAGGGAAAACAACAACATGTTACAACATGTTACCTGTTTAAATTTAAAAACAAAACAAAAAGGGCATCTGATTTGAAAAAAATATAGAGAACAGTCTGATCTGGAAACTGTTTACCTTTCTACTGTATATCCTAAATACCCTACAGTTATTAATTTAATGAGTATTACATAAATACCCTCTTATTAATACAATTTTCATGGACAGAGCTCTTTCATTGATGCAGTTTTTGAAAGTGTCTTTTATTAACACAGATTCAAAAAGACTTGTTCACAGAGCAGATCTTTCACAAGACATGCTCAACCAGAAACCTCTGTCCAACTTAAAAGTAAACAGACTGAAATGCTAGCTCATTGGTATTGGCTCATTAGGAAGCAAATTGGTTGTTTTTCTGTTTGTTTAGCAAAATTCAACAGGTACTTATTTTGACACTGTTCTTATGTGGAAACCCATTAAATTAGCATGTTCCATGGTTACAGCAAATATTTATTGGATAGAGGCCAATTCAGCAGCCTCAGAACAAAAACATTAAGTTTTAAATGGAAGTAACACATAGAATCGCTTAAGACACTTCTCTATGTGCTTTCTTGTTAACCTGTTATATCTGACCAAAAGCGGATGATTTCTATCATTCTACTTCATGTTTACAAACCTCAAATTTACAATACCTCAAATACAGCTTTATTATAAAAAACACTTAAGGTGATATACATGACAAACGAAACCGTATGACCAGGGTAGACTTTCCGGGTATACAACAAAATTATGAGAATTGTGCATGCAATGTTCAACAGTAACCTCAGTAATCTCTCCTTACTAAGTATAGAAAAAAAAGTTCTATTAATAAGCAGTGAGCCTAAATTAGCATTAACACAACATCTATTTAGTTTAGACTTTTGGCCTTTGGGATATATCAGCTTAACAGCAAACAGAAAAAGTACACTAACGGCAAGTAAAACAATGTAGTGGTAAAAATAACATGATGGATGGGAATATATTGCTCTACTTGGAGTCAACAGGGCAAGTGCTTTATAAAAATTAAGCTTTACTCTAAGAAAATCAGTACAATACTTGCTGGTACAAGCAATAAAAAAAAAACCACACACACTTACATAAAACATTTCCGACTTTCCTTTCCATTTTAATAGCTGCAGGCAAAATTCAGAATACATTTGTCAAGTTGATATTATCAACACAACAGGGGCACGCCTGACTTGTTCTATGTTTGTTCTGAAAGTTCACTTTTAGTGGCCATCAGCCAAAAAGAGAGAATACAGGAAAGCAAAATCATTTATACTCAGCAGACACAGAAATATACCTTTAAATATTTAAGAGAAGTTTCAGGAAATATTATCACATACTTCTCTAAGACATCATTCATATTCAGTTTAACGTTAAACACAAAAGACCAACCAATCTGAGAAAAGATGATATGCACTCTCTCTTTGCTCACAGTTAATGAGAAATCCTAGTCTCATCTGTGACAGCCAGTGCCAACATCTTTAACGTCTTTCTTGACGATCGAAATTGATTTCAAATAGACAGATGCATGAGAAGGCAAGAATTCTACAGAAAAGGAGGGAACTGCAGCATTCTAAAAAAGAAAGTCAAATGTATAGTCTTAGCTTTTCCCCCACCTTGGTACTTAAAAATCATCTGTGTCATTAAGCAAATGAAGAAAATTTCTATTAAAAGGTCTTAAATGTAGCTAAACCTTATTCTCACGCTGTCGAAATGAATACCAGTCAAATATCTAAAATGAAAAAAATCACTGATAATAACTGGACAAAGTTTTGTTCTCATGAACACTTCATGCAAGGCTATTCTTCCATTAAAATACTTGCATTTTTGCATGCATTTTTAAAAAATATTCTTAGATTTCTTGTTTTCTAGCTTAAAATCTATAGACGAGAAAATAATAATATATTATATAGACAAAAAATCAGTAATTTGAAGACTGCAAATCTGATTTGTCTGTGGATTGAAGGAACGCATTATTAGTTCAAACTACTTAATTGATAGAAATAATAGTCACAAAAAATAATTCAAGTTTCAAAAAATAAAACATCCTTTTTAAATATGTACTGGTTGCAAATTCAATCAACACTATCCATTGAGGCTCTACCTCCAGAACTGCTACAGAACACCGCTGTTATAACAGGAATTACAGTATCATTTAATGGATTTCAAGGATAACATAGAAGGGGTTCGGGCTGCTTATTTTTAATGAGGGCATGATGATATCAGGACAAGGAGCTTCTCTTTGGCACCAATACAATGCTTGTAAGAGACGGATTTCAACAGCTGTCCTGTACAGATGGTTGCTTTTACTTACAAAGCTTTGAGCTGAAGAAAGATTAAATCTATGGCTGCGGGACCTTTACCTTACTTTTTGCTTGCATAGTTGCCAGAGAAAAAACAGCAAATGTAGATTATAATCACCTTTTTTTTTTTAAAAAAACATTATACACACAGTATTTCTTAAATTTATAAAATACATTTATTTGATTTTAGCATCATATAGAGTATCCATTGAAGGCTCAGGAACTCTTCTGAAAAATTAAAAGATTCAGCTTTTTCCTGTCAGACTGTCCAGTATTACAAAAATTAAGGAAAAAAAAAAGAAAAGAATCTGAGTAAGTCAGAAGCAACCGTTATAACAGCAGTATGCCACACGTTGTACGATTAATGATATGTGTCTTCATTCTATAAGTAATCCTATTTTTCATTAAAGGTTGAAAGGCGCGCAAGAGTCATCTCTGGGAAAAATTCTGGTTTTCTTTAAAACAAGGCATAATACTGAAGCATTACACTTTGCTGATTGCTGAAATAAACTTAGAAAGCAACAATATATACTGTAGATACATATACTGCAAAGTACTTGCATTAAGCTCACAAAATGCAGAAATCACTGTGCAATTCCCAGAGTTTCATTTCTGAAATCCATCTCCAACCTGATTTTTTAAACACCTTGGTGAATTCCTTGGTTTACTGCAACTCAGACAGGTGTCTGATGATAGAATTTTTCCTGAGCCTCAAAGTCAGATGTCAACATATTAGGTAAAGGAATGACAAGATCTATGGCAGCTATCACTCAGCTTCCAGCCTTTGGCTTCTAATGAGTCTTCCTTCTCAAAGGAAATATCAATTAATTCTATTCTGGCAGCTCTACACCATTTGGAAGCCAAGACGGATGGAATCCATGGACTTCTAAAGAAAAACTTATTTAAAATTGTACAAGAGAAATTTAAGAGCTCTAAATTCTCTCGAGAGATTTAAAAAAAGAAACTGATCTTTTGATTTCATCAACTGTGCTTGTAAGAAGATGCCTTTCTAGCAAGCTCTTCAGAGCTATAAACTTTTGATGGAAACAAGGAATTGTGTGTTCCTCATCTCCTGTCAGTGAGTAAGCACAAAATGCACCCAATAAGCAGAAAGGAAGAGGAGAACAAAAGCTTCGACATCTTGTGCACTTCTTGGTGCCAGGATGGCTCAAGGTATTAGCATAAGTGTTTTTAGCTACAGAATAAGAGGTACACTAGCAATTTCTTTTAATTTGTAATTCTATCTTTTGAATAGATTCTAGATCAATTATTGTCATGCCAACTATTCCAAAACGCCATGTATTAGGCTCCTTTCTTCCATGAAACCCATGTGGGGGACTCCGAGGCAGTCTACTGACAAATGATTTTTGAAAATGTGACAAGCTATTGTTACCTCTTATGTATAACCTGTTTGATACAAACCTCAACACATCACATTTTTCCTCCTCTTATCCCTCCTCACCAGAGAGCACATCAAAGTTCATAAACCCCCATAATGGTACCATCTGAAAATCTGAACCCAGCACCTGATCAAGATCACTTTTTTCTCCTCATTGCTCAGGGAAAGGATGCTGTATCAATGATTCCATGTTTTCCTTCCTATCCATTTATAGCTCAGACAAATGCTTCCTGTGACACCACTGTGATATTCAGACACCAGCTATCACCAATATATCAACTACCAAAAAAAAAAAAAAACTGAAAACAGAAATAAACGCAGCTATAGGAAGTATAAAAACAGTGCCTGTTTAATTCACTGAGCATCTACCACCTGAAAACAGATGTCCATTTTGCAAAGCACTGAACACTTTTGAAAGTTAACTAAGTGACACACAAAATACCAAACATCTTGCAGGTACAAAGCCTAAGCAAAAATAGTCAGCAACTACGCAAATAAAACAGTATCTCTCTCTCTTTTATTCTGAAGGTGTCATCAGGGATAAGAATTTATATTGCACACTTCTAATAAACATTGTTAGGTCATTAATGAAAATAAGCTTCAAGAATTCAAAGAAATCTGTTTATACACATTATTTTAAACTGTCGTGTTTCATCTAAATCAATGCAGACTTTCACTTGTAATGGCAATAGTGTTTTTGCCCTATATTTCTACATGCAGAAATACAGGAACTATTTAGTTGGACTATCCTTGCTCAAGCTTTCAAAAAAATTTACCCTCAAGCACAAATCAGCATAAAAGATTTCAGCTTGAATTGTAGGCAATTTAAAAAAGTTTAAAGCAATCAAATATGATCTTTAAAAAGGAAACATACATAGGCAGATAAATTTTGTTACATCATTATAACAATATGAGTATAAGTAACAAGATACACAGTTCTCATTTTCCTTAATTGTTGTTGTCTATTCATCCCTGAATACTGAAAATAGATTCTTTTTCCTACAAAGATTAGACATATCAGTCATTAAATCATACATTTCATAAAAATTAATCATTTCTTTCATGAGCTGCTTTGTTGGTCTAAAGGAGCTATTTAGGGGAGAAAGTAATAACAGCGTATCAATTCATCCATCTCTCTACTGATATGATGATTAGGAGTTATATATCTAAATCTATGAACACGTTATGAATCCATCTGTTATCAAGGCTTGAAATTGCACAAGAATTCATAAAGTAATAAATCAGCATGGATTGACAGAGTCCACAGCATTTACTACTCAAAGAAACCCAAAAGTAATTAGCAGTAAAACAAAAAATGCTTAAAAGATACCCATGCACTGGAGCACACATGGGTAAGCTGTAAGAAAATCAGCTCCACCAAGTTCAAACCGCAAAGAAAAAGAGAGGATAATGGAGACATTGCAGATTTTTAACACAAGAAAGGCATGGCTGGGGGACTGACTGTGAAATGAGCTGGGTGAGATCAGACTAGCTAGAGAGTAGTGTAGGGATGGATAGCAGATTGTGTCCTCAAGGAGACACTCACTGATGCTTGAGATGGGGTGGGGTGGAGTGGGGTGGGGTGGGGTGGGGTGGGGAGGGGGGGGAGGGATCCTAAACACGAATTCTTAAAAGAACATTTACATAAATCCTAACACAAAAAAAAAAAAATCACAAAACAATAAAGAATATCATGGTAAATTTTCAAAAGAGTTTTGATTCTCTGTATTGAAATTCTCCTAAAATATAAAGCAACACAATTTGTCCTGATGCTTTAGCCTGAGACCCAGAATTTTATATAAAGATTCCAAAACCCAAGTAGAGTTTAGTTCAACTACATTCTGTTCATAGTCCCTCAGGTTTAAAAAAAAAATTGTGAAAACTAGCAGGTCTTAAAAATCATTCCTGCATTTTTCCAGAGCGGGGGGAAGAATCATGAAATAGATTAACTGGATTTCCAAAACTAAGTTATTTTTAATTTTTAGTTATTTCTTCAAACTTTACAGACTGCCAGATGATATATATAGATACCTATTAGTAGCTGCTTTAATTATGGCTACAAGAAGTAATGACAGACTGGTGGAGGTTTTCTATGTGGTTTCTTTTCCCCCCACTTCCTCTCCCCGCCCCACTACAGTAGCTACTGAAAGCTAAGATTATTACTGTCTCCTAAACACAACTACCAATCCACTCTTGGATTTAAAAACAAAACAAAACAAAAAAAAAATTCTCTGAAGTGATTGAAAATTGTTTTGAATTAAAACACACAAACTCAACTGTTATTAAAAGTTTTTTTCTTAAAACTCTACTTGGAAAGCAAACTTTCCTCCCTGTTGTCTCTCCTCGCCACCCAATTAATAGATGACAATCCTCTGCTTTATGTTAGACTATCATTCGCATCTCTCTCATGTCGATTCATTCTCAGCTTTCACAACACAACCTGTCAGGAAGAGCTATGCTGGCTACATTTCCCATATGGAATCCAACAGCTGGAGTTCATTCATTAGAGCAAGTAAAAATCCCGATATAAATTAAAAAGAGCAAAACAACACAGTGACAAATATATCTTCTGATACCTCTAGTATGACACTAAGAAGCACCGTAAAGCAAGCACGCTGTTCAGTGAGCCATGGAATTAATGAAGTACAATTATCTATGGAGTTGCTTGTGTCTATAAGATCCCCCCTATTCTCAAATTCCAATAACCCCAAACTCTTTCTCTTTGTTCAAAACTCCCCGGGGGGGGACCATTAGTCCAGTCCCACACACAGCATCAAGTCCCCTCCATGTCCCTGCATCTTCCTTCTCCATCAAATCTCCAGATTCCTCTGTACTTCTAAATCCCTGCTGTCAACACCTAGGCTTTTACGGGCCTACAAAAGTCAGATTGTTGCATGAAGTTCCTAATGGCTGTTTGGCCAACTAGTATCAAGACAGAGACAGGAGAAGCAGTAAGTCAAACAACAGATAATTGCCAACTTTGTACTTAATGGAATAAACAACATCAGTCCTCTATAGGACCCAGCCACCAGGTTTCAGAAAATTAAAACTGAGGCTTCTACCCCACTGCCAACTATGTTAAGAGTTATTAGCATAGCTTTGCTTCCTTGAGAAAACAGGCATAGAATCAAATAACATAAAAGCTAGAAGCAAAATCTTTTTGGAATACACATGGATAAAGATCCCCCTCAAAGAAGGAAAGTGTTATCTTCCTTGAGCCGGGTTCTGACCCTTGATATGAGAGAACTTGTCCAGACATGCAAAGCTGACAGATAAGCATCGCACCCTCCCCTCCCATTCCACTTCTCTGGGTGGCCGCCACATTTCATTCCTTCCAGGAGGCAGACGAAGCCCATAGGCTTTCATTCAGGGTGCTATCAGTGGCAGAACTGAGGCTTTGTTTATCTGTTTTAAAGTTCACATTTTTTTTATATAAAGTTGTTGCAAGCTTTGTATTTTTTTATTTATTATCTTATCTGTTATATGCGTGTTACAACTGCCAAGTCATTCAGTTTTAATAGTTTCAGTGTTTGCTTTGAGAAGCATGTTCTCCCTCTCCTTTACTCTGTGATATATTTTATAATATTTGGTGAACCTACAAATAGTTCTCACTTTCTAGTCCTATCTCAGTATTAAGTTATCTAATTCAAATATGCCTGTGTTACATATATATTTACACATGATGGAATACACTCTTAATGCATTCATTGCAGTTAATTCATTTTGGTCTTTTGAAGTATACAAGAAAATGCCCTAATGTAGACATCACAGAACTTAGAAAAGTGATAATCAAATTATTTTCCTGTCCCTATGTTAGTCTTAAACAAATTGAATTTTTTAACTAAATTTTATTAACTGAACTATCAACTTTAACAGCTCTTTGAAATTAGCTGCTGTGAAAACTTTCACCCTTAAAATAGCCCACATTTAAATATAGTCCTAACTCCTGACAAACTTCAAAGTTTCTCATCGGTAGTTTTACCAACAGTTCATATCATGACAGAATACTACCTCAAATGTGGTTGCTTAATATAGTAGCACGGAGTTCTTTTCATGGTTTGAGCTTTGTTGCTTCAATAAAAACATACCAACTTTAACACAATTTTTTTTTTTCAGATGTGTAACTATCAAAATAATGAGAAAGTCTACTACAATATTATTCAGTCGCAAAAGGAGAAGCTGCCTAGAATAAGGAAGCTTATTAAAAGGGCCAAGATAGTTAAATAGCAGGCTAGAGAAGGCTAGTAAGAAAAGGTGCTTTGAAATGTTGAAGTCCAAATTGCAGAAAGAGAAAAGGCCACAAAGTCTTCCATGGTAAGTGTAAAAATAGAGCAACGATGGCCCCAAAAAATGTCAAGAACAACTGGATAAGGATCCTCTCCTCCCCTCCCCCTAAAAAAGCACAGTCTAAAGGAACAGCTCGAAAAAGGTAGGGTAATAGCAGAAAAGATAAACTAATTCTTCACATCCGTATTAACAATGGCAAAGTCTAAAAGCTCCTCAAGCTACAAATCTTTTTCATGGGAAAGGTATCGGCAGAAACATTTTTTATTGAAGTATTAACAGAAAAGTTTTCAGAACAAAGCAACAACAGAAGTAGTAACAAATTACTAAATCCATACAGAATTAATGCCTAAGTTAAGACCATACCATGCTTTTTCAGCCCAGTAGGGAATTACGTGGTTTTGGCATATGGAACGCTTACCCAACAGCCATGAGGATTCTGTTCATTGTAGCTATCTAACGTAGAGCCAGGTCTGTCACATGGAGCTGGAAGCCTCGAGCACAGTTCTGACTGTCTAGAACAAACAGACTGTGTATATGCAGGTTTTATTCATTAAATACGAACAAATCAACTGCGATGAGGCCAGCATCAGATCTACTTTAGCGCATCTGGAAGTGTGTTTCTTGCCATATAAACATGAGAAAATCTGTGCTCTGTATGTTTTCCCATAGATGATAGGAGAGTCGACCAGGTAACACAGGAAACATTGTAAAATTAAGACATCTTACAACCTCTAGTATACGTTACAGAATCTTAGGGTCTCTCTCATGCCAAGGAGTAAAAGGTTTGTTCTCACAGGCCCATGCCTAAGACAGCGATGCTGATGGAAGGTCAGCCAGCTGAATGTCAATTCTCACCCCCCTTGGCTGTATTTCCTCCCTTCCTCCAGTTTTGCACGCAAGCATTGCAGTTATTCCTCTCTGCTGAAGAAACTTCTTGTCAGCATTTAAGTGTTACCCAATACACTTCTCTCATTGCGCTCTGCTTTGCTCTTTTCTGCATTGCCACACACCTCTGCTGTCCCTCATCTCCTTTACCAATGCCATTACAACCTTTCTTCAGAAGTCCTTTTCAACTAGGTGTCATTTGAATTGTATTCAAAGAAGAGATATTGCAGAAGTATTTGGAATAATGCACTAATCAACAGTGACTCTTGATGGAAAAAAGAAGTCACTTTATTGTGACAGAATAAGGAGTGTGCATTCCTTATTCTGTGTCACCTTGTTCTGAGTAGGGAGGAACGTGAAGAAAAGTATCACATTTAATATTTATAATGAAAAGTGAACAGCAAGCTTCTCTTTACAAAACCAAACTAGTGAACTGGACTAATTCAAGTAAATAAATATCAATAAATCTCTAGGTTTTCAGAGGATCCAGTCAAATACATGGAGAGTAATCCAAAGACGTGATCACTGATAGTTACTTTGATAGGAAACAATATTTATATTTTCAGGATTTGTTGAATAGCTCAAAACTGTTACAAAAAACACCTGCTAAATGCATTTCCAAAATATTTCCAAGAATTTCTTACATACTAGAAAAGTATTCCAATAGATAAAATAAAAAAGGTTCATGCCAATATAGTATGAATCACTCACTCATAGCTATAAGGCAGATGGAGGTCAATATGCTTACTATACAGTAATTTTAAAACGTGATCAGAGCAGTCAGCATTAGTAATCACATTAGGAGGTATCTGAAGATCCAGCAACTGCAATAATAAAATTAAATGATAACCTATTTCAAGGAAGTGCATTTCTACAAAGTTCAAAACTGAAGATTCACAAGCAGCATACAACCTTGGAATACAAAATCGTTTGCATATCATGCAAAAGTTGGTATAGAGAATATATGCACTGGATTTGATTCCTGTTGGTACCATGTAGTTTTTCTCATCCATCTAGAAATTTTATGTATTGTCATATACTATTATCTATATTACATTAGAGATAGCTTAAGCAGTAATTAATGCTCCTTTCACAATGAAACATGACTTTAGCATAAATAATAATGAGCTTTGACTGAATCTTTGATGTTGTACAGCTTATTTTCAGGTTAACCCGATATTTTAGAAGAATTATTTAAATATAGTTATTATTATATAAGTAATAAAGAGTAATAGAGACAAATAGCAGCTGTGGTCACTCTTCAACTTAATCTAAAACAGGAAAACCCAAAACAGCATAGTTTATTCTTTTTATTCATTTTGTAATCACTGATATAAAACATAATCAAGAGTCACTTTGAGTCTTGATGTCTACTTTTAGATGAGCTCCCTAACTTCTCCTCTACGCTAAAAATAGAGGTTTAATATTGACATCTTATCAACACCATCATCACAGTTGTAATGTTGAGATACTTCTTAATTAGCTGTTTCCTACAAAAAACAGATTGTTTTCTGATACTTTTCTTACAAGATTTTAAATCCACTAAAAAATGATACATGAAAACGATGAAGATAGCGTTAAGTGATACAACACTTTCACAACAAATGCTTAGCATCTACAGACAATGCTACAGCGATAAAGTGATTAAAATTCTTCTGTCTGTGAAGAACTGTAACAAAAAGACTTTCCGGATCTAAGTTTAGGATGTTTTGAGTACTTTACAATCCTGGAAAAATGCAATACATTTCAGTATCTGCCATGGCACTGTAAAATGTAAATAAAAGGGAGTTTCTTTGGCTTGTACAAGAACCTTAGTGAACGCTATTTGATCCAGTAAATATCAAAACAATTTATTGTATTAATGACGAACGGTTAAGGTGCCAAATGGCCAAAAGATTAAAAGATAATTTGAGGATTTTGCCTAGAACTTAAGAATTATATTTTGTAATGCGAATTTTATCAAACGTCCTCTATGAATTACTGGGACAATCTGATTACCTGATGTGGTGGATGGGGCTACAAGTCACCTGAGAAAAAGGACTGGAAGCTGCTCTTAAATCAGCTGCTCTGGAGAGTGGGAAAAGTTATCAGCATGAAAAGTCAAGGACAGAAAAAGTTCCAAGTCTCTCTGCATTGCCCAACAACCCAGTAACGCAGATTGTTGTTCCCTGAATTGCCTGGAAACATCTGGGGCTGCGTGATCAACAAACAGCCCCCAGAACAGGAAGGGAGTCGGGGAAAATAGTATTTGTGAATTCATCTCTGTGAAACAAGACATGGTCAGAAGTGATAGGAAAATAAATGGGCCACGACAGCTGGATCGCCACTTAAATTACTCTTTCCCCCCTTTGCTGCTGTGCAAGCTTACATTTGCAGACCAGTTTCATGCCTTATGTTCCACTTTTAAAGGGATATTTTAAAAGGATTAACTGGCACCTAATCTGAAATTTTTTTTTTTTGTTCCTCAAGAGATACATATTAGTTTAGTAACAATTTGCCTTTTTGTCAAGATTCTTTCAAGAAAATAAATATCCACATTCATCCAGAAAGACTTAAGTATCACAAAAACAAATTAATTTGAAAATTAAATTATGTAGTCCTTTCAGGAGTCAAAGCCTATAGAAATTTTAACTTGTATTAATAATACAAAGGGTACACATGTTCAAGTAAAACTAAAAGCATTTCCAGTACAAGTATAAGATAAATGACACTATCATCTCCAAGAGTTAGAGACCTCTCATCCTCCAAAACCGCCCCCCTGCCTAAATTATTCGGACTTATAGCAGATCACACATCCAAGTATGATCAAATAACAGGGACAGTTCTCTCCCATTCTAATATTCATCTTAACAGGTTTCCAGGGAAAGTCTACTTCTGGCAAAAGTGCACTAGCCTCATAGATGCCATGTAGGATACACCAGGCCACAGTCATACATGCTGCATTTGCCACACTGATGTCCAATGTCTCATCTTTAGAGCAGATTTTTCAAATGGGTTAATGGTAGATCATCACTGTATCTTACCATGTAGTTTGCTACATGTTAAAACCTCAGTGTTTTCTCCCTGCAGTCTACCAAGACTTCCAGAACCAGGGAGTAGACAGCATCACTTCAATTTAATATTTTTACCCAGTCCTTCAACAGGAAAGACTTCAACACATGTCCATACTTTAGCATAAAGCAGTTCTACTGTGGTTCTATTGTTACTCTTGCTCCTGTTGCAATATTTACTATGCCCATGAGAAAAAACGATTCAGTATCACCATAGATAAAGTTAAGATCGGCACTATTGCTCGATTTTCCACTCCTTCCTTTCATTTATAACCTTTTTCACGAAAGTGATCCTAAATTCTATTTTAGAAAAAGCCATCAGTGTCTGAGGCAATTTTTGTGTGTACTGGTTCCTTTTCTCCTATTGCAAACAGCAAGAATCTGAATAGTATTAAAATTCAATATATTTATCATTTATTTAGATGGAATAATTGGAAGTGGGAGATATCAATAAGATGACAAGATGACTTTTAGCTTGCATAGGACAGACAGAAGACCATGAAAAAGTAGCACATCAATATGAAAATACCTGCCCTTTAAATATGGAACTTAAAGGAAAGTGCACTACATTTCAGAGGGATATTGGTCTTAGAAACACTGATGAGAAACTGTCCTAATGCCTTTATTTTAAAAATGGCTCCAATAAAATTGTTGGCCTATGTTTAAAAAAATTTTTAAAGAAACTATAGACCATGTATGATGAATTGAAAAAACTTCTGATGAATGTAACATATTTGTGGATCAAAAGGGTTAACTCTTTGAAATAGAATTATTTTATAAAAATACTAGATTGAAAGCCTCTCTTCCCTGTCCAAACTACCAAGTGTTAAGGAACGCCCCAAAAGGCCTGCAGGCTTCGTAAGAATTATTTAATCCAGTTTTGTAGTGCAATCTTTTCAAGGAAGATATGCTGCTATTAAAATTAAGCAAACAACGTTTCATAGTTTATTACTCATGACTTTAATGTAAGAATTACACTCTTATATCATTGCAATCCATATCTTTGTATTATTCTGTCCTATAAAACAAAAAGTTAGTGTTGATCAATTTACCGCTTTGAATTATATTACAAAATTTGCCTGGAAGTTGGTTTTTATACTTTGATCTAAGACTATTACCCAAGTCTTGTACAATGTAATTAAATATATTAAACCAGCCCTTCGGGACCTCTTGCTCTAAAATGAAATTTCAGATCCAAAGCGTGCCTGTAACCTTTACTGTAACCATGTCTAAAATGCTTCTTGCAATTTCACAAGTAATCAGATCTCAATAGAAAGGCAGACACTTGTTGATAGGACTCCTCCTTACTGATATCCCCAAGGACAAATTTACCATATCATGACTGAAACAAATCCGACTTTAAAAATAGGGGCTCTGATATAAAGATATTATGAGTAGTGAAGTAATGCATCTGGCATACTTACGGTCAGTTACAAAGCATGTACACTGCTGCTGCTTTTTTGCTGGACCCACTGCCAGCTTGTTGAAAAACTTCATATTCAGTGACATACTACATTTTTATTCCATTTCAGGGTGATTGCAATATGCAAGTCAGCAGTCGTAAGTTAGTAATAAGCCAAAAGGTTGAAGCATTACTTTAAAAGGCCAGCTTTAAATTACCTTGACTTTATGGAGGATGTCAAATATTTTTTAATCTTACCTCTCTCAAAAAATAAAAATAATAATCACTAAATGAAAAGCAAGATTTAACTGTACAGATAATAGCCTGCGTGCCATTATGGGAATATGCAACTAAAATATATGCAAAACAGCCATATTCACAATGAATGTAAGCAAACAACAAAATATTAGCTCACAACGAAAATGCAGGAATCTGACACAGTAAATTTTTACCACATAGCTGGAAAACCAGACCTTCTCCCCCCTCATTAATCAATGTGCTCAATACAGCGTTGCTACTGTGCGCAGGATATGTGATTTCATCACATATAGGTACAGAAGTGCATAGGTACATAAGACGCCAGCTGAGAATTATTAAGCTCTGGGTTCCTGCATTCCCTGTGTAGTTCCCTAGACTTCTCCATGGAAGCACTCAGTAGAAGTTCTCCCTGAATGTGGACATAGCACTTGGTACCGCATGTCGGAACGTCAGTTCAGAAAAAGCAGTCTCATTGTCCTGTCCTGTTGCTCCTGTGCACTGTTAGTATACCCCCCTTCCCGTTATTTGCTGTCTCTGACGCATTAGAGTTTAACAGCTGTCAGTGGTTATTGATCAAATACATGATTTTGTAAACCTGGATATCGTCAGCCAGAAAATGGCAGGAGTCAGTAACCACTGCTCACGACTGTATACTTCACTTAACATGTTGTTCTCCTCATTAGGATGCCTTTTATAGGAATGACATTGAGCAAGAGAACATGTTCTGCCATCTGACAAATTTGGAATCCTGATCCTGATCCACTGAAACAGGATCATCAGCTTTCAAGGGCAGCCTACCACCTTTCTGCCTCCCTGCCTGACAGTTGCCATACTGATGTACTCCAACATTAGCAAATCACTTGGCTTCAAGGTGTTCCTATTCAAGGTGGCACTGTAATTCCATACGCACTGGTTGTACTCCTTGAAGCTCTAGAAGGATAGAGGTTGACTTCTCACCCAGAACCTTTTCTTTTTTGCAAGATAATTCTTTCACAGTCAGTGGGACATCTTGCATGTTTTAACTTAAGCAAGCGTTCAAATATTTTGTTAAACTGAATCTTTAGCCATCACTTCACTGTAACTAAAGGCAGAATATCAACCCCAGAGATATTTTTAAAAAGAATCCTTAAGTAGATTCAGAGAAAGTATTACAATGTAGATACTCTTATTCTTTCCAGCTAAGAAAACAACATACTATCTGTTCTGAAACACAAAGGTAACCAAGGAAGCGCTACGTCATTTCCAAAAGGTTCACTTTGCAAGAGTAAAGTGGCTTTTTATTACTATTTAATTTCATCCACTTCTGTGTATTTCATCTTGGAAAGCAATACTGCATAGCACCAAAACATTTCTTACGCATAACAGGCATGTAACAAGAATTATAAATGAGATACTAAAGAAAACACTAATTTCTCCACATGATTATTTTCAAAGGCCATATCTATTTTCTTCATTTATCCAAGCCTGATCCTACCTTGTCCAAAATATCTCATTTATTTGGTTTTGCTACGGACTAGGAAAAGCTACAACAGTAGTGTAATTTGATCTCCCTAGGAGATGAATCAATCTGTCAAGAGCATCACCAATTTTAATTAAAAAAACATTGATTAATAATACTAAGCATTTTAATGCGTAACTGATTTTTTTTAACTTATGGATTATGGCAAATGTGTTACCTAAGGAATAGGCTTACAATGTACCTGTATAAATACCACAATATGATATCAATGCATAATTTCAAAGTGCCCACATATGAGGAAGGCATATATAAATAAATGGATTTGTTGCATTACAGTCAGAAAACTATACAGTCAACATGCAGTGAGCCAATATGTTCAGGAAAATAACTAATTTATGTCAAGCATATAAACAGCAGCAGCCACTCAAAACCCTCTTGCCAAACCTGACAGCTCGATTATGCCAGCCACTGTATTTAGCAACCAGGGGTACAGACAGTCTTTCTTATTTTGCATCTTCCAATGAAGAGTCAGAAATCATTCTAATTTCTCTAACCCTGCCCATCCTAGTGAACCGAAATTCTTAAATACACCAATTAGAAGAGTTAGAAATAGGCTTTTTGGTCCCCTAGTTCACTGCCCCTTGAAGAACAAAGCATTAGAAGAAACAGCATTTTACCTGAGAGCCAGTGAGCCAGGTTACTCCAGTATTTGCAGTTACACCTTTATATATGAGATTAATATGAGCATTCTGCCACATAGAAAACAACTTTACTGACATGACATAACTCACTAAGAATTAAAGACCTGCCTGAAATATCTTGTGCCTCTTTCTTAAAAATTCATTAAATGGGTTTAAAAAGTGACTATAGAGTCTCAGACTTTTTTTCGTATCTTCCAGGTTTTTTTTTTTTTTTTTTTTTTTAAAAACACTCACATGATAACAGCAGATAACAAGAGACAAAAATTAACTGTGTTTGCTCCCTCTATGTAACTTTGTACAGGTCAAAACCTCTCTGTTTCATTTACCCATCTCAAAAACATGAACAATGCCTAACTTCCTCCTGGGAATTGTGTGGAGGCCTAGAATATTAATCTTGGAAAAGTACCTTGTACTGTTTTCAATTCAGAGATTTCAAAGCATCAAGTTTTATCTTGTGAATCTACTCCTTATTGCCTCTACATTACCAAGCTCGTACAGAATTAACTACGATCATTTAAATCGGTACAGCTTCTAATAACCTTACATACCTCAGGAACTAAAAAATGATGATAAAGGTAAAATAACTTAAACCAACATTTCAGGTTTTCCTACTTACAGCTGTAAAATGTATTGCGATATTACACAGTCCATCCATTTCTGTAGTGCCAGTGCTGTATTTAACATTTACAACAATCTCTTCCATAGCCTTCTCTGTCTAGATGCAGTGCTTAAGGAGGCTTCTAAGAGTGATGATCCATTTCATTACAGAAACCTTACCTAAAATGGTTACAAAGCAGCCCTACTGGGGGAGCTTGTGTCGATTTTAAAAAGCTTTTCTTTACGTTTTTATGCAAAAAATATAGGCATCACTACAGAATGTACAGTATTTTTCCAGTTGTTATAAAAATTAATGGACTGATGTTCAGAGCTAAAGAACAACAACAATTAAAGTAGTTAACCAAATCCTGTTGATGCCCATCATAAGCAAATACAGTGGGAATATTTTAGATTAAAGGAGTAAGAAAATCCTTAGGTGATAAGTAAATACAGTAGGGATCTGTTAGATTAAAGGCAAAAAAAAAAACAAAAAACCACACACACACCCCCGCAACACACCCTTAAAATTTACCAGAAATACTTATGTTCTGAAGAGAGCTCAAAGGACTAGAAAATCCTGAAGTTACTTGCACAGAAACTGCTTGTATTATATTTGTTTTCAGTAAACCCAATAGACTATGAAATGAAGCAGAAAAAATACTATAAAAAATAAACCCCACAATTAAGCTCAACATTCACAATACATATGGACGAGCTATGAGAAAATTTCATGGCTTAAGCAAGCATTAAAATAAGCAGACGACTTTTTCAAAGCTTAGTTAAAACATTTTAATACTTCTGTTGTTTCATTCATCATCTTCTAGCTGTATCTTTCTCAAAATTCCTATGATTTCTGCATGAATAGATCATGAATAAGCTGTCATCGTCTGCATTCACACCAAGTAGGCCTTTATCATGACATCATTAAAGTACCTTAAGTCTATCCCGATAACCTCATGGATTTTCCATCCCTGCTTTTTGCTAGAGGTCAGCTTAGCTAATCCTCTTCAAATGTCCACCAGAACATATGCATATGAAAACATGATTAAGTCCATTTTGTACTACATCATGAAAGGGATTTATTGGTTAGAATCTAGCAATCTGACAAGAGCCCCTAAAGTCAGTAATGTATTTACAACAGAGATCTGAGCAGTAAGTCTGCTGAAATTACAGACCATCATCTGTGCAGACGTGGTGGACTGAAGGGCACTGTAATAGATCTTTCTCAATAATCATGTATTTTGATCTAGCAATGAACAGCAACTAAATCGCACTTTTCCACTGACATGATTCATTGTGCTAAAACCAGTTTTAAAATGCAAATCTGCCTTTATAGAAAACATTAAGAAAGAAATCAGGAGAATTTCAGAAATATACTCATCAGAAACATGGATAAATTTTTTGCTATAAAGTCAAGAGTTTTGAAATTAGATTTAATAATAGAAGCCTTCAAGAATAAGTGAAAACAATCTAAAGCTATTCATTCTCCTGAAAACTACACAGGAAGGCATTCATCTAAGTTTGCTGTGATATACTTTAAAAGCAGGCTGAAGGTAATGACAGTTAAAACTCCGAAAAGCTACTCTACGTCGTTCTATATTGTTTTACTGAACCCTTGGGAGTATGTCTTTCTGTATGTTTGAGTGATGCACACAGCTTTGACGACACTTCAATTATCTCTGGCTGAAATTGAATCTGTTAAGAACACTGTAAACCGAATAATCCAATTCCTTCTAATACACCAGACTGAATCCCTGAGCCCTAATGAACGTTTTTCCTCCCTCCATTCCCTTTCCCTAGAGCTAACTAAATTGTTGAGTCAAGAACCTAGCAATTACGTATCATTTAAATATTTTTAGTTTATACGCATTTATCATTCGCAAGTGAGGACATGATTGCCGTAAGCTTCCCAACAATGCAATGTAATTTTAATTACCAGAAATCCAACGCATTAGGTGAAGTAATGCCATCAATATCTAAAACAATGAACTCAATGGGTCTAGCAATATTGGAATTACTGGGAAACATGGTTTATAGTACCAGCTATGATTTTTTTAAATTCATGTATCTTTACGTACTCTGTATTTCGCATACAGAAATTTGTATTAAAAAGAACACAAAAATAATGTCCAACAGCTTCACTTCCTTGTTAGCATATAACCTCCAACAAACCTGAGTCCTAAATACAACACAGAGTCAAGAACTTGATAGTCTGGAGGAGGAGACTTCATATTACTCAGCTGGACAATAAACTTCACAAAACTGGACAGGACCATGAGCAACCTGAATTAACCTTGAAGATAGCCCTACCATGAGCCTAGAGTTGAACTAAGTGATCTCCAGCAGTTTCTTCCAACCTCAGTTACTCTACAGTTCCTACACTTTGAATCAGAATTTCTTGTCCCAGTTACACATAATGGCTAGGAAGAAATACTTCAATGATATCTTAACAGAGGATCCTAGACAGTTCTACGCAATATACCTTAAACTGCCATTACTTTTATATCTTTTGTATTCTGACATTAGAAAAATGTTAATTAAAATTCTAAAAATAATGTTTACCATGATCCTCTGTACACAACACTGCTATTAATACACAAAATCACTAGGTATTTATTTTTCCTCACAACTGAAAAACAAGACGAGGACCTCTAACTAGATCTTTATCTGTTCAGTTGAAGAATTTATTTTAAAACAGGGTTAGTCAGTGATCTCAATATCTTTGAAAGAAATCAGACGTGCCTGAGGTTTGTGAAAATACTTGCCAACTGTTATCAAAGTAAATATACATGTAGTGAGTCAGTCCAATCTTCATTAAACATTATCCATACTAATTTATCTAAAAATAAACTACACAACCCCAGTAAGTGGCTTATCAAAAATGAAATGCATAGAATTTAGAATATCACATATTTCAAGTTACTAAAAGCCATTTTAAAAGGTTGGGATCTCAAAAAACATTAGCTTTTCTCCACGTTCCTCATTCTTACAAGCTTAAGGATACTTCCCAGTGTATGCAGTTTGAGAAGTAAAAATCAGTAATTTTTAAGATAAGTAGTAATACTGCATCTGGGACACAACATTGGCTACGAAATTCAAAATTCTGAAAATCCAAATTGAATAGTATGAAAGCTGACAGAAATCTGCTCTCTTTACTGTTAATTTTCTACTTCAAAACAATTATGCAGTAGCATTCTACAAATATCCACAGCCAGAGGATGACAAGACACACCTGCGACACTAAGGCTGCAACACAAAGACAGAGGCAGTTTCTATTTGAAATTCAGCAAGAGTTGGGCGATTTCACAGCACTGCTCTGGAACGTTCTCATACACCACTACTACTTCAGCAAATCCTACAGAGTGTTGTGGGATTTCAGATTGTTTAGAAATGGAGGAAATTTACTGACACAAATTACTGTAGTTTCTCTGAGATCACTACAGATTTAAGCAAAAATAAGAGCAAACTGCAATATTAATTTTTAAACAAGATAAATATATAATAATATAAAAATTGATGATATTTTAAATACGACATGAACTTCTCCAGGAAGTAAATCCAAACAATATACAAACATCTGATCTACAAAGCAAATATTAGTTGGACCAACAGTGATTGAAAAATATTGTCTTCCCTGAGCTACAGTTTCCAAACTTTGATTCTGTAAGAACTTCAGGACACCTGAACTTGCACTTTATAAGCAAGTTTATCTCTGCTTCACAGATTAAAATTCTCATCTTTGCTTTTGGTAATTCTTTGGCGTATTTTAGTGAGAAACACATCTTTCAATGAACCTTACAACCTCTATCACCTGAAAATTAAAAATGCAAACATTTTAAACCTGTCTAAGAGATATTGCAACCTCTTCCTCTTAGACAAACTGAAAAATTTTGATCTTTATCTAATGCTGCCATTAGGTAACCTAGGTGAATTTCATATTAGTTGAAATTATCCCATCATCTTAATAGGAGTGCTCTTCTGCAAAAAAATTTCAAAAAAATATCTTTTCCACTTGCTCTTCAATAGTTAGTTTAATAGTTAATCTGATAATACAACATAATTGAAACAAAAATGCCACAGTATGGGGGCATTAGTTCCCAGTTTAACAGGGCTAGTGAACTCCAAAGCACAGGCAATGATCAGACACCGAGGACCATGCCCATGCTTCTACACGCTCTATTAGCTCTGCTTTGACAAATGAGTAATGTCAATAATCTCCACAAGGAGGCATATCTAACCTTCTTCACAAAGTGGACCTCGTAACATACTTTGGTTACTCTTTACCCAGAGCTAATTTTCTCAGCTCTTGCTTCCTCATTTCTTAATTTACCTTTGCAGAAGCAGTCTGCTTTTGCACAACTATGCTTTACCTACACTTCTAAGCAGCCTTGAGATAGCTCTCAAAAATGATGTCCTTTAGGACTATCCAATCTGTTGTCACATTGGTGAACACCAGTAATTTTTCCAGAGAACATTCAGGTAACTCTTTTCCCTGAGGAACACATTAAGAGGCAACAAAAGGACTGCTTTGTCATCTTTGGGATGAGACTTAAAAATTAAGCCCCAGAAATTGATGCCCATTAAATAACCTGGGCGGTTGGGGGGGGAGGGCGAGGGCAGTCAGTTTTTAATAACTGAATGGTAGCCTAGTGAATTAATATCTGGTGCATCTAACATTTCAGGGTTTGCTTGAAGCTCAGGACACAGCCTGCAAGCACTGCTTTAGTCAGACTCACCACCTCCAGGAATATCGAGTACTTTGTAATTGCCAGATTCATCCTGACTCATCCATGGTCTAATATCAGACAGGATTAATACTTGCTTAATTGCTCTCACTTCAAAATCTCAATACATACTCTAGTCATTCAGTCTGGACAGGCAGTGTTCAAACCAGCTCCCTTTAAGAGGGAAATTCAGTTCTGAACACCCACTCCAGCCATTGCCCATATTTACCCCTGTTTGGGTTTACATTGGCCCTTAATGGCTTTATCTGAACCTAGGCACCCTTGGGTATTTAATGGTGATCATCCCCAAACTCCCTCCTTTCTGAATCGGACTTAATCTGCCAAAGACCAAGGACCAGAACTGCGCAAGCTCTATCAGTGGTCTCCCTGACTACGACTCTAGGTTCTTCTTGAATCTAGGGGGTTGCCAACACTTATTTCATCTTTGCTCATATTCACTCTGCCAGCCAACCACTCCTTATCCAATCAGAACTGCTCCCTTTATACAGCTGACTAACACTTCATTTAAAATATGTAATTCATCAGATACATACACTTTAAATTATGTGATGCTTTACATACCACCTTCTTTCCACTGAGACCATGTATAGAATACTATTAATACAGATGAAACCTACAATAGTAAGTTATTCTGCTTAAATACACCTATGAGATAAAAATCTTCATTTTCAATAGTTCTGTCACACAACATAGTGTCACATACCTAAATTCCCCCTCCAGTTGTCCCAGGTTTTCAAAAGAAACGAAGGAGAATTGGGTCTTTCCCATGTAGTTCTGAAAAATCTTCCCTCTGGAATTTCTGAGAAGTGCTGAATTTACTTCCCTGGCTGCTAAACCCCTTCCTCCTCAAAAGAGGTACAAAGAGCAAACTTGCATTTTTGCTTAAAACTGCCCTCACAGTGAACTTGGAAGAAGTCACCCTTGGAATGAAAACACAGACCAAATTCCATGTTCTTTCAGTTCCTAAACTATGGTGGCTGCCCTGCTATTTCAGTTAGATGAATATTCTTCAGTTTCTTTGGAAATCTACTGTGTAGCTTTGCTGTACATTATTATCAATCCTTAGAGACAGCAGAATTTTAGCTCTCAGTGAAGCGATGCTTATTTACTGCTCAGGCGTATTTCAGAACGGAAGGCATTTATATATTCAGCATTTCATGGTCTTTCTGTGGCTGTCCCTACTACATATGCTGAAGGATTTCTAGTGTAGGACTTGTATTTTATTAGAAATAGTATCCTTTTAATGAAAATGTTAGGTCATATATTTAAATCTCAAATGTAAAAGACAATAAATTACCAAGTTCTAACATAATAAATATTCCATACAGAAAAATATAATTGAAAAAACATTAATTTCCTCCCTTATTTTTCAAGTCAGAGAACATTCAGAAATATATAGAAATATACAGTTTGTGCCTGTTATCTACAGTTGTTGAATTACTTGAAATATGTTTAGATCGTGGACAGGAGTATCTTCAAACATATAATATTTACAAGAAAATAGGGACAACTGGAGAAGTAGATAAAATATTTCTCCTTATTTGGAAAATTGTTGAAAAGATCTTATCACCATTCAGAAACAACGAACAGTTGTTACTTCAACTGCAGTGAATTTCAGTTCTGTTGTTATCTTTCTGGAATTTGAATTGCCTCAAATATTTAAGGCTATGGTTTGGAAAGACAATAGTATTTTACAACCAGAAGACACATTTTCAGATTATGTTTTTACAAATCTGATAGAAACAAGGAGGGAAAAAAACCCAAAATAACAACAAAAAATATAATACCCTAAAGGTTCAAGTCTCCAAATAAAATATCTATTGAGCTGTGGGGCGTAACAGCACCAAGCTTTGAGGATCACTTTCTTTAAATCAATTATGATCAATACAAGGCAGATGGCTAGCCTGTCACCCCGCATAGAGCTGTCTGTATGATAAGGTCACTGCATCTGTCATTGGGAAACTACTGCAAAAGCCTCACATCTAAAACTCTCTAAACTCATAGCCCATCTATTTGAGGAGAGTGCATCAGGGACTAAGATGTGCAGTTGAAGGAATTAGATGGGGTTACCACATTTGACAGTGTTTGTCAAATCATTATTATTATTTTTTTAAACCTTCGTGGAGAGATGCAACAAAACTGTGTTGTATTATCCCTCTAGTCAAAAGAAATTTTTAATAGCTTTCTCTTTCTCCTCAAGGTGGCCTTGCTTGAGCAGGGGGGTTGGACTAGATGACCTCCAGAGGTCCCTTCCAGCTGCAACTGTTCTGTGATTCTCCTGTGGTATTTTCAAGCACCATTTTATACAATTTCCCAGACTGCATAATTTTAAATAAGCACCACACTATGTATCAGTTATTAGTAAAGTAGTTATTACCATAATTAAATGTTGTTTCTTTGAATGGACATATATTGCAAGTTCATACTATATCATAACTGGTACTGTACAACAAGCTGTAAAATAATCTCTCCTGCTGCTTCTGAAACTCACTCTAGAATAGTGATAATTACCAAGTTATATTACTTTTATTATTACTTTTACAGTACAGACGGTGATATACATACTGTATTGCTACGAGGAAAAAAAATGAAGTGAAAATTAAACTTTTAAAACCAAGTACGAAAACAGTCTTCCAGTAAGGTTTGTAAACACTCAGATGTTTTCTGTGCTGTTAAAATGTCCATTTTGATTATATATACCAAATTATAGCAGATTAGTCTGCTATCCGGAGGCTAAATCCATTGTTCGTTTTTTTCTGATGGCCTCACTTAGTCTTACTTGCTTCCTTAATACCACAAGCAAAACTAATAGAACTGATATGACACCACTGAAAACAAACTGATGTATCTGTTTTTTCCTAAGCTCTAGTTTAGAATAAGTAGCTCTGTGTTGTTTAATAGCCTGAATACTCATAATTTATTAAACATTTTAAAATATTCAAACATTGTTTGAATGGGATACCTGGCACATAATTTACATAAAAGAAATTTCTCACTAAAACTAGCTTTTCCATTTATGTTTTTTTCAAACAAACAATGAAATCAAGAAATTAGAACTATACATCCTCTATCATTAATAAAAGTCCTCACTATGTGTGAAGAAAATTAGTCACACTTAAGTACATGTAACATTTCTATTTGAAAATAAAGCAAGTATTTCTCCACTTAGCTAATAAAGTTATGTCCATTACTAATTGCATGTTCAATACCATACATGTATTGAACTATATGCTTTTAATAGCAAAGTAGGCACATTCCATACTGAATGGGCTTGTGATACAAAGTTTCTCAGATTTTCAGATATTGCAAATTTATTAGATTTATAACCAGCAATAAAATATTACTGTTAAACATTAAGACACGCAAAACAGGCAGTTTTAAAGCAAATGCGTGAGCTAAGAAACGCTATTCATTGCATGTCCTAACAGCAGAAAGTCTAAATTACTGTTTAAATCACGTTCTGTGTTCAGCTGGTTTCTTCCTTGACAGTAAAAATAGTCTTTTCCTTCTTGGGACTAACACTATCATGAACTCTTTCCACTCATTAGGCAAACATGTTTCCAGAGGACCTACTTTTGAGGCCCCCTTAAGTAGAACATCGACAAGACAATTTGCAACTTCATGGACAAGTAAATCTCCATTTATTTGTTAGAACATTTCCTTCTACATTTACCTACTGAAACGTGAAAAGACTCATACACCTTTCTTTACTCCTCTAAAAGAATTACAGAAACATTCTGGTCAAATTTAATACAATTTTTCTTACATAATCACTATAGAGCTAATGAATTAGGCCAACTTTTTTTTTATTCCACTGACTTAAAGAGTAAAATATCCGAGTGAAATAAATAAAAGTAGTCCAAGTATACCGGAAATTGTTCAAGCTCTCCGGTATTCTAAAAAAGCATTCTAATGCAGTAACAGGATATTATAAATCTCACAGCGTTTTACTCCTATAGCACTAAAAGGATGCATGGGGTGGGCATCTGTTTCTGAATGAACAGGTGAAATACCATCTCCTCTTATCACTAAGATATTACAGAATTCCAGAGCACTGGGGTCTGATAATAGAATTCTTTCCATAATATCTCTCCCAGACCCTTAGTCACACACGAGACTATTTAAAGAAAATCCTAGATACCAACTATTGCTGAGCACACATGCTCAGCATGTTCTGTATATAGAATTAGCAGAGTTGTATCCATTCATAAGAACAAGCAGAAGGCATAAAATTGCTCACAGTAAGCACCCTCGTAATACATACACATATAAAGTCATGAACTCCATTTCAATTCAAAAATTATAACTTCATAATGAACAAAAGACTTTCCATTTTGCATCTTCCTGAAGAGCTTCAGCATATCCAGCAAATTAACAGATGTAGGAACTAATGAGTCTTCAAGACAGCAGGATAGGGGGAAGAAAATAAGATAAATTCAATCCTGATGATGTATGACAGAATGATTCACTAACATTTTGCCCTCTAAGTAAAGGCAGGCATTGTATGAAAGCAGTGTAAAGCATATGTAGCATAAAAATCAGAGGGAGGAACTTAGGAAAACTAACAAAATATGCAACTTGGTAGAAAGGTTTTCCTTATTCTTCACAGTTTTGAACATAAAACAAATCTATACAAATCAATTAATATGCTGAGGGCTCCATAAAGCACAGGTCTTCTGCAGAAAGCACAAAAGACACGTTCGTAACTTATTTGTGTCATCAAGTGTGGTCCTCATCTCAAGCATCTCTGTTGATCCCACAAAAAAAGGGCAGGTTATCAATTGGCACTAGCATTAGTTTTTTACTTTTTTGTTCTATTACCTCTAATTTTAAGCAAGTTTTTTTTTTTTTTTTCAAATAAAGTCCGTTCCTCAAGCAAATCACCCTTTAAAAGAGCAGACTAGCATTCATACACTTACATAAATTACTGCTCAAACAAAACTTCCCAGGCAACTATAATTATTCCTTAGCTTTAGTAAAAACAGTCAATTTAAGCATGTGCTCTTTCATCTCTTCCTAATATTAGTATTACAAATAATATTGCTCTTCCTTACTACGCATAAACTTTCCAAACATAAGTAAATTTACTCATGTGTGTAAATGCTCATGGATCAGGCCGGAATCTTTTGCTGCAAGATATCCTTCTAATTACTTAATGCTATTATTATCCCCTTGTATCAATTCTACAAGACAGTATCATACTCTATTTGATGAAATACTTTTTCTAGTTTCCTTAGGAGGAGGGGGGAGAAAATAAAAAGAATCTTAAGCTTTCAAAAACGAAAGATATATTTGGTGCCTAATTTTATTACCAAATTAAGCTTCTGGTTCATGCAGTTGAGGCCATTGATTTTAGTTGATTTTGTTCAAGTAGCAATTTAACCTACTCTCCCATCACTCTGAAAACAACTTCAAATAGTTATTTCTTAATTTGGTAAGCATATGTATAAAATTCTTATTTGCTCTATATTTCTGTTATCCATCAATACAATATGAAGTTCAGATAAAGAAAATATTTCTGTATTGTTAGCTTTGCCACCGACTCGTTCCATTGACCCTGAACAAATAACTTGATTTTCTTTGTTCTCCCATTTCTGCATGTAAACAATGCAATAACAACGTAATAGAGTATTAATTTTTCCTCAAAAGAGTTTAAGTAACATGTTTGGCCTGCAAAATGGACTGAGGATATTAAGTACTGACAAGTTGTCAGGATTAAGATAATGCATCTAACTAAAAGGTAGAAATATACTGTACTCCAGCTGTAGATGTGTTCTGAAAAAATTCTTAAAAGTATTTCAGCTCCTCAGTAGGTGTTAACCATAAAAAGCTTTTCAGAGAGGAATCCGTATTCTTTTCTGAGTTGCTTTCCTAATATAGTTCTCTGAAGTTTTCAGTCCTGTACAGCAGGAATTTAAGAAAAAAATGTTTCCTACGATACATGCAGAAAGAAAAGTGCTTTAGTACTCATTCACAGATAGAGATGAGGTTGAATACACAAAAGATAGTTTAAGTTTTCATAAACGGAGAGGTTAGAGATGCAGAAGACATGCAAAGGAGGAAGAACTGGAAGAGTATTTTCAGAGTCGATAACCTTCCCCTACGCTCAAGCAGGCATGATTCTAAAACATTGCTTAATGTATCAGCAACCTAATCATATCGAAAGACAGATGGGGCCTTCGAATTCCAGAAAGGCTACGGGACAAAGCTAGCAGCTCAGTCTCAGTCAAACGGTCTGAAGGGGGACACAGTGCAGGGTACTGAGCATCGAGGCAGAACGGGCCCAGGGAGGAGACTGCTTCCAGTGCTACCGAACAGACTTCTCCCCAGCCCGTCTCTTAACGTTCGCAATTTAAGAAGTGGGTTACAAGCTCTAACTGGAATGCCAGGGGACATGGGTAACAGATGGTATATTTATACTGCTGTGATCAATGTGACTACAGTTCACCTTTAGCTACCTCTCAACTTGCAAGCTTACATACCAGTAACAGCACATCCACAGCAGCACAAAGCTTCTGTAATTTGGAAGATTTGACAAAGAATTGACAACACACTCCGGTGATTGCTAGGGCTATTTATGGCTAAAATACTGCTGTTTAAGTTAGTTACTTTAAAATTGAACCCAAGAAATCTTTAAGGGCTGTGATCCCAGTTAGATCCTACCTGTGGTATAGGTACACCCCTAACTAAACTTCTATTCACATCCAGTAAGGCTAATCACACAGACTTTTCTTTGATACGCACCTTGTTGTATTTATTTATTAACCAGCTCTGTGGCCTCAGCAGAGGATTACTGCAAGATATACTGCATAGCCACAATTTAAAATTGCAGGTTGAACCAAAAACTAAGCAATTTTTAAATCATGGCTGTGCAGTTAGTAAAGTTTCAGGCTAGCTACTTGAGAAAACATTCTTATCCTTATGTGTTTTATATGATGGGCTTCAAAGTAAGTGGCATTACTTTGAGTTGTTTAGTTTCTGGGAGAAAGCTATGCAAGTCTTAAATGGCTGAGAAATACAATAGGGACCCTTAATGGTCCAGACACATTTATTTTCTCTAAACACTAACAGTGTGCAAAAGCACTTAGGACCAAATGAATTAGGACTTAAAAATAGGATCTACAAGAGGTCCATTCTAACCTGTAAAGAAAACAGGATAACCTAGAGCTATTTCTTTAGATCCAACTAAGCAAGCATAAATAGAATGTAAAAAAAATATATAAAATACTTATTTTCATATTAGGATGTGATAATACGGAAAAGGAGCAAATACCTGTAACATCTCAGCAAGATGAATAGCTATCCTGCGAAAGATAGTGGGGAACAGAGGGAAGTTAAAGGAATCATTCTTCCTTTCTCTAAATAGCATTCAATGATAAGGACTATTAACCCAACATATTTCTACTCCCTTTAAAAGACATTTAGTAACTCATCACTCACTAACCCACCTGCACCCTACCTAAGGAAGCCTAGTAGCTATAGAATTAAGCAACTCCTAACAAGACCAAACTATACTTGTGGTAATTTCATCACAAGTAGATTTATTTTCAGTTAATTGGCACCTAAACCCAAATATGCAAAGAAAAAAATACCAACAAAAATAAAATGCATAATGTATCATTCTTGATCAATTCCTTGAACAGGAGTAAGAAAATAACAGCAATTACAGAAGAACATTCAGCAATTAGCTCTTCAAATATATTAACCTTTTGCTGCTTTATACCTAATGGGTACAATTGGTTTTAATGAAAGATTTTTTTTTTTTCAAGCTTTCTAAGTGTATTTCTGTAAGAAAACTTTTATGTAACTTTCTAGTATAGCTGCAAAATCATTTGTTGTGCATCTCGTGCTAAAACACAGACCAGTGTGTAAATTTTAAGTCTTAATGATTTAATATCCCTTCTACATTTTCATCAGCTGATAGTTATCAGGTAAATAATTCATATTGCTCTATTAAAAAAAAAATTTACCTTCTTTTCTAGAATTTTCCCTACTTTCGAGTTCAAAAAAAGAGTTGTTGTTTAATAATAAAAACCCTCAAACAATGGAAAGCTTAGCAAAATGCTTTATAAATTATTCTGCAGATCTTTCTCAAATTTGTTTCTGTAAACTCAGGATAATGTGAAAATGTAATAATTTTTTTGAACAGACAGCAGACATAGTAGCTCGTTGACCAAAAAACCCCAAAGTAACCTCTGTCAGGCTGCTCAAGCGGCCCCACCTAGCAGGCCAAACGCACAGTACTATCTGGAAAGAGATTTTTTTTAAGTGAAGGGGTGATGGCTAACACTTCCTCACGGCCACTACTGACACGCTATGACAGCTCTGGACATTCTCCTCAGAACAAACTGTCTCTTTCTGACCTGGGCTCTTCCTTGCGCAGTTTTGCTCTGGAAAGGGACTGCTCAGGGATAAGAATGCCTTGCTTCCTTGTGTCTTAATCGGTAACTAAGGTAAGGTTACTGATTCCACAACGGTGTAGTGTTGTCATGCCATACTAATTCCATTCCAGATATTGAAGGGTGATACCAGCATATCATGACCTCAAAGTAGTTTTATACATATCTACAGCCTTGGTGTAAGCCTTTTAAACCCTCAAATTAAGGAAAAAGCTTATTAGAAACATGATTTAACATACATTTATGACTGCATACCTACACAACTAACAATTTCTGAGCATAGTAATAACAAGTTACAATTTTTTCTATCCTTAGCGTATTAACATCATAATCACACTTATTTCTAACACAATATAAAAGTTGTTCATTTTTATCTGTAAGATATATTGAAAAAAAATAAAAATTCATCCAATTCAATATCAAGCAAAATCTTCCCAGTAATGTTCTCTTATATTACATTTATTCATGAGAAAGGCTACTTCAAACTGATATTGCTGACATCGCTGCTTATTTTGGCATTAACAGAGAGTTGAATCCAACTGCTAGACAGCATAAAAGAGTATCCAAATAGTAATAACATGCTATGCAACCTTTTCTACTTACAAGTTCCTGTTCTACAGCTCCTATGTATACTGTGTAATTCTGCCTTGCCAACAACATTTTGGTCCCACCCTTTGACAAGCAGCATGTTAAAAGCTACTCCTACCGCCAAAAAGCTTCACCTTATTCTGAATGTGGTCCTGCCTCAGCACAAGTCGACTCTTGATCTGCATTAAGTATTACCAGTTGCATGCTTCACTGGTTAACAGTGGCTCGTCCCTTTCCACCCCGTTAGTGGAAGCAAAGTACACCACGAAAAAATGTTACTGCACAATCTAGGAGAATTAATGGAGCATTATTTGCACAGAAAGGTACAAGTTAGCACGTTTCACCCTACTTACTACTGTACAGCTAATGGAGTTAAAGAAAATGATCAGCTCCATTTCTTGGAATGGAAACATCTTTTTTGGTTTTAAGACAAGGACATGTAAAGAAATATAAATAAGAGGCAATCAACATGAACCCTTATTTTACCACAGAGACTTGGACACAAAAAGGACTATGACACAGAAAGATATGATACAGTAAGATTTAGGAAGAAGTGCAGTTCTTGCATATAAGAATAATGGATTTGCGTTTGAAGTAGGAGGTTGAGAAGTGCTTCACTGTGTTTACAAAATAACTTTCCTGAACTTGTGAATAATCAGTACAATTTCAAAAGAATATGACATAGAAGTTATTTCTCATAAAACTCACTACATAAATAATACAAGTAGAACAAACTAAAGCAGAAAGAAGTTCTTGTTCACAGAAAAAAGCGGATTTTAACAAAGCATTCATCTATCACTTCATATCATAAACCAAGCTATTTGCAACTGACTATTAGAAAAACTTGTACAGGTCGCCCCTGCTACTTATAAAATGTCGACGTTCTTGCTACGTTTCATAAATATACTGCCAAAGCTTGAAAGTACAAAATAAATCTATGCAATTAAGTTTTTGTTTGGATTACTAAAACAAGCCATAATTGATTGCTCATATTCTTTACTTCATTAATGATTCTCTAATTAGCAAAACTTATCAGTATTTGTGGCTGGAGGGTTAGCAGTCAGTGATAAAAATACAGGTGTGAAATAACCCAATTTACAATATCAGATGATGTTAATGATTTAACACAAAGTAGTAAGGTCCCATGAAAAAAAAATCTAAATTCCTATTACTACCTACTGACAATCATAGTTTTATATCATGAAAAGATTACTATACTTATCTTCTCATTAGCAACTAATTTCACTCATTCCTCTTGCCAAGATAATTACAAGAATTTTTTTCAGGCTGAAATGAATTAATAGGGGTTTTGGATCCCGCTCATTTTTCTCATGATAAAAGAATTAATAAGGACTTGTATATAAAAATCAAAATAGTTGTATTAACTAATTACTAAGACTAAGGACAATAAAAACCTGTATATACTGGAATTAATAAAAATTCCTTTTCACGTGTAATAGAGTAATCATCAGATTTCCCCAATTTGCAGTTGTCTTATAATAAAGTCAGAAAAATGAGAAGCAGAACAGAAGGCTAGTGTTATAAAAATAATTTCCTTTTCAAGATCTCAGCAGTTGTTTGCCAAAGCGGAGAGGTTAGTAACAGTGTACCTATGAGGTTAGTATTGAAACTAGCATTTTGCTTGAGTTATTAATGATTTAGAGAGGCAACGATTAGCGAGTTAATGGTTTTTGCTGATTAAATTACACTGTTTTAGTCAAAAAAAACTTTACTTTTTCCTGTAGCTCTGCTAAGACTGCTCCTCGTGTACTGCGTCCATGTTTAGTACATGCACTTTAAAAATCACAGCTAAGGGCGTAGAGAAGATTGGTGAATGCATGGTGATCAGGAAAATGGGTCTTACATAAACTGGTCTCCAGGATGTCAGCCTGTTTTACCACCAACCGAAACAGCCATAGCTGGGTGACCAGGGCATTCTGTTGGAAAATGAGTAAACTTGAACTGATCCATTAGGACTCAGAAAAGAACTAGACCAAATGGTACAGTCAATAATAGCCAAAACTAGTTTTGCTTAGTGTCTTAATCTGTCCCATTTGCTAAACCTTAAACAAAGAAGTTCCTGTGACTTTTTTAATACTCAAGACGACGCTGCGTTCTTTTATGCTCCTGAAACACAATCCTACTTGATGTTGCAATCTCATCAGTAATTAAACTAAAACGCAATCACAAAGTGTCAAAAATAACATATTCAGTGAATCGGAGGGGGGGGGCATTTCAGCTTACATGTATCCAGTGAAACAACGCAACTGGAAGTACCAACATTCAAATGAGGTACACAGCTAAGACCCTGACTGACAATGGCAGTGTTCCAACATTGGTAAATAAATCCTAAATATATATGCTGAGTATCATATTGTTTTTTTTTTTTTTTAATGAAAAATACCTCACAATTGTAAATTATTACTATCAAGTCAACCATATCTGGAAAGCATGAGGAATTTCTGCTGTTTATCCCTGCTACATGCTACACAAATGGTTAGGTTACCTGAAAAATCCTCCTCCTCCTAGAAGGAGATATTTACCACTATTGAATGCAAAGTGACTGACTGAAACAGGAAAAAAGGTTATTTGGAATTTCTATCTAAAAAAATGGTATTTCAAAAGAAGAAAAATGTAAACATGGATTTTTAAATTAAAGGCACTGGAAATACATGCCTGCAAATTAATACATCATTTTGAAGTTCTGTAACATAAGATATTCTGTGAGAATGGTGGACTCAGTTTTCAAAAAATAAGTCATTAAGTATAACTCGCAAGAACAAATTTTGATTTATCTGAACATCAGCACCTCAACACAAAGTTAAGCTCAGATTACTCAGAGACTGATACTGTTTGAATTACTTTATTGAAATCAAGCCCCTTCTAAGCCTTTTTAAACAGCATCTTGTCCAGAGGACAGTAGATGCATCATCCCAATGGATTTCAACTAACAAAATGTTCCACAGAGGTTTTCTCTTTGGGGTTTTTGCAGGGGGAGAGGGAAGAGGGGGACAGACCAGGGGAGCTTTTTTTTTCAACTCACTGAAACAGGGCCCCATACATATTCATGCATTTTCAAATCTTGTTCAGAAGGGTATGATCACTACTCCACATCTCAACACATACACCAAAGAAAACCTGAGCAACAAAAAACACTATCTGACTTGAAATCTTAGGCAGTATTTTCATTGGGAAGAAATGCCTGATAGCTTCCTTTTCAATCAAGCTGTACAAAGCTCTCTGAAGATCAAAGAGATTTCAGTCAGACAGATGCATTTTCATGCCAATGGCTAGGAGAAAGAATAGCCTTCAAGCAAACTGCTCAGTGAATCCCTAAAGTAATCAGGCAGCAGCACATATAAAAACCTTCAAAAAGGTCAACAGATAAGAAAAAAATCTTGATTATTAACTTAAGGGCTCCCCCCCCTTTTTTTTTTCTTAAATAAACTCTACTAACCTGGAGCTAATCACTAACTGTGGAATTTAGCCATATTGACAGTGATTTCCTTAAAACAATTGTGTTAAAGAAAGTAAAGATTGCTGAGAAAGAACAAAAACACGCACAATTGAAATCACTACACTGTTTTCTGTTCAAGATAAAAGAGGTTTTGTTAATTATTTCTACCATGACTGCTTAAGGAAATATTTAAAGAACAACAAAAATCCCTCAGGATATTAAGAAGTCCACTGAGCAGATGATTAACCTCACTATGCATTTAATGTAAGCGATTAATAAAAGTATACAGTACTTCATAAGAATGAATTAAAGCTGTCTTTTGCAGCATTACGAGAATCTAATAAACCAATTCAAATCACACATCCACTATGACAGCTGAAACTGACCCGATTCAGGATTTCCACGTGAACATTTGTGCAACCTTTGGGTGACGAGTTTTTGCATGTCTCAAACTTAACAAGCCATCAGGAGGCATCATGTGTTAATGGCCTGGTGACATGCAGTAATTCTGAATCATTCAGTTCTGCACAAGCCATGGAATTGAACTGAGTATGAACAACTGCCCAAATCTTTTTCTACTAGAAAATAATTTCCAAGTGGAAAAAGAACTTATCCAGAAAATCAGGCATGTAGACTGCCAGCAGGGTACCATCCCCTTCATACAGGGTAGGTGAAGGCAGAAGGCATAAAAACGCAGAGTAGAATTCCGAGATTTACTTTCTCAAGGTATAATTGCATTGCTTCACAAGAAAAGGTCAAAACACATCTTACTGAACTTCTCAATCAGATTTCATTATCCACTAGTATATTTTTCGCTTTGACAATTCCTTTCTGTAACACCTACAGAGAGTTCAAAAGTGAGGAAAAAATAAATAAAAATGCTTAAATAGTAAAATATCATAGTCTGACAGTGTTACAAGTTTCCAGTATCTGAAGAAATATACCACAAAAAAAATAGGCTGAAGGCTAGGTCTAACCAGACCTACTAGAGAAAAGACCCTGCAGACGTCGTCGCTCTGAGCAACGAATGTTAAAGAAACTTGAGAATGAAGTTTGTGTTTGTTACATCAGCTAGGTTTGCACCATATCTAGGGTTTATATAGCCTATTTAATGTCCATAACTGTCTTTATGATTCACAGAGAGACAAAGGTTAGCCAAAAGTCAAAGAACATTTATATAAATATGCATCAGTTCAGAATGGATGGGGAAGTCTTGTACGAGTTTTTTGTATGTTTGTATGAACTATTTCACCTCCTCACTCAACTTTTTGCCACGCAACTTTTTAGCTATCAACCTTCACTATGAATTCTACTCTGCTCAACTATTTCATTTTTCTATCAGTCATGAAAATATAAATCACTTTTGCTGGAGTTGTTTGAAACTAGAGTCTCTTCCTGATAAATCTACATAGACCATATCTAATGAAATTATGATTTTGAAGGCATCCTCTAAAAATAGCATTTGTGGAAAAAGTCATTAATGTATTAAGTCAGCTAACCTCCAATAGTTTGCTGTAATATTTTACAAGAAAGCCGGCATCCTTGTTCATAAGCCAGTAAAGTAAATGAGAAATTAGAGCAGCTGCTTAATGAGCGTTCTCAAGTTCAGCAAGGACATCACTGATATTTATTTTACCTTCCCAATACTCTTCCCTAGCTGTGGCTGCCTCAGTGTCTATAGCACACAGCCTTTGACAGACTGGACACCCTGAGCTTCAGAGGTGCGACAGGCAAATAAGAAGCCTTGGATTACCCTACATTTCAAAGAATCTGATAAAGCGCCTAACATTCCTTGATATTTTACCTTTTATCTGGTCCAGGACACTGCCAGTTCAAAATACTAAACTGTACGCATGCACGTGTAGCAGAGGAGAGGAGACAACTAACATGACTTTCCACTAATGTGGAAAGTAGTGATACAATGAATAATTCTGTAATTTGAAAGATACACTTTGACTAAATTATCCTTACTTTATGCTTCACTTGTGATGGAAACTACTTAAGCTAAAAACATCTACTATAATTCTCTGCTGCATAGATTCTTCAGTCAAGTTCAGTACATCAGTGAGATGCTACAGTATCCGACGTATGGGGCATGAGTGCCATGCAAGGCCAGACTCAACAGGTCTCTCTCCTTCCTGACTGTTTTCTCTCCTTCCATGCACATCCAAAAGTAGTCATGGGACAAAAGAAGAGGCAACGTAACTGTCAAAAACCACACTGGGCTAATCAGATTCTGTGCTGTGCACAGGTTCCACACTCAAACATGACCATCACTCCTGGGATCAGCTTCAGTGCTCACATCCAGTCACAGCCTCTCCGCTTTCTCTGGCTGCTGGCTTCTCACTACATGTTTCCCACAGGCAACCACTTTCCCAAGTCACAGTGCCTTCTACTTAAGCATGCATCAGCCGAGTGTCCCCTGTCCTGCTTCCATGCTCCATACCGTTGTTAATTCACAAACTAACTTTTCCAAACCCCAATGAGCACCAGTCACACAGCTCCTTTCCCCCCAAAATTGATAGCAGTTAACCCATTACAGCACATCTCAACGAAGAATAGGCAAATACACAGCACAGGCTGACAGATTCTCAAGCATCTTGCTGCCCGCAGATCCGGAAGACAGTAGCAGCCACATTGGTTTATCCAGGCATTTAGGACATTCATCTACATGCAGAAGACTGCTGCACTGCTTTGATGAAAATATAATTATTGAAGTGAGGGGTGGAACATTGCCAGTTTTCTTACGAGGCTGTAAAAGGGCTAGCAACAACTGCTGTGTTGCAATACAGGTTTTCAAGGGTAACACTTCACCATACAAACAATCAGTTCTGCTGTCCATGCTAATATTGGGAGTAGACCAGTAAGTAACATCTTGCTAAAGCTGTAGGACTCTTAACATTGCATTCAGTTCTTTTATTGGAAGAGTTTCATCACTGTCAATCTGAATGCAGCTACACTGATGGCAGCAGTAATAGGACTGCTAACAGTCATGAATCTGAAATTACATATCAGCATTTCTAAAACAGTTGTGTAAATTCACCAATTGCAGACCTTTATAAGCAGAAAAAATACTGAAAAGCATCACAGGCTTGCCTATGCACTTCCACTATGAGTTGAAGTAGAAAATGAACTTGTGCTTGAACAGCAGAAGAGAAAGCAAGAGAAAACAACTTAAAGTGCGAAATCTCAGAAAAAAACATACAATTTTTCTAGCTAAATTAGGAAAGAACTAGAAGCAATGATCTCGTTAACTAACTGCTATACAACAGCTGACCTTTCAGATGTTTCAGAAAAAGTTTTACCTAGGATCAGTCAAATGACTAGAGAAGAAACAGCAATGACTCAGTTGGAAAGAACTGTTAAAATAAGCTGACAACTATCCAGACAGCAAGGAAAAGCACAGGAGAGAAGTTTCTTGTCTCTTGCAGCCTGACTTGTTTGCTCTGCATTTTAATACTGAATTAAATCTTGAAGAAAGGATGTCTGAGTCAGACTTCACCCAGGATGGCAACCTTTCCTGGCTGGGGTAAAAGCGGGGATACACCAGCAGCTTACAAGATCTTGTTTCAACATACAAATTCAGAATCTCCTTTGGAAAACATGTCCTTTCACTCTTCCTCCTTCAGTAATTTAAGATCTTACGCGGTGCTATCTCCCAATGAACTGAGCTTGGTTTAACTTCTACTATCCAGTGCTTGTGGCAGGTGCTAAGACCACTGCCCATGGAATGACAGCTAGCTGTGTTGCCCTGCCTACTAGTACAAAGAAAGCAAAAGACCTAGAAACTTCTTTGAAGAAACAGAGGAAAATATCCTTGAGAAAGCAGGACGACAGGCTGCCAGTGAGTGAACTGTAAGTTGATGACTCATGCTTTTTTCACTTAGGTTAGCTCGTTTTATTCATGTTGATTAAAAAATGTTATCCTGCCAAATTGCTCTGATTATTGCTATCCCGTTACTGCTGAGTCAGTTGCTAGCTTATAGTGCTTTTCAGATAAGCATAAATAAAAAAAATAGAAATGCATGAAGTAAATTAACAAAAGGAAGTACAAAACAGCGTAGGAGTGGAATTTACTACTCTCCATTAGGAGAATCCTTTGCTGTGACTTTTAGCAGGCTACAGAATAAAGGAATTCCTGAATTTTTCAGATGCTCTCTCTTCAGAAAGAACTCTAACTAAATTGTAAGATATGATAGGGTAAGTTATAAATATTGTTTAGAGTTTTCAAAAAATAAGTTTGTATACACTACCACAAAATTGACAGTTTTTTGGCAGTTATTTGACTTGAAGTTTTTATCGAGTGATATATATAATGTCATCTTGTCATGTAAACACATCATTCAAAAGGTCAGGAGTGAAAGTTATCCTCCCCTCTGCTTATACACAGAGAGCTTGATTAAACCTCTCTTTCTGAAACTTATCCATCTTTTTCTGCTCAATATGCAGTGCGCATTCTTCTAATTAGCTGGATGAGAGGACAGAGCAAGTTCTTGGAGTCAAATAAAGAAAAAACCCCAAAACACTAAAACATTACAGAAGAAAACAAAACCAAAATCCTGCAAATCCCTACCTCAACATTCTTAAAATAACACTTAGCTCCTGAAAGCCCAAAGACTATATAACAATTTTCAGGCTTTGTGTGGGAACTTCTTTATAGGGTCCAGAAAAAGGCAACACAGTAAAGCACATGCTGAGCAACAATTTGTGTGTCATATTTCTGAAATGCGCAAGAACAGCTAAAAGCTGCTAGTCTAGTAAATATGTCAGGTTTTTATATCAGGAAAATTTTGAGTTTAGAAATACAGTTTCAACTATACTTTTTACTCTGTCTTCATGTTTTTGTCAATGAGTACGCTCAGACAATTTATACCACCTTCTAATACAGAACAAACCATCAAAGCATGATATTTCACAAAGAAAAGAATAAAGCAGAAAACAAACAGCACAAGACAGTTGAATGAAATTAAGTTCCATAAATACACTTTGATGAGTTTATAATACAGGTCTAGAAATCTAAGGGGTCATAACAGCCCCAGTGATATTGCCAATAATTCACTTGTACCAGATTGGATCCCTCCAGCTCACATCTGTTAACTTTAAAGTCTACAAAAAGCAAAATCTGCAGAGAAGATAGTACTGGCGTAACAGTTTACATCAAAGGTCAGGCCACTTTCTGGGAGTGTCCGACCCTGACTAAGAGCCACCACCCGTTTTTGTGAGCGGTGATTATGGTATACACAGGTCCGATAAATGCCCACTTATTAATGGCTGTCATTACCAAAACCATTGTTTTATCTTGAACAGCTTATCTACAGTTTCTACCAACCAGCACTACATGCGCAAGATGAAGAACAGCAGGACTAAAGGATGGAATTAAACCTTTTTTTTAAACTTCTCTTCTTCTATAGCCTAGAACTTTGCAAGTCACAACTGTCTCCACTACCACCACATATCTTCTCCACAAAGATATTGGATAATGCCTTAACTGAGTCTGCAAGATAAGCTCTGTATTGGTAGAAATGGTCATCCTGAGTTCTAGAAACTGTTCTTTTGGAATACATATTCATAAACGGTTATGTGGGGGGTTTTTTGTTCTTTCTAATACCATTATATAAATATGGTCATGAGCCATTGCTTACAGAAGATCAATTGTAAGTAACGTTTAGGCAAGCTTATATTCCTACTTTACACTATCACACGATTACAAGAAATAAGAGTCACTTGAGTTTAATTGCACTTATCTATAGCCCACTTAAGTCAATAGTCAAGGCCAAGAGTTTGAAACTCAGCAAGAGTTAAGGAGAAACAGTGAGCACCCCATACACATGATGGGTTAAAAATAGTTAAAACCTAGAATTTCCTCAGATTTTTAACATGGTGTTATTTTTAACTGAACAGGCATAGAAGGAAAATACATCCTCATCTCTTCAACCATCGGGGAGAGGCAAGAGGCTTCAAATTTTTCCCTCAAACGTCTTGCAGTTAATAAGATTCTTTGTCAGGAATCAAAGGCTTCCCAAAGGTCAATGAACACAGCACGAAGCTTTTGATCCGGAGATATTTATGTACTTATTGGCAAAGGGAAACAACATAAAGCACTGATCAACAGTAGAATTTAAAAAAAAAAAAAAAAAAGCCCTAAAGCCAACTGGTTCTTCACAAAAATAACAATGCAAGTTTCTTACTGCAAAAGTTTTGGCAGCAAAAGCCTTGCATGCAATTTCGTTTCAATGCCAATCAAACTAATAACATCTAACATGTCCATAACATCTAGGGTCAGTTTCCTTCTACAAGACGACTGGAATTATGGTATTTACATCCTACTTCCCAGGAAAAGAGCCAGATCATCTTATAACACTAAAAAGGTAAGAGAAGTTGGTACCTACCAAGAAAAGTCTAAGACATATAATATTAAGGATAAGAATAAATCTGCTTAAAATCCTCTTTCCATTTGCCTTGTCTATATAACTGTCAGTATTTTCCACGAATTCCTTTTGTCATGGCCAAATTCTATAAAAATTTCTTAAAAATTCAACAGCAAACTTCTCCTAGAATTAAGTGTATTTTTCTATGATTTTCGTAACAGCTTCCAAGGTTAAAAATGCTTTTAAAAAATGCCAAGAACTCTTTTCGTTATCTCCATGGTTTTAGTCTTTCTAGCAATGGAGAATGCCAATATTACCTTATTTCTGGATCTCAAAGAACATCAATAATTTTAATCTCCCATCTCCAAAGGAACCACATATTTAACATTCATGCAAAAGCACTCTGGACGCTATGATACTGAGTCAAGTATGTCATATTTATGTTAAGCAGTTAAACAGCATTTACAGTATTTATTTCTGTTACCTACCTTCCTGCCAATTCATTTCAAAAATTTATGTCCCTATATGCAGGAAACACATGTACTGTAAGTGCTCATTTTCTGCCTTTCTCATCTTTTTTCTTTTGTTGGAGGAGGAGGGAAGAACTGAACATCCTATCACCAATTTGATACAGAAATACTTTATATTCTGGGTTATTTCCAGAAATTAAAATGCCCCTCGGTTTTAATTTCCAAAGCAAAATTTATTACATTTATTCTGCATATATTATGAAAGTCTTAAATCCCATCTGACATAAATTCAATTAAGCACATCCTTAGAAGACTGTTGTACAGGTAATGGAACCACTCATAAGGATGTTTAAAACTTCATTAAGGGATATAGGTAAATTATATTAAGATTTATTCAACTAATTTGTCATTAAAACAACTCAAATATATTCCTTAACAGGAATAATTTGTTAATTGATTAAATCAGTGCTTTCTGTTGTTAGCAAAAGTCATGGGAAAAGTTGGAAGCATCCAGTTCTTACAATACCCTTAGGATGGCTCTGTGCATAGTCTGAATAGACTTATTCTGGAGCACCCTCACTGTAATCCCACATCACAAATTCACTTATCACCTGTACTTTCACAACCTGACGTTCCCAAAGCCTCTACATTATTCACAAATGTGGCACAGTTGCTTCAAAAAAATATGTAGAGCACTTTCATTTATAATCTTATCAGCCAGGTAGACTACAAGCTGACAATCTTGCTCTCATGAGGCAGCTTGAATGCCTTTGACCAGGAACTCCACTGCACATGAGCAGGAGTAGGGAAAATATTGTTTCATGATCACATTTACCAGTTCCCCGAATAGATGGGTCAACCTGGTTCACATGAAGAGAGAAGAACAATACTGTAGCAAAGTTACAAAACGGCAGCAAGTCTAACACCATGCCACAGATAGGAACAATCAGCACAGGCAATGAATGGTATGACAGGCTTGAGGGACCAGCAGTTAGATACAGATAGCATGATCACAAATCAGGCTCGAAATCAGAGCAAGTTGAGTGAGATTGTGCACAGATGAGAGAGAGGTGGGGGAGGTGGAGTTGCTAGAAACAGTGATTATCCATAGTTTTTAATTCCTGAGGCTACTATTTGTAGTAATTGAATTGAAAAAAAAAAAGGGAATATGTCACCATTACCTACAGAAATCCCAAAAACATTGACAAATTCTTACATCACTAAGCCACGCTCCATGTGCCTACTGTCCAAAGCAAAGTCAATCACGTAAAACGAAAAAACTAATACGAGCAACTTGCTCTCACCCTCATGAACTTGGAACTTCACAGGTGGTTTAGAAAACAGCTCCCAGTGAACTCTCAGCTCTGAGAAACGTATATTTCACACGTTCCTTTCAAGGACAGAAAGGAGTTCTATAAAAGTTCCTCTGAAATGTACTTGGTGATTTCCCACTAATCCTACTGAGTAAAAAACAAACAAAAACAAAGCAAAAATATGCCCTTGATTCTTCTCTGCTTGTTAAAAAAAAGCTATAATTTCATGCCACTGAGCTGTACAATTTGGATATTTCATAGATCCATGATATTTTTGGAAAAAGACCTTGAAAACATTTACAGTAAGCTGATTTCCATGGCTATAACTGAAAACTACCTATAACCTGTATACGAAAGTCACTCAGCCAAACTACCTTAACTCATAAAGCTAATGATTTACAGAATACCCTTTTATCAGCATAGCTTGACAATACAGTTGAGATCTAACATGAAGTACTCAATCTTTATTTAAACATGACCACTGGTATATGTTAAATCTGCTCAAAACACATTTTACTTGCATCTAATTTAGAATTCTTTCCTATTTATAAAAAAAAAAAAGAAATCCACTAGGGATTTTAAATTGAAAGTCCTGTTTGGGTAATACAGTTTGTTTCTTCCTCTTTATCCATTCATTTCAGAAAAATATTTTTTTGTAGTAACTAATGCATCAATACTACATTTTAGCTACTCTGAGAAGTGCTATATTTTTGTTTTGTGGTTAAACGGGGCTGAACCAATGTACTAGAGAAGACTGATGAGAAGATGAAGTGAATGATTAAGGAAAATTCATAACCATTTTGATTGTCTGCAAAATATATACAGAGGGATTAGTTTCAAAGCATACGAAAACACTCCTACTAAGCTAACTGAACCACAAATCAGAGGAAAAAATATATTCTTTCTAAAGTCCTATAGTTACTTGGAGTGTTCTGAGGTCTGCAGACATTGCATAATTTTAACACAGCATCTTTCTCAAATTAGAAAAATCTGTTTGGAAGAGAAAAGCATTGCTACTTAAAGTTTTGTATCTTCTCTCAGAAGAAGAGCATTATTGTCTTATACAATATCTATGATATCATTTTTACCATATATGAGGTCTTGATTACAGAATCTGTGCAGGCTGACAGCTGTCTCTCCCAGGGAAATTTTGAAACACTGATATCTTAATCTTTATCTAAAAGATAGTGTTTTGTCGTAAAGATAGGTATTGCATCCTTCAATTGCAGATTTGCTCCTATGAGATATTCTAAAGTACATGGGTATATATAGGTATATATGCTCAATCTAAGTTTTCATTCAAATCATAGATTCACTAACTGTTCAAAAGCAGTCGAGTTCAAATGATTCTGTCTCTGAAAGTGGTTAATATCCTAATTTCTAAAGAAATTTAATCTGGTGATTTAGCTAATTATTTTGCCATTCTTAGAAAGTAAAGTGAGTTTATTCCCAGAAATGAGAGTTTTCTCCCTAGTACTAAGTCAAAATATGGATTATCTGTAATTTATTATATACTATTTGTTGAATATAAGCATAGCACAGATCTTTCAAACTGTCAAAACAGTTTCATGCTTTTTCATTCTAAAATAATTTCAGATAAAAACAAAATAATCAGAACAATGGCAAAACTTACTGATATAAAGTGTCAAGCAGGAAATCAGTTTCAGCTGTCTTATATCAGAATATTTGCAAACAATGCTTTAAAAAAAAAAAAAAAAAAAAGGATGCATCCTTTTCTTAAAAGTTAAAATGAAGTAAACAAGCTTTTAATTTAGTTCTGAAACAATCACTCCAAAAATGTTGGGAGCTTCAGAGAAAGTGGACTTTCCCCAGAGTCTACTGTAAATTAATTACATATGTAAAGAATAATGTCCACAGATATTGTACTTTGATCTTTGATTACTGACTACATGCTTTCTAGGACTGCACTTAATACTAAATGGAGTTAATTAATGCTTTCAATGGAGTAAATCTTAGAGACTGAGAGCTTGGACCTAATATGGGAATACAATTATTCATTTACAAATATAAATTTGCATCTTTGAGGTCACCTAGACTAATACAAGGAAATCTGTTTCTTCTCTGGCAGTTTTGTATGAAGACAATGAAGTAAACTCACAAGTTCTGAGCTTGTCTTCTACAGTTTTTCTACACGCCAGCTAGAAAAGGAATGATTTAATCTTTATTTCCAGCTAGCATCAGTGCTTTTGTAAACAGTTATCATGTTCATTAATTAACTTTTTATGATAAAAGTGATCTCATTAGTTATGTAGCAATTTACAAAATACATTGTATCAAAGTTTTATTTTGCTTGACGTCTGCCAAAGTCTTTCTGCAATTACTCTTACAATGGGCACATTGAAACCAAAATAACAAGAAACTTAATCACTTGAAGTTTAAAGTATCTTTTAAGTCACCCTTGTTTTTGTAGTGATCTATTTTCAAATGGTGAGAAGAGTCATATGGTATTAATATCTTTCAGTCATAATAGCAAACAGTGGAGGTCGGGATTTGTTACTGTATATGTATTTTCATATAGTCATAGGAGTATTTAAGAAAAAATAATAATTAGCCTAAGGACAGAAAAAAGTATTTTATTATTTTCTATCCTTCTCTTGATTTTACCTCTTTTTGACCTAATTTACTATACAGTCTACTGTACAGGTTAGGTCTGCAGACTCACTCATTTCCTTGCACTTAGTGCACAGACAATATTTGTCTACAGACTTGCATTAAAAGTGCATAAGTAATGTCTATAATGGATATTCCACCTAACTGACAACTTCTGCCAAGCAAAAGATAGCAGCCCATCGAGGTTTATATTGTAAAGCAGGATCTCTATTCCAGCTGGAAGGAGATGATTTATGACCCTTGGCTACCCTTGACATTAGGTAAAAACAATGCTAAAGGACCAAGCATCTCTAAATTCAGCAGTCTTCAATGCATATGTTTACCACCCTAATAATTTATATCATAATCCCTCTTCTCATGATGATTTGGAATGAAGAAAGTCATTGAAACGTTCCAAGTATAAATTAAGGTGAGATTCTTAAAGTTATTTTATTCTGTGGCATTCCAGAAATAACCCTTCTGATTTCATAATTTCTTGACTGATATTCTGGCAATAATTAACACTAGTTTAAATGGGAAACAAGTTAGCTTTACAAATTCGGAAATAGCTGACTTAGAGCAACATGAAGGATCAAATTCCAAATTTAGTAACTTTTTATTTGTCTAGGTACTCACACTAGAAAAGCAAAGTGCATCAAAGCCAGAGTAGCTCTACCAATTCTCAGACAATATATCTAATACATTAGCAATTTGGTGGTTCTTTTCTGCCTAGGATAAATTTGTTTTGTTTCATTTCTCCCGAAAGCAAGCTATCCTAGATCTTCCAAATGTTATTAGCATTCAAAATAATACCTGTTAAGAGCCCTAACTTCATTAACTTACTTCCACTTTAACATATTTTTCAAGATTCCTAAATTCAAGAATCTGATAATGCTGTCGTTTGAGCCCAGCTCAGTACGATCATGATTTTCAGGTTTAAAATGATTCTGTTTTAGAGAGATTCTTCTATTCTCTAGAGTTTATGTATGAAATTTGTCATGTTTCTGTGATGAAATGATGAAGCCTCTGTTTCTGCCTTCTGCTCTCAGGGACAGTTATGTTTTTCTTTGATTGTTTCTACAAGTATGTTCCTTTGGCCGAGATTCATAAACTCTCCTGTCCCTTGAGGCTACCATCAACTCAAACTGTAATTCATATAAAAACTTCAAAAGATGTCTCAGTCCTTTTTGAAGGTGTATTTAATCAGCATACTAATGCATCATTAAGGAAATATGAAGCAGAACACACTACTGTCATTAGCTATCATAACAAACTTTTTTTTTTTTGAATCAAGATGACTGATTCCATTAAAAATGAAGATAATATAGGGTTTTTTTTCCTAGATTCTCAGCTCTGTTCATTACTTTTCTGGGGAGTTTTGGACTCCAACAGTGCAATCTCCACTCACGCTCACATGGTTGTCTGTAGGGTCTGAAGGGACTGTTGATAAGACTGCCAGAAATGAGTCACACTCTGGAAGGGTAGAAGACAGGTGAAGATAAAATCATACACCTGGAAAAAAAGGTGCAGGATTTTCCATGCACGTCACTGGCAGGACCACCAATTTAAACTTTTCCTAGATACTTGAACAGATACATTCCCCATTATCTGCTTCATTCTCCAATTCTTCTAGTTGTCCTAAAGGAACCTTACTCTTAAAAATATGTGAATCTGACATATCACATATTTTGAAATCAAGAAGGAACTTTTCTACTGGGCCAATTTTCCTAGAGTCTGAAGGGTTCATTCACATTTTATGTGATGTCATGAAGGAACAGTATACCATTGGGAGGCAGACAAAAATAATATAGAAACAAGTGAAATTGTTTTTTCATCAAAAATTTAGTCTTCATGAACACAAGACACTAGTCAAATAAGCTAATCCCATAAGTTAGTGAGAGTCACATGGTGAACCTCCTGCTTCTAGAAGAAAAAAACCTATAACTACTGTGGGCTTCCAATCCTATTTCATACATTCTGCTTCCAGAAGAGAAAGGACCAAAGATTTCAGAAATGAGCTGGGTAGGAAAAGTAAAATAATAGCAATTATTAGTTAGAGCATAGGGTCAAGGGTGATCATTCCTCTCTAGACAGCACATGAGATACACAGTCAGACTACTGTATGCAGCTTCCAGTTCCCTACTACAAGAAAAGCACTGACAAACTGGAGGTAGTGAAACAGAGAACCACAAAGATGGTGAGGGACTGGAGCACATGTTGTATGGAAGGAGGCTGAGAAAGCTGGTTTGGTTCAGCCTGAAAAGAAGGCTCAGAGGGGTTCTAATTGCATCTTAAACTACCTAAAACTACCTTTAAAAAAAAAAATTAAGCTGTTGCCAGAAGCAGTAGTTGCAACAGCAGTTAAGATTCTTGAGTAAGTCAGATCTGCTAACAGGGTGCTATTGAAAAAATACATTGTTGACTTCACCATTGTAAGTAGCTAGGCCTTAACCTTTTGTACAGTCACTCCCAGAACACCAGCTAAACTAATATTTAAGAGCGCATACTAGCTAGTACATATAAAATGCATACATAGACATTTTCTATGCCTTTCAATAGCCACAGATGTTAATAAACTTGATCTTCAGTGGTGTAATTTAAAAACAGTGCTTTCTCTCAAACTGCAGCAGGAGGAGGTTCTCCAGTTCTTACCACACATTCATTTTTCATTTACCTTTTTAAAAAGAATAAAAATCAACAATTCCATTGCAATGATGACAGATGTATTCGTCAACTGAGATTTTAAAAAAGTAGTGAAGGACTGAATGTTGACATTCATTTTGTCCTGGCTTTTTTGATCCATTCAGTAAGTATGAGGAGATGGAAGTAGAACTCTTATTAAAGTATACAAAGTGGAAGGTCCTTTGAAAAGCTACTAGACAGAGTTAATTACTGAAAATGGAAAGTGTCCGGTTGTTTATTGATTATGCTATTGTACTCAAGAATACCCTTACATATAAAGTACCAGTCTGAGAAAGTGATATTGATTTTAGCTTTACAACTACAACCAGAATAGTCCCTTTGCAACACAACACTTCATTCAATAAAACATTCTTTGAACCATACAGTACAATCAGGTACCAGCCACGATCTCTAAGTAACAAAACATTAACGTGGTCATTTGAACAAGGGTTTTTTTGCTTGTTTTTTTAATTCCTTGGGAGAACTCTTTATTTGTCAACACAGGTACTACCAAAATACCAGTCATTTTCCTCATCATGGCAGAGCACAACTACGCCTTTGAAACTTTCTACCCACCTTCAGCAGTAATCAGTTTCAAAAAGATGCGAGAGATATACTTCCAACTTCCTTTGAGATTAAAAGGGTACATTTTAACTTGTTAGTATTCATGCTCTGGGAGACAGTTTAAAAAAAAATTTTTTTTTTTTTTTTAAATTTCCCAGTAACCTATATTACATTTCCTTTAAATAATACGGTAGTCTTTGCTCACAGCAGATCCCGGTAAAATAAGTCTCTTTCCAGCAATCCTAAAGCAAAAGATTACTTAAATATAAAAAGGTCTGCCTAAAAGAACGGAGTTTTTCTCCTTCCTCCTAATGCCAGACTGGTAGATAAGCCCTGTAAAGAGCAGGAGCACAAGAGGTTAGAGATAATATCCAGACCAAAATCTTAAGCTAAAAAAAATAATGAAACTTAATTTTTGCATCATTTTGATTTAAAAGGTAGAAGAGTGTGGTGGCAACAGTGTGGCTTTCTGTGGAAAAATTGGGGGTAGCAGCTGAATTCCTCATGAATGGCAGTAGAAAACTTGAATTTTGGGGTCTAATATAGGGAAAAATCTATATGGAACTTGTTAGCCTCTCCAGAATCCTTTTCTAATTGGGTCTCACATTTAAACAGACAATTCATAAGAAAAAATAATATCGAGTTTACTGGTCTCAGTATACAAGAACAAAATGTTAGGGCAGGTACAAAAACAATCAGATAAACATGTAATTTGTATAAAAATTCATTGCTATTATAAAGTACTTTTTTTTGTTGAAAAACAGAACTTTGAGTACAGAATGGCTGGCAATCTAATTAGAATGCACTAAAGAACAACTGACAAGTCAAGTAAAACCTGCATTTTCCTGATCATCACTTGCTTTATCATTACCTGTAATTAGAGATGACTTCCAATCAATTTAAATAAATCTTCAGCCACTTAATGAAAAATAGTCTGAGAATGCTTATAGTCCATTTCTCAGCAAAAAGTGTAAGCTGGCTATTAGAACACTAAAGCTCAATGGCTATAAAACAGTATTCAGGATAAGAAAGCATATCTGAGTTTTATCCAACATATGAACAATGAAATGAATATGTATTAAGTAAATTAATTCTCAAAATTGAAAATAACTTTAAAATAATGTATTAAAGATAAGCTTTTCTACTCTGGGACATATGCACAGGTCCAAATACACATTTCTCAGCTATTACTTGTCAGAGTTCAGACAAGGTCAATAACCATGAGGCCTCCGGGTAATAAAATGTAAAACATTTTTGGGGTCTAGATTATGTGTCTATTGTAAGGATTAATACTCTTTATACAGTATAATTAACATACAATGCCATGTAAAAAAATATTAGCTTATTGGCACCAAAAAAAATGTATAGTCTCAAGAATGAAAACTCTATTTTGGGGAAGCCTTCATTAAATATTTGTATCAAAGAAAATGTTGTCCAAGATATCATGTTTTTTTACTCCCTGATCACTTTACTCTTCTCATAAGGAAATGTGATTCTGCAGAATTAAAGAAATGAAAAGATACACATGAGAAAATTTATAGCATGCTGATCTGTTGCACTACACTAGAAAAAGATCTAGCTGCATCGTTGAAAACACACACTGTAGTCAAACATTCTCCTAGAAGTTACTTCACACAAAGAACTTGAGCTTTGTTACTTCTTAAAAGCCTATTCTACACATTTCTATAATGGGAATTTAAAATCTTTTTAAAAAGGCAATATTATGAAGGCTGTCACCTGCTGTCACCACAGCAGTAATTTTAACTTCTACCAGAACGTTGTTGATAGCAAGACTTCCACCCTCAGGAAAAATAAACACAATTTGTGACAGAAACTAATATTTTCAAGTCAAAACCATTTTTCCATGACAGCTGCATTAAATAATATTTTATAATATACATCATTTGGTAAAGATCAGATTGGAATGACATATGAAGTTTCCCACATCTTTTAAATTAGCTCAGTATATTGACTCTTTCCCTGATTTATGTACTAAGATGAAATGCTGGTGACGGCTAGACAGAAATCTTTATAAGTGATATAAGAAAGTCTCTCAGCTCTAATGGTTCCACTCAATTTTCTCTGCAAGTGAGCATTTAAAAGTAGAAAAGGGAAACTGAATTTGCAGATTGCAAACCCTCACCAATTAAATTATTTTGCAGAAGAGAGGCATAACTGTCTTCACCTCCACTCTAATTCATAAACACTAAAGAGATTCCTTCAAGAGAGCGAGATCTGAATGTCATTTTTAAGCTACTAACAGAATCAAAAGCTAATTGGAGAATCATTTATCTTTCCAAGGTCTTTATAAATTCTAATGTGCTACATGACTTTTAAAATTACTAAGAATCTTGCATCTTACAAACTTTTCACAGTTGAATTAATACTTTTCAATCGCACAACAAAGAAAAACCTCAGAAAAAGCTACAGTATCACAGCATTCCAGTCTTGCATTATCAGCTAAATGCCCAGATAATTAAAAAAAAAAATCCAACAAGATATTGTTGCATGTACTTACACTATCTCAATGTTGACAGGAACACAGGCAAAATTTTCAAACATTGGTGCCTAAACTGAAACTACATCAAAATACATTTTCAGTCCTCCAAATACTATGTAAGTATTTTGATTATCTAAGAATGATCCTACTGAAAAGTGTATATAAACTGTGCATATGCAAAAGAAGTGATGTTTGCAATTTCAGATCAGCACTTGAATCAAGGAGAGTTCTTGGAGCGCAGCATCTTTAGAAATCCAGTCAACTCAAGCAACTGTATCTTTATTTCAGTGTTAAATTTAGACATGTATATATTTATACGAGCATTATAATTTATCTCTGCAATGTTTGTTTCTGAGATGCTGTGCAATCAAAGCAAAAAAGTAGTACTCCCATTATATCTTTCTTTGAATAACCTTTCATTTTATACAAAATGAATTGCTATATTTTCTGTTTCTGTGTTCATAAATTATTCCAGAAAAGATGAGAGACAGTGTATCTCTAAGATAACAGATTAACCAAGTTCCCATTTTCTACAAATGACTGTTTTTTTCTTCTCCATTTCAGATATTTTCCTGCCTCTTATCAAAGGAGAGGCGATAGCTGTGGTATTTCCTGTTGGATCAGCACAATTGGAAAAAAAAAGGGGGGGGGAGGGGGGGAGGAAAGAAAGAGAGACTCTTATCACATCCTCAAGCAGAAGCCAGAAGGCAGAACATTCCTACCTTTCCTTGCAGCTTTTGCTGGAGGATTTTCTGTCATGTAATAGATTTTCTCAGAACAGCTGCTAGGTTTGTCTTTTAGGAAAGACACAAAAGAAAGCCCCCTGGATGTAAAGTTACTGGAAATCCCATAACAGGTACTCTGGGATGACAAATCCTGTGATTTGATTAGCTTTTGTTACAGTTTATGGGGAGGAAGTGCACAGGCTACTAGCCTCCGTATTGCTGCAGCAGCAGTGCAGATAAGGCTCATTTCATCTAATATTTTATACAGGATGTATGAGGTACTACAGCAGCACATGATACATAAATACTTGCTTACATATGCAAAAATTCTTCAAGGAAGTAGCACGTGAACAACTTTTCTGCCTTTCATCTGCCTGGTGCCATCTCCCATTTATTTCCTAAAACTCAGTGCTGTAGACTTGCTGAGCACTTAAGCATTCTTCCCACCTTGCTGCAACATTCATCAAAAGCCCATACGCTGCTTGCTGTCCAATCAACTTCTCAATGAATATCTAGCAACATGTAAAAGAAACATACAGTAGAACGTGCCTAATGTCAGGGAGCAGCATTGCAATAAAATGAAAAAACAGTTCACTAATATGCTGAATAAAAGTATCTCCTGGATTTATCAGAACTTCCTGGCCAGGGAATATAACCTCTCACTAAGGATTTTCAATATGAATGAAGAATGCCGAGAAAAGTTCTGAAAAATCCATGCATCCTTTTTATAACCCAAAAGTAGTATATTGAAGAGATTTTTTTTAAATTGTGTTTAATTAAGAAAAAAAATCTTATTAATATAAATCCTATTATAATTAAGATTTCTGCAGCTTTCCCACACAGCCTGGATAGCTGGATTTCAATCTTGCTAGATAAAAGCTCAATCCAGGGTGAAAACTCCCTCTCTGTCTCTGCCAACAAGAGAGATCTACATCAGCTTGGAAAAAAAACTCAGAAACTTTATGGTCAGATATGCCAAATAAAACTATTGAATCATAAAAAGACTTAAGCAACAACTTTCTCCTACATCAGAATTACTGCTTCTATTGGAGGCTATTTAAAAACATGTGTGTATATATATATACACACACACACACACATATATATATATGTATATATATATAATACACACAACACAGCATCTATGCAACAGATACAGAATACTCCTAAAAAGAAAACTTCTTTCCAAGTGTATTTGATGACATAATCAGCCTTACCTAAAGTCTCTACCTTCAAGGAGAGGAGAAAGTTATTCTTCTTTGTAAATTAATCTTTCACAAGACATATAGCTTTTTGACTAGTAAATTTCCTTTTATTCTTAGTCTGCTTATTTTCTCTCTCCAGCCTGCCTTCCATTTAAAAGGAATAGCACCTTCACAGGATTTTTTTGAGAAACAGCTAAAGATCCCCATGCTTAATGTCCTAGTAGTGGATGCAGTGGTTGAACACCTTCTTTTACAGTATCAGATAGCTCCTGATTATGATTCTTTGATCTTAGCTCTGTTTTGCTTTGGGTTTTTTTTGTTTGTTTGTTTGTTTTTTAAAGAGTTGAATATAGCATTGGTGACAACTCTTAAATTCTTTTTCTTGTCATTTTATAAACATTATTCTGAAGCTACATCCACAGACCAGCTCAATTCCTATTTTGTTGCCTCAAAACTGAGGATAGGCCAAGAGGTATAGAAAGATGAGATTAGCGTCCAAAAATCAGCCTTTCAATATAACAGTCATACACACAGTCAAGCAACCTTTCTACTTTCTTGATAGCAGTTTGGTATCACTTTTGCAACAGTTTTGAACCGGTACTTACCACTAGACTGCTTCCTTACCAAGGCTTGCCTTGGGCCATAAGGGACTAAGTAGGTTCAGAGAGAGAATGGAAGATTCTTAGTGAGGAATCCAGGCTGACAACTACTAACATAGCTTTTTTTTGTCTGAAAGTCTTCAGGAAAGTCTAAAAATTCTTCTGCCTCAGGTATACTGCTTTTGGGCTAGAATAACTTTTCTAACTGGTTTTTCATGGGATTTCTGGAAGTCTTGGTTAAGATCACAATACAGCTGCTCTTGTATTAAAGGGTCCTGATCTGTAAGTCCTCATGTTCAGAGGTTACTACTTCCAATAGACTTCTACTTTTCCAGATCAGTGGATCCATTTTACAGTAGTAAAAAAATCAGTGACCATCCCAATTAATTATTTCTCTTAACATCGTTTTATAGACTGATCTGCTCCAAGTACATCTGGTATTCTCCTCCACTGAAATCCAAAACGGAACTTTATTTCGCTTTACCCACAGGGAACCTGACAGAATATTAAAACGATTACAAAGGATATCTCTATACAAATAGGTATACACACTTGCATGTTTTTCCTCCTGCGTTCTCAGCCAAACACAAGCCAGTTTGGAACTGCACAGCTACAGTAAGGCAGTGCAAATTTCCAGCAGGTCTTGTTAGCTCAGGTGCAACACACACAGTACTTTTGTACGAAACTGGCTTATGTTTTAGTATAACACAACTTTCTGACCCGGAATACAAGGAAAAATGACATGCAAGAATCAGCACATGTTCTTTCAGACATATTACTTGTCATGCAATTAATAATAAAGAAAATAGCTGTTTTCGTTTCCTCAGTTTAAGTGATGATTATTTTAGTATTGTGTATCCTCACTTTTAGAGGTTGCCAGTGCCTTCTCCCTCCACCTGCTAGCTGCACATGAAACTCTTTTGTAGGAACCTATGCAGAAGTTCAAACAGATTTTATTATGTACTAGAAGCTACACAAGTCTCCCAGTAAAAGAAGTGTCATCCCCAAACCTATATTCAGTTAATAACATTTAAGAATAATTCCAGAGAACCCGGTAACTTGACTGAACGAGTTCATTCTCATTGTCCCTCACCTTGGCTTTAACTGTAAAAGAACATGCCTTACTATGACAAGAACAGCTCTTGCACTTTGAAACTTCTGTAGCTCTCCTTTGAAGCACCATCAATATGACCTATCATACATGCCTGAGACAATACAGCGTTAAACTATCTTTTTTAAAGGTTCAAGTTTGCCATGTTATTGTACCCAGAGTCTGCACTAATGTGACCCTTTTACCGAAGAAATCACATACGGTATAGGTTGCAAACGACCACCAACCTACATAACTATATCAAGAATCATTATTTTAGGCTTAGTAAGTGTTGGCAATATTTATACCGGAAACTTAACAGGAAAAAGAAAGAAGCCTAAACACCCACCCAGCTTCCCATAGTAAAATATTAGAATATTAGTTCAACTGTTTTGTGTACTCTGTCAACATTTGGATCATAAAACAATAGTCCATGGAATATAGCTTACTGACTGCTTACACGGTCTTCACAGTAAGTTTGTGGAATTTTAGAAAATAGATGCATCTGGTGCAGAGTACTTATTGTGATGCTTTGGAATAACACACATAAAACTACACTCATCTGTCTGCTTTCCAGTGTATTAGATTAACATTTATCTCTTTAAGCACACAGCTTATCTGTCAAATAAATACATAAAATAAATCCTCTACAGTGTCTGGATCTATGTCTCCAGAGTGTTCTAGTTACATACAGACTGTTATTTACTGTCCCAACTTTGGTCACTTTGAGTTTAAAAAAAACAAACAAACAAACAAAACAAAAACACACCACACACACAATAAACCCACAAAAAAAACAAACAAAAAAACCAACATAAAATACACAAACACTATTCAGCCCTGACAAACTGATTAACAAGAATAAGCATTATTTTCAGAAAACCAGATCAGCTATTTCCAGAAAAACAGTGAAATTGTTCTCATATAATTCTGTCATGGCAGAAATTTATATCAACTCCAACTACGAATGGCAGTGATAAAGCCAAAGCAGAATCAAAATGTTGCTAAAAGATTTAATTCTTACACAAGTAAGTATTTGCATGCTTCAAATAAGTGACTTACCCAAAAACTGGGTTTTGAAAGATATTTTCTGCAGCATCTAAAGCTTTCATTTCAAAATTAGCATTTCTAGCCTTTCAGCTGCAAAAATAATCTCCAAAAACTAAGCTAAGGCTGTTTCAGTATACTAGCAAGAGCATAATACTTTGCCCAGTTCCTATCCTTTTCTGCTATAATACTGTTTCACACAAGTCAACCAATCTCAAGACCTGGGTCTACTCTTCTCTGCCTATGCCCGCTTTTATTGCTGCGACATGAATTATTCAGTTAATTTTGATTTCTATAAGGAGGTCTATGTTCCCATACACCTCCACTCCTTTTCAATTAATCCTAGAACAGGATTCAAAAGACACACTTTACAATAAATATGTTTTAAAAGAATAGAATTCTGTATTTTCATGTGTTTTCTATCTAGCTGATAACTATGGGGTTTCTCCACCCATAATTTGATATTAAAGTTAATATGGAATCATATGTAAACTACTGGACTTATTATAGACACAGTTACCTGTGCACACAGACATGGTTACGGTATCAAAACCATTTTTGAATACTAACATTATGTAATATTGTATTAGTGTTAGATTTTATATCATTCCTAGGCCTATTGTTAAAAACAGAGTTCTATTAAAAATTGAGAAATATGCAGTTTATGAGTGAAATTACATATTTTAATTGAAATTAGGACTATTGTTATCATCTTACATTATACCACAACTTGTGTGAAGGGTAATCAATTCTTATTTACCAAGTCACTCTTGAATCTAGGTTGAAAAAACCAAAGGATTCTGAGAGAAAGGAAGGCAAAAACAAAACGCAGGCAGCTCCAGGTATTTCAGAGTTATTGGAGACTAAAAAAGGCCACATCTTCCAATATTTTGTGGTGTAATGGTATTGCTTTGTTGTATCATGAACAACTGGGTAAATCCTGACTATCATGATTACCTAGGTAATGGTGTCCTATGAACAGCATTCCAAGGAAGCTCATACTAATTATAGTAATTTATTGTAGGGTAATTTTATTTGTAAGTAAACCTCAGAAACATTATACCATTCATTACTTAAGTAAAACATATACGATCTTCATGTTTAGCTTATAAATTCTCCAAGCTAGTCCAGTCCCAGTCGCCACATAGCAGCATAAAGTATTTATTTTCTTTTCACATAAGCACAATAAAAAAACATTTTACTTATGCGTCTTTAAAACTATTGCAGGTCTCTGATATACATCTTCAGTAGATGTACTGTGTCTAAAACAGAAACAAAGAGCAATCATACAGGGATAATTTTTCTTTTAATCTCTTATTAAATTCCCCATCTTAAGTACATTAACAACAAAAAAGAATATCTGATAGTAAGTTTTCCACTTTGTCCCTCATGTTTTTGAATGCATGATAGGTAGTCTATTAATTCAGTATGTTTTCTGAAGGAGAAAGTTGAGTAAAGCATTAGATAGGGATTAGATATCATGGCCGTTATAAGCAATTCTATATGTCCAAAACAGAAGGGCTTAAATTTTGAGACTAAAAGTCATAAGATTACGTAAGTTTCCATTAGCACTATATTTTTGTATAAAAGACAAAAGAAAAAGATTAACTACAGTACCACCATATTTACCCCCTCCCCTTCCCCCCAGCCAGTATTTCTCCCCCCCCCTCCAACCAAGGATTTCATTGCATAGAAAATTCTGTGGCAAGAAAAATACCAGCTGAATGAAGGACATTACAGAAAAGGTGACAGCTAAGGGAAGACAGAAATCACTTAGTGATTAACAATGATGCTGTGCACAGATCTCGTTTAGAACGAGTGGGTTTCAGTTCTCAATCAGCATGCTGAGACACAAAAAAATATTGCTTAAAAATAGCCTGTATTCCAAATGCCACTCATACCCCTGTTTGTATTCAGAACATTCAACACATAACACTAGAGTAATTTAAAGCAATACATTCAGGTTATCTCTCAGATTATTATAATTAAATATAAATAGGCCAGCTCTGCTCTGTACCTTCACTGATGGGAATTTTGGAAGCCAATCTTTATTTGATTCTATTTAGAAGTCACTTCTTCAAATATCAAGAGACTGAGTACCAGTGTCATAAACAAGACTCAAGAATTCAAAGATAGCACAAATTCACATATTAACTTTTCATTTCTGAGAAGCAGGAATCATATTCAATCCTATACCACAACAGAAAGAAAATAACCTATCATACTCCTTTGTCTACATTAAGAAGTCATGCTGCAATGAACTTAAATATAATTCTGTAATATTCTACTTAGGCATAAGTGGAAATGATATAGCACTGGTGCCAAAATATTTTAGAAAAGTTATGACACCAAACTGAATATGAAGTGCACTACACCTGTCATTTACCAATGCTACACTTTCTCCATTTGTATCTAAACTATGAATTGTGATGATGACATGATAATTAATGTCTTGTTCTATAACTTAAAGTTATGATATTATCAATTTGACTAAGAATTCCTATTAATGCCACACGCCTCCGAAAAATTGCAAATAATACATATTCTTGCAATTGGCTTAGGGAGGCACCATTAAGTAATACTTTTTTTGATTATCACATTTGAAAGGAGTTATCATAATACGTATGACAACACGTGTCTTTTAGATCTTCTGTTAAAGCAACTGTTAAAGGATAGTAAAGCACAAGATAGGTAATCCCAGGGCGGGTGGGAGGGGGATCCAAACTACATCACACTACTCTATAGAACAAGATGTAGAACTTGAATGGCATTCATTGAGCACTTCCAATATGATGTTATTTTAAAAGTGGGAAGTAATTTTTATTAAAAACAAATCAAAAATACTTAATGTATTTCTTAACACAAAAGCAGTACACTTATGACATAGCTCATCTCAGGCTCCATTATGTCAAACCCAGCCACAGCCCTGAACTACAAAGAGGGTATATTTGTTTGAAGTAAGAGCATCTTAAACAAGAACTAAACTTCCAAAGGCGGTTAAAGACAGCTGTTTCATTTGCTTGGAAAAGTATCTGGTTCATCTTAAAATGCAGTGCTTAAGGTATAATTTTGTCTTTTCATAAGATTGCTAAAGACCATGAAAAACTCATCAGTCATCCATGAGGACAACTGTAAGCATCAAACATACCAGGTCAGACTCTCCAGTCTCAGGGAAGCATAGCAAACTAAAAGGTTGGACTGGGATACAGTTACACTTGTCTAACCACTGCAGGCTCAGTCGCAACTCACAGCGTTCTAGAAACAACGCTGAGCCAGCTGTCAGATGCAGCACACTAAACTTCAAAAACACTTTTCACTTTGTTCATTATGTTCAATGCAGATGCCTGGACTCAAGTATAATGATGTACAGTATAAGTAAAGTTTAAGATTGTTTATATATGCTTCAGCATTACCGTATGGGATCTACTGATTTGTGATAATACTCTAGCATTATACATGCATACTTCGGAAATGCTCCTTTTCTTAATCTATCTTGGTCACAATGGTACTTGCTAACACAATTTATAAAACAAACTATACGATGATATGTCAATTGCTACTACTGGCAATGCCTTTCCAATATGGTGAGCAAACCATCCAAACAACCAACAAGTCACACAACATGCAGTGTGCAAAATAAAGTTCTTTTATAACTTCCTATATGAATAAGAGAAAAACTTGCTAGCACATGGGCCACTGAAATAGAAAATTATCATACATTTATATATTAATCCTGTTGGTAATGTATCAAATATTGATTAAAAAAAACAAAAGAATGGTACATGAAACAGGAGATTGTATCTGAGTTAATTTTCAATTGTCATTAATCCCTCATTTCATCATTTCATTTTTTTGCCTCAGCTTTCTGTTCTGTAAAACAGAGAGAAAGCCATTTATTCCCATAGACCAAAGAATTAGCTCAAGCTTATAAACCACTTTAAACAAAAAGGGATTTCTTTATAATTGCTAAGTAATACAAATACATTTTTTTTCTTCTGAATTGAAGGAAAGGCATTATTTCGAGCAAGAAAGTTTGCTTTTATAGCATGTTTGTTCTGATTACATTTTTATGGCCCAGGAACAATGAGGAAAATATTTTCATTTTTATCAAATTGACCTTAACCTTTACATTAACTTTAAAGTAATTTTTATTATATACAATGGAAAACTATTTAGGGGGACAGACTAACTTTCTTTCTCAAAGAAAAATAAATGGGGGGGGGGAGAGAAGAATCTTCAGAAGTTTTACCATAGACAAACCGCACCAAACAAAAAACCCAAACCAATGAATCTTCGCTAAACAGAGGCGCACTCTTGCTTTGAGAATCTTTATCGCTTTAAGATATTCTCACAGTTTTTTGTGACAAAACTAAAAAATTGTTTAAATTGCTTAAATAGGATAACAGTATTTTTGTTTGAAATTCAACCAACTTCCTCAGAAATAATAGCAGTAGACGACTATAAACTTTAGCATTGAACTACAGTTTTCTGTGTAACGATGGCAAAAAGTAGTTCTCCATCCACTTCAGTGATCTTGGCAGCCACGACTCTAAATTTGTGCCAAACATCATTTGCATGGAGAACCTTCTGCTAGTTTCAGGTGAAATTAGATGAAGTTGTGTTGCAAAGTAACAACCAAAAACGTTATTCTTCCACATTTCTGAAAATCAGATCCTACCTGATTACACAGAACAACATATTTGCTAATTTAGGGCAGATACAAACAAACGGGGTGGGGGAAGGGGGAGGAAATAAAAGGGTTTCTAGGCTTTAAGCTCTTACCAATTTATTAATATAGTTCATTAGTTCATACACAAATTTTAATAGTGGAAAACCAGAGAAATATCAGTATGTATATGAAATGGGATTGGCCTATTCCTCCAATAAGCACTATAAAACAGCAGCACAGGAGTAAGAAGAAAAAAGCACCAGAAAAGTGAAGCTCTTCCAGAGGCTCACTCTTTTCATCACAATTGCTTTTAAGCTACAGCAATAGCATGACATTCTTTATATGAAATGAAGAAACAATATCATTGCAAAAACATGAACTGAAAAGGTACTCCAAACTTGTGCACTCTCATCCCACATAATAAGTACTGTAAAAGATAAAATATACCTTCAAATCAGATAGAACTATCATTTTAAATAGAACTTGAAGCCTAGGCAAACAGAAGATAAATACCAGGTTGTCAAGATTTATAATAAAATGAAAATGCACAGAAATAAACAGACAGAAAACTTTAAGGGTTCACTAACAACTAAGAATTTCATCTGCTCAAAAATATATGTGTATATACACACACACACTGCTTTAAAAGGAACTAACAAGTTCCAAACATAGAAAGAACAGAAAGGTATTGAAACCATCTGCACTGTGAAGCCCCTAGCCTCCCAGGAGGCTAAAGGTCCAGAGAACCTGGCAGTTGAACCAAACTAGAAAGTTAATAGTGATCTAACCAGTCATTTTTAGGTCTGTTTGTTTAAAGTTTTGCTTTAAGTAACATAGGTCAATTCAATGCACACCTCGGAATTCAAGAATTATAGATGTAATACAGAAGTCACAAGACAAATACTAAAATATTTTAAGAGCATCATTTAAAACTTAAAATGTAATAAAGATGTACACAATTTGTACACTAATGATTTTTGGTTAATAATACGCAATATCTCCTTTGTTCATGAGATCACTGGGGTTTTCCCCCCTCCACCCTATCACGGACCGTCAGCACCCTAATCTTGTAAAACATCTGGATACTTTAACAATTATAGTCAATTTTTTTTTCCATTTCTTTTTTCCTCCCCCATGCTAGGCTTTAATTTCAGACTTCTAGAGCCAAAGAACAGAAAGACTGTAGCTGAAACAGCACCTTTTTTCCCTCCGCTATCTCATTGCAGAACACCAGAAGGAAGAAATTCCCAAAAGAACCTGAATTCTGAACCAAGACTTACCCATCTTAGGGCATTTGCCAGAACAAACCAATATGATTTGTCAACTAAAACACAGTATTTCAGTGTTCTTATGTTAGAATGGAAAATTGAACTGCGCATGCACATGTGTATTGGCAGTATTGCCCTTCGACCCTGCCCCAACTGTCCTGGATTTCATCTCTCCCACTGCACGGGACAGTCAAGTACATATCAAGATTTCCCAGAACATCAGGTTTTTTTTTTTTCAAAGTTGAATCACAATGAATTCCCTCTGCTGGCTGATGGTTGCTAAAGTTCATGTCTGGTCATTATCTTTTCTAGATAACTCCATTCATATGTTAATAGCAACTTAGAGAATTAATTCACGCTTGGCTATCTGACGAATAACTCTTATTTCTGTGTTCTCCTTCCCCTCCTCCTGCCACACAAAATTGCTTCAACCCTACCTGGTCTCTGCTGAATGACTAAAATTATACATATTTTTCATTATGCAGAAATTCTTCACATTATCCATACAGGAGTATGGCTTTTCTTTTCCTTTAGGCAGCAGAGAGCTCATCATGTCACTGAGCAGAATGTTCCTCCAAATCCACAATTTGGAAAAACTACTTGAGGATTAGGCACTTCCCAATTATCTTCTGAACATCCAACAACAGTGCTTTGTTGTTGTTGTAAATTTCTAATTTTTCTGTTGTGAATTTCTCTACAAGATTTAAGCCAGAAAATTGGAAAGGTGAATATCACAAACACTTCCCTAAGTGATAGCCAACTCCAAATGGAAAAAAAGAAGATAAAAAGAAAATGAGTAAAATATGAGTTTGCTTCTACAGGGACATTTACTACAAGACAGTAGGAGCAACATCAGGGCAGAAGATCTGAACTGTCTGTCCTACCACATAAAGAGCCATGTCCAATTGACATTGACCCATAGCAGTACAGCAAGAGCCTCAGGAACACGAGGTGTCTCTCTCCAAGTTAGTGGCTGCATGAATTCACTGGAATTCCATACCAAACATGTCATGTTTGAAAAGAGAAGTTGCAATCATCTATGGATTGTTGTTGTTGTTCTTTTTAATTGTTTGTGGAAGTTCCAGTGGCATTTAGCCATGTTTGAGGGGACTGTTATGATTAAAAAAATAAAATAGAGCGAAGTTCCTCCTTGATAAAGTTAGATGTTGCCTGAGTTTAGCTGCCATTTTCTAAATTTTTTTTTTTCTTTCAGCTATCTGGTCTACTCTTTTCTGCAGCTAGCAGAGATGGACCCCGACAGGGAAACAGAATAGAATTCCCACTCAGAGGCCCTCTTATGATGCCAGTCAGAATTAAAAACAAAAAGACAAAAGAAACTAAATAAACAAAAAAAACTTACTGACTAAAGACGATTCCCATCCAATTTGACTACACAATATCCCAAGTTCAATAACAGAAACCTCTTGAACAGTAGGAAAGTAAATATATTGGGGGGAGGGGAGGGAGAAGCATTGAAAAAAAGATGACAGGCCTAGCAAATGTTTTGTAGAACACATTTCAAGAGTTGCTTTTATTTTCTGCAACCCTTAAAAAGAAGAAAAAGTTAAAGAGGATGAAAGAGAGGCAGAAGTGAGATCAGTTTTAGTAGAAATGGGATTAAATTCAAATGGATTCCACATCCATTCCGAAGAAGTATGGCTACGTCAGCCACCAGGACAGACCTGGATCAACAATTAGCTGCTCTAGTCAGCTAGTTAGTAACTACCCTAATAAGCCGGGCTCTATACTTTCTGGTGATACCTAAAACTGCCCTCCCCTCCCCCCTCTTTCTTTATTACAAGAATCAATTAGCACAGGATACTAGAGTCTGTGGTGCATGAACTGTAAAAAGAGTTCAGTGATCAGGGAAAAAGTGCTAGGCTTCCACCAGAAGATAACTTACAATAACTTCAAAAGCGCATTTAAAACAACTTCAGGTTTCCTTATGCACATCATGCTTCTCTGTGCACCCGAGTTTTGGCGGGGGGGGAGGGGAGAGCTGGTTTGGTTGGTTGGTTGGTTGGTTGTTTTTTCCTTTTTAAGACAACAGGTTTCAAGGCATTCTAAAAAGCATTATATAATTACTTCTGTAGAATTATAATGAAACACAAAAACAAACCATGTTCTTCTGACTTCACTATTCCCAAAACACATACAGTACAAAAGTGTTATTGATTTGTCCATATATTCTAAAACATTCAAGCTGAAAGCTAAATTTTTTTGCCAGATGTAAAAAAAAAAATTGAGGAAGTTAACCATGCTAAACCTTTGTCTTTGAAAATACTAAAATAACTTTTATATTCTCTTCCAATCAAAACAATTAAACTGATAACCATGTCAAAATTTAAAGGACTCAGACCCTACATGACTGGTCAAATTCAGACTACTTTCTGGTTGTGCAGTTGTTCATATTGCAGTAATTGATCCCAGTCATGTAAGAAAACTGTCAGCCTGCAAACCACTTCTCAGTTTCATACCATTTCTGTACCTTTCTTCCCCTTGCACATACATAACTAAGTTACAAGAAAAAAAACAAAACCAAAATTTAACAATGGAGTTGAGCTCATTACAGATGAATATAAATTACTTCATTCACTTTTCATCTGTTTGAGCAATATAATACTTGTTCAAAACATGATGAAAATATTTTTCCAACACCCTAAATTGTAACTGGAATTTCATCTTATCCTGAGAAAGCAATACATGAAATATGGCCTGCTAGCAATCTTAACGTTAAGATTATCTACAACTGTAGCAATCTACAGTTAATAAACATTTAATTCCAGCTACTGACTTTATATAATTAAGAATGTCTAAATACATACATGCTTTTTATATAATAACACTAATAATTACGTATGTTTACAATTACAAATTACAAGTTGTAGTAATCTTAGAAAAATATTAAAACACAGTGCCAATCTCATATCATAATCTGAGAAGCCATGCTCTTTCTTTTCCTTAGGCTTACCAACAGCTTTCACACTGGTAAAAATTACATTTGCAAAACCTCTGTTTTACACTTGTGTCATGTTTTATTTCTGAAGAAAACCAACAAGTGAAGCATATATAAAGCAGTGTTGACTTCCTCGAATCTGCACCACTGACACAACATTGATCACTATGAAATTAAAAGCTCTTATTGACTCTGAAACCTAAAGATGGCAACTTAGATGGCAACATTAGCTACTTGATTTTAATGTTAACATACAACTATGACAAATGAATTGGTGACATGTACAAATTCCTGACATCTGCAATTTCATACCATAAATTGAGTTGACAAATGGATCTGATGGCAAACGTTATGTGACTCCACAATTAAGGATGTACTGAAGTTTGCACTTCCACTGCACTGGGTTGTAAGAAATTTTCTACTGACTTGCAAATTAGGTGACTATTTTTAGTTGTCTAAAGTGCATGCAAACTCAATCAAAAAAAAAAAAATAGTAGTGTTCTTGACCAATTTCACATAGCTTGTAAGCACCTGCAAATCACATACATTCTTTCTTTTACAAATTAGCAATGAATAGCAGAATATTCACTTCAATTATACTAGAGACTGATCGGCGGGAATCAATTTCATGAATTTTCATACTATGAAAATGAATATTATTATGAGAACTTATAAAAACAGTTCAGTTTTAGAAATTGTTTCCATTATTTAAATGAAATATTAGAACTCAAATACTGAAATAATTCAGTGCCTCATTGACTAAGCTAGCTCAGCTAAGTTTAACTAGTTTGTGAACTAGGATAGCTTTGTTCACAAACAGAACTTGCTAGCTATACCCAAGATCCATTTTCCTCATTATTTCTGTAACTTGTATTACTATTGCACATAACACCCTCAATCACAAAACAGGGGATTTTGGCACACAGTATAAAATCACAGACCAAAAAAATAGTTATGCAAATAGCATGCTAAAAGTTTACAAGGAATTCCTTTTACACACATTTTTAAGGACGCAAAAGACAGCAACACTTAAGCGTATATTTTAACATGCCATGAAACCCATTCCTGTTAAGCAAAGCTTTTAGTAAAGTGATTATGTCCAATTGATTTCACCAAAACAAAAGGCAGCATTAGACACAGTCCTGGTCTGAGTACAGCTTCGTACATATTGTCATGGGTGATACTGAGGCACATGACAGGAATGGACCTTCAGTACAAGGCTCTAAATTTGGGGTAGGCTATATACTCCAGAAGCCCCTGTATACCACTTCACTTCCTCAAAAATGTAGGGGAAGGCAAAGCTGGAAAGAAGCCATTGTGCTACATAAGAACAGTGCTGAAAGCAAGGAAAAGGGAAGGGGGTGGGGGGACCAATTTGCAAGGTTTACCTCCTCCATAATTCCAAAGCTGGTCTTAAGTACAAATTGAAATACCACTGTGAACCAAGCATTAGTCCTTCTGAGTGTGAGTGTGAGTATATAAAAATATAAAAACACACAAAAACAAGCATCCCATGGCCACTACCAATTTTCTATCCAATTTTCGGGTATCACCATTGCCTTTTCTAAGCACAGATGATCTAGTGACTACTGTTCACATACATTAAGAGTAACTATGGAACCCTGATCTCTTTCTGTCTATACTACCTGTAATAGCTATGCTCAAATTTGGGCACTATTTAAATTAAAAAAAAAAAAAAAAAACACCACCCACACACACACCACCACACACAACCAAGTGATTACAGCCAGTTTTCTCCCTTCTATCTGTAGAGACAGACCTTGAGTGTGAACCAATCCCCTCCTTGGTCTGTATTTTCCAGCCTGGAAAGGCAACTGGCTTGCTCCAGACTATAAACATGAAGCAAGCCAACATATAAATAGTACAAAGGAGTTTGTGCCAAAAATATATGCCCAAGGTCTAAGTTAACGTGAGAACGTAGATGAAGCCATAGAGTCTTCTCCCAGAAGTTTTCCAAAATGCAGTTCAGCCAAGTCCTTTTACTCAAAACATTTTCTTAAACATGGACTGCACGCAATAATATGCTAGAGGAACACTACTAGACATGGTAGCTTCTTAAAAAGAAATCTGTCAGCAAATAAAGATTTTTCTCTTGCAAACATCCTTCTCTCTACACATCAAACATCCCTAGCATAAGTTACTTTTGGCTTTTGTTCATAAATGCAAAGTTCGTCATCAAAACTGACCAGACTAAGTACACAACTACCAAGCTGTTCTATACTACACCTTGCCTAAACATTCCCAATACCACAAGCTGAAAACCTGCTATATTATTAATTAGAGCACTAAGCATCTTTTTCCAAAATGCAGAATTTGCATCACTTTGATAAATGTTCTCAGATTCCTCTCTTCTCAAAAGCTGTTTTTTCAAAATGCAAAGTACAACTGATGCTAAAAGGAAAAATTGGGATACTTTTTGCCAAGATATTAGTCACATTTCTGGAACGTCCAGCATAATCCATCGAATAGATTGTTGTAGATCTAAATTTTGAACCTGCTAACTTCTATATTTAAAGATCAGACCATAGTGGAAAGAAATAGCTTAATTAAGAATAAAAATAATACATATAATTCCTTTAAAAAATCTGAAGTGTCATCACAAACTATCCCACATGAAAATAAATACACATACACACTTCAAAGTACTTTGCTCTCTCAGGGCATGTTCTTGTTTCATTTGGGGAAATATAATTGCATTTTATATATGACCTTTACAGCCTCTTTGTCACAGCTTGATAACAACTTCCTGGCAATTTCCACGGAACATTCGATCTTACTTCAGGAAACTATAATAGAAAATTCATAAAACTCATATGAACATTTGGTAGAATTATCACTGTTTAGCTTAGGCTCTTCTACCTATAAAATTAATAGTGAATTTGACTTTTAGTTATGTGAAGGTACTGAAAGCGTTGACAGACTAAGGCACTGAAAGGACTCCAATTTAAAGGCATTAACTATATAACATCTAACTCAGCTTCCCATGTTATGTCAAACAGCTCATCATCACAGTTAACTGATATTTGATTATGAGAAAAGATTTTGCTCATGTGCATATTAGCCTATGAGAAGCTGATAGCTCTAAGGCCTTCACAATTTTCAAGCCACGCTGTCTTATTCACTTGTATTTATTGTGAATCTCCTTTAAAGAGGAAGATCATGAGGAAAAAGCGGTTTAAGCTATCGTAAGTTTTGAATCATTGCTGTAATCAAAAAAAGGGGTTGGGGGAGGGGGGGAACACTACCCTACAGTTACAGTTTTTGTATTTAACCACAACAGTATGAAAAAGCTGCTACTTGTACCATCTTAATAATTGATAATTCCTGCTTTACACAGTATGTATTGTAGTCTTGTGAATTAGCTTACAGAACCTGTAATTACTGAAAGAACCTGTGGGTTCTTAAATGATGGTACAGGTCACATGCCTTTTCCTCTGTAGCAATGCTGACTTAAGGATTTCCCATTCCTCCTACTCTACTACTCATCCTTGTCCCCACTGCGCCCTTCACTTGTACTGCACAACTGTTTGTAGGGCTGCATTGTGATTGTGACTAGGGAACTAATCCAGGTTTAAAAAAAGGAATGATTAAATCAAATCAGCTCCCAGAATCAGTTCAAAGCATCCTCCCAGAAATAGCTGTAGGAACACATCTAAGGTGACAAGGTGAGTGAGGGTAGAAAGATACAGCAGGGATGATAATATCATAAGCCAATGTTACCATTGAGTCCAACTTATGGCAGAATTACCAACATTAAAAAAAAACACCACTGACCAACATTTTTACATGTTTTGTCAATTATTTACAGATTATTAAAAACCAGCACTTTTCCCCTTTACTTTTGCTACTAAAAATGCATTCTTACCTCTCTCTGAAGAGAAAAAACACCTGCATGTATGCAGCACCTGAACAAAAATGGGCACTAGAAGGAAAGGTCTCCTAAAGAAAATCTTATCTTCTATAGAGTATTTGTTCTTTTTAATTCTCCCCGCCCCGTACACTTGCCCAAGCTAAGACTAACTTTTCCTACAAAGAAAAAATAATAAAAGCCAGAAGGAATTAATTACAATATATGGAAAGCTTTCCCAAAATTTCTACATAAAAAACAACAATAACACACCACTGATTTTGTTACCACACTAACGTTCATCAGTTTTACTTTCTACAGTGGGTAAGACCTTCAGAAAATGCTAATATTTTTAAGTTACAAAAAAAAATTAAACAACACGATTACAATTCTCTATAAAAGTAGGAACATGAAATTTTATATTTCAACATTTATAAGGCTTATACTGTACCAATCACTACAAAGTTAGCCATATTTTATTGTGGTTTTATTTATATTTCTATGCATTAATTGTGAAAGCCTTGCACAGCTCTACTATCCACAGCTTTTAAGTCTTACGTTTCAGCTGTACAAACACTATCCTTTAAAACATACTTAATAGAATAGTTACAAACAACTAGCTGGAGGCTTAGACCCAGTATTTGCGTAGGAGTACTACATTCTCTTTTGTGTTCTAGTTTATGCTTAGTAAAATTCTATTTTATCTCTACAGAAGTCTTCCATGACTCACAGTAATCTTTCACCGTGATTAACGGTTTAAGGTGTAAAGTACCTGGGGCCATGGGCCATATACTTAGATCATACAGCATAGTTGCCTCCATGAAGCTACTCACGGTTTTATAGACAAGGAGTCATACATCTACCACACAGAATGTGTGCAGTAATCTCAGTGCTCCCAAGAAATTTTGAACTTGTTGAGCATGACTCAAACACAGGCTGCAGTCTATAAAATAGGTCCCAGAATATCAGTTTTCCTACATAACAAACACTGAAGATGCACAAAACATCCAGTGATGTCCAAAAGTAAATTCAGCTTTTCTAGCAAGCACAGTCACCGTGTATTGGACTGCCCGGCACGCGGCATTCTGCAGCATTCCCACCATGATTAGCAAGCAGTAACTGTGTCCAGGCTATTGCAAGTCCAGAAATATTGGGCAGGGGTGGGCAGGAATAAGAAGAAAAAAAAAAAAAAAAAAAAAAAAAGAGAGAGAGAGAAGGACATGCTAAGGAATCCTGATCATAAATAGCCTTATATTTACACCAGTAAGACTTTGACCCTTTAAGGTTAATAAAATTATATTTATCCTTATCTGCCAAATTGATTCTGAGAATCAATGACTGCTGAAAAGGTGAATCAAGTCCCTTCAAGGCTCTAGAGCAGTCAACATATCTAAACAATGATAAAGGAATCCAGAGAAAGCATTCATCTAAATCTGATCTTTCTATGAATATTTATAATTTAGCACACTATATAGTAAAATTGAAGAACAAAGTCTTGTACTTAACACTGTTTTCTGAAACAACTTAGAAACTGAGTACATAATTATGTACAGATCATACCCCTTGCTATTTGGTTCTACGGTAGAGAAAATTAATTTGAGAGGATTCAATGAGATTACATTTAAAGATTAGAAGCAGCGAGGAAATAAATAATGAGTTTTTGCAGGTTTTTTTTCCTGCTTGCTCATTTTTTGGAAAAGGAGGAGGGAAGGGTGCCAGGCAGGGTCATTTATTTACATATGGCAACCCCAGAGTGAAATTTTGCTTTGGGATCTATGGTGGTGGGGAGGAGAAGCAGCTGCATTTTGGTATAAAATTTGCTATTGTATAAAGATAATTTTATAGAAGATGCAATATGACTTCCTAATGGGAGTAAGAGATGTTAGAAAGGTTAACAAAATTAAAGTGGAGCAATAGAAATAGCTTCAGTGACAGATATACATCAACTTTGGTAAAACTCAACAACCTCAGATTCTAATGGCACTTTCGTACAGAGCTCAGAAGCGTTAAGATTAGCTTTGCAAAAGTGTGATGCTAAAGTTTATTAACTTATGGTATGGCTACTCCTCTCCATACATATTGTAGCCTAAAGGAAAGAGGATTAGGAATATCAACACAGGAAAATAAACTGTAATTGTGGAACATTTAGGAGTACTATGCTAGTTTTAATCTAGCTAGCACAGATAAAAATATCATTGGCAACATGGTCGCACAGGCTGCTTGGATTCCACTAAATGTCTTAAAGAGTGAAAATAATGGGCATAGATTCTTTGGAAAATCATATGGCTGTATATTAGGATGTTCTAGAAACAGGAAAGATGACAAAAATAAGAAGAGTTACCTATTCTGCCAGAGAGGTAGAAACCAACACAGCCACTACTGGATGGCAGAAAATACGAGTGAAGGAAAGCATTGTCCAGGATGATCGTGCTCTGGTATGAGTCAGAGTACTGTACCATTTTGCACCCACTCCCTACCCCATGACACAAGCAGCCTCGCTGAATGCTATGCACAAGGAATTAAAACCACAATAGCTGCTGACAGCTCAACCCATTTGGGGAATATCAGTGGCAACTACATTATTTTAAAGAAAAAAAAAAAGTTACAACACACCTTCTCTTGACTTTCTCCCTTACCATTCTCCCAAGTGTCTTGCTAGCATTATGAACTAGTATAGGTGTACCATCTAACCCTTTGAAATAGTAGTGACAATAGGAATTGAATTCTAAATTGTTAAGAGCATTATAAAATGGAACTGGAAGTGTATTCCACAGAGTAAGCTTTGGCTGAAATGATCTCTGATGTAACATGCAAATTTTGAAAAATGCTTCAAAACATTGCTAAGATTTTTCCAAATAAAAACTATGACATTTTCTATAACATTCTGCAGTTTAACTGAAACAACTATCGAAACATAGGAGAGGAGAAGCACTTCTGTCAAGAACTGCCTGTGAAAGGAAGGAGGATTCCCTAGACAAAAAAAACAAAGTAGATAAGCGCGTCAACACTTAATGCTACAAAATGTAGCAAGCTATTTAGCTTTTCGTATATGCACATAGCCTTTAAGAAGTCAGGAATTTTTCAGTATAGCAAACACCTGTTGAAAGATGACACTGCCTATTAGTAAGGGATAAATGGCTATATATGTATGTATGCACACATACAACTCCATACATCTAAACTTTGCACTTGGCCATAACACTCAGAATTATTTATGCAATCTGAATTAAAGCGCTAACATGTGAAAACTGACCATTTTGCACATTCTAGGTCAGAAACACTGTGCGAACGTTCTCAGCCAGCTGAATGGCAACAGAAGGGCAGGACGCACCACCTCACAACTAACCAAATATCATATTACAGGCTCAAGAGGTTATTGGGGGGGGGGGGGTGCCGCAGGGTTCTGTTGTTGTGGGGCTTCTTACCCCCTTATTACAGATCTGGAAGGGAAGACCTGACGAAATAGACAGAATTCCCAAGAAAACCAAAGCAGTTGAGATCCTCCCTTTCCGTAAAGCACCGTTTTTGAAGAATATCTACACAACCTAAATTCACTGGGGAGCTAAAAAGATGTTGGTTAGAAAGAAAGATGTCTTGTCTTTTCTTATTTCATAACCTAGCAGCAATTTAAACCATAGATTTTAATAGGCTTTCTTTGTCATGGGGGTTAGAAAAAAGTCACTGGAGTAATACTAAAATAATTGTAAGAAATAATTACAAGATGACTGTAATTAAAGTTTAAGTATTGACTACCAGACGAAAAAAAAGTCTGACTACCAGACCTGAAAAAGGTCAATGATTTACTATTTGGCATTTTTGTCTACTGAAATAATATTTTTTTTAAACTAAAAAAGAAAGTTGCATCCTCCAGCTTCCTCGATATCAGTTTAGATGATCAGACAAAACAATACAGTTAATTTCCACCTATTTATACATCAACCTTTGTTCCCAAAAAAATAAGATAGGCTAACAGAGTTCAAAAAGGCTGAGGATTGCCTTCTTATATTTATTTGGTTATATTGTTGAGTTTAATGTTAAGATAAAATATGATAGGTAGATAGGCTTCAGGGTCATTCCCTCCCCTCCTGCTTCAAGTTTAAACACATACTACTTCCATGTTTTTTTTCACTAATTAAAATAAACACTAATATGATCTACCTCTAAGAAATGTTCATTAAGCAGGTAGTGCAAACTGATAGATTGACCTGTAAAAATCACTTTACAAATTATGAACTGGCATGATACAGTTATTATCTAGTAACTTTACTATATTTCAAAATAAACAATGAGAGTTTTTTTCCAGTAGATATTCTGGAAAATATTTTGCTGAAAGGCAATATATTTTGAACGTAGTTTATCTTTATCCCATGACCTTTTAGTTTGCCTGTGTCTGCTCATTTTATTGTTTCCACTTCCTTTGTGCAACAAATATAACCAGATCTGATCCCTCCCATTTCTTATGCATTTTATTGTTAAGAGGACAAGGCAAAAGGCAGAATTCATATATTACTAAAATCTACTTATGCTTAGTTTTTACTTATGCTTTCAGCATGCTGTCAGGTAGAATACCTGCTAACCAGCAACGACTCTGCACAAGAGTCGGAGAATCATTTAAGCAAAATGAAACAAAAAAAAAAAAGCATTCTCCATCACTTCAGGCTGAAAAGAAGGAGTTTTTATATACACACACACACACAGATACAAACAAGAAATTTCTTATAAAGACACCTTGGAGTCTTCCTTTGAAGACCAACAACGTGTTGAGTAACGGTAAACTATGGGCAGCAATGACATGTTAAACTTTTCTTTTCATCGTATTCTCGAGATAACATTCATCTTTCTTCATTCATAGTCCTAAGTTCAGAAAAAGCACTTACCGTTGATTCTAGATTTTAAAGCATGTTCTTATACACAAGATGTTTATCTTTTATTCAGCATCACCTTCAAATAACCATAGATTTATATAATATTGGAGGATTTTAATCAAATACTATAGTTCATACCATACCCAAGGGATCTTTACAACAGTATTCATTTGAGCTACACATCTTCACTTTACTTTAGGTTTAGAGGCCTGCAGCATTGAGGCAAAATACTACATCCTCTAAAAACCAGGATGTAGCATCCCATTTGGGATTCTTGGTTGACCATGATGTTTGCACATGTTCTGCTGAGGTTCTGAGCCTCTACTTGCTACACACTAGCTGAATGAAATTCTACAACCGAGAGCTGATGCCCATCTTCTACTGACCCAACAGAAGGGAATAAAAATTGGCAGGAAACAGGCACAGAAGTTTCACACACCTTTGCCATGTTTCTATTGATCAAAAATACATTTCTCAGGCTCTTCGCTGCCTGATTTTACACTCAAACACTTCAGAAAGGAAAATGACTGCCTAGTGAGATTCTTCTGTACTCAGTGAATTTTTCCTTTACACTTAGTTTCTTCTAAGGATTGCTCTGATTGCAAGAACAAAGCACTCAGCCTAGTTGAATAGATTCACTGCCTGCAAATGAAGCGTCTTCAAGATTCCCCTTTTTCAAGGCACGTCGCTGCCAAAGTCTCATGAATCCTTCTCAGCGATGCAGTAATTTTCTTGTCAGATTGCTCTCTTCAGAGGGAATCTTTCTCGCTACAAACACCACTATTTTTCACTAACATTTAACAGTTGCATCTAATTTTGTTACTTGAATAAAACAAATATTTTCTCTTTGAAACTTGTGCTATTTTTAATATTAACTAATAAATCAACTTTTTGCTGCGATATCCTCATTCAGAACTAAATTTTTGCAGTATTGCACTAAAACAGATAAAAGACTTTTCAAAGAGGGGAGGAAAATTCTATAAACACACTTTTTGAACTCCTTTGCCGAAGCTTCTGAATTGCTTTATTTTATTTCAGGAGCTTGTTTGTTTTTCCTTAGACTGCTTGTATGCTTATTAACCAATTAATTTGGTTTGAGCTGAAAAAGAAATCTGATGGAACACCCAGAGGACAACACGCAGAATTCAGATGCTTTATTCAAGAATAAATGAGAAGGCCGTTTAGATAATTGAGAACTTTGTGTCCTCAAAGAATATGACCATAAGCTATTCATTCAAGGAATAGCTCAGTACAATATCCACTTCCTCATCCAGTGCCTCCGGCATTCAGCGTAAGATATCAGAAGTAAGTATAAGGACCCGGAGCCCGCGAAAACAGAAGTGCTATTAGAACTGACGTTTTCACTTACTCCAGCAGTATTTTCTGATGTGTCCAGCCTCTCCACAAGATATTTTCATTGGAATCCTTCCCCCCCTCCTCCAACACAAGCAGATGTATTTCAAGAGGTCAACTGTTGCTTAGAAACAAGTTTTCTCATTTCAGACAACAGGCTGAAGTAGGAGGTTTCTTTCTCCCCAAAACGTTGCTCTACATAGCACCAAAACTCTAGAAACTCAGCACAAGATGACATTTGCAGAAGATTGTAAAGTTTACTTCACTAAAGTGAAGCTTTATGAATTAAGAAACTCTTGGGAAATTCTTCTCCCTCACTGAAAGTTATTGGGGAGTGGGGGGCACGCGGGGAAGTTGTACAGAATAATGCCCATGTTAGGCAAAATTGTTCATCTAAAAGCTGGATCTTAAAAAATAGTCTTCTTCCTGGAAGGAAACTTTTCTAGCTTCTCTGCTGACTGATTTGCCAATAAAGTCATCAGGTAAACTACATTTCCCTCCATTCAGAATTATGCTATAAGTATAGTATACTATAAGGTGGGACAAAAATAAATAAAATAAAAAGGTTACAAAAGCAAGAGAATTGGTTAAGTAATGCTTAAATAATTGTCTGTTGCTGTAAAATTCACTAAACCTAATAGAGAACCTGAAAGAATGAACATTAATAGAAAACCAAAGCAAGTTTTCAAATCATATGTAAGCTTCTGCCATTTTACCTCCTTTCCTGCCACAGTCTGTTCAACTTTTGCTTTAAAGAACTTGTACAAAGGAAGACCACCTAGATTTTAAGAAAGTAAAATAGGATCAAAGTTTACACTAAAGAAGATAATTTCGGTTATTACCAGGTCATCAGGCAATTGAAAGTTAACAGAAGATAATGTGATCTGGAACCAATTTAATTCAACGAAAAAATTTAGTTTCATCATGGAAAGGGCACTTACTTGCTGTTTCAGTTATGGATCAACTCATTTGACCAATAAAGTCCAAACGCTGTTTTTTGTTTGTTTTGTGGGCTTGATGTATCAAAAATGCTTGGCAGTCATTAACATTTCAAGGCTACAGTAATTTCTGCAATTAACCCTAAAGAAATGCTTTTACATGGTTGCAGAATTAATTGTGCATGCAGCTTGTAAAAATTAGTACATGGCATGTTTAAGGAATTCTAAAAAGCTTTAAGTGACAGGTAAAAGAGAATTCACCATTAAAAAACAGAAAAAAGGACATAGACATTTGCCACAATAATGTGACTGAAACCTTTAACATATATGCTTACTGATTACATTTAACTAAAGGTCTGAAGAAAAAAACACTTCTCATTTCTAACTGGTTTGAGGACTGAGTCAAGACCAAACAATTCAAGAAAAGCACTTCCATGGCTTTGGATAAAACAGAAGGCTGCAATTAGGCTCTTACACGGGGTTTCAAAAACTTAAGAAACAGTTTTTAAACCAAAAAATTACCCTATCCAACACTACAAAAATATATGCCAATACAATTTCTGTATACTGCCCTGCCCCAACTTATCCCACTAGTAAATTGGTCTAAATTGTACTTCAACAGCAACTAAAGTGATTCCCATATTTGCAGCATCATAGCATAAAAACTATGGCTTAACAGTTTGAAGAGAAAATCACTACATAAATTAGCATTACTACCTTGTGTCGTTCCATCTGATATGTTTTGTTTTATTGTACTGTAGACTGAGACCAGGAGAGAAAGACTGTTTAAGTGTGATGGAGTTGACAATTTGATTGTAAAAAGGCAATATCACAGCCAAAAGGTGCAGTCAAGGCATACCAAGAGAAAAACGAAAGCATGAAACCAATAGAGTAGGATGGCTACTAGCTATTACATAAGCTTATGTTGCAATGTATCAAAGCGGTATTAATTTTTTTAAGCATTTCGAATTTATCTCTGTGAAATAATCTAGAAAAAGCTACCGACAGCTATTCTTTAAGCTTCACATCAGCTACAGCTTTCCTTTGCAGTTTGACTCAAAAAACCCAAACAAAAACACTTTCGAAGATGTTTACTTACACCTTCCAACTAGCGTAAGTCAAAGATCTACACTTTCAAGTAATTTAACACTGAAACCAAACTAAGCACCAACTTCCATCAAAGTAATTTTTTATTTTAAAAGTCCAGAGTTTAAGTTCCGAAAAGAAATGCTTAAAACAGAGATGTATAAGGGTCTGGAGAAAACAAATTTATCCATCTTGAGAAGTCTGTCTTTCAAAAGTCTGAACTGATATGCAATTGCTACCGGTGATACAGAAAACAGAAACTGAATTGGCTAATATATGGAATTGTTATTACCAGGCAACTAAGATAACAAGAGCGGTACCTACTCCAGTAAAACGATAACCAAGGAAGCATGACTGCAACATCACTGAACTGCTCTCACATTTTTTGCTGACTTCTGAAGTTTTGTCTCATGTTGTGGGGGAGAGGGAGGTGATTTTAAAACTGGGTTTTTAAAAGTGGTTTTCATTTACCAATAGTCAAACAGTTAAAAAGATGAAATTAACATATACACAGAAGAGGGTCATAACTATAAAGGAAATGCATGCTCCAAGTGACATTACTACTTGTGATAAAGTAAATTATCTTGTGATGTCAAATGTATAGATACAGTTGCATAAAATTCAGAGTTATTACTGCAGGATCTATATTGTGAAAAATATTTTGAAATAAGACATATTCTAAATTGTAACACCCCATTCTCAATATACTTCCGAGTTTTTCTACTACCCTATCCACGTCTCCTATTAGCGCTCCCCACCTACATGCCTACGGCATCTATAAATTTGCACAGAAAAGTGTTAAAGGTTATTTATCTTGTTGAAATAAGTAGCAAAGGGCATAGCAACTTCAGAGAGAGAGTAATTTAACTCAAACTTTTCGAACTGAACTAAAAATAATTTTAAAGAACTTCAGATTCTTCAGAATACGTTTAAGTTCTACAATTTTCTCATATATATTGAAAAGTAATAAATATCTCAATTTACTCTAAACTGCTATTAGGCAAAAACTTCATGATGACGTATAACTGATGAAAACACACTCCACTGACACACTATTTGAATTGGGAGCATTTCTAGCTAATCTTAAATTAAAACTGACATTTTCAGGACTCTATGTGTACCTGGCTATTCTGGAAAGAAAATGGAAAAAAAGAAGTATGAGAACTAAGGGGAGGCAGGAAAAAAAGCTCAGGACTTTCCTAGTTGTTTGTTAATACTGGTTTACCAATATTTAAAAAAAAAAAAAGTACACTTTACTTTTAAGTAGGTAAAGTTTTTGCATCAAGATGTCCTCATTTAAGCATATACATTTTCACTTTCACTCTGACCCTCAGGAATCTCACCTGCAAGCATAAGAAGGGACAGTACTTTTTACAAAGCTGTGATGTTTGGAATTTGAATTTCAATATACAACCTACTTTCCTTTCTCTAGCTGGATGCTACTTCACTAATACACAATGTGATCAAAAAGAAAGGACTGCCTTCATCACCAGAGTAAAAAAACCAAAAACCTAGCATTTTAGGAGATTAAATTTTGTTGTATTTCCTTACGTTGTTCCCCCCACCCTTTCTGATCACAACAATAAATCGAATAAATTAATTTAGGAAACTACCGGCAACATAGATTGGAAAGTACATGAAAAAGTATTAAGGTTACTCTTCTAAAACAGAGAAAGCAGAAGCGAGGACATGAAATACCAACGCTTTATGACAGCCTGTAGGTTTCCTTTTTGGAAAACTCCAGGCACCTGCAGAAAGACAGATCCACATTGGAAGCAGAAGAAAAGGTACTAAAACGCAAGCATATGAGGCATGTGTACACATTCAGAGTTACTGTCCAGAACTGTACAGTAAACCAATAATTATTCTTTTTATGCAAATCATTCTATAAAAAAGATTAATCTTACTTTACCTAACGTGGGGCACTCAAGACTCACTACTACTTACATTCACCAAGTGTGCTACAGCTAGCTTATTTCCATCCAAAATGAGTGCGAGTTCAAAACAGAAACTAGTCTAATTTATTCATTTTTCACTGCTATATACAAAACGTTATTCAGAATCACTGAATAATCACTGGGTTTGCATCAACCCACGTTTGAATTATTTTCCTCTCTTATCCTATTTCACAAAGGAAGTCAAACAATAACTCCCCTTCTGTCTGTACTATCTCAGGCTTTCTCTCACGAAAACATCAAGTTTCCTTTCTACATCAGTTTTTCAAGTTTCTGTTATCTAAATAAAAGCCCTACTAAAAATTCAGTTAGAAAGAAACCTGTCTTCTTATTTGCAGAACTAGAAACAAGGATAATAGTCATCTGACTGAACACAGAAAAGTATCTTAGACTCTTCGTAAAGGCCAAGGAATCTCAAAGCATAACGTTTTCTTTTTACGTTACTGCCTTACAAGGATAACTAAATCTTGACACTCAAAGGTAACTTGGATAATTTTCTGTAATTCCTAAAATACTTCTAAGATCACCAGGTTTTTAGGTTTATTGCCTCAAGTAGTTATTTACAGGCAACAGGCTTAAACTTCCAATCTTGATAAAAATATATAAGAAAAGTATAACTTTAACATCAAAACACACTTCTACTTCCACTGCAGGCAAAAAAGTCAATCTTGCAGGAAATTATGACCCACTTCTCTTAAATATATGTTAGCATCTTCACGATGCTGCAGTTGATAATTACGTGACCTGAGGCAAATTTGGGGGGTTTTTTTGTTTTTTTTTTTTCTCCATGCTTCATTATCTACACAACCACATGCTAAATACCAGCTAATCAGCAGCATTTTATTTCTATGTATGGATATTTTTGAAAGGACACAGAGTTTGAAAACATACATTTTTAAAATTGAACTTTTTTTCAATAATTAGATCAAAATTGCTATTTTGCTTTTCTTTTGAAACAGATAGTCCTCAGGGGGAAAAGAGATTGACAGAGATTGTTCTGTCTCTTAGGGGTTAACATTTGTATAGCTGTCTCTTTTTGTTGGCACAACCCAATTTGAAAAGAAAGAACCATCTGCCCAGCTGTCTGGAATGCAGCTCTGTCTAATAATTCCCATGTTGAAAAATAAACATTTCACAAAACCCATGCACTAAGGAAACCAATTTACTTTGCTTACAAGTAGGCTAACAAATGACACCTTTGGAAGGCAAATACATTAAAATTTCAGTTTTGGTTTTGCTATTTTTCTATTGCATATAATTTTTTTTTTAAAAGGAGACTGATGAGTCAAATTACATAACTTTCAAATACAGCAATTGCATTAAAAAGACTGGATTAATGCAATTGTTCCAGTTTGCTTAATTACTACCAGCACTGCTATGAATGCTCCCAAGGAACAAATTATGCAAGTGTTATGTTTCAATAACAATTCTGGTATGTAAAAATTAATCCAATAAAAACCTTATAAAGTAGCAGTAACAGCACATTATGGGATGATTATCAGAAAACTTCATTCTTGGGTAAATAATTTAGAACAATTAGAGTCATTAATTTTTTCAGACATTACAATTTCTATTCAGATCAATTCAAAAGAAAACAGAGAATACTAAGTTACATTCAGCATGTTCCTAAACATCTTGAAAAGAAATAGCTTTGGTTTTATTATTTTAATCTTAATATTTCATCTTGGTTTTAATTTTTTGAGAGAGTAGAAGGGGAAAAGTGTTTTCTTATATAGCAGGGAATATTTGGACATAGTGAATCCAATCAATTCACTCCTACTCTGCGGCTCTCAAGCATTAATTGTACTATGACTACTTATTCTCATCTTTTATGGTTCATAACGTTTAAGGACGGTACTAAGTCTAACTTTCGGCATATCTTTTCAAAGCTTAAGAGCCAGCAAGGTCTTACAGATTCCAGGAAACGTTTGGCTCAGCTCTGATGCTAACCTTGCCATGTAGGCCCACAGTTTGGGCAGCGTTTTTCTTTTGTTTCAACTATTATTAAAAAACATGTATTGATGTCTCACTGAGATAGCTGTCTCAGTCTGAATTATCTAATGATACCTTATGACTTAAACTGTTTTGCAGCTATGAAAAGGTCTTGCAACTATGCTGTAACAATCTCCATATCAGTGCTTTGGGACACCTCACATATTCTCAGTTAAGTGGAATGTAGAATTAAATAACGCTTAATATATAATCTGTGTAAGCCTCAGAAGTCAAAACTTCCATGGGCTATTATGCTTGCATACAAGTCTGAACACCTGTGGATGATCTAGTTGCAAGATCTACTTTCTTTTACAACAGTAAGAGTCTGCAGTTCTTTTCTCCTTGTTATAGAGTTGGTCATGTCTTTTCCTACCAGTCCTAAAATCTTTACATCAGCATTGGACACATTCTGTATTCTTAGATATCTATGTTCAGAAGCCATGTTAGACACAGTATCAGCCAGAGAGGCCTAACATACTTACTAAATCCCAACAAACTTATTTCAAAGTGAATGTGTCTGTTCCAGTCACACACGGTTTATGGCTGCCCCTCTTGCCCACACGGTTGAACACCCTGTATGTTGTTTTTTTGGGAGGGGAAAGAAACTGGTGAGATGAACCAGGTATGTTTGTGAGGTAGTTTTCTTTATTTGTAAGAAAGGTATACCAAGTACCTTTTCCTTGAATGGAACAAAAAGGAAAAAGAGGCAGTAATTTCCTTATTTAGAGCTTTAGTTTCTCTAAAGAAAGTTAACTTCTTTTTTTCAAATACCTTTCCACCAGAGACATAGCCATATGTTTCTGCATCTCTCTCTCATATCCATGATTTCTGTTTTCTTTTATACACACAACTACAATGATTCAAAATAAATAAAGCTTTTGCAATGACTACCTAAAGAAATCTTTCTAGGGCCACATACTTTAGGTCAGGCACACACATCAGCCTCCTGCTATAAATACACCAGTGGAAGATGTTAGTTCTTGCAACTAGGAAAGGCTAACCAGTAGTTATTAGTAGCTATCAATCGTATATATCACATTCTGCATAACCATTTCTGCGATCTACAAGCACAGTTACAGACTCATTGCCCCATCTTCTCTTCAGGATAGTCCTGGAATTTGAAAGTTGAAACCTCTTCTACCCTTCACTGGTGGCTAGTCAAATGAGAATCAAAAAACATGCATCAGCTATATAGCTGTGCAAGATTTTTCTACTCATCAAAATTAATTCTCAAACTGAAATAAACCAGAGGCATAGTGACAATTTAATAACAAAAGGATAAAAATTACTAGAAGGCATTATTTTTTTTTTTTAAGGAATGTAATCAGATTTTTTTTTTTAACTATAGAACTCATTTTTTCCAAAACTGGTAACAGCTTGGGAAAAAAAATAAATTACAACTGCTAATCACAGACAAATAAATAGCCGTTACATACAAAGACTGTAATTTAGCTAATAATTTTCTACCAACTAAGGACATTTTTCTAATGTTTACTCCAATATTTTGTCTCATCCAATTTGAGAGGTCACTTTTAGTACTTTTATCACAAAATTAACATTCAATATGAAAAAAGTCCTGAAATTATGTACCAAATCTCTTTCCTTATCTTTCCCTGACATTTTTAAATTACAAGCTATTATGCTATTCTAAACTATTTCCTCTTGTCTTCACTTCTGCATCCTTCCCAATACTATATACTTTGTTCCACTCCTCTCCATGTTAAAACAGCAAATGAAAAATTTAGTATTTTTCTGCCCCAACACTGCATCTGCCATCTGACTGTAACTGAAAGACCGTATTTGTCCTCTGATTTCTCATTCCTAATGACAGCATTAGGTTCCTATCTGTATGCATGAAGATTTCAAGATGTAACCATCTGAAAAGGGAGACCACTCTTTTCTTTGTCACAGTAATTAAATAGAAGAGAATTTTAACTGTACTGCTCCCAAGTGCAATACTATTAAATGCCATCAAACATCCAAGATTAATTCTCCTCACTTGAGTGGATGCCAGGCTAAATTCAGACAAAATATAGTAAGTTAGCTTTTGCACTTCATTAATACTGTCAGTTCACTAAGCATCCAGTACATAAAAGATAAGAAGTTTATAAGGGTAAAAGAAACCCTAGATCAAACTCAGGAAAGAAAAAAAAAAAAAAAAAGACAATGCAGTGGCTTTAAATTGCATGTTGTTTACATACACACACACACACAAAAGGAAATATATGGTGTTGAATTGCTAAGTCTTAGTTCTTCACTAAATAATGCTATGCTACATGTTAAGGTTCCAAATTCAAAAGCATACTATTTTAAAGTCTCTTAATCAGTACAGCACTCAAATTTCACAGAAAGTATTTTTATTACATTGTGTCACAAGAAATTATACAGTGGTCTCACAATACTCAATGAAGATGTGATAAAAAGGTAAAGCATGATGAGAAGCTGAGGTGCAAAACTCCACTCCATGAAACTCCATCAGAAGAGGCAAGACATTTACAGGGGGTAAGCAAGACAGAGCTTTATCTAGAATAGGTTTAAAGCCAGTTTCAGAAGCGTAGAATAAAAATTCAGGATAGCAATATATAAACTACCTTCGCATTATAAATACCAGATACCTTTTAGCAACCCTTTCCTTACTCGGGAAGGTAAAAGAATTGAACAAAGTTTCAAAAACAAAGTTTTTCCGCTACAAGTTGTTTTACTGAAAGCAGCTAGAAAACCTTTCCACCCTGCTGCTGTAGAAGTGCAAGGATAAGAATACAGAGGCTGGGAAACGAACTGTAGACTCACAGTAACACTATGGATTTCTCTTAAGCAGCAGCTAAAGCCATGATCTCTCTCAAGCGACAAATTAACCTCCTTTCAAAACTATGACCCACATAGAAACCATACAAAGTGTGAAGGTTACCACAAGGATTATACGTTATAACCAGAACTTTTTGAGCTGTGGACCAAGACATAGACCACAACCAGTTCACCCACAAGGTACTAGCTATTTGCCTATGAAGGAGGCTATATCACCAATGATAGGGTGGTAACACCACCAGTCCCTCAATTAGTATTTGCAGCTGGGTGTAAAATAAGCTCTAAAGAATCATCTGACTTGTGTTAGACAGATGCACTGAAAATATGCTATAGGAATAGTGTCCTGAATAAATCAGTTTCTTGTACAGAAGGCTTCTGTTCAGAGATAAGCCACGTTTCAGGAGAGGTAACTGTTATATACTATATCCTGAGACAGAGAGGTATAGCATATTAACTTAAAAGGTCTTTTACTGCACATTACTGACCTCCTGCAAAACAGAAATTCAAGAGCCAATCAGGTTAAGCATAGCAAAGCACAACAATCTCATTACTTTTTTTAAATCAAACTTATGTCTAAGATGGCAACTGCTATTATCTCAAAAAAACAAACAAACAAACTTCAGATGCTGCTATTTTAGAGACACTCTGATAGAACTAGAGTACAGAAATGATCTCTATCTTCAATATTTCAAAGAGGTGTAATGCAAAAAGAAACATTATTAAAAACTTGACTGCAAAACCAGGCTTGCTTTCTCTTTCCTGTCTTGATAGAGCTAAAAAACGCAGGTTACAAACTTACGTAATTCTTATTAAATCAAGTCCAGTTATAAACACTGTTACATAGTTACTTCAGAAGTTCAAGAAAAAACATTGACTTTGCAGAAGGCTTTTGAGGGTTCTAAATTTTTCCTTTTAAAAGTGAACATTAAATTTACATAATGTATTATAGTTTAAACTACTTGGAAATGCATATGCCAAACTATATGAAAATCTTATAAAAACCACCTAATTTCATTATGTTGGCTGGAAATGTTTGTGTACAAATAAAGTAAAGTTGTTTGATGCTGCAACTGGTTACCCTGATGAGTCATTTCACTTTTTATATATGTATGTGTGTACATATATTTTGCACACATATTGACTGGGGAACATATCTAGCAATCTCCTCACCAAAGGGAGGAACATACATCCCTCTGAAGGTCGTAAGAGAAACATGAGTATGTTCTCAAACACCTGTTTAAAGGCAAACATGGAAAGAATTAAATTTAAAAAACAGAATTTCAACAGCAGAAGAGCTTTCTATGTTGAAAAGAAGGGAACTAGACTTAAAAAGTCACTGAAACATTATTTTGATAAAAACTAAAGGGATATAAAAAGGCACCAACCTTTAAAATCCATATCCTGAAGACCTCATGAAAAAACTCTCCTACCAAGATAAACACAAAATAAACTGTCCACTATATACGAAGCAGAACAAGTCACATGGTACGGGATGGGCCACCAGGCCCACTATTTGCTCCTTGCCAACAGGCTAAATTACTCAGCCTTCTTAGCCATAAAAATCTGACTCATCTAATACTGTGTTAACCACCACAGTACTCTGTCATCCTCCACTAGCCAGACTGCTAAGACCTCTCACCTAGAAGAAGTAAGCAGAGTTCCGTGCTACAGATTCTATTCACTGGAAAGAAAATACTCCCAAACTTGTACTGGCATTCAAAAGCCAAGAGTTGAGATTTCTATTCTAAAATTTCTACAATGAATAACTAAAAATAAATTTTAGTAAAAGGCAGAAAGTAGATAATCTGACTGGATATTTGGCAAATATTTAGGAAATAAGACATTCTAAAAAAAAAAAAAACTTAGGATAATCATGAGAAATTGTAAATTTATCTAAAATTATAGCTTTAATGTCCATCTATGACAAATCTTCTCCAAACTAATTGAACTGAACTTTTAAGTACAACAGCAGCTTCGCCCATTTTGTCATCAGTAGTAGGCAAATAACCTGTGCTGCACATTCTCCATCACCTCTTCTGGACTCTCAGGGATCTATGAAGGATAATAGAACAGACAAGTTCTAGTAGAACCTGGACTCAGTTAAAGTTCCTGGGACTTCAACTCTATGTTGAACAGAGTGAAAGATCTTATGTGGAATACTGCCTTCCTTGAAGTGTAAAGAAATTTGGATCATTTTCTCTCAAGAAGGTACCTGCATAGCCAACAATTGTGTTGGCTAGTTATCCAAAAAAGCCAATTAGTTATCCAAAAAAGCTTTCAGTAATTTATAGCTCATCAAATCATTCAACAGGTTAAATATCTCCACCCCTGCAAAAAAATGAATTTTATGACAAACATCAATCGGATTATCATAATTTTGCATTGCTTCTTGGATTAGTCTATACTGCTCTTGGACTGAAGGGTGCAGAAAAGCATTTCACAATCTGAAAAAGAATCTAAAGCATTACCTCATGAGTCTTCTTAAGTTCTTATTCACACATGGAACTACACAAAATCGTTCATCTTTCTAGGTTTTGAACTTAGATGGCATCATATGATGTGTTAAAAGTATCTCTACTGTACATCATACAGTTATTAACCAAAATATTACTCTCTAGGTTGCACAAAAGGATTTTACTGCCACTGGGACCACACCATACTAGCCCCTACCATATAGCCCGTCAAGTTACTAACACAGATGACAAACTAGATCAGATAAGCTTATTTAAATAACATAAGTTGCCTGGGAACTATATCTAAAGCGGATCATAGCTGAGGCAATTCTTACTTGAGCGTACCTGAACCTCCCCGACACGTGCTCCCCTTCAGCCTCCCGCTCTGCAGCAGGCGGCAGCCCCGGGGCGGGAGGGGCGCGCAGCCGCAGCCGCCCCCGCCTTGCCCTCCGGCGCCCTCTGCTGGTCTTTCCCAGGCTTGAGGTTGCGATTTCAGACCGTCCAAACCCGCACCCGACAGCACGCCCCGCCGCGGGCACTGCGCCCGGTCTCCCTCCCCTTTGGGCCCTCGGCGTACCGCTGTCTTACCACATTCGGCTTATATACCCTCAGCTTTTCCTCAGCTGGTTAAGCTCCAGCACTGGCTCTTCCTTTTCTTCTAGCAGTTTCAGAACTTCCTTACATCTTTAGGGGTACCAGAACTCTACGGCTGACGTAATCTAATCCCCTCAAGCAGTACAGGCTTCTAACAAACTGCAGATGCTTTTAACACCTTCTTTCCCAGAGCTCCAAACCTGCAGACATTCTGATATACAGCTTACTTCTTCCAGCAGCAGCTGAAAATGGAAGCACAAAAGAAACTCCACAGAAGATTTAAAAAAAAAATCACTCTTTAACGAGTATATGAAATATGAAGATGTACGCAAACAATTGAACTTCCGTGTGGCATTCCCCTTTCCTCCCACTTTTGCGTGTTCTTTAAAATTCAAGCCCTCAAGCTTCCTTTCTTGGGCCTCTGAACTTCTGGCCAGAACTGAACTGAAATATGGACTCCAGTTCTTCTCCAAGCAGCTTTCTTTGGCAAGAGTATGCAGGTGGGAGGGGGGAATCCTATGCTATTCTAGAAGACTACCCTTCTGCTCTTCTTGTTTGCCCCAATTTTTTTTTTTTTTTTAGAAATCCCACTCTGATACCTTTTTCCTCTTCCCATACAACCACCTCCTCAAGAAATCTACTTTTCTTCCAAATTAAATATCTGTTAGCATTTCCTTGGAAAAACATTAAAGCCTACAAGTCAAAGTAACAAAACAGTATAAATTTTACTTAAGTCACACTTAATGTTTCATTAAGGTAACACTGAAATTGCCACATTCTCTACACTTTTATGAATTTACTTTCTAGCTGGCCTGCAAACTTTCAGTCTACTTCAGTAGCAGAAGACAGCTCAGCTAAACTTTCTTCAAACGTCAGTGCAAGAAACATAACCTCAGCAAAAGCACAGATCAGAAAAGGACCACATAGAGCAGGCTTCTGAATACCATCTACCATAGCAATATGGAGTACTGGTAGCAGGAAAGGCAATTAAGATTCTGAACTTAAGAAAATTCAATATTTACAGCTTGGATAGTTAAGCAGTGAACAGACTGACAACAAAGGCTGTGGAATCTCCATTACTGAAAGGTTCAGAAAATAGATACACAAATATCCATTAGGAATTGATTGATCCTGCCATAGCCTTGGAGAACAGACTGTTGAACCTTCATATCCCCTTGCAGCCCTATGTCTTTGGTAAAGGACCAGTGAATTGCAACATCAACATCATATTTTAGTTAATCTATCTATTAAAAACACATGCAAAATTAAGTATATTTAATTCAGTCATGAATATGCAGTAAGATCAGAAAAAGCTCATAGCCTTATGGCAGGGAGACATCACTAGGTAAATTAAACAACAGAATGAGATTCCAGCAACAGAAAAGTAGGCGAGAGAGGCTGACAGGCAAGGGGGTCAGAAGAGGTAAGAAGAGGTGCAAAGGTATGTGGGCACAAGGAAACTGCAATCAAGCTGCAGTGAGCCATTTGCTGTTCCTACTGCTAAGGAATAAGGGCAGGAGTAAAACTATTGATGCTAAGAAACCCTGCTTTCCGTAACACTCATCCTGGAGCAGGAGACTAAATGTTTGGTAGCATCAGGGAGCAGTTAGGGCTGGCTGTTCCCAGAGGGAAGCCAAGCCAGGACCAAGGGTGACCCCAGCACAGGCAGTACCCTCACCAACTAGGGTGCAATCCTACACCATCTGACCACAACAGGCAGAGCAGGATGGTGGTAACAGGGTTCATTGACAGTTTCAGACAAGGCAAGCAATTAAACAGATCCAGGGTCCATCCAGGAAGTGCAGTCAAGACCAAAAGGAGATGAGAACTAGAGACAACACCTGAGACAGGTTATAACATATGCCTGAGGGGTTCATCCAGGAGACAGGGTTCCTATCATGTAAGCCTGAGATTTATCCAGGAGGCAAGACCAGAGGCAGAACTGGAAGCAGGCACACCTACAGCTCAGCTCAGCTCAGCTCAGCTCAGAAGGAGCTCCTGGGCAGAGGGTGTGGGTGGAGGCCCCAGGTGAGGCTGGTCAAGGCTGTTAAGGCCTGTTAAGAGTATTCAAGGCCCTGACAGGCAGCACACTTAATCGTCATGTCCACTGAGAGAGACAAAGTTAGCAGCTGAACCACAGCCACACCTTAACAGTCTATTACCCTAAATAGCTGCTAATTCTGATTAGCTGAAGCTTAGATCTTACTAAGTATAGCTGTGCAGATCAGTTTGTGTTAAGAAAAAATGAAATTAGAGATGTTAGGATAAAGTAGAAAAGACCTACTGATTGTGGAGGCAAAACATTTGATAAAAACTTTGCTGATGCTTCTGCCAGTTTTTGCATAAGTAATACACACTAATTAACCCAGAGTATGAAAAAATCATGCACATTACTCAAAATCTCACAAAAATTTCTAGAGCAAAGGCAAGCAAGACTAATAAAAAAAGGTTTTCCATTGATTAAGAATAATTTACAGCAACTTGTCTTCATGAAAGTCCTTAGAGGAGTGGGAGTTGTTTTTTATACAAATGATCCAACTTCAGTAAGATAAAACATGCTTGGCTTATCAATAATATCAGCTCTCATGTACTTGAAATTAAGCTTTTGCTGAAGTACCATACTCAACTGGGCCTATAAACAGAGTAACTGTTTCATTAGTTTTAATAAAATTGTATGCAATCATTGCTCAACGATTTGGGGATGGAATTTAGCTAAATGAAAATCATAATCAAGCCAACGTTCCAAAACCGAAAATAATGAATTAATTCTTAGAAATGTTCTTCATTATCAATTTCTAGTAAGAACCATTAAACACCAAGAGTCAAGTCAAAGAGCTTATAATTGCCATTCCTTGGCTTATCTACTATATCTTTGCTAAAACATCAGAAGAGGCAAAACTGTCCATGTAACAATAGCTAATTGAACAGAAAGCATCTAACAATAAAAGCAACTATTTTAAAAAATATTCTTAACATTTAAGATCTAAGACCCAGATTCACAGAGGGGTTTATTCTATACCTAACTTTTAGGCATATAATTTGGGCAGTTTAATTCACAAACCTAACTTCAGTGTCGTAGTTGACAAGAGCTGGGCACTGAAGACTGAGTAACTACTATGAACAAGGAGTATCAAATGTTGCAAGTAAGCTTACCTAGGGGCTACAGGTTAACAAAGATTAGATTTGAAATCCCTCTTCTCCAAGACTCAGACTCCCATCTAAAATGCTGAGTCATTTGCTTATATATAAATGCCTGAAATCCCTTCTTACATTGAAGCTAAAAATATACTAATAAATACACGGGCATCGTCCTGTGCTCATCCACGCTGATAAGCTGTTAGCACAGTCCTTGGCCTGATTTTTGGCCATATACCAATTAATATTCTTCCAAACAATTCCTGGACATGATTGCAGGTTAGTGTGTCTACGAGCCGTTTCCAAAATGGAGTTTGCATGCATCCAGCTTGTTTTATTAAGTTGTATATAACTTAATATATGGATATTACATATCATATCATGTTCTATGCAACTTATGGTTCTAAAATGACCAACCGGCCTCAAGGCCAGAGAAGGCCTGGTCCATTTTGTTTACTAGCATTGATATGGTCTTAGGTTCTGAAATTGTCTCTGGGCACAGAAAACTAGTTTCACCGCTTTTTTCCAAGGACACAGTTATGGCGTTATCTCTGTCTCTCTCCAGGATATGGAAAATGTGGGTTCAGTGGGTTCCCTTAGCACAAAGAGGTGAAATTTGAGATTCCTGTATCCCTTTCCCAGCAAGGTACCCTTAGCACGAATCCACAGGACAAGGCTGGAAGATCTTCCAGTATCCAGTCGACGCTGTCCATTTTATATCCTCATAAACAGAGAAAGATCAGGGGACAGAAAGGAAAGGGCAAAAGCATGTGCATACAAATAAGAGAGATGATAAGCCTTTGGCCTAATGAGTAGGAAATTATTGAGAGGGAGGAGTTGTGGGTTCCCCCACCTGCCCATTACTGTTTATGCATTTTATCTGTATTTTGAGTAGGGACCAAATCACGGGACTTTCCACTTTCACTGAAGTGTCCTGCTGGAAAGAGAGTTTACCTGCACTAAGCTCTGCACTATTATTGCTAGACTATTCCAAATTACCTGGGATAGCTTTTCCATTTAAAAGTTATCTCTGTGAAGCCCTGTAAAATGGGGAATAGAGGGAAAAAAAATCAACAGAAAATTGAAATACATTAAGTTAAAAAACAAAGTAGAAATCTCCTTCCATGTAAAAAGCAGCATGCTGCAAAAATCACTTTTTTTCTGATGCTTTTTTAGTTCAATTTGGTCTTTTTATTCAACAGTTCTATATTACTAAAAAATTACAAAATTCAAATTTATCATTTAATTTTACTTCCTTTCCCAAGGCTTACACTGAAATATTGTGCTTACACTGAAAAGATAAGGGAGCAATTTCAATGGATCTTTTAAATTTGTGATTTTTTTTCTAGATACTGCTTCATCACCCTAAGAAATCATCTTTATTACTTCTAAATTAAATATCCCTTTTCAAATGAAGCTATTTAAAATATAAACATATGTTTAACTGAGCTTTGTTCTTTTATTCACGTGTATTTATCTGCAGTTTTTCCATCAGACCAAATGGGTCCAAAAGTAGTACTGTCTGAAAAGGAAAAACATACAATTAATAGAAACTACAAGTCCTCTTCAAACAGCTATCTACTTATAATACAGATGAATACCCCCGATGCTTCTCAAAATCTTATAAGAATTATGCCACTAAACATACTAATTTTCCCTGCCAATCTTACATTTTTATTTAACACTAACTAGGTTGATGTCAAAAAACTGAAACAAAATTATATTCCATATGTCACACCAGAAGCAGCTTGTAAAGATTAGCATATTTGTAAGACAAAAAATGCATTTTAAATTATGCATATATGAAAAAACTTTTTATTTATAAAACCACTTTTTCCAATTTAAGTATGTTTTTCTACTTTACTTTTATAAGATCAAAGAAATTAAATTCTATCCTGTAGGAAAGAAATTAGACAGAGTAACATCTGATATTGTGCAAAATGTCCACAGTCAATAATTTTAGCTTTTCAACCTGTAATTCTAGGGTCTAAAGAATAATCCATCTAGTCCAACATAAGACAGAGAGATGCCAGTCAGTCTGGCAATGATCATGACTGCTCAAAACACTCCATGTTCAAAACTATATTGGACAAGAACTGAAAATACAACCCTTAAGTTTCCAACTAAAATCTAGTATTTTTTACATTAGTCCAATTGTGCAAATCTCTTCTTAGATATCTTTTTATAGTGAATTCACTTAGATAAACTTTTTAAACAGCACTCTTTATACCTGTTTAAAAATCTGAAATGCAATGCGAGTTGAAGATGAACTATTAGAAGCATGTGCTTTCAGCAGAAGTGTGATATATGAATAAAAATATTATTAAAAACAAAGCTAAAGCATAATTAGCATCCTATACTGACCTTTCTTATGGTCATTAATACTAATACATTAACAAAGTCAGGGAAATACTTGGCTACCTCTTGGAGACATAGTTCTCTGTATGAAGTTGATGGACTAACAAGTACTTCAATATACTCCACATGTATTATGCTGTATTGCCTTTGGTGATAATATATAAGTCAGTTAACTTAATTTAACATCAATATCAAAATAGCTTGCCAGAGGAAACTGTATGCTAGTAAATATATATTTTGCCTGGCAGCAACATAATTTGTCATCCCAGTGTCTTCACTAAATATTAGTTATAATTCTCTGACAGATGTTTTCAAAATGTGAAAATTGACCCAAAATAACTTTAGATTAATAATTAAAAGTACTAAAAAAAAAAAACCCTTTTGATAATGAGACTTTCTTCATCACTGTTATTCATTTCAAGAATCCATGACCTGTGAATAGCAGATTTTTATTAACACTGTCAAACAAACTAGTCAATATAGTAGCAAAGTCTCTAGTAAACTCTGATTCAAGTCATCTTCAAAGGTTCAATCCTTACTTTTGTGCTTATTTGTTTCTGTTAGACTGAGAGTAATCTCAGCTTGGCATGCACTTTTTGATGCATTAATAATCTGTAACAGAATTAACAGGGTATCTTGCTGGAAGTAAGCAGTACAACTACAAGAGTATTTTTTTGCTGCACAGCTCTTTCAACCTACTATTTTTAGCTAAGAAAGCACTTAAATTTCTCTAAATAGCTGTTCAGTAAAACAGAAATGCACTAATTAAAATCTATTTTTCTTCATTAAATTATGTCATTATTGAACTTCTACAAAAATGAATGTTTGCTATCATTTTTTAAGTATCTTTTAAATAAGCAAAGGTTCTTTGCCCATACTATTGATAATTTAATTCTGTAAATTCTATAGGTATAGTAAATGCCTGATGACTGACAGTCGCTGCCTTGATGTCAGTGGCAAAGCTTTCAGAGCTTGAAATATTTTTAGGCATGTTGTGTAGCTCCACAGGGCACTTTAATGTCAACTGTCACATAAACTGTTAACATAAATGTTTGCTGTTCATAATAAAGAAAGTGATTTCCGTATTTTATACTTTTTCAAAGAATGGAAGTCCTGGTAACTCTATTTATTAAAATAACTGGTATAATTTATTATCGTTTTGGGAGAGGAAATGGGGTGAGAGGGAAGGAAAGTAGACAGAGATTAAATAACTCAAAAATATTTCTCAGATACAGCACTGGACTGATTCATCAACTATCAATCACAGAATTACTTCAACAGAGAAATCAGTTCATATCAAAAAATATCAACACAGTATCTGCAGATATTGTAATTAAAACTTATTTGGCACAGACATTTTCTTAAAGTATTTATAGCCAATAAGCTTAATATATAACAAATTTGTATTTCTAGTACTGATGATTCCATGGATGAACTATACAGTGTAATCATCAGATCAGGAAGTGAGGATAAGCACCATGGTGGCCTACAGAACTTGTAATATAGTTACAGTAACTGTACCCAGTATCTCAGAGGCAACATAATTTTAAATATAGCCTAATATACAGAAAATGTATGGCTACTACTATTCATAGGACTGTCAGAGGGGAAAATGGCTAAGGATAATCTATATTTCAAATAAACAAATCATGTATGTGAATGATTTTTGGCAGAAGAGATCCATGCAATATTTTCCTCCAGAAATTTTTAAATGAATTAAATTGAGAAGAGGGAAAATCTATTTTTGGGGCAATCAAAAATAGTGGGCAAGTCTAATTTTCCATATTCGCATATCAAGTCTATTCAAATCTGACCTACCTGGCTCAACCAATGGCCACCAAAATAGCTCATGGTTCATTAGACCTGATATGATTACACCTGAAGCTACAAGTGCATACTCAATTTCTGTCCGTGACAAGCTTCTACTTCCAGTCAGTTTATTCCATTTTTTTTTGTATCTTCCAGAACTGCTGATGAGCCCTCTCCTTCTGAGCCTGGCAGGGAAAGAAAATATGCACACAAGGACAGTCCACTGATACAGTTCTGCAAAGTGTAATTATAACCAGAAACTTATACTTCTAAGATCAGAATCAAGATATTCTGACAAAAGAAAATATGATTTTTTTTGGTACAGGTATTCACCTGTTAGAGACAGAATTAGTCAAATTTCAGAATAATGGTTCTTTAATAATACTGTTATTTTACAACAGTAATATGTTAATGTAGTTACCCTTTCATACACTTATCCCACTGAACTGCAATGGATGTTTGCCTTACCATTACTACTGATTTGCAGGGCTACAAGATGGTATTAATTACTATTTTCCAGATTAAACTCTCCACTACCATTGACAGTAAAATATTTCACACTGAACTCCTTGGGAATAAATATGTATTCATAAGTCTTTTTTGTGTTTTCAGAAAGAAAACTATAAATATTCCAAGAAACTTGTTTCTGTTAACAAAATCTTCCAAAATGTGGATTACATAATACAGGCTAAAAGTTAACTGGTTTCTAGGATCTAGAACATTCTGTAACTTTAACAAATAAGGTAGGGGAAAAAAGAGTGATTTTTTTTGTTATTACATTACTTTATCTGCATACTTAGCTCCTTATCCACCCAGTAGACTGGGCAGAATACTGCCAAATTCTTATAAATTCATTCTTTCCAGCCCTACCACATTTTCTTTCTCTTCACCATGGAAGTTTTCAGAAGTACAAAACCATTTAGAGTAGTAAAGTACTACTAATCTCCTGTTACATTCACAAGCGTGAATTAGGGAGCTGCCCTAATAGAACTGCAACACAAAAATGCTGCAAGCCAGACTTGCCTTTTCATCATTATTATTATTCTCACCAATTGCTAAATAAACGTATTATTTTCTTCTAACCAGGTTCTTGTGGAGAAAAACATTCCAAGAAAAGAGAGAAGAGGAAGGAGAGAGAGAAGAGGAAGGAGAGAGAGAAGAGGAAGGAGAGAGAGAAGAGGAAGGAGAGAGAGAAGAGGAAGGAGAGAGAGAAGAGGAAGGAGAGAGAGAAGAGGAAGGAGAGAGAGAAGAGGAAGGAGAGAGAGAAGAGGAAGGAGAGAGAGAAGAGGAAGGAGAGAGAGAAGAGGAAGGAGAGAGAGAAGAGGAAGGAGAGAGAGAAGAGGAAGGAGAGAGAGAAGAGGAAGGAGAGAGAGAAGAGGAAGGAGAGAGAGAAGAGGAAGGAGAGAGAGAAGAGGAAGGAGAGAGAGAAGAGGAAGGAGAGAAAAAGAAATCCTTGGTTTAACAAGTTCCATATAAAGTTTAAGACTCAGTGGAAGAAAGTTGCCTGAGTCAATTCTTAAATGTACTGAAGAATTCTCAAACAAAATTAATGTGGGAATGCAATTAAAAGACAAAGAAGGAATAATAAAAAGTACCTGCTAAGAAGTAATGATCCACAAAGGTACCATCTGCCAAACATAGCACAAGTGAAAATGCTTGGTGAAGGAATAGAATGAGAAACACCAAAATAAAAGCTTTGCAGTTACTCAGCTGAAGCATTTATACAACCCAAAAATGCACATGAAAAAGGAAATTGCCTACACTGAGCCTTAACTTTACAGATGCACAGGCCCTTAGAATATCAAGATCCTGAGAACTTTTCAGTCCACCTCCTAGTACTGTTGCTTTCCAAATCTGCGCTCCACTAGGATTTCACAAATGCTAAAGAGCATAACTGCATTGTATATATGACACTAAAAACACAGCATCAAGAGACCAAAGGAATGTCCTATAAAATGAGGTGATGACCACGTCATGGGAACATAAAACGGGATCATCTTTTTCAAGCATCATATACTCTACCTACACATGATATATTCTAAACCCTTACAGCTTGCCAGTGTTTTTCATATTTCTGCTCACGAGCTAAGCTACTAAGTACTTCGTGGAAGATGTCTTTGCTTGTTCCTTCAACACACTAAGTTATAGATACGCATATCATCAACATCCTCAATTTAATTTTGCAAACCTTTTCAAAAGTTGATTCTTATTTCTAGCACAGCTTAGGTGCTGATTACCTACAGATATGCATGTTTTATAGCAGCATTATAAAACTCCATTATAAAGAGTCTGAGAGCTAACTATTTAATTCAACAGCTATATGGCAGAGTTTTCAGAGAAAATACAGTAAACTCTGAAACCTGTAAGATTCCACCAATCCCTGATAGTTTTTCTGTCTTAGAAATATCACCTATATTTCAGGTTCACCACTGTCTTTCAGGAGTAACTACTTCAGGTTAACTACTATGTTTCAGGTTAAGATAACAACTAGATCATACAGCACTTAAGTAAATCTGTTGTATAGACTTTTCTGTAACCTCTTGCATTGTTCTTGCATGTCTTCATAAATCTCAGAAGAAAACCAGCATTTCTCTGAGTGTTCAGACCAGCCCAGGAAGAGCTTTATGATTATTTTACAGTATTACTGACATCTAGAGTAACAGCCTGCTGGGCTAGCTACACTGTTTGGAATGACAAGCAACAGTAGCATCTGTCCGTATTTCCATGAGGAAATACAAGCTATCACACGGTATCAGAAGCCAGATCCCAGAACTGCCTTTTCTGCTGTGCTGGGGAATTTAGAACACACTCAAATTCTAGGAAGTCACTATGCATAAGGATAGAGGTGGATGGATTTAACGGGCATTATCCCGTTCCTCACTCCCTCCTGAACAAAATGAGTGAATAAATATACAAATAAATAAATAAAACAGATAACACGTCAGAAGTCAAGCCAGAGGAAACACAGTTACGGACACAGATATGTTCATAATTTTAACAGAAAAAGTATGATCCATCTGAAAGAATTTATTAAGCTTACATTTTTTTATTTTGAGATTTTCTGAACTCTAAAGATGTAAAAGTTGATCAATCTGTGAATAAACTGAATTTAGTTTCTTCCCACTTAAACACGTTTCCTCTCCAGAATTATGAAAACATTGTCCTAAAAAAATGCCATTTAATAATCACATTTTTTTATCTTTAAATATTTTGTTTTCTCTCACCGCTCCAAGAACTTCCTGAAGTAAAAGAGGAAACTGACAGATTAGAAAAGTGTTCAACCGATTGTACCCAAACATTATTCTTATTACTTCTTATATTCTTATTAATATTGTTAATGCTCAATTAAAATAGTTTACAAAATAATAAGTAGTTTTTTCTAATTTCTCTCACCTTCAGTATTGTAGGGCACTTGTTCAATCTGAGATTGTTAGGTTTTTAGATAATGGTTTTAAGTTCTTTCAAAGTGGAAGGAGACAACTTATTAGAGAAGAATCTGTGACAAAGATTTAAAGAGAATTTCACTCTAATGGACAAACAATCAATATTAAATGGGTATTTAAGGTAGTTGCCTGCTTCAGAAGTCACAGAAATGATAAGAAAACATTGGATTTTGTGCAATATTTTTCCTTGATATTGACACACCTGTCATCTGCACCATCAGGTACACGTCTGCTAGGAAAAGAGACTATTAAAATTGGCATTATATGCTTCCAAGTTTATTATCACTTGTTGGGTTTCATGCCGTATGCATTCTATTACAAATAAAACTCTTAAATGATAGCCTGTTTAGGCTAGTATCTGAGACTTGGATATTTGTTGTATCGATGGAATATTATTACCTTCATCAGCATTTGCACAGACTATTTTGTCTCAAAGATAGGTTAATTGTCTGGAACTTAATATGCATGAACAGAAATATTATACAAGATGATAAAATAGCCATCAGAACACTAAAGAAGATGAATGGTAAAGGACCCTTGCCACTATAATATAACAGTAACCAAATACTACTCTTCTCCCTATTTGCAGTCTTCCAAACAATACAGATCAGAGAGGATCTGGGAGAGGATATTTAGTAATCTAATGTCCCTTTCAAAGGACTGATGGAATACACCCTACTTAACTATTACAACACCATCCCAGTTTGATATAAAGAAATTTGTGATTTACAAGCAAACCCAAAGACTGGATGGATGTTCATTTTGATAATCAGGCTAGACTAACGGTAGCCTGAGGGTCTGAAGGGTGAGGGAGACATAACTGCAAATCACATCACGGTTCCGTCCTTCTGGAATCCCCAGAGACTATTCCTCTTAGATAACCATCTGCAAAAGCCAGCAGCTCATAGCCGGTTTTCCTATTGAACTTTTTTCCTGTAATTTACAGATTCATGAGAAACTTATTCTATTCTCTTCCAAGATGGACAGTGTGAGCAATTTACAGATAAGGACTCTAGAAAAAGATTCTTCACCTTCCAGTGTGGAGAAAGGCATTTATGTAGTATGTCTGTTGTCTCCTACACAATACAACCTTTCTGCCAGTATATGTCACTGCAGTAACTATGGAAAAATTAAAGATAGGCTAAAAGGAAAGTTTATTATTTAAGGTAGCCGGAAAGGGTATTTCTTTCCATTACCAATCTGAGTGGACAGACTAATTTCTCAGTTCCAGAAATCTATTGAACCACATACTTTTTCTCACACAGAAAAACAGATTTACTTCAGTGCAAGAAATTAGATCAGAGCAACAGTAAGAAGAGGAGAACGTTTCATATGCTAACATTAAAGAATAGAACTTCTCAGGGATTAATCTGTATAACTTTAGTAATACTTATTAGTAACCCTACTGTACCCATTAATTACTCTGTCAAAAAAGAGTTTAAAAACTGCCCCAACACAACTCAAGCTTTTAAATGCCTAAAACAAATCTAATAAGAATTTTATAACAGCAATACATCAGTTTAAAATAAAAATTACCATCTAACAGAATGTTGTTAGATGTGAAGCTTACTCAATGTAAGCTAAAATTACCTACTTTTACACACCACATTATATTGGTAAAATTACATTACTTAGCACATTAAATCAAGCCATACAAATCTTAACCTTTTTCTCTATAATATTAGTTTATATTGTCATTAGTTTCCATCTAGTAAAAGGATCTGTGATTAGCCTAAGATGTTTTTGCAAGTTCTAAAATACAGCTGATAGGCATTATACAAAGAAAAAAAAAACAAAGATCTTCTTTATGCTACATGAAAATGCAATAATGTACTTCTTTTTTTCCCCAAAAAAAGGACATTTAATAAATGACCAATAGTGATGACAGATCACTTTACCAAAAATTCAGAGCCAAGATTTCAAAGAGCTTGTAACCTGTTGCCTTTAGCTGTGTCTTCAAAGATGGTATGTCTGAAAGATTCAAATGCTTTTTTCTGACAGAATATTGAATACATATTGATATGAAAAAGGATGACTAAGTAATTTAATAACCATGAGTGTTCTGACTTTAATATTATTACATTTGACAATACAGATTTATGAGATTTGGGATCCACATTTAAGATCACACAATTTACACAGTTTCTCTCTGTCAATAAATGAGGTACAAAATGAAACTACAGTCAGATGCAGTCATAAATTCAAATTATGCTTAGAAATCTGAAATTCAGCAATATATACATTTAAATCACAAAAATTAATTTTGATTTTTCCCCTAGTAAATTACAGTATGATACATAATGCAAGATACTGACATTATTGTCTCTACTAAGCAAAAATAGTCCAACCTATTGTATGCCACTTCACTTAGGAACAGTAGCTTGATGTTTATGAAGGTCACAATTTTTTAGGTAATTACTACAATATCATTGTTATCACTTAGTTTTAGACAACTAAAAAAGTTTATAAAAGCAAATTATGGGGGTGTAACTGCAAGAGTTATGATCTAAATGTGAAGTGAAAATTCTTAAAAAGCATTGCAATTTTTCACTAGTAGTAAACAAAAAATAAAGAGCAGCCTGATAATTTTGTGAAAAAAAAAGTTTGAACGGCCTATACAATTAAATATGCATTGACTGTACACAGCAAAATGAGTTGTTTAAAATCCAAATACTGCATAAACTTAAAAGTTTCAACCTAGGTATCAAAAGTGTCTTAAAATAATGTTTGATATATTAATATGAAATATGAATAAACTCCCAAAAAGGAAGGAGGAGGCCTCCAAGATGAGCATTCTAAAAAGCTACATGTTGTTAGATGGCCTTTGTTAACGACGGGCCCTATTCATACTGTTTCTGCATCTTAACTCCGAGTTCAAGGTATTTTAGTTCTTTCTTTATCAAAGCATTGCTTCTGCCAGCAGAACTGAGAGAAGCCAGTGAAGGCAACAGAGTAGGAAAGAGGAAACTAAGGGTGGAAACTTATGCCAGGATAATGTTTTCCATCTTACACTGCACCCCAAGGGCCGCCCTTCTTAACTGCCACATAATCAAAAAAATCTAAAAGGATACAATTAGTTAAATCAGTCTCAAATGACCCAAAACATTCTTTAAGATACAGTAAAACAACTTGTTTAAAAACAATTATTAAAAACAGGGTAGAGATGTGAAAGCGCAATTTTGGAAAAATATAATTATGCAAAACACTAACATATCTAATACTAATATGTTAATTTAAAATTTCTCTCCACATAGAAGTAAGGCTTTGTGTACAAAAACATAAAAAGTAAAAGTACTTCCAACCAGCATCACTTTTAGGACTTCAGAGGGCTTGAACACATCGAAGGCCTCTAAAAACCCCAAAAGATAAATTATTATACACAGTTTTTTTTATGTACAGTATATTCTACTTGTCAGCCTTACTACATGAGTGCAGATTAGCTATATGTCATGTATTTTATTTACCTTGATGTAGCATCATACAAAGCATGAGAGTCTATTCTGCATGTAGCCACTTTCCCAGAACCTCAAGGCTGCCGAGACTGTTGGATGTCTGGAAAAGTTACTGAGAGCTGCAAATATATACGAAATTGAGATTTGTTTTTCACATAGGATATAAGATTTGACTGAATTTTCCATATCTGGCAACTCCAGCACAGGTTTTGGGAGCTCTTTCAGTCAGGACGCCTAGGTTCTTAAGACACCCCTACCTCTCGTTTACAATGAAACAACAGCAAAAAATAACCATTTTCTTTCTTTCCTAGGTGATATAATATCCACAGCCGTTGTCACACATTAACAGTTCACACATAACTCTTTTGGTACCCATTAAGGTTTGTGTGTTAAATAAACTGAAGAGTGACTGACAACTAGATGCGTTACGTGTGCCCAACCCCAAAAGTCACTGATAAATTGTTTATAAAGAATGCGCAATATGCCATAATTTACCAAAGCACCAATGCCTATTCGCTTCATGCTGCAATGAATTTCAAGTAAACCTGAGTAGTATGCCATTGATGATGAAAAAAAATGACAGCTAACACTTATTCCAATATAGTGAACATTCGCACAAAAGCTGGCTTATCAGTATTTAGAAAGTCTAGCAGCTCTACAACAGCTCTATAAGAGGTTTAAAACACTAAAAGTTCTGCAAGAAAACAGGCTCACAAGTTCACTTACAAGTGTGGAAAACCAAAATTACTCAGTATTCTTTTTTTTTTTTTTTTTTTTTTTTTACATACAATATGAACACTTTGACCTCATTTCTATTAAACTCTATGGACAAATATATAGATAATAAAATGTATCACTGTTCATTTCTTAACCTAGTAAATCTTTTTGACTGGGCTGCACAAGCACAAAGTGACAGTTACTCCTTTATTTTGCTTACCAGTTCAGTAGAGTGATCAAGAGGAGCTAAGCTGTTGTTATCACCCCCCTACACTAGCACATGACAATAACTTCTAGGAATGTAACCTTTGCTGAGATCAGAATCACTCTGGTGGACAGGTTCTTCCCAAGCTGAAAAGTACACTGAAACTTATGTAACTGAGCCACGAAATAAAATCAGAGGAGTAAAAATATCTCCTAATTCAACTGCCATGAATTCATACTGATAAATCACTTCCCTTTATTACTGTACTTGTCAGCGGGTGAAAGCTTCTGTATTTTGTCATTTGTAAGTATAGAAAAAAATTCCTACTTCCTGTCCAAAGGATATCCTTGATTTAATGGCTATCACAGTGAAACTTGCAATTCAAATGGCAATGAAAACACAAATCTACTTAGTTATACCTTAATGAGAGCAGAACCTAGACCAAAGAATATCCTTATGTCATTGAGTCCTTTTGGATTCAGCCAGTTAAGGCAAGCCATGATTTTGAGGTAATTTAAAACCTTTACCTGCCTACCATATCCTCTATGGACACTTTTTGTAGTTTCAGTTACACTTACCTACATATTTGTTATTTTTTTGTCCTTCCTCACTGACTGCCAACATACACTGCAAATTCACTACAGAAAGGAAATATTAAAACAGATGTACTCAAAATTATGGCAAACCTAGAAAATGAATTGAAAAAAGCATTTTATCTCTACTCAGTCAAAGAGCACTTAAGCTGAAAGTGATACCGCATTTGTTGGTGAAAGCTATTCTTTAAGCACCCATCCTGCATTGTTATAGATGGAAAGTAACCATCTCTGCCCATGAGATTAGGGTGGCCCAATTTCAGAGCCATCTTAAATTTTCTCACTGGCTGCTCCACTAGTTTGTTTATAGTATAGCACCTCAACAACTTACAAATATCAAACCTTTAAGTTTTAGATCCTACCTGAATTTCTGTAACAGAACAATAACATTTGCATTCTTCAAATGTTAACAGGCACGACAGTTAACATTGCAGACTTTTATCGACAACAGCGTGCCATAACTATGTCTGTTCAGATTTGGCATAGCAGAAGACATAGCTATGTTCTTCATATAAAAGCTAAAAACTATAGGCATGAGAAACCTGAACAAGATTGACATGGCATCTTATTTTAATTATGATACATTTACATTGTGAAGATACTGTTGAACTACCCACACTAAAACTTTTGAGTTTGACATGCTTCTACTCTCATTGACTGAGAATTCTCAACAGAAGATTCAGAAAAATATGCATAAATATTTGACTAATTAAATGCTAATAATAAATCATGTATAATAAAAAAATTCAATCTGAGAAGGTTGCTATGAGCAATGGTACAGTGGAACTTGAAATAAGGATGTTAAGTAGTATATAAATGAGTTCAGGATATGTTTTCAAAATGCACATACATGAAATGTACATCACTATTATTCATTGCTATTCCAAATTTGTGGAAAAATGGGAGACTCATCCTCCATCATCTGAAACAAACTTCTGCTGATGGCTTCATTAAACAATAGCATCACCAGCCTGTTTTGTTTGTTGAACTGTGAATTAAATACAGACTCACTTAATCTGTTTTCCCATTGAAATGAACAAAAATGTTTTAGAGTGGAATTTTAGCCTTATTGTATGGATAACCAGCACTAGCAGAAATGTCCCATGGTCAGGTACTATGAATAGGACCCACTTTCTCTCAGTCTACAAACTTCAGAAAGTTATTGTGTAAAATACATGTATCCTTTTCAAGAAAAAAAGTATAGACTTCTCAGAAGCAATTCTTAAAAGATAAGAGTCTTGCACACTAGTTTCAAGAGAGAATAAAGCATAGAACTTAATAAAAATAATACAAATATTTAAGATAACTAGGAAGAATATTATTTTCATTTTAAAATGTTATTTTAAAAAATGATAGTTGCACGTGCTGCTTCAGGAAATAAGTTTAACAATAACTAAAATATTTTTCTCCACTTGAGACGTGTTTATGTTTTTAAAAAAAATCTAATGCAAAATGGGAAATATGTTTATATCATTTACCTCAAAATCTGTTGTCTGAAGTGGCAGGCATTAAAATGATTTTTAAAAGGCTGTAACTTCTGTTACTTCCTCTTCAAAAACAATTCTAACTTCTTTGTGGCAATAAAAATGGCTTGACAGAAGGTGAAACACAGGAGTTACTATTCTTGATCTTTTGCCTCTTAGTCTTATCTAATGTTTTTGAAAAACAATGCCTGGGATAATCCATCATGAAACAATCTTCCTGATTATCTGTTGTGAACAAGGTCTTCCAGCACAATAAAAGCCCTGCTTCAGATAATACTAGTGTCCTAGAAAAGCTACTCTGTGACCACTTGAAGGATAACTAAGGAATCTGCTCTACATTTTGCAAGTAGAATATGGGGTTTTAAACTATCACCTCAATCTTTTGCTAGAAGTAGACGTTATTTGTATTACAACAGCATCTAGGAGCCCTAATCACAGGCCAGAAGCACAGCGGTAGAGGTTGTATCGACCTGGGACAAAAAAGAGGACAAAAGCAAATTGAGGAAAATAGTCGGAAACACACAGATGGGCATATATCTGAGCAATGAGACAGTATTCACCAACATGAACAGTAGCGTTTTTAGTGCATCACCAAATGAGCTACTGTAAAGTTCTGTTTATGCATCATAGAAAAAAAGTGCTTGAAGAATTTAAGAGGGACAAAGAATTTGCTGAGGGACAAAGAGTTTCTCCTAAGCAAGAGTGAGAAGCAGGGAAAAAAGCACAAGGGTACTATTTTACAAATGTTATGTTAGCATGAAAGATTAGAATCAGCGTTTATTCAACCTCTTGATACTGAGAGAAAGAATGTAGTCCCAAACAATCTGCTTGATTTATAAAAGAAAAGTTAGTAGTACTTTTACATTCACAGATCCAGGAAGACTTAAAAACACGCTAATCAACACTGACCTTTAGGAATATTGACAGAGAATCCCCTTCACCTCATTCCACCCCCTTCAATTAGACTACAGCAAAATATCGTTTGCCATTTTGTCCCATGTTATGGCAAATATGTCAGTATCATCTTTGAACTGCAGGTATGGCATAGCACCATGTATTTTCTTCCTAATTACTGTATATCATTTAATTATTTCAGAAGTATTTAGTCTGAATCTCCTTTGCACTTCCTCACAGATAAGCATGGAGAAACGTGGCATTCCTCAGGTTGCAAGGAAGAGAGCAATGACTTTAGCACAGGAAAACTATATTGACACAAATGTTAGGTGAGCAAACAGTACAAGCATAATGAAATGTATTTTTCCATATGTCTGCATGTTTGAAATATTTGCACTCTAGCTCCATTATTTTCTTAGTACCTTCCCTTAAAAAGTACTAACGCTACTGAACAGATTTCCTGCGTACACAATGTTAAAAAGACTCGTTATCGAAGCCTCAACATTCTTAGCTAATAGGTATACAAAATTAGGTAAAGATGAATCTTAGGATGGAAGTACTGCCTACCAGCTCTTCTGCTGCCTTCTGTAACAATGATTTACACACTCTTCAATTTCATCCTGGAAGCCATGTGCGTAACCAATCGGGCCATGTGTTCTGGAGCTATTTAACATTATTCCCTCCATTGTAGGCCAAGAAGGCTACACCCAACAAATTATTTTCTTGATAAATTGCAAGACCTATGAGTTTATTCAAAAATATACATGATATTGCTTGAAAGACCATAAAGTGGTGTCCCATATGTCCCTATTGGCCTACGGGACATTGATTTATCCACCAGAATCTACAGGCTGTCCACTGTTAGAGCAAGGAAATGTGAAAAACGGGACTAAAGATTCAAGTTATCTGTTTAAAAATCACAAATGCTTTATCATTTACCAAAAATGGCACTTTAAAAGTTGTCTGAATGGTGTAACACACCATAAAATTGTACAATCCACTTCCACATTTTGCATCAAAGTCTTCCTTTCACCGGCTGTTGATGCTTATACCACCATTTTTACCTAATGAATCTGCATATATACAAATACTGAAAAGTAGTATCTGTGGAACTTACAAGACAAGTAGACAAGACAGAGAGAGAAAAAAAATCATTATTCCCATTATAGATCCTGAGAACTGAGATACAAGAGAATTAAGGGGAACATTCATTTTACCTAACTGTAGCACTTATCTTAGAAGTTTAGATTAGGAAGACTTGCTTCCTAACCTCCCTCTGACAAAGGAAGAAACTCCCTTAAAGAGTGTTCCAGAGAAGAAATCCAAGGTTAAGTCTGCTGAATCACCCCTTTAAAAGCACTAACTTTTCTATTTTCGACCCAGGAACACTGGCTGCCAAACTTAAGTAAGAAGTTAGGCCAGTTCTTCAGTTAGGCCAAACTTAAGAAAGAAGTGCATGTTCCCGTGTGTTCTGTCTAAGTCTGAAAGGTCTCTAACAACTTAAACTGATCTTAATGCTGCCAGGGTCATGCCCCCTGGCCACATGTTCCATCATCTTTTGCATTGTCCCTGTTGCTTGCCTGACCACAGCTTGAGCTAGTTCAGGGAGCTAAACCAGCTGAAGATTAAAACTTTATATAAACACTTACCCTTTCAAACCCTGCATCTACACTTTTAATATTAGTGAGTGAGTCTTACATTTCAGAGGCATTTCACAGATAAGGCATATGATTAGCAGCAGACTACTATATTTTCTAGTAATAGATTTGTTATTTTTACAGCAATAGCAAAAGAAAGAGTATATCTTAGTAAACCAAAAACACTAATACTCAATATATAGTATGCAAATCCCACGCATGTGTAGAAGCCAAGCATTTGTATAATACATAGATCTTACAAAATCAAGCATGCTTGTTTAAAAGTAATACAAAGTTTGTAAGCACTTCAAAATAAAAGGCTCTTCCTTTCTCAGCTATGTAACACCTGGAATGCAGACCTGCTAATGCTGCATGCACTAATTCCCATGGAATCTAGTGGAAGTTCCAAGGACATGACATTGCAAAGATCATGTCCTAAACGGAATGTGAAAATTTTACTTAGATGAAAAAAACGTTATCACATCTATTTAACACCCATTTGTAATCAATAAACTCGAAACCAATACATTGCCAACAATACATTCAAAGGGCGTCAACTATTACAACGCTCCAATTTAACAAATTTAACTGGGCTACGTCTGAGGCCACTTATCAGAAGAAAAAAGTACTTCTTCCTAAAGAATTAAAATTATGAAATTGCCTAAACTAGTCTGTAACAAAACCAATATCAGTACAGGCAGAAATGACCCTGGAAACCCCAGCTTCTTCAGGAGCAGATCCTTCGAAGCATTCCATTTTTATTCCGCTTGAGCTTTATGGGTGGTGCAGTCATCTCTAAGGCAAAGGACGTCTTTATTCACTAGGAAGTACTCTACAGTTAGGAATGGAAACCAAGTCTCACCACTCACATGCTTTCCAGCTGTAATAATGACAAGTAGTTTAATCCAGTGCCACACTATAGCTGCTAACAGTTCTTTCTTTAGCCCATGCACAAGTCTTCCTGTGTTGAATTTAAAAGGTCGAAGTGCATGAGAGACAGGACCAAGCATGAACAAGAAAGCAAAATAGTGAAAAATGACTAATAAGCATTATTCAGTCTTAGCTCTGACTAAGGGAGACAGTAAAGCAGTATATATTAATTTATACTTAATTATAATGCACATGCATAAAAAGTTCACATTAAGTTGCACAAGCAACCTTAGCTTTGGCATTTTCTCATCTTGGAACATATCATTTTAACTTTATAAAAGTTATTTTAACTTGGTAGAACTTCAAGAAAAAATATCTTTGAAAGGACCACAAGGGGATCAACAAAGTTGCCATTAATTTGTTTGCTAAAAACGATTTTAAATAGATTTTATATATATGTAGATTTGCAGAGGGAGGAATAAAGTTCTATTTCTGCAGTTAATTCAGCATGGAGAAGATTTTGCTCCACGTGCAATCTCATTGCCTTCATTCTTCCCACAGAGTCAATGCAGCAAAAAGGCCAAAGTTAACAAAATAGCTAGTCAATTTAGAATGTCATGGTTCAGGTACAGCTGTATACAAAGCTACTAAATGCATGAAATTAATGTATTTTAATCAAGAGTTCATTATAGACATGCACATATGTGCTGGTAAGATCTGTAGAATAAAATAAAACTCTGAGACATATAAAACTCAAGCATTTTACTCATAGATTCCTAATAATTTGCTTCAGATTGCTTATTGCAATTTCTAGTTTTTTTTTTTTTAAATTAGTCAGATAATCTTTAAAATAAGAGCCAGTATTTGCCTTTGTTATTCAAAATACATGGCTATACACAGAGATGATAGAATCTTCCAGAACAACCTTTCAAGCACAATAAGCAAAGAACACAGATTCTCTTCCCTCTTTTTTAAGTGATGTAAAAGTTCCACAGAATAACTCTGAGACTGAACTGCTATAACCTCCCTCTCCTTACCTGGGTAGTTTCTGGTTTAAGTGTCTTCTAGTAACGCATGGTAAATATCTATTGCCCGTGGTCCTCCTGCCCCTCTAATAATAGAGTGTGCCCTCAAGAAACAGTCTGAAACACTGCACGTAAAATGTTATTGCATATGTACACAAATCTCTTTTAACTTGCTTTGAGAAGTCTTAAAAACTAGTCATTTTTCAGCAAAAGATAAGCGTATAAATCAAACAGATTGATTAGTAGAGACACAGTAGAGTTAGAAGTCATACGACATGGACACACAAAAAAGCCCACTCTCCACCCCATTTCCATTTAGACAGGGCTAGTAGTTACTCTTCTAAAACCATTTTTAATACTTACAATCATATGTGTCAATAATTCACCTGTTTAAAAACTAACACTTTTTCAACTGCTCTTCTAAAGAAAAGGAACACCAGAGGTAAATCCACTATGAATTAATGAGCTTCCAATGAATAATATCAGAATCTTTTGGAAATAAAAATGCATCTCAACTTCTCATTTGTAATGCCTCTCATTCTCAAATAAGAGTCACCCTCACATTTAACTGTCTCTCTGTCCTTCCAACAACTACTCTTTCAAGTTGCTTAGCATCTTTGCATGCCAAACGCAGGTGACATTTGCTTGAAAAGGCTTCTTACACTTAGCATAGGTACAAATTAGAGCAGATTAAATATTTGAATTTAAAAAGCTGAGCCCCAGAAACATTTTCTTCTTTCCTCCATGTCACTGTTTCTATCAAAGCATAATAGATCTCAAAACCACCTTAAATATACATTCAGGTCCTTGTTCAATTCAGAATTATAGATTTGATCAAGTGGCATGAAAAGATTACACTTCCATTTCTGTTAAACTAAGAAAAATCAGACAAGCTTCCCTTTCTTAATATTTAAAGATACCATCTCCTGTTTAAAAAGCTTAAAGCTATGCACTGGTTTTATCTATTTCTAAATCATTCTGAGCTACAGCCATCAGTCCAAAAGAATTAGGATTTTTTTTCTAATTGTTTAACAAAAGTAAAACATTGGGAAGGTACTTAAATCCATTAAGATGCATGTTGAGTAGCCTCCAGCAACTTTCAACCTACTTAAACGAGCAGATTTTTTTGTTTCCACACAAATATTCAAGTATTTCAGTAAACATTTTGTACCTTAATAGGCATCAGTGTTTGTTACTCTCATACATAACTAATAAATTCCAGTCCTGCAGTGAACTCTATGTATTCAACAGGACTACAGGACTATGCGCAGGCACACTAGACCACTGAGCTAGAGGTCACTGCCAGATAACGTTCTTCTAAGTACAGTAGCTAGCTCCTGTGTTGAAATGATTCACTTTTACCATCACCTTGCAAATTCTAAATTGGTAATTATAGTGATTATCAATTAGCATCTCATCACTATTTGATGACACACAATGTCTTGAGGCTAGCTAGCACTTAATACTCAAATTTAACAAAAATGCCAAGTGTCATCATGGCAGAGGCTAGCAGAGATAAAGAACTGAATAGGTAACATGTACACCTGTTTTCAGACCGTTAAAGATTAATTTTTCTGATGAGATTCCCATTCACAGATGGGAAGTGTGGAAAGCAGGGTGAGACAAACACATAGTCTGAATGGGTTTCTATGCAGACCTGCAGCCAGGACAGAAGTAAGAGTACCATCCCAGACTATGTTCATGGTACAAACCACAGCCTTTCTTATCTGTCACTTTCTTCCACTCAGAAAATCTCTTCCATAAGGAGAAGGTCTGCACTAGCAGTACTAAAGTTTGAAGGAAATACTCTATTATCCAGTACAATAAACCACTGTATGTTTCATAATAAGTAAATTCACTTAGAAATGGAAAACATCATATAAACTATTACACCCAATTATGTAACCCAACGACCAGAGAAAAAGAGAAGCTGAAGATCTAAGTATGAAGTGTATTTACAAGTTGTTTTATTTACATCTCTCCTCTAGATCTGCTTTTGTGCAGAAAACATTCAGGACTAGAGATTTCTCAGACAACCTGTTGCTGTTGAAAATATTTTCTTTCATTCACTTTACAGTACAAGATATTTAATCTCAATGACTTTATCCAATGTTTCCGATGAAATAAGGAGCTCTGCATTTCAGTATGCCTGAAATAGTTATTTCTTTAATACTGAGATAGTTATTACAAAAATGTTAGTTAGTTACAGAATAGTATTATGATTCATTCAAAATGATCATGGCCCATACATTTAGAATGTTCCTTTTTTATCACATAAAAAGACTGGAGTCATGTAATACTCTCATGCCTATGACCACATTTTTCCGTTAAAAACTTTCTGTGGCTGCACCAGAATCTCCATTTTCATGAAACCAGGACTTTTATAAAAATTGTCATTTCCTGTCTAAAGTAAATGTTGGCATAAAAATGATGGATATATTAAAGAAATTCAAAGAGCAAAAAGAACTGTGACTTACAAATGAAAGCAAATTTTGCGACAACCTCATAAAAGCACTGCACACTGGTTTGTGTGACCCCCACACTGGCTTGTGTGTTACAGAATTTTTAAAAGACTACTTGTAAAGTTAGTATTTCCTCATTTTCTGTATTATATAAAAAGAAAAATGTATTTTGTTCCTGCATAATATAACTGTTTATCTTTCATCGTTTAATAGCTACTAAGCTCCATACCTTTATGTGCAACAATATTTCTCTCAGAAAGAATGTAGCTTTTTCTCTTTGCTTCCCCTCCCCCCTTAATTACTGATGGGTGAAACTAACTTAGTGTTAGGACTTCTCTTTAGGATACTTTGTAAACACTGTATAACTCCCAGAGAGTTGTATTATCTAAAAGTGATAATATTGAGAATGTTTAGCAATCTGAAATACTGTATCGAGATATTTTTCCATACTATGTGCTAAAGAAAAGTTTCAGTCCGCTTCTTAATCCAATAAGATGGCTAGTTTACTACTAAACCACAGAAAACCTTTTCCAAGACATCTAAACTGATTCTTCAATCACTTGCACTTAAAACTGGCTTCAATTAATTTTTTTTTTTTACATTTTTAATGAAAACAGCATCGTCAAGCACTTGTCTTTCAAAATAAAGCATCATGTTGGCATCTATCAACAACAACTAACAGAAAAAAAGAAATTTTAATTTTAATTTGCAGGGAGAACTATGTTGGGTATGTTTTGCTTCAGAATAACAACAGCCTGTAAGGGCTTGCAGGCCTCAGTATAAGTAGTTTGCAAATAGGAATGACAGCATAAACAAAGCATTGAGAAAGGTTTATGAGGGTGGAGTCCATTATTAAACACAGGATTAAAACTCTCTCGTATCCTGCGGCTCAAAACTTTCAGAGGGTGCAGTAGTAAAGCCTGAGCAGGCAAACTACAGCAGATTTGGCTTTCTAACCCCTCTTCTTCAACACACAAGACCATCCAATTATTAAAACTGAATGCAGTGTTGTTCCCTATGAAATACTCAAAAACAAAGAACTAAAATACAAAGCCCATTCCCCTTTATAAATTATTAACTTCCGCTTTTAATAACTCACCGTCCCACACTATACAGTTCAGCATTGTACCACACATACCACTCCAGTCAGACAATACACACAGCAATAAAACCCAATCCAGCAAAGAAAGTGAAAGCTGCATTTGTTCAGCATGTTATTTTGCGCAGCCAACTATAATGCTTCTGCCTGCCATTTATTGTTTACTCTGTCAAAGGATTATTAAGAATTAAACTACATTTGGCAATTTTTTGAGAAGGGAATTTAAATGCAAAGTGACTGACACTTGATATTTAAAGTCTATTGGACGACTCTGACCCTTCGTTTACAAGTGACTCATTTGACTGCAAGGATCTCTGATGTGGAAATGCCCAGATACGAATCAATTGCAGTTTTTGTCTCGGTTAAATGTTACTTGGCAATCCAAGAGAAATGAACAATGCTCGAACCGAGGTTCACATAGAATAGTCCTCATATGTTTAAAGAATTCCTTTTACATGCCTGACTTAGTTCTAGTCGGTGGATTTATGAGTCCCTTTCTCCTAATAACTTGTTTCAGTGCACACTGTTTTTAAACACACACAATCAGCAGTTAACTCTTATGCTGCCTAAAAAAAAAAAAAAAGAACAGAAATCAGAAATGTACGGATACTTTTAAATAAATAAAAAGGTAGGTTTGCTCCTGATAAAGCTGTTGATTCTTTGTGGGAGATGGGGGGATAGGAGAAGGATAGGAGGACGAGAAAGGGGAAGAAACATATAGGTACAGTTTGCAAATGCCTCTTCTATAAAGAAACAATTGTGTATAAGAAATAGTCATTTTTACATAAAATCAGCTCAGTGAGAATTCTGCAGTTTGTTATCTCTGATAGGACTAAGTAGAATGGTATATCTTTACATGAGCGAGATTTCCTCCCTTTTTAGAAGGCAGATGCAGCATTTCTATAAACAAAAATGTCTCTAGCCCTACCTTGTGCCAGTGCTTGCAACATGTGGAGCTGAAGCAACAGAAACGCCCACCATCCCCGACAGAAGAAGAAACAGAAGTTTAACTTTATCATCGTTCCGTCTCCCCAGCTATTCCTTCGGGCAATAATTTCGCGATCCACCTTTCTTCCAACCATTATTGTCTCACTGATCCCCATCCGATTCGACTGCCTGCCACTCCTGACAGCGCTTTGGTCATTGCTCACTCCGCACCCCGAGGCCGGGTTCTCTTTGGTGGTTTGGGAACATCGCCCGCTGCCTTCGCCCTGGAGTTTGGGGGGAACAGAAGCCCCCACTCTACAGGAACTGAGGAGTCTTTGATTTGTGCTCACTTCGCATGCAAGCCGAAAGCAGCACTCCGTATGCCTCACTGTATTATAATCACCACTTAAGTCACTGTATTTTGTGGAGGTATTGATTGCACCAAAACAACCAGTCAGAAATGTGAAACACATGTTTCTCTGCACTGTCACATCCAATGCCTTCACCAGAGAGGGAGTAAGTTTATCGGTGTCAGTATTTTTGTAAATTCGGATCTTCTAGCACAGAGGAAGACTGATCCATCTTAGCCACCAGGAGACAATCCAAAGAGTACCTTTCATACCACAAGGGTGACGGAAACTGTTACCTCTGTGATTTTTATGAAGCGTGGTGAGTTTTCCGGCATGTATCCCATTCCCCGGTAAAAACCTTGATATGGAAGTGTTAAATTCCTGTACGAGGAAAAAAGCGACAAAGAAAAGAAAAACCTAAAACGAGGAGAAAGTATCTCGCTATTCCTTGTGCTAAGGATTTATTTCAGACAATTTCAAAATTAGCCATGCAGACAGGGTAGTCGCCAGATATCCCCGCAAAGCTCTGCATAGTTATATTAATCCGATTTTCCTTTGGATACAAATCTCTACCGTCAACAGAAGGGTTTGAAGAGTCCTCGACCAGGTAAATTTAGCAGCTCTGGCTGTGATGCCAGCTAGCTGTGTAGTCAGTCAGCCACAGGCCAGTGGGGGTGTCACTTGAACTCTCACGTTCAGCCGGAGGTAGGGAAAACCTCAGTTGATCTTATTTCCCTCCTCCTCGAGCATAGGTGCAGATCTGTGTCTTGCAGGGCGACGACGACAAAAATCACCTCTCACACGTAAGGCGTTTTTCTTCTGGCCGGTTAAGAAGCAACAACGAAACAAACCCTCAGCCGGATAGCGTCCGGGGCGGGGGAAGGGAAAATCTAAAACAAACAGCAACAAGGTGAAATCCTTCCAGCTTTGCTTAGATGGACTCCTGCCTTCCTTGTTTATGCAGCCCAGGGATCCTGGTTCCTCCTCTGAGCGTCTCTCCCCCACAGAAGCTGTAAACACAAGAGGGAAAGCGCTATCACAACAGCAGCAGTAGCGGCAATAAAATCACACACAATTAAAAAAAAAAGAAAAAGAAAGCACTGAAGACTTTAACATTTAAACAATGCATTTGGTACTGCTTTAGTCCCGCCTACCGTAAAGGGAAAAGTTTCGTGGGAGATTCCTTCTCCACAGTATTACAAAGAATACGAGTAGCTATAAAAGAAGAGCACCCAGGATAAAAACAAGTTAAAAACAAAGCACCTAAGCGCGAAATTAATCAAACAAAATCTTGTCAGCTCTCCCCCCTGCCGCCGAAAGGCAGCCTGAACTTTTCTCACCTCCTTCCACGCAACCTCGGTTTTAACCCTCCCCTAGCAGGACGCTCGCACTTTGCCCACCCTCCCCGCCCGGCGCGTACCTCGCCATCTCCGCCCCACATCGTGGCTCCCCTCTCACCTCCCTCCGACCCAGCAGACCCGCTTCCCTGCCCAGCCGCCGCCTCTCCTCGCCCTCCCTTCACATCTCTGCCGCGCACAGGCACCAACCCCTCCACAGCCCGCCGAGCTCCCCCTCCCCGCCTCACCCCACCTTCCCCTGACCTACACCTAAACAGGGCTGTATCTGCGCGGGGCAACACCCTCCGCAGAGCTAAGGAGGGCGCTACGAGAAGGTGGCGGGTACGTGTGTGGAACTGTCAGGACTTGCCGGGGAAGGAGGGGGGGAGCGGGGGGGGGCTCATTTCCATACAGGTTTGCCCGCCTGCTCTCCAGAGACGCCGGGGGCGGAGGAGGAAGAGACCTGCCCCTGCCCCTCCCACTCCCACTCGCGCGCTCACACACACATATTGTCCCCCCCCCATACACACACACACACACACACGCACAACCCGACCACGAGCGCGGGATCTGCCCGCAGCCGCTTCTAACGCTCATCGCCCTAACACCCCCCCCTCCCCCTCTGGTAGCACCGCCTCCGGCCAGCCCGCTGATTGGGCGGCAGGCGCGTGCGGCGGGAGGGCTTAAGAGACGCGCTCGCTAACGGCTGCGCGCGTGTTCGCCTGAGGGAACGTTGCCCTTCGTCTCGCTTCTCCCCCCTGCCCCCCCCCCCCCTCGCGCGCTCGCTAACGGCCGCGCGCGTGCGCGCCTGAGGGGACGCTGCCCCTCGTTCCCGCGCCCGCTAACGGCCGCGCGCGTGCGCGCCTGGCGGGACGCTGCCCCTCGTCCCCGCGCTCGCTGCGCCCCCTAGGCCCGCGGAGCGCCGCTGCGGCGGCGGCGGCTGCCAGGGGGCACGCCAGGCACGCCCAGGAAGGCTGGGGTGCGGCTGCTTTCGGCTTGTGTATTCCCCGCAGCTATTCATTTTACAGCGAACATGGAAAATAGCAGGGATGTGACAAAGCCAGGGAGCCTAGAGGTACAGTTTTAACCCCCTTCCTGCTCTTTGTATTAAGCTTAACTTAGCCTGCGAGGGTTGGCAGCACAGCAAAGTTTCTGAGTTTCCTTTCATTTTATTCAGTAAGTCTAGCAAATGTTTGAGTTGAAGCTTTGCAGTCAGCTTCTGGTCCTCACTTCCCCCCCCCTCCCTTTTTGGCAAGCTATCTGTTATGATAGAGTTATGCAGGCAAACACAGTAAACTGTCCCATCGAGTGTAGGGTCATTTTTGCATTGTGTGATTCTGGCTGAGGCATTTTATTCAAGGCAGCTCCTTCATGTGCCTTTATTATCCTGTAGCATAAAAAAGGGAAAGTCTCCCACTGCTTCCACAACACCACACTCCTATGTGAATAGTATTTACTATTCCCATGGCAGTGTCTGCCGGCTGCATATCACATGTGCTCCTCATTTGCACCCTCTCCTGTCCCAGTCATCAAATGAATGCACGCTACTGCTCCGTTTTTCCTCTAGGCCCTCTCTTTGTGTCTCACAGGTATATCTTGTTTGCCAGATTCTCACCTACACAGGTGCATGCTTCTCCTAGCATCTAGCGGGTTGTTAAAGCTTAAGGCATTCAGTTGCTGTCATTTATTTTTTCTTCCCTGTGTCTGAAAGCTTGTTGCTCTTGTACTCAAGAAGTTGCTGTTCTCTAGTCCTGGCACCTTTTCTGGTAACTGGAAGATCTTAGCTGTAGTTCAATAGCTGTCTCATCCTCATGATCAGTAGTGTGTCAGTAGTGTCTCATCATGTTGCACTTTTCTGTGTACAGACCTCATGAATAATTACCTACATGTATCAGGACCCAGTAGTTATGAGTTTTCCTTCATTATGTCCATTTCAAGAACAATGAGAAGTAAACCCAGGTTGTTTTCAGGTGCCTTGAGAACTGACCTCAAGGAAGTACACTGTATTTGTAACTCCCATTGCATCTTTATCAGTAGTTAATTCACTGCAGCATGAAAGAAACTGCCTTTTTATTTATCTAGTAGTTTTAGATAGGATTTTCAAGTTCTAATTTCCATTGACTGGAAATGGAAACTATACTTAACTGTTGTTTTTTTTTTAATTACTGCTAATAAAGGAGCACAGGGGTGTTGATTCACTAGTTGATGGAAATTTTAGTTCAAGACTTCAAAGACTTCAATTTGAGCTATAAGAAAATACTTAATACTTATAAGAGAGGCAATCTGAGGTGGTTATGTTATTGATGTATAAAGATTGTTTAAAAAGTCATTGTCAAACAGTTAGGTTTTAAAACGAAGAAGTTACAAAAAAGAAGTATTTGTTTCTATGATCTTTTTTAATATTAGTGAAAACATTGTTATTAAGACATGTTTACTTGTAGCAGTTCCAACTGTTCAACATAGAAACAAACATAAGAACAGAAGGTTAACCTATTTTTATCATTCAGGCCGCACTCTTTTAAAATTATTTAAATATTATCTTACGTATTTAAATATGGCATCTCTTACAGCCAGTAACTCAACGTGCTGGGTGGAATGTTTTCAGTTGGTTATCTCCTTATTGACATGATTAAGTCCCTGTAACACATCACAGAGGATAACAGTGGTGGCTTTTTTTCTGTTTGCCTTGGCTGCAATAACTGTATGTGAAGGTGTTCAAAGCAGAATAATGTCTCTGAAGCCTTGTTATCTAGGTTAGTAAACAATTCCACCGTTTTAGTACCTCTGCTCTATGCCTGCTTCTTCACTTTCCGGCTTGCATATAATAAATGAGGAACTAAACCATTAAATACGCACGAGGATGACTAGTAGGAAAACAGCTCTCCCACCTAAAACAAGCAGAAACAACAATCTGATGCTCATAAAAAGAAAAGAGGAGGGATGGGTATTTAGGACTTTTACCAAAGTAAAAGAAAAGAAAAACTAATATGGCTAATTGCATTTAACAGTGGGGAAAATGAGGTAAACAGGGTTTTCTAATGACCATAGTGTGGTGCAATGACCTATAAATGTGATAAGTCTACTAAGGGCTGAAGAGCTTTGTATTATTGATACAGAATGGTGTGACACTATTTACATAAGTGGTGAGACACTGAGACAAAAAAGAAAAGCATAGAAGATTCCATTACCCAAAACAAGTCAGCTTATGGAAGGCAGCTTTTTAGCCAAGAAAATAGCATAGAACTAACTAGAGAAAAATCTCACCAGTGTTGAACACCCTTAGTTATTAGTTCAATTTTGTAAGAGTTTTTATCTTCTAGGGCATAGCCTATTAACCATTTCTACCATCTGGACTTTCTCAGCCAAACTCCTTTAGAGAGAGCATTCTCATATATAGATAATTTTTATACAAGTTTTTGAGAGGTGCAGCTGGTTGTTTTGACCTAATCTATCTCCCAATGCACACTGTAGTTCTTGCAGTAATTGACGGGTAATACCAAACTGGAAAAGTGTAGATCATACCATGCCATTTTTTTCAAGCAGGAAATTGGTATAATTTGCTTGCCTGTTTTAGTCCTCTAAACTGAGTCATTTTCTTGCATTCATTCTTAAAAAAAAAAAAAAAATCACTGATTCATTTTTTATGGCAGGTTGTGGTGTGGTTTTTTTATACCGTTGCACTTTCTTGGATGAAGTTTTAGTCTACCTGAAAAGTTTGACTGTTAAAGTGAAAAATTGTCAACAATAACTTTGAAAATTACAGGGAAAGAGATATGAACGTTTTAACAGGCAAAACCTTGTAATGCTGTTGCAATCTAAATGTTAAAATTCTAGTAAGATCTTTGTCTTAAGCAATGTGGAAACATGAAGATTTTTAATCTATAGATAGAAGGGTTTCCTATAGAAGGTATACATCCTGTGGGTACCCTGAAAATAGCCAACGTTGTGTTCAGTGCTTTGTTCCTACACCTCTATTTTCCTTCACTTTAAAATTTGAAGTGCAGAACTCAGGGCAAGCAATTGCATTAACTTAACCACATGGTTTTCCCAAAAGATTTTATACTGCCTTTCCTCCTCTCCCCAGAGAGAAAGGGAGCTTTAGAAAACAATGAGTATGTCAGTAGAAAGTAACTTACTTTCAAATAGAATTGTTTTTCAGCATACCAAATCAACCTGAATGCAATAAACTATTGGAGGGGGCTAAAATCTTCTTTAACAAGGGTATATTCCCAACAGTCGCTAGCCAGCTGCTCTGCTTTTATGGTGTAGATATGCGTCTACATCGATAATAAAGATTGGAAGAAAATGAAAAAATATCACATTACATAGCTGGAAATCTCAGGGGAAACATTAAACAATGACTTCACCACGCTTCTGGAAGTATCTTCTGTAAAGAACACACTTACAAGAAGAACAAGAATAACTTCCATTAAATTCTGCTCAGTTTAAATAACTTAATATGATATGAGTTATAAAGCCCCAAAACAAACAGAATAACAGATTTTTGTTTTCTCCATGTGGTTTGAATTTACATAAAAGAAATTAGAATTAGATTTATATACTGCTTAGGTCTGATTTTAAATTCAGAAATGCTAGCAAATTCAGAGTTAAGTTTTTATGCCTGTGCTTAATATGATTGTGCTTAGGAGTCTTGAAAGTAGACAAGGTACATTTATAAGACAGTGATAAAAGTTGTGGGTTGAGTATGTAAATTGAAATGTATGTTTCGCGGCTTCTATGAGTTTAAGAGCTATTCTGATAGAGCTATAGCACAGCTGTGTTTATATTCAAAAATAGTTAAGCTGATATGGACAATGTCTGTACAGTCAGGAAAGGGGACTAGTATAGTTTCTGAATTATCCCATCTTCTGTATTATCCCAATGTAACAATAGGCTTTCCTATTTAGCTATCAGAGGAAATTCACAATGACCTAGCCACATTGCCCTGCTGTGTTTTATGGAGTAGAGAGTTAGCAAAGTAACATAAAGGATCAAGACAACAGGTTCTGCGTTTTTGAAATGTAGACGTTTGAAAACAGTCTTAGAGCCTCCCAGAGGAAGACTACAGGGGCTATAACGATTCTACTCCAGACAAGTTTGGCTAGAATGTAGAGAGAGATCTTATTTTAAGAAGTCTGAGTCTTCAAACACCAGTCGGTCTGGCTATCCAGCGATGGGTTGCAGGGATTACCCTTTCATGATTCAGATGATGCCCCAGGCATAAGTGACCTGAGCACTTTGAGGAATGGCTGAAACTGTCCATAAATACTAGGGAGGACTTTAGAGAAAGACTGAATCTTTTGGTGGTACATAACCTTTATACTTATGACTGCCATCTTGGTAACTTTCTCAGTTTACTAGTTGATCAAGAAAGAAGTAAAGCAAAACCTGAAATTGTAAGTACAAAAGAAATATATTCCACTAAACTGCAACTGAACCTGCAGTAACAAACATTACTACTGAAATGCATTAATTCATCAGCTTACCTGTGGTCACACTAGGTAGAAGACTTTCAGAGACCTCCAACAGGTTACAGGGCTAGCTGCTTTTTTTTTTTTTCCCCCCCTTTTCTTCTTTCAGAACTGAAGCAAAACCCAACCACAGTATTAGAAGGTACTGCTTCTGCAGGATCTATATTTCAGGTAGCAGATAAAATTTCAGTCACCCTGAAATGATATAAGATTTCATGGTGTTTTCCATTTTCAAGGTGGTAACTTTGATGTTTTGAAAAAAACAAAGTCATTATGTACCTTGTAAGATCCAGTTGGTTAGTTTTCTTCACTTTCTTTTCTTCTTCTTCTGCTAAGATGTTATAAGATGTCCATTGTTTCACCTAGAGAGGGTGAACTGATTATTGTCTCCCATATGCTTACCCACAAAGATATTACAGACTCAGATAGTATTCTTGCAGTCTCTGAAAAGTGTTGTAGAAATACAGATTATGTGTTTATCAGATGCATGAGCTATTTTCAGATGTGGTATGAACACTTTGTCTGAAGTAAACAGACACCTGTTGAACATTTTGTGATGGGATTACATTATTACTGTGAAGAAAAATGCTAAATGTATACATAGATATAGTTCAAAAATAGCATATTCTTGAGATACTGTAATTCATTGAGAAATGACAAGTAATAGATGTGATGAGCTCATAGTGCATTTTCTAACTTGATCAACATGTTTATAATGGAATAATATCAAAAGAAAAATAGTTTTTATTGCAGGGTGATAAAGAGTTTACAGGAGGAAGGATAAAAACAATTATCATGAGGGCTTGAACAGTCACACTTACTGAAAGGGGATAAAACTAATCATCTCAGCCGTGTTATTGTCCTTGTCTATGGTTTGCCCATCATAGTAAAATAAACACATCAGAAAATGAGAGAATAAGTTTTAAAACATGCATGAAAGGTATTTATAGTGATTACAGTATTGGTTGCCTTAGTTATAATTACTTTTCTTCCTGAAGGATCAGAAAAGGTATTGATTAGTAGTGTTTTAAATTAAGATTTAAATCCAGTGGAATTTGCCACTATGGGACTTCAGCAGGGGGTTTTCTGCCATACTGAGACTGTTACTTGTCTTTCAGTAACATTTCAGCTTTGTTGATCTTTTGTGCTTGCACACTTGCATATCCAAGAGTTTTCCAGAGGTACTGTTGGCTTACTTGATGTCTGAAGTGGAGACATCAAGCTTAGATCCCATAACTCTGGTTTGCAGAAATAAGAGCTGGACCAGATTGTGTTGTTTAAGGGAGGTGAAGACAGAGGATTAAAGTAGATTAGCCAATGTATCAGCTGTTTTTTTTTTTTGTTTTGTTTTTTTTTTTTTACAAATTCTGGGATTTAGGCATAACATTAAAGTCATCAGAAAACATTTTTCCCCCAGTTAATTGGGCTTCACCAACAGGTTCTTATCTTTAGCAGCTGAAATAATTTATTTGCCACCACTGTTCCCCTTGGCTGAATCCTTATGTACATCACCCCTTCTTTTGTCTGACTGTCTATAATTCAGCTGGCACGTAATCAGTGCCTCACTGTTTTTCAAAATTGGTTCTTCTCAGTGCTGTGATTCTTTCCTTTCCTCATGAGCTTTTATAAGGTAATCAAAAGCAAGTATATTATATCTGTGAATCTGTTCAAGAAAAAAACAAGGGTCCAGAATAATACTAAGGAGATTTTTTTTCCACAGGTCTCCTATCATTATTCTACATACAGAAAATGAACTTTGTAGCAATCCAGGCTGTGGACATGGACAATACAGAGCTTCTCAGAGCTTTGGCTTAAGCTTATTAGCACAGTTCTGTGCTTTGAAGGGATGAATGTATTTTAATGATGGATTTTATCTTGATTTCTGTATCCATTACTTATTGTTTTAAAAGGCTAATCTCAAAGATTTTCCGTACGATCCACTTGGATGATACCAATGCACCATTTTTAGAAAAGTTGTGAAAATGTATTTAAATGCGGAATAAGACTCATCTGGTTTGCTTACTCTATTCAGATTCAGAATCTGACTTTTCAGTAGTAAAGGAAATATGAAATGCGTATTCCTTTAGAAAAAAAATAGCCATAACAAAGAGATCCATACCAGTGGTAAAAATACACAGCAGCAGAATGTTTCAATTCCTTTGACTGCAGTAGCTGAAGTGAAGGAGGAATACTCGAATAAAAATAAGAGAACATCATCTTTATTAAACAAATTTATTTATTAAGGAATGTAGCAAAGCTTTGTGGTTATTTATCATAAAGCCCACTAATTTTTCTGAACTACTTTGTAGTCCATCTATGCAGTAACTTGGAGTGCTTGTGCTTAAAACAGATGCCAGCAATATTCTTCAGAGAATATTCAGACCAGAGTGAATGTGAGACAGATGGACATAGAAAAAATCAATAGTTCAGAGAACTATCTCAGATGCATGTATTTCGCACAGGTCAAGTTTGATGAAACCTAAGTTTCATGAGTCAACATTTCTGATGTAAATAATTCACAGTAATGAAAAAACCCCCACTAAGCCTGTATGGGATGAATATAAATATAGTTTTAAAGTAGTTATTTGAGAGTTGTAACATGATCCAAGTCTTGCAGTTGCTCTATACGTAAATGTGATTCTACTGATGTAATTTAATAGGACAGTGAAAGATTGTGGATTTTTTTAAATAATGAGTTTAGTAAGATAAGGAAAAGTTTCATAAAATTCAGACTGAGTGGCAGCTGCAGTATGAGAACGCTATATATATTTTTGCCTTTGTTTTTAATGAACCTATTGTAAAAATCACTGCAAGTCTTCAAATTAATATTAAAATCTGATCTCAGTCCTGATTATTTTTGTGTATCATCAGTTTCCAAGTATTCTAAGGTCGCTGTAACAGCAGCTTTCTTTAGGAGCTGCTCCACAGAGCTCTTATAGTTACAAGAGGAAAATATAAGAACAAGCTATGTGATGAGATGATATGCTATATAAAAGTACTTGGTAATCAGGGCAGCGCTCCTGTTGCCTCAGCTATCAGTGATATAAAATAAAACCCAGCCAATTCTGGATCACTACAGAGAAATTTAATCCTGATCGCTCACATTAATTAAACTGATACAGCCCCACCAATGTTGGTGGTGTTACTTCTGGTTTATACTGGTAAAGTGAAAAACCCATGGAAATCAATGTTTTCCTAGAACTGTAGTGGATTCCAGATCAGATACTATGTAAGATGTGTATATCGTAAAATATATAGTAAAAAAGTTAGTTTGGAGCCTCCTTATTTAATTTTCATATCTGTTAAGAGCAACTTTGCTGTGCAGTGGCCTTTGAACAATGCCTGCATCATACTTCTCTTTCTTGACTCATCTTCAGCCTTTTGAAAGAAGGAGATTTACACCGTGCCTGAGACATCTTAGAAGCATAGATTAATAAAAAATAAATTGGCCTTGGATGTTGGCAAAAGTCAAAACCGTGTGTTCAGAGAGCTATTTCATTCAGTCGTAATTAATTTTTAACAAAATGAGTAGCTTTAATCGTTTGGATACCTGGATGGAGTCTGAATCCTGCTAGCTATGTTTGAAGTCTCAGGAACTTGCAAGAGAGCAAGAAAAGCTTTCATAGATGCGGCCTGACTACTTCAGAGATGTACGTCTTTTCTAAGTAATGCTGAGACCAATTCTGCCCAGTCACACTGATATAAATCCAGAGTAAAGTCCTAATACCGCAAGGAAATAGCGCACACACTGAACTTTAAACATGGGACAAATCCTATTTATTACAGTAATAATATGCATCTTCTTGAAGGTAAGTGTGTATATATATCTTTGCAGGATTTTCTTTAAATAGTCACCCATAGTTTAAATGAATGTCACCTAGAGTAGAACTTGGTGCTATAGCTGGAGATATTATCCCTTACTTACTGTGGTTATCTCTTTAACAAGCTGTGCAGTTTACAGTCACTTAGTGTTCTTTATTTCGGCAAAAACTCATTAAAGAGATCCTAAAACTTGCTGAAATATAGGTGATTATAAACCTCTGGAAAAAAAGAAATAACAATACATCTTAAATGCAGATTTTTAAATCACAAACCATTTTAAATTATTCCATTTTAGTTATTTTAAATGTATTTTTAAATAGCATATGAAAGAACATCACAAAGTGTGAAAAAGAACCTTTATTTTAGTCTTATTCTCATGCTGACAGGTTATGTTTTGCGTTGGCTCTCTAATAAACATTTGAGTGGAGAATTATTCTGAAAAAAAATGAAAGAGAAGCTCTCTTTCTGATACATTGCAGTATATTGTCTTATGACACAGCTAAGTATAGCTAATTTATTTGGAGCCAAAGGGGTTATCAGAGTGAAGATTAATGCATGAATAACTTATTCCGGGAAGCTTACTGTGAGACACAAACTCACAAAATCTGTTGCATAGGTGCACTTACAACTGTGCCTAAAGTAGCTGAGATCTTTATATGCAGTTATGCTTAAGATAGATACTCTTCCAGAGGCTGTTGCAGAACAAAAAAGAGAAGGTTCTGGAGGTTGTTTTATGACCACTAACATATGTAAGCATGTACGCTGGCAGAAGAGTAATTGTATCTGTGGTTCAGGATGGTATATGATTGCAAGAGGAAATTAATACCATGGTTCCATGATTATAGGGATAGCATAGAAGCCATTAATCAACAAATGGGAATTGTTTGTCTTCTGTTAACTATGTTGTATAAATGATTAGATTATTATGGAGACTTTTTTTTTTTTTTTGTTTAAAGCACTGTGTATTACACAGAAATGATATTGTGAGTTTGGTAAATCCGGAGTCTTACCCTAAATCAAACCCCCTGTAATTTCCTACATGGATCTTATTCGTACCTTAAGTCTAGTATAATACGTAGTAGTAATATACCAGAATGTCCCTCTAGGAAGGGTGGGGGTTATAAACTCTTGTTAGTAGTCCCAAGGTCAAACATAGTTCTTTCTATGAAAATAAAAGATAGCACTACATTACCCTGTCAAGTTAATACAGTGTGATAGAACATCTTAGGCAGCACATCCCAAAAGACTGTAAACGTCTAATAGATTTAAGGAAACTCTACCTCAGGGAACATATTAGAAAGAATTCATCAATGGATCAAAACTGTCTTGGAGCCTTACTTATTGGGGACCAACACAGTTTTAAATTAATACTTTCTTAAGAAAAGCCTCAAGACAGATTTTTTGGATTAGCTTTACAAGAATGGGTCGATAATTTCTAATTGAGAATTTCTAGTTGTTTTTTTTTTAATGATGGCATGAGCAATTTGAATAATTTCAACTCCGTAATTAAGTTTTAAGTTTTTTTTCCCCAAATGATTTTCAGATTACTTAATGTGCTGTTTAAATCCTGTCATTCTTTAGAGATGAAATGGGACATATTTGTGAAGTGCCTGAGCAGTGTGCCTCTATTGACAAAGTACTTTAATTATAAAATATATTTTTGCAAGTTTTGCATTAATCAGACATAAAATTAACGAAGTGTAAAGCTTTTACGCATGTTCACATGCTTACAAAATATCAGCAAGTTTTCATCCGTAGGTGTGTCACAATATGTTTAAACATTTGGAATCAATACTGTTTTAAGGGCAATAGCAATTAATAACAATTCTGCTATTCTGTATGCTTTGAGTAATTCCTTCTATGAGTAGTCTCAGTAAAATCAGTTACTCTACATTTACAGTATGAATAAAGGAAAGAAGCTGGTGTTTGTTTGTTTTTCATATGCAATCAAATTTAAGTTCAACTTTGGAATCTCTCATGCACTTGATAGAAATTTCAACTGTTCTGGAAAACTATTTCAAACCAACTAGCCCAATATTTCATCCTGTGGACCTTATTCTCCATTTTACTGCAAAAAGCATTTCACTAAATTCAGTGGAGTCTCACCAATGTAAAAATGGTGTGATGGAAAGGCAGTTCATCTGTGTGGATACATTCTAAGAAGTAATGCAACTAAAGAGGAGAACTGAAGATAAATATACACAAACATGAAATTACTACAGAGTATAAGTTCAGGCATTTGATGGCTTACACGCTGATAGATTCTACATGAAGTTGCTTTCCTGCTAAAATATAGCTGTGCTTCATAGCTATATTTTTGCTCCAAATCCACAGGAGAACTTGAATGCCTAAAAGGAACATGGGCAGACTTTGCACACCCAAGACCAGAAGTGTGTCCTTCAGAAGTTTCAGCTAAGTTGCATAAGGTTTCAACAGCAAGATTTGCAAGGTATTTTAAAGTCGTCTTTTTATATGTGCCATGCTGTAGGCATGCTTGATCCTGATCAGGATCACTAGGTACACATTCCTTTGCCCTCTCCTAGGAAAGGGGAATTTCAAAACCTCAAAGGCTGCTTCCTGCATTTAAACATCATTGAATAAAATTCAGGAACAGCCCTTGGAACGGAGGTTGGAATTCACGTCTCCCAGAGTTAGCACTCAAATTAGTATTAAATTCTGTAAGTTACAGAATCATGCTCTATTTTGCCTTCTCTCTCTTGCTCTCTAACCTAGTTAATCCTTTCTTATAAAGTGGTGCAGCTTCAACAGCAAAGAAGAAGAATGCAACCCTCCTGAAAACCCTTGGAACATGATTAACCTGAAGAAGTTCAAAGCTTATCCCATGTGTAGATGCCTTTCCCATCAGTTTGTTTTTATAGAAAGTGGGAGCATCTGAGTCCGCCTCTATTAGCATATCAGCTTGAAACAGGAGTGGGCTTGAAGTGAATCTACCAGCTGTCCACAGTTAGTATGCTTTGGTTTGCATTGTGGAGTAGTCTTGGTTCATGTGAACTAGATTAATTTTGGATGAAACTAAACAAAAAGATGTTCTCCAGCTGCTACTGAGTATTCAGTCTCTTAGATCAGACGAGCACAAGTCTGAAGTAAACCCCCCTGAAACATGTGTAGATGTGGGGTCCTCACCATCAGTTGTTTCATTTTATAGGTCTACTGTTGCATCACACTAGTTGCATATTTAGACATGGCCTCATTTTCCTAAAAGAAAGCAGGAGCATCTGTTCCATTTTTTAGAAGGAACAGCACTTAAGCCTAGGAAAAAACGTAGTAGGCTATCACACTAAACCATGATAAGTATCTTCTGGAATCTGGAATTTGAGGTCTAAACCCTAGAAAGGAAGAAGATTTAAGGCACGCTTCTTTCTTTAGTATTTTCTACACGCTAGCTTTGGTGGTTCCCTTCTCAACTTGTCTGTTTTAAATTGCCTGTTAAAGTGGTTGTTTTTTTCTGTGGATTATATAAATAGCTTAAGCGTCTAGCTTGCTGTTACGGATTCTCCTTGTGTCTGGAAATTAAAGCTTGAGATCAGCACTACAATGACTATGACTCTTTTATGAGTATAGTCTTTAGTTTAGACTCTCTGGTTAGAAGGAACTCCTTTAACGGCTATCCATACGGTAACATTTTGTTTTTCTTCAGCTGCCCTTTTCCTTCAACACAAACATCTCAGTCAAAAACCCATACTGTACTAACAGTCAGTTAGGTTAACCCTATTATGTTCAAACCATTTAAAATCACGATGAACTGTAATGCATAACTTAGCTTTGTACCAAGGAGGTATAAATACAGTAGGTTAATAATTCTCCAGTTCTGGAGCAATTGCTATTTATAAATGACAAACTGTAGTCTACTGATGACATCATTAGAGAATTGTTTTAATTAAACTCTATATTGACTATGTCTCACTGTGACCACCTCTTAACCATAATTTGATTTCTATAGGGCACTCATTTGCAAAATGGATATTCCTGCAGAATGAGATTTGCTGATATTTTTGCTGGCCTATGTTTCACACAGTAATTAAGAACAAGCTTAAAGTTAGGTATATGTTTAGCTGCTTTCTTGAACTGATGCCTCTTTTATTCCCCTTCATTTAAATTCTTGCCTCAAATAGAAATATTAAGGATCTGATTCTGTCAGTCTCATTGATGTTGAGTAATGAGTTAATTATTAGATTATGTCATTTTGACATAAACTATTCTAATCTCAGAACAAGAAAATCCAAATGCAGGTTACTTAATAAGCTCTACTCAAACCTAGAATTAAAATAGTTTGACAGTATCACACAGAAGAGGAAATAAGATTTTATATTATTCTTTGTTATGAAATATAAGCTATGGTTTGCAAACCATGGAAATGGCTAGATGTGTCTGTTTCAAGTACCTGTTGATTTTGGGTGTTGGGAAGAGAGTGATCAACCACAATGAATTTGGAGAAAAATAGCGTTTTTTTATTACTACCTGCAATTTGACTCTAATTTTGTAGTTCCCATAACAACATCCGAATGACTGAAAGCTCTGTACCATTGCTGTCCATTGAACCAACAGGATATAGCAGGCTATTGCTCTGTCTTCCTTGTTTCTCTGACAAAGACAAATGCTCTGAGAAGCTGACTTCACATTCTGCTTTAAAAAACAAACGACTGTTAGTCACTGTCTGTATTTTCCCACCTATAAAAATAACAAAAACAAAATATCTACTGTTGGAAAATTCTTATGTATCCCTTATAGTTCAGATCTTTTTCGCCTCTGGATGCCCAGAGAAATACAATACAGCTAGGTAATTCACAATATCCTAGCAGTCAAGAAATAAAAAGATTCTTTTTAAAAATAATATTTTATTTCCCAGTACCTCATATCAGATTAGGCAGAACAACAGCAGAATCCAGCACATCAAGAAGCTGAGGGACTCTTTAAAATCATTTTAATCTTTTCAGGTGCAAATGTATTAAGAACATACAAATGCTGTAAGGTAAGGAAATAATATTTTTATGGCCTGCAACTTATTCCTTGCTAAGTTAGATGTTTATTTCTCAAAAACTTTTTTTATTCTCCAAATTACAAAGTGGACTGCTGCATGAAGTAAAACCTCAAGCTGTATTCTAAAGTCTGTTGGAACAGAGTGCTTTAGTCCAACCAATTGACAGGACTTATGCCCCCTCTGGTATGCTGACAGTACAGCATCTTGAATTTGTTAAGCTATAGACAGGAAAAGGATTTAAAGGTTGGGGAACATTGTTTTGTTTATCCTGCTGGTGGTGAAAATAAACCTCTAAATATCTGACCACAACCTGCTATTTTAGAGATGAAAAGTGCCTGGACTGCTTGTAAAATAGTGAACAGCTTACTTTGCAAGTAGCCATAATCTTTAATTTATTTATTAAAGATATTTTCATAGAATATCTCTGTTAAATGTGACAGCTTGATTGCACTCGGCTCTTGCCCCAGGGCAGCTATTTGGATGCATCATATGACAGAGAATATCAATGTAACATAGTTTCGCTGGAATGAAAAGTCTGTTTATCATGCTATCCGTATTTGCCATCTCAAATGCACTATTCAACAGTTTAGTAAAATTGAATAGTATATGCTCCAATTCTCTCTTGGAATGTTGTGGTGTTAGGAAACCATTGTATTTCTGTGCAGAAGGAGATGAATGTTTATTCTGTAGCAAAGCCTTGCCTGGAGCATTATGGTTATATGGGTATTATTATGGTTTTTCCCTACCCATATGTTTAATGCACGTTCCCATATAAAGAGTATTGTTTGTCCAACCTTCTTCACAACTAGCTTATAGCCATAGCCATCCCTTTCAAACCGTCATTATGCTAATTAAGCAATTTTTTTGTTAACCCTATTCAGAACACTAAGCCAGGAAGGAAATAAGATAGAGAATACATATTAGCATCCTTAAAATAGATACACAAATACGTACACCCATACATATACACTAATTAAGGAAACAAAATACTTTTTCGAAAAACAAGCAAATCTAGATTTGCAAACCTAGAAATGTTAAATGAATATCTTTGGACTTAAATTGATCTGCAAGGCATGGAAACAAAGTTAGAGGACTTAATAGTCTGTTAGCAATGCCATACAGTGAAAATGAAGAATTCCAACAAACAGGAAGATGTACTAGTGTTTTACAGCCTAACTTCAGAATGGTATGCAGCCCAAGGATGTGCTTCAGACCGGTATCAGACCGGAATGCAGCAAGCATTGTCATCCCAGCAACAAAAGAAAAAGTTAGCAACCTCTGCAATAAATATATAATTAAAAAGAAAAAATATTTGTCATGCTAGTTTAGAGAAAAATGAATTTTAAGCTTTTTTTTTTTTCTTTTTGTTTGAATATACTCCCTTCCGAGTCAGGGCATGTCTACACCATGCAATTGAATGAGAAACAGAGACCTCCAACTTTCCAAGAAATCGCTGGAACCAGAGGTAGCAGAGGACCTGAATTTGTCTTTATTGGCCCTACGTTGCTCTCTGTGATCATTTTAGATTGGATTGGCACCAGCTCAGAAACTTCTGTATGGTTCTCAGTTGTATTATGCAAGCATTCCATCACTGCTACAGCAGGACAGTTGAGGCTGTTTCAATGCCTCAACAGTATGTTTCCTGATCTTAACACGTTTTGATTTCTTTTGAATTTGATCTGTATTGGTATTAATGCTGAGATTACTGGATTTTGTCATTATTAATTGAAATGCCTCTCTAAAATTTGGGGCCTTTACCTGCCATTTAGCTTTAGCATGTACAGTCTAAATTCCATGTTAATGTGGAACTCAATTTTTAATCGATTTTGATCAGTTTTATGTTAGAAATTAACAAATGGATATACTTGCAGATTTTCAGAATTCATGTTTTGTAGATGTAGCAAACAATTAGAATCTTTTTTGTACAAGTGCAAAATACAGTTCCATGTGAACTATGAAACCATGGCCTGATGCGCTCTAATTAAGAGTCATCCATATGTTTTCTCAATGCTTTAAAAAATACAATCTTCAGCTATGTGACTGCTGTTTTTCCACAGGCTTCATGCTCCATTCAGCGCAGAGGAGTGGTCATGCTTGCTTTGAGTATATCTGCATAGCACAGTGAATTGGTATGCAGAAAATTCTGAGCAAGCTCTGAGCATATATGCCTAAACTTAGAAGCAGACAATTCATAGCAACCAAGATGTGCAACTTTATCGAAAAGTCCACTTAGCTGTGACTGTAGTGTGTTCAATATGGATTGAATCTTGCTGGCATTAGCTGCTAAAATCAAAGTCTCTGTTTAGGTATGTAAGGTCATTTTTCAGAGATTTACAGCAACCACATTTGGTCAGATTTTCAGAAGAGCAGCAAAACCCAAATCCCTGAGGTAACAGATGCTTGCAGTGTTTCAGTTCAGTGTTCCAGGGCATGAGACTCAATGAGATCTGAACTTCCAGAAAGGTGAACAAAAGAGGTGTTGTTCATTGCATCCACTGAGCCTCCTCTCATATTTTATATCAAATTGTATTATATATTAATTGTTCAGAAATCCTTTATTCTTAGTATTAGCTCCTTCAGTTTACCTAAAAAATAACTCATAGCCTAGAAAGGGCAATGGAAAGAAAATCTGTAGAGGTAAATCTATTCTTAAGGGTTTCTAAATTTGAGAAGTTCATTGAAAAGTCTCGATGAAGGAGCAGTGACAGTGCACCTGTCTCTTTTAGCTGACATCGAAATAGTTAATTTCATGAAAATGACTTCTGTTGGAGGTTAAATTATTTTGGCTGACGGACATATACATTAGTAGACATGTCTAATGCTGCATTCAGCCTGAGCTTTATTTAGAATAGTTCATATATGTCTTTGGGTGATTTCATTGTAAGAGATGGAAGATGTATAGGGTCATCAAGTATGGACATTTTTTTCCCAGTTTAGACAAAATAAAATATCAAAACAACCGAACCTTGACTGCTTGAATATTTTGGCCTTTTGACAGAAAATTATTTCATTTTTTACATCAGTGAAGTTTAAGCAGTTCCTAGAGATGGTACATTGGTAAGCAAACACCAAACTCCTGTCATTTCACTGATACTGGTAGTGTGTGAGTATAGTGAGAAGGAAACATACTGCATAAACACTGCTTTTTATGCCGAGTTAATATGCAGCTCAAGTAACTGCTTACCTGGTCTTTGGGCCATAATTTGGTGTTCAAAACAATCTTTTTTGTGGTTGTAAAATTTACTGGCACAAAGATGGCCATCTGTGGTAGAAGATGGGGATTTCTTTGGAGTGATCTTCGGTAGGAGCCAAGCACAAAATGTAGTATGTGCATTTTAAATGGCGCAGATGTGTTAGAATGGAATGACTCCATACATTAGAAAGAAGAGCAAATCTGAGACTATTTAGTGGATTTATATGCTGTTCAAATCTGTAAAGTCCAGCCATAGAAAATGCTTATTTCAAGTTCTGAGTTCATGAAGTCAGTACAATATCTTCTGAAAGTGAATTACAGTAATAATTTCCCAAGAGATAGTTAATCCTTATGCTTTTTTCTTGCATCTATGTGTAATGGGTGAAGCCTAACGTAATTTCTAAGGTTTAGTTTTAACCAAGCTTACACTTGTGTTCTCAGCTAATCAAGAAGGAAAAAAAAAAGGTGGATTCTGTATTTGTGTAATCTAGGCAACATTTGGCTTCCTCAGTTTTTTTGAAAAGCAAGTAGACAGTATTTATGGGGAGAGAGGATATGCTTATAAAGACAGATAAGTTGCCTCTTTTGACCTCATTGTCCAGTTTTCTCATGCACTGAAAGCCTCCTGGAACTTTAACGTCCTTCCTGGAGTAGGAAGTCTTGGGTTATCTAATTAGACTTGGGCATCTTGTAGAAGGGAAAATGGAAATTCTTTTTACCCTGATATATGAATGACATATACTAGCTTATCCATTTTCTTTACACTTTTCTGTGGCTAGGGTCCAACTATTGGATGGAATTTATATTTATCAATTTTCATGACATCCACCTGTTAAATCACTGTCATTGGTATGAAGTCAAATAATATTTATATACAAGCTAGACTAAATGATGTTTCTGTTGCTCATTCTACATCCTACAAAAAGATATTTTTGGGCAAGAAGATTACGGGAAAAGAGAACAGGCAAGAGAACAAGCATTATTAAAAATTGTTGCAATCAAAAAAGATTTTTAAATAATCTTTTCCATGTATCTAAAGAGAGTAGCGGAAGGGTTCTGTTGCTAACAGACATAGAGAGATCAGAAGTTCAGAACAGCTCCCTGAATTGAGGAAATCAGTGACCCTGGGCCATTCCAGTTAGAACCTCAAAATTTGAACTGATGCCAGCTCACCTTTATTGTCTCGAAGGAACATAGAAAGAGAAATGCTTCCTCAATTATCTTGGAGCTCGATTATTAAGTATATATTGAGATGTGTTGTTGTGTTCTCCAGAATGTTAAGTCTGTGACCTCTGTTCATACAAACCACAGAAAAAATCCATCAGAAGGCAGGCTAACAGCCAGCCCCCATGAAAACAGCAGGCATTAGATTAGAATGTAAGTTGTGAATTTTGACTTGTTTCTGCATTGTCCTGAAAGAAAGTAAAAGAAAAAAAAAATTGTTCACCCAAAACCAAAAATATGGAAATGAAGCAGAAAGAGGAGCTGTTGTATTAGACTTAAAGCTGAAGGAACGTCACTGTATGTGGATGAACTTGTGAAACATATGGCAAGTTATATCATTGGTGTATGCTAGAAGTAGGACCTTCCATTTTCCAGTCATCTTCAAAATGAGATTACTATCAATAAATATAAAGCCTTTCTCTCCTATATTTTTATCAGTGATGTGTGTGTAAGCATATGTGCAAACTGAATAATTTCTGAAAAATGCAAGAATTGCAGCAGAAATAATATTTACTGATAATAATACTAAAATAACTAGTCCTCCAGATTCATTACTGCCTTTTGGTATTTGTAATCATTCACACCTGTGCATGATAGTGGTAAAATCCTATGAAAACCTCGCAGTAGCACTTTACAAACATTTTGCATCTGTGTCAGGCAGTGAAAATGAGGTCCAAGCTATTTAGAATCAGACTTATCTTAATGTAGGTACAAATTTATTCTACTTGTTTAGAATACCTGAGATATTTAAATACAGAATGTGTATCTTGAAAAGATAGCCCCGCAAAAGTTAAGCAACAATTACAATTCAGTAGGTCAAATGAATGGAGCTGAGTCTAAAGTCTAGCTAATACTTTCCCTTTCACAGATACTTCCTTAAGGATGAGGCTGCAGTTCTCATTGCTCCTACCACAGTGCTAGCCATACGGAGTTAACTTGATTGTTTTCAGTTATACTTCAGTTTCTGAGTTACAGTTTCATTGAAGAGCCATAATACTCATCCTTGCATTCTCCTTGGTAAGTAATCTGAAATAAGAATCAGTTCATATTCAAGCAAACTTTCTCTGAAGCACCAGTGACCACAGTTCTTGGTATATTCTCCCTTACTATAAACTTTGCGGATTCTGTCATAAGCGTCCAAGGTTACTCAGAAAGGGAGGGAAAGAAAGAGAGACAATACTCATTCTATGGCTATTGAAGTGTTATGTGGGAAACGACCTGGAAAAATATTCTTTGAAGAGCAGTAGGGTGTCAGTGTTAACTCTCAAATAAAGAAAACGGTGAAACTATTGAACTGTGTCAAGTGCCTTTTTTTTCATCTCCTCAAACTGTTAAAAGACTGAGTAGTGTTGTTGACATAGCAAGAACTTAAAAAATCTCTCACTAGAGGTTACTGATCAGAAGAATGAACGTTATGGAAGTAATTTGGGAAATCTAATGTCTATCAAAAATCTTCCACTGCTTGTCACATAATGTATAGAAACTGTAAAGTATGTCAGTCTCATTTTAAAAGATTCTCTTAAAATCCCTATCCTCTGTAATAGTCCTATAGTGTCGGTAGGCAATACCATGGTAAGAGTGTTGATCAACCTTCAGTTGTCCAGAACAGTGATTATCTTGGAGGGAGTGAGGGAAAATGCAAATAATATAACATGTAAATTACAATATTAGCACAAACAGTAATGGGGAAAAGACAGGTTAGCAAGAGCGTTGCCAGTGAGGAACAGAGATACCTGTCCAAAGTCAGCGGAGCACAGCCTCGTTCAAACATTTCCAGAGCTGGACTGACTCACGTAAAGCCAATACAGCTGTCTCTCCTCCTCCTAAGGGTAAACTGCACTTGTGATCCTGGATACACAAGAGCTGATCACGCTGATACTGTATCACTACAAATAATGGTATGGGAAGCATCACCAGGTGACACTTACAAATAGCGCATGTTAACATTGCACAACTAAGTCAGATAAACATGTTAGTTTTGAGTGAGCTGGAGCATCACCACAACATAACATGGCATTATACAGAAATGTTAGGTTTGGTCCTGAAAGTAATAGAGCTTTAACAGCATAGCTCTGAACCACAGCTAATTCATAGGATCCTTCCTGAGGGCGAGTTTATCCACCTGCAAACATCATGCTGATTTGGCTACACAGTTGATTTAGTTTATTGGGGGCTAACTTGGGGATATCTGCTCTGCGTTCCATTACAACATGTTGGTGGATTCTTAGGTGCTCAGCTTATTTTTCTTAGTATGAAAAGGCAAAAAATATGCGAAGAAAATGATGGCTTGTTAGTCTGGCATTGTTAGAGATTTTTTGTAGTCACTTCTTCAAAAGACTGGGTCTGAGACAGGTTTGCTATGTAGGAACAAGGCACTGGTGTTGGCTCAGGCTTCAGGACCTGGTGCATGGTGATTTACTATTTTATTTCATGATTAGTAGAAGTGTATGTAAGGAAACTTACAGTTAAACATTGCATTCTCAATCTTTATGCTTTTGGTAAGGCAACCCTTAAGGCTGCAACATCTGTTGCTATCTGGCAGAGGATCACTGCCACTGTCAAAAGAAGATGCAACAATAAAATGTGTGATAACAGTTTTAACCCAAACTTTGGCCTTGATGAGAAGGTGTATTACTACTAGTGAACTTTTTCCCACCATCCTTATGATTGTGAGTAATTTACAATTCTAGTCCTGTATCTCAAAAAATATGCTAATGTATGTACCTAGCAAGAGCAAAAACAATCATGCATGTGTAGGTGTATATACTGGGACTATAGCTTTGCAAAAGAACCTGCAGTTTTACACACAAAACTACATATCACACTTGCTGAACTTAGTTTGATTGAAGACTTCTTATGGAAAAAAAATCCAGAGCAGTAGAAATCAGATTTATTTATTTTTCTTCTTTTCCCCCTTCTTGTCATTTGTCTTTAATATTCACTGTTTTCTTCTTTTCCTTGTTGACCTAGTTATTTTCCATTGCTTTCCTTTAGCCCTTTCCTGAGCTCTCATGCTTACGATTTTCCAACTGTAATTTTATGTTGGTTATGAAAATGAACTATATCACATGAAAACACTGCTTGATGGGAAAGGTGCTGGCCTACCTTACAAGACTCACTAGAATGCAGACACCCTTTTCTTCCAGTACAAAGTACAAGATCTTGCACATACAATAAGAGAAAGGTGACCTTTGATCTAAGATGTATTTTATGTGGTTTCTGTTATGTCTTAGCCTTTAAATATAAGGTAGGTCTACCTCCTCTTCCCCCCTCCAGGAAACATGTCTCATCCTAGTGGTCTGCATCAGAAATTCTGACCCGAAAGAATATATTCCCTTGGGTTAATGTTTATATGGATGCTTCCTTACAGCCTTAGAGAATAATAAGTGTTTTATGGCTGAATACCATTCCTCATTTCAAAAGAGGTGCAATGCTGACATCATAAAGGCTGGAGCAATTTATAAATGGCAGCAGAACCCTATGATTAAATTACAGGCTTACTATTTAGCCATGAAGCTATGTATTGTTATTTGCCATGTGCATAAAGAGATTATCTGTAGTTAGCCTCCAGGGACTATAATTTATAATTTACTTTGCAAGTGGAAAAGTTTATAGTTTGAGAAACTGTGTGTGTGAAATCATGTTTGTGCCATTGTGTATGATGGAAGGGAGGAGAGAGGAAGACATCAATAAAATGTTTATTTTAATGGAAAAATCCATGCAGTATATGAACATAAGGTAGAACGATCTTCTTTTCTTTTGTATTTGCAGAGTGCACTGTTACCTGCATAATTCTGGAGCCATCATAGCATTATGCACTTTTGCAGAGTAGTCCTTCATCTGTAGTAAGGCAGTTTCATGCTTGAAAAGATGCCAAAAGGCTCCCTATAAATTTTTCACTCAGCATTATTAAAATATACATGTAGCTCAAAAATATACAGTACACTAAAGAACATCTAATAATAGCTGTATAAAAAGTTTTGTGTGGTAACATGACTATTGTATTTTAGGTAGCAAAGATGTGAAAATGAATTAAAGTGTATTACCCTCAGTTGTCATATTTAATAAAAATAATTCAGATGATGGAAAATTCAATTAAATTATTAACATCATTGATGCTATTGCACATTCATTTAAAAACAAAAATAGGTACTGGGTTAATGCTTGATTTAATTGATTTTGGCTTTCACAGTGAATATTTTGGCTTTCACAACAGCAAAATCTTGCTAGTCATTCTTTAAGAATTGTCATGACAAATCAAACTGGTAGTTTGTTTAGTCCATGTCCTCTGTGACGTTTGGCAAGATAAAACATTTTGGTGACAGGTGCAAAAAAACCTACTAGGTATTTGTATTAACAGCCATAACATTGGCTTAAGGTCTGAAGCATGAGATCTTGTATCCTATATAATAAGTTTAACCTATCTGATGCAATTATGGATGTTTCTGTCTGATCCTTTCTTTGAATCTACTTTATCTTTGGCTTCTGATGTCTTGCAGCAATGAGTTCAACAGGTTGATTTGCATATATTGCCATACAATGTCACTAATGAAAAAGTGATTCATAACATTTTATTATGGAAGTGTTTTATTTTTAATTAACAGTTTTTGTGCATTTTATATACATACTTACCGAGATGCAATGCACTTGCAAAGGCAGCATATGTAAGGCAATTAGATAAGCATTTAACTTCTTCCTGTGAGCAATGCACACTGTCATGGGGAGGAATCAACAAGGAGTTTGTGAGGAGTTCAAGGATTGCTGTTTACGATAAACAGCTTCCACTAAGTTGTAGTGGACTATTCCACAACTGTAATTCTATGAAATGATTAAAACATATATATGGCTTGTGGCATCGACAATTTAAAAATAAGTAAGTAGATTCAGTGATATACTGAAAGGGCAAAGGTTATATGATTGTTTCCAACAGTAAATCATGCATGAGGATTAATTAGTCGATGTTTTTACAGTGCTTTGGAGATGTGAAACGTCACGTAATAGTCACAGTAATAAGCCACTAATTTTAGTTATGTAAGGTCTGTACTTCAATTTCTACCTTAGTATTCTTCTTTTCATTATATGATGAGATTTTCCATAATGTAGCACAGTTTTTAGTCTGCTTGCAAGAATAAATAGCCAGTTTGCTGTACCTTGCACAAGTCAGTACCGCTGACAAGGAATAGTAATGCAGCTATAAGTAATAGAAACAACCCCACCCTCCGTTTTCTGTATGTTGCTGAGCTTCTTTTCTTCCTCACTGGCTTGGGTTTTGATTTCCTGCATATGAGTTGACAGTGAATAGTCAGCCTGAGATAACTGTGTATTTGTTTCAGGAATTGTGTCATTGTGTGGTGTGCTGTAAGACTGTAGCATGCTTTTAATGTGGTACAGTTTGGCATGACATACGTTGCAAGCCAGTGCCAACAAAGCAGAGAAACCCCAAAACAGTGCATGAATTTTAGATGGGATACTGTGGTGGATTAGGCTGCAAATATATTATATGCCATTTGTTCTTTTTTAATGTGCATTATCTTTTCTATAAAGGTTGTTGTGAAGAAGGTCAGCATCTACCACAAAGCCATATTTGAGCACGTCATCCCCGAAGATCCATGAATTGCAGTCATTGTCCTGAGGGCTTAAATGCTATAGCCTTAAAAAACATTCATGTAACACCTACATGCAGAAAATAAATTGAGAATGTCTCAGGAGTATGACCCTAGCCCACAAATCTGTTGTCAGAAATGTTAGAAACTAAGCCAACTTCACTTACTTAGGAAGATCATGTTTTTGAACCCATTGCTGTCCGAGATCTCCCGTGCACTTATAAAACTGCAACAGATAGTTCCCCCTGTTTGCACAGCTGCCAGAACCATTGGTGATAATAATAATGCTTTCGCTTTTATAATACTTTCCATATGACAACCTCATAGGGGTGCATAGGTTGCTCTGTGTATTTTGTGCTGTCTTGGTGAACATCCCTTGGAGACATAATTTACCAAAGGCTCCCAAAAGTTTTTCTCCATTTTGTGTCCCCATCCCTAGGCATCTAGGCTGCCCCTTGCTGCAACTCTGTTTGGTATTTATGGCCTGTTGCTGCATAGGTGCTTTTTGTTTATACACAATCTTCTGATTGCTTTTTTAAATTTGATTTGTTCATACACTGTTTAGAGAACTCAGGATATATTAGATGCTGGTGCAATGATGAGGGGGTGGACAATAGCAAAAAGGGCTTGTAATTAAAATTGTTCAGTTACATGTGTGTCCATAATGCATGTATTAAGTAGGCCTGTTTTATTTTTTCCCGCTACGGAACAGAAAACAACATGTTGGTAGATCCCTATAGGTCTTATTTTTAATCTTGTGTGGGAGAACAGTGTCATAAAAAAAGTTTATGTGAACTCTTGCTTTCCACATTATATAAATCATGTATGAGTGTATATTTATAGAAACACATACCTGTATGTGTGTACAGACACATGTCTATAAATATACCCTACAAATGGCATATATTTAATATATGTGTGTATAATGGGTGTATATTTGTAGATACAAGTATGAAATATGTTTGTACTTAATTCATCCTCTGATATGTATGTGTCTGAAATCAGATGACTTTTCCATCCTAGTTTCCATTCCATAAGAGAAAAGACAGTTCCGTCCAACCCCGTTACCCGTAAGCAGTGCCCAGTCCAAAATGAGACAGAAAAGGTAAAAGTAGAACAAACCACAGCATGTCTGAGACCTGTTGCTGAACGACCACCTGCCTTCATAAGGAAAAGGAGGAGGAGTTGGCATCAGGAAGTTATCAGTATGATGAATGGAATGAATTTGATTTATTGCTGCACAGCTGCGGCATGGAGTAGGAGGGTGCTGGGAACACCTGGCCAGTAAGGAGTCCAGCCTTACCTCCGGTGGACTGGAATCTGTCCCTTGTCCATTCTGCACTGTGCAGCTGGGAGGGTTTTTGATGTTGGAAAACACTTTCCATGCCTGAGAGCTTGCTTGTTTCTTCAGTCCATTTCAGTTGGTGTAATAAGAGAGATCTGTACACTTTGTTTTGGTAGTAGGAAGAACAGTAATATGAAAGTGGAGATTAATAGCTCAGACCTATCCCTGTACTTCAACTGAAAACTTTGGCATAAATTTGGCTTTGTTTTCCATAGTATAACTTTGTGGAATTTGCTAGATTTTCTTCTGATTTGTAATATTAGATTTTACTTGTGATGTATTTTCCTTTCTTTTCTTTGGCAGTGGATTGTTTTCATATTCTTATGAATCTTACAGCTTTTCCTCTTCTCTTCTGCATGACAAGAAAAATAGTTCTGTGTGTTCTGTGTGAGATCCCGAGACTACTCATCAACTTGTGCATCATTTTCAGTATTTAAAAAAATAGATTTTCATATAAAAATTGAAAAGAAGCATTTCTGTGTGTATATGAAAGTAGTAGTACTATTTCTAGTGAGGGAATTTGAAGGTTAAGGGGAAACTCCAATGCCTAGCTCAAGAGTAAATACAAGCTGCTAAGTTGGCTTTCATGACAATCTGTAAATGAAAACATTTGAAGAGAATGGGTTTTATCCTCCACTTTTTCTTTTGTTCCTTTTTATTTCCTGTTTCTCAGTTGACTACATTTTCTAGCCAATGAGTAGTGTACTGGAGTCTTGTTTTGCAGAAGTCCAGCTCCAATTTCACTCAGCGCTGTAAACCGAGAGTCCTGAGACTTGCTAATTGGACCTTTTCAAAACAGACATGCTTTTTTCCACTAAAAAGCAGCCCTGCTAGTCTCAATGTATAGAAAGTTGCTAAAAAAAACCCACTTTTGCAGACACAAGAGCATTTTTGCTTTGTTTATTGAATGGGGTTAATGATGAATGTAACATTATCTAATAATTGTGCACCATGGCTGTAAACCAGCTGTTCCAATAAATGAAAAAGCTCTGGATAGATCAAATGTGCAATAAAAGCCAGAGCCTACCTTTACTGTGACGTTTTTGGAAGGCTGTCTAGCTGTTGTATCACCCATTTTCAGTGGTCCCAGGCTCGTACATATACTTAATGTGTACATAAACATATACATATTTGTAAACATATATTTTACATACACATAAACAACCTATGTATAGAAACCAGTGAAGTAAAGTTGATTTGGCTAACAAGCTAAACTGAGCTTATTTTCCTTAAAAGTACACATCATATCATAGAACTACTACATCCATCAGTAAGAGAAAAGAAATTGTGATATAGAAAACCAAAAATAGAACAGAGAGTAGGTTAAAGCTTTGGTTGACAGAATTCCAGTTGCCACTATATAAAAGGGAGTGGCATGTACTTTCTTTTGAGAGCATATGTTGTAAGTCATATTAAAGAAGAAAGGGTTTTACAGGGCTTTTAAATATTCCCAGAGTTCTGGAAATGGTCCTGGAAACAGAGCTGTGATACTTTTCATCCAAAGATCTCAAAGTGTTGTACAGAGTGATGAATTAGAACATCATAGGGTAATATTAGTATTTACTTTCTTGGCTGCGAAGAACCCTCTGAGTCTTTAGTGATCGAGAAGATTTAGACATGTAACAGCCTGATTTTCAAAACTGCTGAATACCCAGTAGTTTTCAGGCATATTTCATGATTTAGGATTATAAACAATTAATTTTGAAAATCTTGAACAATACTTTTATAAAGTCATATATTACAGAGCCATCAGCAGTAAATCAGCAGTTAAGCCTGCACTGAGATTTTTACACAAAGTAGGACTCACACTTCAATTACTGACTAGGATCAAATTTCCTATGAGGGTTTTTAACTAAAATATTTACTAACCTTAGGAGAAGAAACATTTTAAAACATTCAATACTTGAAATATTGTTCTCTTCTCTCACATTTTCTTTTTCCCTAGTTTTAAAGACTGCAGTCTCCACTGCAATTATCCATGCCTTTGTCATTTCCAGAATTGATTGTTGATGTGTAATCTGTATTGGTGCAATACCAGAAGATCACTCTGAAATTCCAGCTAATGTAGAATTCTGCTGCCTTGCTTCTTAATGGAGCAAGTTATTCTTGTTCTTTTTAGATCTAATTGGTTTCCAGTTCATTTCTGGGTACAGTTCAAGGTACATAAATAAGGCTTGTAAAGGTCGTAATGGTTAATCCAGCATAGTCTAGTGACCATGTTTCTTTAAGTTATACATACTTATTTGAAAAAATCTGAGAAGCAAAACTTTATCAGGAAGCTGAGGCTAGAGCATTTTCCACAGAGGAGCAATTCATTTCTTTTCTTGGTCCATCAGAGCCTAAGTGTGTTAAGCTTCATGACGTCCACTAGAACCCTACCTTTTTCCCAGGGGCTACTTGTTAGACAGCACAGTGGATTTCATGTGGGTGATTGGATTCACTTTATATAAACCATACATACTTTCTAACTATTGTAGTTTACCAGAATATTCATCAGTAGACCTACTGCGAGATAAATAAAAGCTTGCTTGCCAAGTTAAGAGTTAAAATCCATGACGTTTTTATGGAAGTTCCTACCATCCTTCTAATTTCATGAAAATAATTGCAAGCAAATTTTCAGTTGTGAAGTGGAGATTGTAGGAATATTCCTAGGCAATTGGTGCAGCAAAGCCTGAGAGAGAAACAGCCATCACATAATGAACATAGAAAGCAGTTAAAATCACACATCATGAGTTTGTTCATTTATTTTTTTCTTGAATCATTTTACAACTATGTTCTCTGTCATTAAGGCAGTTTGGCAGAAGTTAAAATATTGGAAAGGAAATGGTAAGCATTAATCTGTGAGATTCTACATGAGCGTCTTGGGCAGTGAAAAACACAAAAATGCTAATTACAGAGGGAATAGGCACAACTGCTCATCAGGATTTATTACAGCATTTCTGTTTTGTGGATGTATGGATATTGGTGTGTCTGAATTGTGTATACATGCTGTGCTGTCAGGATCATAGCATCTCTGAAATCATGCAGATGCATGCTTTGCAGCACACACTATTTCACTTTCAGAAATGTGTGGACCTCTGCCATATGTCCAGGGTTCTGGTGCCTTTAGCTCTTTTTGGCCTCATGTTTTGTATCTAGAACTGTCACTTCTGTGTTGTGATGGCTCATTCTGCTTCCAGAATGTTTGAATACTAGTGATTGACAGTTTTTACAGCAAAAATTAAATGCCACGCATGGAACAAAAGAGCAACAGTAACCAAAACAGATATGTTCATAAGAAAAAAAAAGTCCATTCTTACTCCTTATCTAGGAGTGGTTAGTGAAATTCTTCTCTTTTTTTCCTCATAAAATAATCTAATGAAACACCACAGAACAGCTGGTGTTGGAAGGGACCTCAGGAAATCATCTGGTCCAATCCCTCTGCTCAAGCAAGGTTAGCTAGAGCACGTTGCCCAGGACCATGTCCAGTCAGGTTTTGAATATCTTCAGGGACGGAGACTCCATGACCTCTCTGGGCAACCTGTTCCAATGTTCAACCACCCTCTCAGTGAAGAAGTGTTCTCTTACGTTAAGATGATATTTTCTGTGTTTCAATTTGTGCTCATTGCCTCTCATCCTGCCACCAGGCACTACTGACCAAAGTCTGGCCGTGTCTTCTTTACACCCTTCCATCAGATATTTGTCAACATTGCTAAGATCTCTCTGAGCCTTCTCTTCTCCAGGCTAAACAGTCCCAGCTCTCTCAGCCTCTCCTCTTTTGGGAGATGCTCCGGTACCTTCATCGTTTTTGTGTCCCTTTGCTGGACTTGCTCCAGTAGCTCCATGTCTTTCTTGTACTGGGGAGCCCAGTGCTGGACACAGCAGTACAGTTGTGGCCTTGTCAGTCCTAAGTAGAGGGGAAGGATTACCTCTCTCGATCTGCTGGCGACACTCTTCCTAGCGCAGCGCAGGACACCATTGACCTTCTTTGCCCCGAGGGCACGTTGCTGGCTCATGTTCAACTTGTTGTCTACCAAGACCCCCAAGTCCTCCTCTGCAAAGCTGCTCTCAAGCTGGTTGGCCCCCAGCCTGTACCAGTGCATGGGGTTATTCCTCCTCAGGTTCAGGACTTGGCATTTCCCTTTTTTGAACTTCATGAGGTTTCTCTCTGCTTCTCCAATCTGTCCAGGTCCCTCTGAAAGGCAGCACAACTATCTGGTGCATCAGCCACTCCTTCCTGTTTTGTGTCATCTGCAAACTTGTTGAGGGTGCATTCAGTCCTATCATTCAGGACATTAATGAAGTGTCCTGGGGGACACTTCTAGTGACTGGCCTCCAACTGGACTTTATGCTGTTGGTGACAACTCTGTGAGCCCAGCAGTTCAGCCAGTTTTCAGTCCACCTCACTGGTCACTTATCTAGCCTGTATTTCATCAGCTTATAACCTGCAACAGAACAAATTCCACAGAAAAAAAAGACGATGAAGAGGATTTTTTTTAATGTTATCATTGGTTGGTCTTATGTCAGAATAGTGTGATATCCTATATCTAAGTTCTGATATTTTGCCAAGTAAATTACTTATCAGATATTATGAGTGACTGTTCAGCATATGACAAGTTAGATTGTAGCACAGAAAGAATTTCCCCTTTACACAAGTATAAGTTTTGAATTTAAACATTTTAAAAATCTTTTTAAAATTTCTAAATCTCATCTTTCGTAAAGAATTTTGCAGGGCCTGAAAGAAATGATGTAACCCAGTTAAAAAAGAAAAAGAAGATTAAATGTTTCTGATTCAGTATGTGTATATGGATGTGCATACATGATATATGACTCTCTGTTGTTGGGGTTTTTTTGACAGTTAGAGGGAGATGTTGGGGGAAAAAAGGAAATCAGACAAAATGGCTAAAGATAGGTACCACCTGAAAAACACATCAAATATCATTAACAAAATAACTATGGGGGTCTTTATTGGGAAGGGTCATAGCTTCAACAAAATGAAGGCTTATTCTGTCATGGCCTAAAATCTAAAGGATCCTGAACAGTTAAGAAGTGTTTCACTGAAGGAAGGAAGAACAAGATCATTTGTTAGAAGCTTCTAGGAGAATTAGCTCACTAACAGAGGCTTTGCTGAAAAGTCTGAAGAGGCTGGGCTCCCAAAGGAGCATCAGAGGAATGGTGAGATCAAGGTAGATAAGCTGGCTAGTAAATACTTGATTTGATTTTACGGAGTGATCCTTTTGCAAAGAAGGAGCAGTACTTTGCTTTATCAGGGCTGTATGGTCCAATCAATATACTAGCGATCGTAACCTCCAAAGGACAGACTCACAGATACTGAATCCAGATCAGGCTTGTTGAATTTGGTACACAGGGTGCTATAACATGGATCCTATTCTAAAAGTGTTTCTGTTCAAAGATGCATAATTTTGAGGCTTGTCATCAGTGAGGCTGTATGCAGGGAAATCCAGAAAGGAGAGAGCAGCTGTTTGCCCCTGACATCTATAGAAAATATTAACATTCCAGCCTTTGCCTAGAAAGGAAAGATTGCTAAAGTATTGTAACACCATATTCTTCCCAGTGACTGTAAGATGAACAGGTTTGGTTCTAATTTGGTTTATTCAAATTCTTGTACCACATGCGTCATGATGATACATACATTCTGCAAATCCAGCAGCCCATTATTACTAGCAGCAGTAATTCATTCTTTCTTTCTCCCTTTATCTCAGAATATCATTAGTGGATTAAATTTATTTGTAATGCTTATATTTTGGTTTGGTTCATCCTTTTTTTAAAAAATAACATGATGTTCTGTGAAGTTTCTGCTTGAAAAAGCCAATGGAAGAGTTATATCTTTCTCTTGGAATGGAAATGAGGAAGCCTTATTATAAGTCTACGATCCCATGGCAGTGTCTGAGACTAACACTGAAAAACATCCCATCTCCTGCACAGAAAAGCTCTCCTTTTGCTGCAGATACACCTGTCATTCTGTAGGACTGAAGTTGTGGCTATAGGCCTCATCCTGTTGTTTCAGGAGATTATTTAGATCAACAGCTCTGACTAGCAAGTGCCTGGGAAAGAAATATCAAGTCTAGGTTTTGATAATATATTCTAAATGTTCCTAGTTAAACTTATCAAAGCAGTCAAATGTAGTTTGTCACTAGGAATGCTAATGAAATATTTGTAGTCATTCTACGTTTCATGACTCAGTGGCAGTTTGTGGTTAAGTTTCTGGCTTGGATTAACCAAGCACATGTTAGCATTGATAGTAATGAGAACTGGTCAGCTTTAAAATGTACAGACATTCCTTTTCTCAACTCTTGTAACAGACTTCTAACACACTATTTGTTCTCTACTAACTGAAACATTGCTCCATTTATTTTCAAAATGTGTAAAGTGAAAATTGCTGCCAGGCTAAAAAATTGTATTACAAGACTCTGCCTCCAGCAATTTTTTACAGCTAAATTAAGCAAAGCTGATAATATAAACACAGATAGACATTTTATTATGGCTGCACCAATGTGAGAACTTCTGGCAGAGTTTTTTGAGATATTGCTGAACTCTGAAGACTTGCTTCTGTCCAGCTTAGTTGTTAATAGCTGACCACCTAGGCAGCAAATTACACTGGCAAGTCTAGCCTGGAACTTCTGTGCCTTGGCTGTGTCCATATAAGAGTATCTGTCTTACCAGTGACAGCTTTCTGTTTGAAAAAGAGTTGAAACTGATCTAAGTGTTTTCAGACATTTACATTTCCAGAGAAGATGAAGAGATCTAAAATATAGACTTCTGTGTCTCCTTCTTCCCTAATTACTCTTTGTCAAAGAATTTTAAAGACCTTTAGAGGCACATTTGCAAAGATGCCAGGGCACAACAGCTGACTTCAGAAAGACCTTTGGTTACTCGAAGCCTGTTGTAACCTGAATATCTGTAGCACAAATTTTCCGCTGTTATTAGTGTCAGTGAAAGAGAAAGGTATTGTTTTACAGTTTCACTGGGAAAATAACTGCATTCTGTGGCAGAGAGAATTGTGGAAAAGCCTCATGTAGGTAGTCACCATCCCTGGTTTTCAGTTTCTGCACAGTAAGGATATTACAAGAGTGATGTATCTATATTTTGAAGCTGGGTATGCTATACATTGCAGTTCTTTCAGATGATTAAGACTTAGTCCCGAAAGTTCCTAAAGTCTAATTGTAAGGGACATAAATAGTATTTTTCTCACTTGATACACCAAGAGCTGAACTGTCCACAGCTGTTTTCAATGTACCTTAAAGTTCAAAACTGTTGATTTCCTTGGGTCAAATTGTTTTGCAAAGAAAGCAAAACAAAATAGATAACTGGAAAATATCAGTTTCTGAATGGATGATGCTTTTTAATGAGTGAACAGTTTGATTCTGTGCTCCTCTTTCTGTCCTTCCAAACCTGCTTTTGTTAGCCAATTTACTTTTGAGTGTTTTGCAACAATATAGGTCTTCTTTGGTTAGTCATGAAGGAACTCAATAGTATGAAAAATATATTGCGCACAAATGAGCAGCATAAAGATGTCCAGGAAATGGGACTTTGATATGTACAGCTCACACAGTGTTTCTCAACTAAGCACTGAAAAATAAAAGTCTGAATTTTAAGTTGAACATGTAGAAGTGACTTCAAGTCTTGCTCTATATCCACATCAGTTCTATAATTGCTCCCTGAAAACATCTGTCCAGATTCCTCAGCCTCCCATATAATCACTCCTTTATTGCTAATCATTTATATATGGTGTTAGCTATAGGCAGTGATTTACAACAGGTTGACTGTACCACATATAAAACTGAATCCTTGCTTCAGAGGACTTGCACATTAAAGGCTTGAGCTGTGCCCCTGTTCTGAGGTGCTGAACTTTATACGAAGCAGAATATAGAATAAGAGTTAAATGCTATATACTACCAATTAGTATTACAGAGTTACATACTATGCAGCATTTTCATAACGGGGTTAAGTTCCTCAGTTTCTTCACTAAATCCTATATCTGTTGTTTACCTTCTGCATGGCACTTCTGTTTTCTACCGTCCCTTTGCATGCAGCTTTCACAGCTTTATTATCCTTTGCACACAGCCCTTCATAGACCTTGGCCAGCTGTCTTCTTACTGGGGATCCTGGCTCAGAAGAATAATGATAATGAGATGGAAATATAGATATCACATTGCTTTGAGCCACTGCATGGTGACCACTTTTGCCAAGAGCTGATTGTGAACACAGCTTTTGATCTTTCCAGAGCAGGCTTGGTGATGTCTGACAGAACGAGATCTCTGCCAACTGCAAATTTTGTGAACTAAAACAATGATTATGTTTCAATGGGCTGGAATTCTAATTGAAGCTAATTGCTTGTTTTCTGTGCCCTCCTTCTGCTCTGGCCTCATCTTTAATTCTTAAAGCAAGAGCTAGCATGTACCATTGATCCTTCTGAATTGTACTGAGGGAGTAAGGCTTCCTATTGGTGTATAAGCGTCTTTGAATGGATGATGCTTTAGAATGAGTCAGCAATCCAGATTCCTTTTCTTCTTATGCGCTAGCTTTTGGTACTCAGTATGTGCATTAGAGCATAGTGCCTCATATGAAGAGGCATATTATAACCAACTTCTTCACAATTTGGAGGGGAGAGCCAAGAGGTGTGGTTAGAGTAGCTGCATCCCAGAGGCAGACTCAGACTGCCTTAACGTTGTGCTCTGTGTCAGTGATAGTGGCCAGGTAGTGATCTTCATAAGAGGCGGGTGAGGAGAAAAGCAGAAGAATAAATTCCAAACTATAAGAAGTAATTATTCAAATAGAGTAATTAGGTTTTTCTTCTCAAAAATATAATACAGAACAACTCAATTTTATCTTTACCAAATCCTGAATGCATGAAGGGAATGAGGGAGGAATGTCTGGGAGGGTAAAGCAGCCAACAGACAAGAGAAACACAGAAAATCATGAGGAGATGTTAAAAATGAACCAGTTTACAGTTCATTCCTTAGAAAATAGCATCAGGTCTTTCTAGCTGCTTTCAAGCCTTAGGGGTCAAATGATAGTTGACTTGTTCTTACTTTGAGGAAGCACTCTTTATGAGGTGAGCTGAGAACTAGCATAACTCACTCCATTGTTGTGTTCCCTCCTCTCCCTCTGGTGCGGTGTGGACTAGGTTCTACACTGCAGAATATAGTAGGAAAAGTCATGTTGGATGCTGCATCTTCCTGCGGTCCTAATGCAGTAGGAAAGAAAGAGACACTAAAAGCCCTATACAGTAGCATCCGCCTTTGTTCATTATTATTTTTTTCTTGCAGCTTGCTAATTAAATCATTAAAATTTTATCTTCACTTAACCATGGATAAAACCATTTGAAACATTTAATTAGTGTGCTGCAAGAGATACGTGTGAAGCCAGAAGCATTTATAGGGTGTAAGTGACAAAGAAAGATAGACTGAGAAAGAGGACATATGAGAATGTATTTCCTTGCAGCAAAGCTGCCTGTACTTTCAAATAGACTGTAGATAAAATGGTGCCATTGGCATAAGCAGGTGCAGTTCCTGCTGAGGTAGTGGCATTCATGTGACAATACCCATAGCTAACATCTAGATTTAAGAGCAAATATACTGTAAATATGTTTTGCTTTGCCATGTTCCCTTTAGCAGGGTAGTGAAAGAAGTTACAGTCTCTCATGGAAGTTGTGCATCTCACTCACATATTGTATAGGTTATCTTTGTCATGTCTAGAACAGTGCCATGGAGTTGGGAATCAAGACTGTTTTTGCATACTGCCCTAGGAGCTGTGCAAAAAACCACATGCTGTGCCTAAGCACATTTTAACTTTGTCGTGTGGTATAAGATTGCAGAGAGATGGATTTATTGGCCAAGGCTCATTTTGAGAGAGCCTTAGCCAGAGAAGGACTGGAAATGTAATTGTAATCAAGACATTTTGATGCATCATAGAATAATTTTCTAGTCCGTATCATAGTAGCCCTGCACTTGCTGTATAGGAAAAAAGTCTGTTAGTAGAGTTAGGCAGAAAAGAAGAATTCCCATCTTCCAAGAAAATTTGCAAGAAGTTGAAGACAAGAATAGTCATTAGTAAGAGCACTTATGTGTAATGTCTGAGACTAGAATTCAAGGCTGTGCTCTGCTTGAGTTGGAATAGAGTATGAATCTGTTCTCCAGTGGACACCAGTCTACAGTATATGTGAAGCAGTATATTATACAGGACAAAGGCAGGAAATATTTAGTCCCTAAGCAAGCATACAATATTCTCTAGGAAACCTTGGGAGACCCAGTACGGAAATTTCCTATCCTGTTCCAAGTGCCGTATGTTGGGAGTCCCACTTCTTTGGGATAGTTTTGTTTAAATGAGGGGGAAGATCAAGAGCGGCTCGTTAGTCTATAGCCTTCTTTCCCTCTGTTCTGAAAGTGGAGTATGTTTTGCCGTTTTTTTAAACTACATCTCTGTTCTTTCCATAACTAAATTTCTTCTCAGCTGTTCTGCTGACAGACTAGCCTCCTCCAGGCAGTTCTCATACGTCAAAAAGTAGTAAGAATTGTATAGAAAACAACATTAAATTAAAATGAAGAAGAAAAACACTTCTATTTTCTCTCTCCTTTCCCCTACCTAGCCTAAACACTGTCTTTACTAAAATCTGATAAGGCCTACAAAAGTCAAAACATCTTGCAAAGCATCATTGCTGTTATTGTGTCAGGTTATAGACATGCTGTAATAGGGATGTGTGTCTGTCAGCTCTAACAATGCCTAATGACAAATCACTGTATTTAGAAATGGCAATGACAGCTATTAACCTGTTCTATTTGTTATAGGATAAGAATGGAGAGTAATCCCTTGACTTCACTTAAGCACCACGAAAGCTTAATTCTGCCCTAAAAGACAGACTCATTGGGTTTGTTGAAAGGAAGTTGCAGAGTATTTTTGCCTGCATCTTTATTTTGAAAATTTTGTGCTCCGAGTTATAGTACGTTAGTTTGGCTTGACCAATATTTTAATTCAGTGGTGAAAAAGAAAGGTCTTATTTAGTTTTGTTTGCTCTGTACTCTCCAGTTCTTAGTTCAGATATTCCTTTTTTTTTCAGTGAAAGATAATTTCCTTTCTGTTCTGAATTCTCCATATCTAGATCCATCCATGGCAACTGTAACTCTGACCTGGCTACACTACCTTGGCTGAAGCAAAAATTCCTGCTATTTTTTATTCATTCCATTTTATTCAGGGGCTTCAGATCAAACTCATTGTTCTGTCCATTGATCTGAAGGTAAATAATCCATTTGCTAATGCAAACCAGGCAATATTAAATTTCCAGTTTCATTCAGCCTTTCTTTTTTATGCAGTATACATTGGTATGAATCTGAGATAACTTGCCTTAGATTTTAAAGCTTATTCATATGGCAGCAAAAATATTTTACCTAAGTTTAAGGTATCTTTTGATTTCTTTGACCCAGGATAGGCTCATGGTTTAGAGAATACAGACATTGTCAGGTGTGGCTAGTTCTTGCATCAGCTCTTCTCATATTCTGATTTGGCATGGCATAGATGGGCACCCAGGAGGCATGACTAGAAAGGCTTGGGAATAGCAAAACCCCCTTAGCATTTCTAAGTGCTTTCTGGATCACAGCTGGTTCATTACACAGGCAAGCTTGAGAACAAAGGATGCTCGGTGCAAGATTGTCTGCAGTTCACCGTTTAGGCACGGCCTATATTTTTCCTTTCCATGTATAAAATTAGGTTACGATCATAGTTAGTATATGGGTTTGAACTGCAACATTCAGAAGTGAGAAAGTGATCACCACTGTTTTCTGTTCCCATCAGCCTGGGGAAAAAAGACCAAATTCTGTCTCCAGAAGTTCCAGCAAACTCTGCAGCAGCCATAATCTTCTTTATAATGGTTTTGTTTCTGCCACAAATTTATTCATATTGGCTCTTCACAAACAGAATTTGCTAGTGTGAGGTGACTTTAATTATCTTGCATTAGGCTGCCTGAAAAAAAACTCAAAATACCTGGATGGTATTTTCATCAGGTTTTTCCAGATTCCCAAAAAGAATCCTTTGTTCCAAATAAAGGAGATTGGAATGATTGAAAAAAAAAAAAAGGCAGCCAAACAAATCCATCTGCAGCCCCCCTGAGATTTATCCTGCTTGAGCATTCTGTCATTGGTGTATTTATTCATATCAGAGTCAGAGGCTCACAATAGAACAGCTAAATATCAGCACAACACAGCTGCAGACTGCAGCAGAATATAGGATCATTTATAAATTACTGATCAAATTCTACCCAGAGTTATATTTATGCAATACTATTGATTTAAGTAGGGTTGCCTGAAAGTACTAAGAACAGAATCTGCCCCCTCATATCTATCATAATGGTGAGACATTTATCCTTTGATAACATCAGTTTCCCCACATATACTGTGGAAGACCAGTCATGTTCATTAAAATAGCACTAGCAAATGCTATTGTATGCTCTTTTTCTGCACATAGATAAAAATACTATGCTCATGTTTGTTTTGAGAGGTAGTTTAGTTGGGGGGAATCGCATTGCAAGTATCAAGAGAACTGTTTGCCTTATCCCTGTTTTTCTCTAACTAGAGTAAACTCTTAGGATGCATCAGGCTGTTATTTCTGAAAAAGGACCTTTCTGAATGCGCAGCTGACATCACCTCTGTTTGACAACTATTCTCTTTCCCTTCATGGTCATCCAGTAATAGTTTAGCAGGCACAGCTGCTGGTCAGGATTAAAACCTAGGCTCTCCTGAGAATAACATCAACAACGATCCACAGATTTCGATTCTTGATTTATACTAGCTTAGACAAAGGGAGAAGTCAGCCCCATGAGACAGCTAGAGCAGGGCTGATCAGGCTGGCTGCAAAACCATTGTAGCTCGTGAGTGGTTTAGGGAGCGTGCTGGATCCCATGTTGTTCCTAGGACACAAGCAGTACTTCTACTGCTCTACAGGATCATCTGCTATTGAGGCAGCCAAGGCTACTGCCCTTCCTGAGCAGACACTAGAATTCTGCAGCCAAGGATCCTGACTCATCTTTTCTATCTACTGTACGATGAGAGTGGTACAAGGATGGATGAGCTAACTGGAGGACTAGGACCTGTTCATTCTGCAAGTTTTTGCTTCCAGGGGAGCGTTTCAAATATTAGTACACCTATGATTTTATTCAGGAATCTCTGCAGGCTTTTTCCTGAGACGACAACACAGAATGTTCTTATGAGAAGTCAGTGAGGATAGGGTTTTTGTTGTTATTCTTCGCCTACTCTTTACTAAGAGCGGCTACTGACAGAGCAGTGTAGGTGCAGCTATTGTGCATGCATTCAAGCAGCTTTATGACTACGACCTGATAATGAGAATGAAAAACATTTTGCAAGTTCCCTTCCTCCTTACTTTTTTTTGGAAGAAACTATCTCACTATCAAACTGAGATGCTCACATTAACCCCCACCGTGGAGAAAAGTTATGCAAGGATCAGCAGGCTTAACAGGCACATGTGCTGAAGCAGGATTCTCTCTGAAGTGCTGAGAGCCTTCTTTGGGGAATGAATTTTGAGCTTACCTGTCATGGTGGAGGATGAGTAATATTTATGCGAGTAGTGTGAAAGTTTGCAGTAACATTCTGTAATTGCAAATCCTGTTCCACTGAGCTAAAACTGGATTATTCAGGTAAGATTATTTGACTTCAAGATCTTTGGAGCATGATAAGGATGGAGGGAAATCTACTAACTACTTGCTGTTGACAGGAAGAAGCCTGGCCCATCCTCCTACCTTGGCAAATATGACAAATTTGAATTATTCACTTGTTTTAGTGACTTATTTTGCCATGAAGTCACAGCCATCACTGTGCAATTACTTCTACATGCTCAAAATACCAGAGCTCAGTGTTTGCGCTCTGCTTTGCATTGCCTAGTTTTCTAAGTCTGATAAGGAATCAAATTCCAGCACAGCTGTATCTATTTCCAAATTTTGCAGTCCCCTCCTCTCATCCCAGTGTGTCAGGCTGTCTTGCTAACAAGTGACCTAGTTCAACTATAAAAAATTTTATATCTTTTGTAGAGGCCATAAATATCTGCTGAGCTTCTGTTTATTTAATTTTTTTTCAGTTCTTGTTCCGAATGAAGTTATTGTTGGTGAATTATTTATATGACAACAGGAAATGAGAGGGGGAGTGATGAGAAAAATTTCCATGCAAACCTCATACAGTTTTCAGCAGATTTCACTAAAAAGATATTTTTTTCTTTGCAAGTTTCATTTATAGCTTGTCACTAGAGAAAGCTGCCATTGATTTATGTTAAATATTTACACAGAATTACAATCGTAAGATATACACATATATTTATGAGAGAGCGCCATATATTAAGGAAGTTTATCTCCAAATAAAAAGTTGGAAAGGTTGTCCCTGCAAATATCAACTGCCTCATTGTCTGCTAATTACTGACACCTGCAACAGAAATCATTCTCCACTAAAACTAAGCATTTCAGTCAATTCCGATGGTAATTAGAAATCTGACAAACACATCTTCCAGTTGTGAGCAAAATATACCAACTGCAGAACACAGAGCAGATGAAGAATGAGACAGGATGAAGGGATGTCTTGTTCTTCTTTTCCCAATAAAGTATTATGACTTCATGAACTGCAGCCATTCTGAGTCTTAATGTAGCTGGTTGTAGAACAGCCTTGGTTGTGACAACAAATATCTATGAACCATGCTTTTTTACACTTCACTCCCCCAGAAATGCCTTGGGCATGACTTCCTTAATTCTCCTTGGATATTTTCAATTTTTTTATTTTTCTTTTGGTCCTTTGCAAGTAATCCTGGGACAGCAAATTGCAAGCTAGCATGCTCTCTTTGGCAGCATGTCAGAGAAGTGAGAATCTGAAGTGAAAAGAATCTTGCAGCCCAGGGGTGCCAAGATTAGATGGCTCTGTATGGGATTGTCCAAGTATGAATGTAGAGAAGGGGAAAAAAAGAGGGAAAAGCCCAGGTATCAACTACTTAGCTCTGTCACCATTCAACTCATGAGGCAAGCCTTATCCTTCCGCTCCTGCCAGCTTAGGCAACATGCAGAGAGTATACCAGCTCCATTTTATGGAAAAAGAAATCAAGAGTCTATAGGAAAAGAGAAAGGAATCTTTTCTGTTGCACATTCTTTCATCTCTTAGTATGTTGGCAAATTGAGAATTCTGTGGCTAAACTGGAAAAGGATGATTAGATGGATAAATGTCTTTAGCCTCTTTCTTAAAAAGGAAGCTAAACATACCTAGCCTTTGTATGATGTCTACTTTTTGCTTTGATGAACAAGTTCACAGTTCCATACAGTGTAGGCAACCCCCAAAATGCTCCTGGAATGGAAGTGAAATCCAGTGGTCCAGACTTGCTCCCTTGAAAATGGGGGTTAGAATTTCAAGTTTGCTTTAATATTTGTTGAGGAACAGCATGCTTGGGATAAAGAATGTACGCATGGCTAAAACCCATCCATTCTGCTCTTTTCCCATATACATTCCCATAGTAGCCCATTTCACTGGAGTTTGGAACAAATATCTCGTTTGGTGACCATTGCATAAATTTAACTGTGTCTTGTATGGCCCCCAAATGCTGCTGTGAATAAGATACTTTTTTGTTTGCTTTCAGACTCAAGCTTTCTGAAACATCTTATCATCATGTTGTAATATTGTCTCTTTCCAGAAGAACTTCAAAATAATTTAAAGAGCAGGGTCATTGTATCTGAAATTCAAGCATCTTTTTCCCCAATGAGATTTCAAAATAGGTGGAAGAGTGTGGCTAGACCTAGAGTGATTTTTTTTTTTCCCCAAGAGCTCCAAAGTGGGCAGAAGAAGGTCACTAGACTTGGAATTAAAGTGTATGCATTGAAATTTATAGAATGTATAATGCATATGTTGGGATCATGGAATTTTGAAAGTTCATTCGACTTAACTATGAAGTTCCATTGCATCTCAGCTCATGGTAGTCTGTTCGGAACACGCTATATGCGTAAGCATTTGCTTATTGCTGTACTTTTGTCACTGATATAGTCCAGATACTTCTTCAGTAACTGTTGCTCCTAAAGCACCAGTTATGTATCCTGGAGATATACTTTAATGTTACAGCTCCATAAAGCAGTTACAATTGTTCTGTTTCTGTTCTTAACAGTTGATTAAAAAGCAGCAGTCTTGCAGTATGGATGAATTATCAGAATCTAAAGGTGTATATAGCTCAACCTGACCAAAGTAAATGGGATGGTGAAGTTGGTCTTGGCACGAAGGACACAGAATTCAAGCCTGATGAAAAAAAGGAGGGAAATTACTGTACGTTATTTCAAAAAAGTAATATAAATACTATCTTTCCATATAGTTGTGTATCTGATAATATATAGATTTAGATTTACATATGTTGATGATAATGAAAAGGAAGCACTGAATACATGAGAAAAAAATGTAGATGTCAAGGAGTATTTCCTATCCCTTGTTCATGTGCTGGGATACTACATTTATAATAAATCATTAATCTCATTCATGTATAACTATTTTCTGAATCCTCTTTTCAATCTGTGTCACCAGATACCCAAATGATAGCAAGCAGGGACTGACGGTAAATTATCCTGACTTGCAACGTAAATGTAAATTCCTAACCTCTTTGTTAGTATTCAGTTTCTAAATATGTAACCAAATAAGCAACTCATTTACTTCATTTGTAACCCTTGCACCACATTTGTAATGCTTGCTTCTGTAAATGATTATAAAGGAGCTGTGATTCCAATATGTAATATGTTACATAGAACAAATAATATCTCTGTTTCTCCTTCTTATTTCTTTATAGTATTTTTAGATGGGCAATATTTTTAAAGAAATTTCTTGGTTGGACAGTTAAGTGCATTAGTGTATGCTACTGTGATATTTCTTTTATAATGTAACTATTACATTCTCTTTGTATTTACACATACTGTATCACCATTGCTAATGTTACTCCACAGCTCCTCTATGTATGTTTTTCCTTATGCTTCTTAAGGCACAAGCCTCTTTTTACTATAGGACTGTATTGTTAAGCAGATAGTATCAGCTCATTGGAGCCTGCCCTGTGTAAGTATTTTAAAAGATAAAAGAAATAACACATTTATTTATTAGGATGGATCTATGCTTCCACTCAATACCAGTTCATTGGAAATTGCGGTCGTTTGGCAGGGAGACTAGGAGTAAATAGAGTCAACCAGGGTATCATAGTTTTGATCCGCTTGTAACCTCTCCAGTTGTAACAAAATTCTACCTGGTGTTATCCTCTTAGTTACATCATCAAAATGCTTGCTTATCTAAGAATTCTAAGGTGCCTTAAAGGAACTATTTCTTTTAACTTGTGGGCAATTTTCTTTCATTTTATTTTGTCAGAGACCTTCAGAATTACTTGTGAAATGCAGTAGATAAGTCCTTCAGAAAAATAATTCCTTCCTCCCCAACAAATGAAGCTATGCTTTCTTTAGATTTTATTTGCTAAATTAATATTATAAATGCATTCTTGACTCTAGGGCCATTAGGTGGCACACTTGGGCTATGGGTTTGGCAGGGTGTGCCATGAAATTGTTTGTCAAACCCAGATTACAACTGACTAATCACAAATCTTTTAATTTATAGGGAAGGAAGCAGGGAAAATTTGACAAAATAATGTGTAAACATGAAGTGTTGGAAATATTTTGTCTCCTGGAAGCCAGTAAGCTTTCAGCAGCTTTCTTTTTAGGGCCTTCTGAGTGATGTCTCCAGGAATTCTGCGTTCTACCTTACACTACTTGTATGAATTTCATTGCTGCGGTATTTGAATCCTCAGGTGCATTTAAGTGCACAATTTGCAGTGAAATCAATGTCAGTTAAGTAGTCATATACTTCTGAGGATCTCCAAATGCTTAGAAAAGGGCTCTTGTTTTTGTTGTTTAAAAAGTAGGCCAACAATAACATAATTAATTGAATCTTCTCCAGTTGGAAAGTTTATTTTTACTATGGCTGTGTCATAGGAGTTACATAAACTATAGAAAAATACATCCTTAGGATTAGATAGGGCTAAGTTTTTCCAAAGTTCATGCGGCTCGACTAGGATGCTGTCTCAAGCGAAGCCACTGGAAAGTTAAGACAGAATAGTTTTACACATGTCTGTGAGATTGCTGGCTAATCCCATCCCAAGTGCTAATGATTTCCAGAGATCCCACTCATGTTAAATTTCTATTTCCTGTTCTCAGAAGCCTCCTTCAGTTGACTAACAGTTTCTGTGTTCCAATGGGATATACCTGTCATATGAAGTCATAATTATGGGTAAATTAAGTGTCAGTATTTTGTGTTCACCTCAGGCAAAGAGTGGGCACACGGACAGTTTCTGCAACCCAGCTTTCAGATAGCTAGGAAAACTGCTCTGAATAGGAGGGCAGGCACCTGGAATTTCACAGGCACCTGGATTTTTATCCTGTAATCAAAGGGCACCAATCTCAACAGCAGAGTTCTGGGATGACATTTTTGAGGTATCTTGTGTCTTTTGGGTTATGATACTTTGCTGTAGTTGGAATTAGTTCCCAGTCTTCATTAATAACAGAATAAGCTGCAGAAATGGAACCTGAAAGAGCCAATGACTGCTAGCCAGTGGATGATTCCTACTGCAATCAAAGGAAGTGTGTGTTTTCTTGGAATGGCTATTAAAGCATCCATTCTCATTAGAAAGAGAAAGAAGTGCATAGGCTTTAAGTTTAAAAATCTAAGGAATGAGGCAATCCATAGTAAGGAATGTGAGTATGGCACAAGTTTCTTTGATTTGTTTACTTTATGCCAGAACCCTTTTAGCTTTACTCAGGCTTATTATTAGGCAGCTATCTTGTACTATATGATTGTATAGTATCTAGAGATTGGGATCCAACCCAGATGCAACTCGTACTGCTACTGTGTAAGAAATAACAATAACATAAACATCAGTCTCAGCTTATGTGCATGACTATGACTCTGAGCTTCCTTTGTGTCTGGAGAGAGAAACTTGAATTACTGTCACTCCTGCACTTGCCCAGAGGTTTTCTATCAATCATCTGCAATTCCTTTAGGATATGATTGCACACATATTCTCATCTATCTACATTCTGATGTGAGAATTAGGTGCTCTGCTTATATGAACTTTGGAATACTTACTTACTTACATTTAAAATTTCTTGTTCTTTGGAGGAATGTTTGCGCATGAAAACAAATGACTGGTGTTGCAGGTGCTTTATGAAGTTATAATACAAGATTGCTTAGCATGAAAGTTGTGTTCTGCTTTCAAATTCTTTCAGAAATAAGAATCAGTTTCCAGGGAATGTCCTTATGGGGAATGTAAATAAACAATAAGCGTACAAATAACTTTCCGTTGCTTTTCATTGGTAAGGGAAGATTTTTAATTTATGATCAGGTTACAGCTATTAATTTAAAGCTCTTAAAACATTTAGGAGGAATTATTTGAAATATTAAAATAGTTTGAAAAAATCTAGAAAGTTGTATTTTTCCTGGATTCATAGTCTCTCTGATGCTTCTGCTGTCATTAGAAATAGGCAGTGTGAATGTACCTAAGGGGCTACTGGCCGAACTAAGTCAAGAATCAATAAGGGCAAAAGCAGTGTCCAAATGATAAAAGTTTCCATCTAGCTGCTTTGTTCTTCAATTTCCTTACTGCAGGTAGCCTCTCAAAGAGAACGTAATGGTCCAGCAGTGAAGTGAACTATAAACTTGAGAAAGATGAATGATTCTTGTAATTTCTATCATGAATCTGCCATGTACAGAAACAGGATGGAATTCAAACTCTGTTGCAACGATGATCAAAGACGGAAAGTGCAGGAGTGCCACAAGTTTGGATTTTGGTGTACTGACGAAGGGTCTATGGCCTGAATAAGAGGCAAGCTACAAATGTTAGCCCCAAAATATATTTAAAAATATGAGAGTTAAGAAGAAGCAGTTGAGGACTGAAATGGGAGTGCTTCAGAGCCAGAATGAAATATATTGGCCAAGCTCTTTAAGCTCTGAATTACATGAAAGGTGAGTGGTACTGCTTAGAACCTGTTAGTGGAGTTGGTGAGGCTGGAACTTAGAAGAGGTTCACCTCAGGATTAAGGTCCTGAGGACTAAACAATTTCTTCTGTGAAAGGTGTTTAAAGTTAAGATGTCTAAAAGAGAGAAATGTGCTTTTGCTATATTTGTATGAGAAGGGGGAAAACATTTACTAATTGGTATGCAAATGATGATTGATCCTGACCCAGTTTTTAGCTGTCACTTGTCATCCTTTCAAACAATGGATCTCGTATTCCAATTCACACAGCTGATATTTACACAACCAAAGATGACAGCAGGAGGGAAGTTCATGTAATGAGCTCTTTCCCCCTCCCCTTGCCTTTTAGTTAAATGCCTCTTTAAAGTGCCACACCTTTGCTTCTTCAAAAGCGCTCCCTCTGTGCCTTTCTCACTACATGTGGCCAGCAGGACACCTTGTTTGGTGTGGGTTCAGCAGCCCATGTGCTAAAAAAAGTGCTGAATGCTGTAGCCATAGAAAAGCATCTTTCTAGTAAATAGTGATTGTCACAAATAAGTGCTGGCTTCTGATGTGTTACAGGACAGCATAGCTGAGTTCCTTGGGTTTGCTTTCTTCCTATGAGAAGGTAAGATCTCAGAGACCCAGATGTTAGGGAGGAGAAGATGAGTTGCGCTGTATGAGTTTCATTACTCAATACTGTGCTAATTATTTTGATGACCCCTTGAGAAATTCTATAGCAGTATGAAGGTACCTCAGTGCCAAAAGAAATATGACAGCCTTTTTTCTCTGACATCTGCCTGTAATGAGTTATGCTTTTTTAAGGTTATATTTTTTAAGGTCGCCACAGTTAGTAGAACTAAAAAAAAAAAAAATCAAAGATTTTCATGAATGCTGCGGGGAAGGATGTTACATGGACAGAACTGTATTTCTGATGTGAGTGTTCTGCATTCAGTGGATCAGCAGCAGGGTTTAATCTTACCTGCTTCTTCTAAGACATTAAATCCCCTCTGCCCTCCGTGTGTGTGCAGGTGGTCCAGGCTTAGGCACCACGGAGCCATACAGATGAACTGCGGCAGGAACACTGCAGCCGCCCTGCAGTAGTGCAGGGAGAGCAGAAGCTGCCTTTGCAGAACTCAGAGTTAAAAACTACCTGTTTTGAACATACACATTACTAAATGTGAAATATTTATGTGTGTCATATTTTTTTAGTATGGAAAGAAGTAGCTTTTATTTCAGTGATATATTTCTGTGGCATATGCCATGGCATTGTTCCATAGATGCTATCACCACCGCAGTGTTACAAAAATACAAAGTTTCAAAGCTTTGTGATTGCTCACAAGAAGCTCAGACTTCTCAAAACTATTCAAAGCAGTTTGCAGAGGAAAACCATACTCTTATACTGTATTTGGAAGAAGGTATTTTGCAACTCCTTCTCTGCATGATCATTTCAAGTTGTAGTTCAACTTGTTTGATCCAAAAATTCCTTCTGGTGTTGTTGCTTCTGGACATAGTGTTGTTGCATTATGGAACCATTGTGCAGGTCTGCTTAGTAATGGTACAGCATCATCTTGTCCTACGTTGCAACAATCTGTCTTCCCACAGGATAAGTTATAAAAATAGTGCTTTCTTTGACATATGTTCTTTTCGTGTACGCACACACACAAAAGCCCCTTGCAATTTCTTTGTCTTTGGTATGTGTCTTTGGACATAACTTATTAAAGAATGATACATGAAGATAATTATATTTTTAAGATCAAATGGGGGTGCAGTGATCATGTACGTAATATTCAAATAATGAGTAAAAATGCCTGTAGTGATATCCAGTAGTGGATAGTTGCTTCTTCGGTAGTGTATTGAAGTGGCAGAGGGGAAATGGCGATGAAGATAAGGGTAAAGACTAGTGGCTGTGTAGCATTCCTGTTGCACTGCTTGAGGGCTGCTAACAGGCTTGGGTTTAGAATTAGTAGAGAGAGTCTGTAAATCAGACATGTGCTCCAAAATTCTGATCTTATATGCTCGGCCTCTGGGGTTTTTTTTGTTTGTTTGTTTTTTATTGGTTCTCACACAGTTAATGGCTTGCTGGAATTTATATTTAGTCTGATATGGGATGCAGGGATATAGTACAAGGGAGATACCTCCTTCTTTCAAATCCCAGAGCTGCTGGAGGTAAGACCTTGTTAAAAATGTGCAACAAAGGAGTGTTAGGAACAAATTGCCCTCTGTTTTCTGATCCCAGTCACCTGACACAGGTCCAGATTACAAAAATTGAACGCCTCCTGTCACGTGGGTAGATTATTATCCATGGACTGGAGTGGCTTCTGTCACTGTCTTAACTGTCATTTCTTTTCCCAAATTTCGATCACTTTGTTACTGCAAATAAAAAGTATATGGTTATACTGAACATAGGTATTTCAATTGTGTTGTCTAGGTAATATTTCTGTGAAAAACTAAGAGAAAATTTTACTCCTGCATCTAGAAATCTTACCTTCCTTCTTTTCACCTCTGTTAATTCTTTGAGTTCTTAAGGAACACAAAATTTTGGCTTCCCCTTATTTTCACTTCTGCCGTCTGAGTCCTTTTGTAGTTCAGAGAAGGAAAGAACTTAGATATGAGACAATTTTCTCTTCTTTTCTGCTTTCATATATTATTTTAAAGTAAATATCACACCTCATCAGATCAGAGAAAACACTTCATTACATGCCTATTTCCTAATAAAGGGACTGAGATTTGAGGAAATACTCGAAATTAAGAACTCGATTATATTTGCTCAAACATGCCTTTAGTAAGCACCATCTATTCTTAAGACAGAAGGATTGTATAATTAAAAAAAGGAAATGAGTCTTTTCAACAAGTTCTGAGGGATGTAAAGAACCCCCTCCTTCAGAACTTCAGTGAGACCTGGGCACCTGATTCCTTTAATCACCTTTGAAATCTATACTATAATGATGAGGGGTAATACACTCAACTTAGCAGAGTTGCAAGGGCAACCTTAGCTTTGTCATTCTTAGGCTATGAGGTGTTTAGTTTTACAACCTTGGTATTTTGTGGAAGCTTGGGGAATGGGGTGTTATTCATTGCAATGTTGTGCACATTGCAGTTCCAGAAAGAGCCCTCATAATTTCATATATGCCATTATATATCCAAAGGATTATTCATCCTGAAAGCGTGCTCACTGGTTGCAAAATGTCATGTGCAAGAATATGAGAACTCTCCAGAAATGTTAAAAGAAGAACCAGGAGCAGTGAAGATAGATACTGGCTTGGAGCCTGTTTACTAGGGAAGCAGAGTAAAAAGCTGTAATAGCGCTAAAATGCCGATCACTGCACAGCCAGACGCAGTGAACAAGAAGAATCTTGGTCTTGACCAGCATATATCCAGACTAAAACTCCTAAATGCAGGGGAGCTTCTCACAATCCAGTTGATGTAAAACAGTGACAGAAGCTTAACTGATGTAGGTAATGCTGGGGAATGGTAACCTAGATGTTCTGGGGGAAAAAAAGGATTAGAGGGGGTGCTGCTAAGTTTTTCATAGGTTTTTAACAAGGACTTGTTAATGAGCGTATTCAGAGGGACTGGCAGGTAGCATCAGAAACTCTTGGAGGAGGTGTTTCATAGTGGGATAGGCCTCAGTGGGAGTTATTGAGGAGGCAGGAGCAAAGGAATTAGAATCTCTGTGTGGAAGAGATAGGGACCCTGTAACTGGTATCAATATTTCATGTGAACTACAAAGCCAGTCAGGCTTGAATTACAGAGCTATAATTTATGCTTTGGGTTCTGCTGATGACAAAATCCACTTGAGCCTCTCTCCCGTAGTTTATGATGTCATGAGAAGCCCTGATGGAATTACAGCCCTGTAATTCACAGCAGATTTTTATTATATACGCATATATACAAACACACACCACACACACATACACACACACACACTTTTTTTATACTTAGTAGTGTACATCACACTGTGGTTTTCCTCCTTATACATTAGTTTTCTCAACAGAGCATTACATTATTATAGGCAGAAAAATGAGGTAATATCATATCATGCCTGGATTTACTCTTCAGTCAACTGCACATTGTTGCTAAGAAAAAAATGACAAGCTTTTACAGAGCTTTATGATATCAAGACCTCTGTTTTTAATGCCATTAAAATGAAAAGTCATTCATCAGGGGCAAAGTTAAATTTTTTTTAATCAGTGAAAAAGAATCAAAGCAGGTATAGACAGTTTAGATTTAACGTGATAGAAAATTAAGGATATTCCTTTATGTCAAGTATGGAGTGAAATTAAGGCCCAACCTTATTTGAATTAGGCCCAACCTAAAATTGAATTAAATTCTTGTGGAAATGATGGGTCATATGAAGAATGCTTTATTACAGTTGAATTGTTTGGTGTCTGTAGGTTCAAACATACACTTTGAGGACGATGCAGCTGCACTCTAAATGAAATTTAAATGATGGTTACTGGTGGCTGAAATGATTTGAATGTTTGTAATGGTTCTAAGCTTGTAATCTAAAACCAAATCAAAATGAAATCCCTCTTCTTGAAGCAAACATGGGGAAGTGGACTTTAGGTAGGGAAGGGTAAGATGAAATCTTATAGTATCTGAGTACATCAACTTAGAAGGGAGCTGCTCATCGACCCACGGACTAGAATAAGTGGTGCTATCTAAACATGTTAATGTGACAATTATCAGTCCTAGGCTCTAGGTTTGTGTGATTCCAAGGAACAGTTTCAGCGTTTGGATAGCTCATGAGTTGGGGAAGCCGATGTGAGTTTTGCAAGTCATCCCATGTAAATGGTAACTGCATAATACCATGAAGATTCTTTTAATGTAATGTTTTGATACAGTTTTCTCACAAGCATTATTTTTATATTTCTCCACCACTATAAGCAAGTTGTCTTGTTACCATTTACCAAGCCATAGAAAGACAGATGAGTATAATGCAATCAAAAAAAAAAAAAAACTGAAAGTTTTTTATACCACTAGAAAATGGTGATTCCCAGCTCTCTATTAGAATGAAGAAAATCATTTTGAAATCCCATACTTGGCAAAACAGTAGATTTTAAGCCTGTCAGTGTTCAGCGTTATGATATCCACTACCGACCTTTAAATAGTGTCATTTGGGTAAGAAATTATATAGATGAGGGGAAAGAAAAAAAAAAGATTTTTTGGATGGGCATTTCTGATTCAATAAAATAGTGGTGTGGAGCAGCTGCATGCCTTAGCAGGTTAGAAATAGTACTGTTGGTAATACCTCAGAAGTTGCGAGTGTGAAGTCAAAGAACAAGTTTGCTTCATCACATGATGGCAGAAATATGAAAATGTCTGGTTGTTGATCATCAGGCAAAAGAAAACTGCTAGTGATCAGCATTAACTTTGACTTTCCCAGCTTTTGTCAGTTTAAGTTACATTTTTAATGGTGTTTTAGCTTAGTTTTCCGAAAGTAATAGAATCATGGAGAAGAAATGATGCCATATATGTCACATAAACCTAGATGTAAAAGGTACAATACTGCAATAATAGGACTGCCAACCTGCCAGGATACCTTTTTAAACGGAAATTGATTTTCTCAAGGATCCTTTACTGGGTGACATAAATTAAATATACATTTAGTTCTACTTGTTTAAAGACCTCTTTGTTAAAATAAGAACAGTGTTATGAAAATGCATTGTAATAAATTAGAGCAAGATAAATTATATCCAGCAGCTTGCTGGATGCCTCAAGTTATGAAGTTTTTTTACATCTGAAGAACACAATGGGGGCCTCACAGGAAGAGAGCCTGCAGATGTCACGAAAACACTTTGACTAGCTATAGATTATTTTAGCTTTGATTATGTAGTTAGTATGTCTAGACTCTTTTCTTCTTTCCTTTATATGTTTTTAATTTGATTTTTTTTATGTGTGTGTGAATCTTTGAGTTGGAGAGTCAGTTTAGTTTAGATCAATAGGCCCAAGTTTGACCTTTGAAATAGGATATGCAACCTCAAAATGCTGCACAATTTCTAATCAGACACTAAAAAAAGTTAATGGGTATTTAGGCTTCATAGATGAAGCTGTTGTACTCATTTTGATGGCATAATTTACTACACTGATGATCAAAAAAGAGTGGAAAAAACAAAGTAAAAATCTTAATTTCAAGCACAATTGCAGAAATACAATAAAATAAAATAAAAAATCAGATAAATGTTTGTTTGCTATAAACTGATAGTAGTAAGAGCACAGTGCCCTAAATGGAATTAGGCTTATAGCAGCAGAAGACCTAGGTCACTAATATTTGTGAAATGGAGATTACTTAATGAGGATTTTTGTCAGGGCTTTAATAGAAGGATAGAGGGATTTAAACAGTGTTTCTTTAATAAGGAAGAACTGGCATTGTTATTGTGATTGTGTAAATACACAATCCTGTTGTTTTAGTGGCTAAGGCATTCTTGAGTAAGTATAGTAGACTGCAGTCTCAGTGTAACTCATCAGTCAGTATCTTCTGTATCCCAGCCTCTTGGTGGGAAGCTGGTCCTCTGGCTCCAGCTGCTCCTCTTAGTGGTCTTACTTATGGAGATCTCGCTTTCAGCCCCTGCCCTGGTGAACACTTGGGATTCAAGCTGTGTGAATGTTATGGCTGTACTCTCTCTATTTGGACAGAATGCATAAGCTCTGGTTTAACAAGTCCCTTTTCTCTCTGTGCCTATTTGCTGGAAGAGCTGATTTTCTAGCTGAAGATGGAGAGTCCTGTATTCTACTTCACTTCTTACCTCTTCAAACATTGTTGCATAATTTAACTGTCACATAACTCCTAAGTCTCCCCAAGTTCAAAATTAAATTGCAGTTCCTGACAAAGTTCACATATGTAGGAAATTTACAGTGCTCAGATGACCACAGCATATCTTTCTGTAGCTGCTTCTCTCTGATGAAAATTATGTATTAAATAGAAAGTAAAAGAAGACCAAGTATACGGGAATTCAGGGTTAAAACTGAGTGGCATCTGTTGAAACATGGGTCCTTTGAGAAGTATAAGATTTCAGTCCCTGCAGCATTGATCAACTTCAAATAGATGTCAGAGCTGTTTCCCTGGCAAGAGGTTGAAGGCACCTCAACTGTTGGAAGTTGTTTAAAAACTCAGGTACAACAAACTTGCTCAGGTTAAAACTATTGTACATATTTAAATCTCAGTCTAGATCTGAGCCTTGTTGATTGTTTGGTATGCATTATTTATAAATATGTGAGAATCAGTAAGAAAATCTTTGAAAAGCTACCTGTTGAGTGCTGAAAGTGTAGCAGGAGAAATGTAATTTGGAGTAAATACATACTTTTTCCAAATAAAATAACTCCTATAGTGCTGTTTTGCATACCAAATAGGCTTAATGACACTTCTAATATACTTTATGCATTCTGACATTTTTACATTCCCAGTCAGATAAACATGCAGTACAGAGCAGAAGTGATTGTGTTAGCTTCTTAGTTTCTGCACTGCCTATTGTATTAAATAATGGCTTAGAAAAATAAAATAAATCCAGGCCATGCATAAAGATGATTTGAGTAGAATAATAATTATGTGCATAAGTTCAGACCTTGAATGTAGTACCTTCCAGGAGATGCCAGACTCCATGTTCAGAAAGTGCATGCTCCTATCCAACTGAATATAAGGGAAATACGGGAAATACATTTCTGGCATCTATGAGAGCTAGATCAAGTCCCACCTGTCAAGGTGGTGACACAGTCATTTCTTGCTGAAGGATTCAAGTGAGCTCAACACCTCTTCCATGAAGATGTTCACAATGGCAATCTATACAAAAGTTTATCTCTCACCATGAATTAGAGCAGGTGATACGCTTCCTCCAGTCTCCTCACATCTTAACACATTAAGTCTAATGAGTTGCTTTGGATCTCCTTACATAGAATACTCCATTGCATTGCAGCAAAGCCCTATTTCACTCACTGTGGCGCATTCGCGCTCATGGCTTTCAGGCAAAACATTTTCTCAGAGTCTTTCATCCAAGATTCTCAGTACACTTGGTAGATTATAGGCCTGTATGTGCAAATATCCACTCTGGGGAGCCATGCGCTTGCAACTGGTAATTTGCTTAGGTATCAAGGAGCTATATGTGATTGGAAACACCATGCATGATAGCAAGTTGTTTTCAGAATTAGAAAGTACGGTACCTACATCTGCATCCCATTCATGTTAATAGATGTTTTTGCTGTGATAAAGTAACGAGATTAGATCCACTAATTTCTGTGGTGCAGAAATACTACAGTTTTACAGATGGGAAAACTAAACCAGAAAAGCAGAGTGACGTTAGTCGACAAACCTCTCCAATTTCAGTGTTGGGAAAAGCATAATATAGAACAGAATGGAACAAAACAGAATGGAACAGAACAGAACAGAGCAGAACATAATAGAATAGAAGCCTTCGCTTTAGTACCTGTTCACATCCATCCTAACTTCTGAGAATAAAGCTCCTGGAAACCTTAGCAAAGATTTAAAATATTCCATCCCTGAAAGTGTTTGCAATTAAAATATTGACACACAATCAATACCTAAGAAATTTTACCAAAGATAATTCTGTAGTAGTTTCGATGTTTTATAGGATAGTTAATATTGGAACAGTATGAATTAATTTAATCATAGATATTAAAAATACATGCAGAGAGTCTGAAACCTTCAGAATAATAAGAAAAGAAACTTAGGGGAGAAATGAGCATTCTGTTTTCTCCTGGCTCTCACATAATTTGTATGTTCCAGCTTTCTTGGGCATGCTTCCAGTAAAGAAAGCCCAGTGAGCTTGTTCTTGTTATAGGAGTCATTCTTGTCAGAGACTGAGCTGCAAAGAGAAACCTGGCTTTGTTATGAAAAGAATGTGATTAGAAGTATCCAAGGTTATTCCAGGTTTTTATTTGGCTATAAGTGCCTAGATATTTGTGATAACACTGGTTGAAGTACAATTTTTAACCTCTTTATGATTATGTAATTTTATTAATTTTGAGGAGTTGTTTGAATGTTTTATGTAGGATTTTGGCTCTAGGTTTTCATATGCCTGTATCCAGAATCCATTTTTTTAAAATAAATGAAGTAAAAAAGCAGTTTGTTTTTTGTTTTTTACAGTACAGCTTTATATCACTAGCAATAGTTCTGAGGCAATATACTTATGTATATAAGTACACTCTCCTGTGTTTGATCATGGCTGTCTTGCCAAATACGTCAGTGGTACAGACAGTGACAATAACAGCAATATTAATAGAAGGACGTCTGTCCTGATCACTGCTGCCATAAACTACACCCCCAAAAGAAACCCCCACCATAAAAAAATGAAACATTAGAAAACGCAGAATTATTTATGATGCTCCCAAACGAGCATACTGAAAGTCAGGGAGCACCCAGGATAATCTCAGTCTCTCAAGGTGTAAGGTATAAGTATTAGCTATAGTTATATTTCAGATCACTTCTAAATGTTAGAATGTGATTCTGCATGTTATGTGCCCATGTCAAAAGGCAAAATGCAGATAAAATTCTTAAAAAGAGACAATTCAGAAAAACATACACTGGAAAACATAGAATGTGAAACCAATATGCAGTTAGTTAGTATTTTGTGTATTCTGTACATTTTTCTTCATCCTAAGAGATCTACTCTTTCATGGGCCTAAGGAGAAGATGTAGCCTCACAAGAATTCACTAACATTTTGGGGACACACTCAGTTTTGTAAATGAGCAAAGGCTCTAAGTGAATGCAATAAAAATGAATCCAGGATGTTGCATTACAAAATCCACTTTGTTGATTTACTTCTGGCATGAATGATTTGGCGTTAATTATTTACACTACTTCACAGTGCACTGGAAAATGTGCTGAAACACGGAGCAAACTTGTTTGGAGAGCGAAAGCTGAGGTTCCCGTGGTGCTCGAGAGGTATTGCTGCCTGTCGATAGGCCTGGATATCTGTAGAGGTCGTTCCCCTGGCGATATGTCTGGCCGTTGATATGCAGCGAGGCCTCTGCGTATCGTAAACGGTCAACTTTGCATACCAAGAGCCAAATCGGGGGGAGAGCAACTGCTGTCGAAGCCAGTCGAGATGGAGCATTCTTGATGATCTGAGAGGAAAAGCAGTAGATGGCTGTGGAGAGAGAGAGGTATTGCTGGCTGTTGTTAGGGATTGATATCGATCGGTATGTATAGGTAAATTTTGCGGAAGTAATGAAGACTTTGAAATAGCAGACTACAGTACTTATCTGCTCTCATTTAGTAAAACGGGCAAGGACAACTGATGAACATTTCAGAAATACAGGCAGAATTTTCTTTGTTTTGCTTGTGGCCATTGAAACAACAGTTCTAGTCACCTGGACTTTCAGTTTCTATTCACAAAGGCAAGTGCAACTATAGTGCATCAGATGTAAATAGGAGCTGAGGACTCTCTGCAAGGGTACTATGCAAGTTTTTTCCTTACAGAGCAGAGCTGCTACTAGTCCTCCTAGCCAAATCCATGAAATCCTCACAGACTGAATAAATCAGTGTGCCGCACGTGCATGTGGTAGAAAGAAAGAAGTAATACCAATTCACCTGAGACAGTTGTACTGCTAGCTGTAGGGAAGACCAGACAGAGACAGCAAGCGCTGCAAGTGAATGGCTATAAGAAATTTGAAATTGCATAGTGTATGCCTTATCTGGCTTCAGATTTTCAGATCATTGCCTGCTCTTATAAATCAGCATTGGGAGATACATCCAGAAGAGAGCAAAGTTACTTTAAATATCCCACACCCTCCCCTTCCATGGGATATTGCAGAGGAACTAAGGAATGGAGTCCTCTCTTTCCATGCAGGAACAGAGAAAACAGTATGGCTGCCAGGGAGGGAAAAAAAATCTCAAAAAGAGGCCAGTACAATAATTTAATTTACAACAAATGTGGAAAAAATGAACAGAAGTATATTTTAATCCATCTTTCAATCACCTGAGCCTGAGAGTTCACTTTGATTCTGACTCTGCTACATCCTATGAGTTTTTCAATCCTTAAAAACATTCAGTTTTGATTCTCCAGGTTTTTATTTTTACTGCTTTTTATATGTTTGAAGCTGTTAACTATCTGAATAATAAAGCTAGTTTATGCAGTGATGTGCTCTGTATCAGTGGAGAGGTAATGTAAGGGTTTTTTGATAGAGCTTGTTTCAGGGAGTGAAACCACATGTACAAGCACACCATGGAAGGGGTCTGTTTTTACCTTTCACGTGAAAAAAAAAAAACCTCTCCTTTTCTCTGCATCTGTTGCATTGATAATCAAGTGGCTAATGTCTTCCCCTGGATTGGATGAAATACTGGATCTGCACAGCTGTTTATAATGTACGTTCTTTCTCCTTCACTTTGTCCTGCTTTGACCTTGCTGTTTCACACCATTGATATATTTAACATTGGAAATAGCCCAGAGATCTTTTCCCCACATTATGATATCAGATATATTAATATAAATATGTAGCTACTACATGAAGGCAATTAAATTTATTCTAGATTTATATTTATGTAAATGATCTACCTCTCAGTAGTACTTGCAGCCCTTTGTTGCAGCAGTATGTTAATCTATGTTGACTTTGGGGAAGAACAGCAATGTTAATGAGCCCAGCTTTTATAGGTTCTAGGATCATAGAGCTTCTAGAATATGCTTTCAAGGCTTATTTCCTGTAATGTCTGTGTCCTGAAGCCATTTTCCTGCAGTAACATGGGATTAATAATACAAACCCTGATGCTGATCCTAAAAAGAGACTTACTAATGGCCTTAAATTCATCTGCTGATACTTTGATAGGACTGTTCACAGTATGGAAAGATAAAAACCCATATGAGTCTTTGCAGACTCAAGATCTAAAACGCTAACATTGTTTTAGTGTTTTTCCTTAACTATAGTAGTGCACTATTTCCAGGGACAATTGCCAGCTACCTCAATCAGAGATATCTGCTGAGCAGCAGGTTGTGTTGGTGCTTTGATCCTGTAATCTCTGATTTTACAGCCCTGATATAGTCCAGTCACTGAACTATGGACAATGCTTATTCTTATGTTCTCCTGCTTCTTTTGTGCCATGACAGAATTAATTACCCTTTGCTTCTGACCTTTCGAGCAGAATAGTTGGGCACTGCTTCATCTTCCTTCTTTTCCCTTTCCCAGGACTGCTGAATATTCATTAGAAAAAAGAGAGGTACTGTCATACCCAAACGTGTCTTCTCCATGAGAAGTCTCACAGTGGGTAAATCTAAAGTCTGTAATCAAAAAAGAAGCAATTGGCCGTTGCAGAGCCCCTTTCTTCGCTCTCAGGCTCATGCCAGAAAGAATCAACGAGTCCTTCCTTTTACTGCATTACCATATCTTCTCCCCTCACAGCGTACAGGGACATTATGAGCTGCCGAAAAGTAGCTATATGCCTGATTCCAGAAGTAAAATTTGTCCAATGTCTATACCATGCACACACTTCACTACATATCCTGATGCTTTTCCCCGTCACTCCTCCTCTCTTCAAGGATAGTGAGTTCCTCCGAGGTCTCCTGTAGTGATCGTGGTTTCCTATTAGACCTGTCATAGCAAACACTGTGTTCCTGTTTCTCTACTGTAAAATTATTGAGATTTTATATAAACAAAAGTAGCTGTCCCTGGTACACTGATTCATTGAATTGACATAAAGTTAAAATGCAGCACATCAGCCTGCAGTAGTTTTGTAGGGAACCATGTAATGGGCCGGTAAACCACACAGTTACTGCATTTTCAGATGTCATTTACTTTCTCCAGGGCAGAGAAAGCCAGTATGGGGTGAACAGTAATGGTCTCTAGCAACTTTAAAAGCAAAATGAAAAGTGACGCTTTTCAACTCTGCCAAAAAAAAAAAAAAAAAGTGAGCTCAACTTCTCTACCCCTCTGAACGCTTGAGTTTTAGCATCTAGCCAGGGCTGTCACTTATGACTAGACTCAGCAAAGAGTCTGCTGAAAGTATTCTATCATCATCTTAGTCTTTCTTCTTTTTCTTTCTTGTTAATTCATCTTTACTAATCCTTTATTTACTAACATACTTGTTTTGCTTCAAAGTACCCTAGGGCATCCACAATGGTTTTCCATATGGAAAAAAGATTGGGTCCTGATTTTATGTAAAAGGGATCAAATTATACTAGGTCTTATAAGGGTGCTTCTTGTTATGCCTAGATTGGGAATTTCTGTCTCTTCTGTAAAATTTCAGGTCTTGGTTTTTTTCCTACATGTGTAGGTCAGTATTACTGAGCCTCTTTCTTTGGGAAAACTGTTGTTTTGTCTCTTCTCTCATCATTAAACATGGTAAGGAAAACAGCATTTTATTGTTTTCTTCCTGAAATAAAACATATTATTTTAAGAGTAGGAGCCAAGCCTGGACCTTGACTTTCCCAGATCCCTTTCTAGATGAGAACAGCTTGGGAGTGTATGGAAATTAAGGAACAACACATTACCCCTTGTACTTCAATGAATGTATGTCTTTATCTTTGTTGCTAAATAACCCCCAAATGCAGACTATTCAGAATGTGTCTTTATATTTGTAGAGATTTATAGGGAATCTTTATAAAATTCTTCTCATTACAGAGATTTGAAGTCAGCCCACCACACAGTGGGCTCAGAACAGTTTGAAGGATTCCATATCCGTATTTACTAAAGATTTGAGGTTGGTGCTGTGTGGATTAGGTTATTAATCCATAGGTCACACCAGTGGATATCCCACACCAGTGGGAATCTAAGGCCTATGATATATTTTTATTATTTGGTTTACTTAAAAAAACCTGATGAATATTAATAAATGTACTCCCAAAAGGCCTCCTCCACTTCGACGTGTTTCCCTAGGGCAAGAAATCTAATGCAGTATTTGACTTGACGTCTACAAATTCCATTTCTGTAATTCAACTTACTCATGCCATCTGGTCACTATTACCTGCTACTTATATCACTAATTCTACCTTGACCACATCTATGTCAACAATAATTACCATGATTATATAACTTTTTTGGATAGGAGGCTGTAATTTTTCCTTTCAATTATACAAATTAACAACACCATTAAGGTCTTAAACATAAATATGGTCTTAGTGCAAATTAGCCTTGGTATAGTTCATACTCTGAGCACAGCCTGGGCATGAGAATTCCTGTGCTGTCTTTCTAGTTTCCTGTTTACCTTGGGCAAGCTGCTCAGAACTCAGAAATGGCTGAGCAATTGTCCTAGACTGCTCAAAGAATAATGCTGTACCCTAATGCTGCCTTGAAAATCCTCTGATCATGTCTTCCAAATTCCAGCCAAGTGACTATTTCTTTTCTTCCAGCCTTTTGCATTTGTTTCCTTTATCCCTTGTCTCCTACTTTATCCATCTTTGAAATTAGGAAGTTCATCTGTCTTCTGACTTCTTATATGAGACTTATTTCTTGAGCTCCTCAGATGAAAGGCTCAGTAGAAGTGTAGCGTACTCCTATTTATGGCAAGTGCCTATTTCTTAGTTTTTGCTGAAAGTGTAATACTACCATTATGTTTACAAATGTAAACTAATTCCTTGTCTATCTCAAGAAATCAGTACAAAATCTCTGCCATTGTCTATGTGTTTGTACTTTCATCATTACTGATTTTTCTACACCTGTTCACCAGCACATTCCACAGACGCTTTGTGTCCAGGATTTGTTTTTGTGCTCTGTCCTTTCACTTTCATCACCTCAAATGCTCTATTCATGAATGATTCTTTGATTCCTTCCAGATTCCATATTAAGGGCTTTCTTTTCTGCCTTGCTGTCATGTTTGTTCTTCTTTATGAAGCCATCAAATGCCAGAATATTTCTCATGCAGGTCTTAGGCCAGTGACTCCTTTACAGTTTCTGGACCAGAAGCGTGTTCTGTATGTATGAAGATGGTCAGTTGTAAGACAATTTCACCACCCCCCTTCTTTTTCCATTACTTTTTTTGCTTCCTTGTCTGTCCAGAACTATAGAGAGCTATCACTTCTTGTCAGCAGATCTCCACATCCTGGCTACTAACAGTTTGTACATTTGTCTTTGCAAAGAGTTCAGTTAAGCTTTCGGTAACGTGTTTTATGTACCCTTCTTAACTACTCCTCTTTTGTCTCCAAATGCTGACTGTTTACTACATTATTACCTGCATACTTTGCTTGTAGTTGTACACACAGACTGTGTCCAAATATGAAACATTTTCTTGACCTAGTGTATTAAAAGATAGATTGAATGGGATTAGAACCCAGTGGAAAAACTCCATTCTCTTTCTCTTCCTTATCTGATTGCTTCATTACATTCCAGAAAATTGAAGTCCTTCTCTTTATTACTGTTGCGTCTGGGTTAATTCTCTATGTAGAGAATATTTTATGCATGCTCATTGTTACAATAGGATATTATTTACCAAAGTTAATTTTGCATGTATTACAATGCGCTTGAAAGGAAATATGCATCTTTTCCAGTTAAGTGTACAGGGATTGTCCAGTGAGCAGTAATTTTAACGAAGTTACAAATGGTCAAGAAGTTCAGACACACATTAAAGAGATGACCAGACAGAGATGATCTTGCTGGACAAAGTTAGAAGTTAGCCTCAGATACAGCCCTCTACTAAGCCACTCTTTCTTTGCTTCAGGGGTCTCATGAGAGAGCATCTGCTGATGTCTTTATGGGGTTTGTGCAGCAGTTTGTTTCAGTTTCAAAAACTGGTCACAGTTTTGCCATCTATCTCATTTGCGTCTCTGGCAAGCAGAACTAAAGATAGCATTAGTGTAATGGTTTCCAGCCTGTCTGAAATGCAAGTCTTTTTGTTTCCTTCCCTTTTTACCCTTCCCGCTCCTCTTACTTGCACATGGTCAAAGAGCCAGAAGAGGACTTTTGTGTTTTGCTATAGCTTTGTGCTTCTTTGAAAGTGAGCCCAAATCCTTCAGCTCTATCAGTCTCCAGCCCACAATCATATGCACAAAATACAGCTCAATTTCATTGCCTCGGGCAACCACCTGTTTTTTCTTTTAATTCACTTACTTTTGAATTCATTCCCATATTACAAATAATATGTATTTAATTTAAGAAGGTACTATTACTGAAAGCAATTTTAATATGAAAAGACAATTTCTAAAACTAAAAGCCAGAGAAAAATCAGATTCTCTGTTTCAACTGCTCCTTTCATCTTTCTCCTTACATTTTATGAGCATCCTATATCTAACAGTCACCAGAGTCAGGCTCTTCAGAACAGAATAGAAAGCAGATTTCAGAGAACACTTACCAGGAAACCAATTCCCTAATGTGTCAATATAAGACTAATAGTTTTCTGAATACCGTTGGTCTCAGCTTTCATGACAACATATGGGCAATTTGATAGTCTCTCAAGACCCAAACCATAGGAGTAGGAGAATTTTTCAAGCACTTACTTTTTGCTTTTTCTTTGAGGAACTGGCTAACACAGTTAAAAATGAATGCCTGACCCTTCTTGAAGGAAGTCTTACTTCTTGTTTGTTAAGTGGATTATGCTAAATAAAAGTCAAATCACCTATTAGTGAGCTGTTAAATACAGTGTATTGCAGGTACAGTCCCTCCACACACACACATTTTGCACTGTCAAAGAATTACAGCAACCTGGACTATAAGATGTACATGACTTCATATCAGAAGAAAGCAAGGCAACTCTTTAAGAGCAGGTATGAAATTAGTGAAAGACTATATGGTGATATATACTGAGAAAGAAATATTTCACATTGGTAAATCTTCAGGATTAGTGTGGAGAACACAGTTAAATTCCTCAGTTATACTGGAATAAAGAAAGAGCTCAACAGATCAACAATAATAACATAGCATATAGTTTGCTTCATCCTGTAAGAATAAGAATTTGATGCAGCAGTTGCAGGGGGAACATGTAATTTCCTAAATCCTAATATAAAATGGTAGATACTAAAATAGGATAAATGCATAATTGTTTCTTTGCTTTCTCCAAAACTTTGTAGATTCTTAAAGAACACACAATAGTGCTGTACATCTAAGACCAATGTATTTTTTTCAAATTAAACTCTTAAATGGAGGGTCTGTGTCCATCTCTCTGCTTTCTCCCTCAAACTTAAAAAATATAATATGTAGACATACTGCTCTGAGTGAACAGGGATCAGTAGCACAGCAGTCTTCTTGCGTGTTATACATTATTGAATCAGGTAAACAGTACAGTGTCTAGTAAAATTGGACTTCAGTTTTGTTAGAGGTCACTAGATATTAATTTAATACATTTAAGAAATTATTATGTTCATGTGCCAGTTTAGATCTGCAGACAAAAATCTAGACTCAGTCTGTATATGTTTATATTTACTTCATTTCTGTTACTTATTTTGGTAAGTGGTATCTGCACTCTATTATGCCGGGTGAATGAGAAATAACTGCATGAATGGCAAGTGAATTATTGGTTGTAACAAAGATTTTGGCCTATAACTTGTTTGGGTATATGAGTATTGGGATTAAGTGAAATAAAAGTCCTATATTTAGACGTAAAAGTATTTAATATTCTAATGCAAAGTTGTCATGCAGTGGGAAATCATAGCCTTCATGAATCTATACTATTGTTTCAAAGAGAAGTATTAAAAATTCAAAACCAGGTATTCATTTATGGGTCAATAAATAGCAGCCGTATAGTTTTATGATTATGTTTAATCTCACATATGTAAAATCTCCAGTGATAGATGGCTGCTATTTATATTCAGTTTAAGAGTTCTTCTACAAGCATGCTTAGCTTCCCTCTCCTGGGAGCTATACAGTTAAAAAGAAAATGAACATTGGAGCTTGGAAGAACAAATGCAACCAAAGATGAAAAACTCTTTTATAAGCAACAAGTCGCAGAGCAATCACACATCCTGGTAAAGTATGACTTCCAGATTTTTATAAACGCAGGGCTGTGCTAGAAGCAGTGCAGGCCAGTTCAGTCTAACAGGCTGTTAAAAACCACTCAAGAATTCTCCATTGCCAGCTGCTTCTGCCCTCTTTCCCAGTGCCACTCTGCTCCTGCTTTAGTAGGTGTTCCCATCTCTTGCTTGCAATACACTGTATGTTCACACCCTGCCCCTGAAACCTCTGCTTTCGAAAGTAGTTATTGCTGTTCTGGCTGAATACCCATGCATTTGTTGGCTAAATCTTGTTCTGCTTTAAGAAACTAAAGCATAACTACCTGGTAGTATCTCATTCTGATTTCTGATCTCCGATAACTTTTCTGTCAAGTTACTGACCCAACTCAAGGTGTTTTTTGGCAAATTCCTGTTCCATAGCCTTATCCATATTTCCTCCATAATGAACCCAGCTTTCTTCCTGCAGTGTTTTTTTGGCAAGAGAGGAGGTGTGTTTCCTCAAGGATGGGTTCAACATCAAATTCAGAAAAGATGCAGTTTTTGTTTTGTTCAGTGACTCGAAGATATGTTTCTTTTTCCTGTTTCCAGATATGGATTCTATTGATAATAAAGTTAATTCATTACAGATTTATTTTGCCTTTTTATAAAGCTTGCTGGACCAATGTTAACATAAATTAATTCTTACATTTGCCTCTAATATTTGAAATACTTAAAGTCAGCTTATTCCTCTTAGGTTTTCAATATCATATTTTCTCTTATCTTCTGGTTACCCTGAAAATAAATGTCATCTGTTTTCAAATCCATCATTAGAGGTTGTCTTAGAATCTGCAGGTTACTTAGCCTTAGAATTTCTATGGAGTTTGGTGAAGTCTTGCAGACATCCACAGTGCCACAGCTGGCACTGTGCTGTTTAACATATTCATAAATGATCTGGAAAACACGATGAATAGGTTCCTAATAAAATTTGTTCATGATACTAAGTTACTACAGGTAATAATGGTAAGAGCCTGCTGTGAAGAACTGTAGAAGGAACTTATGAGACTGAGCAAACAATAAAACATCAGATGAAATTAAGGGCAGAAAAATGTGAAGTGAGGTGTTGGAGAGGAAAAAAAATGCAGTACTAGCTTTATATATAAAATGACCATCTCTGAGTTGAGTGTTATAACTCAATAATGAAATTTTGATATTGTAGTGACTATATATGAGAACAGCAGCTCATGCTCAGCGGTGCTCAGAAAATCTAGCAATTGTTAATAATTATTAGGAAACAAACTAAGAACAGACAAATAACATCATTATACTATGGTGTAAAGTATCTTAAATATGCCTGTGAAGTGTCTGGTCCTCCTTTTCTTGCTGTAGCAAAACGAGAAGTTGTCCAGAGAAAGGTGTCAAGGATAAAGGTCTGGAAGAGCTTCTCAATAAGCAATGACCAAGTAGACTATAACTTTTCTGGCTGGCAAAGAGACAGCTAATAGGGAGAGTGATATAATAGAAGTATATAAACTCATGAGTTGCATGGAATGAAAGGGAAGGAATTGTTTGTTCATTTTCTCTTCCAGTACAAGAACTAAGAGGCATCAAATGAAACCAGCAGAAAGCCAGTTCAAAAAAAGACCAAAAGAAGGTAATTGTCCACACAATGGGAAGTTCAACAGTACAGATCCTTGGAGCAAAATGTTTTGCCTACTGAAGTATTACATGTTTATATGAAACAAAGTAAGAAAAGTGGAAGAAAATTCCAAGTTTGGACTCTCAAATGTGAAAATAGGTCCTGAGCTGCAAGTAGCGGAGCTTGGAAAAATTGGTAGGGAATAACACCATATAGTGGCCTTTGTCTTGTACTTTTTTTTTTTTTTTGACATCTGCTATTGGCCACTCTCTGGAACAGCATGCTGGGGAGATGGATCTTTGGTTTGACCTAATACAGTCGTTCTTGTTCTCATAACATATACTTATGCTGTGTTCCCGTGGGGTTGCAAGTTCTGGTTTTGGCATGTCTCATTTATATCACAGTTTCTAGTTCAAAGCTTTTTATGGTCCTTTTTACAGATGAGGAAAGTGAAGTGCACTTAGATTTTGTGAACCACAGAGGATGTTTGTATAAGAACTGTGATAAAAGTTAAGAAGTCCTTAACTTCCATGTCTGTGCTCTGCTCATTAAATGATATTTAAACTATGGAAAATATCCCCTTACCATTTATTCTATATGGATTAATATATTAATCTTGTTTGAGGTATGGCATTATTTATATCATTAAATAATTCTAATATTATATTTTCTGTGAGGCATATTAGCACAGCACTTAGAGAGAAGTTTTCTTCCTTCTGACCTTTTATAGAAGCTTTACGGAATAAAAAGGGAGAAAATGCAGAATAATGCAGAGTCATTAAAATTCTGCAGTTGTTTTCAATTTGTCTTCATTAAAAATACACATACATTTTTAATTAGAATAAATGTTGACCTATAAAGAAGACAAGAAACCTTCTAATTTAAAACAAACAAGCAAGAATAAGTAACTTGCCTCTCCTTGCTTCTACTAATGTTTGGTAGATTATATTCTTCAGATTGCAGATATGTTAAAGTCATCCTTCACGGTATAACCATCAGAATACATATTGACAATGCAGTTATTACATAAGTGGAGAAAGATGACCTGATGTTTTAAGCAAAAGATGAGATATGGAACTGATTAATTTATTTGGAAACATATTTTTAACAAAATATGTTGTTGAACTAAAATTCATTTTTGAGTATATTTTCCAGTGTAAATGATCTGAACTGTGTTGATGTGTTTTGATGTGTTTTGCAGTAATATTGATTAGATATCCTCCTTTCTCCTTTTATTTTACAATGAAATGTTATTTTATAAGTTCACCTTCAATTTTTTTATTTTTCCAGGTTTTGCAAAACAGTCCATAAGAAATTTTTAAAAATTAAATTTATGTGAAAAAAATGCATTTTTATTACTTTTAATGGGGGATCAAATATTCTTTTGTTATCTCTCCAAAACTTAGTTTCATCATCTCTTGATTATGGATATGAATATCAAACTCACTGCTTGCTGTGAGACTAAATTATTTGTCTGGAAAACTTAAAGACACGTGGATTTTAAGCCCAATCAACATATAATTAAGAGCATAAGGATCAGCATAAGGACCTGAGCTATGGCTCAAACCCAGTTTTGATGAGCAATGTATGTTTAACAAAAAGGGAATGGTTGGAGTAGTCACAAAATTAACTGTGGAAATAGCGTCACAGGATCTGGAGCTTTTTTCTCTGTGGCCCCAAGAGAAGGCAGAATAGATCTGAGTTATTTCTTTCAGTGCAGGGGTAGTTCTTTTGGCAAGGCACTGTCCACCCTGCTATGGGATGTGAACCCAGCTCCTGGAATGGATTTGAACCTAACTTTCTCATAAAAAGGAGGATGAACATGCTAACAGCTGACACAAATAAGTTTCATAATGCTGTGGAAGTCAATGGAAATCAATGGAGATTGCACATTTTGTGTAAAAATACATCAGCCCCAACACTGCCAAATGAAAGAGAGAATTTTATACTCTGTGTTCTTCCTCTGATATATGCTTGACTGTCGTCTTATTTCATAGTTCAGGCAACTGAAACACTGTTTAAATATATATCATAAACCTATAGATAGGAACATATCCATACCAGATTTAAACCATTACACCCAAAGGTGTTAAAGAACCCCTGCGGTGTGTCACTTTTTAAGATCAAGGGGCATTTTTGATGATAATGTCTAAAAAAGGCAGATGAACACTAACAGCTGCTTATCCACAGGCTGGTGAACTGAATAGGGAAAAACTGTTCTGGAAGTCAGATCTCCAGAGAGAAATGAAAAATTATGAGCATCTGTAAGTAAGAGTGATAGTCTCTAAGGATAGTTGAGCATGGTTGATAATATAAAATATGTAAAACGTGGAAAATATTTAATGCTTCTGTTTCTTTGCTCTGAAGAGCTGGAAGGGTTGTGTTAACAATATATACGGCGCTACTGAGCTTAGACATCCAGGAGAAATGCAGTATATTAATTCTCAGATCACTAGTTTGTGAAATGCGTTTCTGGTATCCAGAGGTTTGCAGGACTGTTACACTGATAAGGAGTCAAGGGCAGTCTCTTCATGGGCTGGGATTGCTCTCTTGGGGGAGAAAGGAATGGAAGCAGAGGAACAGCAGATTAAGAGCTGGACAGTTTAGTGTTTCTCTGCTTCCAGCTGCTGATTTTTTTCAGCTCTCCAGCTCCAACTATTTAAAGATATCTAGCAGTTTCATTTCTGAGTTATGGCCTACCATTCCGATCAACCACCTTTGCTGAAAGATGTTCTACAGGCAGTCATGGTGTACATGGAACATCTTCTACTGGATAAACACATTTAATGTAATGCCTATGGCACAGTCAGAAGGAGAATCTTTCGCTATAGATATAACATAACAACGTTATGGTCTGGAAGTAGCTAGGAGCAAAATACTTAAGAGGCCAGCAACATTGTAAAGGAACTTCTAAGATGATAAGTCTTCTCTGCAGTTTCATCACTCTAATAGAATGCATAATGTAATCTTGAAATTGTGCGGGCTTTTTATGCAAGGATTTCAAAGTAAAAGCCTGGAGGATGGAAAGGTACAGCAGTGTACAGCAGCATAAAAAGGCTTACAGTACACTTGTTATTCAAGTTTTACCATCAAGGCTCAGATCATGCAGAATTAGAACAATTAGAGCAATTGGAAGAAACTAAAAATGCTCTCCTTTCCTGAAGTCTCTTTGAAAGACAGTGACAGCAAATATACCACATGTGTCCCACCAGTTGAATTTCCATGTGAGGGGTAGTTCCCTTGCAGGCAGAGGTTCAATTTATTGTTTCCTGCACCATGCATATAGAAAGGAGACTGAGAAACTGTACGAAAAAAGTATATTGGTACCCCTTAACCTGGGCAGCCAGCTGAATTAAAAGTTCTGGTGGATTTTAGTTACACAAAGAAATAGACGACGGAGCCAGGTATCTCTTTGAGGCAATTCTGCTTACTTACAAAAAAAGAAAAATTTCCTGCTTCCCAGAATTGAATGGGAGTAAAATAACAAAAGACAGTTTAATCATACTTCTAGTATTTTTTTTTCAGCCAGACAGTTCAGCAAAGCTCTTTCTGTTCTTTTTCTCAATATCATGTTTCTAGTGCTCGTTTTAGATGTATTCCCAGTTTTCAACTCTTAATATATCTATTTCTGGATTGTTTCTTGTTGCTGCTCTCTGAAAGATATGTAGCTCTACCAGACAAGGTCCTAGCCCCCACATTTGCATCAGGAAACCGACTGATTCAAATTCTGCAGCAATTTGCCATATTCTTGTATTTTAGGTGGATCATCTGGATTTTCTTGAATTTTCTGGTTGCCTGACAGAACATAATTGTTTTCTTCACTTTTGATGTATCTACTGATGTGTGAAACACATCACCTCAGTCTACCAGCTTCAAGGAACTATAACCTAAATCATAACATTTTTATGTCTTGAGAGAGTTTTTAAAAACTGAAACCTAGCATTAAGATTATAAATTCTTATAAAAAAGATAGAAACTGAGTTATGTGTAACTTTTTGACTGATGACTGGGTCACAACTGGATAATCTCAGTTTACCAGGGAAGTCTTTAGGAGTAGGACAGTTTTAGGTCTTTTGAGTTTCAGTGAAAGGTTGTTCAAGCCTCATTGGATAATTGCTTTGTCTCTAAGGCTTCACTCTGGGCCCAGGGAAATCTGTGATCTTTAGAACAGGTATTGTACCTTTTGAAAGCTGTTTATAATCTACAGCATTAAGCAGAACAAAAGCAGAAAGAGCAACAGCTACTACCTAATTCCTTGCTTGACTCTGGAGGGCAGTTTTATAGTCTACTGGCTGATATTTTCCCATTTGCTGAAGAACTCAAGGACAGAAGGGAAAACCTAAAACAGGGACTTGGTGAGTTTTGACTTGAATTTCTAGCACATTCTTCCTTTCAGATTAGGAACTGTAGCTTGGTCTGTGCGTGGAAGATCTGTGGTTTTTAAATGGAAGTGAAGCTACAAAGCCTCCTGTCAGCAGAGCTAATTGCTCCGGTTGTGCTGCGAATGGTTCCTCAGTTGCATGCACAAATCAGCTTCCTCTATGAAAGCAGTAGAAAGCTGGGATAAGAAATAACTTATATCACTTTTGATGAAATAATTGTAGGCCACAATTCTTATATCAGTATTTCACTGTTTTTCTGCAAGGTATGGTTTTTCCCCAGTTGCGCTGGTCCTGTGTCAAAAACTGCAGATCCTCATCCATGTAGTTGTCACATGGATAAATTTCTGGCTGCTCAAAGCAGGAAGCTTTCCTTGCCCTTATCACATGCAGTGCACAGGTTTGTTCACAGGTGAATTCTGATAGAGTTGCACAAGAATATAAGTAGCACATAACAGTGTAGTCCTGATTAGGGGGGGAAAAAAAAACCCAGAAAGGGGATAACAGGTTCTCCTATTGCCCAGCAGAGACTAGGAGAGAGAAATTCCTGCCTTCCTTAGTTTTTGAGCTCTTGATTTAGAGAAACAGAATGCCCTTCAGAATCCTTTTCAGTGTCATCCTTAGAGCATCCTTAGGTCCCTTATCAATCCAAGAACAGGTGCAAACACAGGAAATCAGAGGGACCATAAGGGAAAATTAGAGCTGGGATTCCTCACACATTTTGCTCCCCTAGTAGATATATTCTGCCTTCTCCCAGCCTTCATGGGATTCAAGCTTTCAGTTCAGTAAGAACACTTTTAAGTGTTTCTGTAATAACACTTTGAGCCATGTATTTTCTCCCTGACATTTCTTCTTTTCACTATCATCTCACTTCCTCCATTATTTTCTTTGATGCTGCTGTATGTTTTGATAGTGTTTCCACTGTTCTTTTATACTTACTTTCCATTCGTTGTGTTTTCCTTTGTTCTCTAGCAACTATTTTTAACTTTCTTTTTCTCTCACTCCATTACCATCATCGTGCCTCTTCCCTTCTCACATTCCTCAGTTCTTTGAATCATTTCTCAAGTATGCTTATCATTCCTAGTCTTTATGCATTTTCTTCTCTAGTAGTTTTCCATATGAGATAAGTACACATACATGTGTGTGTATACGTGTGTATATACATGTGCATACATGGCTGCTTTCTTCCAACCACAGAGAGTCAGCCTCACATGCACACATCCCTGTGGATGCACATGTGACTCCTCAAGGGTTCTTCTGACTTCTCACACATTCAGGACCTATTATTGACTCTGGCGAGGCTTCACTTGAAGCCTCACCTCAGTCCACTCAGTGTGAAGGGCAAAACCTAGGGAGTAACTGGGAGAAGAGCAGTATCTGTGCTTTGTTTTCCTCTTGAGGGTGAACAGGCAATAGCAGAAGAAGAACCAGCAAGTGTGGCAGGTGCATCATGAGAGATTTGGGCCGAGGATCCCTGTGCAAGATGGCAGCAGCATTAAAGGTTGCTAGTGGTGGTGGTAAATACTGATCCAGCACGACTAGGAAACAGTAAGGGAAAGGACTGGTTTACTTTGCTCCCACTGGCTTGCCCGTGGTGGGAAGCTCTTATTTGTGACCTAGCAGGTAAATGTCCTCAGTGAGACCTACCAGTGTGTGGCCTGGAGGCCAGAGTCCAGCATTAAAGCTATACCAGATCTTAGAGTCCAAGATACTGCAGCTTATTTATGCCAATGAGGAGTCCACCCCCTTTGTAAAGTACATTGTTTAAAGTATCATGCAACTGTAAAATAATATTTATATGAAGTAAATCTTGTTGACTTCCCTTTCAACAACAACAGCAGCTGTTAATCAAATACATGTTTCCTCAAAAAGTCTTTGAAACCTTGGGAAACCCCAAAACCCCTTCTGCCTGAAACTGCTGTTCTTGAAACTGTCTCCTGTTCAGAGCACGGTCCTTTCTTTCTTTCTTCTTGCCCTCTCTCCAGCCAGCATGTGCAATGAGAAGCAAGGGCTGCTGCTTTGCGAGCAGCATAGCGGCCCTAAAGCTGGCATTCAACATGTCCCTTTGTGCCTGAGGGAAACATACTCTAAAAGCCTGAGGAACTAGAAGTAAGGGCAAGGACATAACCTCTTTTTTCTCTCTGAGCCAGTTTTTTGTGCTTGTGCTGCTGCTGACTTTGCCCTCTGCTCTTTCTGGGGAAGGGGCAGAAGCGCCTATTTATTTTCTTGCGGTGGTACTTCAGGGCTCTGCTATCACCTGCAAGCAGAGTCATTTGCAAACAGGCTGTATCGCTGGGGAGCAGAAATGTGTTTTTTTTAAACCTTAAGCAGATTTATAGTCTGGTTTCCTGTCAGATCTTTGCATTTTCCTTCCCCGCCCCTCCCAGGCTCTGACACACTTTTTCTTACTTTCTGTGTCGCTCTTTGCTCATTCTGACACCGGGGCGCTTGCATCCTTTATTCCTGATTCTTCCTAAACTTTTGGCACTTCAGAGGCAAAGGGAGTGTCTTGCTTTTTGTATTTCCTTTACTTTTCAACAGCTTCAGAGCACAGATAACCTCTCCAGGACTGCTGGAGAGAGACAGTGACAATTGCATGGAGGCGACGTAGGGAGTTTCAGCCTGCAGCAGCTGCAGCAAGGCAGCCCCGGTCACTCATGAGCACCCAAGGTAAGGAAAGCAGCTATCAAATCAGCTCCACCTTACTGCTGGTTAGGATAGCACCTGATTCTAATCATACCGGTTCCCCTTTCACCTTTCACTTTTTTTGTGTTCATTTTCAAGAGCACGTTTCTTTGAGAATGGTTATGTTAGCTCCTTCCTTGCACTCAACAGGTCTAATTGTACCTTGCACGCACAAATATTTAGAGCGCGGGGTTCAGTGAAGCAAACAGGCTGTAGCTGAAGGTGCACATATGTTTGCAAATAAAGTGTGCACTGGGAAGGAGAATGGAAATGGAGGTCTGGAGAGGGGAGATGAAAGGACTAATTGTGAGCAGTGGCCTCTAGGGAATTTCTGTTTCTACCCATGGTATGTTGTGCTCTACCTTTACTTTAAATCTCTTCACTGGGCATTTATGCTTTCTATCAAATAACAAAATCTTTCTCCTTTGTTTTTTTTTTCTCTTTGAATTTGTTCTTCTCACTTCCTTTAGTCTTCTCTCAACCCTGATGTATCTCTTACTGACTTTTCCACCATCTTTTTATGTCTATTTTTCATCAAGCATAATTCTGTATAACAAATGTTCCTCTTGCCCCTTTCTTTGCCTTCCCTCCCCCTCCTCTTTTTTGCCTGTGCAATAGACTGTACATCCTGCCCCATGTTCTTAATCTTTCTCTCCTTCCACCCTGTCATTTCCTTCTTCTCTGTCTTGTGTTCCCCTTTCCCATTGCTCCTCTGGCTTCTCACACGCACTACTTCCTGCCCCATCTCCTTTCTCGTGCACACAGCGTACATTGCTGCCCCGCAAAGTTAATTTTGCACACACAGTGGTGTTGTCTCTCTGCTGAATTGTCCTTGCACACACATGCTGCTTTCCTGTCTACCCTTTCTCTCTTGTACGCATGCAGGATTTGCTAAACAAGTTCCCATCCCAAAATACCAGACTCTTATACTTGCACAGCTTCCTTCCAATTCTCACACTCATATCTGGTCATTCACAACAAATAACCCCTGTCGTTCTGACTCTGTTTCTTTCTGTCTCATGAACAGAATTTTCTAACACCTCTAACACACCATAGCTTCCTTTCTACTTATAAATACAGCCATCTCTGACATAGTTCTTTCTATCGCTCCTCTTTCTGTCATCTCGCTCCTCCTTAAGTCCTTACCCCAATCTTTCAGCAGGTTTCTCCATCTCTTTTTGTCTTGATGTTGACTTCATATTGGAAGGAGCCACTGGTCTTAGTCTCTGCTGTCTTAGCATCCCCCCTGAGTACCTGCAGGGGAACTGGAGGAAGTGTTGCAGTCTTTCAGCTTCTCTTTCCTTCGCAGAATATGCAAGCTGCAGCAGAGTAAGAGCATAAGAGTGGGAGTGAGTGTGGATAGAGAAATGGGAGAGCACAATCCAAAATGTTTTTTGAAAATTGTAAAAATGGTTCTAGAGGAGATACTTTCTTCTAAGTGATTATAAGCCATTTTACTAGCCTAAATAAAGCCGCAGTCTGCCTGCCCCAATGCCGAACTTCTGCTCTGACACTGAGGTAGTTTTTGTCCTGCTGATTTGAAACTCCCTTGGAGTTTCAAATCTCAGAGGTAGAGGTTCTCTACAGTAATACTATGGTGGGAGTAACTTTGCTCCTAGGATCTGGAAACAGCTCATTTCTTCTATACTAGATATATTAGTGAGTCTCAAAGATCAAACATGGCTAAAAATTGCATCCAAGAACAATAGCTGGTATTATTGCCTGTTTAAGTTTGTAAGCTTTGAACCAGATACAGCAAAGAAATAAGTTTCTTTGATGAAGCCTTTTTGCCTCACATTCTGAAGCAGGACTATTGGGACTGAAGATTTATTTCTAAGAATGTTCTGATGTGGGCTTTTGAGGACTGAATAAGGATCACTTATTAAACTCAGTCGAATTAATAAGAGAATTATTATGTAGGCGAATTCTGTTAACAATCTACCCCATCCATCTTCTTAAAAATTGTTCATCTCCTTATGGGTGAAAGAAGCCTAAATTTTATGTTTGCAATTATAATATATCCTTTCTGATTCAGAGCTATCAAACTGTGGCCTTTGAGCTATGAACATTCTCTTCTGAATGCAGAAGCAGCTACATCATAATATCTTTGTCTTCTGGATCTTGTGAAAAGTCCACAAACCTAGAATGACAAAATAAAAGAGATGTTCATTTTATTCATACAGATCTAATATGACTCTTTCCTACTCTGTTACAACTCATCCTGTGATATGAAAAGTTCTTGTGTTTCTTTTAGTCATTCTGCAAAACTTGTATGATGATCTTGTGCTTTGTTTTTACAGTATTCTGTGCCCCCAGAACTGTCCCTGTTCTGATGCCTTGGTATGTCCCAAAAACAAACTGGCTGAGACAACTTCCCTCTCTTTTTCTCTCTCACTCTTTTTTTTTTTTTTTTCTCCATCCTCGTAATTTGCCACAGGTTGAGTTAAAAATTGTTGAAGCTGGGTTGTGGCAGTTGCAAGGGGACAAGGAGCCAGAGATAAATTCTTTTCACTCTAGTACCTTGGGTCTAGAGAGAGATTTCAGCTAGAAAGAACATGAACACCTTCCATCCTACCAAGCAAATTCCTGTACTGGGAGGTGCTCCCCCAGAAAAGAGATTCAGAACCTCATGTTAACTCCCTGTTCATATGCAGAGAGTTCCTTCCAAATAGATTTAGCTCTGAATTAAGAGAAAAATAAACTTTCAACATTCATGAGAAGAGAATGGTCTGGCTGCATGTGCCTCTGTTAAAATTAGAAGCAATTTGAACCTTCTCTAGAAGGATGTAACCCAAATAACTGTGAATATGTGGAAGAAATCTGAATGATGTAATGCTGTAATACGGAGGATGTCTGTAATATACCAAATGACCTAGTTTGTACTGGTGCTTGGACAAATTTTTAATCAGTTATATGGCATGATTGCCTTTGCTAACAGACGATGAATAATTAGAGATCTCTGTTTCTCCCAATATTATGTCTATATTACTGAAAAAGAACAAACTACCCACTTTTTAGCAGATTGCTCAACTTTCTCATTGGTATAGAAATGGATGTGCCATGAAATCTGAATATTCCCCTTAAGTGTAGTCATTAAGGTTGTGTAACTGATGGTGGAATTTGACCTCTTGTAGCTTTCTTTGTAAGTAGCCTCCATAGTAATCTGAACATAAAAGAACGAGGAGTATGGGGCCAGCTCTTGTGACTGAAGTTGGTGAGTAGAACCATTCGGTGGCCTTACCAAGCTGAGTGGAGTTTTTCCACTGATATCAGCAAGATACGATTTTGCCTTGGCTTTTTGTCCCTGTTGCCTGTAGGATGTGGACTGCGTTCCCGGAATGCTCTCTTCTTTGCAGAGCAGAGAGCTCTGTCCGCAGCGAGTTTGCAATTCCTTTTTCAGAACAAATGGTGGGGTTTGCTCAGGTATACATATAAGAAGATTCTCCATCTCCTCCCTTCCCCCAATCTCTCTCTCAAATGCTGCTTTCACCCTGTAGTCCGGGTCATTTATTTAATAGCAATGAACATTTTCAGGAAGGTAACCTTTCTGCTTGTGATTTGTTCAAGGACTCTGGAATTATAATGGTTGCTGTCAAATGTATATAATTGGTCTCTGTGGCACACATCCAACAAGTAATAAAAGCTTCTTTCTCTGCTTCTCCGGTCAGTATTCTCTCCCTATATTACCCTCTTACTTTCACCCCTCTCAGGCAAAAAGAGACCGCAGTGCTAGTCTGTTTTAAGTGCAATTTGACAGAACAGCATGTCTGCCATATAGCCAGACATAGCGCGTCCCAGCTGTGGGTAGTGGATTACTCCTCGGCTGGAGACTGTCACACTGACTTTAGTTAAAGTTAAATGTGTTTTCTGGACTTTCATTCTGAACGCTTCTCTTCCCTTCATACTCTTCTGACAAATATTTGGACTCTAGGAACGATAGGAGTTTGTGAGCACAGTAACCTACCATAAATTCACATGCTTAATGATCTACAGGGGACTGCATTTAAAATTTTACCAGCAGGTCAAACCATTGTACTTTTTTATACAAAAAGCAAACACATAGCTTTTTTCCACAGCTCATAAAAGTACATTACTAATAGCACCAAAAACTGCCAACATGTTGTGCGTTGTATACTATCATTGCTGAACTTGTAGTGAAGCGAATATTCTTGTTATATAAGTCTTGCAAAACCTACTTTATCTTCAGCGCTAGATGGGGCATTTTTTTCTAATGCTGTCTACTTCAGTGAATCTGTTCAGCAACTCAACAGGAAAGAGGAATTTGTCAAACCTCACTGGAAATCTATCAGAAATGTCAAACTAGATGTTATAGCATTCTGTTTTTGTCAAAAGGTTAAATGTATATACTGCTGTGTATGTGATATTATTGGTAGTAATTGTTGCCTCCGTGAATTTCTCTGTACAAAGTAACAGTGTGTAGTATTAGCGGATATGTTTGTTCTGGTCCCTCAGGTCCATTTGGCCTTACGTAAAGATAGCTGTTACTCACACTAGTCTGATAGTTCGCTGTAGTTCAGGGAAGGAGCACAGCTTCCCTGGAATCACGGAAAGACTCCCACTGGCCTCCCTGAACGCTAGTTGTTGGCTGGCAAATTTTCTTCAGGTTGTAACTGAGGCACTGAAGAGTAAATTTAACATAGGGTTTCTGCTTAAAATGGGATCAGTATTTTTTTCTATATGAATGCAGAAAACACCATATGCTAACAGTACATATTTGGTTATCATTACCAGTTAATGGATTGTTTCCACTTCATTTTTTATGGCTCTACGTGTATAAACATTTCTAATCTAGCTGTGCCCATACTTGTAATCAGTGTGAGTACGCTTAATAGGTTGTTACACACTTCTAATATATTTGAGCACAAAAGCAAGTTCCTCCACGGTTTGAAACAGCAATAAAGAAACCTTTCACATGTTTCCCTCTGTGAATTCTGAATCCTGAGCAAAGTGGGAGAACACCTTCAGCTCTTTTTCTAAAGATTACTGTGAATACATTTCATTTCTAATCTGCAGTGCAACTAGTGATTGAATCTCTTCTCCTTGATCATCAACCTAAAGATTATCACATTTAAAAGATCATTTGAAGGCTTTTGGCTTTTAACAACCCAGTTAAAATATCAGTGGCATTTGCCATTCATTGACCGCACTAGTCTGTTGCATGAAGACTGTCTGTGTTTAAGAAACATTTCCTCCCTGCTTGCAACTTTCCATGGATCCTCTCCAAAGTCCACTGGTACATCCCAGTCTTTTACAAGAATAAATCACAGTATCCAGCAGCTGCTGCCTGCACCTCTGTCCATCGGCTTTTTCTGAAAGTAGCTGCCATTCTATCTGTTTTTAATAGTTTATAAAGAAGTACTTGGTGAGATCATCAAACTCATTTCACTAATGACTTGCTTGGACTGAAAATATAAAACTCCACACACTTTTCCCACCTTCTTTACTATTTCTGAGCTGTTCATCCCCCTGGGAGAGCAAAGTTTCTCTGCTGTTACACTGGTATTATCTCCCTTCACACTTTCTGCCAAAATAAGACAGAATAATTCTCAATATTGATGTATTTAAACAGATTTTTGGCATGTTTTGTCCTTCCAGTAACATATTCCTGTTTTTCCAGTTACATATTTTTCAGGAAGACTCTAGGCTAACATAATTTATTGTAGACGGTTTAATTTCCTTCTGTCTTTTATTCTCTCATTTTTGCAATTTATGCCATGAAAAATATTAATGCAGTATGAAACAAAAAAATATTTAAGCTTTTGTCTTAGGCCAGAAAAGAGTGTATTTTTCTTCTGCTTTAGTTGTTAGAAAAAAGGTGAAGGAGTATTACATTTCCTGTAAGGCTAGAAACACTGAATCGGTTTCTTTTTAATCTGAAATTCTGTGATCAAAAGGAAAAATGAGACTTCGTGGTCATTTTCATATGGAGTGTTACAGTAAAGAATGGACTTGCCCATATCCATAGCAAGAGTAGTATGAGGCAGTTTTGCTGGGTGAAATGCTATTGACAGGGAGGGACACCTCCACTGAATGTGCAACTAGGGTTGCACATCTGGGAAAGTAGACTCCGGCTCGATAGTTACTTTAGTAGCCCTATGAGAATACAGCATCAGGAAGGATGGAACTTTTCCACCTGCAAAGAACAATTGGAAAATGGTAGGTCTGAGGCAGAAATCATCAGGCTTTGAATGCCACTTTGAAGGCTGTGAAGTTAATGACAAGCTCCTGATACATTTTAGAACTATCTATCTGCGATGCAGATGAACTCAAACTCGTTGCAGTTGTATCATTATAGCTTGATAACAGTGCATAAATCCAAAGCTATTTTAGCAGGATAGTGTTAGGAATATTGGATGCAAGCCTATTAAATAGATAATGTTATCAGCACAGATTTAAATATGGTCTGTGCACAAAGGCACTGGAACAATAAAGATAATTTAACATTCTAATACTGTGAGAAAAAGAACATGAGAAAAGGCAGAGGATGGTTTATTACCAATATTCTGGTCCCCACCAGAAATCCCAGGTCCCCTCTCTACCTTCAGTCCATCCCTTTCGTCCGACTTGCCTGACTTGTCTTGTTTTACATCTGCTTTCCTCTTCTCTTTTGCTTTCCCGTTCCTCTTTGATTCTGGTTACTGTCCCACAGAAAGTTGTTTTCTCAGGTGAACGAAAATAACTAACAAATTTCTCTGCACAGCATGCTTCAGAACTGACTGATCTTAAGAGGAATGAAGCAATGCATCAAGCACAGGAAATGAAAAAATCAAGAATCAGAGGGAAGGCAGAGATACTATAGGCCATCTTGCTCTAGCAGAGCTTCTAGACCTCACTGACAAAGTAATACTTTCATCTGGGGGATTCTTCTACATTCTTTTCTTTACGTCTCATGGAGAATGTTTAACACATACAGCTGAGTGTAGTAGGAGAGGTGGTTGTGCTGTGCTTCAGCCATAGTGGTCCAATATTGATTCTCTGTTGTCCAGACATTCGGCAACCGTAAAAGTCAGATCAGAGCATCAGACTGTGGGCTGTGCAATGCCACATCCTAGCTGTTCTGCATTATGCTCTTCATGTCTGGAAGTGGGTTATTTCCCACCTTCCTCTCCACCTCACATGGAGACAGTGAACTGAGCAGACTCAAAAGAGAAATGCATTCCGCCCTGGATTTGGCCTCAGGCCCAACAGGAGACATGCAGCTGTTCGCTACACAAACCAGCAATCCTTATTTCCTCCAGAGAAAAAGTGGTGAATTAGGTAATTTTTCTGATGGTTGGATGTAGCTTATGAGCCACCAGCTGGACCAGACTGCCCAGAAAATGAATGCCAACATTGCTGGCTGAGAGCTAAAAGCTGAATATAGGAATCCCAAAGGAGAATATGGTTATTGCTTTCAACTTGCGTTATGTTTTACTAGAATTATCCATTTCAGATCCTCAAATCGTTAAGTGAGAAAATGATTCCTTTTTCTCCTTGCTAGAGTGAGTGACATCATAAATATTAGACAGAAGCATAAAGGCTGGTTCCAGGAATGTGAATCGGGATGAGTGTCAGTTAACTGTTTACAGTGACTGACATCACCACTGCAGTGGAGATGCTGGGAAGTTTGTATATTGGTTTTTGATTGTTCAAAGCAAGTTAGTGGCCCTCACTCACCTCGCCTTACCTTGACAACTCACCACATCAACGTAATTGCTAATAAAATGCCCAGCATTTGATGAGTCAGTCTTGATGATAAGCACCTTTGGGTCTGGCTGTTTGCCGTTCCTAGTGAATGTGCAGGTGCTCAACAGCAATGTAAAATTTTCCTGAAATGTATAAAGTTAGGCACAATACAAATTGGTAGCAACTTTTGACAATTTTCACCCTGCATTTTCAGTAAAAGTTGTTAGAGGACAGCAAGAGGCAGAATTATATTTTTAGCAGACATTCTTTGTTTCTTTTTACTTTTCTGAGATCAGATTTCAACTCACTGCGGCTGAAACTTTGCTGAATTTTATTTTTCTGATACGACTTCTATTTTTGAGTGATTAAAAATTGTTGAATTTGTGGAGTGGTTACCAGGGTATTAGCTGAACGTTGCAGTATCTCTGCTTTCCTTTCAGATTCATTGCAACTGCTGATTCATTGCAGTTATGCAGGACAGCATTCTGAAAGTGCCTAAGCAGCTTCAGCCCCGAGACTGTGGTTATGCATCTGACAGCAATCCTTCTTAAGACCTGACTTTGGCTGCTAGTTACTGCTTTTGCACTATCTTTTATCCTTTCTTGACACAAGCATTTGTAGGGTCATGTGGTGAGCTGGATGAAGAAACTAATCCAGCTGAAATCTAACCCTGCAAAAAATGGGTTGTTTTCAGCTGGATCAGCTCTGCCTTTGCAAAGCAGGAATGAGTAGCCAGGTGAGGCAAAAGACTCTTTTTCCAGTCTCCAAAAGCTGTTAAACTCCAAAAGGTGTCAGACTTATATCCTGGAGATCATGTCCATTAATGAGAACATAGGCTCCTGTGTATCTATATTATTTTTGAAAAAAGGACATAGGTAAGTTGGGCTCTTTTTAAAAACTTTACCATTACTTTTACCCTTGTTTCTGATATCTTTTAAAAGACAAAGAACATAGACATCAGAAAGGTGAAACTTCAGTTCCGTGACTTAAGAAAAATGATAGTCAATGCTGCTGTTATATAGTCTTAAAATACTACATCGTATTGCAGTACTATAAGGTTGTCAAACAGTGATTAAATAGCAAAACAAATTTCCAATAGCATTTAGATATAAGAAGGCAAGTTAGTAATGGAATGTCAAGACAGAAATGAGCTTTTAGGATTTATTTGCTTGTGTCAGATCTTTGATGTTACTTAAACTTAGCCAGGCTTTTTTATATTGGAGTTCTCTCTCCTGTTTTTCTGCAACTGGTAATATTTTGCATGGCACTTTTTGCCCTTACGTGTGCCATGTTATCCGTTGCTGTCAACAACTGTGTCGGGATATCCTCAAAGAGATATCATAATGGAGTAGTCCCTTTTAAGAAATTTAAGTGTGATTATGCTGCAGTGAAGAATTAAAATCCAGATCCTTGAAAGGGGTTTCTGGTATCTAGTTTTCAAAGCATATAACTTATTTATTGACAATGGAAAGCAGTAAAAGTTGCATATTTCACTCCTAGCAGGTGAAAACCAGTAAAGTCACTTCTTTCTTTGTAACTCCATTTTCGTTACTTCCATTCCCCAGTCTTCCTTCTTACAGCTTTCTTAGGTCTAAGCAGGCAGGGTTACTAGAAAGGAAAGGGTTAATGCAAGGGGAGAGAAGTAGTCAGGATGTCAAAAGAAGGTATATGGCTCTCCCTCCAGCTTTTAACTTTCTCAGAACCTGCATTTTTCCTGCTATACGCAGGAACAAAAGTGAAGACAGAGTCCAGAAAATGAATTGTTTTTAAAGACACTTCTTGCAGCTTTTCATCAGAGTATAAACAGAGACTGTCGCTTCAGCTAGGGAGACTCACTGATGAGAGATGGAGTGAAATAACTCGGGGCATAGCAGGACAGCTGATCGTCAGAATCTGTGGACTGTGAGAATCTGTGGTTTTGACAATGTGGCCACGAGTGTCATTTACCTACTCTGTCCATGGATATGTACAACTGGCCTGAAAATACTGCTGTACTCATTGGGCCTGCAGTGAAAACTGAGTGGTCTTTTTAAAGCATTATGTGGTCCTCAAGTGAAAAGTAGTCTGACAGAGCATCCAAGAAAGCTTCACGCTGTCCCCGAAACACTTCTGTCACGCTACATAGAACACTGCTTGTTTGTATAACCTCTGCTTTCCATTACTGATCATGAGAGCTGCTGGTTTTGTCACATTGCAAGGCAGTAAGTTTTTATAATGCTGCAACCACATTCTGGATTTTTCCAGCTTTGAAGTCACATCAGGGACTGTACAAGAATTAAAATCTTATCCACCCAGGAGTTACCAAGACCAGCACTAATAAAGCCCTTTTTACCCCAGAGAATGCGTTGAGATCAACTAAAGGGCATGCCCACACACAAAATTACTCCAAAAACTTTACTTGCAGTCCAGGAATCATTAATAATTACTCTCTCTCAGGACAGGTCCTGTAAACACTTCCTCCCACACTAATTTGCTGTGAATAATTTCAGTGTGAGTATAAGCAGAAAGTACAGTTTTGTGGTTACTATAGTTTGTCATTCCTTTCAGAGCTCTCCCACGGTACTTGCCCACTTCTCACTGAGCCCTCCTTTAGTGATGTTCTGTTTTTGGTGTTCCTTCACCAAGGCGTCTCGTGGAGCAACAGTAAAAGATCGCCTGTCTCTTGTTACCTTCACCTCAGGTGATCATCTGCGTTGCTGTGCAGGGACTTGTCAAACACATAACCCTGTCAATACAGACGTGGATGGGCAAAGGCAGATCAAGAGCTCTTGTCCTTTCAAGAACTCCGGAGAGAAGCTGGCAGAGGTAACGCACAGAAGACAGAATTTCACCTAGTATTGCCAGAATCAATGCTGGTGTCAGCCTAGGACTCACCTTCTAGGAATGCTAATAATAAAAAGATTGGGTACATTTCCTGTTTTAAAGAGGCTTTTAAAATTCTCCATATGCTTCGTCTAAAAAAAATTCCTTTCGTCTATCTGATGTTTGCAGTACCCTGGAGAATAATTTAAGTTCCTTCCTGTATTGTTTTTATAGGATTTGAAACACTTCTTGACCTGGTTAGCTTGCGACTAAATAGAATTTAAATTCATATCCAACTTGCTCTGCCTTGCCTCTGTTTCTAATCCGGGTTGAACCTCCTCTCTTACTATTCTGTACTTTGCATGATGCTATATCATGCCAGCGTAATTAATGCCATAGAGGATAGAAAGGCCTTGCCATTAAAGAAGCAAACCTGTGAACACAGCGCAGGTCTTGAAAGACCTGAAACTTGAGGTGAGGAAAGCAGGAGTTATGCAGAAGCCAGTTTAACAGTTGTTTTATTTTATGCTTGATGTTCCATCCTTGTGCTTGATTCCTCAGTCTTGTCTTCCATGGTGAGTTCGTTAGCAGTGAGATGCTAATTAAATTTCATATTTATGATTAGAAAATAAAATCATTGGACCCCTTTTAAATAGATTTTTATGGGTTTTGGCTCAGTCAGCGGAGTCAGCAGTATAGAGTCTGCAAGGCAGAACTTAGCAGCTTTGAAAAAAAAGGACAAACAGAGCAAATAATAATGGAAGAAGAGTCTAATCTAAAATCCCATGTAGTTTCTACACTGTATTAATTTTGGAGCATAAGAAAAGTAATTTTTTGCTCCTCCTAGAAATATTGCTACTGATACAGAAAGAACCTTTCTTCTTTTATTAGGTTTCAGAGAGTTCAAAAGTTAAAATTTCATCTAATTCTTAAAATTTTAGTTGTAGTCAAAGATAATATGTTGAAAAGATATTGATCGATCAACAGTATTTACCATCATCTGTTCACTAACAAAATATTTATTTCATGGATTCAGAAGGGTTAGAACTTGCAGGCACTGACACATGGTACCAGGCCTCTTCTAGTGGGAATGCTGGAGAGTTTACACAATGCTGGAGAATCAGAACCACTTAAATACTGCTTCCAGCCAGATTTACGAGTGCTATGTAGAGCCATTTCCTATTCATGTAAAAATCAGCACCTCAAAAAGCTTTAAAGGCTAATTTTTCAAATACTTAGCATTTGAAGAATGCCACAGTCAAGGAAAGATTTTTGAAAGAGTTCAGCTTCCATTTAAGCCTCTAAGAAAGAGCTGAATTTTAATAGTGCTTACTGGTCAGCAGCTCTGTGATTCATAAGGCTGTCTTACCCCCCATTCTTGAGGTACGTCTTGCAAAAATCTTGCCATTTTATTTTGATGCCTAAATGCCACCTCTCCTCTTTGAAAATCTGACCCTAATTATAAGTTTTGGCCTTAAATAGGTGTGAGAAATAGCAGAAATCAATACTCAGGTATGGGTGGGTGTGGCACCTCACCACCCTTTGTATCTTGAAAAATCTTCTCTTAAAGGTCAGTATTTGGGGAAGAGAATCCTGCAGATCTTGTAATTGTAGTATTGCTTACTTATGCATGGCAGCTGGCCATGCTCAAAGGCAAGGTTGTTCACAGGTGGAGTGTGATTCTGACATCATAGTACAGTTTCAATTTGCCTAAGTATTTATTTCAACAGTCAGCAGAGAATTCAATAAAATATAGTCCTTCCTCCTGAGTTTTCCCCATAATTCTCTTTATGTTGGACTATGCTGAAGAGCAACATTCAGGTGAAGGGGGATAGTCAGATTTCTTTCTATTTTACTTTTTTGCTTCTTCGGTCTTTTCCAAAGATACATATTAACTATGAACTGAACCAGCCAGAGTTTTCTGGTGAAAACAGAGTTTTGTCTCTTTCTGTGGTTAGTTAATTCTTCTGAGGTAAGCTTTCCACACCAAAGCTTTGCAGCATCTGATTCTGTATCATCAGAGCAACGAACTCAGTTGTGGATAAAGCAACTGAAGTTACTTATTTGTTCCTTGTAGTGCTTGGAGAGTAGGAAATATTAGAGAATTGACAAGTATTTAGTATTATCTCTTTCCTAAGACAGGAAGACAAAGTCTTATACAGTTTATAGCTTACAGAAGTAAAGTACAGCCCCATTAAGTAAAGAGTCATACAATTTTTCCATGAAGTTGCTATGGAAGTAAATTAAAGCAGCCCTCCTGCAGGATGGGAAGTAATTTGTCTGTTTGTTTTCCTGGGGTTGCTTTCCTTCTCTTTTTTGATTGCATACCTTACAGTGTGGCTTCTTCAGTGACATACAATAGTTAATTGACCCCAGCTGCAGTATCTGCAGGAAGGGAGGGTCTATTTGAGGTACTGTCTCTCTCCTGCTGTATCCAGAACACAGCTCTCTGTGGCTTTAAGAACACTTCCTCTTAGATTTTCCTCTACAATAGCGTCATATTTGAAAGTCACCTACAACTCCTATTCAGAAGAAAGGGGAAGTCGGGCAGCCCCCAGCACCTTTCTATCTACTGTATATAGACAGGAAGTTTGTGAAAAAGAAAGGTGGGTGTACGTTTCCGGAGCTACATGACATAGTCCCACTACACCAGTATGAGAAGGGACAGGACACAGAGCAAGAAAAAGAGGAGGTGGCCAGAAAGCATAGCAGGGAGAAGTCAGTTTGTAAAACAAGTACAGCCATTTCCGTGTGAAAGGAAAATTTTGATTTCCAGTCATACAATACTGAGCTCCTTCTCATTCCTGGTGAGGTTTTGTCCTTCTCAGGCCAAGTTGCTTGTGCTCTGTTGTATACTTTTCTTGTCAAATGGCATCCGGTTTTCTTCTATGTGTTTTGTGTTCTGCTGGCTGACAGTTTCATGTGGCTTTAGGCAAGCCTAAGAGGATAGAGAATTTTGTCAATGAGCCAGTCAAATGGCCATCGAAGTCCATCTCCATGGCACTCTGTGGCTGAATGGAGCTTACTTCTTTCAGGGACTTTGAGGTGGAAAGACTACTGATACTTGTTATGTAGCACACACAGGTCAATCTTCAAGCAGCAATCCAGCTAGCATGTGCCAGGAAACAGTTTCTTCTCTAAAATTCAGATGTATTTTAAAGGAATATTTACAAATAGGTTTACTAAATGAGAAAAGGTATCTGTTTTATCTGCCTGAAGTTCTATAGTTACATAAAATGAACAAAATGCATATGTGAATAATAGCAATCATCACCCTTAGGAGACTGGACAGTGTTTGATCCAGCAAAATAGATAGTACGTTGTTAAAAGCTAAACATGAATGGATAAGTCTTCACAGAGCTAGGTGTGGCACCATTATATCTTAGCACAATGCACTTCAGATGTTTAACTGAGTCATATTCTCATCACAGGAAACACACACTGGTGTTAAAATGCGACAGTTTGCTTTTCTATTGTTTTTCTGGTATTTGGAGTATTATTGTCTGCTACAATCGATCTCCATATGAAGATTATAAGAATTGGCTTCTTATTTGTTCATTCTTTGTATTTTGGGTGTTTTGTCTCACCCAGCTTAACTGTAGGACTTTTAGTACAGGATTCTGTTTCCTTTTTCTGTGGTGTTATAAAGCTTGATATATATAATATCATTTGCAAATATTCTTGGGCAATGGTGAATTACAATGAGGTTACCTGGCAGTTTTCAAGTCTGAGATATAGCCTTTTCTTTGTAAGACTGGCCTACACGTTTACGGTCAGTTGTTGCTGAATGTGGAGATTGTTAAACTAATATGCAGTACTCCCATCTAATGTATGCTGCATTATTCTTTGACTGGGGATGAGAGTATCACCTATGAGGAATCGTTGTCTGACTGCATGGAAGGCATTCTTTGAAGGTTTTTTTTTTTCCTGTTTTTTAACTTGTGCAACATAAGAGTTTGTAGAGAGTGTAAATTTTTAAATAAACAGAATGAGTGGTTGTTTTGTATGGCACGGCTAGGTTTCTTTTTCTTTTCCTCAGTGTTGTGTGACTCATTGCATTAATAGAAGTGAAGTGTTGGTAATGCTGATGAGAACTAGGTGATATGTGCAAGTGTTAAGTGAGTTTCATAGGTATAGATCGGCTAATGAATCTTTGTCCTTACCAGCTTCTTACATAGCTCAGTCTATGCAAATTACTCGTGAACCATGGTGTTCTGTACCAGAAAAAGTGTTGGGTTTTGTAATGTGAGTGCACATTTACTGGGACCTAGCCTACGATCATCAAAGCCATTTGCATGTATGGCTGACTTGAATTTTGAATCCAAGGCTCCAGATCTGAGGGCAGGAGCTCTCCTAATTGCACACTGCTACTGCTACCTGCTTACCCCGAATTGTGCCTCCTCCTCCTCTTAAGCTAGTTAGAATCTCTTTAAATTGTAAAAGCGGAGAGTCAGTCTTAAGAAAAAATTAACCTGGAACCTAGTAGTGACTTTTGTAGCATTTGTTGGTCCAGCACTCTCACGAGTGAGCCCTTGACAGCCTGAGGGTGGCAGCTTCTTTTTTTTATCTTTGCTTTTAGCGCACATAAGTTGAAAGGAAATGCCCATGTCAGTGGCTAATGCTGCACTCAAGGAAAAAAGGACAGACATATACATAAACGTATTTGTACTACGTTAGCATAGTGATTTTTGTTGTCCTTCTCATCATCATGCATAGCAGCGTGGAGGATGTGTAGATTAAAGCATTTATTGAATGTCAGGCTTTCAGCTCTCCACTGCTACTTTGCAAATCCTTTTAAATAAATGCACTAACCGCATTCCTGTGGTAAATTATTTATTTAAATTATTGTGCCATTATCTTGATTTGCATGCTCAGAACTAGCATTAATTTCTAATGTGCTGGGATCTGTGGCAGGGCCTTTCCTATTGCATACAACCTTTATCCCTTCATTTGCTTTGCACCCCATATTCCTTCCTTTTGCCTTTACTATACCCCTGTTCTCTTCTGTATCTCACGTCTGTTCCTCACTTTCATTCTTTCTATGTATTTCTCCTTTCTCTTTTTTCTTTTTTCCTGTTCCCTTTTGTTTCCTTTTACCCTTGTCCCCTCCATTTCTCAACCCCAAATCTCCTCTTTCTTTCTCCTAATTTTTTTCTCCATCCCCATTCACTCATCTCTCTCATTGCTCCTTTACTTTCACAGATATTATCGGTTAATTATCGCTCAACAGAATAGTATCTGTCTAAGCACCGGTGTAGACATTGCTGTCTGAAGGGGCAAATCTCTCTGCATTGGCCATGAAAGGAATCTAAGGAACTAGTTGAGCCTGGAAACCAAACTTTAGAGGGCATTTCAAGGTAGAAGTCTAAAATGGTGAGATGAAGTTCTAGACATGCCCATTTCCTTTCCATTGACTACAGAGAAACTCGATTTCTAAGTTAAACTAGATGCCTAATTAAAATTGGTGAGATGCAACCACCCTCTTTCTTCTTTTATAAATTCTCTCCTCTGTCAGTAGAGCTCAGATGGTATGTGTTTGAGCGAGCTAGAGACATCTCCACTGTACGGAGAAAATAGAGTGACACAGAGAAAAAGTGACAAAACGGTCAAAACATCATTACTACACTTCTTTATGTTATTTGTAAAGGAGAATTTTTCCATTTTCTTTGTTTATTATTGATAATGTATGTTCTACAACCAAATCTGATTGGATGTTGCATGTCCGGGGCTGCTGTGGGTTTGCTATTGAGACAAAATTAGTCATTTCCTTCCTGTATGATAATATGATAAAAACTCTTGAAGTTCTGAAGCTAGCAGACTTGAAGAGGACATAGACTTTAGGTATTCTCACCAGATGGAGAGCATAGCGAGAAAGCATAGCTCTCAGCCTTTTATGAAGCAGAGATTGTTACAGGTTAATAATAAGTATTAGCACACTGATTAAGGTCTTTCACATCAGTATCTCATTAGACAAAACAACATTTTTAACGTGGGAACAGTTTGTTCCCCCAGAAAGTGATGTATATTTTATAGAAACTCATATGCAACTTCAAAAGCAGATGAAAAGCTAAATGTAATAGAAAGTGTGGAATCAGTGCAAGGATTGCTCAACTGTTAAGTAATATTATCCTTCAGTACTGAAAAACTAGTCTGCCTTTGTTGCATACAGTGTTTTCCGGTTTAGGTGATACCAAACAAACCATTGGGTTTAGTGCACTAATAATAACTGTAATTGATCCTTGCTTTAGCTATCCATTACCCCTTCTCTAGGATAGTTTTATGTGGATCTGATCTTAGACAGGAGAGTAACTGAAGTCAGAGTAAGAGATGATTAAGGAGAGCTCCTATAATATTAATTCTTCTGGTCCTCTTCTGTTAGGATAGGGATATTGATTACAGACAAATCTCCTCCGAATAATTCTATTGTTTTTTTTTTTCCTTAGAACACGGATACTGAATAAGAGTAACATGATAGAATTCTTTATTTCTTTTCCTCTCAATCTGTTGTTCTTGAAGTAATAGTCACGAAAATGAGGGGAATTTTCTTTCCCTCTCTGCTTGTAGAAGCAAGGTGAATAGGCCTCCAGAGTCCTTTGAACCAGCTAGGGAGTTCGTTTTCGTTATCTCTCCCTCTTTTCTGCACAGAAAATGGGAATAACATTTATGACTATGGACATCTAGCTTCACTGAAGATCTAGCTTTACCTCACTGAGCCCTTGCAAGTCATTTAATGGTTTTATTTTTCTTTGTAGGTTATGTGTAACAGGATGATTGACCCAATGGAAGTGGACATAAAATATTTATGCTAAAATAATCTCATTTTATGTTTAAAGCTTCCTACTATTCTACTACTTTGGTACCTCTGTTTCTATGATTTTTTTTTTTTTTATATTTCATTGAAGCTGTGGCATTCAGTAGGCTGGTTGAATCTTTTGTATAAAGAGGAAGTTCTGATGCAGAATGGTTCTCTCCATGTCAAGCCTCTGTGGAAACCTCCTGAACCTGAGAAAAAACTTCACTGTGAGGGTGACAGAGCATTGGAACAGGTTGCCCAGAGAGGTAGTGGAGTCTCCTTCGCTGGAGATATGCAAAACCCGTCTGGATGTGATCCTGGGCAATCTGCTCTAGAGGACCCTGCTTGAGCAGGGAGGTTGGACTAGATGATCTCCAGAGGTCCCATCCAACCTAAACGATTCTGTGATTCTGTGAAAACAGCCAAATCTATTCAACAGTGCTTCTGGCTGCAGAAAGTATTCTAAAGTCTGAAAATCTGAAGTAATAATCCTTTGCCAACAATAAATGTTTTTCTAGGGCCTCCCATCTTGGCAGTTCCAACAGTTTTGCAGTCACTAATGAATGAGTTCTACCTTTTTAGAGATACTTCTTACGAGCCTTGATTTCAGGTGGGGACACTGAGGTGGAAAGAATATAAAGCGTAAATTCTCAAAGGCAGATTCAAACTTTGTTTCCTCTCCTTTGGGTGTCCAGATTTAGACACCTGTATGGACAAAATTTGCAACTATAGTTAAGCAAGTTTAGTCGTCTTAATCAATATTTAACCTTTTTAAAGTTGATTTTCAGTACCATTGAGAACTGTGGCCAGCATAATTAGAAACGTGCTAGTCAGCGTCTCTGAATACCAGGAATGCAAAAACTGCTCTCCTGTCTCCTTACGCAAAGGAATGTAATTTCCTTATCACACTTTAAACTCTTTCTTCTAAAATTAAAAATAGTTCTTAATCCCGTCGTGGTTTTGTGGTTCTGATACTGCACATCTACATCTATCCATACATGTAGCTTTTGACAAAAATCACTCACCTGTGTGAGGTACTAATACAAACTTGAGGGAGAAAGGTCATTGGCCTGTTTAATCTAGAGATATGCGCAGAAAGAGAATGTAATACAACATACCCTCAAAATGTTAAGGGTAATGACATACACAGTTTTAAAATGTTTTTATTTTTATTTTTGCTTTAAAGTGTGATAGTTTATATGCAATCATTTTCCATTTTGCATACATATATTTAGTATTTAGAGTGAACAAACCTGGGTTTATATTAACTTATAATTTACACAAACATTTTCTGTGTTGTGGTTTCTTTTTAAATACTGCCAGTCTGTGAACATCTGTGAAAAATGCAGAAGTCCAAAACATTCAAATAGTTTACTCCTTCCAAAATAAACTTCCTCCTGCTCCTCGGTATGAAGACAACACCCTTTTTCATATTTCACAACGGAGATATCAAGAAATCAGCAGAGCTAGCTAAAGCCCCCATTTGCAGTCTGCTGCATGGCAATTTCTCAGTATCGATAGGCTGACAAGACTGTGGTGCAAGGGGATGCAAATAATTAAGAGGCTGAGGGGTTAATTTCTGCACCATTATGAAATGAATCACAGAAGTGAAGCTTTTGATCTAACCCAGTGATGAGCACTTTATACAACCCCTGGTTCGGAAGCCTGGGGCTTTATTCCCTTGATCAGTGGAGAGAGTCACTGACATACGAAAAGACGGAGTCTGAGTGAGAACAGAGAATAGCTTTAACTGCAAGGTGATTTGTTCAGCTGGAAAAATATAACAAAAAAATAGCAAACATATAGAAAGGTTCACTTGTCTCTAACAGCCAAGAGAAGGATAGTCTCTGGGAGAGAAAAGGAGATGAGAGGACTAGAGTGTTTCTTTTAATATAAAAAAGGGATCGTCACTTTTATTTGTCTGCATCTACAGACGCAGACCTTTGAAATAGGCGGGACTAGCCAAGTTTATTCCTGGGTTAAGATCTCCTGCAGTTAAAAGCTATCTTATATACTAACTGCTGCAAGGAGCAGCAGGAGAGCAATTTTTTAACTGCTGTGGCAATTCTTACTTCTTTTTGGCTAATGTCTGCTGAAGTCAGTCCAAGTCTGTGCCTTCACACCTGGGATTTGTAGTGGATGCCATAGTATTTCTATGATATATCACAGCTTCTAAATGTGTTAGATTGCAATTCAAGAGATGCTGGAATCAGATACTAGATAATGGTCACGAAGATCAGATGAAATAAGCGACTACGCATTTTAAAGCTTTTTTAATCTGTCATTCCTAATTTTATAAGTGAAAACAATTTTTCTGCAATATCAGCATATGAAGGAAGGAGAGAAACAGGGAATAAGGTGCTTTTAACACCTAGAAACTATATGTGCTGCTGAAAATCTCCTTTTAAAATTCAAGTCACTAATGTAATACCTTTGTTAGTTTCCCACTGGGTTTCAGTTGTCAGATTTGTCTTCTGACCAGCGCACCAAGATTTCAGCCAATCAATCACAAGCATTTTGTTTCCTATTCAGCACTGTATTAAATACTGAATCAAATACATATGTGATCACTATGCAGGGTACTGTACTAATATGAGCTGTTCATTCAGACAGCTTCAGACAATGAAGTTGCCTGAGGGTTATACTCTTAGATCAGTCTGGCCGAAGAAAGAGCACAGAGGCAACAGTCCAAGCTCTAGAGAAGAGAAGAATGCTATATGTTGTATATAATGCCAGCTGTAATCCCTCGGAGAGGATGAGCGACAGCGCAGAGATCTAGCAGAGAGCTTAACTGTTGTTCTGGCAGGGCGTTTCCAGGGTGGAAATCCAAAGAAGGAAGCAAAAGGAAGATTCTGAGATTCCTATGTAGCAACTAGGAGTCACTTCTCTTAGATTATTTTTAAGGGCATTTCTCCTGATAATAGTCTATATTAAATAAGTGTGTGGTGCCAGAAATTTCTTTTCCGTTTAAATCTCTTAGCCACTCATGCGATATACTTAACTAGTTTCTCATTAAATATCATGTCCCCAAAATAATATATGGACATGTTATGTCAGTAAATGAGGGGCAATTTGATAAAGGTATTTTTAATGTCATGTGAGAACTGTATTCATGTTGAGAATTACACCGATGAATGAACTCTTCTTTGAACCATTTGATGGAGAAATTCCTTGCTAATGTCCTGAGGGAACTACTGACAGAGAATGTAATAATTTGGTTCAGTGCACCAAACTAGACTAGAAGAGGTCTTACATTCTGCCAGCTTCAGGCAAGTGTTTCTTTTGTGCTCTGAGGTCCATATGTGAGCTTACTGGTAACCTCCCCAAAATCAAACAGCCTACAACACATGTTTCTTTAGATGCAGTAGAATAGCTGTGGCTGTAAGATGACTAAAGCTCTGCTTTACTACCTTCTATTCCCAAAAGCTCAGCTTCTCAAATTATGTAGCGTTTGTTAATTCACCTTGGAAGTAAAATAGCGTTATTTCCAGAACAACGGTGGAGAGTAAGGTTCATGAGAATCATGAGATTAATCTATTTAATCTTTAGCAGTCCTCCCACCGCTATCTGCTTTATATAGCCTTTTTTCCTGTTTTCTCTGTGTGCTGTTCATTGCTGCAGTGTTGTCTTTACCACATGTAAATACTGGCATTCAGTAAGATTTGTTCCCTTACAATTTCATGCAGTTTGTAATGAGTTCGTAAGCCCAGAGTCACTTTCCCGTAGCAAGAGCCATGTCCCTGTGATTCTGGCTCCCATCAGGCAGGCCTGGTCTTCCTTTCCCTTTGAGGATCATTGCCAGTCCTGGCCTGTTTAATAGCAGACAATGGAGTGCTAAAATCTCAAAGCCATCAGCAGAGCAAACGTTGAAGAAGTGGTTTCTGGGATGTGGAAACTACCAAGAAGAGAACTCTGGGAGAGGTACAAGAGTGAAAGAAATGACAGTACAACCTCTAGTAGTGTTCCCCTAGCCTGTCCGTTGTATGGGAAACCCAAATTTTTCTCAAAGAGATACTGAACCATAGCCTAGGATTTTGGACAGCTTAGGAAGGTCTTTGAAAGCACCAAATAAAGAACAAACATTTTTGTAGGACTATTCTGCATTTAATTATGATAGAAAAACATTCTCAAAAACATTAGTTAGCAGGCTAGCTCTTGCATTTTTAGTTTCCATAATGAGAAGGAGTTAATAGCCCCTAGCAATGTAGATCAATAGCTGGTTCTGCCTGGTGATTTTCAGTGTTACAGTCTGTTTTGCAGCTCCTAAGTTGAAAGCTGAGAAATTTGTAACACAATGGCAGAGTTCCTCTAGTCCAGGAAAAACAAATGTGTGCCTTTTGAGGTCTTTAGTTACCGATTAACAGCAGAGTCTCATAAAGTGCAGCTCTCTTCTCATATGGCCAAAGAACTGCGTGTTCTTACATCATGGTCTCTGATGGGCTAAAGCAACTCTTGAAATAGCAGCTTAACTTCCTTGTGCTGCCTGGATTGTAAGTTCTTGAAAAAGAAAGAATTCAAAAATCAGGCTTGTTTCAAACCTTTACATTTGTTACAGAATTTAGGAGGCAGAGGATTCCAGGTTTGATTTTTGCCAAGTTTCTTTACTACTGACTCACTTTAGTACAAGTTTTCTCCCCTCATTATTGCCTGCCCTAAAACCTTCTTTAATGAGCTGGTCATAGAATAGGAGTTGGCAGGAAATTGCTTAGCAAGCACTCAGAGATCATGTGATAATATTTGCATGAGTCAAGAACATTTTCAAAAATGCTCATACTTATCCATTCATGCACAGAAAGCCAAGGTCCGAACTCACAGGTACTTACATTCATGCCTACGCATCAGTCAATCCTGCATACGGCTGTAGAAGGCAGACATACCTAGGTACTTGCCTGTGAATTAGCTGTTCTTAGATATTCAGGTGCAGTCATTTACATGTGTTGGCTCATTACGTATATATAGGAAAAAGCGCATGTTCAAATCAGTACGGCTGGGAAGGACAAAGGAAGTGAGAATGAAAGCCTTAGTTGCCTGTAGTGAGTATTTCTTTGTGGTTAGCGCTCCATACATTCATGCCCTTTCTTGCATCAAATTGTGTCCTTTACCATTGCTTCCCTTATGAAGAGAGATTCTTTGACTTGTAGAGACCTTCATGGAGTTAGCTGAGCTACAGATTCATAATTAAACAGCAATATGCAATAGTTCATAGAGTCAGGACAGAACTTTTCCGAACTGTCACTTTCCAGATGAGTTGTGGACAGGCTGCACTTCAGTACAGTTTTAGTACAGGGCAAATTCAGCATTCATCCGAGGTTATTCTAAGCTCATCCTATGTGACAGGAAAGCACAAAAAAGTAACAGATTAGAAACCGTCCTCTTCAGTGTTCATTTACTCATTGTTTTCCTTGTTAAGGAGGAGAGCCAGAGATGGATGACTGCCTGGAGACGTTGAAAGATGAGGAGGAAGCTTTGTGGGAGAATGTAGAATGCAACCGTCACATGCTGAGCCGGTACATCAATCCAGCCAAACTGACCCCATACCTACGGCAGTGTAAAGTAATTGATGAGCAAGATGAGGATGAAGTGCTCAACTCACTTATGCTTCCCTCCAAAATTAACCGAGCGGGTAATTATTTCATGAATGGCTACATCTGCACCCCTATCTGAACAGTGTTATTTTACTGAGACTAAGGGGGAGCCTGTATCAAATTACAGGTTACGATGGGAAACCTGTATCTCATTTATGTGAGATTTAATGTAAAGGGGGGAATCTGCTGCTGCAGAAAAGAGCTATTTTGGTAACAATGATTCTCATCAGTGTTGTGCACACTGGAGCTCATTGGGCTCATACTCCCGTCACCGTCCTGGCAAACATTTCGGTTAAAACAAGCAGCAGCTATTGCCGTTCCTGGAGTAGGCTCTCAGCTGTCTTGCGGTGCTTCATGATTTGTTGCTGCCATCCTAGTGTTTCAGTACTGCCTGGTAAGGGCTGCACTGAATACCACATCTTTTGAAATTTCTGTTCCAGAGACCAATTTGCTTGCACTCCTTTGGAATAGCAATCAGCACAAACATAGAGAATGCATAGCATTACTTTATGGGTTCCACTGAACTCTATTGATCAGCCAGCTTTTTCACAGTGCATTGCTGTGGCAGAGACAAACCTTAAACAGGCTTGACTTCTGGGATAGGGTACCTGCTTACGCTACTCATAGCGCTGTTATGTCATCTCTCACTCTTTTCTCTGTGGGCTGTATTTAGGCCGACTGCTGGACATTCTTCACACCAAGGGCCAAAGGGGCTATGTTGTTTTCTTGGAGAGCCTGGAGTTTTACTATCCCGAACTCTACAAACTGGTGACAGGGAAAGAGCCTACACGGAGATTTTCCACTATTGTTGGTGAGTAGAATCAGTCTCAAAGGAGCCTGATGAAACAGTGAGGACTACATTGAAGACTGGGTTTGATTTTTCAGATGAGAAATGGTAATAAAACCTAGTCTTCTAGTAGCATCCTACAGTGCCCTGTGGTAGACTCAGTTTTTCAGTCTCCTTCAAGGTGAAAAAGGATAGCAATAGATAAGGTATAAAGAAAAGAAACAGCCCAGTGGTCTGAATGAGGCTGAAGAGGTTCAGATGGAATGATAGGCATTGCAAGAAATCTCAAGAGAAGAAACACTGGAACAGTGGACTAAACTTACACTGATGATCTACATGTGCAATAGATTTGAAGCATTCAGGTTAATTGTACATGTATGGATTCATTTTACAAAGTTTGTGCTATTTTCACAGGCCCATCAGCTCAGCTGAAGCAATGAGACAAGTGTAAAGGCTTCATACTCTGCCCAGACATAAAGTATGTCTGTATATTGGGATTCTGGTAGTAGTAGGCTGTGTAATATTGGTACTGTTACCACTTAGATATTTAAATATGCATGTATGTGTGTGAGCGCATATTCTACCTCCATGCATATTCTGGGGCATTTGTTTCTTACTCAGCTCTGCTGAATCCTACTCTAGTATTAAGTTACTCTATTAGAAGTTGATAAACTGTTCAAATAATTTCAGTGGAGGAGGGACATGAAGGCCTTACCCATTTCCTAATGAATGAGATCATTAAGCTTCAGCAGCAAGTAAAGACAAAAGATGTGCAGCGCTGTGAACTCTTGGCTAAGTCTCGCCAGTTGGAGGATGAGAGAAAGCAACTGAAATTGAACAAGATAGAGCTGCTGACCTTCCAGGAGAGATACAACAAGATGAAGGAGGAGAGAAACAACTACAATGATGAGCTGGTCAAGGTGAAGGATGAAAACTACAATCTGGCCATGCGATATGCCCAGCTGAGTGAAGAGAAAAATATGGCTGTGATGAGGAGCCGAGACCTCCAGTTAGAGGTGAGAGACATGCTCTGGGCTACTTTAATTAGAAAGCAGCAATGGAGGATGCCAGTGGCAGCGGGCAAAATGAGACCTTCTCTTACGGTAGGAAGGTGTGGAACTTTCATTTGTTTTGCTCATCCAGGTGATTAAAGGCATGATATACAGAAATGTCTGCTGCCGTGATGTATATTAATGGTAGATAATTTACAGACTTGTGATGGATTAGCGTAACATATTTAAAAACAAAATGCTATTTGCTAAAAACATAATTTTACACTTTCAGGCTCGATGATATATTGGGGCAGTTGTCCAGGTTTTCACTGCAGTTGCTGGTGGTTTATTCAAAAATTCTCACGTAGGGCATTGGAACAGTTTGAGGCCGTTTAGGAAATAGAAGGGAAATACTTCAAACGCCATAAAATTCGTGCTTGTGTCAAGGGCAGCACAGAGTAAATGACTCTGGTGGAGTGTTCCACCAAGTGGATCTGGATGCTGGGTTTTATTTAAGAACCAATGAGATTAGACCTTTTACCCTACTTGATCATTTCACACACTCATGCACTCCATCACCCACCCCTGCCAGCACTGCATTCTCTAGGTCTCGACTTCCCTGCAGGGAGATCGCTGCTGGTGCAGGAAAGGCGTGTGGGTTCGTGCTGTGCCACTGCTCGCAGTTACCAGTCTCAGGTGTTACCAGCGAAGGTCCCTGAGCATCCCCTAGCCTTCATCTCCACTCCTCTCTCCGATCTCCAGGATCTTCCTACACTTCCAGGGTCTTTCCTCTAGCCAGGATCTTCATCTTCTTCTTTCCAGGCCACCTTCTTCTTTCCAAAACCACTTCTTTTTGGGAACCTTTCTTTCCAGCACCACCTCTTCTTTCCAGAACCCCTAGCCCTCAGTGTCCCCAGTGTAAATAGTCTCACGTCTGTTTATTAATTGGATGATTCAGGATGTGCCACTTTTGTTTAGTCCAGGTGTTGTCAAAATTTACAGCCAGCCTGTACCAGTTGTAGCTAGCAAGTAGCAGGCTTCTACTTGAGAGTTCAAAAGTTCAATTTTGGACGTTGACAGACTCTCCACACACCCACTTATCTGCTGCTTGTTAGCAGTAACAATTTAAGCTTTTTTTCCCCACCTGTGGCAGTGTGTTTTCAGCTCAAAGTGAGACTGTTTTGAGAGCTGTCCATACCACAGCTAAGAATTATTTCTTTGCTTTCCTGTTTCACCTTTTCACTGCTCCCTGGCTGCTCTAGATTGACCAGCTGAAGCATCGCTTGAACAAAGTGGAAGAGGAATGCAAGCTGGAGAGGAACCAGTCACTGAAGCTGAAAAATGATATTGAAAACCGACCGAAAAAGGAACAGGTGCTGGAGCTGGAGCGGGAGAATGAGATGATGAAGACAAAAATCCAGGAGTTACAATCCATCATTCAGGTATAAACGCCAGTCACTACATTTAAAATTTAAAATTCTAGACACTTCAACTTTTATGCCTCCTCCTTATCCAAATGATGGATTGAGCAGGCTTCAGCACTCCTTTCCTCCCAGGCACCCCCACACTCTCCTCCCATACTGTCTCACATACCCTGCATCTCCTCACAGCCTGCGTTGGCTGCCACACTGAAGGATCTGAGAGTCTGGATGAGGCTGTGAGAGTGAGACAGAGAAGCAGCAGATGGTGACAGCTCCCACATATTTTCAATATGGGACAGGGAGTTCAGTCTGTAATTGGGAAACTGGTAACTCTATGAACAAGAGGGAGTAGCATGGTCTCTGCTACCACTCCTCACCTCAAACTCAGTAAATGCTCCTGTTACAGTGCTGGGAAGTGCTGAGTGAAACCTCTGCCTCCAAAGCTCCAATGAGCGTAAGTGCAAAGTTTGAAACAACAGAAGGGTGTATAGCTCCCAGCCGTCTGTAGTACTCTTCGCACAAACACGTGTACGAGGAGGAATTGTACAAAAAAACCTGTGATCTAATAAATGAAGCTGTACGTGCGAGACTGGATCTTTCAAGAGGCAAAGTGCACCTATTTAATTGCTGAGCATTCAATTTCACGTCTTAACCCCGCTGTGGTTCTTTGTATCAGCCTGTCACTACAAAGCTGCCTTAAATAGGCAGCCTAGAAATTTCTAATAGTGAGTCTACATACCCTGTTTTGTACTATTGTCATATCTGTGCCGAAAGGTCTTGATGAAGAAGGGGGTGATAAAGGTTTCCTTACTTGTGGGGTCCCTCATTACAAGAACGCCCCACAGAAAATTGCTGTAACTTGCACAAGTTTCTCCAGTAACCTTTATTTGGCTAGATGGCAAAAAAAGGATAACTTACAGCTAATTTAGCTCTGTGTTACACTGTGAAGAGCTTAGCCAAGTATTAGGATGTATGTGACAATCCTCAGAACTTTGCTGGAAAAGTCTTATGTCCTTTTAAAGTGACACTTTATAAAGATTATCACTATATGTGCATTTCAGAATATGACTGTAGTCTCTAGCAGTGCCTAACAATTCTTAGGTCTAATGCAAATCCAGTTCAAAGGTTGAAAAAGGGCATGGTATAGAAGGTTCTATGAGTTCTAGTCCACGTAGAAGCTCTTATATTAACAGAAAGAGTCTTATAACACCTAAAGAAGCAGAAAAATAATCTGAAAATATCAAAAAATAGGATTGAATTACAATTAGTATTGTCCTAAGTGAAAATATAAATAAACAAAGGGCAATTTGTCTTAGAAATGCTTACTGTATTAAGTGAGGAAAATATCAGTGAAATCTCCAACTTAACCTACATATTTTAAAAATAAATATGCATGTCATTGCTTGCATTTTGTGCCTTTTTCATCTTCCATTTATGGCTGATTTTGGCTGACGATTTATTTGTTAGAATCTGCTCTAAAAATCATGTTAATTTTAGGTCTGAAAGAAAAATATTTTTGGACACTGTGGAAAGTGAAGCTGTGGTACAAGTTACTCCATGCATGTTTAATATTCACTCAACATAGCTCTGTAAAGCCTATGCATGCTTTAAAAATTCCCCTGCATGTTTTCTTAGGCCCTGCCCTTTGGTAAAGGGTGAATTTTGTGCTCAATGAGAGCTGATTAATAAAGAAGAGTTTCGAATGCAGGGCTTGGAGTGAAGAATTGTCACTGCATCCCAAATGGATCAAACTATAACCAGTACAATAAAAAAGTAAACCAGTTCCTTCATCAGATCATTCTGACAGCAAAACAGGCTTTTTTCATCTTTTTTGACTTTATTTTAAAATATGAATAAATGTGCATCTCTTCTCCTACTTTTCCATTATAAGACCATGTTTATTTTCTGTTCCTCTTGTTTGTTCCTGTCCTGTTTCTTTTTCCTGTATAATACTCTGTTTTCTTTCCTGGGCCTCTCTCTTAAAAACTTCTTTCCTCAGGCTGACAAGCGGAGCTTGCCAGATTCGGACAAAGCCATTTTGGATATTCTGGAACATGACCGTAAGGAGGCACTAGAAGATCGTCATGAGTTGGTCAACAAGATCTTTAATCTCCAAGAAGAGATTCGCCATGTGGAGGACTTGAGAGACAAGGTGAGAAATGGAAGGATAGAAAGAAATGAGATATCTCAGGCTACTGCCCAAAAGATTTCCGAGAGCAGTGGTGGTTAACAGTGTGTGTCATTTACAGTACCTTGAAGAGAAAGAAGACTTGGAGTTGAAGTGTTCAACGCTAGGGAAAGACTGTGAGATGTACAAACACCGTATGAACACTGTGATGATACAGCTGGAGGAGGTGGAAAAGGAGCGAGATCAGGTATCTGACATTTAAAGTGGGGGAAGATTAGTAGCAAAGCCTGTCTCTTGTATATCACTTCTGGGAATTGAGGGTAACTGGACTCAAAATACCATTAAAAAATAAACAGTTACAAGAAATGACTGCTTCCTGGAATTTGTGTAAAGGTCATTAAGCACAGGATAATATTGAGCTGTTTCCACAGTGTAGCATCTTTCAGACAGGACCAAGTTCTTAACAGCTGCTGCCATAGGCTGTATGTTAGTGTCAGGTAGTTCAGCTTGCACTCTGGAGTGTATTGCCACCAATTACAAGGGAGCTGGAAATGAACCACCCCTATCATCATAATTTTTAATGGTACTACTGTGTCACATCCTGGTCCTAATTGCTGTATTAAGTGATGGATGGTCGCCAGTTCTGAAGTCCCCATTCCAAAGACCTTACTATCTGAACCACAAGGGGAAGGTATCTGGTGTCTCTGTGCAAAACAGATTTTTCCTCTCTGCTGCAGGCCTTCCGTTCCCGTGATGAGGCTCAGACACAGTACTCACAGTGTCTGATTGAAAAGGATAAATACAGGAAGCAGATTCGAGAGCTGGAAGAGAGAAATGATGAACTCCGAATTGAAGTGGTTCGGAAAGAGGCTTGCATTGTTAACCTAGAGTGCAAACTCCGTCGTCTCTCTAAGGACAATAATTTTCATGACCAGGTAGGCTTAAGGAAGTCAGGCCTTCTTACCTTTAAGACTTGGTCTTAAAAACATTTCAGTGTGAAGGGGAGAGAGGGCTTTTTAAATTTCCCTCATGAATTAGCTGAAAGCATAACTTCCTTCTACTAAATGTCAATGTTGTGAGAAGTTCTTCAGTACAGTGGGATCCAAGCTGGCTGTGTCATGCACACAGCTTCTCAAAGGCTGGCGTTCCACAGCTTGATGTTAGGTGGAAGGGAAAGAAATACAGAAAGACAATGAATTTCTGTTCTGGGGTAGAAACTGCAAATATGTCTGCTAAGGAATGTGCCCCAGTGACCAGAAATCCCCACGGAATCAATCTAAGTTACTTGTTTGGGACAGGAAACACATTCTGCATGAGCTTCTGGTACACTGGATTCACAGACAGTTCAAACAGGAGGTCATGAGGAGTTGTGCCCAGCTCTTCTCAGAAGTAAATTATTTCTTTCTGATCTTTAGAGTTTGCCACGGAATCTGCCCATTACCATTATTTCCCAGACCTTTGGAGCTCCTAGCCCAAAAGCCAATGGTCAGGAAGCAGATGACTCCTCCACTTCTGAAGAGTCTCCAGAAGACAACAAATTCTTCTTGCCTGACCAAGCCCGACTCAAGAGAAGAGTGAACCTAAAGGGAATCCAGGTGTGTCTCAATGCGAGGCTGGAGCGGTGTAGTTCAGGGACTAGGAGACATAATGCATGTTGTGGTTGTGCCTCCAAAAACGTTGTGCTATAAAGATAGGCATAGGTTTATATATGATAGTGAGCTGTCAGTTATTGCCCTGTGAAGATGTGTATATTGAGGAGCAGATGTAGTCAGGCTTCATAGACCGTTTTCTGCCCCTTTTCTCCATTTTGTGTGTTCATGGTTTTTGCTGTTCATTCACATTCTTTAAGCATTTTCATTAAATTGATTCTTTGCCTTCTTAACAATAGTGAGGAAAAAATGGTATCATGCCCAAAGTCCAACACACAAGGAATTGAAGACTGAAAATGAGGCACTGGTGGAAAAGCTTACATCAGCTAGAAGGAATAATAGAAAAAAATGGACAGAGTCTAGAGCAAAATTAACTGCCTAATTTAGAATTAAATTATGGCAGTTTCCTCTCACTTAAGAATAAGGGGTAGCATGAGTTAGGTCCTTGATTTCACAGACTAGCTGCAGTCATACAGCAGTTACCTGACACTATATTCATGAATTGTAAAAAATATACAATCTAACATTCAGAGTTTTGAGCTTCTATTTCCTTCCGTGTGCACTTGTATTCTCCCTGCCCTTCATAACCTTTTTGAGCTTTGACCGTCGTTATTACTTACGGCAATAGAGTTGCATTTTTTACATTGTACGCTCCAAAAGGATGCCTGTTGTATTAACAGCTGCCTGAAACCAGTCCCAAGGCACCCACTTCACCTTTTGTCTTTTTGTTCCCTCAGCAGAATCTGGAAATTACAATGTATTTGGGCCAGACTTTTAAGGCAGTTAGGTAGCTATCTCTCATTCATTGCAGTGGAATTTAGATACCTAAATATCTTCTAAATTGTGGGTTCTGTTGTTTAAATGAGAACATACATATTGCAGCATAACAGTGAAAAGTGGTGAAAATATCTGTTTTACAGAGTATGGCAAATATCCTGCATTTGTTTTTTGTTTATTTTTTTATCCTCTTTCTTTTAGATAAATCCAAGAGCTAAATCCCCTGTCAGTATGAACAAAACATCAGAGTTTCAAGGTCAGAAAGAGTACCTCGTCCTTATTCCTTTTCTCTTGCTTTGTCTCCTCCGTTCCATCTCTTTTGGTTGTTTTAACAAACATGCCAGCACAGAAATTCTTAACTCAGTCTCTAAAATGGGCAGTTTCTTTCATAGTGAATAATGTCATAATTGGAAGTAGTCAAGTGTCGTATCGGATTGTCCTTTCCATCCAAAGACACCTCCACAGATACATAACTTATTTCAGTGTTCTATATTTGCTTAATTTTCCTTTTAGTTTATAAAATTTTTAAAGGCATTAGAATAATATCTGTATTAAAAGTCATTATACTATTCTCTTTTTGCTGTTGGTAAAATCTTTCTAGTGGAGAGACCCCCAATCTAGTGATCATCTAATGAGTCCCTTTGCCTTTCAACCAGCTGCCAAGTTACCAAATTAGTGGGTGCATGCTCATGTTTGAGCTTCCCCTTCCCCTAATTCCTCTTATTTATTTAAGACTGTTCTCAAACCAAATAACGTCTTAGGCAGCACTTCCTTTATTTGCTTTGTGCCGCAGCGTGCTTGCTGTTGTCCAAAATATGATGGGAGGCATGGTTTCTGTTCCAAGACATTGAATATTAAACAGTATGTTTTGTATCGGGGAATGTGCAACCTTAGTCCAAATTGGAGGTACTGAGGAAGGGAAAGCAGAAGTCTACAAAAGCATGCACACTGTGCTAGCTGGGGCTGCTGAGAGATCTTAGGCTTCTTAGTCCCTGATGTAAATCTATCTGAGTGTAATTCAGTGAGCCATCCTTGCTGCAGATTGCCAGATCAAGCTGATGAAGTTAAAACATGAATAAGGGTACAATCTTTATTCAATTTGGTAATTGGTATTCATAGATCTAATAAAAAAATACAGGAGAGGCTGAAAGAGAGAAAGCAGGCAAGAGGTTTGCCAGTGTTGTGTGCATTTTTGTATTTGGTTGGGCAACTGAAAGTGAAGGAAAGGAGGCCAGAGCAGGAAAGCAGAGGGCATTTCCTGAAACCTCAGTCTGGTAAGGGAGGAGGGAAACAGGATAAATGGAAATTGAAGGGTAATGCTAAGTGTCACTGCAAAAATGAAAGACTATATTGAAAGTGATCTAACATAATTTTCTTTAGTATCCGTATTTTTGTCTCTCATCTGTGAGTGCAGCAGTTAGAGTACAGGATGAAGATGGGGCTGATGCCAGCAACGGCCGCACAGACACTAGTTCCTCTAATCCTGTTTCCATCAGTAACTCCATCGGCAGCTGTGAAGTCAGCAAAATTGTAAGGAGTGTTCAGATGCCCCGTGCCTGTCTATGACCTTCTCTCCTAATGCGGTTCAGAGCTCTTGCAACTCAGTATTAGCACTTCACTAGCATCCCAGCTGTGATCAAATTCAAGGCTGTTGCCAGAGGCTCCCTTAATCCTTTTACCAGCATTGTTAGAACCATGTTATTAACCTTTTCCAAAATCACATAACTGGTTTATGTTTATTTAAAGAAATTTCAAAGGTATTTATGACCTCTCGCTGTCTCTTTATGCCATTTAACATTTACTGTTAGAAAGAAGAGATGTTCTTTAAAAGCTGCTTGTAATTTATTTTAAGAAGCATTTTCAAAATTCTTTTGGAATTTTCTCGTGCCTTTCCTGTGTATAAGTAACAGTGAGTCAAAAAAGGGGTGCAGATCACAGTTGGAAATTTCTGCATATCGTAGCCAAACCATTTCTCCCCTGCTTGCTGTATCCCCATAATCTCCTGGGGTAGATATTCCATTATACCTATGTGAGCACTGACACAGTAGGACAAGCAGACAGAGGGGATGCTCTTGCAGAGTGTTAATAACAAAGAACAAAACATCTTGCTAGAACACCATGAGAAATTCTGCCCCCAGGAAATTAAAATTGTACCCAAGAATAGCCAGGGAAGAACTCTCTGCCTTGCATAATAAGCTTAGCTGTTTTTAGGAATATTCTTTGGAATATCTATTGAATACCTTCATGAGTTACACTCTCTTCGTGTTAGTAAAATCTAGAGTTTAGTCTCCAAACTGGTGTACTAGTTTAATGATTGAGTATATGGAGATCTGTAATTTTCTTATTCTTTATCCCCTACTGTATGTCAGCTGTGCAAAATATACTCCACACATCAAGGATAAAGTTAAAATTTTTATGTGGTCACAGAAAAAGATACTGTGCCAGTACGGAAAACATATATATAGCTACGACCCTGGACTGAATGAATGTGAATGTTCCTGTAGGTAGCATTCTATTAGCCTGGAATCAATTTTTCTTAGTGTTGGATGTGCAAGCTAGCAAGTTAACATTTCTGCAATTTAGAAATGATAGTGCATCTAATATGAACGTTCTTCCTGTCGTTGTTTTTTAAAAGCAAACCTTGAGAAATCGCAATGACAGTATCATGTCTACCACTCCGGAGCCTCCAGGAAATGATTCAATAGTCCGCCGTTGCAAAGAAGACGCCCCTCATTGCAGGTAGGTAGCCACACTGGTGAAATAGGGCAGGAACCTGTTGTCACAAGGAGGAGGCAAATGGTGCGCTGGATGTCTTTGTGTCTCTCTCCAGTTGGAGAGTTCCTATTAGGCAGTAGGACTAAATTCCTGAACGTTTTAGGGCTGCAGACCTTCATCCCTAATCTTTTCAAAAACACTCAGGAGTCTCTGATGGTTCTGCAGGGTGAATGATGCGTTGATACGACTGCATCATTGCCTTTTCTAGGGTGTGTAATAACAAACAATATTGAAATGACTAGGCACCAGCGCTATCAGAGCACATGCTGTACCTTTGTAGCTGGCTCCGCTTTTTGCTTGCCAGCCCCCTGCTGCCTGTGTCTCTCTCCCTGTCCTTGTCCGCTTCTCTCAAACCTCCTCCTTCTCCTCAGCAAAGTGCCAAAATAGAGTGGAGTTGCTGAGTATCTGTGAGAGGCGGGGTGTTCTGGGGGAGGACTGAGGGAGGGAGGGGTTTTTGTTGGACTCAGAGCTCTGTGTCTCAGCATGGTGATGGGGGCAGAGAGATTTATTGCCTCTGTTTCTCCTGCTGCTGCAGCTTCCACTTCTGTTAGGTCATGGCCCTTCAGTACTTCCCCTGCAAATGAAGTCAGATCAGCTGGGGAAGTTAGTGGCCAGAAGATCCTGCCTACCTCACCATCCCCTAACTGGCACTGACCCCTTTTCTAAATGTTTTATAGCATTATGATACTTGGAAATACTGTTTTTGGTGTTGGTGTCAATAGCATCACTGTTTGTATCAGGAGATATCAGAAACAGATATTTCTGATATCAGAACTGTCGGAAGATAGAAATACACACTGGAAACAGTGTCATAAAAACAAAACACCATCTCTTCATTCCTTTTGGAGAAAAGAATAACAAAGCCCAAGTAAACAAATTTAAAAGAGAGTTCTATATGTAGAGGATTTACATCTTTATTAGTGCTTATTGAGAGCATCCTCAACTTGTTCTCTCTCACAGTTTCCTAGGCTGCAGAGGTTTTAGGCAGAGTGATCTATTCTAGTCTCCTTGCAGTTTTCCTGCATTGTCTTCCAAGGCCCTTTTTGAACCGTATATAACTTGTGTTAATTCAAAATGGGAAAAAAGGGTTGTTTTGATTCTGAGTTTTATGTTTCATGTTTCAGGTTGAAAAACCGTTGCATGCCTGAACATTTAAATGTTAGCAGTATATGACAGAAAGCAGTAAGGAGTACACAGATATTTTTCATCTTGTGGCCTTCTGTTACTACATCTCTGACTGTGTTCTGTTCCATATGTTAAGGCACTGGAAGACTGAGATGTACTGAAATTTAAAAATATGCCTCATATTAGATGCTCTTTTCCCCTGGCAGGGGGAGGGAGAAGGTACTCTAGCTTAGCAAGGTGGGAATATGGCCTTATTTTGTTAATAATCGCTGAAGTCAAGTATCTCTAGAGCATTCCCAAAAGTGATTTCTCTGTTTTTGTAACATTATAATTAGCCTGCTAAGCTATTTGTAAAACTTTTTTGTGAGCATCATCCAGAGTAATTGCTATTTGCATGCCAAGTTTCAGGTTTCACAGTTCATCTGATTTTGGTTTGTGTGAAAAAAGTGAAATAATAATTTAATACAGTAGAAAAAGAGTATTTTTTCCTTGCTTATGCACAGTGTAAAGATAGCTGATTCTTCCCAGATATACTGCAAAAATTCATCCTTCACCTGAAGCCAAATGTGCAGAATATCAGCTCCACAGGAGAACTACAAATCATTCTGAATGGGGAAAAAACAGCGGTTATTATTTAAACAGCTTTGTAACTAAGGGGCATGCTTTAATCAATCCCTTCTAGTGAAATTCACTTGGCTGGACATCCCCAATATCCCTTTAAGGGCAAAAATTGGTGCATTTTAACTGTTTTATAGGCCAACCAATCTAGTCACCTTTAAAAGGAAAGGTTGTAGCTGACTGATGTCAGTGGGAGCTGGATTGGGTCCAGAGCTGTGGAGTGAGAGTTTCTGTGCAGAGCTCACATGCTGACTGTGCAAGAGTACACCATACTGTTCTCTTGCTGTAGGTACCTGAGTAGCCGTGTGAGGTACCATTAAGCTGTTGCAAAATGCTTCAAGTACTTTAAATCAAACAGGTAAAATTATTCCTTTCCTGATGCACCTCAGTTACTTTCTTTGCCTTGCCTATGTCCATCCTGACATTTTAGATCTATAGTGAAAAAAGCCGTACTGCAGTGTACAGCAGGTGTTATGCAATCATTATATCGTTGTATTGTAGCGCTGAAGCATGTGCGAGTCACTCAGAAGAGACCATCAGTCATCAGCCCCCTTTGCCTTCAGCAAAATCTTCATTCACTCACTGCTGCTAGCAGTTCCTTTTTCTGAATCTTCTTGCCCCTTCATCTGCCCCTTCCCATATCCTGCCACCCTTTTACTTCTTTCTGCGGCCCACAAGCACATCACCATTGCTTATTTTTTTGCACCTGAGCAGCTGCTTTATCCGATACCTCCAACACCTTCCTTTTCCACAGATTCCTCCTTCAGAATTTAATGAAATCTGCTGAAAGCTGGAAAGTGGACATCTTTCTGTCTCCCACTGTCTCATATTTTGTTTTTAATTCCAGCCTGGTTGAAGAAGACAATGACAGCTTTGGATACGATGCTTTGGAGCTAGATGGTAAGCAAGAGTGTATCATGTATATAGTTTAAGTATGAGCTATGATTACCAGCTACAGATACTCTCAAGTAATCAACTCACAGTCTAAATAAGACAGGACACATAGCCTGAGAAGAATTTAAATCAGATCATCATAACAGAAAGGCAGAGGATCAGCTAGTGGTGAGAATAAGGAAGCAGTGGAAAAAGTAAGTGGAAGATTAGGCTGAATGAGTCTTAGTTGATGAGGTTTACAGGCTGATAAGGAGACCTCCAGCCTTAAAATAAGGAAGGCATCAAACTGAGAGGGGAAGGGGTAGAAAGGACAGAGGCAGACTCCTCTCATTGATACTCAGTTAAAGGACAAGAAGCAATAGGTACAAATTGAAACACGGAAAATTCAATGTAAACATAAGAAAAAGCCTTTTTACTGCAAGGGTGGTCAGACACAGAAACAGGTTGCCCAGAGAAGTTGTGGAGGCTTCCATCCTTGGAGATATTCGAAACCTGACTGGACAAGGCCCTGAGCAATCTCCTCAAGCTGGCTGCTTTGAGGAGGGGGTTGGACTAGGCGGTCTCCACAGTCTTCCAACCTCAGCTGTTTGGTGGGAGTGAACAGGTAGGTTTAGTAAGCAAGACTGGCGTTCCTTGCCATGGTCTGTGGACGTTAGCCGTTCCTCTGCATCAGGAATTCCCCCAGTCAGCTTTGACTGGGATCAGCTAAACCTTTACTTTCCCTTTTTTTGTCTTTATCGCTTCTAGGACTTGTTTTTGTTTTTGTTACCCTTTTCAGATGACAGTCATGACAGGCACTCACATGGAGCTCCTTCAGTGCACTCTTCCTCTTCTTCTCATCAGTCGGAAGGCCTGGATGCCTACGACCTTGAGCATGTCAACTCTATATTTAGAAAGTTCTCTCTGGAAAGGTATTTGAGATGCCAGTTAAACTATTTTAGACTGAGATGGAGGGGAAAGGCTACTATAGTAGAGCTCTCCCATTTATCTGTTAGTCACTGAAGATGTAGTGGCAGGAATATTATGTCACAGGTTGTCATTTGACACACAGATCTCATGATATGTGTTAAGTCTTTACTTCTTTATCTCTGCAGCAATATAATATGTTGTTTTGGACCCCTTTCATATTCTGTGATGCAATGAAGGTCATCTTAAAATTTCAAACACTTCGGGGTGGACAAAATGTTCTAGAGGCTTAAATGTATTCCTGTAATCTTGTTATCTTGCTGCCACAGGTGGGGTGCTATTGTATATCTGAGTTATACAGTCATGTCAGAGCAATTGAAAGTGTCCAGGTGCTTTTTTCCAGAATAATGCATTAAGTAATAAGAAAGATTTCTCCTGGAGGCATTATATTCTAGTGTTTGGTAACATTAAAATTTCATTTCTGTGTCTCTCATTTATCATGCGTACATATAACTCTGAACTGGTTGTTAAAAGCTGAGGTAATTGTCTAAATGTTACTTCTTTTCATGAAAACAGACCTTTTCGTCCCTCTGTCACATCTGTTGGTCGCGTTAGAAACTCCTGCTATACTATCCAGCGTATCACACTGAACGGGGACAGCCTCAACTCAGAAATTACTCTGGTTGGCGGTAATGACAAAGGGAGCTTTATTAGCTCTGTCAAGACAGGATCACTTGCAGAGAAAGCAGGTCTTCGAGAGGGACACCAGCTCCTTCTGGTAAGCCTGAAATAATCAACAGACAGTATTAGACATGTGTGCACCTGCATGCATGCACACGCTAATAAAAAATATTCTGCTGATGTTCCTAATTGGAGAAAAATTAAATAATGCAAACATAATATCTGCATCCTGATAACAAAGTCTTTTTCTGATCGTGTAATACAGATACTATCTGCAGCTTTAAAAAAAGTAGTATAATTGACTCAGAGATTAAACCCATACTGAAGAATGGTATTTCTTTCATATCTAGTTGGAGGGCTGCATCAAAGGGGAAAACCAGCGTGTTCCCTTGGATACCTGCACAAAGGAAGAAGTACACTGGACAATTCAGAGGTGCAGTGGTCCAGTAACGCTCCAGTATAAATCAAATCATGAAGGTAAGACTAAATGTGTGGCTCAGGTCTATTATAAGACCTAGTGTGGGTAAGAATAACAGGATCAGAATATCTTTTAGAGGGTATTAATTATACTGGTATGAATCTGAAGCAAGTCTACTGATGTTACGTATAGCTATATAGCTACTGTATATAACTGCAGCAGGTTTTAGCACTGTAACTGAGAGCAAAAGTAGTCCACACATTTGTCACTTCAGGAGTCTGAGGAACTTGCATGGTGGGCCAATAAAAACATGACTCACAAAACACACTCAAACTTATTTTTATATTCTATTTTCTATAGTAAAATATGGCAAGCTGAATCATCTTTTATCCAGCTGAGGTCTGATTCAGCATTTACACGCTGGAATTTCCCTGTTTATTATAGGGAATAGATATAAATAAGGTGTGGCTTTTTCTTTAGCAGCTGGAGTTCATGCATGGTGAACAGAATTTGTTTGTAAACCTGGCTGTAACGTTAATTTGGTGTTGTGGATCAAAAATTACATTCCAAAAGCCATTTTTTAGTGGTGCAGGTATATTTTCCTTTTTTTTTTTTTTTTTTAAGGCTGGTTAGAGAACTCCAGCTGCATAGATCACACAGGAAGTGATGTCTGATTTTCTTTGATGTTTTCAAAGGTAGCAAAGAATATTGCAAGTTTTTTTGGAGCACCACTTTGCTACAGATAAAACATGTTTTAGGTAGATTGTGGGAATGCCAGTCAGAGCTAATAATAAAGCAAATGGCTTGTCATTAAAATAGGTGGCAGAACTCAAGCTGTATTTATACAATGGAGCTCTAGCTGCTTCTGCATTTTTACTGAGAAGTTTTCTGTTTTACCTTTCATCTATGTGGAGCATTAAAATTGAGGTTACCTAAATGTATCACTATAAAGGGTTTCTTCTTACAGGTTCTGATACCTGCAGCATGCCCTATTCCTAAAACAATGTCCCATTAGTGTTTTTAAGCTGCAGACCCGTAACCTTGTGTAACTGTTCTAAGTAGCATTCTAGAAGTAAAGGCCATTTCTTGGGGGGAGCCTCAGAATTTCTGTGCTGTGTACTTCTCCCATAGGACTCCCAGGAATGCAGAAATAACGAGGTTTTGACTATTTGTTGACCATGTTTGGCCCTTCTTTTATTGCTGCAGGTTACCGGAAGCTGCTGTCAGAACTGGAAGAAGGACTTATCACATCAGGGGACTCATTTCATATCCGCTTAAATCTGAACATCTCCAGCCAGCTGGACTGCTGTTCCTTGTCGGTGAAATGTGATGAGATTGTACATATTCTTGACACCATGTATCAGGGGAAGTGTGAGTGGCTGTGTGCCAGAGTCGATCCTTTCACAGACAGGGATCTGGAAACGGGGACCATTCCCAGCTACTGCAGGTGAGTGTGATGCAGAGTGACCATGAGTGGGAGTAGTGGTTCTGGAAACAAGAAAATTAACTGCTATGAGGAGAGAGTTGTATCTGTCAATGTTATGGATAAGGCCTGGTGATGTAACATTGCAATATGAGCTTTAAAGCTTTAGAAAGGAGACTCCAGATGTTACCTGAAAGAATAATGTGGGTTTCTCAAAAAGCAGGATAGGAAAACATACTATAGAGATTCTTTGCTCCTCAACTGCACTGTGGTCCTGCTCATTATTTTGTTTCTCTCTTCTATGTGATTCAGTCAGTCCTCGCTGCTAATTCTATTTAATCTTTTCTGTGGGCACAGACCCATTGCAGTCCAACCTTCTTCCAAGTGGTTTCAAATTAGTCTTGATCTATGTGATTCCATTCTTTCCTTCTTTCAGAGCCCAGCAACTTCTTTTGGTGAAGCTGCAGCGGTTGATGCACAGAGGAAGCAGGGATGAGACGGAAAGCTCATATAATACCCTTCGGGCACTCCGGGTAAGGACCTATAAACAAGGTCGTTCTACCACCTATGACTCAGTTGCTACTTGTTTTTCATTATGTTAATTTTACATGAAATTCCTGTTCGCTGTCTTTGTAGGTTTTGATCATCCCAGACAATGGGTGTCTTACGTTTGCTTTAAATAATATTGTCCCCAGCAATGGACCTAGCTCCAGCAAATTATTAACCCTCCCTGCTATGAAGGAGTACACTTTAAAAGTCTAATATCTGCTCTGCGTGGTAGTTAATCCCTTTCATTGTTCTCTGCCTGTATGCCTCTAATGCATGTTCACATCTACATGAGGAAGAAGCTGTGTCCTTGGAGTTAATAACCAGAATTCTTTCTCTCCTACTGTGAGCAAGCATCTAATCCACAGAGCTATCATTGTCCCATATTAGAAAGATCTGTCTCTTCCAAACGATATGCTATGCAGAGAAGTGAGATCATCAGGTCTTCGTGCACAACAGCCCTGCCAATTTCTCCTTTTCCCTCAGTGAAATTAGTTTGATTTTCCTTTCTTTAGTCCCAAGAATTCCATCTTTATGCAATTACAAACTAGCTTACTGATGTATTAGTTACCATTCCTTCTTTCTAGAACTCTTAATAGCCCTTGGGACCACAGACAAGTATGCTTCCAACATTGCAGAGACACTGTAGCCACTGCTTGTATTTGATCTCAATCAAGGTTAAGTGTCATGCAGTCCTCCTGCACTCCAGTCCTCACTGATCAAAGCAATGGGGATCGCTGGCGGAGAGGCTAGTGAAAGCAAAAGCTTTGCCTGCAATTTCGCAATGCAGAAATGACCTCTTTCATAAACTCTGCAGTGCCATCTCCTATGAAGAAAGGGATGTGAAAGAATGGTAGCAGAAGCAATGCTTCTCAGCATAGGCAGTGCTATGACTGCAGTTTGTTTGAAATATTGTGGAATGCATTATTTGGGGTATTTGTTAATCACTTACTATCCCTTTTATTGAAAATACCAGATATCTGCTTTTGCTTGTTCTGTTTCTTGGGTGCTGTAATTTGAAAAACAAAAAAGACAGAAAGAAAAATTCCTGTGCTATTTTTACTAGAATACATTGCAGCCAGAGGAGCCTGCTCCCCAGAACGACCCAAAAACCAGCCCTCGCCTGTCCCGAGCAAGCTTTCTTTTGGGCCAAATCTTACAGGTAATAAAGTTCAAATCCTTAATGTGGTATCTAAAATAGTAGATCTGACTAGTAAATACTCTCAGGCTATCATAATCTCTCCAGAAACTCCATCTCAGGTATAGAGGCTATATCAAGATTTCTTCCTGTCAAGAAGAGATTTAATATTTGAAGAAGAGGAATGGGTTGTGTTTTCTAACTGCTCTTGAGAAGTAGGCTGTTTGTTTTTAAGTGCATTCCTTCCATTAATAATATAGCCTTAATGAATCAAACATGTCTTCCATCAGAGGCTGAAATATATTTTGTCTGAGCTATAAGGACAAATGCATTTGGCTAGACCAAATCCCCAAGTGTCTGTGATGTGAGCTTCCATCAGAAAATAGTACTTTAATTGTAGGTCAGGGACTCGGAACACTACAGAGTGCGTGGGGGTGAAGGATAAAAAGGACACGTGAAGGAAGATGGTTGTGAAGGTTAGCAAATATACAGGAGGAGGAATTAATGTTTGGATAGAGGAATAGCTGGGCGGATGGGGACTGAAAGTATGAAGCGTTCCTCTCAGTGTAAAAGTCTGTCATTTAGGAGGTTTTGAGTCTCAGTAGTACAGGAAAGAAGGGGCAGAGCTCTGGGTATAATCTATAAAACTGTTGTGCTACTATTCAGAGTGGATATGTTGCTCTGCTGTGGGTACATCAGTGCTTTCACTGTTGATACCAGAGCTCTGTGAAGAAAAAGAAGAACATGCTGCTTAAGAGCAGAGAACAAAATAAGAACTCCCAAAGGGGATTAACAAAGGCTCTGAATCAGATCTATGATATTTAAAGAGCCTGAGAATTCAGTCAACAGCTCCATAAAGTCTTGCCTTTGATAGATATAGGTAATTTGGATCTTGTAGATAACAAGTGTGGGCTGATGAATACATAGAGAATAAAGAACGTAAGGAATGAGGGTCACATTTCTTTGCCTTTTCAGTTTGTCAGCAGGTCCGAAAACAAGTATAAGCGTATGAATAGCAATGAGCGAGTCCGTATCGTCACTGGCTGGCCCTCTGGTCTGGCACGAACCTCATCTGAAGCAAAAAAGCCCTTGCCTGATAAACTGGAAGGTATGGATATAAAATAATAATAGCTTTTACACACGTGGCACTGATATAAAGGCCACTGCATGGCTCTGAAGAAATCAATTATCAGTCTTTCCTGTCTCTAGCTTCTGTGTTCCACTCTGTAAAAAAACTCCATAGTGTTTGTGACCAAAACACTGATTTTGTTGAAAGCGTTTGGAGCGCCAGGCCTTCATGAACAAGTTCACAACACTGAACCTTTGTATGTGGTTGGCAACTCTTCCTAGGTTCTCTCTTGTTCTTCCTCCAAAAAGGTTTAACTCAAAGTAAGTTAAGCTAATAAGCAAGAAAATTCAAGCAAGTGGCATGTAGAACTATGACATAATCTCTTGAAAGCAAAAGACACCTGAATTATTTAGGTTTAGGTTGGACATCATACTACTGAATATATGGTAAAGGCAACCCTTGGCATTAGAGAATGGAGGAGCAGTATGCCTCACCATGTCATTTCCCATTAAAATGCACCTATTTCTCCTATCTCCTTCTCCAAATACTGTTGGAGAGGAAATCAGAGTATAAATGTCTTGTTCTTTACTCAGATTTGGATTCCGAAAGTGAAATCAATAAGAGCCTCAGTCTGATCCCTTATAGCTTGGTGCGACCAATCCACTGTGAGCGCAGGCGCCCCGTACTCTTCACCCCCACCATGCTTGCCAAGACCTTGGTACAGAAGCTCCTCAACTCCGGAGGTGCCCTGGAATTCAACATGTGTAAACCAGGTAATGATATAAAAGAGGATCATGACTGTATCCCCTCAGTGTTGGAAATGCAAATGCGCAGATGCACCCACGCATATGGGCATGCACATGTGATGTGTGTCCCTTCCTATCACATCGGAGTGAAGTGTAGCTGTAAATCCTACTGTTTAAGGATATTTGAGATATTCTGAATGTTTTTGAAACAGCCAGCGCACATGGTTATGAGGCTCTGTGTTTTTGAATATTTTCCTTGCATATGCTGTGCGGTTGCTAGGATGCCCCTCAGAGACTGGAATGCTGTGAGTGCTCTTTCTGTTTGCATACTGTTTGCATACTGCATATCTAGGCAATGTGAAGTTTTGATTAATTTGTGTCTCATATTTGTTATTATGAGGAATATCTTCCCTAGAGCGACTTTAGGTTTCTATCTAGTCCAAGGCTGTGAAGACTGTGCATTTGATGCGCTCCAAAGACTGATTTTCTTCCTTGCTAAGTATTTACTATTAAAGCAATATGCAGTACTGTGACTGCTGTAGGGCAGGATTGTATACAGCACAGCATTAAACACAGCTGACGTTTCGCTTTTACACTCCTATTGAATACCCACTGCATAGTACACAGTCTTACAGTTGTCCAGACAAACTGAAAAGTTAAGTATTATAATAAATATCGTCTGTCTTGCAACATAAAAGCTTTGATGCAGAGCTGAAATTCACAGGGGTACCAGTATCACGCATTGCAACCTAAGCCAAATTTTTTGAAACTTTAAACAGAAATGTTGGAACACTAAATCCATGTTTTAGGAACCTATACCAAAGTGACCTTCTTTTTTTTAGCACTTCTCAGCATCTTCCAGCCCTGAAATGTTACTATTTAATATTAGGTGCTGGACTAGTATTTACTGCTTTAACATGATGCCTTGATAGTGTTGTGGGGTAATTGCCCAAGGCCTCACTGATGCAGAATATAGCTGAGATACTCAGCTGTGATCAGATTAAGCTTTAATTGAATTAAATGAAAGAAATGAGGCAGCTGTTTAGAAGACAATTCACTGCTGATCCTCTTTCCCATCCTTACATCCTACTTGAAGTACTCTTGGATAGTTTCTTAGGTGTATTATTGTAATCTTGATCTTGTCATCATCCACTTCTCTTTCCAGATATTGTAACAAAGGAAGAATTCTTACGGAAGCAAAGGACAGAGACTATCATCTTTAGCAGAGAAAAGAATCTGAACACATATGAATGTATTGTACCTGCCAATATTGAGGCTGTCACTGCCAAGGTGCTTAGAGTACCCTGTATCCCTTCAATAAGTTGTCTGTGAATCTATCTGCAATGTGTGTTTCTTCTTGAATAAGAGAAGGACCAATTTACAGTTGCGTGTTCTCCCTCTTGTCTGCCTTCAATCTCAGATTTATATTTATTCCTCCGAATAGCTTTTGTTTGTGCTCTTGCTTTTCCTTCCTTTTTCATTCTTAGCCATATCCTTTTATATTCTTGCTCATTCCCTGCGATGACCCGCATTGATACAGTAAAATGTCCTTTCATTTTCTATGCTCCGTCCCTTATTCAGTCCCTTTTCATTTCATAAGTATATATAAATATGTGAGAGGCTAAGAGATTCAAGGACCTAGACAAAAGGAAGGATAGCCTGAAACACAGACATGGGGGTGTACAGTACAAAGATAACAATGTCAAAGACGGAAATCTCATATCAAATAGAGTAAATTTGATGCACAGCGTGGAGAAAAGGAGAATTAAAGCGAGGTTTTTTTCTTTGGCAAGTAGTTGCAGTCGATGTTCTCTCTGAACAAAGAGTGAGTATGTCTGTCTGTGTATGTATGCAAAACTTGTATTTTATCATACTTTTCATCTTTACATCAAATCTTTTCTATTTAAACCTTTCTAGAAAGCTATTGAACTTAACTTTTATTTGGCTGACTGGTTGTAAACCAGTAGGAGGAGTTTGGACTTTAAATGTATATTTGATTAAAAGGTTTTAAATCAGTACAATGGTAAATGCAGAACTAGTCAGCTGACCCCATAAGGTATGGATACCTTTATCTCAAGATTCTACAGCTGTGCATGTTCCCTTGTGACACTATTATGACTTTGTTTTTAGAATAAGCATTGTCTGCTGGAAGCTGGAATAAGCTGCACAAAGGATTTAATCAAAGCCAAGATATATCCTATTGTTCTCTTTATCAGAGTCTCAGAGAAAAACATCAAGAGGTTCAGGTAACATATCAAATATTTTGTATATTTTACATATTCTTATTTGGTGAATAATTCTAGAGTCTAATAATGTTATCACTGAGAGAAACAGAGAACGTCTTCTCTCTTCATCTGGTGCTGCAATGTGCACTCTTTCCTCCCATGATTCCTTCTGATATCTTGCAATAGGAGAAAGTAGGATTTCCCCAAAATCTAGCGCTCTTTTGCTGTCCCTGGCAGCAATGAGCATTGTGGGAGGGTGAGACTGAAGAATATGTGGCTTTCCCTACTCTCACCACTGCCACAGCATTTCCTACGGTAATGCAGCTGGAACGGGAAAGGTCGTAAACACTTATGTTCTCCCTATGTATGTGTTATCCTCTTAGATTGTATCCCCATAGCAGATACTGAGGGGCAGGGGAAAGGACAGAGCTGGAATGTTGTATTCTCCACTGCTTTTACTACTTGTACATGATCAGTAGAAAATAAATTCTTGATGGGACTATGAGATTCATTTAAAATTTAAGCCATTTGTTTTTGGTCTGATCATTTGATACAGGAAACTATTGCCAAAGCCAGAAACTGAAGATGAGTTTTTGCGTATGTGCCGTCTGAAGGAGAAAGAACTGGAAGCACTGCCATGTCTTTATGCCTCTGTAGAGGCAGAGGCATGGAGCAGCATTGAAGATCTTATCCGAACGATAAAAGACAAGATTGGAGAAGAGCAGCGTAAAACCATCTGGGTAGATGAAGATCAGCTATAAAAAACAATAAATAAAATGGAGCTTTATGGTTACATAAGGACATACCGAAGTGGAGATGGGGCTTTCAGGATTCTCTGATTCAGTGCCCAGCGCTCCTGTTTCACCCTCACTGGCTGGGGACTCTTCCTGCTGGCAGAATGCATGTGTGGAATGGAACTGGAGCTGTGTTTAATAGTGAATGTCTCAGATGTTAGGAAGGTAGGCTGTGGATCGGAGCACTGCCACCACCGTTACTTCTGACCCACCACCATCTCTTCAGGGACAGCAGCTGTCTAACATGTGAGAAGGACAAAGAGCTCGAGTGGGAGCTTGGGGTAACTTATTATGTTGAAAGATGGACTGCATGTGCCTCATTTAACACTTCTGATGAGACCAGATAAGTGGAATCTAGGAGAAACACAGCATAAGGGTTGGGCTCAAGGATATGGAAAGTGAGATGTGCTCCATACCCAGCCCAGAAGTGAAATTCTGAACATATTCAATTAAGGAAGCTGAAGGCTGTTTGGTAGCAATAGAAACACTACCTTAGCAGCCCTGTAATCCTAATTTTACAAAGCCACTTAATCAGAAGGGTAGAAAATAACTATTATTCCTGGCATTAGTTAAAATGACAGTTTTCCCTTCATTTCTAAACCTCAGTTTTATTTAACAGTTTTGCAGGTTTTCTTTGTAGTCCTGGCACTTACAGCAAAGTAGACTCCAAAGTCCCAGTGGCACATCAGATCTTTCCAAGTCTGCCAGTGTTTCATTTAGTTTGTCTCTGCCTCTGTATTGTATTCATTTATGCATCTCTCAATTTTTAACAATTTTTACTCGGGGAAAATACCATGATGCCCTCTCTAGACAACAGGTTTCTTGGTTTCTCCGTTTCTCCACTGAAATCTATATTCCTCCACAACATCATCACCTGCCAACATGCCTGCTCTCAACAGGAGGAATGGTTCTGAGAAGAGGAAAAGCAGAATTTCATAAGCCGGTAATAGCTATGAGCCACTCAGTCCTTGACCTCTCTGCCATGACTGACAGCAAGGAGACCAGCGAGCATCACATTGTGCTGTGGCCAAGTAGGGTAACATTTTCAAAAGTGTGTACGTGACTTAGACCACATCCCATTTTCAAAAGTACTTCAGTCCCCAGAGAGTTTAAGTTTCATTATTAAGAAAGTTAATACTGAGTGGAAGTTGGACTCCCAAATCTCTTAGGGCTTTAAAAAATTTGTCTCTATACAGCCAGACTGGTTCAGTAAAAATGATTGGATAATAATCATGTGCACAACTGCTGATCTGAAATGCAATAAAATCTGACCTACAGATGAAAAGCTGTACATACACCATTATCCTTAAGTCCTTCATTCTCTGCTACGTCCCTACCTTTTAAGACAAGTTTTATAACAAGTTAGTCTTTGCTTCTGTGTTCATCCTAAATTGTCCATCTTGGTGCTTCAGGCCAGCATGCAGCAGCTGGTAGTAAAAAGACAGAATCCAAGCAAAACATCTGGACTGATTGCCCTCACTAGACTAGATGCTGCATTGTCCTTGAAATGAGCTTCTGATGTTGTGGGTGTCTCTCAGGTGGATTGGGTCAATTCATGTTGGCTTGTTTGCCAGTGCTTTTTTGCTCTTATCTTACTTTCATGCACATCATTTTTTAACTAATAGTACCTTCTAGAAATCATTTATGTCACTTTAAATCTAAACTTCCTGCTGCTGTGTTTCTCAGGTTATTAATGTTTGAAAGACTGTTCGTAGCCAGCATTCTCAAAGAGTGGCTGTTTACCTGCCCCGTGCCATCTGCTTGGACTTTGCAAGCAGGGAGATACTACTATTTTGCAATCTCTTTACAAATACAAGCTGCATACGCAATTTGCAACTCCCTCCAGGGCAAAGAATAACAACCAATTGCGGTATATATAAAAGCATTGGATGTGTTTTCTGAGATCCTCGACAAAAAATAAGTATCAGTTAGAAAAGTAAAGTCTTCCAAGAGCATTTTCCAGACATGCCTAATGTCCTGATAATGTAGCCCTGGGTCACAGCTGCTTGTGGTTTGTTGGTGCCCATCCTTTGATAGTTTTGAGCCTACAGCTGAGCAGTGGAGGTGGCTGTGAGAACACTCCTCAGCTGCTTCAGCAAAAAAGTCAGCCAGGTCAGCTTCCCATCTCTTCAGGATGGGACCGGTTTCTCACTTGTATGATGTTCATTTCCACTGGCTGTGCCGCAGGGATCAATAACAACTGGTAGAGCAGCTAGAACAGACAGCTAATGGGGAAGAAGGGGATGCAGTATCTCAAACTGCTACAGCTGTATCAGCAGTGATCTTCTCTCACCACAGCTTTAGTTTTGAGTCCTCTTTACACAGAGAGCAGCTGTGGATGCGATTCATCTTACTTAGCTTTAGACATGGGAAAGGTAGATACCAAAGCCTTTAAGGAGGTTCCTTCTGCAATCATACACCTCCAAAGGGCTATTCATCTAACTTACTGTGGATGGCTGTCTAAGAATGAGAGGAATTGCCCTCTGGAACCATCTATTTCTTTCCTTTGGCTATAGGAAGAAGCAAAAAAATTAGCTTGGCCTTTCGCATTTAGCTTCTAGGTCTGTAATGTAGGGCAGCTAAACTCACCTTATGGGAAAGGTGGGACTAGAGATTGAAACAGAGAATAATGACAGATCTAATTATTTCTGTGAAACACAAGAGGAGTGAATACATGGAATGGATTAGTCTTCCTAGTATCTGAGTGAACCTTCTGTAAATTCCCAGCTTTGCAGATACTATAAGGCGTTGTGGTTGTCAGTTCATTTAATGCAAAGCAACCAGATTCTGTTAAGTGAAGTTCACTGACAGAGCTGTGTGCTGTAGCCTGCATAACCCTCATTCCTCTTTCACTCAGTGGAGAAGGACTGAAAACTGTATTCTCCCTTGATTCCTGGATATGAACTCAAAGAGCAGATCTGTAAGTAGAGCACATTCTCAGAAGTGCATCAGAGCAAAAGGCGCCATTATCATTTCCACCAGCTAAAGAAATGCTTCTTCTGATCTAGAGCCAAATGTCATCCATCAAAACTGAAATAAATTAACCTCTGCATCTTTTGAAATATATTCAAAACTAAAGGCTTGAAAAGAGGACGTGAATTTACCTAACTGTCAGAGTGTTGGAATCAGTGTGTGAATTCCAAGTCCTGAAGAGGAAGGTTTTCAGAGCAAACTTGGAACTTAGGCTGTAGATCATTTCAGTATTTTTGATTTTGCTGATTCTTACTTGTGAGGTATTGCTTTAAGCTACCAACCGCTTTCCTCCTCCCATATAAATGTAATACACCCCTTGATTCCTCGTCACGTACACAAATACCCACCTAGGCAAAGACATCTTATTGATCAACCTTCAGTAGTGATCATGTTGTTAAGAAACTGGAAACAAGGACAAGAAGCGGAAATGGAAACTGGAAATGATTCCATTTGTTGTAAGCAGTATCACAACTAAGTCCAAAGCAGACTCTCCATCTGAACTCATCTAAGTGTAACGGTGTGACAGGCTTTCCGTCGAGTTGTTCTTTGGGTCTTTTTGTATTGTTATACAGCACTTGGTACAAGGTTTGTGATCAATGACTGGACTTATGGGTGCCACTAGAATTCAGACAAATTATCAAACTCGATCTAATAGAGAAAAAAAAATCAAGCTGCGAACCCAGGTTTGGGCTGGAATCCATGTTCAGATGTCAGAGTTTAGATCAAGCCCTCTGACAGAGACATGTCTGGATACCAGTTGGATATGCCTGGCTGAGGTAATGTTTACAGCAATCCCTTCTGAAAGCAAATCAGTCAAGGTTTTATGTGAAGTCTAGGTATATTTCTCAACTTTATTTATATTTTCAGTGAAACAAGAAGTTATCAGAAAGTCAGGGCAATTTCCCTACTATTTGGTATGCTACTTCTTCTGTAAAAAGGTGTACAGAATAGAATAATCACAGGCTTTCTTTCCTTAAGGGATCAAATTGTTGGAAAATTTTCAGATGTGGATTATTCTTTGGAAAATGTTATTGAAAAAATGGCCATTAGAAAATGCAATTGGAAAATTTTTCAATGGAATATTCTTCTGTTAGAAAATGTTTTCATCCAAATCAATTGTCTATCAAAATATATTCATTTTGATAATATTGCATTGGAACATTTTAAAAGTATTTCTGTAATACTGAAATAGTCTTTTTCAGTATTTCACAGCATTTTTTTACTTAGCAACAATTCTTTGTTTTGATTTTTTTTATTTCTATAGTTGAAATATTTTTAAAAGTCTTCATTAAAACATTTGATTTGATTGAAACACTTTTTGAAGGAAATTTTTTATTTGATGCTTATATATTTCAAAATAATAGAAGTAATTGCTTATAGGTATCAGATGTGGTATAGTTTCTATGATCATGAGAAAAAACAAACTAAATTTGGGTTTACATTCTGTTTCTCTCTACTGCTAAAATGATGTTGTAAGCTGACATCATACCATTAAGTCAGGTAAGATATCATGCAGATAAGTCAGTATCATGCAGTTCAGCACATCTGGGAACTGTTGCAGGTGAAAATTTCATGCAAACTTTATTACACAGAATTTGATATTCTTTTGAACTAGAATTCTGGCTGGAGGCTAAGCTGTCAATCGGCCTGTCTGCAGCACCGACAGCTCTGGTAGCACAATTTGCAAGGGAGTAGGAACACACGCAGAGCAGACTTTTGTCCACGAACTCTAAATGCAGATAGTTGACAAAGCTGGAAGAATGCCTATAAACCCGTTAGAGGTGTCTGCATTCTTTTATGCCGAGCTGTATTCATGGCCTAAGGCTGGAGGACTCTATAGCAAGGATGGAGTCAGGCAGGCAGTATTCAGGTAGGCTGAATTCGGTTCTGATGGATCCAGCATTGTGTGTAACCCTGGAGCTGTCATGTGGGTTAGAATACACCGACTGCATGGTCACATAAGGCTGAGACTTTTAAACGTTATTCTGCTGTCTTCTCGAAAATGGAAAAGCAAGATACAGCTAAGGATTTGAGACTCCTGGGAGAACAACATTCTAGGATTTTGCGTCTATTTGAATAGAGTGCTCCAAATCGTTCAGCATGAATCAATTATAGTGTGAAGCTTATCATATGTGTTCCCTCTTGGTGCAGTTACTATCTTCCTTGCTCTTGTGCAGTTCTGAGAAGTGCCAAAAACACTTGCAAGTGACTGCTGATCCTGGTGTTTCTGTCCTGTACATCTGTGCATGACACAGTGTACGCACAGATGTATCACAGCTTCTGTTTTAGCATAGCACTATTTTGTGCTGTACACCATTGAAAGGTACACAGGATTTCAGCCAAGAGGTATGTGACTGTTTTCTTACAATTTACTTTTTCCCTCCATTTCTCCTGCCTGGCCTAGTTGCTAGAGTTCTTATTTGCTCTCCACTCTATGTAATGAATGCACAGATTCAGGGTTGGCAGCACACTTGGGTTGCCCTCAGATCCTTCATCAGAGCACTACTCTATGCAGTGGTCTAGTGTGTCAAAAGACTAAGGGAAGTGTGTAAATTGAAACTATAATTCCAGAAAACATCTTTGCTTTTATTGGGCTTACCTGCAGGAGAAAAAGGAGGATCTCTTTTGGATCAAGGCAATGTGCAATGGCCTTTTGACTTTGGAGACCTAATCCCAGTGTGATTTTTGGTGCAAACATGATGACTATGGTTCTTCTGCTCTGACAGCAGTGGTAGTACAGTCACTGGCTGACACGCTCCTCCTGGCATAGCAGGAGTTACACGGACGCCGCTATGTGAGAGACCTGCCCACACAGTGGCTGCTTGAACCATCATGTCTGACGCTCTCCTGAACAGAAAACCTTACTCAGCCATACAGTGCTGAAAGACTATGACAGGAAATTTCCTTCCGAATCTTTCAGGGACCACAGCATTCTGCAGTGCTCCTAGAAATTGTGCTTGATCTTTCCATAAAACTATCTCTAACCCTCAGGGATGATCCTGGACCCACACTGAAGAAAGAATTTGTGCCATTCTCAAGGACTTTGCCCTGCATCTTTCTAGCATAAATTCTGATCTCTGCCTCTGAGCCTGCAAGGGAGAACAGGAGACCTCCCATGCCTATAATTTTCATCTATAGGACTAATACTTCTCTACGAGGAGAGCGTTACTAACATCTTTGTACAGATGGGGAAACTGGACAGAGAGTAGATGTGGCTTGTCTGTGCAGGTCAGTGACATGGCCTGGCTCCCATCGATGTAAACTGCTCTAGGCTCAAGACTCTGAATGAGAGTATAAAGCAGTTCTGGCAGCTGTATCAAGGATTTGAGCGGTGGCTGCCTTCAGTGGTGAGATTTCTAGTTTGATTTGAGAACTCTACCAGTAAGCCAAGTTCAGAACAACAGGAAGCTCATCCACCCTCCCTCCCCCGCCTCCTTTTTTCTGTTCCTCTGCTGCAGAAACTTTCTGATGTTCAGATCACAGGCTCTCCGGGGTTAAATGCACCATTAGTCACTGGAAAAAAAGGAAAAAAAAGACCCTATAGAAGCAGATGGTGGGTGATAGAGAAACTGAGAGTAAATATCTACACCAGCATGGCTGCTTCATCATATATTAGCATCAAAAGCTGTTTGACAATTTAGCGGCAAACAGCAATATTGATTTTCTTCCAAACCACAGACACAGAAGGACAAAGATGGAGAGATGATTCTTTCATCAGATCCCCATCATGCCTGGGCAATAACAAGACAGAACTGCCAGGCAGTGGAGTACCTGCAACACCCAGTCCAGGCGCTGTGTTAACAGCAGCCAGCAGGTTAGAAGTTATTAAAGGACACACAAGCTATTTCAGCTCCAAGCTGGCTCCAGGCTTCTCAGTAGTGTGTGCAGAATGGAGTCTAAACAGTAATAGCTACCACTCCGCATATCCTTCCCTTAGCCGCAGCAGCCATCGTGACTTTTCAGGGCACTGTCAAAGTAGCCATTGTGCCACCCTGGCTATCTGGAAGAATTCCACCTTAGAGCTAAGATGTGACTATTTTTTTTCTTTATTTTCTATCCCATTAACTTCTCTGTCACAAGCTGGTAGAAAGCCTTACTGCGGCCAGCAATCAGAGATCTTGGAACCATTTCTTGAGGACAAGTCTTTGTTATATCCAGTCCTTTGGAGAACAGCTCTCTTTTTCTGATTTAAAGTCTCTACAGCTATTGCTTTTACAGAAGTACATCAATTATGCACATTTCTCCTTGTCTCTCAGTCTGAAATGTCAGTGAATCTGATAATTTTTACTCACAGAGGAGGCAGGGAACTAACAGGGATCTCTGAAATAGCCTGCAGTGACTGCATCTATCAAGGCATTAGCAAAACAGCAAGGAAACAGAAACAGGCACTGAAGCTCGGACAAGTTTAATCCCATCGCTCCCAAACCGGTATTCAGAGACTAAGTCCTGACAGAGTGCTTAAGAAGGGGCTGGAGCACATCAGGATAGCGCTCAGGGAGGGCCACAGCACACAAGGCGATGTCCTCCCCTGGCCACGGTGGCATTCAGAATGTTCAGGAAAGAACAAAACATGGTGGGAAATGAAGAACAACTCATGATTAGAGGAAGCTGAGAGATTTATTCCTGGCCTAAATGGACACAATTCCATTAAGTTTCAGTTTGTCAAAGTAAGTACCAGAAGAAACTTAGCTGGCTTTCTACTCTGACCTAGTTGGAGTCCTTTATAGCAACGTTGCTGTATTGTTAAAATACTGTTTTAAGAGCCACTTTTTGGTTGTTGCCTTCACTTTTTCACCCCAGAGGAAGCCAGTGGGGTACGCTTCTATTAAATGAATGTGAAAAATTGATGCCTGGTTCTAAGTGCACATTTATAACATCAAAACCAGTGGCCTACAACAGTATCTCTCCCAAAGAGCTCTGCCCTCCAAGCGCTGCCTTCCCTGCTGTAGTAATGGTCTTTCCCTTACCAGCTGCCTGAAAAAGTCAAGCAGCCTTCCAGAGACAACTACTCATGCTGGCAAGATTTACCTTTGTCACTGTAGCCTGTCTGCAGCATTTATTTCTCCATATCCTGGTGCTGAGCTGATTTGCTCATTATCAGATTGCTGTTTATTAATCAAAGCAGTAACAATGGGACAGAGAAGCTGGAATACAGCACAGACAGTGCTTCATTTGTTCCAATTGATTTTCCTATCACATTTTATTACTACTATTTACTTTATGTGCCTCGGGAAGATTGAACTGCACTGTGCAGTGGGGGTGTGTATTTGAATTTCTCTTCTTCTTAGCTCTTGCTATTTCTATTACGATAGTCAGAACGGTTGGTTCTTCCACCAGCTAAGTCATGCCCTTCTCTGATAGGAGATAGTGTATGGAGATTTTCTGATAATTAGACCCTACCAGTGTGTGAAGTCCTATATGTGGAGTCCTAGGGAAATCCGTGAGAACATGGATACTGAGCACTTCTGAAAATTAGTTCTCCAAGTTGACATGTCTTAAAAGCTCTAAGCACTGATCAGAACAATTACTATAGCTAATGCAGATAGAAGGTACAATGAAAGGGTACACAGAATATTCAACCCACAAGCCTAGGCAGTTTCAGGATGAGGTTTTGTTTTTCAGTAAAAATAATGGAGATGATGGTGATGATGATACATGTTTTTTTCTGCTTCTTTCTAGTTCTTTGCTAATTGATCACTGTTCACAAGCTGGATCTTGCAGGCTTCATCCAACACATGTAAAACATCAGGGAAGACCAGATGAGTGCTGTCAGGTAGTATGCAGAGGTTTATGGAAGATGATATTTGAGTCAACAAAAAGACAAAGGGTGGCAGATGTTGTAAGTTTACATTAATCATCTCTTTTCCATAAACAAGGCTCACTGAGAAACAAAAGCAATTTTGAACTTTGGCTGAAAAACCTATGAAAATCTTTGTTGAAACTCCCACTTTCAGTGCAGCTAGGATTTCACTCTAGAGATTTATAAGCATTTGAGCTATATTTATTCTGAAATTGCCATATTCAATGAGTACAACAGGAAACCCATGGTTAGCTGCAGCTAGAGGCGTGAGATACTGTTGCGTGGGGAGGTGATGAAAATATACATGAAAAAAAGCTTTGTTTTCTAAATTAATTTTATAATTAGCCTAATTCAGAAGTGAGGAGGCAGCTAGCAGGTGGCAAGGGCAATCAGCATGTGTCATTAATAAAGTTCAAAACAGAAACCACAAATAGTCAGCTGAGCTGAAAGTTTCCATGGGTTCATCACTGTTACTGGAAATGTGAGAGTCCCTCACACAGGAATTTCTTTCTTATCACGTGTTTTATCTTGCTGAGATCCTGTTTTGTACTTAAGCAGAATGTATGCATGCTTGTGAGTGCGTGTGCCCACACATATCTATCTGCCTGTGTACATATAGACTTGTGTGCAACATCACCCTGTTTGGGAACGTGCCATACTACATTGGATAGAATTACTCTTTTTTTTTTCTGCTAGCTCAACTGGAACTGCTGCTTTGTTCTACTCACAGAAGCTTTAGTTTTTTAGAGCAGAAGATGTTGAGTTTGAGTGCCTTGGCCCTCTCTCTGAAGTACATACATACACTTGTCAGATGTCCGACATGCCTGATTAGAGTGACTTCAAACTTGCCTGATGGATCCGTATCCTCCTGCAGCTGATGACCTTGAGCTGTACCAAAAAACTATTTTCTCACAGGGTTTTTTGAGTAGCAATCGGGGTAATTGAATGATTGTAAAATGGGCCACTAGGCCACTAGGGGTTAAGTGAAAACTAAAATAATGCCATCTGCAGGAACACTTTTTGGTCACACTTAAGGTCACAGTTAGATAAAGGGTTAGGAAATATCAGTCTGAGACTGTAACATCATAAATGGGTTTCTGCAAGCACAGCTTGTGAGTGTTGGGAGCGGGTGAGGTAGAACGAGGAGGATATACAGATACTGGTGGTGGACTTAACCTGGACTAGGTTCAGATCCTGGATTGAGCAATATTGATCAGAGTGGAAACGTTAAGTATCTTTGTTAATCTGGAACGGTTTCATTCATGCTGTGTTGTTATTGTTATTATGACCTGTGATTTACTGTGTCCAGCCTGTATCAAATTCAACAGCTGTATTTCTCAAGATTATTTTTCTACCCTTTCTTATTTAAATGCATTTATGCCAGCAGAAGTTTTACAGCTTTTTAAAAGAATGATGTCTCCCCCCAGTGGTAAAGTGACATAGCTTTCGTTTCCAAAATCAGTTAGGCCATGTGACTATGAGTGTGCAATACAATACACTTATACATGAAATAGTTTTGTGACGCATATAAGAAGAGAACGACCCTTTATTATTAGCCACTTATTTTATAATGTTTCTTCGAGTAGAACTACCTTGTTTCTTTGATAATCCTCTCTTACATAGCAAATCTCATTTTAATATTCTTCATTTCACTAAAAGTTTAATATACGCAAATAGCACTGAATTCCCACTTAATGTGCATGTTTTACCATTTCAATAGCATGATGTTTCTATCCCCTGATTCCAGAGTTGTAGGATAAAATACTGTGTTGTGTCCCATTGCCTCGTAGCATAAGGTTATACAGTGCTTTCTGCTTTTTGTAGAAAAATCTCTTTGGATTAAGCTGTTTCCAGTTCAGAACAGACATGTTCAAGCCCTGGTCACCTTGTAACAGTAAGCCTTATGATACAAGTGCACTGGGGTGAGAAGATATTGATTTACCTTCTGCAAAATAAATGTAAAGTCAAAAGCCTAAGCATTTTTCAGCACCTCTCCAGCACTCTGCCTGATTTGTGTGACCGCTGCTGCAAGCCCCAAGTCTCCTGTCTTCCACTATACATTCCATATCCTTCTAGTCATCCCCAAGTTGCAGGCTGTTACTATAAGTAAGTTACAAAACTTGTGTAGCCTGTGTTGTGAGCCACAAGTACTCCCTTACATCCATTTTGTACTCCTTACAGTAAGTTCTCTGTTTTTCCCTCTATCTTCACATTTCCAAATCTGATATGAACTTCATAAACCACTTTTCCTAACATCCATATTACTATGGTCCCAGCAGAATACTTAGGGCAACATTAGAAAGGATATCGAAATAGCAGAGTGCTGGCTCAAAACTTGGAAGAGCACCATTTTATGTAAACCAGTATTTAGTGTTAATTATGTTTTTCCTTCCCATAATGAATAACCACTCAGTGCTGAAACTAGAAGACTTGCTCAGAAAGAGTCCGTGTGATTATTTGATTATGTGTGAGCAGTGCTTGGAGTTACCATTCTGCTGATTTCGTGCCGAAACAATGGACTATGACAGCTTCAGAATCAGCTAAACAACTCCACTTTTTCTGAGAAGTAGTTTTTTTTCCAAAGATCTTCCTTCTGGCATGGGTAACATTTTAAATATAGCTCTATGCATGAAATTTAACTGCAGTGTCCTCAAAGGCTGTGTTACAACACTCTCACCTCCAATAAAACTGCAGTTGCAAAAATTGCTCCAAAAGTATCATAAATGAATTGGAGAAAATAATGGAAAATGCCTTAAACTTAGTATTTGTATATTTTATTCCTGAACTCTTTCATCATCTGAACTATGACATAGAATCTCTTTCTTCAGTGTTTATTCTATCATAGCCATTTGCTGAAATATAAATATAATTTTGAAGATAAAATGTCATCTTCTCTCTTCCTGGAGAATGCATTTTCGTTCTGTTTACTTTGGTCTTCAGATTGCACTTTGCCCTGTCACCCACAAATATTCACTGTATGTTTCTTTCTCCTTTTCTTCTAGCCAAGGTTATAAATTAAAATTCAATTTCATTAAAATCGTAAGTAGTCATTCTCTGGCTCTCATTACTAATGATTCGGTGCAGGGGGATCCCGGCTGCTCCCACAACTGTAATTCAATTGGACTCACCAGCTCTTGTTCACAAATCGCTTGAGCTGCACTTTCTTCACAGATTTATGGCATCAGCACTGTCCAGAGGTTGAATTACAGCTGCAGGTTTGATCGGGGACTGCATTATTCTGCATCTAATCCCTGCATTCTGACAGCAGCAGGGGGGAGCCCTGTTGTTTTACAGGAGCTGCGTGTTGTTCTTCTGCTTCATGTCAGGGGCTGAACTGCCTTTGGAATCAGAGACCTGTCAGTGCAAAGCTGCAGGCAAACAAGAAGATCAAAATGACATGGTATGTAAATAACAAGCATGGAGACAGTTGAAAGCCAGCTTGCTTTCTCCTGCACTCACCACAATTTTGCTTCTAAATTAATGGAATGGTGATTGACCCCAGAATGTGCTCTTGCATCATTGGATGCTATCTGAATATATTACAGCCACATCTGTTGAAATGTGACTCCCAGTTTTTACCAAAGACTAAAGAGTGTTGATATGCACTGGTGGCAGACATTCACTTAAATATTAATTAAATATTTCATCCAGAAGCCCTCCATGCATCCATTCACACACAAGCCCTTCCTCTTAGGCAAAGACCTGCAACCTGTGGCATTCATACCTAAAGGGGTGTGTCAGCAGATTTGGAAAGGCATACAGCAGAACCGATGCCATTTTCTGGAGAGGCAACATGCCAATCACCAACTGATGACCAGTGCTTTGTCTACTGCAAGGCAATATCCTCATATATCTATCCCCAATATCCCAGGTTTGAACCCAGTGGGAACCCGAAGTCCCTGCCTCGCTTAGAGCCATGGTATTATCATTCAGCTGACTGAAGCAGGGACTCCTGGGTCTCACTTTGGAACTGATCTTCATTAGGACTACAGAGGCACCTGTAGTGCCTGTTGTGTTTAACCTCAGTTTGGGAAAGAAAAGAATCAAAACTTTGAAAGTTTTCCCTGCTTTAATATAGCCATATACACATGAGCCTACAACACAGCGAAATACAGCTGGCGTGTGTCATTATCTACTACTCACTTAATTGAGCTTTACTGCAAAGTAATTAATGGAAATCACTTAATGTTGCAGTATGGTAGCTTCGCCACCGTTCTGCTTGTTGTGGCTTCCAGTAATTTTTTTGTGTAGTTTTCTGTGTTTTAATAGCAAAACCTATCACATTCTAGTTTTGCAAAAACCCTGGGAGGCAAATCCTAAGGGGTGTGGAAAAATGCCTGTTGATTTTAATGATGGTTGTGTTCAGTCAAATAAGAATTTAACTTACTCCACAATTTATTTTCAGTTCAAACTCTTATTTTCATCTGCAGGGTTTTATTTTAAAAACTACTTTTAGAGGAAACTGAAGGTTATTTTATTTCTTTATGCAACCTTGCCATTTTTTTATATGCTTTGTTGTCAGAGAGCATCTGACATGAGACAGGATATGGAAAATGTCTGCTTCATATGACAACACAGAGCAATAGCATTTGGCTACTGGACTGCAGTTTTTTACAGAGCTGTCTGAATCACCTGTTGTGTGCAGTCCCTGGTGGCTGCAGACTCCCTTTGCCAGATTCTCAGTCACTGTTTCCCAGGTGTGTTCCAAAGTGTTTTCAGTGTATTTTAGTTCCTTCATTTGCTCGTTTTTTATTCCTTTGCAAACTGAAATATATTTTTCTACTTCTAATTAACTCCCTGCCACCTTGCTTGTGGTAAAGCCTGATTTATTTCCTCTTTTCTGCTTTGAGAGGACAGGATACTTAATCTCCTCTGGGTGGACGCTGAAACACCATCTGAATAAAATGCTGATCATTCATCTGGTTAGTTCCTGCCAGCTCTTCTCTGCATTCCTGCTGCCCAGGTTTTGCACCACTTGCTGTCGTTTCTTTAAATGACACAATCCTTTCCTTCTCCACTACTGAAGCTAATCATTCCTAAATTAGCTAGTAGTCACACTTAGGTGTGCATGTGTGTGTTTATCCTTCCGTATTATCTGTGAGACCATGAATGTTCACAGGCTAACAAAGACTGTTTAGATAAATACTTTGCAAGGGTATTAAGCCAATGGACACCATTTATTGCATTTGCTGTTATTTCTTTTGGCGCTTTTTTCTGTTGACAGGGACCTGCTTTTCATGTTTAACTCCACTTGGTAGCTGCAGAGGAATAAGGAAAGCTTGGGATCCCCCCATCCAGGGAGCAATGAATAAACATGTAGGAACAAACAAGTATTACAGCCCAATGAATTAGCATTTTGAAAGTCTCTGCGTTTGATACCCATCTGCAAAGTGAAAAATAAGTATCAGGTATACACGGATGCATTCAAACATGTTTGCAGCGGTAATCTCTTTCAGATGGCAAAGACTCACTTTTAAATGCCAATGTTTTTCACATCTTGAAAATATTTGTATAAAAACGGAAGGAGAAAAGATTGCCCATCTGCAGTGCGCAGTGAAAAATTATGTGGGCAGAATGCACAGCATGTGCTAAGTGAAGGGAGCCAGGTGAACGAGGTAAAGAATGACGATTTTTCTTCTTCATACTGAAGCCTTGAGAGACCCGTTTCTAACAGTACCCTTCTCAGACGTGCATCCATTCTGCCTTTCCTTTGAAACTAACCTATGCTGAGAAATGTAACAACAAATTCAGCAAGCGGACTGGGAAGCCTGGCCTGCCAGCCCATTAAGGGTCTCAGGCAAATAGTGTGGACTCTGTTCTATTTATTCATCCTAAAGTGTAGGTGTTAAGAAATAGGAGGCTTGTGAATGGGTGACGCGGCATCTGCAAGCATCACCTCAGCAATTCAGGTCAGCAGACAGCCTTGGAGCAGGATTATAAAAAATTGCATCATTTGTAACCTTTTCAGCACCAGTCTTTTTCAAAAACAGCGGTAACCAACAGCTTTACTTAGGACCTGAAGAGAATAACTAAAGAGAGCATCTGTTCTCCCTTTAGATATGGAACTGCAGTAGCAAGCCATGCATGAATGTTATTAAGGCTTGCTAATTTCCTACTAGTTTGGGGAGCTACATGTTACCCATAGAGATATTTGGCTCTGAATCACCAGATGAAAAGTAATTTTAAAAACAATGCAGACAAAATGGGCATAACTTGGCAGCAAACATGGTAAGTTCTGTTCTCAGGGAGCTCCATTTTCTTTGTGTTTATTTTGGTACTTTTTGAGATTTTGCCTTAATGTTACTTACCTTGTTTTCCAATGGCTGTTTATAGCATAGACATCTAAACCAAACATGAGCCTGAACTGACAATATTACTGACTGCTTGAGTCTGTTGCGCTCCAAATCAGAGGTCCAAGCACTTTTTGGACTTTTATCTGCTTTTGCATTGTTTTGCTGTTTCTTTTTGGGTAGTCTGAAGATACATTCTCCTAGTGACAGCATGTGGCTGTTCTGTCACAGTGTACTCCAAGAACACAGATTCAGAACTCATAACCAAGGGCTGTTGAGACATAACACACACCCAGATCCCATGGGCCCAGTTTCTGTGTCCTCTGAGGAAACATTCAAGCAGATCATCACTTTCTGTTCTTTCTATACTCTCAGGACCAAGATACACCACCCCTGGAGGTAACCAAGATAACCTTACACTAAGAAATTACAGCCTGCAAGACACTTAGCAGGGCATGCATTGAATTACACAGAATGTGCCTTATTGCATGAAATCGGTGGAAAAGTCACAGGCTGGGTTGAAACTATGCTTGTCTTCTCCCAATAATTAATTGTTTGGGGATTAACATGAGGTTTTGTGTTTTGAAAGTAAACTAATCCACTAGTTGGCTGGTGTGAAATGAAGGAGAACAGGCTACTGTCAAGCAGTCTGAAAACAGTGAAAACTAACGGGGTGACATGCCACAACTCACATACTTTTATCTATATGAGTAACATATTCTCTGTGGGACAGAAGATGAAAATGTCACATAGAAAAGAAAAGAACGTGCCCACAGATTTAACGAAAGGAGCAGATATACTTTGCCTCACAGTATCCTTTGGCAATTTTACTGCTCGGTGCTGGCTGGGCCATTGCAAGAGAATCCATATTTGGGAACTCACATGAGACATGAGCCAGACATTCTGCAGCTTCTGTACTCACAGAGCTAACAAAGGAGAAAGAAAATATAATTAAAAATCAGAATACATTGAAACCAAGCAATTAGAATTCGAAAGCACTTTTAGGTTATCCATTCCTCTTCCATTCTTACCGTTACAAGGCTGTTCCTGGTTCTCTAGTTCTTTGTCTAGGCCTGCTTTTAATGTCTTGATGTCAGTAGTTAGAAGTTCAATGAGGTTAGGCAAATCTAGATCCTGAAAAATGGATGAGTGTCCCAAACTCAGCTGTATATTAAAGCAAAGTTAAAAGGGGAAAAGGTAAAGTTGAAATCCAGATTCACTATTAAGTGTGTTTTTTCTTGAGGGATGCCAAACTACTTCCGTTTTCATTTACTTCATGGGAGTTAAGACTGCTATCACTTCAAAGAATTGGCATCTCAAAGAAGGAGCACATTACAATAGGGATCATAAAGACTTGCAGAGAACTTCCAGCTAAGGTCTCAGTACCTCTAGCAAAAAAACTAATATATTAGTACTGGAAGGTGCTCATACACTTAATGAGGTTACTAGAAAATAATAGATCTATGTCAATGATTTTTTTTTTTCATTCCTCCCCTGGAAGACATGGTTCAGTTTGTCTCTCCACTTTTTCAGTCTGCTATGGGGAATAGGCAGAGAGGTGGCCACTGAAAAAGCCATGTAAAACCTCTGAGAATTCAATAAGCAGAATATGGTTCTTTTAACATTACAAATCTACCAGCTTAGGCAAGGGTTTGAAGTGTACATATACTGCAGCACCTCCTCAGATAAGCAACGAGAGTCACAGTCTCAGCAACACAGAAAAAGCAAAAGGAGCGTAGAACATAAATCCTGAAATCTAGAAGCTTTGCTATCTAAATGCACAGCAAGCAATTCAAGGGCACTAACCTCTTTAAATTAGTTGTGCTAACCCAGGAGTGCTTCTGCTCCGTGGTAACTAACAACAGTTCAATATTTTGTCTCAGTTTGATCATCTAGCGCAGCGGTCAGAAAGGACAAGGGGAGTGATTTATCAGCTCAGGTGATTCCACTAGTGCATACTTCATCTTTCTGTTGTCTTAAGACTGCCAGGTACTTGCCTAAACTCTGAAGTTTAAATTATGTTAGAGCTAGATATGGTATTGTTGCATGGTGCTGTACTGCAATGTGTAGGTACAGCCTCACTGTGTTGTTTGCTTACCATTTTCACCAAGCAAAATATTTTTCCTGGCAGTGACAGTGTTTGGCAACGCTTGGGAGAATGACATTAGTGTCCCAGGTATTCAGTTTATGTAGTACTTATAGGTCTGTTAGCTGCATTCTCAGCTGAAGTGATAGTACCTCCTCCACTCTGTGCCTCCTCCACTGCTGATGATAATGTGCTTTTAGAGGACAGAACGTAGTTTTTAAGCTATGGGTCACACTGGACTGGATAAAGAATGGGCCATCATCCAGATGGGGCCTCAGGAAGAATTCAGGGTTAGTCAGCTACAAGCTTCAAGACACCGAGATGATAGCTCTGCATCCTTCCAAGGGCTAAATTGTGTCTTCCCCTCTGTGCTTGACCCAGGCAGAAACAAGTGAGGCTTGAAACAAGTAAAAAGAGCCAAGGTCAGGCACCTCAGCCCTCCTCATTTCATGTGCTTTGTGCCAGCATTCATCAATGAAGCCATGTCATCTTCTGGGCTTTCAGTAATGATCATAGAAAAAGGGCCTTACTGACTGGAGCTCAGTATTAGGGCTTTTTATGTAACTTCTTCCTCGTTTTCCTGAGCTGCCCAGATGTCACTCCCATCTGCAATAAGGTCTTCACGTACAAGCTGTCCATTAGCTTCTCCATCTGTCATATAACTTTTCAGCTCTAACCTTTTGCTGTCTCTTTTCAGGGCCTCAGAAATTCATGCCTCCAGCCTTTCTCCCAAGAGCTCCCCATCTTTTTGCTCAAAATCCAGTTGCTTTGTAGTCAATAAGGGAAACGGAAATAATGTTACCCTCATTGTTTCTTTCTTTCTATCCTCCATCCCTCTATCTTCTCCCATCTTTCAGTCTCCCTCTCCCTTGCTGTGGGAGACAAAGTAAGGAGAAATAGAAACAGCTGTGCAGGTATTTCTTCACCTCAGCAAAAAGAGAATGAGAATTATAAGATGTAACAGAGATTAGGAAAGGGAAAATAGAATAGAAATAGAGAAAAGGTAAAAGTAGAAAACCTAGGAAGTAAAAGGAAGAACAGAAAAATGAAAACATTAGTATTGTTTTATTCTAGTTTGTATCAGTATAAATTGTTTTGATTTTGATATCAGCCCAAAGAAGCGAGGAAAGAAGACAGATGAATTTGGAATCTTGAAATGTGGAACTGAGCAGATAGGAAGAAAATGGAGAATGGGAAGGTGTTGAGGCTGCATTCAAGCCTTTCTACACCTCTTGCTGATGCTCACAGAAAAACATCTGCAGAAACATCACAGACATCTTCACGTGCATTTGGGACGTTCCACCCACTCCCTCAGCAGAGCAACAGAACTGCTGAGGGACGTGCCCTCCCCGCTGCAGCTCCACAACAGTAAACAAATTATTTTTTGTCCCGTTTTTAGAACAGCTTCTGAATGATTAGATAAGCAACAAGGGTGCTGTGGGAGAATGAGGGAGGGGTGGCCCTTTTTGATAGTTAGATGTGAGCTACTGAAAGCTGTTTTCATGGATGAATGCACAAAGAACTAAGGATGTCTGGCAACTGATTTGTCTGCTGAGTTTATTGTATACTATAATTTCACTCCCACTTACAGATGAAGCAGGCCTATCATGGGAGCTGGTCTTCATAGTTGTTTGAACTCTGCCAAAAATCCTTAGAACCCCAGAAGCCTGAAGAGGTCCTTGAGTGGAGCCCAGACAAAGCTAGTGAAGCAGGAGTAACTGAGCTAATCAGAAAATACCAGTCTGGGCACTTCACAGTTATATAGGGCCTGATTTTCAGGCCACTTAGCATCTGTGGATTCCAGCGGGAGTCCTGAGTGCTCAGCTGTTCTGAAAATCAGGCCTACGGAGTATGCGGGGTTTAGGGGTTGATCTGTCTCCATCCTACTGCTCTGAGTGGCCTCTTGTGGGGCAATGAGGACATCCAGTGGGTGAACTTGTGAATTACCGCAGTATTTCATAAGTGGAAAGAGCTGCTGCCGAGTCTGAAAACTACAATCAAAGAGTAAGATCATGGGAGAGAAAATAGCTTTCTCAAAAAAGGTTCTGTGGTACAGTGAATGGCTTCCTTTGTGCCGCAGCACCTTGTGCTGTTCTCCTCCTGACTCTGCAATACTCAAAGGTGTTTTGAAGTCACTCCTCTTACTAAGGAGAAAAAATTTGGCCTAGGGGGAGAGCGTTGACAACAACATCTTGTTTGAGTAATAGTCACACTGGATACTTACTTCCCTGGGGGGTTTTGTTTAATTTTTTTGGCTAAATCTGTGAACTCTGTGATCTTTTGTGGTAACTTAAGGCCCTAACAAGCCTAACTCTATGAAATACCAGTCATTTTAGTAGTTTACCTCAGTGCTCTGTGCATTTGCGTCAGCTGGCCCAGAACACGCTAGCATATGTTTGCCCCAATATTTGGGGGTGGGTACAGGCCTGGGGCAGAATTAACTAATTGAAGCTTAAACTAGACTGGATGGTTATGACATAAGTTGCTGGAAGCAGAGACAAAAGAAGAGATACAGAAGGGATCATATCATGCTGTAGAAGTAAGGACGTGTGTCTGTTATTTATGATTTCATTTTGTAGCCAGAAGGTGTAAGATCCCAGCTGCTGCTAGGTGATCACATAGCAGTTGCTTTCAAAAATGTTTTTTCCTCCTTTACCTAACCAGGAGACTAAGGAGATTTTCTTTCAAATGTGTACTGCAGTACTTTAATCCCTCCCTCATCGTCAGCCCTGCACTAGATTGCTTCAATATGCTTTACATGGAGTTGCACCTGACGTCAACCAAGAAAATAAACTTCATGCAGAAATCAACCATGTGTTGTAGTACTTTTCAGTAGAGGACGTAGCTCCAATGCTCTCTGTCGGCAGCTGCTACTTACTGCTCTCCAGGTAGCCTTTAAAAGGCTGGCTGTAACCTTTAAAGGCCTAAAAGCTCGAGAACAATTTCCTGGGACAGCTGTTAGCTAGTCAGCGCTCTTGGTTAGCGCTGTACCCTGCGGCAAGGCCCGAGCTCGGTCCCCCGGCTGTGGAAGAGGGGATTCGCGGCGGGGCCTCCTCCGCTGGGCCGCTTCTGCTCCGCGGCCTCTGCAGCCATGCCGGGCTGCCCAGCCACCACGCGGCAGCGCTTGTCGCAGGCGGACCCGAGAGGCGCTCGCGTTCATAGAGAGGCTGAGGTTTTCAGTCTCAGGTACGGTTTGCTCCAGGTTTCTTGGGGTTTGCTATTTTTGTGTGGATGTCTGTTAGGTGGACAGTGACCCTAGCCAGGCCCTCCAGGGTGTTTAAACTGCAAAGGGAGGGAATAGGCGAAATCTTTATGTGACTTTGCAAATTGGCTTAATTTACAGACGCTACCAATACGTAAATGTCGTGACCTTACGCAGCTGTCCCATGCTATCGGTACAGATACACTTCTGCCACCTTACTACTATTAATGCACCTTGACCTCTGAAACGCTGAGGTCTGAACAACACTCCTGTTACTTTGATCTTCACCAGTACGTTGTTATCACGTATCCCTCCCCCCTCCCCGTTAACATGATTTGCTCGGGAAGTGAAAAACGTCCGTTACGCGCACGCAGCTGCCGCTCCGCGTCACCGAGCCCCCGCCAGGGCTTGGGGACAAACGCGGCGCCGGCAGCGCCCAACGGCCGCCAACGGCCCCGGCACGCGGCCTGACGTCACGCCCCGCCCCTCACAGGCGAGCTCGCCCTCCGCCTCCTGCCGGCTCACCCCGCCCGGGGCCCGGCCCGCTCTCCTCTGATTGGCGCTCCCGCAGTTTTCCCCGCCTCCTCCCGGCAGCTCCCCCCCCCCCTTTCCCCGCCTTCACGCTGTCCCCCAGGCCTTGCCTTGCCTTAAGCCCTGTCTCCTGCTTGCTCCCGCCCCCCACTGCGGCTTGTCCAATTGGGAGCGGGAGTTCGTTGACCGACACCTCCTTCGCCCAATGGAGCGCGGAGCCCGCGGAGAGGAGGGGGGGAGCCGGGGAGGGCACCTCCCTCAGCAGGCGGCGGCGCGCCCTGACTGAGGGGACGGGGGCTGCGCCGTCCCCGCCGCGCCTCGGCCGGACCGGAGGCGGCCGCCGGCTGAGCCCGGCTCGGGGGCAGCTCGGCGCCCCTTCGCCCCGCCGAGAGGAGAGGAGCGTGGGCGGCGGGCCGGGCCTGCGGGCCGCGCCCCCCTATCCCCCCGCCGCCGCCCCTCCCCCGGCCGGCCGGCCTGCGCGGCCGCACCCCGCCCCGCTCCGCCGAGCGGGGAGAGGGGAATGGGCGGGCCCGGCCCTTAGCCCCCGGCCGCGGCTGCTCCTCCTCCTCCTCCGCCCGGGTCCCAGCGTCTCGGTGGCCTCCGCCCGATGCTGGCGGAGCTGGCTGGGGTCTCGGCGGCGTTGTGAGCGCTCCTGCCGTGCCGCGGCCGCCATGTCCGGCGTGGTGCGCACCCTGAGCCGCTGCCTGCTGCCGGCCGAGGCCGCCGGCCGCGGCGGGGACCAGCCGCGGCGGGAGGGCAAGGAGCGGAGCCGCGACGCGGAGCGGGAGGCGCGGCGGCGGAGCCGGGAGATCGACGCGATGCTGGCCCGGGAGAGGCGGGCCGTGCGGCGCCTCGTCAAGATCCTGCTGCTGGGCGCCGGCGAGAGCGGCAAGTCCACTTTCCTCAAGCAGATGCGGATCATCCACGGCCGCGAGTTCGACCAGAAGGCGCTGCTGGAGTTTCGAGCCACCATCTACGAGAACATCCTCAAGGTGAGGGCCGGGCCGCAGCCGAGGCCGCTGACAGGCACCTCGCACCGCTTCGGGAGCCGCGGCCGCCTGGGCGGGCCGGGAGCGCGGCCGGGCTGCGGCTCCGCGGGGTCGCTGGGCCGCGCCCTGGCGTTGGGGAGGGGGCGGCGGAGGCGCAGGTGCCGCGGGGAGGGGGGGGAGGGGGAGACGGGCGGCTTCTTTCCACCCCCCGCGGTCTTGGAGGGGGCGGGGGAGGGGGGCACCAAGCCCCGGAGCGTGTCTGGGTTGTCCGTGAGAAGGGCTGGAGGAAGAGGTCGAAAGGAAACTTCCCTGCGAGAGGGATTGAGAAAAGCTTTGTGGAAGCCCGGAGGAAAGAGGATATAGGTGTGGCCTGCGCTCTGGAAAAAACAGTATGAGAGCATCCTCTAACTCAAGGCTGGAGAAACTTCAACATTAGAAGGAGTTTCCATGCCTCTGCAAAGTGCCCTGAGTCTGGGTACCTCGAGATGGGACGAGAAGGAGGTTCCCCCTATGTATGTATTGTAGCAGCAAATAGCTATTACTTGGTAAACCTTTACAAATAAAGGAGCCGAGATTGTTAGGGTTGTGTAGCGTGGGATGTTATGAAGCTTTGAGGCGGAAAGAACTTTACTCGGGTACCTTTGAGGAAAAGTTTTGCTCAGCACTTGTGCAAGCACTGTGGTACTGGCTGTGTTGTATTTCTTTAGTGACTAGAGAATAGAAAGGCTGCTGATAGAGCCTCAGTCTACAGGCAGTTGAGGAGAATCAGCCTTAACAAATACAGTTTCTTGCTGGGCAGCACGTTTTGATGCCCAGTGCAGTTAGAAGTGATCGTATTTCAGAAAATCCCTGAAGATGGAGAGAGACATTTTTAATGAGCTCTTTATGCATCTTCGTAATCTCTCTCTGAAAGAGCTACTACAGGCAGTTTTTTCCCCATCTATATTTTTCTGTAGGACTGTATCTACTCGTATACAGACATGGTTTTGTGAGACCATGTGAGGTTTAACAGAAAATGAAAGGAAAGTGTGCAAGTCAAGGATAATGAGTTATTTCCGAATTTTCAGATTTGTTTTGAATAGAAGCTTTATGCGCTTAATAAGTGCACACAAAAATAATTCTTGTTTTTTGAGACATCCATCATTCCATCAAAACCTTTCCCTTCTGTTAAAAGGGAATAGGAAGATAGACTAGTTTTTTTTTTTTCCATGTTTAGTCCATTTTCAGGAACACTGCAAAAGATGAAATAATACCACTAAAATGAGTGAAAGGAAAGGGGTGGTGGCTGCAGGTTCCGTAAGGGGTGGACCTGAAGTCCTCTGAAGCAGGAAAAAAGTTGAAAACGTAGTGTATTAGGTGCCCATTAACTGCAAGAATGTTGAAGCTCAGAAGCTTCTCTCTCATTAAAGAGATTCTTCAGCAAGAAGACTATTACAGGCTTTATCTAAACACCTAGAAATAAGGAGTCTTATCTTAGAAGTCTTAATGTGTATTTTGGTACTGCCATTATGCATTTGGTACCACTACAGATTTAAGGTCGTAGCAGAGGACTTTAAGGAAGTGATTTGTGACAACAGAAAAACTTGGCGAGACTTCTTGATGTGAGTTGTATAAGTAATTTTGCTGTGGTAAAATATAATAGTTTACATATGCAGAAGGTATAGAGCTTTCAGCAGTAGAATTTAGTGCGCTTTGGAAAGGAAAGCGAGTATCTGCCTTACCACCTTGTAGCAGGGCGGACCGAGGTATGCACTTGAAGCACTTGTCTGCTGGATGACTTTAGGCAAATTCGCAGAGCTTAGACTAGAATTCAGGTCTTCAAGATAGCAGCCTGGAGTTCTGGTTTCGAGACCACTAATTACAACATTTCTCGGACTGTGGTCAGCTGAACACCCTTTTCAAGCATCCTAGTCATCAAACTTACATTTGATTGGCTATTTTTAAAGGGAGTCATGGCCTTGCAGATCAATATTTGGGAGCTGTTATGTTAGGCTCTCCTTCTAGGTATGTGGACAGCATCTGCCAGGCTTTTCCGTTTTTTTTATTGATCTCGGATGATGGGGATGGACACTTGCCCATAAGCACGCAATTTACTCTTTACCCATAGGTTTTGGGGAGTGGCTTAGGGTTGGTCGCTATGGAAGGAGTATGCAGAAGGGGAGAGCAAACAAAGGAAACGGAATGAGTTTTCTGGTGAGAAGGAGGTCTAAGACTGGAGTGTGGGGAGAAGGCAGAACATGTTGTTTGCCTTTTGCCCATCTGAAAGAAATGTAACAACACCTCAGAATTCTGCCCTATCATCAGGGAGAAATCAAATAAGGTCCTGAAAAACACTGATGTTGCTAGTGCATTTAGTTTACGGTAGTCATATGGCATAACACTTTCCTAGTGTTAAAATTTTTTCTGTAGAAGACCATTAATTTTGCTTCTTTGACAACATAAATTGACAATTGAGTCTGGCCTTTCTTTCTATAATATATTTGGAATATAGGTTGTTTTCATTTTGGCAGAAAGTTCAGGCTGAAGTAACCACCCATTAATGTTAAATGGAACAGAGAACACTGTTCCATGTATTTAACCATATATTTAACTTACAAGAAAGGGAAGAAGATGAACTCTTATACTACAGTATTTGACCAACATCAAATAAAAATGGTCATATACAATAGCATATAAGTCTACTTGATCTTATGAAGTACAGCCACCAGCAGCCTTAGCCCCTTTTTCCATATAGTTCTCAGCATTGTCAAATAATGGTTTTGTTAAGCCTCTGCAACACTGAGATCTGAGTTAGAAATGCAGTGTAAATCTCTGGGATTAAATGGTCAATTTTCGTTTTCCAACCATGACTAAATTTCTCTCTGAATGGGAGAGGATTACTATTCTCTCAGTAGTACTTGGTATTTCTAAAGTGCTTGTTGCAATAGTATGTGGGCAGGCTATACAGCTTATGGAAGCCAAATAAACTGGTTCAGAGAAGAGAACCTGAAACCTTTTTGGAAATAATGATGCTATGTATGAATCGATCTTAGTGTCAGCTTTTGCTTTCTCTTGAGTTTACGGCTTCATACTTTTCTGATATCTTATTAATGTTGAATTCTTTCCTTGCCCTTTTCTCTCAATTTCTCATCTCCCACTTTGGGAAACCCTGGTTAAAAACAAAATGCTGAAACTAAGTAAATCTGTGATCCAGAAATTTACTTTTCCGTTTAGTACAGGTGATGGTTCAGGGCCTTGCTAGCTTTTTCTGGCATTTGTGGAGCAGTCTTCAAATACGTTAGTTTTGCTTTGGTTTAAGGTAAATAGTGATCGGTTAACTAGGGTTTTGCTTCTTAATCAAGGCTAAGTTTCAAAGTAACTTTTTGGAACTTTTGATGGTTGAAGTGAAAAGCAGTAGTGTTAATGCTCTGGTATGAGTACACAGGCTTCATGGCTTTAGCACACCCACCTGGAAATGGAAAGCAGATAGGACAGGGCTAGCTGCTGCGGTCCGATTTGATGATGGCTCTCGGTTATACGGAGAAACAGGGAAAACTCTTTTGTACCTAAAGTTTTAAATCTAAGAAATGGCTAATATTATTACATAAGCATGTTGATACCTCCTAACAGTAACTGAAGGAGTAGTCTTTTGATACCATCCAAAACCGATGGGGAGGGGCTGCTGCTGTACTTGCTTCCTTTGATAACGGTTCAAGAGCTTAGGGACTTGATGAATCACAACTCTGATGTTCCTTTTCTAAATGGTTTTGCTTGTTTGAAGTATGAGAATATCATGCTGCTTGGAGGGGGGGAAAGGGGAAAAAAAAAAAAAAAAACCTGGTTCAGCTGCATAGGAAAACAAAGCAATCTACGAGCATCAGAGTGGTACCTGCACCAGCATGTTTGAGAGATCTCAATCTGAAGAGAGGAGGACAAAATCAGCTTTGAAAAGCCTGGAGAATAATCTGTTGAGGTTTTTTTGGTAGTGTTAGTGTCCGTGTTGAAATTAATAAGTCCAGCTCAAGGTTTCAATACGTCTGTGTTTTCTTGTTGTCTGTGGCCTGAATCATGGTGACTGACTGCAGGATTGAAAAGCCTGGAATTAAAGAGGAAAGGACTATGCAGTTTGTGTGTAGCTTCATTTGTGGGCTCTGAATTTAAAAAAAACAGAAACAAAACCACACATTCAAAAACCTTAAGATCTTTGAACATGCAAACTCCCTGAGGATATATCAATAGGATGGTTGAGTGTAATTGCAATACACCTGGGCATACCTGAAAGCATTTCTCTTGATGGCTGGGGTATGACTAGCCTGTGCTGAAGTCCCTTTTAAGAAGAACTTTGGACTTCTGTACCCAATACTGAAACCTGGACTGCTGCCATTTCGGTGCTGCTGGTAGTCTGTATACCTTGAATGTGTATCGCGTTTACTCTGTCTGACTGCAACATAGATGTACCTTGTGTAATTGGAGGGGAGGGGGGAAAAAAAACTCACTTGCAACCTGTGAGCTTCGATCTGGAGAAGAGAGACTCAGCAGTTGGAAAAGAGCATCACTGTATTGGGTTGCAAGCTACACTTAAATGACCACATTACTTAGGCAATCCTTTATAATGCAAACACGTTTCTTCTAATAGCTTTAAAATGTAGAGGGAATGTGTCTTTCCATGATGTGAATTTTAGCTACTGTTTAAATTGACTCCACATTTCCTTGGGTTTGCATGCAGATGAATTCAGTAACCCATTAGGAGCTGATGATAATGACAGTCAATTTGTTACTACATCGCTGGCATATGGCTATACTCGAGTAGTTTGTCACAGGACAATATCACCCTTTTCCACTGTGACAGCTGCTTTTAAAAGGAATGACAAGGAACTGCAGCTAATTAGGAGCTTTTTCCTATTAAATTTAATGTTTAAGTACAAAGGCTCTGTGAGAGAACTAGTATTTAAATCTGGTTATCTTCACTCTGTGCTTTTTTTAATACGAAAACTATTGTTCACAAAATCATTTATAAACAAAAAAGCTTTGAATCTTGTTGATCTTTTCTCTTCCAGGTTCATGTAATCAATGGAACTTAGTAATTTCCATTTGGTATATTGCGTGTCTTAAATCTAAATTGTCAGCTGTGGTAGTCTGTGCACATTTGGCAGTCTCTTGATTTGGGCTAGAAGAGAGCAATCTATCTTCATCATGGTGGACAGTGGAAGAGGAGTAATGGTCAATAGTGAGTGATAAATATTCATTCTTTTTCCGAAATAGAGCTTGCAGTGCTCTTGTGATGTAGTCGCTAGTCCTGCAGAACATGAGTTAGTCCCTGGAGACTGTAGACATACTTTGATGTTTTCCAGACAAAACTTTAGTCACTGGAGTGACTAAATTTGGGAGGTTGCTGTATATTCAACCAATTGAATATACATATATATTTTTTATATATATATTTATTTATAATTAATTTGGGAGCAGTATTGGCAAGGAAATCTTCTAATTGTGTGGCTAGGAATGCTTACAAGAAAACTTTGCAGCAAAGGTAAATGTTTTATTATTTTTAAAAAGTAGGATCAATACAAATTAGAAAAAGAAGAAAAGCTGGGGGAAGGAGTAATATGCTATGGATTTTCCAAATGAGTTTCCTTCACTTGCATGTTTGTTTTTTCAACTTGGGAGTGAAGAACTTATCTTCTAGAACTGAAGACCCCTCTGTTATGGATGAAAGGAAGATGCTTTCTAAGCATGTCTGCTTGGTGCTGGGACAGTCTACTAGGAGAGCAACGTGGCATCATCATTCAAAACCTGATGAATATATGGGAACTGCAAATGCTGCTTCAGCGTTGCTGAGAGCACAAAATAATTGAGCTAGACATTAGTGGAATAATTCTAGGAAGTGGAAAACCTACTAATGTAGTTCTGAAATCATTCACTTGGGACTGTCTTTAAGGACTGCACCAGTCATCTCCTGCAAGTTTGGTTGTCTCCCTACCTTGTGCCTTGCTACGAGTAAAGCTTGCAGTGAGATTATTTTTCTTCTCCTGCGTTTATCATCATCTTGCTGGATTTAGCCAAAGACAAGGACTCTTTTCAGAGTTCCCAGACTAGCAGACATCTCTGCTGCTACCAATTCAGAGATTCAGTGGCTAAACCAAATGTTTCTTAATGTTTGTGTTCCTGTGGACTAAGTAAATTACACTTTTCCTTTGTTCACGTTTTTTGTTTGTATGTTGGGCTGGAAGGTAAGTCATCTTTACTGTTTACTCTGCTCTCATCTGGGTGGTAGTGGAATATGTGAATGGTGAAAATATATGCACACCTGTTGAGCCTTTTTGTTGGCCAACTGCGACTGATCCCACCCTTATCCTTGTGACTGTCTCACTTTACAGAGAACCAATATAGGTGTAGGAAACTCGTTTTTCCCTAAGTGACTAGGTTTTTGGTGGCCATGTGGTCACTGGATTGACACATGGGCTCAGACAAATGACAAAACCGTCTAACGGGAGAGGGTGGAACCAGGAACGATGCCGCTTTTGGTGGTACCTAGCTGTTAGACTGACCGCTCTGTAGTGTGAGGCCTCATCCTTAATGGCGCTGTGTTCTTTGCTGCTACCTGATTATAACATTTGAAGCAGGTGGATCAAGTAAAGACACTCTTAATGCTTTTATGACAGTAAAAATGTAATTGTCTTCCTGTTAACTTTATTAGTAGTGATCACCACCTTCCCAGGGTTCCAGGTTAAATTTGAAGGAGTGCATACTATTTTATTTACAAACTCTAATAACTTCATCTGTAAAACTTGTATTTTAAAATGCCTTTTTTAGAATGTTAAGAGACATATTCTAAAAATACACATAGGTTACATTTTATCATGTTTATTTGCCAGTAAGCATTGCTGCTGAAGGGGCCAGTCCCATCCGTCTATGGCTGTGTGACTCTGCTTCCCCTCTTGTATTGGCAGCGGTGATCTTGAAGCTGTAGGAGTTTCTTTTGGTGCAGAGAGACTTGCCAGTCCAGCTGGAACTTCATGGTCATATAATTGCACGACTTAATACTGTTCCACTGCATGTGTATTAGATGTATTAGAAATGTCTTCCCAAGGTGGGAGCACCCTTGATTTATGTTGGTCTCTGAATTATGGCCTCCCCCCCACCCCGCAGACTTTGATATCTTGTCAAAAATACTGAGGAATAACACGCAGTAGGAAATGCATTTAAATCTCCCTGTGGAGTGCAGTGTTAGTGGTGTTTTACAGCCACAGTGAATGACAGTATTGCCTGTTAGCTCTGATTTGGAGTCCCCTGATCCACTATTAAGCAATGAGTTTTTTCTCAGTGCTTTCTCTTGTAGTAACTGCATGCATAAGTGATATGGATGGCGGACGACTAGGGCTTTGGTATGAGTTTGAACAATGTGTTTAATAGCAACAGCAAACCATTTCATATGTAACATCTATTCTGTCTCTGATTGCATGCAAAGTAGTTTTTCCTTAAAATGATTTTGAGAAGGTTCAGCGTAGGAGACTGTTCTACTTGATTTAGGTAGTTCTGCAAGTTATCCCTAGACGCTTTACTAGAGTAATCAAATCTTTTGCCTACTTGATTGTCAGTTTGTGCATGGAAGAACCTACGCTCACTTGCATGCTCGTGTCCCCCCAAACCTACTGTTTCTGTTGTCTATTTGCTGCTTAGCTGTGTTATTTTCACCCAGCCTTTGAGTTAAACCGTCTGGCAAAGGGTGTGGGATTTTTAGGATTATCTTTAGGATTATGAAACCTTCAACTGTTGAGTATGTGAATGATCTAAAATATGAATGCTGTGTTTTGTGTAATAGTAACTATTGAGGTAAGATTTTCTATTACCAAACTGTTCTTTAAATACTGTAGTCGAACGCTGCTTTTCGTGAATTGGCACTCATTGCTGGCTCTAAGTGAAATTAGACAGTGGTCACCTTTCTAACTCACACAAAATCAACTTTGTTGAAATGCAGACATTTAAATGAAACAATCATTGCCACTAGAATTATTATTTAAAAAATGCAAAACAAACTTGACTTTTTTCCAAAGCTGGAACATTCTCAAAAGCAGAGGAGACGAAACATATTTTAGTGGGTCCTAGAAATAAAAATTTGTGCACGTGCCCATAAGACCTTCATACTGCTAGTGAGCAGCAAGTACTCTTACTGTGTAACAGCTGTGCTGCGTCAGGCAAGGGATGTAGCGTTTTCCTGTGACATGGGGAAAGCGTAGGAGCGCAGCAATGTGATACTTTCCTTTGGTATACTCTTCTGGTTATTGGCAGCCTTTGGTTTCGGAAACTTCTTCAGCTAGAGGTTATATCTGGAATGTAATTTAATAAGTCTTTTTGGACCTTTCTTCCATGAATTTATCTTAATTGCTTTTTGAGGCTGTTTATACTTTTGGCCAACATCCTATGTAAATGAGTTTGTCTCATTGTAGGGTGTGTAGAGGAGGGGAAAAAAGCTCCTTTTAGCGGTCTGCTCAACTGTGTTGCCGTTCTACTAATACTTGTGTAGTGAGAGGAGATAAAAGGAATATTTTTTTTCTCTTCAGCTTCTCTATGCAATTTATAATTTCTGTGGATCTTCGATACGTTGCTCCTTAGTTGTCTTTCCAAGCTGTGACGTTCTTGCTCTATTTAAAGCCTGTTTGTATAGAAGATAACTTCATTAGCTGGATCATGTGTGTCACCCTTTGTTACTCCTATTCTAGTTGTACTCTATCTCCATTCAGGTTATTTGCGTGCCAGGGATTTATATGGTGACATGAATATGTTTAAAAACTATTAGGAAGAGAATAGAACAGAGAACCTCCTGTTTTCTTCTCTAACTGATGCTGATCTTCCAGAATGCTGCTCTTTTACCATTTTCTAATACTTGACAATATCCTTATCTATCAAATTTAAATTTTTCCACCTGTGCTTACTCTGCACGCTGTTTTGACTGCAGCACAAAACATGTAGGTCAATTGAATTGGTCAGAAATTTATTTCGTATCAAAAATTCTTCCTTCATTTTTTTCCTGTGTTCTAAATTTGAAAATAGTAATTGGCAGCATTCAGTCTTCTGGATGAAAACGTGAAGTGAATCAGTAATTTCTTCAGAAGTAGAAAATCAGGGAAAAAAATGGCATAACAGTGTTGGGAATGTTTACAGTGAAATGAGCACTAATGGAAGTGGTCCAGCGTTACCTTCCCTGTTAGAATGTGGGAGGGAGGGTTGTCTGTCCGCTAGGGCTTGATATTTCTTTTATTTGTACCTGTGATGTCAGAGTCTAAATTTAGTTTGATATATTTTATCATTGAATATATTATTCTATTTATTCTACAATAAAGGGAAATGCTGGGAATTTTAACTAAAATTAATCTTCTAAATGCAATCTTTACTTCTAGGCATCAACAGCACATACAAACTTATAAGCAGTTTTGCCTACTGTCTGACTGTCTCCCATGACAGTCGTTATTTTTCACTCTCTAAATCCCTTAAATACCTTTGTCTCCCTAAAAGGGTGTCATTTGGTAGGCCATTACCGAAAGCCCAGCAGTGCGGTGGTAATTATCAATGGTTGTGTCTGAGCTTCCTTCGCTTCAACTGCTGTGTGTATAGAAGCCGTTACTCTTCAGGAGACTTTGGGGGGGGGGGGGAGGTGAGGAAGGGTGTGTTTTAGTGTTAATAAACTTATGCTTCCTGGGATGCTAGCTGTAATAAATTCTGTGCATTTGGTAAGTCTTATTTTTAGACTCAAGTCAGTTGATTTAGTGTATTTTTGGCTTCTTCAGAAGGGAATGCCAAGCAGGAGTCTTAAAAGCATGGATCTTTTGCTTCAGCAAAAGTGTGGCTTTTAGTTAAACCCTCCCGTTTTCCCTCCTTCGTGCTAAGCTTTTCCACAGTCAGAAGGAACAGCTTGAACACCTCAGTTATTGCCTTTATTTTTGAGGCTGATTGGAGCTGTGGCTTGATTCACTTTTGGAAGTATTGGGAAGCAGTAAAAAGCAAGTGGAAAATGTTCATACCCACTCTTTCAGAATATAATCTTGAATCTTTGTGTTCGTAAACATATTCTCTACTTCCGTATGGACTTACTTCAAGATGATATGGAATTTGAGGAAAAATGACCCTTGGGGTACCTGGCCGTTGCTGAATTTTACATCCAGTTTAAAAGTACTAGTTATCTGTGTTTGGCCTTGTAAGATGAAAAGTTACAGATTTTCCCTTTGTTTCCTATGGGAGAAATCTGCAAGTGTTTTGAACATGTTTCCAGAAAAGAGCTCCGTTCCTCTGGCAGCTTGTACTGCCCATTAATTGCTAGTCAGAATGGGGCAAGGATTAACAAATTCCCATTGTGGCAGCTGAAAAGCAACATAACCAGTAACTGTGAAATGAGAGATTGGTGATACGTGACATCTGAATTTGGTGATTTCTGTTTCTTCTTGTCCTTCTGACATCTGCTTCAGGCATTTATAGAACTGTTGTGCAAAGATGGAGAAACGTTAAGTCTGGATTCGCTTTACTCAGGATCTTGCTCAGTCACAAATATTTTTGACTGCCAAGAGCTGGGCCAGAAGAAACATTGGTTATGCTGGTTTTGATGTAAAGCTTCTTCTCGTTATCTCTTACTTACGTATCTCAAAGTTGGTCTCTTCTGCGTGTTCTGATTTTGATGGGAGTTTCTGCTTTGGATATACATTGGACACTACTAACCCATTTCCAATTTTTGATCATTCGGTGTTTAAAACTATCCTTCTGTGTGTTGTCTAGATATACCTCTGTTTTGTCCCAGATCAGGCCCTGAATGTGGTTTAGTGGCAACCATTTCTTTATCTGAAACAGTCCAAAGACGCCATTGATGGCTTTGTGCTCCCCATGGTTAACGTTATGGCAGTTAATGCATTTGCGTAGGGTCTAAGTTGGGTTTCCAAGGAGCACTAACCAGCAGATAAGTGACTATTCTGGGACTGAAGCCGGCGCTACGCCCTTTATTGAAATCCTGTTCTGTGGTTTTCTCCAAACAAATGATGAAACTTTCCTTAACAACAGTCTCTAGAGATCCTTAGTATCTCCAGTGGAAACAGTAAAAGGCAGAGCGACGGCATAGGGAAATACAGTTTGATGTCCAAGCACCAGTTTATCTTAATGGGAATTATGTGATCTTGACATCTTTCGTTTGAGAAGCTCTTAAGGGAACACAGTGGCAGCAGGGTGGTTAAGAGTTAAAATCAACTGCAGGGCTGCAAGGCAGAAAAGCTAGAGGTTGAACGGGAGGAGATGGCTTTAGAGCCGGGAGCCGAAGCAGGTGAGAGGTCGGAGCTGGCGTGTGTGGGCTGGAGGGCTGTGGCACACTCGGCTGGCCCAGAAGGACAGTTCACTTAACCCTTTCTTTTAATAAATGCTGCTTCTCACCAGCGAGAAGCAGCCTCACCATTTACATATCCAGAAATAGCAATGTTCCTTCAAGTCTCTGTTACTGTGCTGTTTTGGAAAAACCTAATGTTTAAGTTCCCTCTGGAGTCGGGGGGGTGACACTGATTTTGAATTCCACCCGGGATGGTAAAGTCATGAGATGTAGTGCAGACATGTGCAATTCAGAGGGATAACCTTGTAAGTTGTTGCTGGGTTTTTTTTTCCTCATGTTTGTATTTGTTGACGCCATTCAAATAAAGGAGACCTACGGATTTGTACTGATAAAGGGCTAGAGTCTGTAACTGGATGTGAAGGCAGGCTTTTGGTCAGTCCAGAAAAGCACAGAGTACTGAATAGTTCTGTCTGGTGTTTAATTCACTTCAGTTTGTAGATGTTTGATATTAGTCTTTTCATGGTATCATGGAAATATATTCTGTGCATCCTTGCAGAAGGAAAGTAATAATCATTGGCAAATCATAAATATTTGCGTTTTGGGGAAACTGCATTTTAGGAACATACTTGCACGTTTGATGGCTTAAAATATACCCCCAAAATTAGTCCCATGATCCTGAGGCTCAGGTGAATAGCTGTGGAAAAGAACTTCAATTCTATTTTTAATTGTTTTCATAAACTGTTAAAAGCAAAAGATCAACAAGTGAGAGAAGTAGTTCAATGCAACCTGTGGATTTCACTTGTGAATTAGGTGCTGCTTGAGATGCTAAGCTGCCATTAACAGATGTACCCATTATTAAGATGGTGCTTACTGTTGAGAGATAACTACTGCCTAGCTGAAACTGTTCAGCATAGGAGGTAACTGTTTAACTGAAGATGTTTCAACAGAAGATGCTATTTATAGCAAATTTTCAACCCTGCAAACTTGTATAGCTTTGTTTTCATAAACTGTGGTTTGTGGAGTCCAGGTAGATCGTGTCAAAAATCATTCTTTACAGCAAGATGCTTCTAGGATCTTAGTTTGGTGTTGCGAACTTTTTTTACCTAAAGGCTTAACTAATTGACAGATGCATATTGCACTGAAAGTTAGCAACTTTCCTCAATTCTGGATGCTCAGACAGATCCCACAAATTGTTTACTTAATTTCACCAGAGTATACTGTATGTTCTTTCAACAGTGTTTTTTAATGGTTTTTTGGTCTTCTAATGCTTGAGAAAGCTAGCATATCATTACTGATATCTAAAATCCAAACACAAATTAAAATGTAGAAATGTATCTTGCACAGTTTCAGACGTGGGGTTACGTTAAAACCGCAGCTATGAGCGTAGGGTCGTATGTTAGTTCCCTGACACTTTTCTTACATATTTGATGTTTACCTTTATTTTAATTTGTTTGTTAAAGTCTTTGTTTTGGTGCCAATATTTTTTTTCCACCAGAAATACATTGTGGCTAGGTTCCTTACACAAGTCAGCTCTTTCTATGTTATTTTTAGTGAAGGTGCTCAATAAATATGAGCCTCTGCTGAGTTCAGTCTCATCAGACTAGTGCCAACAAATGAGTTTCAAGTACCTCTGAGTCCTTATTTTGTTTTACATTTTAATCTTTTTAACACTGACTTTCTTACCCAAATCATTCTTTAGGGCTGCAGGGTTCTGGTTGATGCACGAGATAAACTGGGGATCCCTTGGCAGTACACTGAGAATGAGAAGCATGGTATGTTTCTGATGGCTTTTGAGAACAAAGCTGGAATGCCCGTCGAGCCTGCCACCTTCCAGTTGTATGTACCCGCACTGAGCGCGCTGTGGAGGGACTCGGGAATCAAGGAAGCCTTTAGCCGCCGGAGCGAGTATCAGCTGGTGAGTACATCCATCTTTACTGTGAATGAAGTTGTGTGGGGTTTTGTTTGTTTGTTTTTTAAAGTCTCCCTCAATATAAATATCTCTTCAGTTGAAAGACAGCTTACTACATACAACATTTAGGCATCATATGAGCAGCAGTAATGCTGCTGAGTTGTGCTAATGCTGTAAATCTGAACACTTCAGCAGCAGAAACAAGGGGTAATCAGAGCCAAACTTGAAAAACTACATGGCAGTAAAAGGGAGTGGAAAAGTGCACAACTGGATAAACTGGAAGAGCAAGGGGAACCAAAAAAGGCAGGAATTGGTTGAACTAAAAATATTTTAGCAGCTCAGTGGGTCTGTTCATAGTAGGTCACTGATGAAGGCACACTTAATTTGTAACTTTCCAGTCCTGCCAGCTTGCACTATATTGATACTGGCAAACTATTCCTGCATGCAGATCTTTTGAAGTGAATGCAACACCCATTCAGGCTGCTGCTATTGGACTGTTCCTTTTCATCCTGACATCTGCAAGTGAAATTTGGATAAGCAACTGAAAGATGACAGTGCGGTTAAAGTAAAATTGTGCCGTCTTCCTTGCTTTCTTGCTATTAGGTTTTCAGGCTCTAGCGCCAAAAAACTGTGTTTCTGGTATGGAATATGTTTCTGACAGCTGTTCGTAACCTATTCTTTCTTTTTTTTTCTTCCTCTAAACAAGGAGATGTGGTGGTTTGGGTTTTTTGGGTTTTTTTGGTAATAGCACTTTGCTAGGTAACCAAGACTCAGGAATACCCTGAACAAAATATAATTTATGAAGCATCCAAATTGTGGTCATTACTCCAGAGTAAAAATATTTACTAAGCAGTTTTGTCTTTTGTGTGTCTTGTATTATTCTGAATTTACTAGATGAGCAAATTTTTCAATGAAAAGAAAGATTGTGACATTGCCGAAAGCCTTTTAAAGGATAAAAGTTGTGTTCGTTGCCTAACTCGCATCATTAAAATACTCAAAGAAGGAAGCTTACTGTTTTGTGGTTGAGACTGAGTTTATATTTTTAGGATGTCTAACAAAGTGAACCCAACAGTAGTGGAGGTGGGGCCTCTCCACTTTTATGAAAGGATCAATGTCATCTTTTTAAAAGAACTGGGATGGAGGGGAGGCTTGTCCAAAATACATTCTTCCTTTTCCAGTTTTCTTAAGCAATCATAGCAGTGCTGTGTGAATCATTAGAAACAAACTGCTGCACTTCAGGATTTAAAACTTGGATTGTAATCAACTGTCTCTTCTACTCAGCCAGGTTTTTTGATTCTGTAGATTGGGATTAGTTTGTGTACTTTTAAGGCCTGGAATAGGGGACTGATACTTAGTGTGGGTGAAAGTCTATGTTTATCAGTTCACAGTAAAGAAGGAAATCAACAGTCTAAAGTAATCTTAGTTTCCATACACCTCAAATTGAAGATTCAAGAAGAGCAAGTAGTTAAACATAATATTGAGGGTTATGCAGCACCATCGCGTACCTATGCTCTGTAGTGTTATTTCTTTTGTTTGTTTTTTCTTTTCCTAAGTTAACACTAGGTTGCTTCTCTTCCAAACATGTCCTTAATTAATAGTGGCACTTAAAGACTTGTTTAGCAACTTTAAAAGGAAACCTTGTCTGTTTTCCTCTGAAGGAGTTGCACTGAGTTTTATGTTCAGAAATGCAAGAATATCCTTTACATTGTCCATCTCACGTGATCTTGGGAAAGTTTCTGAAAACTAGTTGCGTAAACAGTGTAATTCAATCACGTTTCATGTCAAAAAGTTTACAGCAGAAATGACAGTATTCTTCCTGTCACCTTTTTGGATTTAAAAGGAACAGCTGGAATTGATGGGATAGCTACAAATAACATTAAAATGAGCTTTCCTGTTTATCTCCGTTTCCTAGCAGTAAGGATTTATCCCCTATCAAGGCTTCATTATTTGATCTCTACGGTTGCAGTATTGTACTTTTTCTGGAGTTCTTAACCCTGAGAGTAAAATTGTGCTGCTACTTAAATGTTTAAAATTCCTACATTTAGAATAACTGTTTAAAAAATGACTGAAGAAAAGTGATTTGGGTTGATTAGGTTTTTTGTTTTGTTTTTACTCCTGAGAGTAGCTATATTCTTCCATAATGTGTGGTAATGTTGAAGGAACCATTACCTCCAATTACCAAACAAATGGATTGGTTGTTTCTTTCTTCTGTGTTCAGTGGAACAAGGTACTTATCAGTGCTACTTAGAATCACTTTTACTCCTTCGTGGAAAGTGATATGGGATGATTTCTTAATTGTCCTATTTCAACTTACTTCTATGATTTTAAGTTATTAACTATTCTTTAAGTTGCAGGTACAATTCTTTGTTTTCTGTGTTCTGTCCTCAAGCTGAATGCAGTTCCCCCCCACCCCACCCCCCCCCAAAAAAAAATAAAAGCGCTTGTTAAAGTTTCCAGGCCTGAAGAGTTTTACCTTTGAGCATTTAATTGAATGTTATGTTAGAAACATGACTTTCTGTAGTCCCCCTTAGATTCTTGCTAGATATAGCTGTAGGAGAAACAGGAAAGAAGTCAGCAGTGTAGTTCTTGGGGCCGGTTTCCTCATGTCGTAGCTCTGTGTGCATTCTCTAGTGTCTAATACTGTAGTGAAAGTCACATTGCAACCCTTAGCTACTCATCTTTCTCCACTACTAAGATGCCTATTTGAGTCTTGCTGCAGAATATCTTTGAAATCCTTCTCTGAGTTATGTTGAGACTGGCAAATGGCTAAAGAATGAATAAAATGACTTGGTAAAATTGTCAGAGGATGGTTGCCTAAACCTCATTTTCTTAGACTAACAGGTTAAAAGTCTAACAACTTACCTGCTACAGCACTGGGGACTGGGGGGGAGGGTGTGCAGGGAAGAGAAGAGAGATTTGTTTCATAATTTCTAGCACAATTTTTTTAGCCACAGAGTAAGACTTTACCATTCTAAGCATTGTTCTATGCAGAACAAAAGCATGGTTCCTGCCGTACGGAACTTGAATTTAACATGAAACAATTACTAAGAATTCAATATAATAAGCAATGATAGCTGCATCAGCAGCATGTTAAGAGTTTTATTTTTCTGAGAAACACCATGTTCAAGAAAAGGTTTGTGTGTGTGTTTTTTTTTTTTTTAAAGGAGAGATTCAGATTAGGATCGTGTGGGAGGTTCTTCCCCATACTGGTTAGCAATAAAATTGCATAAAACTGGAAAAAAGTCCAGTTTGAATAAATAGCATTCCAAGTCTAGTAAGCCTACCTCTGCATTCTCTGGCTTTGAGTGCATGATTTAAACAGGAAATACCAAAATATAATAAAAAAACACATCCAAACCCCACAAAAGCCAGGCATACAGGCAGGCAAGTGATTCATGTAATACCCTATCATCTCCAACATCATGGTGTTGTTCTATCATGCTTCTCTTTGACTGGCATTCATATAACCTGTTTAATGTTACTGGAGGAATTGAAACTACTGCAGGCCCCAGAGCTGTCAACATGTGGTGCACTACGTTGCTACACTACTATTGACCCCCCCCCCCCAAAAAAAAAAAAAAAAGAATACTGTTTGTAACTCAGTCCTCCTGTTGCATGAATCTGTGGCAGCTACAACTTGGAGTTCCTGGGTTCTGTTGTTACCATGCAGGCTGTGTCATCAGGAGATGATGAAAATACCTCGGTTGTGAATAAAAAGCACTCTATTGCGTAAACATTTCATAAATTTAATAGACTATTTTCAAGGATGCAAATGTTAACTTTGGCCTGATGGCTAAACAAATTCTTCGTCTTAATAACTGGAACATGTTTCCGTGCTTCACTTCTAGATTCAGCAAAACTCTGATTCCCTAAGTAGGTGGTGATTAGAAGCAGTGCAAATTCTATTTAAAAAAAAAAATTAAATTGCATAACTTTGTACAGAAAGTTCAAGGAGTTGTCCTATTTATAATTGCATATAATGTGTATGCACCCATATCTTCAGTTTATCGTTTAGTTGAAGTGCTTTGTGCATACAGACTGGTATAAATTAATAGAAGGCAGGCATGCTGGACTCTGAGAAATAAGTCTTTACTGAACTGATTTAGTTGAGGCTAAAGAAAATTACTGTATCTGCAATCTTTTTCTAATTTTGTGTAAGTGAGCTATTAAATATACCTAATGCAAACTGAATTTGTTATCCTTACACTAGTCTTAAAATCATTACCTAACATTTGAAGCTTTACATTGGTATGGTTTTTCTGAACGTTTCTGGACAGTTTTGAAGTTAAGGTCGTGCTCCACACTCAGATTTTCTTCATGCTGGTCTTACAGTTAACACTAACACTTTACTTAAAATCATTATTCCTATTTTGACTCCAGTAGTAACTTTCTATAGTCAGCACTGTCCTGACTTATAAGGGTTATATTGTTCTGCTTTTGAACTGTCTGTATTTCTTCAGGAAGTTGTGTGACCTGGTAAAAATAAATAAAGCAAGCATGTTGTGTTGGTTGGTTAACTACAGCTGAAAATTGCAGTGTACAGGTGTCTTCGTATGGTCTGCAATGCTAAATTTAATGACTGACTCAGCAGTAGAAAGCCTGTTGAAAGAAAATGGTTCTGACTATAACCTCATACAATCGGAAAGCTTTTTCTCCGGGACTGCAGAAGCTGCCTGTAGGCATTTGAGTGTTTTCTGCTTCATATGCAGTGCCTAGAAGGGCTGGCTGCAAATCCCTGTCTGGGGCTTTGAGCCTTTCAGAAATGAGTGGGTGGATTCTGCAATGGCAGGGTGGTGGGGGTGTTTTGTTTTTGTTTCACTGTCTGTCTTAAAGCAGACTAACCAATTCCCCTTGCTCTTCACAAACATCTTCCCCCCCCCCCCCGCCTTCCCCCGTCTGTCCCCACCACCCCAAGCTCCTCCGCTGCTTGTGTGCAAGCCAAGTAGTTCTGGGACAAAAGCTTCATTGTGTGATTGGTTACATTGTCAAGTCTCTGTCCTTGTTTTTAACGATCAGAATAGGAATTCCTTTGTAAAGAAAAAAAAAAAGTATGTGATTCTTCTCTCCTCTCCCTTACCCTCATTATCGTCTCCCATTTTTCTGCCCGTCTGTTAGAAAGGAATACGTTTATCATTTGTCTGAAAGTGTCCTGTAACGGTTGTTCTTTCTGAGGTTGCCTTTGGTGGTTTAGGCAGCTGGATGTCATTCTGCCTTGCCAGCAGATGGAGACAAATTCCACTTCGAATGGCTTCCTCATTTAAAGGAAATTGGGATTACAGAGGAGCTACTTACGCTTTAGCTGAAAGGAAGGAAGCTTCTTCAGTTTGAGCCTAGTACCAAGTATTTGAGTATATTTGGGAGTTCAGGGGCATGTACTGCAATAATCTGCAAGTTTTTTTGCACCTACGAATAGTATTTTCTTTTCGTGTCGTAAAAAGTAGAGACTGAGGCCAGTATAGGAATTACTTAGGTCGGGCCTTTTTCTCCAAGTTCTCCCAATATCTACACCAGGCTACCCTTACTTATGCTGAAGAACTGCTGCCTTCAGCAGTGTATGTAGGGGAAAGGCACGGGGGAAAGCTTGTAACGAACAACCTTTATTTTTACTAGGTTTTCTGTGGGGCGGGGAAGGTGGCCTGCACTTCCATGTAGCCAGAAAAGCAATTTCAAGGATAGCAGTCACAGCACATAGTGGATCTCCAACAGTGACAGGAGATAGGAGCAGATTTATTCCAAATTTCTTTCTGCCATAAATGCTTTGGAGTAGAGTGTAAATCAGACGTTGCCAAGCAAAAATGAGATGTTACAGAACTGGTTTTCCCTGAAAGAAAAAGGAGCAGCAGCTGCTGTGTCCTTTAGATAAGCAAAGATGGGTTTTTCAGCAACCGATTTAATGCATCAAGTCACCAATTCCATGCCTTTACCGTTAAGAAGCCATTCACTTTCATTTGAATGTGTCCAGAACAAACGTAAAAACCGAACTGAGGTCAGCTGCTTTTTGACCGATTGCAACTTGGCGTGCGTTGTGTAATCATGGAGAAAGATAGGCCAAGTAGGGTGCTTCAAGCAAGAAAACAATACTTTCAGCTTGATCAGAGTGGATATTTATTGGGTGCTAGCACTATTAACAGAACCTAAGGTAACAGTGAGCTGATTTAAAGAGAATCTGCCTTCTTGAATCATTCTTAAAGTAAAATTGACGTTATTTTGTCAGATCACTTGTTTTAAAATACACCTACTTGATTTTCATCTCCATCCTAACTTCTCTTAGTCAAAGCAGTACCTTTATTTGAATTATTCTTGCTGCTCCCCTTCAAAATATGAAGTCTTTTGAGTCTGTAACTATGTATTTCAAGAGTTCCTTAACTTCTCCTTTAGTACAAATTATCTTCTCATCCCTGCATGATTGATGGGGCTATTTACTCTAAACTCCTAAGCCTATCTGCAGTTAAGGCACTTGTGCCCAGTTGTTAACATGCAGCCCAGGCTAGTTTCTGCCTTGCATTCACAGACACCCCCTCCTCTTCCTACAGAAGAGAGAGAGCATGGCCATCCAAAAAGGCTGCAAATATCTATTTGAATGCACTTATTCTTAGCATGCAGAATCTATGTGGTCCATCACTAGAGCAGCAATTTAAACTTAATCTGAGTAGTATTATTGATCTCCACTACACTGACAAAATAGTTCCTGCTGTTTTAATAGGTCAGAGGACTAACTCTATTAACATGAAGTAGCAGTTCCTGAGAGGGAAGTAAGAGGGTTGCAAATATAGAGAAAAAACTTACTACCGTGTCCGTAGTTATTTTTAGATCTCTGAACAGGGAATTGTATGGAACACTTCCAGTAATACTTCACATAGTAAGAGCCGGTGAAGCCTTGGATGTGGGAAGACTCTGGAAAATGCTTTAAAGGCCCTTTCTTTTAGATCGATTCACCATTCTCAGTCTTCATGAGGCATTTGTAATAGGACGGGAGTCGGACTCCCTTATGAGTTGACTGAGAGTTTATTTTCTAAACAGACACTTGAAATAAATCAAGGTAGCTAAATTTTGTCTGACAGGACAGATACAGTGTGTTGGAAACGTTGCATAGTCAAGGGCCTGCTCCTTGCATGAGTACAGCTTTCCTGCTATGTCCCCCTTGTGCAGGGATATGCTGATGACTTCAGAGCAGGCTAGGCAGCCGGCTGCGTATTTTGGGCAATATGGTAGCAAGGCACCAGTCTTTCCTGCTAGTTCTTGATACAGGGTGGACAAGCTGCTGTCTGAACAGCTTTTTTCTGGTACGGAAATGCCGGGTATGGCAGTTATCTAAGCTGATCTTAGGCTGTATATGTGGTGTTGCGTGTGGGAGGGTATATTCACGTGTGGCAGCTTTTGACTACCTCTACAAACCAGGTAGACTGAAAGCTTGGGCAGCAAACAGAGTACTGACTTGAGATGAGGAGAAAACGACTTGTAAAGTGGCATGTTAAATGAAATCTACAGTAGTGGGCACTATTTTATCAGAATTGTGCAGTGCACTTTAATAGAGATTGCTTGAACCCTTAAGTAAAAATTTTCCAGGAGATCATTTGCCTTAAAAACTTAAGGGCAGTGTAGATTTAGCCCTAAAAGCATCTCTAAGCATTTTACCCTCTTCTTCCAACATAAAATGTATACCGCAACACTGAAATGGAGAATTTGCACCTAATATCAACTCAATGCACTTGCTAAGGACTCTTCAGGAAATACCACGTGTCAAATAAAGTCCAGCTTACACAATTGGCCATTAAACAAAAATAAACCACGCTTTTCCAAATCACTGTTTGAATATAAGCTTACACAAGAGACTATGAATGTTGCTTATTCTATTAGGATGACTTTCTGAGCCGTGAAGCTTGCATATTTCATCAGTGAAATCCATTGGGGCTTGACTAGTGCTAGTGAGACATACAAAGGAAATAACCATGCTGTTCAAAGTGCCAGCATGGGAAATCTTGTTACCATTTAATGCACGTAATTTGGACTAGGCAGTGACTCTTTGCCAAATTGGTTTGAACCTTGCTTGGATATTTCTAGTTTGCAGAACTCTTGTGAAACTGAATTACAGCTGAGGAAGTTCTGCAGATTTTTTTTCTGGATCTAGATGGAATATGTTACTCTGACCCAGAAAATTTCTAAAGAAAACCACTGTGCTGGTAGTAGGGCTACAACCAAACTCTTGCTTACTGTTCCTGAGCCTCGATATTTTGTCATTACATAGTGTTAAAGTGCTGAAAGTAAATGAAAATGAGGTGTGTGTGTGTGTATGTGTGTGTTTTAACTAATTTTGAAGCTGAGGTAAGTAAATAGGCCAGTTTTGAATTCAATTGCTGTACTTGAGAAATGATAGCGTTATATAACCTAAGCTTTCTGTTAAATTTGCCACTTGTTGTAAAAATAACAAGAATGTGATCCTGTTTTAATCTGGTTTAGTTATGTTAGAATTGTGAAACAGTGGTTTGGTCTAACATAAGATGTTATATTAGCTTAAAGGGTCATTAACTTGCAGACTTCGTCTATGTAGCTTGAATAATGTTGTGCTTTGGACTTATATAGGTGGATGTAATTGCAAAAATATTTCTCTTCAGTTAAATATCAAGTAAGGTTTTACACCTATAGGATGGCAATTAAGTGCCAAAGTCCAGAGTTAAATTCTTAGTTCTAGTTCTGTCCTCTGATCCATGAGATCTTGAAAGTTTATGGTCAAGTTATGTAGTTTGACTCATCTTTGTACAACAAAGTAGGTAATTGCTTGTTTAAGTGTAATACTGCAAAGCATTGTGGCTGGTCTGTAGTAGCAGGGATTAGCAGTTGCAGTCCCTGGCTCCTAATCCTGTCTCTAAGACCAAACAGGAAAACTTCCAGATCAAAGTCTCAAGTAAGAACACTCAAACAAAAGTAGCATTTTGTCAGAGGTGAGTGTTAGTAACTTATGGTTTGGGTTTTATTAAAAATTGAGGTGTAACATCAAGCAGAACTCAGCTGGGAGCCTTTATGCAGAACTCTGTGCCTAATTTTGGCTGATATTCTGTAGATGGAAACTGACAAATGGTGCAAGTTCAGTGCTCAGACTCCTATTATATTTGCAGTAAAAAATAAAAATAAAGTAAAAAAGTAAAAATAAAAAAAGTAAAAACAATTTTAAATGAGAAATGTAAACAGGCCAACTGCCACCAGAATTCTTGAGCAGCTTGCTGTTTGGCTCTGCCAACACTGTCACGGCACACCAGAAAGCATATGCAGTCACTCATATTCAAATTAAGGGCTAACCTACAACAAGAGCCAGAGTTGAGAATGCCTTCATCACACCTGAGAAATGTCTTTGGCATTATTTCTCACCTAAACCAAGGAATGCTTCGTTTCCTCTGTTTTGCCAGAAGTACCGTTGAACAACAGGTAAGAAGAACTTGCCTTTAATGTAGGCTGGATTCAAATCCATTTAGGGCATCAAAGGTCATAAATAACTTTTCACTAGAAATCACTTTGAATTCTAGGAAAATCTGCTTGTGCAATACCTTTTTTCCATGAGAAGAGCCACACTCGAACAGAGAAAGCCGTGTGATGGGTAGAGCACCTATTAGCTGTTTTTAAAGGATTTCTACTATTGGAGAGAAATAACAAGAACTTCAGGATGATTTTTCATAATTTATGACCTTTTCAAAATATTACAAAGGGAAAAGTGTTGAAGAATAGCAATTTATTAAAGTACCTATTAGAAATCCCAGCTGAGGATTAGAGTCCAGCATACTAAGTGCTCTGTGGAAAAATAAAAGGATTCCTGCCATGAATTGCTCCTGGTCTTCAATTATGACAGAATGCAACAGCTGGATGAATTGTAGTCTGTGTGGAACTGGGAGGGTAAGTTGGAAAATAACAAGCAGATCATACATAACAAATAAAAATGGTTAAAAAGAAATTAATATGCCTATTATATGGGAACTCTGCAAGACTTTGAATAAAACTAATAGAAAACGACTTGTGCTACTGATTGTTCTGCTTTTCTATATAGCAAATTCTTTCTCATGTACTTTTTTAGGATGAGAAACTTAGTGCAAAATCACTTCTACGGTCTATAAAATGTACAGTGCACTCATACACTTCATTAATGCGCTGCTGTCTATGGCTTCCAATGGATTGCAATTTAGACTTTGTGTGGTCCTACTTTTTAACTTTCACTTCTTGGAGATAGATAAAAAGCCTTGTATTTTTATGGCACTGTAGGAGTTTTTACTTTTGGCCCTTGGATGCCAATAAATCTTGACTGTGTTTGTGGTGTGGTTAAGGTAAATGAGAGAAACAACTTCATAGATACAGCTCCCATGTTGAAAATGCACTACTGTCATTTGCATCTTGCCTGATGATTGCCATTTTTCTAGTCTTAAGATTTCTTCCTGCTTATATGCATTTTATTAAGAGCAGACATGTTTTGTTTTTAACTCTTACTGCTTGAGCCCACTAGAGAACTGTCTGGGTGTCCTGAAAGACTTGCAGAATAAATACTTTACTCATCTTTGCCTCTTTATCTATGCATGTGGTAGCAGTTATAATTTTATGTCATACCTTCAGCAGCACTGCTGAAATGTAAAATCTAAGATTTAGTCTAAAAGATTCCTTTGGGCTCCTAACTCTTGCGAACAAATGCCACCCTGCTTCTGGAAAGAAGTTTTAATTTTATTATGCGTAAAATAATTAGAAAAAAATACTCAGTATGTCTGTCTTTGTGGATTGTTGTTCTAAGTCCTAATTAGTGCTACTCTAAATCTTGCAGGACTGTATTGAATATAAGGATTTGTTCAAAGCAAGTACAGCTGTAATTAATCTTTGCATTCCCATCAAGAAATGCTGGCACATGCTGTGAGAAACAAGGAAGGAAACTTTCAGTTCAGGCTGTCTGAGCCAGTACCCAACTGCAGCTAAAAACCACTGGAGTAATCTCTTTATCCTTTTCTAGTGTGCAAAAAAGTTCTGAGCAAAGACAAATCCAATCCAGTAAGCAGACTTTGGCTTTTGATTAGGCTGTTTGGTTTCCATGTTCAGAAAGTTTCGAATGAATCTCAACAATTCAAGAGACTTCAAAATTGGCAACTAGTCTCTTTGTAGAGATTCCTGGTAATGAGAAATCTGAGCAAGTAAAGTTGGTTTAAAGGTGCGCCCTTTATATAACCAAGGGAGCCTAATAAACACTTCCCACTGAAATTTGAGGGAAGTTGTGTGCTGAAGCAGGAGAGAACTCATAATGTAATGAGTACATGCCCAGGTTAATGCCATGGTAGTGCATGAGGACACAGTAATTTTTATTCAATTTGCAACAAAATATCTGCATTATACATGGTTATATACATTAATATTTCATTTTTTACACTAGAGTCCTGAAAATAATTACAGAATGTTGTTTCTCGTGCAAGACTCCACTTGGCAGCCTGGATTCACTCTTTCAGTCCCAAACCTCATGCTGAAATAGAAACTGTTATATTTGTGTTCCCATGGTGTAGGTTTTCAAAGTTTTTGGTATATTAAAGCTACATGCCTTTCTTCAAGATCTGAGAAAGGCTGGCATAACTGTTTTACGAAAAGAGAGAGTTCCTGGTACTTCCTGTATTCTGATACTAGCACTTACCTGACCCTATGGCTGGTTTTAGGGAGTTAGGCAAAAAAAAGGCACTACAAAAGAGAAGGTCAGTAGTTTTCTGGTAGCCTGGTTCCCTGACATGGCTCACTATGCACTCAGAAGAGTCCTGCTGAAGACGCACTTCAGAAAGTTCCAGTTCTGTAAGGTAACCTTTTCTACCCCATCTGTATGTTCTCTGAAGTAGATCAGCTTTCTTTCATATTATGACTGGATTCTGTCCTCCCTCATAAAATAAAGACAGTGAGCAAAGGGGATTCTAGTGTCTTTCCAAAGTCTCTAAAGTATTCCTTAGGAGAAGAGGGGGGAAAAAAAAGTAAGGCTTGGGAGGGCCACTGACTCAAATGGGATAATGGGTAATGAACTCTTTTTGGCTCTTCTGAATGTGCTAGTTTGTTGTAAGCTGTGTAGGATCAAGAACAAGCAAAAAGCACAGCTGAGCTAGTGACCAAAACCTAAATTAGAAACTAGGTCTGTTTTTGTGAGGAAATCTCACTGGCGTATCTCCTGGATTTTTTTAATGAGAACAGCTATTTGAAGTTGGCATTAATTCATTGTCAGTGCTGAGCGGTTGAGTCTAATGAGTGGAAGTTCCTTAAACCTAGAAAGAAACCTGGCAAAAGGTTGAAAAGCAAATACAGGTAGGATATCAGGCACTGCTAATCTGCACAGTTGCTTGTGCAGTATTCTCACCAGCTTTCCAAACTTGGATATCTTTGCTGCAACTTCTTCTAATGATTCTAACTTTCTGTAACCTTCTTTTCTTGTGTTATCTTACTCTCCCTTCTAAGCCTGCTCTACTTGAAAACACTGAACGTTGTACTCAATGTGTCATACTAGGGTTGAGCTTAACTGCGATAGAGTATTTAGTGGGAATGCTGCTTTACCCTGTGTTCTTGCTTATGTTGGCATAACTGTTTTTGGAAGCTATGCTGTAAATTGGGAAGCTGATCTGAGGTGCAACCTTGCAAATGACTGTCAGTACAGCGGTAGTAATGACACTGTGGCTTCAGTGAAGCAACAAGCAGTTGGGATCACAGGTGGAGAAGATAAAAGCTCCTTAAACCAGTGCTTGCCAGAGCATCACGGAATCATGGCTACATCTTACTGCTCATCATCCATGCTGTTGTTCCTGTCTTCCATAAATCTTTCCTGATGCTAAAACAGCTGTCTGTATCCTGAGGATGCTGAATAGTTTTTGAAATGTTCGTGCTCTACATTGTCAGAATATCTAAATGTGTGGATACTGTCCAAAGCCAGGACTCCATTTCACAGGTATTAAGCATAGAGGAGGAAGGGTGAGCACCTGGAAAGAAACATAGTATTTGACTCGTGATTTCTGAGTTTATGTGAAATTATAACTATGCAACTTTGTCTTGTGGCCTTATAGTGATGAGATGGAGGCTTTCATAATTAGATGACTTAAGGACACATCTGAACATGGAACTGCTCCAGCAAATCTCTAGAGGTTCCGTATTGCCACAAACTGACCAGATGATAGTTGAGCATTTAACAGAGGAAGCAGAGCTGTGAAGTTATCTTCTCAAAGGAGAAGATTAAACTTAGCTAACTACCTTGCTTCTCCTTTTTCTGAATCTGTGCCAGCTGGGAGAGCATTTCTCTATTACAAAGGCACAAGTATGATCTCTATCTTCTCATTAGTTTGAAGCTATACTTAAGCTCTATGAAGTGAACATAATTCACTCTAGTATTTACATAGTATTTAGAGGGGGGAAACTGCTTGGAAACATCATGCAAGATTTTCTGTTTGAGAAGGTGGAAAACATGTTGCTCTGAAAAGTAATTTATTGACACCTTTCAAATGTCTCCTCTGTATACAACACAGATTCCTGCAGTTCAGACTGTGGCAGACTTGTGCTTCATTTGGCCTTACTCCTGAACAAACTCCTGGTGTTTGTCCTTAGAAGGTCTGCTCTCCACCCCACCCCCAGAGCCTCTTAATTTGACTTGCTTTTCTTCATATTCACTTAATTCTACTTTGGAAAACTCAGTAAAATCTTAAACTGAAGAAATGGTGGTTTAATGATGGACTCTTTCCTGTTTAACTCCATTTCTGAATTCTATATGTTTAAGACTTTGATCCATCTAACTTCAATCTGGTCAGAGTACAGTACCGAATTAGTAATGGTATTAGGTGTTGATTTGCTGGGCAGGAGGCAAAAGAAGAAACTACTATGCCCTCTTTTCCTGTCGTCTTTTTCCCAGTCCTGCACATGCGCTGCAGATGTGATCACATGGCTGCGCAGTTTCTCCATCCGCAGTTCAGTAGGATATGACCAGGGCTTTAATCGGGGTTTTTTTTTTATAGGCTAATCTGCTCAACAGCTTGAAGACTTTGTTAAGCCCACTTCAGTTTCCGCTGTGGCTTGGTAAAATTACCAATATGGATGAGGCCTTAAGGGTGGAAACTAAATCACTTATTCCAAATCACTTATTTTACATATTAGTTATTTTCTGTAGGTTAGTTTTAAGGTTATTATAGTGCTTAATTTGTATAAAGCAGATGCATTTCAGAGTGAATAGAAACAAAGCTTTCCGTTTGATGTGTCTTTGATACTACTTGTGGGGGGGTTTTCCTCCATGGTAAGTTGTTTTACATGAGCCAGATCTGCATGATAGTAGCTTTGTGATGATTAAGGACTGTGTCAGAGGATTCTGACATAATAACACATTAAAATGGAACTGCTAAAGCAGATGTTAATATGGTTACCAACCTCACCTCACCCATACTGGATTTTGTGAGTCTTCAGTCAGGGATGATCGATCTTTTGCAGTTTCCAGCCTGGCATAACCAGGTAAATCCATTCCAGTTTTGATTTCATAAGCAAAATTAATGATGTGAGTGGTGCAGTAGGATGGACTGAAGTCAGGAATGCAGAAAAAGCAATCCTGATTTTTTTGATTGGTTCTGAAATGAAACCATAAGCCATTTAAGTTACTAAAAAACTTCATAGTAAAACATCAGTAGTACTAAGGTTTAAGTGCATGTTTTGAAGAACTTCTTTCTCCCACCATGATACAACCTACAGCAGGGGGAGAGAAAATTTGAAGTCATTTGTATGCTGTGACTGGATATAATTAGATAAAAGATATTTTGAGATAACGACCATAAATCAGATCACAGAAAACTTGACTCTGCTGTGAACAGAAACTAAAGTCTATTTCAGAGCATTGAAAGTTGCGAGTGGTTCATTATCGCTCATCTGCTCTGTTGTCACTGGCACTGGAGCAGGAGAGATGAGGTTATAGGGAGGGCAGTCAATGAATGAAACCCTCTCTCACAGATCCAAAGTACAGCGGTGAGCTAACGCAGTAAGTGTTCTCGGCATATGACAGGATAACAATTTCTCATCGCTGATGAAGGTGTTTTATAGGGACATGTAATGGTCAAACTTACTAGAAAATGATACCAATCTCAGTCTAAGGAGTGAGTGACTGTAAAATGTAACTGTTGAGTAGTGTCTTGGTACTGAGAGAATTAGCTAGTAAACATAGTGAAATTACACTGATGTGAGAAGTCACTGGGGAAGCAAGCATGGTAACATTGGACAAAAACAGTGAACTTGATAGTTCGAATTTAGTTGCTTTCTTAGAGCTAACAAATATCAAGCTGTTATTGAAAAAGGAGTGGTTATTCCTTTCTAGGGCGAACTTGGTATTTCTGAAAACATAGGCAGAAACTAGGTTGAGGAATCCCCCAAAGACTTGCAAGTCTTGCATTCAATATAGTTTAGCCTATTGAGAAGTGAAGATGATGGGCATGGTATAAAACTTCAAAGAGCAGTGTAAGCACACTGGAATATCTTTCTGCGCTCTAGGGTCTACACACTTAAATTGCTTTTAAGGGAAACAAACTTTTAAATAGCACACCTGCGCGTGACTATAAGTTAGCTTGCATTTTACTGTAGTCCACTTTTCACCTAAAATCTAACCCATTTCAAATACTGAGCAGCTTTCTGAATCTTGCAAGATCGTCGTTTTAATGTATTTTGCAGTGTACACTTATCCTCGTGATTGTTTGCACACAGACAAAATGCTCCTAAGAAAATAGGAAAATCAGTTTTAAAAATAAACCTTTAAATAAGGGTGAGGGGTAAACAGACTCTTTCTAGCCTTTGTCGTCATCTTGACGACATGAACAGACAAATTTCAGTAAAACATTTCTGCGCTGATGTTTTCAGAACCATGTAAGCTGCAGCGTTATGACACTTTGCAACAAATGCACTGCTGTTGAAGTGGAGTAGAAAGCACAGTTCTGTGAGATACTCAAGGTTATGTCTGTTGTAAATGCATTCAAATTGCTTAGCTTTCCAGCTGGCTGCCTGCCATGGAAAAGTCCAAGCTCAACATTCTCTCATGGCTGGCGTTAGCTGTTTTTTCAGCCCACAAGATTTCAGATATTTATTTCCCATCCCTTTATCTGATAGGGTTTGAAAGGGAAACTCACTGGTAAACTTGTGATTTAGTCTTAATGAGATAGTCAGCACTGCTGACTAGATTTAACTCATAAGGTAGTATTTTCTGTCAGTGACTATTCTAGTTCTACAGATACCATCTGTAAACAGTGCAGGCTTCAGGTTTGTATGCTGAGCTGCTGAAAACAAAGCATGGGACTAGGGTCACTTAATAACGTGATTATGCATGGTTCCTGAAGAGTGGTTAAAAACATCCAATTGCTTCTGAATTCTGATGTGTTCATTGGAAATGCACATTTTTATATGGCAGCTGTCCCGTGAGAATAAATAGGATAGTTTCCTAGCACTTGAAGTGGGTCATGGATGCACGTTTTACAGCTCTGGATTTTAACTGAGGCAAGATTGCTGCTTTCAGCTGCCTTCTCTTACGTGTTTTGGCTGGCTGACTGTGCTCAGAATCAGAAGTTGAGTTGGCAGGCCTTAGTTCAGCTTCGCGGAGAACCTCCGGTGTCCGAGATGAAAGGGCTCTCGCAGTAATTTTAGACAATGATTCGCTCAGGCAGTTGGCAGGGAAACAGGAAGGAATCCTTTCATGGGACGCTTATGACTAGGTCCTTCGTCCCCTCGTGCCAGGATGAGTGGGTGAGCTGGGCACGCTGCTGATGTTGGATACGGTAATCAGACTTTGACTGTTGTTTAAACGTAACCGTGTTTCTTCCACACGAAGTGGGTGTAGATCTCCCCTCATTTGCTCCTTGACTCTTGCTAGCTGCTAGTCAGGGAAGGCTGCGAAGTGCTAAATCACATGCCTGTAAGGCTGCCTAAGGATTTCTTTAGAACAGGAAAAAAGGGAAAGAAAAATGAGCTAACCCTAATAACTTAACCCTTTTGTATTGCACTGGCTTGTGCTTAGTGTTTTGTGGGTGGTCGGTATTGCTTTCTTTGCTGTTGGCACCTGCTTTTCTTCCAGTCAATGCAAAACTGAAGGAGGAATAGTGGTGATGAAGGGATAGTAAGTAGGAGTAAAATCGGAATGAAAAGGATTTGTGCTAATGTCTCTTGAAGTTTGCAGTGTAGAATGAGCCAGCCTTAGTATGTTGAGAAAAAACTCCTTTGCTTCTCCAGTCTCTGTCGCTAGCAGGCATATTTGAGATAAATGGACAGAATTGTTAACACAGTATCAGGAGTAATTCATCTCCTCTGTTCTGTGCATGTAGAACTGCCTAGAATTTCAGGAAACTTGTAATTTCTTTCCTTGTGACACTTCTGAAAATAGTTGCTGTTTTTAATTGTTGTAAAAATGTCTTTATCTACATGGGGAGCTAATGTATGTAGGAGTTGCTCCGTGTTTGCCGCAAGAACTCTATTTCTGTTAACAGAGTTTTGTAGGTGTCAGTGTACAATTCCACTCGGTCACAGGGATCTACAATTCTTATTGCTGATGCACACGTTCAGATTAGCCCAGAGTTTCTGCAGAAAATAAAATAAATATTCAGTTAATTTTTTTTGACATTCTGTAAAGCATACAGTATCAAAAGCCAGGAGGAGTCTGTGAAAAGCCATCCTGAGTTGGTCAGATGAGCAGATTTTTGCATGGCCTGTTTGTGCTGAGCTGACAAAGAATGAATTTTTAAAATATTTTCACACTTTAACATCTAGTACCTGCACGGTGTTACTGGGCAGTAGAAAGAAGATGTAGTTTTTAGAAGAAACTTGGAGCCAAACAGTACTTTTTTGTAGCTGGTATGTTTGTAGGGTGCAGATAGCAGCAACTTGGATAAGCGCTGGAGCCGCTGGATGGGAGCCAATAGCTCAGTCTGTTGTTAAGGAGGAAGTTAAACAACACTGGAGAGATTTGATAGTTAGAATTCTGTATGGCTTAAATAAGGAGAAATGGTTAGTCTCTACCTAGTAACTGGTGACTGACTGAGAAAATTTTGTCCTGTGCCGGTAAATTTCAGTGCCCAGACAGGATGTAGAATATTTGTAGAACAGAATTAAGGTGTAGAGCGGGCATAAGCATTTCAGCTGCAACTTAAGTTTACTTCAGCATCCTTCTGAGTGAACTCTTAACATGCGCAGGCACGCTTATCTCCTTGGAAAAGGCTAGTTTAGAATTCATCAGCTCTCTGAGAGCAGAATGCAGTTCACACAGCAGTAAATCCATGCCTGGCTACTGGTGAGGCTGGATAAGAACCTGCAGGATTTTTGGGGAGAGGGGTTGGGAGCGATCTTTACAGATGCCCCTCATGAGAATCTTAAACTTAATTCTTCAGGATTTTTAGAGGACTACTAATTCCCCTGGACTCAGCCAGGGTGGGGGAACTGGAGCCACGTCTGCACATTCAAAGTTTACATGGATTATTGTGGCAGGATGTTAAGCTGCTCATTATGTTGAGTAGGTCTCACTAAGAAAAGCCTTTCCTGTGTGTCTCTCTGCTGCTGGGATTTTGTTTTCTAATCTCAGTATCCAAAAAAAAGCGGCTGATCTTAGTCTCCAATATTTTAAAATACCGTCTTTGGTTGCCTTAGCCTACTTCTGTGCTCCTAACCTTGCTCTTCCTTTGCCTTGGATATCTTGCTTTTATAAAACATTGGAATTTATAACATTCAGACATTTTACAAACATCATGTGATCAGAATCTCAGGAAATGCAGAGATACGAGGTCTCCAGTATTTTCACCTGAAAAACGAAGATTTTACTTGCAAATTAGCTTTGGGTTTTCTATTAGTATGTGTCTTTGGCAGTCATAATCGAGTAGCACCTTATACAAAGGGCAACTCTGGAGGAAATTATGCACTGATGCTTTAAGAGCTTGGCACTGGGAGAATCTCCATCTTGTTTCTGGGGTCGTCTGGAATTCTTCGTGTTTCTCAGCCCTGCTGCCGAGTGTTTTGCACCATCTGCGCATGGAGGGTGTGAATGGGAACGTTGCTGCTCTTTTATTCAGGTCACTGTTGCTTCCACCTTGCAGATTCAGATGCAGTCTGTGGTAGTTACAGTATCTGTTTCTCCTGGTATTTTCCTGTATTTGTGGGAATCTTGTTAAATCTGTGTTATATGCTTCCTTGAGGTGTAACATTTCCTTCCTGTGCGGTTTAATTTATCATCTGAAACAGGCTAAGTCTGACAGGTCTACCTTAAATTGTTCACTCTAAATTTAGCAGCTAGAGACGGAACGATCAGGAAGGGCTAAATTAATAATGTTATGTCAAAAGGGCCTTGGGACAAGGAAAGGAAAAAAGCCAATTTGGAACAGAGGGTCCCCTTTAATAATTCTTGGTTCAGAACAGAATTTAGAGGAACGTTTTTTTCCAAAGGAGAAGTTTGAAATGAGCCTTTTAGGTAACTAGAGAATAGTATGTTTCATTATCATTTATGATCTAACCAACTGTCACTTTGAATAACTGGCTGAGGGTTGAAGTGGCAAGTTGATAAATTCTAGCCTTGCAGAACATATCTTCTTACAACTACATTTTTATGGGTATTTTACAGTGATCTACATATGATCTGTTGGGCACTTATTTTAATGGAGTAAAAACTGCTTGGGAACTCTTCCCGAGTTTTTTCTACTTGCTTTGCACAATAGCAAAGGAAACAATGCCAGATTAGTTGTAGTATTTCCTCGGGGAGATTTCTTGTGTGTTGTGAATCTACCCTGTAAGGCACTAAGATGTTAAATTCAGTTAGTCATTTTTATGGTAACTTATTTGGAGCTAACGTTAAGGAGATGCTCAAATAGTACAAAATATATGAAATAAAAGGGAATTAATGTTCCTTCTTAGTTTTTATAGCTTTTACCTCTTGAAAATTTTCCTTGTCTTGTTCAAAGTAGTCTACGATTAAAAACAAAAACAAACCCCCCCAAAAACAGAGCTCTAGGATATTATTTTAGGGAGTGAGGGTTTGTTGGTTTTTTAGTTACCTTTCATCTTTTTCTCCTCCACCCGTCACTTTTTAAGTGAAGTGTACTATTTTCTATGGCTTCACCAACTTCATAGTGTGGATAGGGCAGTTTAAAAAAAAAAAAAAAATCCTACCGTGAAGCTGCATTGTGGAACTTGTGGGCTCGTTTTAGGCGTCCTGTTTGTGTTTCTCGATTCCCCCAGTTCCCAGATGTGCAGTGACTCATCCCCTGAACAATGGGAACAGCATCTCTCATTCCTCCTCTTGGTCCCAGTTGGCAAAACTGTTACTCAGAGGATATATACTGCAGAGGGAGAAGAGATTAGCAGTGAGAGAATGAATCATCTGAGCATTTGTGGTAACTCTTGTGTGGTAAGCAAGAAGTTAAGGAAGACGTACAGTCCACGCTATGCTCTTGTGTACTAAAAAGGAGTATCCGAATTATGTAAAACTCATAACTCAGAGGTTACTCTTCCCTCCCCCAGCGCTGTCCCAGACAATACGGGACATAGATGGCAGGCAGCATTTTGACAGCTTGATTTATACTCAAGGAAAAAATAGCTAGCTGGTTTGCATCAACAGCAAAATAGATAATGGTCATTCTGCTTGTGATTTGTTGATGCGATGTTTGAATGTAAAATGTTCTGATCGAGCATCAGTTTAAAAAAAAAAAAAAAAAAAAAAAAGAAGAAAACATCCCAGTACAGACATGCTTCAACTCACTGGAGCTATCTGCTGTAACTGCTAGGAAATGGTGCTTCAGATCTAAATATAGTGCCAGATGAGATGCAGTGAAGTCTTTCAGTTTCTAAATATTATTTATGAATATTGTCAAAATATTTAAAAATGGAAATAGTTTTCCAAGAGTGAAATACAGGAAGGATCCTTCTTAAATCTGAAAAGCCAGAAGCTGGACAACCTTCTGTGAACATGGCTGATTTTAGGGAAATTCGATTGCATTCAAGTGCAACTTGGTATGCATCTAAATAAACCTCAATTTTAAATCTAATAAATATTGCTATCTATTTCCTATAGTTTAAAATGAAAAAACTCAAGTTTAATGAATGTTTGGCTAATATAGTTGTTCTAAATAAAAGTACTAATACTAAACAGTCCTAACACCTGGAGTCTCCTTTTCCTCATTTAAATAAATCACATGTTACTAATCAAGCTGTTGGTGTTGTCTGCGATTGTTCCTTGACACCTGCTTGATAAACCTGAATACCCCAAGAGCACCCCAGCTTCTCAAAAGCGGGCAATTTTTCTGTGGATCAGACTGTAGAGCAAGGTTACACAGGACATCTTTGGAGCAGGAACAGAATCCGCAGTACTGTATTCCTGTGTTACGGCCTTTATCAGAGGATTGTCTTTGAAGTGTGGCGGGTGGGGGTTGGTTTTGTTTTATTTTTTTTCTTAAAGTTTGTGTGCTTTAATGTTTTGAGCTGTTCTTAACTCTGAACCCTCTGGAGCTCATGGGGCTTTTGGTTTTTTGACTGGAAACAGATATTTTAAGTACTAGATATCGTTCAGTTCTGTGCTGGAGGAGAACATTCAGGCATCTTCAGATCTGTCAGTTCCTGCGTACGCTGTTCACACCTGTTCCAGCAATGCGACTTGGTTACCCTGCTGTGCAAGTGTTTCGCAAATACTGTTTAAAATTTCCTTAAATGAGTTGTTTGGCTTAATTACACAATTTTTAAGAGCTTTGTAGGAAACTAAGCCTATCTGTTTTCCGTAAATCACTGAAGAAATGAGCATATATTTCACATTGATGAAATTCTTTTCTTACTTTATTATAAGTGTGCAAAATGTCAGAATGATTGGTGTGCAAGGCAGGAAATAGGGGAGGTGTAAGCCATAAATCAGGTGAAGTTGCTTGTGTATCGCAGCCGTTTACATGCATACAGCTGTTTCCTCTTCCGAGCGTGGGAGGTATACAGAGAAGGCAATGACTCTTAAAGCAACTCAGTGGAAGAAAAGAACAAGTTGCATCAGAGACAACCCATATGCAGTCATGTCGCACATCTAAAGGCATCGTCTAGGACAAAACAAAACACAATAGATAGGTGCTTTTTTTTTTTTTTTAATTTAAATGATCTTTTCCTCTTGGGCTCTCCCATCTCCTAAATATGACTAATGCTGTACAGGAAGACCTTTCTTCTTATTCATGTGGTCTGTGATATCTCTTCTGATCCAACAGAGTGCCAAAAAATACAGGAAATTACTTTCACCTTATGAAAATTCATGATTGTAAGGAAGCTCTTAGAGCAATTGTTCTTTGGAACCTTCTCCCCTCCCCAGAAAGTCTTTTTTTTTTTTTTTTTTTTTTTTCTCCTACCAGCGATCCACTGTAAATCTTTTGTGATATATGGTAGCTCTTTGTAAAGACGCAAGTTTGGGCTCCTTTCTGAAAAGACACTTCTAGTTTTACACATTAGGAAATAACAAGTTACAGCTCCTTTGTGTCTATGCCTTAGGCTGAAGGTGTGTACTTGTGCAGTACACTGGCTCCTCTGATCTCCAGTCTGATTCTTTAGGAAAGTGCCAACACAATAGTTCATTTTGAAGTTGCACTGGAATTGAATAGTTTAGTTTTGCCATCTCAAGACTATGGTATGGAGGAGGACGTATAGTTTGAGGATTGCCATTGCTTTTGGAGTCTATGAGACGATATTTTAAGAATATTCTCATTCTGAATTAGGAACGTGCTGAGGGCACCTGCTGTCAATTTGGTCATTACTGGCTTGGCCCTTTGTTGACTGGAAATATAAGAGGAAGAGCTTTTTCTTGTATCTTTTCTATGAGGCAGTTGCAACTGCAAGACCAGTGTCCTAAACAATGAAGAATGCTTTCTAACTTAACAGATCAACTTCATCTAAAGAAATTAAATGAAAATGTTTGGAGGAGAATGGACTTTTGCCAGGGACAGTTTGATTCCAAAAGGAAAGTTAAAGTCTTCCTCTGCATGGAAACAGTTTTATTACTTTTCAGAAGTATGTGCAGGCTTCCTAGTATCTGCTAATGTAAAACAGCACTTGTTTTGAGTGCAATGTAAAAGCAACCATATTGAAAAAAAACTGTTATCCATTTTCGCACAAGAATGAATTTTCTTTATATTACTTACATTCTTTTCAATATAACTGCTAAAGGATCTACAATCTCAGCAAATCTGTTGAGCCTAAAATATAAACTGTGCTTAAAAGAGAAAGTCCTTCAGAATATTTCTGAGGGAGTTTCAAGTTTGGGGTGCCTTTTGGTTTTTCAGTTTTTTGTTTGCTTTTGTTTTTGGACAAACAAGTCTCACTTACACAGCTTGTCATTATAGTGACAATTTATGACTTAAGTCTTTCACTTTTCTGCAGATATGCCAGCCAGTCTAGGATGTGCTTTTCTTCATTGTCAGGAATTTTAAAACAAAATATATTGGCTTCTAATTAATACATTTCATTTTTACTCTTGCTTAGTGTGAATTAACTAATTCTTTAAGCCAAAGCAAAGAACTGGCTTTAATAACAATTTATTTTCATTGTAAAGATTCCTTAGGTAACTTTGAGCATCTTTTCAGGACTCTAATCAAAACTTTGATATTTCTTGAAATAATAGCATTTCTTCTGAAACCAATTCTCTATCTCCTCTACTCTTCTGTAGTATATTGTAGCTGCTCTACTTGGTTCCAATGGTTAATGTGAACTCAGCTGTCTAGTACTTTTATTATTACAGTTCCTTAAGCATATGAGGATGCTGTCGAAACTTCGATTTCTGAGATTTCTATGTTAGACTTCAGTGCACGTTGGAAGGTGAAAACGCTATAATTCAATTTAAATTGCTGTCCTAGAAATAAGTTGTTTCCATCTCTTTCTTTTTCCACAGGGTGAATCGGTGAAATACTTCCTGGATAATCTGGATCGGATCGGTCAACTGGTAAGACAGAACTTCTTTCTGGACCAGAAGAGCTCAAGGACATAAGACTTTAATCGTAGCGCATCCAGGCTAGCCTTTTTTAAAAAACTTGCATTGAAATAACTGCATCAAAATACTTTACTCTAGAAATAGTGAACTCCAAATTTACCAAATTTATGAAACTGAAAACTAGTATTTTCTTTTTTTTTTTGACAGACAGCAGATACTAAGTTTGTGAAAGCTGTATTTATGCATGTTTTCTTCTTTTGTCAGTCCTTCTGTGCAGTCTCAGGATCTCCTTCACTTTGCATGATGACCTGCTGGCTGCTGCTACTTAAGGTAGCAGAATGAAACCTTACCAAAAAAAAAAAAAAACCATCACTTTTAAGATTCAAAATCAGTAATGAGAATGGCTATGTCAGGAGACTTAGAGGAGAAAGCAAGGGAAATAATCTTCCTAAAAAATAACAGCAATAAGCTTCTAAACAACTAATTGCTTTATAGTGGTGAACTGGGCCACCACCTGCAGTAGAACATGTTATATTTAATGGTCATGAAGTGTGAACTTGGAAGAAGTGTTTCGACTAAAGGTTGCATGATATGCTTTGTACAAACAGGTGAATTCTAAAAAATTTCAAAAACATTATGCAGTAATGACTTGGAGATCTGCTTTACTGAACACTACCTACATGGCAATAACATTGCGGGAAGAATTTCATAATGATAAAATAAACTTCAGCATGAAAATGGGAGGCTTGAAGGATAAAAATGTGGACATTTGTCCTGTATCTTTTTTTCCTCGTATGTCTCAGAATCTTCTGGTAGCTGTTCACCATTATTTTGAAATTGAGTATTCATTCTTCACCAGATATAGTTCAAGTCCCTCATGCAGTGAGTTCCTAAAAAGGCTCCTGATTTTTTTTCCATCACTGTGATACTGTTTTTTCTTTTTTTTTCTTTTTCCCAAATGATCAATAGACATTTGACACTCCTCTTCTTTCTTTTGCAGAATTATTTCCCCAGCAAACAAGATATTTTACTGGCTAGGAAAGCCACCAAAGGGATAGTAGAGCATGATTTCATCATTAAAAAAATACCTTTCAAGATGGTGGATGTAGGTGGACAGAGATCTCAGCGTCAGAAGTGGTTCCAGTGCTTTGATGGAATAACTTCAATTCTGTTCATGGTCTCCTCCAGTGAATATGATCAGGTTCTCATGGAAGACAGGCGCACAAACAGACTTGTGGAGTCCATGAATATTTTTGAGACAATAGTCAATAACAAGCTTTTCTTTAATGTTTCTATTATCCTATTCCTCAACAAGATGGATCTTCTTGTAGAGAAGGTGAAGACTGTCAGCATTAAGAAGTATTTCTCGGACTTTAAGGGTGACCCTCACAGGCTAGATGATGTTCAGCGTTATCTGGTGCAGTGCTTTGACAGAAAGAGGAGAAACCGTAGTAAGCCGCTCTTCCATCACTTCACCACTGCCATAGACACTGAAAACATCCGCTTTGTGTTTCATGCCGTGAAGGACACAATCCTTCAAGAGAATCTGAAGGATATTATGTTGCAGTGAAGGAGAGCAGCCCATACTCTGTTAAAATTTGCCGCAGGGTTAGATCAAAGTTTTTATTCTTTCTTTATGGCCCTTGCATGTGGTGTAGGACCCATGCTATTTGCTTGGCTCAGGAATGCTGTAAACTAGCCAGCCCAAACAGAGGGGCTACAGGCCGAAGGAGTCAAATGTTGATGTTAGCTACTGAATCATTTGGACTAGAAACACTACTGAAACATGGCCATTGTAGGTGTTCTGTACCTAGTTTGGAGTACTGAATAACATAACCACCTTCTACCTTCTTAGAAATTTTTGTTTTCTCTGACAAACCTTTTAAGGAAGACACTTTGTTTTAAATGAATATGTTTATTTTTCAGAGACACTAGTCATAAAAACTGCCTTTTTTGTAGTTTGAAGGTGCTGAATTAATCCAACTAATCTAAAACATAACAAGATTGGTAGCTGCATTGGAGAATGTTAACAAAGTTGCATTCTTAACCATTAGGTATATAATCAGACCTTATGTGCGTTTTCAATTCTGCCAAGGATCTGGAGTCCACTTTGCAAGGTGGATGCACAGCTTTTGTCTGAAGGCTTTGCATGAGTCTCCTGAAGCAAAAGTCTGAGACAGTCTCTGTAAAGGAAACCCATGTTGGAGTAAATTGGATGGGAGATCTAAGACCTGGCCGATACGGAGAAGGGTTTATTTTGCACTATGTGTGAAGGGTATTATATCATGGGGAAACAAACTTCCGTGGTAAAGCAGCCTGTGCTGGAGCATCTGACCATCTCTCCGCACAGCGGGTACTGTAGTGAGATGTACTTCATGGCAATCCAGTGCTGCTTTCACACCTGCAGTTGGCAGCATTTCTGAAGGTTCAGTATCTCACATGACAGGGCTTTGTCTGTATTCAAAAGTATGAAAGCTGATAAAACTCTTAAGCAAAGGTTTTGGTAGTGCAGCAGCTGCTTGATTAGTTCCCAACAGCTGACCTTATAGGAAGACTGAACACTCTAGAGATCCCAGTTTTACAACTGCACTGATGTATTTGGACAGCAGGACCTTGCTGTAAAATTAGCCCTTAATCTGTGTCGTAGTGGGATCTTTAGCCTGTATTAATGCACCTGTAATTATGAGTACAGTCAAGTCAAGAGTTGCCCGTTTCAGGCAATGGCTTGTGTGTAAAATTGCAAGAGGTTATGAATAATGTTATTATATGAACTGTTAGTTTCCTAGCTTTCTCAACTCGCCTAACTATCTATCGGGTGCCTTTCTGTGTACAGATATATCTGATCTTTTCTATTACAGCGGTGTACATGGACAAACTTAAGATCTGCCTTTTATCTCAACATTGTAGTGCTATCTTTTAGGTAATTTTTAAACATAGTTTACTGTGCAATTTGTGTCATAGTTTTATCCAAGAATAAAATCTGAAGGGCTGTTTATATCCATACAAAGTCAGCAGGATCCCTGGAGTTCTTATCCACTTTGAGACTGTAATGGCATGTCAAAACAAGCAACATTGTACTTCAGCTGGTAATCCCATGGGAGATGTGGTCTAAAAAAATCCTATTCTGTTGTCCTTTCATATTAATTTGGATAAAATCTGGAATCTTTTTTTCTCTGAAGTTTGCAGATGTTCATATTGGTGTATAGTTTCCTAATGTAGCAATCTATTGGTTTTCTTTGTGCAGACTTCTGAGTGAAAAAGATGTGGCTATTTTGTAGTCTTATATAACGCACACAGTACTGAGGTCATAAGCAAGTGAAAAGTTGCAGACAGAAAAATCTAATTTAAATTTAAAACTTCCATTGCTTAACGAACTTAAACAGGAATTAGCTTCCTTGTAAGAAGTCTTATTTTTGCCAGGACCAAGTCTGTCTTTTTAATGTTTATTCATTTTTAACCGTGAAGGGAAAATGTCATGTGACTCTTCAGGTGGAGGAAAATCTTAAGATTATTACATTTGAAAAGGTAAATGTTTCAGCCTAAATTGATGCAAATAACAGTTCAGTCATTGTAGAGGGTCATGTCTCTAAGCTAGCCCATGTGCTTGACTCAAGACTAAAATATTGTTCCAATACTTTCAGATATTCTTGGAGTTCTGGTAGCGACCTCCACTTCACGCAGGACTCTGGGACTTGGCTTTATTTCCTAGTTTGCTGTGAGTTTTATTGTTTCACTAAGTTTTCCAGATGGGCTAATATGCTTGTTTTCTCAAATGAGTTAAACATTCCCTTTCAACTGTATCTTTCTAAAGTTACCTCAGTTTTATGTCTGCATCTACTGCGGTATTACCTGGGAGGCATAGCATGGAATTTCCTGTCTTGTTTTTTTTTCCTTCATGGTCATCTATGGTTTTGTATCCTTAGTCACCTTATGGATTTAAAACTAAGAGCTAATAATGCAATGTATATTTATCTCAGTAACTTAATCTGTTGCACCTGCAAAAAAAAAAAAAAACAGCATGAGATGTCTTTTATTGAGCTGTCAAACTTGCTAGTAAGTTTTTTTTATATGGTATGGCAATTTTGCACAATAAATCAGGATTTTAGGGAACCCGTTTGATCACCTCAGTCCCACTATATCACCTTTCTTCTTTCTGTTGATAAAATGGACCTCAGCACAATGCTCTAGACTGCAGATGGAAATCAGTAGTTTTGGCTCTGTAGAATCTGGCTTTTGTAGGCTCTGTCTCCCGTCTAACTTTGGTTTGGTCTTAGTGGTTCACACCAAGAACTCAAGATCAAGAAAATCTTTTTGCACAGGTCACTTCTCATGTTTGCAGTGGATCTGGCCGGTGACTGCTTGAGGGAGAAGGATTTTTTGTAAGTGGCAGGTATGTTTCTTCTGCTGTTAACTACAGGATCTCCTTCTTGCCACAGCCGAGATCTTGGGTGTTTTTGTTGTTGTTCTGTTTTCCCAAGGTAAGTTGTAGTATGAGAAAGCCAGAAATTCATATGATGGTAATTCAGCTAATTACTAAAGCAGAACTTAGGTAGCTTAGGTTGTACAAACATCTCAGGACAGACTTGATCCATTGCTCGGTCCTTTCGCAAGAAGCAACTGGTGACTTTATTTTAAGTGACATCCTGGAGAACTTTGCAGGTAAACACAGCTGGAGAGAACATCTTTTTTTTTGTTAACTTTATAGGGTTATTGTTCATTTGGCTAGTCAGGAAATGGGTCACAAGCAGGATAATAATCAGATGGAAGCCTTGAACAACTACTTTTAAAAAAGGCCTTTTTCTGTCCCTGCTCTGATACCCGTGGGTCAGTAGTGGGGGTGTTCCAAATGTGTTGTCTCTTGCAAGGACAAAGGGAGGAAGTGCTTGCAGCATGTGCATGCAGGAGACATTTATGCAATCTTGCAATTTAAAAAGAATAGCTATTGGGAGTCTTTTATCAAACACTACTTTGTATTTAGTGTCCTGAAAACAGGACTGTAAACTTCCATTTAAAGTACCATTCCTAGTGGATTGGAATTAAAAATGAAGAATAGTTTTTGGCAGGAATATTTTGTATAAATTGCATATTTAATAGGAAATTGTCACTTTAAAGCAATTATATAGTTTTAATGTTGAAGATATTAAAATTATGGAACTGAAATTATTGGCTGCTCAACTTTACAACTCATGAAGATGTATTTAGTTTGACACCAAGTATTGGTTTTATTTCATCCAATACAGCAACATAGATTATTTGACTTGGTGATTTGATAGATATATTTAGGTTTTAAAAGTGCTGCAGTGAAACCTAGAACTAGGCGTGATACAAGCATGAAAGAGCTCCTGAAGATGACTGTTTTTGCAGGCTTTCAGAGCTAACTAAAACGTGAACTTCAGCCAAGCAGGCATAGTGGAGAAATGTATATTAATTGCAAGACGCTATAGTGAAATGGTGTAGGAAGAGCTCATCTATATGTGGCACTGCAGACCAAAATTTCATTCTACTAGGATAACTGAAGTAGTTTTTAGTGTGAAAAGCAGTCCATTTGGAGCACTTCCTCCCCACTTCCCCGTAGGTATTCAGTAGTTCTGATTATTGTAATCAGCAAAGAATTCTAGAGTTAAAAAACAAAAATCAAAGGAGTAGACATGGAAGCACTGAAGAAACTAGCAGCTTTTTTAATAACAGACAATTGTCTTCCACTGAATATCATTTTTATTAAACGTGCCCTTTGCCTTCTTTAGGTGGATGTCTTTCCGGATGTTCATTTCCACATTTTGACATCTTTTCTATGTATGTACCTATTCAGTTTTCCTGGAAAAAAAATGAAATTCTGCTGCAGAGAACTGTAGACATTCTGTAAAAGGCCCCTAGGGTTTTCAGATAGTGAGTTTTGACACCTGACTTGGCTTTGCTTATGTCATCAGATTTTCAGCAGGAATTGCTGGTTTGATGGACAATTGGATGCATGCCAACTTGAGACAAAAACAAGATATGCAAGAATACCTCCATACAGCGCAGCTTGTCATATAAACCAAGCCTTGATCTCTTTTAATGAGAACTATATTGATTCCTGTAGATCTACTATTAGTCTCTTCTGTATTATTTTTCTAGTATAAAATCACGTGGTGTAGTCAGGGGATTACATATAGCACTGCCACTCTTTACCTCAGTCTAGTCTTTGTTAATTCTGCAGCACAGGAAGTGATGGGTAGAGTGTTTCAGTAGCAAATGTAGAACATCTATCCTTAATTTTGTAAATGAGATTTTAACAGATTTCTAGGGAGCGTCCATTATAGGACAAGAGAATTGACTGGTATGGTCTGCGCTGGGCTTGGGCTGAATTAATATTGTCTCTCACATTTCTAGTTGAGGACTGTCTAGCTTAGTGAGGAAGTATATTGGCAAGACAATGCAAGACCTGGTGCTTTTTAATATTACCTGTTCTGTAATTAGCTGGGGTGATCTCTGCTTTGTGCTGTGAAGTGGACACTTCTTTTTTTTAACACTAATTTTTTCTTGCATATATGGAAATGAGTAAAGCTAGGATATCTGGAGCTGAAACTGCTGCTCTGCTAACCAGGTGATGCTATCTCTTCGCTCATCTTGGTGGTTGGACAGTTTAGCTTGATTCTTTAAGATTTTATCTTTCTAATGGCATTTGGAAAGCAGTATTAAAGTTTGTCTCTGTGTTGATAGGCTTGTCTCTGTATTGGGTGGGGAGTATCGAGGTACTAGACTGCCAGTACTGGTGGTTCTGTGCCTTGGCTTGACATACTGTATCACGACCAAGCTCTTGGCACACGTCCGTGGGTCTCGTCTTCTGTCTGATGTGAAAATAATCACAGAGAGAAAAAAGAGCAGCACTGACTTCCAAGATGGACATTCTGGTAAAAAGCTAAAGTATGTTGGAAGGGAGCAGGAGAGGGGAGCTATTTTCGAAACAGATCCCAAAAGCTGATGGTGCTTGAAGACTGTATCTTGAAATGAAATGCCATCTGCATTGATCCCAGACGCTTTGACTCCAGGAGAGCTTTTGGCTGTGTGTTAACAGCAGTGTGCTGGCGCTGCTGTAGCTGCGCACCCTTCCATTGTAAATCTCTCTTCATCTGCTCATAAGTGGGTGCTAAAACTCAGTTCCTTCTAAGATACAGTATGCAGATCTCTGGCCAGACAATGTATCTTACTCCATGCTAACAGCTACTTAACCTTTCTTCAAGATAACAGACTGTGAGAAGTATTTCAGGGGAATGGCTAGCTGAGACTGTTTTCATTATTTAAGTAAAAACTACAGTTGAAGCAGAGCAAAATTTGAGGGGGGGGAGGGAGGGAGTAGGACCTGAGGAAGAGCTTCTTATGAAGGAAGTAACTGATTCTGAATAGCACTGCTTCTCCGCTAATGCTTCCCTAAATCTTTTGTGCTGAGCTTGTGTGCAGGTGAATTGGCCCAAAAGCTGAGGGAAGATAGCAGGGAGAGAGGGGGGATGTGGAAGACAAATGATCTTTTGGCAGTTCACAAGGCTTGGAAAGCATGCTTGGTAGACTTAGGGTTGACAGCTTGTGTTCAAACTTCTGTTTGCCTTGTAGCCATTACAGTCTATTGGATAAAGAGTGTTTTTTCCAATGAACGTGTTACATTATCTGGAATGTGTAATGAGCTTGAACTGATGAGACACATTAAACAGTATTTCTGGGGACTCCGTTTAACAAAATGGCTAGTATTTATTGCTCTTGTGATGAGTTGTCTTGTTTATGGAATCGATATGTATGAAAGCAAAGTGAGAAGACACTAAGTTATCTTGTGACACAATCATATAGATAGGAAGCCAATTGAAATGTTATCCTTTATTCTGCAATTTACTTGCTCTGTGGTGCCTATGCATTGTAACACACATACTATGCAATATCATTCTTTTTTAAACCAGTTCTCTGCATTGGGCAGGAAAGGCCTGAGTTTAGCCTTAATTTTCTAACAATTCACAGGAAAGTACTTTAAAAAAAAAAAACAGTGACAAACTAAAAGAAGGTGAAAAATGCATAAAGTAAAAGCACAGTTCTAGACTGCTCACATAAGTGTCTTTGTAGCACCAAAACAGCATCCACAATAGAAGCAGCTATTTGCTGTAATACTTTCAATTTATGAAAACTGTGTACTAGATAAAATTATATTGTGATGTGTAAAAAGTGTATTTTATAGCTTTGGTGACTTAGTTTACTGTTTTGTATATATGAATTTTATAAATCTATTAAAACATGACTTGTTATACTGTTCTTTATGGGTTGTATCTTTCAACAGGGTCTAGAGGGTGACTTTCTTTTTTTTTTGCTTTATTCAAACATTTTCTGCAAAAAAGCTGCTTTTTGAATAAATTACAGCATGGACTGCATGAAACTACGGCTATCATGCAATAAATCTTGTTCTGTAATCTGTATATATCTCCCACCTTTCCAGTTGTGGTCTGAATCGTTCTTCCTGGATGTGTCCAAGAAGTGAAGGCTGGTGAAACATTGCCTTATGCAAAACTCAGAACTCATTCATCCATGGCATTCACTAGCTGATTTTAGGCATTTGAACTGATGGGAAGCAGAAGGGGAGATGCAACTAAAAGATTTTGTGCTTACGCGTTGAAAGTTCAGCCAGGAAAGATATTAAGCCTGTTTAACTGGCAACGCCTGTTAAACTGATTTCTCTGCTACTGGGTAGGGTCTGGTAATAGGCACATGAACTACGCTTCTTTCTCTCCTGATGCCCAGTCCTCTCTGTCGGACTTGCTTGTGTGTGTGCTGGGCATTAGCATTGCCATCCTGGCATCAACTAGGTCTACCAGGATTTGAGCTCTGATTCTTAGGAATGCCTTTAACCTTTCCTCACTTGTGCTTTGAAAGGTCACCTCTGACAGATTTTTACTGCAAATCTTAACTGTTTCTTATGCAAACTGCTAATGCGCTGTCCATTACATTGGCAGGTGCACAATCTGAACCACTACATGGAGCGTTGCTTGTTCTTTTTACTACACATTTGACATGTTAGGTCCTCAGCTACATCAAGCTTTTGGAATGTTTGACTTTATTTTTCCCAAGAGGTGCTGAGCCTCTTTCAGGTACCAGTGTATATGATTAGTGTTCAGCTTCTCTGAAAATAAGGTCAGCTCAAATGCAGGTTATGTTACATAGTAATAGAAGGCTTCTAAGTGTGATCCCATACACGCTCATTTGCACAGTACTCCGGTACGAATGAACAACAGCAGCTCCAAGTGATCTCTTTGGTCAGCCCCAGGAAAGCAAATAGACAACCCTTCTGGGCCAAAATGTTCTTGGGAATTAACAGTCCTGCTGAAACTGTAACTGGGGCCAAGTCAGGCTTTTGAGATGCTTGACCAAAAGACAGGGAAGAATGGTTTTTTAAGGTGCCACTTTTCTCTGCTACAAAGCTGTTGAGTGGTTGGTTTGTTTTAATGGAGTTTCTCTGTTGTCCAAATTACTCAATCTCAACAGCTTTAACCAAAACAAGACATGTGTTGTCACGGAAAGCCTAGCCGAGGTCAATCCTTCCCTGCTCAGTAGTCAGAAGCAAGTGTTTAAACTGCCCCAATTTCAGTAGGCTTTAAACACTGACTTGAAACACCTGGTGAGAGGCTGGAATTAGGATATCTTAGTGACACCTGCCAGTGTTCCTGCATCTCAAACTATCCCACTAAATACGGCAGAGCTATCCCTTTTGCGCTTCAGCTGAACAGATGTCGTCCTGCCTGAGCAGAGGCTGAAGCGGTCGGTTCTGCAGGTAAGGCTGCCTGTTCAGAGCTGCTGCTGTTATATGAGCTACAAATTTTCTTACCTGGATCAGGATGCCTGTCTGTTACTAGAATATCTTTTCTATAATTTTAATAATCCAGCACTCGGAAGATAAAAGGGAAACATGCCTATTTCCTCAGTGAAAGGCTTCTCTAAAGTGCAGAGTAGGCAGGACTACATACCTTGCACTTCTGCTGGAGTGTGCAGGGCTAAAGGTTTGCAGGAGTTACAGTAATGTTTATAAGCATTTGTTACGTCTCTTTGAAAGAGAAGATGAGGAGAGAAATTAAATCCCTGTGATTTCCAAGCCCAGTCTGGTATCTCTTGGTACCTTATTGTGTACAGACTTGGGAGGAAGTTTATTCAGTTATTAACAGAAATTGTCAGATTTCCTCCCACTCTCCCCAGGACTGGCTGGCACCCTGGGAAGCTGCACAGTGTTAGCAGAGGGAGAATTAATTGGAAGTGTCTGGGCATTTTTCTGAAGAATAACTTTATTTTAAAGCATCAGTTTTTGTGCAGCACAAAGACTTTGATTGAAAGTACAGTTATTAGGAGAGGGAGGACGTCATGTGTATTGCTAAATCAGAAAGTGCTGGGTATTGCTGATGAAACATCTATGGAAGACAACAGTTTTTCCTCTCCCACCTTTGCAAGCTGTTGCAGGCAGTTTCATTGATAAGTGGAGAAGAGTCTCTCTTCTTTTTTTTTTCCCTTTTCTCCACAATATTTGTATTGTACCATCACTCACTGCAGATCCAGCAACTTCTTGTTTTGTGAGTAGGAGTGGAATGGTTTGCCTGTGTATTCTTGAGAGTAGAAATTTGTCTTTATAAAGTTGTTAAGCTATTAAAAAGCTGTGATTTCTACTCTGTGCAGGATTATAGACTTTAGAAGTTGTTTCAAAACTAGTGACCTTGAGCATGGGACAGAAAATGCACGACTGGAGTCACTTTGTGGTCTTGGAAGGTGCTCGAGGTAGTCGCAGGACAGAGCAGTGTTGGAAAGGTTGTGACCCAGATGAGTCTAATGCAAATCCATGTTGTATTATTGCTCTAGGGGTGGTTACCTGAAGGACAATAACAACTTCAGAAAGGAGCTATTTGGTTGTGCTGGTGGCTCTGCTGAAGGCAGCAGCCAGATAAAATGTTCAGCGTTCATTTCTGGGTCTTCTCTCTTTCACCACGGCAAGACGCTCGCAGGCAGTGAGGCACAGAAATGAAAGCGCTGGTGCCTTGGGGCTGTGCCGGGAGGCTGTCAGCAAAGAGCTCCTGAGCCCTCTGCAAGGGGAGCGTTACTGCCCTGGCCGGCGCGCCGCTGCAGCCTGCCTGCCTCGGCTGTGCTGCAGCGAAGGCACGCGCACCCCGTGCAGCAGGAAGGAGGAGCTGCTTGGTGTTGGCACCAGCCTTCTGCAGATCTTTGGCTGATACGGCTGCCCTTTGGGACAGGCCTCCTTCCCCTGCTCGGTGCCCTGCTCCTTCCCGCAGGAGGCTCGCCAAGCTGTATAATACAACCCCTACTCTCCCACCCGCTGCATACGGTACACTGAAACTCTGTTCCTGACCCTTTTGTAACCACCCCTCTGACCTTGCCTACTGAGCTGCAAGTAATTTCTGGGCGCATACAGGCGTGGAGTACTCTACTACTTCTTGCGCATGGTGGATCTTACAGCTTGACCTTCTGAAAATGACTCCTAAATATCTCATCTCTATTTCTGTTCTTCTTGGTCAGCAGCTTATTTAGCTGCATCTGATGCCATTCACGCGCCCTGCCTGATAGTCGCATCTCCCGGGAAACCTGCTTTACTTAACAGCAAGACTGCCACTTAAAGGGGACGGAAGCTTGTTTATGCACTTACCTTTGATTTGTTTTACTTTTTCTTCATCTATCAGCAGTTTTCCGCTGCTCTACAGCTCTGGTACATGCAGAGAAGATGGGAATGGCACCTTTGTGTTTTAGTCCTGATTATGACCTTGATTTTCTGTGTAACCTTGGCCAGTCACTTTATTCCTCTGTGGCTCTGGCTGCCCACTAGGGAGAAGGACAAGGGTCCTTGCTCATACTGGTGGACTGTGTGCAGTGTAGGTGCTAAGCACTACTCACGTGTGTGTTTGGTTCTCCATGCTTTCCTCCGATGCTGTTGACTCTGGACAATTGCTGTAGCTCTGCACACCCGTGTTAGGAGTTTGACCAGAAACTCAACTCACCCGGGGAGCCAAGCGTCTCGTGCAGCGCTCTCGTGCACGGCAGCAGTGCCGCAAACCTTGGCTGACGTGAAAGGTAGCCATCTCCCCAGCAGTGCCTTTGCATGAGCAAAAACCTGCAGTGTGATATTGCACGGGCTCTCTCTCCTCTCCAGCCACCTGTTAGGTCCTCAGACCTAACAACCACTTTCCATCTGTCACCACAAAGTTGTGTCTTGCCCGTGGACACCGCTGAGCTGCCCACACTGGTATGCCAAGCTCTGTGTTCCTGTTCCCATTTACTTCTTACCTGGAGCAGTTCTGGACGGGGTGAGCACGTAAGTGGGGCTGCTGTCAGCGATGGTACCAAAAGCTGTTACTGGGAAGCAACAACTCTTTCCCAGAAGTTCGTGCTTTCACAGCAGAATTATCGTGAGTCTATGAACTAAGTGCTGTATAAGGAGCTTCCCATCTGTGACCTCTGCTGGCAGTTTAAGTTGTTTCTGTGCTGTTTCTTCATTGCCACCCCTTTTTCTGCGCTGTATCTGGACTTTGCTATGGTGGAAAGCTGCCTCTCTCCCTTAGACCTTCTCCTCTCTAACCCTATGGCAATACTGTCATCCTGAGTTTAAGGCATCTTTTAGGAAGGCGTCTGAGGTTCAGCCTAATGAGTTGCTACAGAATCAAGTGAGAGCAAACAAGGCCAAACAAAAAAAGTAATCCTTGCTTAAAATAGTAAATCCATTAAAGTAACAAAAGAGCAAGTATGGGGCAGTGCATGGCTTTGTAATTCAAGTAGGATATATTTGGAAAATTGCTGCTGCTCTGAAAAAACGTCTTGGATGTGCAAACCATTGCCTTTGAGGCAGCCAGGAGGGGGCGGCAGCAGCGGCTCCAGCTGCAGCCTGGAAAAAAATGTGTTTCCAGGAATTGCCATCAACAGTCCTGAAGGCAGAACTCCCTTTCTCTTCGTGTATGAATCATGCTGACAGGAAGCTCTTTTTGCGTCCTGGATCCATTTGAATTTGTTAACACAGATTTTTCTTTTCTACTCACCTGCACAAGTTAATCTCAAGCTTTTCTCAAGTGTCTTCTGCTGAGTCTTCCCCCTTCCCGCTCCAAAAACACGTTGCAGGGTTTCTGTGGCCCCTCTCAGCCTTAGGGTGCCCAGGGCAAGTGCTCAGGAAAGGCGACGCTGGTAGCCGCTCTGCGGGAAACTCCCTCTCGCTCCTCCCAGCCGGACTGGACTCAGCCCTACCTGCCTCCCTCTCCTTGGCGGCCGTGAAGTCAAAGGTATTTTTAGATAGGAGAAATCTGGGGCTTGGCCAGGGGCTGTTGCGAGCGCTATCGGCGCTGAGCTCTGAGCGAACCGGGGGTGGAGAGGGTCAGCCTTCCCCAGAGCCCGAAAACCCGTCAGCCTCTTGAGCTCTGTCTATAAATAACCGGGGAGGCCCAGCGGGCCCCGGTGATGGCAAGGCAGGCTCCGCAGCTGCCCTTGCCAGCCCAGCACCCGTTCCTCTTCACGGTAGGTCACCCACTGCTGGACAAGAGGGAAAGGGCCAGTGCTGCAGCTCTCCCGGGCAGGAAGAGAAGGATCTCTCTTCTGAGCTAATAATCAATGAGCGTGTGAATGTTTTCAGAGGTTTTTCTCTCCTGTGCCAGTCTAACAGAGGAAGTGAGTAGTTACCGCTCGCGGCTCCAAGCCCGGATCAGTTTGAACTGAGCAGCGCTGGAGATCCCCTTGTGCGTCCGCCAGAAGACGGTCGTCACACTAACGCTATTCTTTATGGCAGACGAGCGGCCAGGGATGGTTCTGCTTTACTCACTATGCTCTGCGCCTGTCCTCCTCCACCTTTGCCCCCGGCTCACAGCAGGAGCCTGCCAGCCTCGGCTGCGCTCGGCACAGCCACCAGCTGATGGAGAAGAGACCTGGACAGAGAGGAACGTTTGGTATGGGGGGCAAAGGAGAGGGAGAAGCAATATCCATGCTGCAGACTAAAATGCTAAGTAGAGGGGAGCTCTCTGGATGGAGGAGAGCTGCCCTGGTTTAACTTGGGTCCGTTTGTTCGGATGGCCCAAGCTCCTGCGTGCACACGTCTAGTGTTGAGCACAGACCCCCCTCCCAGCTGCCTTCAGACAAAATGAAGCATGGCCTCAAAATACAAGTGGCTGCATAGAGCTTGGCCTGGGTTTGGAGTTGCACTGCAGCTTTAGGCCAGCATAGGAAGAGAACAACAGATCGCATCAAAAACAGACGTTGGGAATTTCTGAAAAAGAAACACCTTTTATTCCTATTGGGAGCTCCTGTTTCTCTCTGATAGCAACAACTTGTGTTGAGAAAGATCAGAAGCAGGGCAATAACGTAACCAAAGCTGCCTGAGCGAGGCTGGCGCGACCTAGGGCCGACCCACGCTAGTTTTCCTCCCACCTCCAGCGATGAGGGGACGATTCCCCTTTGGACAGTTTTCTTGAACTCAATTTCCTCCGCAGGGAGGAAAATTTGTCTCCGAGAACTTTCCGTAGCCCCGTGTTGTCCCTACCAAAGGGTAGATCCTTCTTCACAGCAGGCAGTTGTCCTGTAAACATTTCCCACTTGGCCAGGGCGTCCACGGTCCTGTCTACCTGCGCCAGTTCCTCCTCGGAGACGTTCCTCTCCAGGGCAGCAATGCACGTCTCCAGCCACAGCTCGTACTCCTTAATGCTGTCCGCGGGCCGGGCGGCGAGCTGCGGCCGGCTGCGCGCCTCGGCCGGCGAGCTCCAGCGCTCGTCCTGCTCCAGCTCCTGTCCGATGGAGAGGGCCTGGCTGCAGGTGTCGGGCGTCAGCGGCTCGGACAAGGAGGTCACCGCCTCGGAGTCGTTCTCGCAGCACATGCCGGAGTCTGAGCTGAACGGGGGGAGGTCCTCGGAGGCAGACCGCTCTGCCGACTCTTGCCTCGGCCAGCTGGACAGCACCGTCTGTGTCCAAGCGTAGAGCTTCTGCGGGGAGAGGAGGAACGGTTTTGTTTCAGAGAAGGAGAGCAAACAGGTATGCCTTTCCCAAGGTTTGTCGGATGAACCCAGCCACCTCGGGTGCCTCGGTGTGAGATGCTGCGGTGCTCTCTGCTAGGAGGTGGGTTCAGACAGCTGACAGCTACCCTACAGAGCAGGGCTTTTTGTTCCCTCATCTTCCCGGGGTCCGTGTCTGTGGCAGAGCTGCCTCCCACTGGGACGTGGACCGTGTCTGCCCCGCTGGAGGGTGGCAGGAGAGAAATGGCACAAACTCCCTCCCCGCGCGCACGTGATCTCCGCCAGAGCCGGGCCGGTACCTCTCTGGAGGAACCTGGGCCGCTGTTAAGGCTCCTGAGATAAAGTTGAAGAATCTGGTTTCGTCGTGTTACTAACTCCTGTGGTAACGTGCACTTTATTGCGACAAACAGCGCTTTGCCTCTCAAGCTGGAACGCGCAAGAGGGAAGGCCGGGCTCCAGGAAAGAATCGGTGAAAGGAAAACGTCTCAGACAATTTCCTTGCTGAATATTAAACGCTACAATGGGGCGTACAAGGGGTTGCTTCTGGCACATTTAGTCCTTAAGCCCTGGGGAATGAATCACAGTACTCCAGTCATCACTGGATAAAAGGTGCTCTCTTTGTCTGGCTTGTTGGCATGTGTTGGGGTTTTTTTTGTGTGTGTGTGTGTTTTTCAGCTTTTTCGCACCCTTGTGGCCTATTTCCTTATCTTTATTTTCTGCAGCTCCCAGCTGATACCTTTGCACAGCCCTGCGTTTGCTCTGAGAAACGCAGTGGTGGCGGTTAAGGAACGTGAACTTGAGACGTCTCCCCCTGCGACGGGGGGGCGCTGGGCTCGGGGCGACGGGGGCGCTGGGCTCGGCTCGGGGCGAGCCCCGCGCCGTCCCGTGCCAGCAGCGGGCACCGCGTTCCCCTGCCCTACAGGGCTCCCTTTTCGCACAGCTTCCCGCTCCTCCCTTCCCCTTCTCCTCCTCTCTTGCTCTCTCTTTAGGCAAGCGCCGCAGAGGACGAAGGGCTCGAATTGAGCGGGTGGGAGAAGTCGGCCCTGTTTCTCCTTTCAGTCTGCGCGTGGAGCCTCCGGGAAGAATCTCACGCGAGAGTAAAATGGGCTCTTTCAGCTAAGTCGATCCACCCTGCCCCCTCCCTCTGGGGCAAGAAAAACGCAAAGGGACAACTTCCCTCCTGCCTCATCCTACCTCCAGCGTCCCTTCCCTCCCCCGGGCTTAAAAAGCAACGCAGCCCCAGATACTGCAACGGGAGCCAGGCTAGGGAAAGGGGCAGCGACGCTGCGTGAACGCTGCAACCAGCCCATCGCGGTATGACAGCTCTGAAAATTCCCCGGACAAGTGAATTTCAGAAAGAATCACAACTGTTACGAAGCGCAGTTCCCGAGAAGAGAAAAAGCTGCCGAGATGAGGATGGGTTATTTAAGTGAAAAGGAGGGGAGAATTGACACAGGATCACTACAAAAAACCCAAAAAATCTTTCCTGTCTCTCAGCCTTCGGGTAACTTTTTTGATTCAAAGTCGTGAAGGGTTTTTATGGCTGCAGCCTCATTTTTCTGTTCTCGGGCTTAACCAGAAAGGGATAACGTCTCCACAGTTTTTTCCTGGAGGAGCATTTTAAATGGATGCCCACTCCAAGTAAATCACGAGGAGCAAAACCCGTTGCCTGACGTTTTGCAGGACTCCGGTTTGAGCCCTGGCTCAGTGCGCACCCGTCAGCAGCAGCGCCTAAGGGGCAGGGCCGGACTGACGTACAAACTGCTGCGCCACAGCCGTCGGGGACGGAGACGTGTGCCCAGGTAGGGACCACCGCGCTGTGGGCACCTACAGGTACCTCCGGTTTGCTGCGTTCCTAAAGCGAAATGCTATTTTCCACCCTGGCCAGAGAGTGCATCCTTAGCAAAGCCAACTTGACTGATTCCGCATGGGAGTTTTTCAAGCCTGGGGTATCATAACCCCATCAGCAGTGCAGCCACGCTCTGCTTGAGAGCAAGTCTAAGCTGTACTACAGCAGTCCACCGACAATCAACAGTGGTGAGCTAGGGCATGTGTTCCCTGCGGCATTAGCTAGGCTTAAAACACAAACCTTGGCCTTAGTCAAGCTCTAGTCCTCCAATATCAATGGTTTAGCTCTGATGAATCAGTATCTGCACCCGAGCTAGTAAGCTCATGACAGGCTGCCGACACTGCAGGTAACGTGGGGAGGATGTAGCTGTTCTGCGCCGCTCACCCGAGCTCCAGAAACAGCCCAGGCTTTGGGGTTTCTGCAGTGCGGTCACTACAAAAACTGCAAACTAATATACGAACTAGGTGGAACTAGAACAGGTGGAAGCTTTGGTCGTGATGAGGAAATGCAATGTGAATTGTTTTGCTTTCAGTTTTCAAGATAACTCGCACTGGAGTAAGCAGTCGTGAGGACAAAATGCAGCATGTTTCTGAATGCAACTCAGATAAATAGCCGAGGGGCGCATCCTCTCACAGAACAACTGGTTTCCTGTCTCACGTGCTCTTCTGTCTATAACCTTGCCTCAGTCACTGACTTTAGCAACGTTACCTGCTTCTTGGGAGGAAGAGTTTTCGTCTGGCATTTCCCATATTCATTATTTATTACAGTCTGGGGCTGTTATGTGGTGGGGGGGATTTCTGCTAGTTCTTCAAATGTGACTTCAAACTTGCACTTGGCCAGCTACAGCGCCTCAAAACGTGGTTTGCAAATAACTTTGTTTTCTGATCTGATACAGTCTCCAAATGCTTTGTGGTCTCTTCTATCTACTTTAACTATCTAATCCATCTCCAGCATTTATACCTCTTACCCTGCTGCAGTAGCCCCTTATGGAGATTATCACAGCTGGACTATTCAGGCTTTGCTCTGTCTAGCTGAGCTTGTCATTGTCAAGGAAGCAGATGTGGCATTTGGGAAGTATATCCTGTCCTCGGGCTTGTGTTCACAGTGGCCAGGGGATGCTGAGCCAATTACAGCACTAACTGCAGTTGTAAAGGGACAACATTTCTAGAAATACCTAATGCAGATGGCCGTTCTCTTCTAGGAATCAATAACTGGATGCTGACAGGTCGGGCTGCTGTTTACTCCTCCCTCTGCTGTTCGAGGCAATTTAGGGGATCTCTCAGACATAAGCAAGGGCCAAACGGCCACACAGTCAGAGATGGGTCCAGCTGCATGGTGGGCGCATGGACAAGCAGCAAAACCACACGAGCTCGTTCTTTGGCCATGCGCTTTGACATGCCTCTGTGCAAGTGTCTGACTGCAAGCCGAACGAAACAACCAGCGTCCCTGCTCTCATTCTGCATGGGTCTGTTACGGATGCAATCCACAGGCTTTAAAATAAGCAACCATGGAAAATCCTGTCTCTGAACATGATGCCTGTCAGATGGGGGAAATTACAGCCAAGGAGCAGATAGGCTATGGAGTGAGAGCAGTAGGATTATTTATAATCCACCAGCCATTTGGCTACTGAATCCTGCTGTTCAGACAACAGGGACAGAAACCCCCTTCTAGTGCTAGCACTGCTCTTGATGGTGCCTCAATGTGATATTAGCAGATTGGGGTGGAGAGAGAGGCCAAAGATCAGTCTGGGACGGAGTACCACATGTAATAAGTTGGGATCTTTCTTATATCTTTAAACAGAGGAACTGCAGCAAAGAACTCAGTTAATACTTTCTCTCTGTTCCCAACAGCCCCAAAGAGCCAGAAAACTGTGCTGGCACACAGGAAAGGGCACGGAGGTGCAATCATTGCATCCGACTGCAGCTCTGGCCACACTTGCTCTGGCTTGAAATCTGCCCACCCTTCCTGGTCTTGTTTTCCAAAGTCGTAAAAATGGGGTAGGACTGTTGCACCGTCTCTTGTTGTGAACATTGCGGCCGAAAGCTCTCGAGACTGTGTAAGTGCTAAGAGTCAGTCACAGACCGCGTACAACGCACCCCCTAATTTCGGCATCAGCTTTGCCTCTTAGCAACTTGCACCGAGAGCAGCCTCTGCGTTTAGTGCACGGCTGCAGCACCCTGAGCCCTGCAACTTGGGGTGAGCTGCCCGGCGGCTGCGCCCCCTGCTTTCCCCCCTGCTCCAGGAAGAGCCGGTGGGTCTCTCTCTCACCCTGTAGCGCTCAACGAGTTTGAAGCCCACGACGTACTGCAGCTTGCGCAGGCAGATGGGACACGGCTCCAGGGGCCGCAGCAGGGCTTCGTCGAGGCTCAGCGCGCCCTGCATGATGCACTGCAGCCAGCGGCAGGTCCCCAGCCCCATCAGGTGGCAGATCTCGTGGCAGGTCACCTTTCGGGAAAGCACAGATTGCAGCAGCACATGGTCATTCAAGCTTCCTGCTTCCACCACCCCTGCTCCATGAGGTAGAGAGACGGGTTTTACCCAGGCCTGAAATACAAATCCTATGTTGCGAGAAACGTGGGGTGCAGGAGGTTGCTCGTCCTACCTTACAGCACTGGACCATCTCCAGGGCACTGAACGGCAATGTCCGGTCTCTGCTTTCCTCACTGACTTCGCATAACCGCTCCTTCCGTGTGAGGGGAGTCAAGCGGCTACCACCAGCCTGGGGGAAATCCCCAGAAAATCTGGCAAAGCTGCAGACTCCTACTTCTGCAAAGAGAGGCAAATATAAATGAGGCACCGGTCCTCCTGTGACTGCCTCTCACCTCAGGTAGCATGAGAAGAAAGCTGTTGTAGCACAATCCAGTTTAGCACGCTGCACTTGACCGCACAGCATGCATCGGGCCGTGCTTCCCATAGGGTTTCTAGCACATCAGGTTCCTTTGCCTAAATCAGCAGCCTGAGCCCTGACTCCCTTAATTTTAAATTGGAGGAAAAACAAAAAAAAAAAAAGTTCCTCTTATCAAGGAGCTGAATAAAATTTGGAGGATAAGATCTGGCTATTCCAATCTCCCAGGGGAGGCTTTTTGGTACAATTTTTTCATACTCTGTGTTGGGAGATCGTCAGATGTAAAATCCCACCTTGTCCTGGCAGGAATTTGCTGAATGTGAAGCTCCAGGTCTCACACGGGTAAAGGTCCAGCAGTGTGAGTCCCAGGACACACAGTGCATCCATGGGCTTGTTGTTCTTCAGGAAATTCAGGATCCCATCTGGTTAAACACAAGAGAGATGTTCATTAGAGTGAAGCATCCCTGGGAGGCATGCAAGAGCCAGATTTCCTCCTGCTAACAGAAAAGAGCCTATAATCCAGCCTGCAGGTTGGCAGAGCTGCTGGACTCAGTATCTTGGATGGAGAATCACTGTTGTATGGTCCGTTCCCTCAAACTGGAGTATGAGCAGACCCGACCTCCTTTGAGGTGATGCTGAACACTGAGTTAAACCAAAGGAAAACTAAGGGCAGAGACAAAGATTCCTGTTCTGTTATGGGTGAATTCGGCACTAATCCATGGAGATAAGTGCCTGGAACCGTAGGAATTTCCCTACAGGCATTCGAGAGCTGGCCTGTAGCAGCCCCATCGCTGCAGCACTGGGTCTTTGCTGAGCACATGCTGCCCCTGGTACCCGGAAACCGCTTGTTCCAAAGGGATGTTTGTGCAGCAGGAGTTTGGCAGACGATAAACCCATCTGTCTAGGGATCTGTGTGACACTTGGACCTCGATTTCCTAACATGAAAGGCCAGTGAATTCCCCACCTGTGCCACCCAGGCCACTGATTTACTTTGGCTTTGGACAAAAGGTGGGAGAACTCCGGCTACATGAAATCTACAGCCCTTCCCCTTCCAGCTGATTTAACCACTTTGCAGCACTGGATCTAAACATAATAACACTGATAAGTGCAAACAGTAGGGGAAAATGTGATGAAAGTCATTTTGTTTTTTATTCTTGTTTCCAGGCTCAAAGTTCTGGGTTTTCCACAGCAACAGGATTTCTCCCTTCTCACTCCCTTCCTCCCCGCTCCCGGCTCCAGCGGTGCAGGGATAGGTCAGGCGTTTCCAAAGGCAGCGTTCATGCCAGCGTGCCAAGCTGATGTCTCTGCCAGGCCTTACCTGCGTGCAGCTGCACTCGGTCCGAGTCCTGGCTGTGGCGGTAGCGGCAGTGAATAGAAGAGATGGGAACAGAGGGAAGGCACTTTACACGGAAGCCCAGGAAGAAAGACTCGACGCAGCTTTGGAGGGAATCCAGCAGCGAGAGCCCCGCAGGCCCTTCGATTAGGTCTACAAAGAGAAGCTGTATTATCAGTTCCTTGAAGTCAGGGTGAACCATGAGGTCTGAAGAGGGTTTTCTAGGGCTGGCTGCAGCAACTGGGGAAAAGAAAGGCTGGCTCATTCTGAAGTTAATTGCTTGCTATGGGATGTGGCAGACATGTGGAGATGGTTACATAGATATTGAAGGAGAAGCCGGGGCTCTTTCACAGGAGCTGCTCAAGGAATGACTGCTATCTCTCATAACAGAGCAGATCCTCCAGGAAGTTTTTCTCTGAGATAAGTTGTGCAGAAAGATTAACCTGCAGGGTTGGGGGGGATGTTTGTTTTTCATGAACTGGGAGGGATATTGCAAAGATAAATGTGCTTTTAAATTACGAGGAGTTCCAGAACTGCTGTTTTGTCCAGCACTGTCTTACCTACAAATCTCTCTCTCTCTCTCTCTCTCTCTCTCTCTCTCTCTCTCTCTCTCTCTCTCTCTCCCCCTATATATATATATATATATATATTTTTATATCTTCATAGCATGTCTCCCCCAAGGGCACACGTGACATTTACAGGAGATGTTTATTGACTGTTGTCATCATGGCCTGTGACTCTAGATTGGAGGCATGTCAGAGCCTTTGGTATGACAAATTTATTTTTGTTAAGGCAGTTGCCTTTCACAGGTTAGTCCTTAGAAGAGGCCAATGGGTATTAGTGTGCTCAGCACCACCCACCTCCCTCCCTGTCTTTCCGGGGAGCTCAGTCAAGACACCGTGTTTTCTTAGCCCACATTACCTATAGGCTGCAGGTAAATGTGCTTTCGATAGAAATTCTGCTTCCTCCTCAGCATGGAGTGGTAGAAAGTTTCAAAGTCCTCAGGGGCATCGGGATGGCTGAGGAGCCAATCAAAAGCTGTCCTGATGAGCAGTGTGCAGAAGAGCGTTCTCTGGGGGTTGTAGGCTTCAGAAAGAAACAGCTTCTCCGCACTGGAAAAAGCTTTGGCGTAGAGCTCCTGCAGGGCTGGGTTGGTGGAGATCAGAGCGTCCTTCAGAGCCCGGGGCCCGAAGCTGAATTCCTGAGCATGTTTGCATTGCAGCATTTTGGAGATACCCACAAGCTGCAGCACTGCCTGGAGGAGTGGATACAACCATCAGCACGTGGCCTTGCAAAGACCTTTGCTCTCAGAGCAGTTTGCCCCAAGATCGCAACCATGAGGTTTGACTGGGTGCTAGGCAGTGCTGCGCTTGGAGCTGGCCAGGAGCCCTACACTTTTGAGTGACAGTAGCTGATGCAAGGTGCTCTACATCTGCATGTCTGTCTGGTTTATGGGCAATGTACCAGTAGATGGTGCTCAAGAATGCATAGCCCCATTATTGCTACCAGATATCTAGATTAAAACATATGGTTTGTGGGTGGGTTTTTTTTTTTTTTTGGTGACCCACCCCACAGTCACAATAACATAGCAAATATTCCTGTGTATTTGCAGTCATCTGGCTGTACTAGCCCTCATGTGTCATTGAAAAGCGGTGTTCCTTTCTGCTTTAGCTAAAACTCAGCGGTGTTGGGTCTCTCAAAGGCACAGAAATTCAGGGCAGCAGGAAATAAGAGGTAGAACTTGGTCTTTATTTTTAGGGCATGCCATCCAGCAGCCCTAAGCCTAAACTTCTGACTGATCTGACACCAATAAAAGCAGCTATGCACTGTTGACAATTCTCTCTAACAGCTTTTAATCCTCGCTCTTAGGTACTGATCCCGGGGCGTCTGCTAGCTCACAGCATTGTCATCAGGCTGCAAGATGTGGCCAGCCCGATGTGCAGGTGGGACATGATACGCATGACTTGTGTTTGTTGGTTGTACTTCTCTAGCTAGATATCTATGGGCCCACTGCCATCACGTCACTTCATGAGCAACTTCATGTCACACTGTGTTAGCATCAAGAATGCCGGTGATGATGCTAAGTGGTAAATAAAGAGCAAATAAAAGCCCTCAGCAGAAAGAAATTAATTCATAGCATCCCAGAAATATCCTTTCCAGGGAACTAAGGCCAGCATTTTCCAAAAACCTGCAGAGGTCAGACACCTGACCTCTATTTCCCAATGCAATTTATGCACCTATGAAGATCTCAGTGGGTATCTGGGAGAAAGCAGAGAAAGAGAGGAAATGAAGTGCCATAAACCCCTATGGCTACTGTATGTCTGGGTTTTCCCAAGACATTTGTTTTTTGGCAAGGAGATCATGCCGAGTTGAATTAGAGTATTTTGGAACAGTACTTTGGGCAGGGCCACCAGCACTGGCCTCCCGGCTATGAAGACGGTGTATGCGTAGCCCTGACTCCACAACGTATGCCAGGTTGACACTAGAGGATGGCTGACCAGTATATGGATATTGCACACACGGTCGCTACGTGCACAATGAATCCAAAGTGTTCTGGAGCATCGTATTTACTGCACTTACTTCCACCCAAAAAATCTATGACCAATATGGGAGAGTAAGCCAGAAATTGTCTGAAATGCATAAAGAGAAAGCTCTTAGGCTTTTGAATTATGCTGTGGAAAAAAAGTATATGTTGGAAAAATGGACAACAAATCTTACTGAGCTTCTTCTTGAGTCTTAGGATCTTGATACAAGTAGCTGCTCCATCACTTTGTATACAGAAAAATGAAAGTACACGTGTACACACACACAAGCACTGGGTTTCTGGGAAGGAGTTCTATCTTATGTGAGGCAAGTTAAGCCTAAGAAACCTGACAAGCTTTCTGGCTGCATAAGAAAATCTGTAAGTTGCTGACCATCACCATTTAAAAACACTAGGCAACCACACGAAAATGACCAAAAAAAAAAGAGGCGAAATAATATTTTTAGAAGGGACGGGTTAAGTCTGTAATTTAAGTAGCTCTGCAGCACAGCTCTGCCAAGTCTAGTGGCTCTTGAGAACAGCGATATAATGATGAATTTAATATTTAAAAAATAGTACCAACAGGATCCAAATTCTTTCCTCAGTCACGCAGAGATAACTCTGGCAGTTTGTGCCAGAGGAGAAAGATGGCAGCCCAATAAAATTAATATTTAATTTCTTTACATCTAACCAAGTATCCCTTGGGAAGATACCTGTGTGCATAAGCAGTCCTTACCAAAGACTCATTCTGTATGCTCTTTTTTGGCGCTACCGGTAGGTAGCAAGGGAGAGGGAATGGATAAGCAGTTTTCTTTTCTTCCCACAAGCTTTGTATTTTGCTAGCATTAACGCCTGACTGCAGACAGCACAGTGGGACCTGAAGTGGTACTGGGGGCCTAATCTAATAGTAGTTTAGAAAAGACCTGCAACACTTTCTCAGCCACCTCTTTGTGTTGCCAAATTGCTTCTGTCGATTTTTATAGGTAGAAACAAGAATTCAGGTGAGGTTGTTTTGCACTTTGTTACCAAAATCTCTGCAGCTCTGACCTGCTTGCAGAGTTAGGAGGGTAAAATAAGATGCATGGCCCCACTGAAGGCATCAGGAGTTTGGCCATGGGCTTTAGTAGGGCCAAGATTTCACTTATTCTACGTGAACTCGAAATATTGGTGGTATGCAGAACTTATGCATGGAAACTATTAGCTATATTAAAATCACTGAGGGTGTGATCTGGCTGTCTGCTACTTCCAAGGAAATCAAGGACAGCTTTTGCAGACTCATCCAGTACTTTGCAGAACTGTCCTAGGAAAGTCGCCATGATGGTCCAGGCTGAGACTCATCTTGTCAGAGAAGATCTCTGAGAAGTGCAAGCCGCTTTCGCCAGCACTTCCTGGTAAGTAAGCACAGTGTGGGTACGCGGGAGGAGGAGTTGGTTGGAAAATGAATAGATTTTTCTTTTCTAAATGGGAAGTAGAGAAGAGTGGATGCATGCGACAGTGAATACAATGAGCGCACAGTCTGTTGGCGTATGTTCCCCCGGGCTCTCTCAAGGAATATAGTGTGTACCCAAAGCTGTGGGATATACGTTGTTTCCCAAGGCTTCCTAAAAGAGAACATTCACCCCATAGCAGCTTTCCCCAGCTAAGAGCACAGGCGTGCTGCGAGCATCCACCAAGCCCAAAAACGTCCATGATTACACTTAGTAGTTTAAAACCTCAAGTAGAGGATTTCACTTGTAATGCATTGTCTGAAGTTACCTCCCTCTCCTGGACTCCCTAGTTTTGCCTCAGATAGACTAGCTACAACCCATTACATCCTCCAAACCCCAAATGATCACTTTTATTTGAGAAAATCTTCTCAAATACTTCACTAGAGAAAATTAACGTTTCAGAAAATTTTTATGGACACCATTAGCAGTTTAAAAAAATGTTTTACAACATTAACTATAGCAGATATTATTTGCACCTGATCTAATACATGGATATACTATGTCATTAACTGAAGTGGTGCAAAAGGGCATTGTAATTTTCAGCTTGTGTGTCAAGGACGCGGCGTGTAATGCTCTGATGCAATGCCTCAGCAAGGAATGACACACGAGCTTAGACAGGCAACTGTTTTTCCTCAGTGTTTAAAATGCCAAAGTGGTGATGCTGAAGTGAAAGCACCAATGCATCCTTGTGCCCCTCAGGTATACAGGAAGGAGAAACCATAAAGTGAAAAAAAAAAAGAAAAGTAAAGGTGCAAGGGGGAACTAAAAAACAAATATAAAATACACCGAATCAACAGTAAAGCTTCCTAAAACAAGCTAGGTAGATTCATAATCCTTAAAGCAAAAACAAACAAGCAAGAAAAAATTTTTTTTAGTTTTTCAGGCCTCTTGCTTAAAGACAAAGCATGGAATTTTACTAATGAGTCCTGCAGAAGAGAGAGGAAGCCTTAAAGGCCAGTAACTTGTAGCTGAACTTGAGGAAATCCTCAAAATAAGCAATGCCAATTTAAAGATCTGCAAATGAAGACACTCGCCACTTCCACTCCATTCTCTATTCTTACCACTTTTAAAAAGCATCCTATTTCCAGTTTGAATTTTATTATTGCAACTTGCAGCCAGTTGCTTATATTATACCTTTTCCAAAACAAAGAGCACCCTGTTATCGGACGCTACGAAAGGGCTATGCCGATCTCTGTGGTACAAAAGATGAGGCTGTGCCATTGAGGCAACCCCCAGCGTCCCAGTGGGGCATGGATGGGGCCACCCTGTGCCGGGAATCCCAAAGGGACGGGAACTAAGCCGGACACTTGTCCCTCCGGGCGGCATGCCAGGGTGCACACGCTGCACCGCTCCAGCCGTGACCCAGGACAGGTATTTTTTCCAGGCTCAGACCATCACAGCTGAGCAGTCAGTATACTGCCTTTGTTACAGTAACCGTAAAGGACTTTATATGCAATTCAAGTTACTCATAAATTATTCTCTTTGCAAATTAGGCACCTATAAATTATTCTCTGTAATTGAAAATTACCTATGAATTATTCTTTTTGTAATTCACAGATATGTCATTTATTCTCTGTTATATTGACATCACTTTCTTGGATAGATCTGCCCGGGGCTGACAGTAACAGTGTCATGCTCCAAATCCAGGGCAATATTATACAGTATCACGCGAGTTCATGGGGATATTCTGACATGACAGAAACGGTCCTCAGTAAACAAATCCCGTGTAGTACTGGTCCAGAAAAGGATAACAAGTGTATAGCAGTTTTATTTGGTATTTTCTGGAATCTGGCCCTAACATTGTATATTTTGCGTGTGTGTGTGTGTGTGTGTGTGTGTGTGTGTGTGTGTCTTAAGCTGGTTATTCTGAAGCTGTTTATTTTATAAGTCAACTTGTAAGTCATTTCTAACTCTGTCTCTCTCATACACACTGCAGACCACAGATGCATAGAAGGAGTGTTAATTTGGCTTCTTTCCCCTCTCAAATCTTATGAAGTATTTGGAGACAGATTCATTTAACTGGGCTCTTTGGATATCAGAGGGACATCAGCCAAGTCTGTTAAAACTGATTCATTGCTTAAATTAGGCTCTGTACTGTAAATAAGCAGTGATAGTGCAGAAAATTCATAGCCCGTCAACCTAAATGAAAAGCCCAGAGCAAACATTACAAGCATTAGCTAATTATCAATAAATGCCCTAGTTACTTAATAGCTCCTTTCCTGAGATCTGCAAGTGCTATCTGCTACTGCTACTTTTAGATCATTTGCTCCTCCCCTCACAGGTGATAGCCTGAAAGCAATTTTCTCAGTTTGTTGACCTATATGGAAAAAGATTTTTCTTGACTAAAAGTTCAGCTCACATTGGGTAAGAAAGTCCAGTGCAATGGGAGAAAGAGAGGACGTTCAGACGTGGGAGCATTTAACTCTGGTACAAGTAAAATTCTCGTTACTCAAGCTCCTTCCTCAAGGACCTAAACATAGTCATTTGCACAAATTGACGCTTTGCATTAACTTTGCATTAAGAGACTTTGCATTACACGGCCACAGAGCAATGAATCAGATCTTTGTGTGTTCCAGACCATAAAATTAGATAAGATCCTTCTGGCCTCAGGTACCGCCAGATCCCAATAATATTTATGTGTAATGTCTCTAGAATATCTTTGTGACACTGAAGCAGATGCTTTGTGTGGTCTCTCTGGGAATGAGTCATTGCTGGAGCTGTGGAAACCTTCAGGGATTCACACATGCATTTACTAGGAAGGCAATCTACCTGCAACCATGATTGATATGTTATTGCCTTTAAGGCTCAGTCCTGGAAGTTCAGTCTCGCATGAATCGTTCTCATACATTTACTTGGACAAGTCAGCCGGACAACTCATAAGCAGACAGGTTTGCAGGATTAAAGACTAGATTTGTAAAGGTCATTATGTACCTAAGATGGAGACAGATGTCTGCAGGGTTTTAAAAAACACCTATACATCCACTTTCCCCCGATGCTGTTTGATGTTCAAGGCTGCTCTCTTCAATTTGCCCTTCTTCATATGAATATGTATTAAGGATATACATTATCCATAGTCGCAGTCTTCCATCCTAAAGATTTTACATATTCTATGCTCATACATAATGCTACTATTTTTTACAGTGCCTTCTATTTGAGGATCTCCAAGAGCCATACAAACATTAGTGAAGTGATCTGTGCTACCCTCCGGAAAGTAAGATGAATGTATATGCCTTTCCCCCTCCTCCCACTCACCGCCCATTTATTCATCATTTTTAGAGGCATGTAACTTTGTCTGTTCATTGTAGCCCGATCAAACACTTCTTAGTACTCCTTCCATGCACATGTGCGATGGCTGCATTCTTTTTCCCTTGTTCTTACAGGAAGCAAACCTGCGTGATCTACCGGCTATTTCATGCGCGCTGGATAACCAGGAGCCAAAAGCACCCAGAAGTGGAGAGCAGCACCTACCAGTACTATACAACAGACAGAGCCCTGCAGAGATACCCAGGCTCAAATTATCCACAGCTCTGGGCACTTTTCTCTTCATCATACTTGTCTAGACAGACTAAATGGTTTCTGCAAGACAACCCCAGTCTTAGCCAGGAAAGGAACTGCAGTTTCCATATAGATGAATGCACGAACAGGTATGGCTATGGTTAGAAATTCCCTCGAGCACAGACATTATAAAAGTCGTTGCTCATGCAGCATAAATGCACTGTAATGCTGTACCTTTTCCTGAGGAACCAAAGACTATGTGCTGCCGCCACACAGGGCATGTTTACGTCCACTTTACCGCCAAGGAGAGCGAGGGGGCACCAGGGTAACGTCACTGCCAGGGAGCCACAAATGCAGCACGGCCTGGGGCAAGCCAGACCCCAACACTATGATTTCTTAATGGCTACATATATATATCCTAACCATTAGACAGCACTGCCAGCCTAAGGGCTTATTTGGTAAGAGGCATGTTCTGAAAATGCTGCAGAAGTGGGTCCTGCTCCAGGGACGCCCGGACCTGCCTGGCCCTGCTGATTTGGGAATGAGGCAGGCAACCCCGCACTGCCAGGGGGACCCCACAGGTGAGTGGGCAGGGAAGGGATGGGTCTTCCAGCACCGGGGGAGGAGACACCGTGCGTGCCCCCAGCACCCAAGCCCTGGGGAGACGGCACCGCACGCAGCTCCAGCACCCCAGGAGCAGGACCCTCAGCACCCCGGAGAGGTGGCACCAAGCAGGACTCCCAGCACCCAGGACAGGATGCACTGAGCATGGACTCTGCCACCCAGTGAGGATGCCCCAGCACCCTGGGAGGATGCCCTGAGTGGGACCCCCAGCACCCCAGGATGAATGCCCCAAGCACAGATCCCCAACAGGTGGGGAGGGTGCCCTGAGCACCCCAGGATGAATGCCCCGAGCATGGACCCCCAGCACCCGGGGATGGATGCCCCCCAGCACCCCGGGATGGATGTCCCAAGCACAGGCCCCAGCACCCGGGGAGGATGCCCCAAGTGGGACCCCCAGCACCCGAGGACAGATGCCCCGAGCACGAACCCCGCCAGCACCCCGGGATGGATGCCCCGAGCACGGGCCCCCAGCACCCGGGGACGATGCTCCCCAGCACCCCAGCAGGATGCCCTGAGTGGGACCCCCAGCACCCCGGGATGGATGCCCCGAGCACGGGCCCCCAGCACCCGGGGACGATGCTCCCCAGCACCCCAGCAGGATGCCCTGAGTGGGACCCCCAGCACCCCGGGATGGATGCCCCGAGCACGGACCCCCAGCACCCGGGGACGATGCCCCGCAACACCCCAGCAGGATGCCCCGAGCACGGACCCCCAGCACCCGAGGACAGATGCCCCGAGCACGGACCCCGCCAGCACCCCGAGATGGATGCCCCGAGCACAGGCCCCCAGCACCCGGGGACGGTGCTCCCCAGCACCCGGGGACGGATGCCCCGAGCACGGACCGCCAGCACCCGGGGACGATGCCCCCCAACACCCCGGGGAGGATGCTCCGAGCACGGACCCCGGCACCCCGCGGAGGAAGCCCCGAGCGGCACCCTCAGCAGCCGGGGAGGCTGCCCGCAGCCGGACCCCCCGGCCCCTTCCCCGGCGGCCCCCGCTGCACTCACCGCCCGCCGGGCCGCGGCTGCGGAGGCCGGGACGTGCGGCAGGGCCGGGAGCGCCGGCTCGGGGCTGGCGAGGCGGAGCGCAGCCCGGCAGCGGCGGCAGGAGGAGGAAGAGAAGGAGGAGGAGGAAAAAGGGGGAGCAAGGCGGGGGGCTCGGCCCCTGCGCCGGGAGCCCACGGGATTCGCCGAGCGGCGCCGAGAGCCGCCTCCCGCCGCCCCGGGGGCAACCGCCGGGGGGCGCCCTGCCCGCAGCCCCGGCCCCGGCCGCACGGGGGGGCCCGGGCTCCCTGGGACGGGGTCCCCCGCAAACTCGGGGTGGGGACAGGCCCGGGAGAAGGTGGCCGCGGCCCCTCGCAGGTCCCTGCCAGCTCGCTGCAGCCGGGGAGGCGAGCGAGAGCGAAGCCGGAGCTCTCTCTGGGAAGCGCCTTCCTGAAAGAGCCGCGGGCTGAGCAACAGGACGGTGCCCTAAGGGCAGAAAGTCCTTTAATCTCCTCGCTTAATATGAAATAGATGATGCTGTGGGTGTCTGGAGACCGGAGCGCTAGTTATGTGGTTGTGCCGGCGAGAGATGAGAGCTCCTCCATGGGAGTGGTGCTGGCGCTTGCCTTGATGCTTCACTCAGTACCTCTCACCAACATGACCAGGATGCTTCTTTTTTTTTTTTGTCCCAGTATGTCCTTTAATTTGGGAAGATTAGCTGTTCTTGGAAAGGTTAATTATGTTAGAGGAGTGGTTCCCCCTTTCTTCGTTCCTTGATTTAGTCTCGCTTTTATGTTTTGATCCCTCCAGTGCTTTGATCACTTATTTCGTCAGTCCCTAGATGGAAGGAAAAAGGAATATCCTGGCTGAGACCCAAGCTTGTCCTTAAGTGGTGTAAGCTGAAGTTAGGAAATAAATGTCCTACAGCCTCAGTAGCTGTGGTGGTCCTTAAAGATCAAATCCTGCTGGCACCGACCAGCACAAGTAAGGACCTTACAAGAGGCAGCAGAAGCGCCCCTCCTGAGCTGAGCGCCGCAGAAGCGGGGAGACTGCCCTGGGCAGCGCTGGGGGGTTAGCGAGCACAACAGCAGGAAAAATCACTGTGTGCTGCAGCCTGCCGTCCCTGGGATCTGCACTGCTCTTAACGTCCAGAGAGCATCACTACTAAAAAATTGCCTTATTTACTGCTCTCATAACCAGGATGGGAGGAGAAGCAGCAACTTCATCTGGCAGTGATGGCTTCTAGCAAAGCCTCTTTGGGGGAAACCTTCCTGCAATTCAGTGTACACAGAGGGCAGGACGGAGTCATAAGGCCTTGCAAGAGCACTCCTTTTCCATTTGCTACCCCAAGCACAGGAGATGCCCTCTGTGCTGTTTTAATTGGTTGCTGCTTGTAATTAGAGTTTATTGGCATTAATGAACTTAAATTATCTATCTGTATGTTGCTGATTGTATACCATCAGCCTCTTCTGAACAGTACGAATCCCAAAGAATTGGCTCCTGCCCTGAGGAAGCTATGAGCTAAACCAGACAAAAATTCTGTCTAGATACCCTGAGCTCCAAGAATCCTTTTTTTTTTTTTTTTGGGGGGGGGGGAAGAAAGCAATTGCATTTAAACTTAATATTTAATACTTGGCTTAGCTGACAGACAGCTGACTAATCAGCATGGGTAAACATGTGTTGTCATTAAATGTTCTTATGCATTTAGCCCTCACTGTCCTGGGCAGGCACAGGGGAGGAGCTGGGTAGTTTGTGCCCCAGAGAGTTTAATGAAGATTAAGACCAGGAACAGACTGATGAGGAAAGAGCCACACGTTCACTGTAACTTGTAGGAGGTGGGTGGTTTTATTAAGAGAAGGTCAGTATAATAGGAAGCCAAAGGAAGGGAGAAAAGGAGGAGGAGGTGGTCAAAAATCAGATGAGAAGATCACAAGGAGTCCTAAAGGGCAGGTGTGCAGTGATTTGGAGATGGAGACTGAAGGCTGGGGAGGGAGCAGAAGGAAGCCAGGCACTGGTACGGTTACACTCACCCCTAGCTCAGCTGTGATTAAAGCCGGTCGCAGCAGAGACGTGCTGTTCTCCACAAGTGGCCTTTGTCTGCAGCGGGCAACAGCAATCATTACTGTGCTCCAAACTCTGCTGTTCAGGCTGAGTTGTGAAGATATGACGTGTTGCTTCAGAGTAGAAGGACGTAAAAAAACAGACCTGTGTGCCTTCGGTGGGTGAGTGCAGAAAACCATATCCTCAGTATGAAGTAGAATGAAAAAAATCCCCAACAAATGCCTAAAACTTGGACTTAAGAGGCTGTAGTTATTTAGCTGAAAAAAATTATATAGCAATATATGGATAGCTTCACAAGGAGGAAAGACAGGTATCCCAAAAGCTGCTTAGGCTAGAAAGAAGAGGAATGGCCCAAACTCAGCTGCAAACTGAAGCCAGGCCAATTGAAATGAGAAAATAAGCATTAATTTTTTAAGAATGAAGATGATTAGCTGCTGGAACAAATTACTAAAGAAAGTGAAAGTTTCTCCATATGTTAACGTTTTCCAATCAAGATAAGATTCCTTTCTGCAAGAGAGGCTTCAGCCAGGAACATATTGGTGGGCTGAGCACAGCAATGATGGGTGAAACGTAATGGTTTCTGCTAGACATGGAGACATGACCTAACGGTCCCATCTGGCTTTTGAGCTGAAGGCTATGCTCTTGGTGCGTACTTCCAATCCCTCCTGGATGGCTGTGGCGGTGCTGCATGGGTCCTGGAGGACGGCCCCCAGATATCTGCTGTGACCCCAGGCAATTTAGCAGCCCCAGAAAATGGGAGAAGTTGAGGGGGCTCTCGTGAGTGGAGGCTGCGCTGCCCAGGGCAGGAGCGGCTGGAGGACAGGTCGGGATCAGACTTGACCTGTTCGGCAGGTTCACTTGCCCTGTCCTCCCGGATGGTCAAACTGGGGTGGTAGTAGTGTGCATGAGACTGGTTGGGTATATGTGGGTGAATCCAGCTGGGCTCACACATGGTTCCCGAACGCCTGGCAAGCAAGCTCTGCCCCCTAACTACGTAAATCAGCTGCCCTGGGCTAGCGAAGAGACCTCTGCCTCAGCGTTCGCGGCCTTCTCGGTTCTGCCTCTGACCTGCGGTGTAGGGAAGAGGCAAATCGTTTCCCCTCTCTGCTCCTGTTTCCTTTTGCAACTTTATTTGCCTTTCCTATTTGATCTAGAGCTTTTTAAGGGACTCTCTCCTGGTAGGATTATACTCTGAATACCTGTGCAATTATTTTTCAGATAGCAAATTGCATACCGCAGGTGTGAGATACTCTCCTGTTATTGGAGTTTTGCCTGTTTGGAAGTCATGGAGCTATTTCTGTGTCTTTAAAGTCTTGGGGCAGTTTTGAAGAGGTGACTTTTAGTTTTAGGGAATCTGCACTGCCATCGCAAAGTATAAATGCACGCAAGCAAAGTTTAAGGAAGTTGGATATTAGTATCAGACTAGGCAGAGCAATGCGAGCTCTTCTCTTGTTCTCTCTCTGCTCTCCAACCACAAAGCGCTGACCTAGATTTAGGCAGCACTGCATAAGGCTATATTACTATTACTATATTGCTCTCGGCCCTGGAGCAGCTGTGCAAGGAGCTGTCTCACTTTGGACTACGTTGTATACAAGGAGGAGAATTTGGGGAAGCCCAAAAAATATGAACATAGCCTCATGGTGCTGTTTCTACAAAAATGAGGTGGCTGTAAAATTTGCTAGCAGGTATAGGCACAAAAGCCAAGGGGTGAGATCTGTGACGTAGTGATGGTGCTTGGAAAGGAAGAGGATAAACGAGATTAACCAGTTTATGGTGGAGAAGGAGAGTTACAGTCCTGGGAGTAACTGGGAGAAGGTGGTGTGCATGGCCCTTCTGGGGAGAGGCTGGATTTCTCTAACAGCTGAAGATTATCTGTCATATTTCTGGTAGATAGAGGGTCTGAAGCAGGAGAGGAAGAATTATTAAAGCAGTCATTCTCCTCGAACAGGAGAGCCTGAAAGACCATTTCAGAAAAGGTCACAAGAGCTTTGTGCTTCCTCCCTGAAAAAGGGTGATTTGGCTCAACAGGTACATCAGAGGGGATAAAAGAGAGACGGAACGCTCCATGTCATTCATTCACTGTGATACCCTCAAACCTCAAAAAAAAAAAAAAAAAGCAGAGTATTGCACTGGTGCTGTGGAAAGCTTCCTTCTGAGGCAGGCCAGCTGCTGCTCTGGGTGCAGGGCAGGGATACGTGCCAGGATGCTGCCTCCAGACCGGTCCATCGCCCTGCCCTACTCAGCCCTAGGAGGAACCTCACCGAAGCATGGGCGACAAGTGCGGTACCCAGGTTTTCCTGTGATTCCCTTCAAATATCTGGGTGAAACAGCTAGGATGAACAGCAATGAAGAATAGTTTCCTTCCTTCAGTAGGAGGGGGTGGAAGAGAAGAAAAGAGCAGCAGGCACCTTCTGGTAGGCGATGGAGTGGAGCTGGGCTGGAGGCACCAGTGTCCCTAAGGCAACGTGCACGCTCCGGCTGGAAACATGCCGGACCAGCAAAAGTCTCCCTCTCTGCTGCGTCCTGGCACCATCCAAGCTCTATTGGCAGGCTTGGGAACAGTGTTAATGCAAACAATCTTTGGCTGGCTTTACTGTAGTGACACAGAGTTTAAAAAATAAACAGAAAGAGCCCAGCCCTTCTTTGATTACTGAGAGCAATCTGCTGTTGCAAATTGCTGTTGGATGAAAAGATAAGAGAAGGGAGAAAAAAGGAGAACAGCTATTAAGCAAAGATGGCAACACTGAGCAAAAGGTCTTCAGGGAAGTGAAGAGGAGCCATTTATTTGCAAATCTCTTGCTGGATCATGCTTCCATACACAACCTGGGCAACTTCTAGTACCACGGGTTTACTTAGATTTAAGACTTTTCACTGACATTGTTACTGATCCTTGAGAAGGGGTTGTCCACCCAGGGATCTAGGCATCAGCTCATTCAAATCTGTTTTTGTGCCAATCTTGGGAAAATTATTTGACCCCAAGCTGTGCCCATACGCAGGCTCGTCTTTGCTTTTTACCACGGATTTCATGGTTGAAGTTTCTCTGTGGGAAGTCAGTGTGGATAGTCTATGACTCCTGTGAGGAAGCCTGAGTTACAGACCCCATATGGCCACAGAGGCAGATGAAGGGGCAGATACACTTTTACAGCAAGGAAAATGTAACTGCAGTGCACAAATTTGGCCTAGGATAGAAAATCTAAGGATGCTATAGAGCAATCATCTATTTTTGATGCTGAAAATTTTGAGGATTGTTGCCTTTGGGCTCCTGGTTAGGATTTAGGAGCAGCCAGGAAGGAGACTGCTGTCTGAGCAACCCATCCCGGGCTTTAAACTTGTCCGGTACCTGGTCTGTGCGTTCCCCGGGGGTTCAGCTGAGTTCATTTATCCAGGCCAGCAGAAATAGCTACTCACTGTCTGGTTTTGGAGGTGTTAAGTAGGACGTAGTTAAATTTGGGGTTATTAGGAAGAGAAGAAGGGTGGACGTTTCCTTTGAAATGTTTTGGTTTGATAGCAGATCCTCGTGCAGAGAGATGTGAAGAGCAGTCCTTTGTAGAGGGCTGGAGGATGAGAAGTTTGCAGTAAGGAAACTCTCCGTGAGGATAAATTATTGGGCAGGAGGGGATGTTTGGGAGCATTTTAAGTTTCTCTTTATGTGGTCCTGACTGACAGCCAGTCCTACAGCCTTTCGGCCCAAGCAATATCTTGCTGATGGCACCCACTGGTAAAGGGCTTGGGGATTTTCTGCACTGACGCCTCAGTCTGAAAAGAATTTGGGGACTGGTGTGTGATAGCACAGGTGGGGGGGGAGGTCTGCTTGGTGATATCTCCTTTTTAAGCTTTATGAGACAGTTTTTAACAATCTAACTGTAGACAGTACCCTCTATAGAGTACCTACTTGAAAATGGAGGTCTGTGAATGAGAAGTACAGCCCCACAACGAGCAGTCTGCATAATTAAAAACCGCAGAGAGATGAAATACAAGGTGGATAGGACAGATATTTGGAGGCAGAGAGAAATAGAAGCACTTTCAAGTATTTTACTGCAGAGATGACCGGAGAATTTACCTAGGGCCTGATTTTCTCCTTGCGCTGCCCTTTGGTAGGTGAATCGCACTGTGTAGCCTGGGGGATGGTGTTACTGACCCAGAATCCTCCGAATGCTCCGAATGCTGGTACGGGGCTTAGCATGGGGCTGAGCTCAGAGACAGAGGTGTAAGGCAACGGAGAGGCATCGGCCTGATGCTTTTCACCTGAGCAGACGTCTGTGCGTGCTTTTCAGAGCTTTTCACCTGAGCGGACGTCTGTGCGTGCTGCTGGACTGCTCTCCTCCGTGGCCTGATGCAAGGTGGTGACTTTTGCTCGTGGGTAGACTGCAGCCCATTTTGCTTTGGACTAGGTGGAGATCCAGTTGTGCCCAGTGATGCTAAGAAGGCAGCTAAAGGCCAAATGCTGTCGTTGGAAACCAGCTGTGAATTAATGCGCCGCGTGTGATTAATGTGCTTTTTAAATGCATTCATGTCCTGTCGCACTGGCTGCGGCTCTTGTGTCGCTCTCGGTGTTCTCTGAACATTTATTAGCCCTACAGATCCCCTGATTATTGCTTTCTCTTTTATAATTAAGCCATGAAACACAGCATGGCGCAGCTTATGCAGTATTAATTCATGCCTGGTGTATTCTGCCTGTGCCCTAGGATAAGGCTAAATACTGGCAGCTGGATCGGTCTCTGCACAGTTGCTACTCTGAAATTTTTTAATGTGATTATAAAGTGACATTCTGGGTGCTTACGGACAATTTGGGGCTCACTGCTGCACGAAGCAGGGGCAAGGCAGGCTCCCATTTCCTTGGGATCCTTCCAAAATCTGCCCCCAAGGTGGTTGTGAGATGGGGCTCCCTCCTGCCCCAGGCGCCGCCTGATGCTCCCCGGGTCCGTGCTGTTAGCTATGGTTTGGTGCTCGTGCCTCCCAGCGTGCTTTCTGCTGTTTGTCCGTCTCGGGACATGCGTGTGAAAACGTGAGTCTCACGAGTGACTTTTATTTCACTTCCTTTTGTCCTGGCCTTTGTTTGTTTGAGGTTTAAACCGAATCCCAGATTTCCTGTTCGGCTGCAGCTCCACGTCCACTTTCCGTCGGCAGTAACTGCGGCCGCCGTTTGGGTAGTTTTCCTCCCAACCGGTTGCTCCCGCGCCCCGTACGGAGTCTAACGGTGTGTGCGGCCGTGCGGCGAGCTGAGCGGGGGGAACGAAAATATTGGAAAGCATGTCTGAAATAATATTTTTTCCTCCCCTCCTAGAAATTACTTTTGGGAGTGACTGAGCCGAAGGAATCGGAGCTCGGTGTTACCGGCAGGGAGAGGCCTGGGACAGCCCTGCGCGCCCCAGCGCCCGCAGCCTCCGGGAGCGACAGCAGCCGCGTGCTGCGGTCGCGCCGCCTTTGCCGGGCTGGGTACTGGGCCGCCTGCTGTCCCTGCTCAGCAGGTCCGAACAAGCCCCACGACTGCTTCCTGCAAGGCTTGAGCCGAGCTTTCCTGCGCAGAGCTGACGGCCGCGGGCTCCAGCAACTCTGCCCCCATCGTTCAGGTCTATAGAGCTGCTGGCCGTCCTGCCAAATTTCAGATGCGGAGATGATGTGCAAGTGTGTTAGCTATCGAAGAGCAGGCATGGCGGTGCCCTGCACCTACTGAAACGCACAGGGAAACAACCTGGAAGCCGCAGGAGCCAGGGCACCGGCGCGTAGCGGGACGGCTGGGCTCGGCAGGGACCGCCGACGCAGAAGTGCGGCGGGAGCTATTAAAGGCATGCTGCAGCAGGTGGGTCTGCTCCCTGCTACCCAAGCCCCGGAGCCCAAGCTCACAGATTACAAGACGTGTGTGTCTAGTGGCTGTGTTGCACGTTGTCTTCTCTCACGCACCCCAGAGGGACTCTCCCAAAATTTGCATCGAAAGCCCTGCGCTTGCTGCGCGGTTCTGCTTCGGAGTGTGCCCGCAATTTATATGCGTAGGCTGCTCACGTTATCGATTATTACTAATCAAACTAGTCATGTGGAGACCCAGATGCTGATACAGCTCATCCCAAAGCTTCTGTTTCAGGAAAACAGTGCCAAAACTGACGAGCAGGATCCAAAGCTAGTGCTGAAACTCTTTGAGGAAGACGTTTCCATGGAGATGGATCTTTGATCTCCTTGTAACAAACAAAGGGTGGAGAAGATGCTCCCAAGCTGGAGACGAAGGCAAGGCTAAGCCCTCCTGGGCAGAAGTTCCCGACAGGACAGAACACGAGGGGGTTTTTGGTGGGGGTTTTTGTTGTTGTTGGGGTTTTTTTCCCCCCACCCCACCGTGATGCCACGTCTGTAGTAATGGCAGGGTGAAGGTGCCCTGCTGCCAGCACTGCACCGCAGCGTTCGCGAGGACAGGGCCGCTTGTTCAGAGCGGCAGACAGCGTGCTCCACCTTTGAGCTGGTTCATGTAATGCTGCTGAAAAGCCAGGCCTGTGCCTGCACAGCGGTATTTGCTGCGAGCGCGTGAGCAGCGAGGCAGAGGTGTGTGGCCAGCGTGAGGCTTGTCGTTTCCTTCTTGGTTGCGGAGAAGCAATAATCGGGAATAGGGAGAATGGCTAGGAAGAGCGCTGCATTTACAGGCAAGAGCTAGAAAAGGTTCACGTTTTAACCTGGCAAAACTTGCAAAGCCAAAGTGTTCACTATGCTGACATGGAGAGAGTGAGCAAAGGCAGCAGTGGGTTGGTTTTATCCGTGGGGATGAGCTGTGACTGCAGCCGCGCGCGCTCCTCTACTGTTAGAGCCATCAGCAAGATCAGGCCTGTTACCTCCAGCACTGGAAACAGGTTTCTATGGATGGTGCTAAAAGAGACTTCATTAGGCTAGGGCATAATCAGCTTTACTAGTCGCTGAGAACTGCTGCCTGAAGCAAGCGTGATCACGTGCGCTCCAACGGGATGTTTCACCCCGGGATGCGCTACGTTGGCAGGCGAAGCTGACCGCTCGGGTCTGGCTGCCGGGACATCCCCGTACAGAGCGCGCACTGTGCCGCGGTCGGTGCTCGGGGTGTGTGCTTAGCTGTGTGCATCGGTTCGTGGGTTCTTTGCTGCATTTGGCAGCCCGCTGGCGACTTTTCCTCGTCACTTCCTACCTGTGCATAGGCCGCTGGCAGCTCGACCCCTTCGTCTCCACTCCGGGGCAGACTCGGGCAGGTTTTTCTGCCTCGTTCTCACTGGACTCTTTGTTCGTAACCCGACGCATAAAATATTCTGTTGGGTCAGAGTGAAGGTTACTTGGTGGCAGTGAAAACAGCCTTTCTTTCTCAATTGAGCAGCATTTTTTCTCAGTGATGTGGACAAGATGGGATTGCCGCGCAGCCACAGCTGTTCAGCTCGTGGTGGTGACAGGCCGTATGGATGCTGTCACTTAGCAACCATCGCCGTGTTTTCAACTGCAGCTTTTTGTTGTTGGCATGTAACCCGAGTTGTACTCATGAGACCGGTCTCGTGAAGGGTGTTTGAATTTGAAAGCAACGGGCTCCAGCGCTCACCTGCGCCCCTGCCCAGCCAGCATAAGGGCCTGTCTACACCAGAAGAGTTGCATGTGTGATTGCTAACACAGCCTAACAAGCTTTTGTTTTGCAGCTAGCTTAGCTGGGCCAAGTAATGCTTCCTGCTACGGCCTGGGTCATCGTTGCTAGACCTGGCTGTGCAGCTCCTTCAGCCGCTCGGGGTCCGAAGCCCTGCATGGGGAGGACGGCCTCCCCAAGTGGGGTGATGGCAAGGGACTGACCGAGACAAATACGGACATTCCTATGTGCAGGAGAGCAAATTCCCTGCTCCCTCCCACTGCCTTGCCCTGAAAGCTCAGGGAATGTGGCTTCAAGGGAGACTAGAAATATGAAGACTCGGAGATAATGAAACGGGAGAATGGGAAGATTTGCAAGCGTATCTGTCTATCCCCTAAGGGTAATTCCTGCCTACCTAGCACTAAAGATAGGACTGAAAAGGGGCAGTCCTACACAGGTCAAGACCTAACACTTTACAGGAGCTCTTTAAGGTTACTTTACACCCCCCCCCCCCCAACACACTTGACCTAACCAAGAAATGTCCCTGAAAGCAGTGGTCCCACGCTCTGTTCCTGCCTTTGAACCACGAGAGAGTGAGCTGGGGCAGCAGCTTGGTCTGGATAGGTTTGTTTTGGAGGCAGCCATGTGACAAAGGGTAAGATGAAAGGCATCTTCCCAGCCCTGTTGTGTTTATGGCAAATATATTCCTCTGAGCTGCTGCACTCTAAGCAGAGATTTGGCATTGATATTACTGATGGTCTGAAATACGGTTTTCTTCACGTTACCTTTGTTTTAAACGGAACAGCTGTGTAATTGCACCTCTGGTTATGCAGGGACTCTTAACCCAGGTTGTTTATTTCCTCTTCCATCCAGGGCGAAGTTAGAAGCGTATCCTCAATGAGCAACACGTGTGTTTGTAGAGCGTGTCTTTAATGCTTTCATTACAGTTGTACATCATTGGCTTTATTTCCTTCTCAGTCTGCACAGACAAAACACTTTTGAAGAAGAAGGTTGTTCCACTTCCATCTCAGTGTGTGGCTGGCAAGGTTATAAGCAAGAGCTGCCCTGCCTGTAGCGAAGTGCGTCTGACGCAGGCTGAGGTCTGGATGCATTCACTGCTGCTTTATTTCTCAGCAGAGGACAAAAACCACTGCTCACAAAGGGAAATGATGCAGCCTAGAAGGGTGCTGCTACTGATACATTTTTCCATTGTAAATTGCTGAGAACTTCTGCAGTGAAGCTGCTTGACGAGTTTCCTCTGCCACGCACACTGGCTTTTAAAAGCTGTGATGAATGTGTCCTGAGAATTAGCGCTTGTACTAGACAGACACAAGAAATTTTAAAGATATGCATGAGTTGATTTGTAATCGCAGAGCCCATATATCTAAGCTAAAGCAGCAGCCTTAGACTTTCATGGCCTATTTTTGACTAAAAGTTATGCAGTCAGTATAATTGGGTAGAGAAGTCTTCAGATGTTAAATGTCCAGTGTATTAAAACAAAAAAAAAATGAACAGCCATTCCTTTGGCAGCTTTTATAAAGCCATTACTAGTGTAAGGCTGAGCCAAAGATGCTTGTTCTCCACTGCTTCTGTTTGAGGCTGAGCAACAAAAGGATAAATCCTTTCTGCAGAGCTTTGTTGAAATGTGTTGGAAGCAGCTCTAGGAATTTCATACCTGCATGCGGATCAGGCAACACAGCTTACATTGCACCCTTTTTAGCTAAAGAGTGGAACAGAGCTTTGTAATCCTCTTTTTTTCCACAGTACCAGCCATTGCAGACCTAGATTTTTCTAGTCTGTGATGTTCTGTGTTGATACCACTTCTGTTCCTACTTCCCGCTGCCCACTAAAGTAAATCACAGCAAAGGCCACAGCCTTTGGTTAAATCAGCTATCATGTGCATATGGGGGAAAAAAAAAAATTCTCTGTGGTGCCCGTCTCCTACAGGAACTGTACAGCTACAGCTTCAAGGGTGTAAAAGCAGCAGTTTCCACAGAAACCCATCCCAGAAAGGCAGCTTGCACCTTTTCTGTAACTGAACGCCTGGCAGACCGCTTCCTGCTCTACGCCACCAGTGCACCGTGTGTGACAGCAGCGCACTGAGTGCGCACAGTTTATAGAGGGAACTGTTGTTTTAACATTGTGAAATGGTGAGTAGCAATGCCACTTGTTGACCTTAATGCTCAGTATGCGTAGTCTCAAGTGCCAGGACATGTTTGGGGTAACAAGTCTGTTTTGCAGAACTGTGAATAAGATTCCTTTTTCCTTTAGGTGTGTTGTGACCACAAATACTCAGCAAGAGTTAGCAAATGGCATAAATCCTTAACCCAGCAGAAAGCTGTGTGGCTGGGATAAGTATCTTGTAGATGTGCAAAAATAACTTTGGTAGGTAAGAAGTAGGTCGAAAATAAGTTAGTGTTATAAGAAAGTGGGGTAGGACTTGCAAACAATTTCTTAACACAGTAAAAAAATGGGCGTCCTAGCATAGGGATTGCTCCAGAGCAGAACAAATGTGCCTGAATATGAAATCAGACCATAAGCTTAGTAACTCTTCCCCAGGGCTGTAACAAGTCTAGGCGAGATGATTATGGACAGAATTGAAAAGGGAAGCTTTTTTTTTTTTTTGCAGTCAGATATTCAGTAGGCAATTTTTAGATTGTCTTGAAAAATATGTACTTGAATACAGCTCCCATTAGATCTTTCTCTTGCTGAAATCTAGTCCTGATTTCTCTTAGGCTTGCTCATCTACATGTCTGAGGATAAGATAGTAGGATAATTCACATTAGTAGCCGTTTGGTGCTTGTTTACAAATTGAGTGCTAACCTTTCAGCTCACAAATCCTACTGACACCTTTTTTTCTGCAGAAAGAATCAATGGATTTTTCTCATCTCCCCTGAGCTCTCTATTCCCTGCCACTTCACTCTTCACGCTGCTCAGATGTTCCTAACTCTTCAGCTGTCTCCCAATTACCAGGTGTGGGATGCCAGTCCCAGCATCTCAGCACTAACAAGACTCTGTACTGTAACACTGTAACTAGAGAAACAGAAAACACAAAGCAAGGAAGGGTTGTGAGCTCAGAGGACGAGAAGTGCAAAATCAGCATTGAGTCGCTTAATTGCTAGAGGGAAAGACTTCTTTTTTTCAATGAAAGGACACCTTAATTCCTCTTCCAAAAATAAGGAGCCATCTCAGTTTGGCCCATCAGTTGTACAACTTTGACTTTCACTGGTGCAAGCCATCCTGTCTATAAAAAGGACTTTGGACTGCAATTGGGCAACCTGTTATCATTCCAACCTCTACAAAATAGGAAAAAGCTCCATTAAAAGTGAACAGGACTGAGAATCGAGAGACCTCCTTAATGTGCAGTGGATTCTTCTTTCTGTAACAAGTAATTTGTTCAATTTGCTGATCTTTGAATAAATTCCTGGGCATCTCTTAAAGCGGGCAACCTTGAAACGTCAAGAATTCTAGTCCCGAAAGGGAGGAATAAATCCCCCCCAGCAACCCGCTCATCTGCTTTCCTGGAGTGTATCTATCTATCCGACTTATTGCCAAGATGTAATGCTAGTTTTGGAATTATAACCCCTTCAACAGACAGGAGTGCTAAACCTCCACAAACGACCCACACTTCCTTAAAAGCCGCTCCCTTCTCTTTTAATAACCCTCCCAAGTTCAGAGCAAAACGCAGGCACAGGGAAAGGCATGATTTTTCATATCTTCTGTCTTCTGCCATGTGTAGTTGCTGGCCAAGTAGAATTGTGTATCACCAGCAGAAGCTGCTCTCTCCTAAGAACAGCTGCTGTTACAATACCCAAGGGCTCTGTCATATATAAAGCTGTGTGCAGAGTGCTAGATAAGCATGCTGAGTTCATTAAAAGGCACTGAGTAAACCTCCAGCCTTAGCAGCAAGACATTTAAACTACATCTAACCCCAGTGTAGTGCTGCAGGGATAATACTGAAGACTGAGATTGTATGAGTAAGTGTCTCAACTGCATTAAATGCTATAGCCTCCATTAGGCTAACATGAGTGTTGTGTTCCTGCCTCTATGTTAGGCTAAGAGAGGATACAGGATGCTAGGTAACACTTCAGTACTGAAAAGGAATATAGTACAGTCTGACCTACTGCTAAAGGTACTGTTTCTTCATATTACAGAAGGCTTCTTAAACAGCACAAGAGGAGTCATTGGATTCAGTAACAAACTACAGCCTTCCCTGAGCTTCTTAAAAGCTGGCAAGTCTTTCTCCAGAAAAGTGTTGTCCTTCTCATTATAGCTGCTGTTTTCTAATTGTTTACTAAAGCTAAGCATGGATCAATGTTATCATGGAACAGCTGCAGGTGTCAAAATCTCTTTTATCAGTTAGGAGCTATTCTTCAGAAATCAAGAATAGGAGCACTTACAAAGGCCAACAAACTGGGACTTTCTCCTGATTTCAATTTAAAAAGCATCAAATAAGAACTTTGTTAGCTTTTTAGTGTCATCACTGAGATCAAACCAGTGCACAGATAGATAAATAAAACCAGTACACTTATAATCCCTCAAACGCCTTCCTCTGTTCTAAATGCAACAGGGAACTTGAGAACCCCATTTTTAGAATAAGGATATGGACAAGGTAAAAACAGTGTATTTTTAAAGCCAGTCTTCAATAGGTTTAGCTACTCTGGCTTTAAAAGGAGCATGCAATAATTGTTTTCAGTCACTCCTTTGTTTCTCTTTTTTAAAAAATAGGTTTCTTCATGGAGAGCAAGGCCTAGTGCTTTCCTAAAGAATGTACAAGTTAAAAGCAAAACAAATCCACTTCTTAAATATATTTTACTTTGAGAAACAGCTCAGACAGTTAACTATAAATGACATTTATCAGAAAATTTACACCAGTATTAAAGCAAAGATTGTGTGACTCATCTAACATTTAATCCTTTTCTCTATTCAAAGTAGTCCTTCTTTTGAGGCTCTCTCAAGACAGACTTCATGACTAGTAGCAAAAATTCTCCTCCAAAAAAAAAAAATGATGTGAAGCACTGCTCCCTTAAAGCAGAGATGTCTTTAGTAGCAGTCAGCTTCATTCTCCTCTACGGTGCCCACAGTAGCAAGGATGTCCTGTAAGAGCGACTGAGGGCTTTTCTCCACGTGGTCACTACTTTTGTTTAGATCATCATGCAGCTCTTCTAGGTCTATTGTTCCCAAAGCCAGAAGCATGCTCTCTGGATCTTGGAAGTCAATCTCGTTACCACTGCCTGAGGGGAAGTTCTGGGCCAGAGAACCCTGCCTTAGTGTCCTTTGTAACCATGCAATGCCATGTCCTGCAGGTGAATCTCCAGTCTCTTGAAAATCCTTCAGGGTGTTACTTGGATAAAAACTAGATCTTAAGGCAAGCAATACATCGCAGGCTTTCTGACCAACTGGCCTGTCACAGTCACACAAAGAACGAAACAAAAAGCCAAACAGTTTTGCTTGGCAAAATATCTGCAGCGACTCATGCTGACCAACGGAACTAGTGAATGCAGATGAGAGAGGAGCATACGGGCATTTAGGACGGCCAAGTCGGCAAAGCGTCTGGACGCAGAAAACTTCAACCAATTCCAAACC